>NC_090936.1:389439567-390689567 GCF_040938575.1 Ambystoma mexicanum
CTCCCACCACCCCCACCCCCCAGCAGTGCAGGGGCAGCCTCCACCAGGCCCCCACTCATGTCTCCCACCACCCCCACCCCCCAGCAGTGCAGGGGCAGCCTCCACCAGGCCCCCACTCATGTCCCCTATTACCCCCACCCCCCAGCAGTGCAGGGGCAGCCTCCACCAGGGCCCCACCCATGTCTACCTGCACCCCACCCCACAGCAGTGCAGGGGCAGCCTCCACCAGGGCCCCACCAATGTCTCCCTGCACCCCCACCCCCCAGCAGTGCAGGGGCAGCCTCCACCAGGCCCCCACTCATGTCTCCCTGCACACCCTAACCCCCAGCAGTCAGGGGCACCCTCCACCAGGCTCCCACTCCTGTCTCCCACCACCCCCACCCCCCAGCAGTGCAGGGGCAGCCTCCACCAGGCCCCCACTCATGTCTCCCACCACCCCCACCCCCCAGCCACCAGGGGCAGCCTCCACCAGGCCCCCAACCATGTCTCCCACCACCCCCACCCCCCACCAGTGCAGGGGCAGCCTCCACCAGGCCCCCACTCATGTCTGCCACCACCCCCACCCCCCAGCAGTGCAGGGGCAGCCTCCACCAGGCCCCCACCCATGTCTCCCTGCACCCCCACCCCCCAGCAGTGCAGGGGCAGCCTCCACCAGGGCCCCGCCCATGTCTCCCTGCACCCCCACCGCCCAGCAGTGCAGGGGCAGCCTCCACCAGGCCCCCACTCATGTCTTCCACCACCCCCACCCCTCAGCCACCAGGGGCAGCCTCCACCAGGCCCCCACCCATGTCCCCTATTATCCCCACCCCCCAGCAGTGCAGGAGCAGCCTCCACCAGGGCCCCACCCATGTCTCCCTGCACCCCCCACCACCCAGCAGTGCAGGGGCAGCCTCCACCAGGGCCCCACCCAAGTCTCCCTGCACCCCCACCCCCCAGCAGTGCAGGGGCAGCCTCCACCAGGCCCCCACTCATGTCTCCCTGCACCCCCTACCCCCCAGCAGTCAGGGGCACCCTCCACCAGGCTCCCACTCCTGTCTCCCACCACCCCCACCCCCCAGCCACCAGGGGCAGCCTCCACCAGGCCCCCACTCATGTCCCCTATTACCCCCACCCCCCAGCTGTGCAGGGGCAGCCTCCACCAGGCCCCCACTTATGTCTCCCACCACCCCCACCCCCCAGCCACCAGGGGCAGCCTCCACCTGGCCCCCACTCATGTCCCCTATTACCCCCACCCCCCAGCAGTGCAGGGGCAGCCTCCACCAGGCCCCCACCCAAGTCTCCCACCACCCTCACCCCCCAGCCACCAGGGGCAGCCTCCACCAGGCCCCCACTCATGTCTCCCACCACCCCCACCCCCCAGCAGTGCAGGGGCAGCCTCCACCAGGCCCCCACTCATGTCTCCCACCACCCCCACCCCCCAGCAGTGCAGGGGCAGCCTCCACCAGGCCCCCACTCATGTCTCCCTGCACCCCCACCCCCCAGCAGTGCAGGGGCAGCCTCCACCAGGCCCCCACTCATGTCTCCCTGCACCCCCTACCCCCCAGCAGTCAGGGGCACCCTCCACCAGGCCCCCACTCATGTCTCCCATCACCCCCACCCCCCAGCCACCAGGGGCAGCCTCCACCAGGCCCCCACTCATGTCCCCTATTACCCCCACCCCCCAGCTGTGCAGGGGCAGCCTCCACCAGGCCCCCACTTATGTCTCCCACCACCCCCACCCCCCAGCCACCAGGGACAGCCTCCACCAGGCCCCCACTCATGTCCCCTATTACCCCCACCCCCCAGCAGTGCAGGGGCAGCCTCCACCAGGCCCCCACTCATGTCTCCCACCACCCCCACCCCCCAGCCACCAGGGGCAGCCTCCATCAGGCCCCCACTCATGTCCCCTATTACCCCCACCCCCCAGCAGTGCAGGGGCAGCCTCCACCAGGCCCCCACCCATGTATCCCACCACCCCCACCCCCCAGCAGTGCAGGGGCAGCCTCCACCAGGCCCCCACTCATGTCTCCCACCACCCCCACCCCCCAGCCATCAGGGGCAGCCTCCACCTGGCCCCCACTCATGTCTCCCACCACCCCCACCCCCCAGCAGTGCAGGGGCAGCCTCCACCAGGCCCCCACTCATGTCTCCCACCACCCCCACCCCCCAGCAGTACAGGGGCAGCCTCCACCAGGACCCTACTCATGTCCCCTATTACCCACACCCCCCAGCAGTGCAGGGGCAGCCTCCACCAGGCCCCCACTCATGTCTCCCACCACCCCCACCCCCAGCAGTGCAAGGGCAGCCTCCACCAGGCCCCCACTCATGTCTCCCACCACCCCCACCCCCCAGCCACCAGGGGCAGCCTCCACCTGGCCCCCACTCATGTCTCCCACCACCCCCACCCCCCAGCAGTGCAGGGGCAGCCTCCACCAGGCCCCCACTCATGTCTCCCACCACCCCCACCCCCCAGCAGTGCAGGGGCAGCATCCACCAGGGCCCCACCCATGTCTCCCTGCACCCCCACCCCCCATCAGTGCAGGGTCAGCCTCCACCAGGGCCCCACCAATGTCTCCCTGCACCCCCACCCCCAGCAGTGCAGGGGCGGCCTCCACCAGGCCCCCACTCATGTCTCCCTGCACCCCCTACCCCGCAGCAGTCAGGGGCACCCTCCACCAGGCTCCCACTCCTGTCTCCCACCACCCCCACCCCCCAGCAGTGCAGGGGCAGCCTCCACCAGGCCCCCACTCATGTCTCCCACCACCCCCACCCCCAGCAGTGCAGGGGCAGCCTCCACAAGGCCCCCACTCATGTCTCCCACCACCCCCACCCCCCAGCCATCAGGGTCAGCCTCCACCAGGCCCCCGCTCATGTCCCCTATTACCCCCACCCCCCAGCAGTGCAGGGGAAGCCTCCACCAGGCCCCCACCCATGTCTCCCACCACCCCCACCCCCCAGCCACCAGGGGCAGCCTCCACCAGGCCCCCACTCATGTCTCCCACCACCCCCACCCCCCACCAGTGCAGGGGCAGCCTCCACCAGGCCCCCACTCATGTCTGCCACCACCCCCCCCAGCAGTGAAGGGGCAGCCTCCACCAGGGCCCCACCCATGTCTCCCTGCACCCCCACCCCCCAGCAGTGCAGGGGCAGCCTCCACCAGGGCCCCACCCATGTCTCCCTGCACCCCCACCGCCCAGCAGTGCAGGGGCAGCCTCCACCAGGCCCACACTCATGTCTTCCACCACCCCACCCCTCAGCCACCAGGGGCAGCCTCCACCAGGCCCCCACCCATGTCCCCTATTACCCCCACCCCCCAGCAGTGCAGGGGCAGCCTCCGCCAGGGCCCCACCCATGTCTCCCTGCACCCCCCACCACCCAGCAGTGCAGGGGCAGCCTCCACCAGGGCCCCACCCATGTCTCCCTGCACCCCCACCCCCCAGCAGTGCAGGGGCAGCCTCCACCAGGCCCCCACTCATGTCTCCCTGCACCCCCTACCCCCCAGCAGTCAGGGGCACCCTCCACCAGGCTCCCACTCCTGTCTCCCAGCACCCCCACCCCCCAGCCACCAGGGGCAGCCTCCTCCAGGCCCCCACTCATGTCTCCCACCACCCGCACCACCCAGCCACCAGGGGCAGCCTCCACCAGGCCCCCACTCATGTCCCCTATTACCCCCACCCCCCAGCAGTGCAGGGGCAGCCTCCACCAGGCCCCCACCCATGTCTCCCACCACCCCATCCCCAAGCCAACAAGGGCAGCCTCCACCAGGCCCCCACTCATGTCTCCCTGCAGACCCTACCCCCCCAGCAGTCAGGGGCACCCTCCACCAGGCTCCCACTCCTGTCTCCCACCACCCCCACCCCCCTGCAGTGCAGGGGCAGCCTCCACCAGGCCCCCACTCATGTCTCCCATCACCCCCACCCCCCAGCCACCAGGGGCAGCCTCCACCAGGCCCCCACTCATGTCCCCTATTACCCCCACCCCCCAGCAGTGCAGGGGCAGCCTCCACCAGGCCCCCACTTATGTCTCCCACCACCCCCACCCCCAGCCACCAGGGGCAGCCTCCACCAGGCCCCCACTCATGTCCCCTATTACCCCCACCCCCCAGCAGTGCAGGGGCAGCCTCCACCAGGCCCCCACTCATGTCTCCCACCACCCCCACCCCCCAGCCACCAGGGACAGCCTCCACCAGGCCCCCACTCATGTCCCCTATTACCCCCAGCAGTGCAGGGGCAGCCTCCACCAGGCCCCCACCCATGTCTCCCACCACCCCCACCCCCCAGCCACCAGGGGCAGCCTCCACCAGGCCCCCACTCATGTCTCCCACCACCCCCACCCCCCAGCAGTGCAGGGGCAGCCTCCACCAGGCCCCCACTCATGTCTCCCACCACCCCCACCCCCCAGCCACCAGGGGCAGCCTCCACCTGGCCCCCACTCATGTCTCCCACCACCCCCACCCCCCAGCAGTGCAGGGGCAGCCTCCACCATGCCCCCACTCATGTCTCCCACCACCCCCACCCCCCAGCATTGCAGGGGCAGCCTCCACCAGGCCCCTACTCATGTCCCCTATTACCCCCACCCCCCAGCAGTGCAGGGGCAGCCTCCACCAGGCCCCCACTCATGTCCCCTATTACCCCCACCCCCCAGCAGTGCAGGGGCAGCCTCCACCAGGGCCCCACCCATGTCTCCCTGCACCCCCCACCACCCAGCAGTGCAGGGGCAGCCTCCACCAGGGCCCCACCCATGTCTCCCTGCACCCCCACCCCCCAGCAGTGCAGGGGCAGCCTCCACCAGGCCCCCACTCATGTCTCCCTGCACCCCCACCCCACAGCAGTCAGGGGCACCCTCCACCAGGCTCCCACTCCTGTCTCCCAGCACCCCCACCCCCCAGCCACCAGGGGCAGCCTCCTCCAGGCCCCCACTCATGTCTCCCACCACCCGCACCCCCCAGCCACCAGGGGCAGCCTCCACCAGGCCCCCACTCATGTCCCCTATTACCCCAACCCCCCAGCAGTGCAGGGACAGCCTCCACCAGGCCCCCACCCATGTCTCCCACCACCCCATCCCCAAGCCAACAAGGGCAGCCTCCACCAGGCCCCCACTCATGTCTCCCTGCACCCCCTACCCCCCCAGCAGTCAGGGGCACCCACCACCAGGCTCCCACTCCTGTCTCCCACCACCCCCACCCCCCTGCAGTGCAGGGGCAGCCTCCACCAGGCCCCCACTCATGTCTCCCATCACCCCCACCCCCCAGCCACCAGGGGCAGCCTCCACCAGGCCCCCACTCATGTCCCCTATTACCCCCACCCCCCAGCAGTGCAGGGGCAGCCTCCACCAGGCCCCCACTTATGTCTCCCACCACCCCCAGCCACCAGGGGCAGCCTCCACCAGGCCCCCACTCATGTCCCCTATTACCCCCACCCCCCAGCAGTGCAGGGGCAGCCTCCACCAGGCCCCCACTCATGTCTCCCACCACCCCCACCCCCCAGCCACCAGGGGCAGCCTCCACCAGGCCCCCACTCATGTCCCCTATTACACCCACCCCCCAGCAGTGTAGGGGCAGCCTCCACCAGGCCCCCACCCATGTCTCCCACCACCCCCACCCCCCAGCCACCAGGGGCAGCCTCCACCAGGCCCCCACTCATGTCTCCCACCACCCCCACCCCCCAGCAGTGCAGGGGCAGCCTCCACCAGGCCCCCACTCATGTCTCCCACCACCCCCACCCCCCAGCCACCAGGGGCAGCCTCCACCTGGCCCCCACTCATGTCTCCCACCACCCCCACCCCCCAGCAGTGCAGGGACAGCCTCCACCAGGCCCCCACTCATGTCTCCCACCACCCCCACCCCCCAGCAGTGCAGGGGCAGCCTCCACCAGGCCCCTACTCATGTCCCCTATTACCCCCACCCCCCAGCAGTGCAGGGGCAGCCTCCACCAGGCCCCCACTCATGTCTCCCACCACCCCCAGCCCCCAGCAGTGCAGGGGCAGCCTCCACCAGGCCCCCACTCATGTCTCCCACCACCCCCACCCCCCAGCAGTGCAGGGGCAGCCTCCACCAGGCCCCCACTTATGTCTCCCACCACCCCCAGCCACCAGGGGCAGCCTCCACCAGGCCCCCACTCATGTCCCCTATTACCCCCACCCCCCAGCAGTGCAGGGGCAGCCTCCACCAGGCCCCCACTCATGTCTCCCACCACCCCCACCCCCCAGCCACCAGGGGCAGCCTCCACCAGGCCCCCACTCATGTCCCCTATTACCCCCACCCCCCAGCAGTGCAGGGGCAGCCTCCACCAGGCCCCCACCCATGTCTCCCACCACCCCCACCCCCCAGCCACCAGGGGCAGCCTCCACCAGGCCCCCACTCATGTCTCCCACCACCCCCACCCCCCAGCAGTGCAGGGGCAGCCTCCACCAGGCCCCCACTCATGTCTCCCACCACCCCCACCCCCCAGCCACCAGGGGCAGCCTCCACCTGGCCCCCACTCATGTCTCCCACCACCCCCAGCCCCCAGCAGTGCAGGGGCAGCCTCCACCAGGCCCCCACTCATGTCTCCCACCACCCCCACCCCCCAGCCACCAGGGGCAGCCTCCACCTGGCCCCCACTCATTTCTCCCACCACCCCCACCCCCCAGCAGTGCAGGGGCAGCCTCCACCAGGCCCCCACTCATGTCTCCCACCACCCCCACCCCCCAGCAGTGCAGGGGCAGCATCCACCAGGGCCCCACCCATTTCTCCCTGCACCGCCACCCCCATCAGTGCAGGGGCAGCCTCCACCAGGGCCCCACCAATGTCTCCCTGCACCCCCACCCCCCAGCAGTGCAGGGGCAGCCTCCACCAGGCCCCCACTCATGTCTCCCTGCACCCCCTACCCCCCAGCAGTCAGGGGCACCCTCCACCAGGCTCCCACTCCTGTCTCCCACCACCCCCACCCCCCAGCAGTGCAGGGGCAGCCTCCACCAGGCCCCCACTCATGTCTCCCACCACCTCCACCCCCCAGCCACCAGGGGCAGCCGCCCCCAGGCCCCCACTCATGTCTCCCACCACCCCCACCCCCCAGCAGTGCAGGGGCAGCCTCCACCAGGCTCCCACTCCTGTCTCCCACCACCCACACCCCCCAGCAGTGCAGGGGCAGCCTCCACCAGGCCCCCCACTCATGTCTCCCACCACCCCACCCCTCAGCCACCAGGGGCAGCCTCCACCAGGCCCCCATTCATGTCCCCTATTACCCCCACCCCCCAGCAGTGCAGGGGCAGCCTCCACCAGGCCCCCACTCATGTCTCCCACCACCCCCACCCCCCAGCCACCAGGGGCAGCCTCCACCTGGCCCCCACTCATGTCTCCCACCACCCCCAGCCCCCAGCAGTGCAGGGGCAGCCTCCACCAGGCCCCCACTCATGTCTCCCACCACCCCCACCCCCCAGCCACCAGGGGCAGCCTCCACCTGGCCCCCACTGATTTCTCCCACCACCCCCACCCCCCAGCAGTGCAGGGGCAGCCTCCACCAGGCCCCCACTCATGTCTCCCACCACCCCCACCCCCCAGCAGTGCAGGGGCAGCATCCACCAGGGCCCCACCCATTTCTCCCTGCACCGCCACCCCCCATCAGTGCAGGGGCAGCCTCCACCAGGGCCCCACCAATGTCTCCCTACACCCCCACCCCCCAGCAGTGCAGGGGCAGCCTCCACCAGGCCCCCACTCATGTCTCCCTGCACCCCCTACCCCCCAGCAGTCAGGGGCACCCTCCACCAGGCTCCCACTCCTGTCTCCCACCACCCCCACCCCCAGCAGTGCAGGGGCAGCCTCCACCAGGCCCCCACTCATGTCTCCCACCACCTCCACCCCCCAGCCACCAGGGGCAGCCGCCCCCAGGCCCCCACTCATGTCTCCCACCACCCCCACCCGCCAGCAGTGCAGGGGCAGCCTCCACCAGGCTCCCACTCCTGTCTCCCACCACCCACACCCCCCAGCAGTGCAGGGGCAGCCTCCACCAGGCCCCCCACTCATGTCTCCCACCACCCCACCCCTCAGCCACCAGGGGCAGCCTCCACCAGGCCCCCATTCATGTCCCCTATTACCCCCACCCCCCAGCAGTGCAGGGGCAGCCTCCACCAGGCCCCCACTCATGTCTCCCACCACCCCCACCCCCCAGCCACCAGGGGCAGCCTCCACCAGGCCCCCAATCATGTCCCCTATTACCCCCACCCCCCAGCAGTGCAGGGGCAGCCTCCAACAGGCCCCCACCCATGTCTCCCACCTACCTCACCCCTCAGCCACCAGGGGCAGCCTCCACCAGGCCCCCACTCATGTCTCCCACCCCCCCACCCCCCAGCAGAGCAGGGGCAGCCTCCACCAGGCCCCACTCTTGTTTCCCACCACCCCCACCCCTCAGCCACCAGGGGCAGCCTCCACCAGGCCCCCACTCATGTCCCCTATTACCCCCACCCCCCAGCTGTGCAGGGGCAGCCTCCACCAGGGCCCCACCCATGTCTCCCTGCACCCCCACCCCACAGCAGTGCAGGGGCAGCCTTCACCAGGCCCCCACTGATGTCTCCCACCACCCCCACCCCCCAGCCACCAGGGGCAGCCTCCACCTGGCCCCCACTCATGTCTCCCACCACCCCACCCCCCAGCAGTGCAGGGGCAGCCTCCACCAGGCCCCCACTCATGTCTCCCACCACCCCCACCCCCAGCAGTGCAGGGGCAGCCTCCACCAGGCCCCCACTCATGTCCCCTATTACCCCCACCCCCAGCAGTGCAGGGGCAGCATCCACCAGGGCCACACCCATGTCTCCCTGCACCCGCACCCCCCAGCAGTGCAGGGGCTAGCCTCCACCAGGGCCCCACCAATGTCTCCCTGCACACCCACCCCCCAGCAGTGCAGGGGCAGCCTCCACCAGGCCCCCACTCATGTCTCCCACCACCCCCACCGCTCAGCCACCAGGGGCAGCCTCCACCAGGCCACCACTCATGTCTCCCACCACCCCCACCCCTCAGCCACCAGGGGCAGCCTCCACCAGGCCCCATTCATGTCCCCTATTACCCCCACCCCCCAGCAGTGCAGGGGCAGCCTCCACCAGGCCCCCACCCATGTCTCCCACCACCCTCACCCCCAGCCACCAGGGGCAGCCTCCACCAGGCCCCCACTCATGTCTCCCACCACCCCCACCCCCCAGCAGTGCAGGGGCAGCCTCCACCAGGCCCCCACTCATGTCTCCCACCACCCCCACCCCCCAGCCACCAGGGGCAGCCTCCACCTGGCCCCCACTCATTTCTCCCACCACCCCCACCCCCCAGCAGTGCAGGGGCAGCCTCCACCAGGCCCCCACTCATGTCTCCCACCACCCCCACCCCCCAGCAGTGCAGGGGCAGCCTCCACCAGGCCCCCACTCATGTCTCCATGCACCCCCTACCCCCCAGCAGTCAGGGACACCCTCCACCAGGCTTCCACTCCTGTCTCCCACCACCCCCACACCCCAGCAGTGCAGGGGCAGCCTCCACCAGGCCCCCACTCATGTCTCCCACCACCCCCACCCCCCAGCCACCACGGGCAGCCTCCACCAGGCCCCCACTCATGTCTCCCACCACCCCCACCCCCCAGCTGTGCAGGGGCAGCCTCCACCAGGGCCCCACCCATGTCTCCCTGCACCCCCACCCCACAGCAGTGCAGGGGCAGCCTTCACCAGGCCCCCACTCATGTCTCCCACCACCCCCACCCCCCAGCCACCAGGGGCAGCCTCCACCTGGCCCCCACTCTTGCCTCCCACCAACCCACCCCCCAGCAGTGCAGGGGCAGCCTCCACCAGGCCCCCACTCATGTCTCCCACCACCCCCACCCCCAGCAGTGCAGGGGCAGCCTCCACCAGGCCCCCACTCATGTCCCCTATTACCCCCACCCCCCAGCAGTGCAGGGGCAGCATCCACCAGGGCCACACCCATGTCTCCCTGCACCCCCACCCCCCAGCAGTGCAGGGGCAGCCTCCACCAGGCCCCCACTCATGTCTCCCACCACCCCCACCGCTCAGCCACCAGGGGCAGCCTCCACCAGGCCACCACTCATGTCTCCCACCACCCCCACCCCTCAGCCACCAGGGGCAGCCTCCACCAGGCCCCCATTCATGTCCCCTATTACCCCCACCCCCCAGCAGTGCAGGGGCAGCCTCCACCAGGCCCCCACCCATGTCTCCCACCACCCTCACCCCCAGCCACCAGGGGCAGCCTCCACCAGGTCCCCACTCATGTCTCCCACCACCCCCACCCCCCAACAGTGCAGGGGCAGCCTCCACCAGGCCCCCACTCATGTCTCCCACCACCCCCACCCCCCAGCAGTGCAGGGGCAGCCTCCACCAGGGCCCCACCCATGTCTCCCTGCACCCCCACCCCCCAGCAGTGCAGGGGCAGCCTCCACCAGGGCCCCACCCATGTCTCCCTGCACCCCCACCCCACAGCAGTGCAGGGGCAGCCCACACCAGGGCCCCACCAATGTCTCCCTGCACCCCCACCCCCCAGCAGTCAGGACACCCTCCACCAGGCTCCCACTCCTGTCTCCCACCACCCCCACACCCCAGCAGTGCAGGGGCAGCCTCCACCAGGCCCCCACTCATGTCTCCCACCACCCCCACCCCCCAGCCACCACGGGCAGCCTCCACCAGGCCCCCACTCATGTCTCCCACCACCCCCACCCCCCAGCAGTGCAGGGGCAGCCTCCACCAGGCCCCCACTCATGTCTCCCACCACCCCCACCCCCCAGCAGTGCAGGGGCAGCCTCCACCAGGGCCCCACCCGTGTCTCCCTGCACCCCCACCCCCCCAGCAGTGCAGGGGCAGCCTCCACCGGGCCCCCACTCATGTCTCCCTGCACCCCCTAGCCCCCAGCAGTCAGGGGCACCCTCCACCAGGCTCCCACTCCTGTCTCCCAGCACCCCCACCCCCCAGCCACCAGGGGCAACCTCCACCAGGCCCCCACTCATGTCTCCCACCACCCCCACCCCCCAGCCACCAGGGGCAGCCTCCACCAGGCCCCCACTCATGTCCCCTATTACCCCCACCCCCCAGCAGTGCAGGGGCAGCCTCCACCAGGCCCCCACCCATGTCTCCCACCACCCCCATCCCCAGCAGTGCAGGGGCAGCCTCCACCAGGCCCCCACTCATGTCTCCTACCACCCCCACCCCCCCAGCCACCAGGGGCAGCCTCCACCAGGCCCCCACTCATGCCCCCTATTAGCCCCACCGCCCAGCAGTGCAGGGGCAGCCTCCACCAGGCCCCCACTCATGTCTCCCACCACCCCCACCCCTCAGCCACCAGGGGCTGCCTCCACCAGGCCCCCACTCATGTCCCCTATTACCCCCACCCCCCAGCAGTGCAGGTGCAGCCTCCACCAGGCCCCCACCCATGTCACCCACCACCCCCACCCCCCAGCCACCAGGGGCAGCTTCCACCAGGCCCCCACTCATGTCTCCCACCACCTCCACCCCCCAGCAGTGCAGGGGCAGCCTCCACCAGGGCCCCACCCATGTCTCCCTGCACCCCCACCCCCCAGCAGTGCAGGGGCAGCCTCCACCAGGGCCCCACCCATGTCCCCCTGCACCCCCACTCCCCAGCAGTGCAGGGCAGCCTCCACCAGGCCCCCACTCATGTCTCCCTACACCCCCTACCCCCCAGCAGTCAGGGGCACCTTCCACCAGGCTCCCACTCCTGTCTCCCACCACCCCCACCCCCCAGCAGTGCTGGGGCAGCCTCCACCAGGCCACCACTCATGTCTCCCACCACCCCCACCCCCCAGCCACTAGGGGCAGCCTCGACCAGGCCCCCACTCATGTCTCCCACCACCCCCACCCCCCAGCAGTGCAGGGGCAGCCTCCACCAGGCCCCCACTCATGTCTCCCACCACCCCCACCCCCCAGCAGTGCAGGGGCAGCCTCCACCAGGGCCCCACCCATGTCTCCCTGCACCCCCATCCCCCAGAAGTGCAGGGGCAGCCTCCACCAGGCCCCCACTCATGTCTCCCTGCACCCCCTACCCCCCAGCAGTCAGGGGCACCCTCCACCAGGCTCCCACTCCTGTCTCCCACCACCCCCACCCCCCAGCAGTGCAGGGTCAGCCTCCACCAGGCCCCCACTCATGTCTCCCACCACCCCCACCCCCCAGCAGTGCAGGGGCAGCCTCCACCATGGCCCCACCCATGTCTCCCTGCACCCCCACCCCCCAGCAGTGCAGGGGCAGCCTCCACCAGGGCCCCCACTCATGTCTCCCACCACCCCCACCCCCCAGCAGTGCAGGGGCAGCCTCCACCAGGGCCCCACCCATGTCTCCCTGCACCCCCATCCCCCAGCAGTGCAGAGGCAGCCTCCACCAGGGCCGCACCCCTGTCTCCCTGCACCCCCAAGCCCCAGCAGTGCAGGGGCAGCCTCCACCAGGCCCCCACTCATGTCTCCCTGCACCCCCTACCCCCCAGCAGTCAGAGGCACCCTCCTCCAGGCTCCCACTCCTGTCTCCCACCACCCCCAGCCACCAGGGGCAGCCTCCACCAGGCCCCCACTCATGTCCCCTATTACCCCCACCCCCCAGCAGTGCAGGGGCACCCTCCACCAGGCCCCCACTCATGTCCAACTCATGGTCCCCTGCACCCCCACCCCCCAGCACGGTGGGGCACCTGCCAGCAGGCCCCCACTCATGTCCAACTCATGTTCCCCTGCACCCCCACCCCCCAGCCACCAGGGACAGCCTCCACCAGGCCCCCACTCATATCTACCACCACCCCCACCCCCCAGCCACCAGGGGCAGCCTCCACCAGGCCCCCACTCATGTCCCCTATTACCCCCACCCCCCAGCAGTGCAGGGGCAGCCTAAACCAGGCCCCCACCCATGTCTCCCACCACCCCCACCCCCCAGCCACCAGGGGCAGCCTCCACCAGGCCCCCACTCATGTCTCCCTGCACCCCCTACCCCCCAGCAGTCAGGGGCACCCTCCACCAGGCTCCCACTCATGTCTCCCACCACCCCCACCCCCCAGCAGTGCAGGGGCAGCCTCCACCAGGCCCCCACTCATGTCTCCCACCACCCCCACCCCCCAGCCACCAGGGGCAGCCTCCACCAGGCCCCCACTCATGTCCCCTATTACCCCCGTCCCCCAGCAGTGCAGGGGCAGCCTCCACCAGGCCCCCACTCATGTCTCCCACCACCCCCACCCCCCAGACACCAGGGGCAGCCTCCACCAGGCCCCCACTCATGTCCCCTATTACCCCCACCCCCCAGCAGTGCAGGGGCAGCCTCCACCAGGCCCCCACCCATGTCTCCCACCACCCCCACCCTCCAGCCACCAGGGGCAGCCTCCACCAGGCCCCCACTCATGTCTCCCACTTCCCCCACCCCCCAGCAGTGCAGGGGCAGCCTCCACCAGGCCCCCACTCATGTCTTCCACCACCCCCACACCCCAGCCACCAGGGGCAGCCTCCACCAGGCCCCCACTCATGTCTCCTTTTACCACCACCCCCCAGCAGTGCAGGGGCGGCCTCCACCAGGGCCCCACCCATGTCTCCCTGCACCCCCACCCCGCAGCAGTGCAGGGGCAGTCTTCACTAGGCCCCCACTCATGTCTCCCTGCACCCCCTAACCCTCAGCAGTGCAGGGGCACCCTCCACCAGGCTCCCACTCCTGTGTCCCACCACCCCCCAGCAGTGCAGGGGCAGCCTCCACCAGGCCCCCACTCATGTCTCCCACCACCCCCACCCCCCCAGCCACCAGGGGCAGCCTCCACCAGGCCCCCACTCATGTCTCCCACCACCCCCACCCCCCAGCAGTGCGGGGGCAGCCTCCACCAGGCCCCCATTCATGTCTCCCACCACCCCCCCCCCAGCAGTGCAGGGGCAGCCTGCACCAGGGCCCAACCCATGTCTCCCTGCACCCCCCCCAGCAGTGCAGGGGCAGTCTCCACCAGGGCCCCTCCCATGTCTCCCTGCACCCCCACCCCCCAGCAGTGCAGGGGCATCCTCCACCAGGGACCCACTCATGTCTCCCTGCACCCCCTACCCCCCAGCAGTCAGGGGCACCCTCCACCAGGCTCCCGCTCCTGTCTCCCACCACCCCCACCCCCAAGCAGTGCAGGGGCAGCCTCCACCAGGCCCCCACTCATGTCTCCCACCACCCCCACCCCCCAGCCACCAGGGGCAGCCTCCACCAGGCCCCCACTCATGTCCCCTATTACCCCCACCCCCCAGCAGTGCAGGGGCACCCTCCACCAGGCCCCCACTCATGTCCAACTCATGTTCCCCTGCACCCCCACCCCCAGCACTGTGGGGCACCTGCCAGCAGGCCCCCACTCATGTCCAACTCATGTTCCCCTGCACCCCCACCCCCCAGCACTGTGGGGCACCTGCCAGCAGGCTCCCACTCATGTCCAACTCATGTTCCCCAGCCAACATGTCATCACAATCTAAATCCCTGGTCCCTATGGTCAGCATCCAAATGCAAAACACCCACCGAGTATTGCATCCACCCACTCAGAAATGGCAATAACATGATAGAACAGCAATTGCAAGTTTGGAAACGAACACATGTCCCTCACATACACCCAATGGGTGTCAGTGAATCTCAAAACCCATATCATCATATGCATGAAACCAATGAGATGATACTACACATTGAAGTTTGATCAAAAAATATGTATTAAAGGAAACATGAATTGAATCAAAAATAAACTAACAGAAATGGGAATGTAAAACAAGTAAAAAGAAGCATGTCTGTGAAAAAATGCAAAACCAAAAATCAGAATCCAAAGAAATGGTGTCCAAAGTCACAGTCCACAAAAGAAAATCCAATGGGAAATTATAATTGAAAGCCATTGCTCCATCGGTAAATTGTAAAAAGAAAAGAAAATCCATCAGTGAACTATGTACAGGTGAACAAGACAGGGTCCATGATCCCAACAAAAGAAATGAAACCTATCTACCAACACTACCTAATAAAAAATAACTATATACAAAAATGTGGCCCATTGTCCAAAAGGTCCAAAGAAAATGCAAAAACAAAGGAAACCTAACACTAACTACATAACTATTTACATGGGCAGTGGGCTAGTCCAACGGCTCACTGGATGTTGTCATGGGCCAGGGCATCATCGAACTCCTGTTCAATGGCTTGGAGGCGGGCATGTTCCCTGGCCCCGAGGTCTCGCAGGGATAAAGCAGTGTCCAGCTCCAACTCCCTGCGAAGACCCTCGAGGCACTCAGCCCGCCTCAGTGCCCTCCGCATGGTGTTCTCCGCCCTGACCATTGTGAGCCGTTCCTCCTCTGCCCGCTGCCGCTCCGCACCTATCTGCTGGCCCAACCGCTCCCACACGGAAGCCACTCCCATTCCAGGGTTCTCCTGCCCTCCGGCCGATGCCTGCACCCCTGATGTTGATGGCCCCGAGCCATGAGGCCTCCCACGTCGAGCCTGCCTCTGCCTCCGACTCAACTGGCTGTGCCAGCACGACGGCATCCAGGCTGATGGAATCCACCGACGCCGTCGTGCACGTGCCCTGCCCGATGATGCCGTCACATCCTCCATCTGCTGGGGTCCAGTTGCTGGTGTGTCCACCCCTGCTGGACCTCCGACTCCCGACTGTGGCAGGGATGGGATCCCCACCGAGCCGGCTGCATTGGTCGGGGCAGGTCCACAGGGGCCCCTGGTGGCATCTGGGCCGGAAGACGGCATGGAGAACGACTGGTGCATAGTCTCCACAGAGGAGGAGAGGGTCGCCAGATTGGACGTCACATGTAGGAAACCCCCGATCATGGCCGATCCCAACTGGGCCACGTCGGCACGGTGCTCTCCGTGATGACGTGCATGCTCCTCCCGGGAAGCACGCACCTCATCACGAATTGCACCTGTGCGCAACACAACACCAATCAGGACCTTCTCCATACGGCCAGGGGTCCCCTCGTCCGCAGGTGGAGGGGAGTCAGAGGACATGAACATCCCCCCTACCTGCGGACGGGCCTGGGATGGGGCATCCCTGCTGGTGCATGGTGGTGCAGTCACAGTGTCAGGGACAGTGACATGCACAGGCCCCTCCACGGCGACCTGTGCTGCCTCCTGCCCCTGCCCCTGGACTGCAACACTTGCACCAGCAGGGATGCCCCCATCAGGCCCCATGTGCGCCTCAGTAGCGGCCTCCTCCTCCTCTGTGGAAACCACCAACCTGGATGGCTCCACCATGTCTTCCGCCATTGCAAGCCCCTGTGGGGGCTCACCCACCCCTTCCGCTGCAGCCGTGGGGGCATCCCCACCGCTTAGCTCCACAGAGCCGTCTCTGCCCTCTTCTTCACGTGGCGCTGTGTAGAGGGAGACATAGAACACAAGCATCAGGGTACTGTACAATGGTCCCCTAGACAGGAAGCAATAGCAGATGAGTGGCACTGTCAAAGATCACTTCCATCATGTCCCTCCACAACACATGGCTCAGTGCAGGTAAAACACATGCGGTAACAGGCATGGCGCATGCTATGGACATTAGCATACATGTCCAAGTGATTCTTGAAACATACACTGTTGTTTTGGAACTCACATGCATCATGGGCCATGCCTATCACATGCACACACTTCACCCTAGTTTCATCCATCTGGCCTCGTACACCACAGACACAGTGGATACAAGGATGACTAGGCTGCATCAGTGAACCTGAACATTGCGACAGACATGTGTCATGCATCCCTGGCATTCACAAGTCACAGACACGCAGGTCAGACACACAGACATGGACAGCATATATGTACATGGCATCACCATGTCCAGGAACAGAGACTGGCATGCTTTCATGTGGCCATTCCGCATAGGGCAACCCATGTTGCATTTGAACATATGCACCAATTGTGTGGTTTACACATTAATGGTCTCACATGCATGGCGTCCCTGCACACACACATGCATACATGGTCTATGTCACACATACAGGAAAGTATCAGACAACCAGCAAACTGGGACATGCCCTGTCTCACACAGCAATGCTTGGCCACTTACCGCTCAACTCCAGACGGGTCTGCCTCTCAAGGATCTGGGCGTGGAGCGCTGGGCCTACGCGTTCCAGGACCCTCATCTGGATGGTACTCATGCGGCCCCGGCCCCCCTCCACGGGGCGCCGGGCCTTCAAGAGGGTCCTGGACCTGCAGTCATCCCAGCGCTTCTTGACATGTTGGTAGTCGCGGACTGCCACCCCCTCCGCGTTGATGGCAGTCACGATGTCCGTCCAGATCCGAGTCCGTCCTTCCTTGTTGGCGCGCTTACTTCCGAAGAGGGCATCATACTGCCCCAGGACTTGCTCCACCAGGTCACCAACTTCGGTGGCAGTGAAGCTGGTGCCCCTCTGCCTCTCTGGCCGGGGGTTGCCAGTGGTGCCAGATGTTGCAGTGCCCGACATGGCAACCCCAGAGGCAGGAGTGGGTGGGCAACTGGGTCCTGGGGCTGGGCTGTGGAGCGATGGTATCCCAGTCGGGAGTCTTCTGTTCCAGCAGGGGTGGACACAGCAAATGGACCCCTGCAGATGGCTGATGTGCAGGCACCAAATGGCAGGGCTCGGTGGCAGCAGGCATGCAGGCAGACAGGCAGCAGCAGATGGCTTGTGGGAGGCTGCTTGGGGCTCTGGGGGGCAGTAATTCGGCATTTTGGGCAGGAGCGTGGTCTTCCGTGTGCTTACGCCTGGCCAGCTTGATACGGAGTGATTTGGCACGTGAAAATCCTGCACCTCTGCGTGTAAATCGAGGAAAGGGCCTTAGCGCGTATGCACGTCAGTATGCATATGCGATTTCATTGGACCAAAGGCCCTTAGCGCGTGAGCGCGTCTGTGACGTGAGGCACGCGGGTGTTTCCCTCATTACACGTGATGACAGAGCACACATGGATTTCCACCAATCGCGTGTGGGACTTCCTGCGCACCCCAGAAATACACGTACCCAGGCCAATCGCGTGTACACTCACTTCCCTCCGATTACACGCGATGATACTCGGACGCGCAGTTTTACCACGTGTGCTCGCATATGCGATTTCATTGGCCCAAAGGCCACCATGCGCAGCTGTGACGTCACGCGCATGGCCGTAGAGAATGGCGCGTGTAAAAATGAAGAGATACACGTCCGAGTGTCAAAGCGCGTAATTGGTGGAAATGGCCTCATCGTGTATGCGCGTCTGTGACATGTGTATAAAAGGTACGTGAAGAACGCCATTTCCTTGTATATGCTTTTCGTGGAGAGCGAGTGGGTGAAATCTGTACTTCTTGTCGGTTCACACGCGATTAACTTCACAGCGTTTCCAGCTCGTACTCCCTGTTACCTCTGACAGCTTTTTCTCTTTTCCTCTTTTTCCTGGGCCTGTTTCCTCAAACAGCGTTCCCTACTACTGTTGTCCCGTCTCCTTAGACAGTGTACAATTCTTATTTTGGCGGGGGTTTTGCCAACGCTCACACGCGCATATTTTTCACGCTTTTATTCCTGGCAGACGATGAGTCGCGCACGTATTTAACATCTGTGCTTGCCCTGTGTGTCGCGTACCCCTTCAGAGGTCCTTCTAGGCTGCGTGTGACACGCATACGTTCATTCTTGTGTTCCTGGGTGCCACAGCGTAGTGCAGGTTTATTTTTCCACACACGTGGTCTAGGAGGGGTTGCGTGCACCTTACTTCGCTTTTTTGGGGTGCCTGTGCGTTGCGTGACACGTCATCTTTCCCCAGGGGTGACATACAGCCTTGCTAGAGCACTAGGGTACGATTACCATCTGGTACCCAACCCCTTTGGCCCCCAATTGCCCAGGACAATAGTTCACATTGACTCCCATACGCACAAAAACATCAGTGCCATGGCTGGGAGGCGACCAAGCCGTAAGGGTGGCAAAGGTGGCCGAGCCCCAAGTGGTGGCCATGGTGGATCCAGTAGGGGACGTGGCCGTGACTTGCAGGGTGCCCCTAGCCCCCCATTTGTGGAGGAGCAGTCAGGGACACCCATGCCCCCCCCCGGTTGAGGTTACCGTGGCTGACACCATCCATGCTCAGCCCTTGTTGGACCAGCCCACTGTGGAACCAGACCTGGCACAGGGTGACTCCATGGCTGACTTCCAGGTCAGCAGGTCTAGGCCACGTGCGCCGGTGAACGTTGGTGTCATCAGGCCACGTGGAGCAGGGGCAGCTAGGTCATATCCTGCCCCGCGTAGGCAGGCTGGGGAGGCTGCAGGGGCAGCTGCGGCTCCATCCACCCCACCTCTCACACACCCATCCAGGACAGTGTCGGTCCAAGTCCATCATGCTGACATTCCCCCTGACACCATCACACTTGAGATAATGCCTGCACCAACTCCCATGCTGAGTGTGCCATACCACGCTCCTGCCCCTAGTGTCCAGAGCGGCGTAGGACACTCAGGCTCCCCACCACCATCCAAGCGGAAGAGGAAGAGTGCTCGTCCAGTAGAGGCTGATGCCCCAGACACGGCTACACAGTCCGGCCCGTCAAGGAAGCCCAGCTTCAATGAGGCCGAACTGAATGCACTTGTAGAGTATGTGTCCGCACATGACCGCGAAATGGTGATTGTTGCAGGATCCAAGACCACACCTGCACAACGTCAGGCACACTGGCAGACCATTGCGGACATCATAAGTGCCCTTTTAATCGTGAGGCGCACAGCTAATGAATGCTACAAGCGCTGGAATGACCTGAAGCGCAGGGCAAAGAATAAGCTGGCCTCAAGTCATTCCGCAACTCTAGTGACTGGAGGTGGGTCTCCAGCAGACGACATAGAACTCACTCCACATGAGCAGGTTGCTGGGACCTACATCACGGAGGAACAGATCCAAGGTGTGGGAGAACTGGCAGATTACGAGGCATTGTCCGGTGAGTGCACATGCATGTGTGTGTCATCCATGTGCATGGTGTGTGTGGGAGGGCTTCTGTTTGGGTGCCAGGGGAGGGTGTGTGTGCCTGAGTGGTTCGGCTCACCCATGTGCCTCTTCCTATACATTCTTGGCAACAGCATTTGGGTATAGCAGCATCCCTTCGGCCAACATTAGACATCCAGCCCAACACCACGCCAGCTGCACTTGGAGTGTCATCTTGCAACAACACTGTTGCTTATTTACCTCTGTTTATTCAGGCAGATTGTTTGCTTACCACCACTTTTACTCTGGATTTCTCAGTCCTATTGTCACATGTCTGAAATGGCTATGGTACAGTGGACTGGCTCAGTTTTGTTGACATGATTAGTTTGGACATGTCCCTGTGCTATAGGACCATTTTTGACTGGCAGCTGCAGGTTAAACATTTGAACCATTACAATGAAAATAATCAATTATATGAACAAACTGGACTGAATGAACAATTGGTGACCTCCTCTCCCTCTTCACTTCATGGCTAGGGTACATGCCATCTGTGTGATGGCATGTGTATTTCACCTGCCAATCACTGGCCAATGTGTGATGCCACTGCTAGGCAGCAGGCAGCAAATGTGTTCATCTTCCATCTTGGTGTCATCAATGTGTGCCATCTGCCTCCCCATCACACGCAGTGACGGTGCATGCATGGGAGTGTTTTAGTCATGTGGGACATGTGTCAATCAAGTACTGTTTCTGTAGCCTCTCAGCCCTAATTGTGTGCCATAGTTCTAATGCCTGTTTCCATTTGTTTTCTTTTATGTCTTTGCAGGGGAAGACGCACTTGATACTGCTGGGGTTGTGGAGATGGTGCAGACCCAGGAGGGGTCTGAGGGCCGACCGACCACCAGTGAGGGACGTGGTGTGGTGGTGGGTGAGAACCCACAACTGCTGCAGGTCATGCTCTCAAGGGGTGTCTCTGGCTGCACCTCCCCCGAGCTGTACTCAGGTGTCGATTCGGATGATGAGACCTACGTGCCGTCGCAGGTGAGTGTTCCTAGGAGGGATTCTGTTCTGTCTGACCCACCTGCACCAGGGTTAGAACCCTCAATGGGGATGTCAGTGTTGGCAGGTACGCCTTTGGTGGTTACGGATGCAGGGTCACACTCCGCGACATCTGATCCTGTTCCTGGGCCAGCAGATCAGAGGGGGAATGCAGTCCTGCAGCCTCAGGCAGTGCCGGCACAGCAAGGTGCAGTTCGCCTTGCCCCAGACAGGTGTGGTGCCTGCCGACATGGTAGCCGTACGCCATCTGGCAATACCACATGGGAGCAATCCATTTACGGTATGGCAACCCAACAGGCAGCATCATCAGAGATGATGGCTCAGGCCATGGATAGGGTGGCCACTTCCATTGTCCCCCCCGAAAGGCTGATGGAGTGACTACAGCAGGCAACCAACTCCATCTGCCAGTCACACAGGGAGGACATGTTGGCGTCCGACAGGGACAGGCGGGCGGCACTGGCGACTCTGCAGGAAGCCATCTCCATAGAGTCCCAGGGCCACAGGGAAGCCCTGAGGCTGGAACTCCTTCCTCAGGACGACTCTTGTTGAGCTTGAGGCTTCAGCAAACCGAAGGACAGAACAGCAGCTGGAGCGTCTCACCCGTACGCTCTCAGCTGAGATGCAGGCAACTAGGGCAGAGGTCCGGGCATCCCATGAGTTGTTGCATGGGGACCTCTGCACACTTATCCTCTAGAACGAGACCTACCACACCTGCATGCTTGCAGCCATGGAGAAACAGACTAGGGCTTTGCGTGGGCTGCCTCCCATAGTGCCACCACCTCCTGATGCAGCTGCAGAGGGTGAGGATAGCGACAGCAGTGATACTCCCACAATAGGGTAGCCGTGTAGGCCATGAGCCCATGGAGGTGTTTTTTTTCGCAAGATCCACACAGGTGGGTTTTGGAATGCACCCTGTCCTCGGACCTCCTGGGTGGCCTCCTGCACCCACCCCCCCTCGGGCCCGTTAATGGCCATTTTTTTTTTTTGTTTTTTTTTGGGACAGTGTGTTGCCTTGTGTGGCTCCCGTGGGCATACGATGCATTGTGGCTGGGCACATGCAGGCTTGTCATGGATTTGGTTCATATGCTTGGGTTTTTGTCACACACCCCCTCCTGCTTCCCGTTTCCATGGGCTTGCAAAGGGTGTGCCCAAGTGACATTGACGTACATGGTGACATTGGACTCCCATGAGCTGTGTGGGCAGTCTGTATTCAATACTGTGTATACATTCATAGTGCATATTGTTGTTGTATTGTACACTGCGTGGTGTATTGATATGTGCCTCCGCATCCATCTCATCCTCCATATTTGCAGGTCCATTCCTCATGTGTTCACAATGCGGTCCACCTTGGAACTGGAGTCCATGTTGTAAGCAGTGCACCTACACTCTTGCATGGCGCTAACACTGTATACTTGGAAGTGTTCGGAGGGCTGTCATCATCAGGTGGTGAGGCTAGCTAATTTTTAACTCTGTAATGTCATGTTTAAGGTAGGTTGGAGGTTGTGTAGGTGATTGGTATTCTTGGTAAGTATTTGGTAATGTGGGTTGTAGGTCCTGCATTACTGTGAGCATTTCATGTGTGGATATGTTTCCATTAGGGACACTGTAGCTGCTGACACTTGGGGCATGTTGTGGGGATTAATTTCTTTCCTCTCACATTGCATGACATGCCATGGTGTGTTGTGTGGCTGTGCCGGGGAGGGGGTGGGTGACATGGCACTGTTTTCATGTAGTATTTTGCAAGTGGGTATTCATTTCTGCAGCATGGAAGTGTCTTTTCATGACACTGCATTGGTGGTGTTTGTGTAGGTAGGGATGCACACATTGTGACACTTCCACATGAACAATCTCAGGCTGCTGTGGTTCTGACAGTTGGCAGTCCCTTTGTTCGTCTTAATTGTCAGGTCGAGTCATCATTGCTTATCAGATGTTATGTGCCAGGCCTGTGTGCACTCCACTGGGGTGTGATTTCTAAGTAATTAGCCACCAGCTGCGTACAGGATGCCTCACCCCGTGCCCTCTCCCCTCCCATGCGCAGCGGCCGTGCATGTGGTTGGGGATGTGGGGGCACCACCATGTCCACAGCCAGGCCCCGGCGTGTTGCAACATTGTGCAGGACACATGCTGCCACTATGATCCTGCACACTACTGGGGGTGCATATAGCAGCTGCCCGCCAGAACGGTCAAGGGAGCGAAAGCGTGACTTGAGCACTCCGAATGTGCGCTCCACTATGCCCTGGGTTGCAATATGGGCTGTGTTGTATCTTACCTCTGGAGGCGTGATGGGGTTCCGAATTGGCGTCATCATGTGGGTGCTCAGAGGGTAGGCACTGTCCCCTGGTGAGGGGGTGATGGGTATCTTTAGTGGGGTAGTGACATAACTCTGCATCTGACATGCATGCATGGGCAGTGGCATTCATACTCACCAAGCAGCCATGTATCGCCATGCCGCCCAGCTTCTAGGTCCCGGCTTAGGGTAGACATTCGGTAAATGAAGCTGTCGTGGGTGGACCCTGGATAGTTGGCATATTCTGAGGTGATGATTCCCTTAGCATTACATACTACCTGCACGTTGATGGAATGCCAGTGCTTGCGGTTCCTATAGATGTGCTCAGATGCCCTGGGGGGACGTAGTGCCACATTGGTGCAGTCAATGGCACCTAGCACTTTTGGGAATTGTGCCACACCGTAGAAATCGAGGGTGGCAGCCTGCCTTTTTGCAGGTGTCCTGGGCAGGTATATGTGCCTACGGACTGATGGGCGTGCAGTGATGATGTTCAAGACCTGGTGTAGGCAGCGTGACTGAGTGGCCTGTGACACCCCACCCACTATGGCACTTGTCCGCTGAAATGATCCTGTGGCCAAGAAGTGCAGTACATTGAGGACCTTCTCCAGGGGGCTGAGTGCTTGGGAGCACAGGGTGGATGATGTGAGGTCATCCTCCCACTCACTGACCAGGTCCAGTATTATGTGTGGGGGAAACCTGTACCTCCCATACACCTGGTCATCAGGCATCCCAAAAAGGCTGGTTCTGGGAGTGAAAATTCGGGCCCTCACTATCCTCCTCCTCCTCCTTTGGTAACCCACGGCCACTGCTGCTAGGAATGGTATATTCATCCTGGCGTATGAGCATGTTTGTTGTTTGCGCACACTTTTATGCTGCGCGGGTCAACGTACGCCTGCTTCATGCTGGCGTACGCGTCTCAGGATTGGACCATTGTTTGGCACGTCGTAGACGAATGTGTGAATCTTCCTGCCCACCCCAGGAATACACGTAGCACGCTCTCACAGGCACAGTCACGGGTAAATATTCCCGCCCACCCCTGGAATACATGTACCCCACTCTCACAGGCCCAATCGCGTGTGGAAGTTCACGCGCACCCCGTAGTACACGTATCCAGGCCAATCGCGTGTGGGACTTCCCGCGCAACCCGAAGTACACGTACCCAGGCTAATCACGTGTGGAAGTTCACGCGCACCCCGAAGTACACGTACCCAGGCCAATCGCGTGTGGAACTTCCCGCGCACCTCGTAGTACACGTACCAAGGCAAATCGCGTGTGGAAGTACATGTGCACCCCGAAGAACACGTACCCAGGCTAATCACATGTGGAACTTCCCACGCACCCCGAGGTACACGTACCCAGGCCAATCGCGTGTGGAACTTCCCGCGCACCCCGAAGTACACGTACCCAGGCAAATCGCGTGTGGAAGTTCACGCGCACCCCGAAGTACACGTACCCAGGCTAATCGCGTGTGGGACTTCCTGCGCACCCCGAAGTACACGTACCCAGACTAATCACGTGTGGAAGTTCACGCGCACCCCGAAGTACACGTACCCAGGTCAATCGCGTGTGGAACTTCCCGCGCACCCCGTAGTACACGTACCCAGGCAAATCGCGTGTGGAAGTTCACGCGCACCCTGAAGTACACGTACCCAGGCTAATCGCGTGTGGAACTTCCCACGCACCCCGAGGTACACGTACCCAGGCCAATCGCGTGTGGAACTTCCCACGCACCCCGAAGTACACGTACCCAGGCTAATCGCGTGTGGAACTTCCCGCGCACCCAGGAACACGTGCACACGCTATTTTTCACACAGCAGGTGTCCGTGTTTGTCGATGCCCCTTTGCACCTCATTTGTCCTAGAGGGCCACTGTATGGGCCATTCATCATGGCTGTATATGGGTGCTTTTTGTTAGCGCACATTTTGGCGCACATTTTTTTCAGTCGCAGGGGTGCTACCGCCTGCTTTCTTGTGGCGTACTTGTTTGGCCCTGTGCGTGTCTTTGACCTGCGCTGGTTTGCCCTATTCGATTCCATGAATACGGGTTTTAGGCGAGCGTGTGGGCGTTCCGCGCACTTGCCTCCTGCACTTCCCCCGTGACGCCCATATTTTCACGTGTTGTTCCCCATTCCGAGTGTTACGCCCCGTGTTACGCCTACTTTTGTGATGTGCGCCACGCTATGTGCGATTTCGCAGTGGCCGTGGCGCACGCTGTTGGATGACCTATGCGCCGGCGTGCGCGATGCACATTTTTACACGGACTTCCATGAATCGCTGTGCGCTGGTTTTCCTGCGATTTTCGCACTTTTCCTGCGATTCGCATGTTTTGGCACCTCTGCGCGGGAATTTTCGGCGCACATTAATTCCATGAATCGACCCCTTAATTTGGATTACGCATCTTTACTCTCGTTCTATAGTGATAACATTCAGGTTCAGCCTCTTACCACTGAACACCACTACAGCAATGCAAGGGAAAATACCCAAATAACTCAAATTGTCATTGTAACATGGAGGTGCAAGAGGATTTATTGCACTTTATCTTGTTTGTTGTTTGTACAATTCTTTTAGATGGAGCATAACGTTACCTTTCTTGAAACAAATGTATTTTAGGCAGTGTGGACCACTTTGTTATATTTACATATGTTTGTTAATTCATTAGTGTTTTCTGCTATTGAACCATTTCTGATAAATGCTTACACACCTTGATTGTTTGAAGAGATTTTAAATTCATGTTGATGTTGTTTTCTTCATCTCGTTCTGTTTCCTTTATTGATGTGTGGTTTTTATATGTAGTAAGGCTGATTTTCATTGAATTGAAAATATTCTGTTAAATAAAAGGGCATTATTTAATTGCAATACTATTGTCAAACTGTCTCGTTTTAAAATAGTACAATGTTCATTTCTAATCATTGCTTCCAGTATAGACTGCATACATAATAAGAAAATTACACTTGAGCTACAAAACAAAGCCCGTTTTCAAACCCTTAGCAACCATATAAGAGGTTATCATTCCAAGTTGGACAGTCTGGTATTCTCCTACTGTGTTGTGCTCTTTTGAAATATCTCTATGAGAGGGGACTAGGACTAATAGCAACAACGAGGGTTCCTGGCTGCTGTGCATACAACCAAAGAGCATTTTAGGAACATAAGAATGACATAACTGTACATATTTCTATTTGACAAACATGTCTGCAATAAAAGGGTTATTTACAGTACATAATGAACACAGGACTCGGTGCAAGTTTAATTTGTCCCAACCTCACCCTAATATATAAGCGTTTGTAACCAACTATACTCATTCAGACAGCCTCAAAGTTTCCATGGGAGGATAAAATGGCAGTGACATCTATAATTCCATTGATAACCGGAGGGCTGTCCTGTTTTTACTTGGAAAGTGGCTACAATGGCGACAGCATTTTAGAAGACGAAGACTATTTCTCTGCTCATGTTCAGATACTCTACACATGCACACGTGCATGCCTCACAATTCTAGTAGTTGTGTCTGTTTTTCCATGACTTGAGTTAAGGTCACAGTGGAAACCGCTCTCTACTCTCTCCACCACTCCTCCCCTCGGAAGGTCACATCAGGTAATCCCTGCCTGTGACCCTGATGCAATTAAAGTGTTTATGTCTACATGAATGTACAGAAAACATGTTTTTACAGTTTAGGAATGATGTGCGTGATTGTTCAGCTTTTAAAAAGCTACTTTTGTTATGATGATCGCTGAGGAGCTTAACCAATAAAAGAAACAAGAGACTAACAAAAAATAAATACTGGCTCATTGATTGTATAACTGCCAATGTTTGATGAACTGGTGAATTGTGAAGAAGAGTAAATACAAATGTTTGAAAATCATTCTTGGGAATGATTGATTAGTGACAAGAAAACATGGAGCCCACAATAAGTCAAAAAATCCTGCTCTGATGGCTAAGATTTATCACTGCTGTGCACCCCCTTCTCTGCCGTTTTCCATAACACAAATCTATGCTATATATAAGGAGTTTTTCATATTAAACACATCAATCACTTTACTTTACTTTACTTTAAACATTTATTAAGCGCAAAAGCTTTGACCCATGGGCGCTAACAAACACATAGGTATGGCAAAGAAGAATCCACTCCACCAAGGAGGGAAGCCAGAGAAGAGTGAGGATAATTAGGCAAATAGCCATGTCTTCAACTTTCTTTTAAAGGATTCTATGTTAGGCTGACTGACCTCTGAGGTCCAGAGGAAGATCATTCCAGGCTTTGGGAGCTCAGAGGTAAAACGCTTCCCTTTTAGCCTTTCTAGTTCTACATCCGGGAAGCAGTAAGACATCATTCAACATCAAAAAGGCACAAATTGCAATATCAGAAAAGGTAAAGACGCTAGAAGTCTACCTACAGGCATCACTGGGAGCAAAGGCCCACATAGCCTATCTGAAAAGAAACTGCCAATACCATCGAAAACTACAAAAAAATATCAGACCTTTGCTAAACCAGAAGAACAGCACCACCATAGCTAGAGCTACAATTCTCTCCTGATTGGACTATGGTAACTCCCTACTTCTAGGCGCTAACAACAAATGCTTGAAACAATGTCAAGTGATACAGAACAACGCCATAAGAGCTATCACAGGCAAATAAAGAAGGGAACACATTACAAACGACAGAAGAGACTTGCACTGGCTGGCCATTGAGGAGAGAATTATCTTTAAATCTCTTACATTGGTCCACCGCTGCTTGTATGGTAACGACCCCACATACCCTAAAAAGCAATTCAAATGGCACGAGCCCAGCCGTAACCTGAGATCAAATAATAAAGGCCTCCTTCAAACAATACCAGCAAAAAAGGGAAAAGGTCTAGGTAGGGCTTTCACAAGCAGATGCGTCCTAAAATGGAAGGAACTGCCTGTGAATT
Source organism: Ambystoma mexicanum (assembly GCF_040938575.1). NCBI lineage: Eukaryota > Metazoa > Chordata > Amphibia > Caudata > Ambystomatidae > Ambystoma > Ambystoma mexicanum. The sequence continues at coordinate 389,467,619 of NC_090936.1, forward strand.
TGAGGCTAGAAACAAATCATCTATGCTTCAGGAAACAACTTAAGACCCTTCTGTTCTAATAGCAATCTGCTACGCGCTAAGCCCGGCCTGACCTACTTGTGTGGTTTAACCACTGTCCCGTCTTGATTCCTCATGTAACGTCTTCATGGAATGCGCTCTGATGCCCGCAGGCTGCAGCGCTATATAAATAAATAAATAAACAAATAAATAAATAAATAAATACGAGCTGTTGGTTACTGGATCTAAGAGATCTGCTTTGAGCTTTTTTCAATATAAGATGTTGCGGCTAACTAACTGGGCATAATGCCCTGTATGCATTTGAAAGTTTGAAAGTGATCACTAGAAGGTGGTAGCACACACAGGCCTCCACCGGAGGTGAATGCAGATCTCTTCTAACTTCCGACACATGGTCACGATGCGAAAAGCCCCATCACAACTCTCACAGCACCATTTTGAATGACCCGAAGTCTATTCCATTCTGTCTTTCTAAGGCCAGTCAAGAGGCTACAACAATAATCTATTTTCGCTCTGATGATGGCTCTGGTGATTGTCTCAGCATGAGCCTGACTAATGAAAGGCCTAATGTGGTCTAAGAGTTTGATGTAATAGGCTGCTGCGGAGACAAAGACTCTCCACCTGAGCTGGTCCAGGATAACACCCAAGGTTTTAACCTTCTTCAAATCATATATCTGCATTTTAGAATAGGCATTAGCTGGAGACTCTTTTATACCAGAGTATGCCATGTTTTGCCACTGGGCTGTGTATGCTAGTTACGGGGGGATGAACTTCCTCAAATGCTGCCCACAAATTTGCACAGGTCACCGAGTCAAGGTTCGGTGACCTGCAAATATTCTTGGGTCACTTTTGAGGGTATAAACCAGACCTTTGCCTATCCGCCCTTCCCCTAAAGGCCTCCGATGTTCCTCTCCCACACACTGCCCGGAATTACCACACTCTGAGCCCGAATCGCAGGAATAGTTTAAACATTGTTTCTACTTCTAGAGCTTGAAATAGAAAGAAAAGTGTAAAAATTCCCACATCCCTGCAGTAACCTGCCAGGTTTCTTGTGGGGGCAGTAGTACAGTAGTACATGTTATAGGACACTTTGTGTGGTGACAGCAGCTCGACTCCCTTACAGTTCCATGGCATTATATTACTGGGTGAACCTGAACTTTTCTGGAAAATTCTGTGAAGTTCATGGGACTTCAAACCACCCATAATTTGGGTAGTTCAGTGAATCCAGGAACGCGTTTGCTCAGCCTTATGGCTGAAACATCACCGTCACACAGAGGCCAATAAAGATGGAGGGGGTCTAGAAAGGGGTTTGAATAGGAGGGCATCTGATACTCAGGTTCTCACCCCTTTTGTGCATGTGTATGCGAAATGCCAGGCCAGAAGAGTCTTTGCAGACCCGTCTGTGCATTATCTGCATGGAAGAGCAGGGGAATTCAGAAAGACCACAGGTCTGCAATAAACTTACTAACCTGGCAACATTAAAGTCATACTGCATGCAGTCAGCTCACAGCAAAACATGCAGAAATTATAACTATGGCATGTGAAAAACTGTGAAACTCATAATGAGTGCCTACCTGTCAACTCTTCCATTTTTATTGTTTTGCACCTTGAGGCAGATTGGGATTTCCACCTTTTCTCTTCAGATGCCTCGCCCTTCTTTTAATGGACTCCAGATCATCATTGAGCCATTGGTTAGCTTTTTTAGTTACGGTTGTTTTTTGTGCTCCCCCGCACTGAACTATACTGATAATCGCTTACATTGTCCATACTGTGCCCCCTTTTCCCTATTGTTTCTTTGTCGTGTTTGTTTACCCCGTTCATTCTCAACTACCAATTGCATTAAATAATGTTATGATATATTTTATCCTATATTAACCTTATTGTATTGTACTACTATGCAATTTTATTATTAACTATTGGTTACTCCAACCCCTTTGGACTATAATTGCTCATTGGTATTTACTACTATGTTTGATATACACAAACTCTAAATCCAAATCATTTACTGAAAAGAAAAGAATGACGTTCCTAATTTAGATGTATATGTACACAATCTCATACTTGTGATGACGCACTGCTGCCAGGCATCAGCAGATCCCCAAAGTTAAACTCCTTCATGGGAATTGTTTCCCAGTGTCCAGTCGCACCATCCATACAACTGGGTAAGGGTCGCTCAATGGAGTACATAACCCTGTTTTTCTCTCTGGTCAAGGTCATAATCTTCACCTACCTCTCATTGAAGACATAGCGGTAGGGGAAGTCTACCTAATTCTATAACACTTACCAAACACTGTGACCTGCCTGTAGCATATTTGGAGGCTAGAAGATGGACCTCTATCAACACAACAGGGAATTGTACTCAGCCCATAGGCCAAGTGTCTGAAACCTTTAGCTCACCAGATGTTTTGGACTACAACTCCCATCAGTCCTTGCAAGCATAGTTAATAACAAGAGATCATAGCAGTTTTAATCCAAAACATCTGAGGAACAATAGATTGCAGACCCCCGATTTAGGTAATCCCTGTGTTGTCTAATGGTTAACTGGTGCTTGTTTGTCAGCACAGGAGGGTAATGGATGGTGACAATGAAAAACATGCACTTCTTTATTTTTTTAACGTTTTTATTTGCATAGTTATGTTTACATTAAACATTTTAGCAAAACAAACTTAACACCTGTAAACATACTCTTTCCCATTCTCTCATAGTTACATTTCATATCTGTTTCTGTTTGATCCTTTACATTATTCAAGCCATTACATTAAAACATCTGCATCTTTTACAGCACTGGTTCTAGTACGTTACAATAAAATTGAACCATCGCAACTAACATTGGCATTTCAGTTCCTCCTATTAGTAAATGCCACCAGTCTTCTTTCGATAGAGTCCTAAACTTCTCCAAGAAACGACCAAAATATTCTGTACGTTTCAAAATAAAAGTCAAGCAAGTATTGGAGAGATTGCAAATGGTTTCTTTAAATTCAGCTCTTTTACAGACCCTGCACCCGGGATTACTTATATCTTCTTGAGATATAAGTAATCTAGCTACATAGGTTGAATCGGATCCTCATGAAGGCTGTTGGTATTTTAGAATTTGGACATTTCCGAAGGTAGGGTTGAAGGTCACCTTGTTTCCTTTTACCCAATTAAAGCTGACCCTAAAATAAACATCCAGGTGAAACCCAGGTGTATCTCTTATCATTCCTGCCAATAGATGTTGCAAATGATCCACTTGGAAGGTAATGTGTTATGTACAATCAGAAAGATGGCAGGATGGCAAGGAGTGCAATGGGAAGATATTGATGCAAGGCAGAGTAAGAGCCTTTGCCAGGGACTCCTCTTGATGCCTACAGCTCACACCAGACCTTCTCAGCACTGTGAGCTTGTCTGATGTGGAGAAGGCTCTGCTCAGCACTGTGCTCATTTGTCTCTGTTCTTTCTTGTCTGTTTGCACACCAGAGGGACAGATTTTGAAGGAACCCACTGACAGCTCATTCTATTTGGTATACCATCACATTCTGCATGTCATTGTGTTCCAAAAGCCTTACAGAGAACAGCATTACACCTAACTGCAGTTCCTGCACTGCAGCCTGAAAGGTCAAGCTACTGAGATTCTTACATACCCACCTACTCTGTAATGTGCTTCTCACCAGGAAGATGGGATTTTGCAAATAAAGTGCATCTTGTAACAGGACATTACAGACTCACATATATTATTTAGGCACGACTATACAGAGTCAAGGGGTTCTGTGACATACAACAAGTAAGACCACAGACAGAGTGCTCAATGAGGCAGATAACTCACAAGAGACTTTTCATATATTTTCATATACTCATTGTGCACTACATGGGTTACCTATTTTTCTACATTACCAAAAAAGGGCCAGTGCATTTGTATTAGGATTATCTCAAATAGTGAGTAGTCAAATCTTTGGCAAGAGAATGTTTTTGATGAACCTGTGTTTTACATAGTTCCCAAGATTCAACCCTAGTGAGAGTGGGTGCATGTATCATGTAATGAGCAGGGAACATGCCTAGGTGAGGTCTGGCAAGGAGTGGGGTGGGGCATTGTGTGAAAGGCAGACAGGGGCCTGGGATGAGTAGCACCATTGGGCTTTGGAGGAGAAGCAATGATGGCATTTCAGAGAAGAGCAGAGTTAAGCATTGTTTGAGGAGCAGGGAAAGGCCTCAGGTGAGGAGCAGATTTGGTGCATGCATGGGGTGCCCGATTATGCTTCGGGTGAGGTGCGTAAATGGACCTAGCGTGAGAAACAAGGATGTGCCCTGGTCGTGGTGTCTCGATCGACCTCACATGAAGAGCAGTTATATGCCAAAATAATGGTCCTGATTGCAATGCAGGAAAAAACTGATGGTGAATCCGTGACATTCTTTTCAAGATAGTTACCAAAAGGTGGAGGAATAAAGGTCGAATGAAGACAAAAAATTATTGATTTATATCATTTTTAATAATTTAAATATAGCCACATCTTGCTGGCTATGACACAAGAAGGTTAAAAAACACAGATGAAATACATATACCGATAAACCACAGATTACAGTCAGAAATTGAAAAGCAATGTGCAAGAAAGTGTTAGGTGCGGAAAGGATAGGGAGCAAAAAAATGTAAAGACTAGAAAAACAGCTACCCTTCCTGTTCAATCGGGTTCAAGAGAAGATGCCCCTATTGAATGACAATCTAATTAGAGAAAATAAATTCAACGTAAACAAAGGCAAAACAACATTATTGTCAACCATTGATTAGCTTGGTGAGGTCATAGATGGCAAAAAGGCAAACTAGCAAGGATCAAAAATCACTAAACTCTACTAGGCGAGACAATCTAAAGGATGGTGATTGTCTTCAATCAAACAATGGCCCTCATTACAACCCCGGCGCTAAACCATGGCGCTATTAGCACCATGGTTGGTGCCGGTGTTGTAACGAGTCCGCCATGGTGGAATGGGGAAATACCGCCCCATTCCAAGGTTGGCGGGGCGGTATTTCCCCATTTCACCATGGCCCTTCCCCATTCCCATTTTCGCCCCATAGGGCTCAATGGGACTGGGGAAGGCGCTAACTAGGGTACCACAAATTGCAGTACCGTAATTAGCACCGAGATCCCTTTGTGGCACCCTACTTCAACAGCTGGTAAAACCATCCATTAAGGTCGGGTCCCGCAGAGGGACCTTGTAATCAGGCGTTAAGGGTTTAACAGCGCCGACACCTTTTACGGCGCCGTTAAACCCTTAACGCCAGGGTCGTAATGACCCCCAATGTCTTGAGCTCTAAGGAAAGGGGTGCAGAACTTCCCTTTCTTCCTAGTTTCAACTACAACCCCCCGCCCCCCTCGCCCCCATTTTGGGCACATTTTCATCAGGACTGGATTCCTGTTTCTAAACAAATTTCAAAATACATAGGCCCTCATTACGAGTTCGGCGGTAACAATGCCGCTATTGGCGGCATGGCTACCGCCGAAATCGCATCGGGGTCCGGGTCCTCGGAATGAGGACTTACCGGGCCATTCTGAGTTTGGAAGGCCCGGTAATTCCTCCCTCCAAGGACCCGAACAAGGTCTTTCCCCATTCCCATTTCAGCCCCCATAGGGCTGAATGGGAATGGGAGAGGGAGCAAACAACGGGCCATTACAAGATGGCCCGTTGTTTGCTCCCTCTTCCCCTTGCGGGACCTGGTAAGCACGCCTGGTTTTCCCAGGTGTGCTTACCGTGTCCCGCGAGGGGAACTCGTAATGCGGCGGTACGGAGTGAACGGCGCCGGCACCTTTTACGGCGCCGTTCACTCCGTACCGCCAGGTCGTAATGAGGCCCATAGTATCAGAAATTACTGGCAAAATAACTGAAGTGTCAACATGAGCGATAATCAAATCCCCCAAAGTGCACACAGATGAAGAGTGTGCATAGTCTACTGTTGGCCTTGTAAGCTGATCACAGCAGCAACCTATGGACAGATGGACCAGAAAGGCACCCAACGGGTTAATGCTCTAGTGCATTGTCAAATCTGAACCTAGCTGTATGTCTAAAAAAGTCAAACAATTACTCACGGTTTGCAAGGGAAAAAAAGAACGCCCGTCTGAGAAAAATCGACCTGAGCACACCAAGGCTCTGTTACATAAAGGAGAGGGAAACACAAAGGGGCCAAACGCATGAGGGAGAAACCCTATGCTGAGAGGACAACGGGTAGTCTGTAAACAATCCTTCATATTAAAAAGTAATTCTGTAGTACACCGTGCAACTAGCATAAGAAAAAAGAAGAAGATGAAGAAAAATACTCGTACCTTCAACCTCTGCCAGATAGTGTGCCAATGTGTACCCATAGAGGGTGGGATCCATGACATCCTGCCGTTTCTACCACACCGCTGAACTACAACTTTGACCTTAAAGTGGAGGATGTTCCCTCAGTATCAAGCTGGAGGTAAATCTGCCACTTTAAGGCTACATTTTGGGAGACTTACCACTTACGGTAATCGCGCTGAAAACCACATGGAGTCCTATGGACTCCAAAAATAACACCACTTTTAATCCTATATTAAACCCATGGGAACAGATGACAGTAAAGTTAACCATGTTTGGCAGTAATTATGTTTATTTACCACCAAATTACCACCAAACCTGTAAAAGACCCAATTTTTGGCACAGTTAAATTTAGCTGATGCAAGCAGTAGTGTCTGTAATGTAAAATGCAAGGATCCAAATCAAGTCATTTATAATCTGAAAGCTGTAGCATCTTTACTGAACAGTTGTATATAACGTCACCAAACTCTGAGGGGACCTGCAATATCCATTAAAGAAAACAGCAGGGGATATTGTATTCCTTATAATACATCACCATATACATCACCATACACTGCCATCCCCTTTAATACCTGGCATCTGGCTTAACATAAAACATTGTCCAGTTTCAGATCCATTTAATCAATGTAGAAACAGTTTGAATTACCGATAAAATAAAACAAATAAAAAGCTCATGTACAGCTCCAAATAGCTCATGGAGCTCAGACTGCATCTCGTTTGTGTTACCGATTCCTGGCTGAGGGATTTGCATGGCCTTACGGCAGGGTCGGACTGGGACAAGAGATAGGCCCGGACACCCAAAAAAAAGTGGCCCACCCCTCGCCTCAAAAAGTGGCCCACCCCTCGCCTAATCAAAAGTAGCCCTCAAACCATCATCCGTGAATCGCGTCAATTCACGACTTTATAGAAAATGCTACTTATGGAGGGTTCATGTGACTGTTGCATGTTATGTTTTGTGTAAACACTTGTAAAAATGGTAAACACTTGAAAAAGTGATAACATTCCTTTTGTTCTTTTTTTAAAAAACATCATCATCACATAGCTTAATACTTATTTTGCAGAACCAAACTCAAAGCATGTCTACTCATTGCCACCTGTAATGAAAATAGAGTTGCATTTAATAAGCAGTACTATGTACTGGAACAACTCCTATCTTGTATGTAATAAAACATTGACCTTTCTTAACATCCCCAGTGTGAAGGGTTCATTCCCGTTGCTCATGCATAATGTGACAAGACCAGACTAAGAAAAGCGAATGAAGCTAGCTGAAATTACTAATGCTGGTACTGTGCCATCAAATGGGAACTGGACCTGTTCGGAATTCTTGTTGGCTGCACACACTTGATTTACGTGCACTGAGCCACCCGCTGGCTGCACTTTTGAGTTACCTGCACTTCTCCCTCCACCCCTTGCTCAGAACTTCTACCCTTCCACCTCCCTGCACTTGCGCGATCTGAATATCACAGGGCCTATTAACATCATTGTTTTGTCCTCCCTCAGTTTCCCCCTCCTTGTCTTGTCGCACCTAGAAACACTTATAAATGCCATATCATGTGTTATCATCATATCATGTTGAGACTCCATCAGTAATCAGTCCCTGTCAGTATCAGCAACCCTAACTTTGGCTCTCCAGTGGTTTTGGACTGCAACTCCCATCACCCAAAGGCCATTTAGACAATGGTGAGGGATTATGGGAGCCATTGTCAAAAATATCTGGGGAGCCACAGGTTACAACCCCCCTGCCTCTGGGTGCCACGGATGTAGGACTGGGCTTCACTTCCTCTGGGAATAGTATGTATATGCACCTCACTGTGCATTATTCTAAATAGCACATATGATCTGCTACTGTTCCCATCCCCCACACTCACTGGGTCTGGGATGGAACTTTTTTTTGTTAGCTAATATACATGGCATGAAGGATTTCTGAAAAATCGACATGTTTTATCAGTGGCAGTTGGGCAGCAATCTAAGACTGCAGGCCCTCGTGAGTCCGTACTGTGTATTACTACTGTATGAATGTCGTGTGGAAATCAAAAGCAGTCAGAGCACACATCCGCAAACCTAGTCACTGGGGAGCGGAGCTGTCTCGCAGTCTCCTAGGTTACACCCAACTAGTACCAACCAGGCTCACTGTGCAATTATTTGCCCAGCCCAGGATGAGGATCACAAGACTGCACTGCACTGTAATGCATCCCAGTACATAACTCCCTGAATGCCAGCCCATACCTTGCAAAAAAAAACTCTCATTGACTGGCATCAAATCCGGCTTCCACAACCCACGAGTGACTCCATAATCGAACGAACGTTACGCTACTTGTGCAAATCGCCCTGAAACAGGAGGCTATTCTAACAACATGCTGCTTGAGTGCCCCACAGGTGCTGAACCAGTGAAACAGCACTTGTAAGGACTGTGATGCAGGTGGGCACTTCAATAACACATTCAAGAGTGCCACAGTGCTTGCGCCAAAACAATATTGTGCTGCAATTTGAGCGTCGTAATGCCGCATATTTTAGAGTGTGCCGTGTAAGAAGGGCTGACTAAGCTGTGAAGTGAGTGCAGTAGTGCTGCACATATAGGAGTCCCCCATATGCACTCTCGACAAGTGTTATGCAGCAATATAGGCACTGCAATGGCGCATACAGAGGAGTGCCCTATAGGTCTCTTGCCTGGCGTAGTTTAGCAGCGTATAGGGTGCAGAACCAAAATGTCATGGTTTTCATCCACGTTGTAACGTGACGTGAGCCCGGCCCTGTGCCCAGGGCTCGTGCAATGTCACAGAGTGCGCCACCATGTGAACACTTCAATAAAGGTCCGAGCGGCTTCCCGCTCAGCATGCATTTGCCACCAGACTCCTACCTCCTCACATTACTTCACCAGCACCATACTGGGGGTAGAGAGCGCTTGCCCTGCAGAGCCCTTCAGCAGCAGGGTCCGGACCCCCCGAGCCCCACAGCAATCCCTTGGGAAAGACAGATAAGGTGTAGAGGTGTAGAGGAAAAACAACCTAGTACTCCCACATTATGCACACTGGAGGTATAAGGGTACATTGTTTATAAATGCTGAGAAAAAGAAATGCTACTCCGGTACAGATTGATTTATAGTAAACCTGAGGCCATCACTCTGTGGCACCACTACAGAAGTAATAAAGTGGAGATGGATGGAACAGATGTTCACAGTCTTGTCATATTCACATTCGGAAGTATCGTGGGTGGGGAAAGAGGGTAAGAGTCAAGCAGGCACAGGCCCAAAACAAGACTGTGTGCCGGGGGACCCAAGAGACCCATATTGCATATTTATAAATAAGACCAACTGAATACTCACACACAGTACACCAGCTTATTATCTCTGTGTAGTTTGGTTGCAAATAAAGTAATTGCCTCTCTCTTAGTAATTACAGGGCGCCTGCAAGCCCCTTACATTGCAGGTGGAGGCACAATTTACAATGGTAAATTACCTCCGCTCTGCTCCACTCAGATAACATATTTCATCTCTGGGGATGTTGTGTTCCCTCCTCCATTAGCAGAAGGTTAGTGCCCTGAAGCCCCCCCACCCCTGGCATGGAAGTCCTTTGTATCAGCAGCAACCTTTAAACACATGTCCTGCACTATCCCCCATTCAGACCTCTATACGAGGCCTCCTGTAGACCCATTGCAATACGCCTCTACAAGGCCCCATATGAACACTCTGCATTACACCCTTATCTCCCTCTACAAACGCTGATCAATCCACTCTCTCTCTATATACTCCTCCCGTAGGGAAACGTACTGAGTAACACGGGTTAAACATGACAGTAGTAGAGGCATTTGTGGCTGGCTGCATCTGGCATGGCATGTCTTACCTCGGGTCCAGTGTGTTTGTCCAGTTAGAAGAACTTCGGTCTCCAGTCGAGTCTTACTCTGAGCCTGGGTCAGCTCTCAGGACAGGTGGTCCGTCTGCTGCTGCTGCTGTGTTGTGTTGTCAGTCCGTGACCCACTGACCGTGACTGGGCTGGCTGCTGCTTGCTGCCTGCTGCCGGTGTCACTGTGGCCAAGCCCAAAATCATCATGCCCAGGGTTTGGAGGAGGCCCAACTCTATCCTCTCTCTCAGAGAGTCATGTCACTGCGGCGACGCTGAGTCTGCGCGCGCGGCCTGAGCTGCACCCCCATTCCCAGGGCCCTGCCCAGCCCCCCAGGCACAAGTAACAAGTTGCTTTCAACTTTACAAAGGAGGGCAACACATTTGTTGCTGCTACTTCCGGCAAAGTTCAAAGCAACATGTTTTGATAAGGTGCCGGGAGGCACTTCAGAGCGAGCCGGGGGCGGCCCGGGCCCGAGGCGAGCACTCAGCACCAGTGTAGTGGCTGCACGGCCGCCACGGCGGTGCGGCCCTCTGAGCTGAGGGCGGGCTGAGCAGCAGCTCTGAGCCTCTAATCATGCACATAATGCATGATGAATGCAGATGCATTAATGCATGCATGCATGCAAATGATTTATCAAAGCAAGGTAACAAGAGTTACCTTGCTTTGATGAATAATTATGCAATGCTGTACAGGCACAGCGTGACAGCCCTGCCCGCCCCCCTGTTGCAGAGTGCGCCATGGTGCTTCCTCTGACAGCTGTGAGGCAGCTGCCAGAGGCGAGATGACTCGCAGAAACAGCAGGGAGAGGCCCAGGGCCCTGCTCTGAGCTCTCGCTGACTCGCTCGCTAACTCTCGCTGACTCGCTAATTTAATAATTACATTAATAAAAAATTTAAAAAAAAAAAAAAAAACGCCCCAGGGCTCAAAAAACCGGCCCAGGTCCGGCTCAAAAAACCAGCCCAGGTCCTCAGCTCGTATCGGCCAGTGGCCGATGGGCCGAGGCCGCCAGTCCGAGCCTGCCTTACGGTGGTGCAAGCCCTTCCAGATGCTCAGAGCAGGCTTCGTATCGATCGTGTATCAGTCCATCCTGGCGCTTTGATCACTACTCCTCTGCCACTAGCTCATGATATGAATCTGGAGGCTCTTTTGGCTTGCATTGTTGTCTCCCCTAATGTGTCATTCGTATTGTAACAATGTATCACCCTCCTGGAACGGATCCTCTCTTTTGCAATCAATTCCTTGAGTTTGCTGCAAATGTATGCCTGCATTTCTCTAATCTCTTGATTGTGGGTGATTTTAATTTTAAATTCAATCCCCCCTATCACTGGAAGCAACACTATTTTTTGAAGCTATGACTGATCTGGCCCTTGAGCAATTGGTCTGAGAACATGATCAGATTGCATCAACTGGGCATTGTGAAGCAACTTTTGATCTACCGGCCTCACCTACAATTGAGGTGGAATCATGGTCCACGTTCCCCTAGTTTCCATCTGCTGCTATTATAAGCGCTACTAAGCGTCTTAAGTCAGCCTCCCCTTCAGACGCCATTCTAGGAATCCTCCAGGAAATCATGCCTAAATTTGCCCCGTGGGTTTCCAGTGCAATCTTTCCTGTTCCTTGGGCTGCATCCCTTCTCCGCTAAAGTAGTCCCATATCACCCCCTTCTAAAAGAAACCTTCTCTTCGCCTCTGCGTTCCTGCCAACGTCCACCCTACCTCTCTCCTCCCTTTTTCTATAAAGCTCTTGGAATTGTTGGTTTCCCCTCTTCTCACGTATTTTCTTGAGCACCCTCAACTGCTGGATCCCTTCCAATCGGAATTACGACGAGGCACGGAAAGTGTACTTGTTTCCATTTTGGGTGCTCTAACCCGATTGGTATACCAGAGGGTGAGTGGGGGGGGTGATTGGGGCACTGGATTATTTAGATCTTTCTGCAGCGTTCGATACAGTGGACCATCCTTTGCTGCTACATCACCTCTCCCTGGCTGGCCTCTCTGGACAGATCATATCCTGGTTTTCCTCTTTTCTGATGGATTGGACCCAGGTTCTTTCTGTTCCCCCTTTTCTCTCACAAACTTGCACACTTTACTGTGGTGTCCCACAGCGTTCTGCCTTGTCCCCGGCTTTATTTAACAACTATATTCAGCCTCTTTTGCTGCTCATCCACTCCCACGTTTTCCCCTGCTACTCATACGCTAATGACACTCAAAGCATTGTCCAGCTGGACCTTGACCAGATGGACACATTGTTTCAGCTTTGGGGTTGCTTATGGGCAGTGGCCAGTTGGATGGGCAGCAATTGGCTCACGCTTAATGAGGACAAGACAAGGGTCTTGGTGGTGGGTCCTTCTTCTGTCCGCAGCTCGGTCCCTTCACTCCCTACTCACTGTGGTTGGTTGCCTGGTGGCTCCCGGAGCTTAGTCCATGTCGTTCGCCCGCTTCTCATATGAGGAACCTGGGGTTCATTTTTTTGAGTCTGTCGGCTGCATCCCAAGTCAGCTCTATCTGTAAAGCTGGCCACTTTCAGTTAAGGGCACTTTGGAACATTCTGCCTTTCCTTCCTGCTTGTCTCCATCCCCTTGTTGTCTCCTCTCTCTCCTTAAGCCATTTAGATTATTGCAATTCGCTGTTCTTGGCCCAACCTTTTTATCTTCTTCACCGCATCCAGCTACTGTAAAATCGTGCAGCTAGTACTGCTACTAACACTCCCTATTGAACTCATATATCACCTGTCCTGGGTGCACTTCATTGGCTACCTGTAGAAAAGCAGATTCTTTTTAAATCTCTTTGTATTGTCCACCGGGTCTATTACGGCATAGGAGCAGAGTACCTACAGGAGACGTTTGAGCCATATGTGCCTGCTTGCTCTCTGCTCTTGTGTGACACTCGCCTTCTTGTTATCCCCAGATTCCAACTTGTTTGTATGGGTGGTCAATCCTTTTCAATTGTAGCACCATTTCCTCTCGCACTTTTAAAAACGCACATATTTTAGGCTTCCCTTGATCCTGTTGTGTCCTTAGCGCCATGATGCCTCTGGCGACCTCGTGCTTTATACAATTCTGTAACATAACATAACATAACACAACACAACAGAAAAATAGTTTAGGCAGTTTAATAAAATGCATCTAAAAACGTTTTTGATTTGTCTTTTAAAATAGGTATTAACATGCAAATTCGTCCTCTCTTGTGTTAATATCCAGCAGTGCACAAAGTAAACACACCCCGCAAGCAGTTCCTTATCAGTTAATAGCTGTAAAGTGTCACAGAAAGCGATTTTTGCAAGAAAGAAATTTAGAAAGCTTGTCAAAATTAAATGCTGCAGTGGATCCTGGAATTCTGCTCCGTGCATGTACAAGAAGCAGGCATTGTGTCTGTTCCCCTCCCCCCAAAGTAACTCTTGAAAGACCTTGTCAATACTACGGGGGATAGATTGGTTAATGTAGAGCACTTTCGGTAGAATAACCATTTTAATGGCATTCATTGGTGCCCATAGTGCCAGCATTAAGCAGCCCCATTTTAATATATCTCTCTGGATATTCTCTAAAATGTTTGAACTATTATATTCTGCCATCTTTTTCAGGTCACAAACCAAGTGAATGCCTAAATACTTCATTGCTCCCATCTTCCACTGACACCAAGAACACATATAACTCCTAGGTTGTCTGACATCTAGGTTCCTAGGCACATTTTAACACACTCTGTGAAGGAAGGGGGATTTAGGTACCGCAATCTAATGAATTATTGCACTGGGTTTGTTCTAGAACAATCAACGTTCTATCTTTCTGAAGTTAGCAAATATGTCCCCTACTTGCAGATTATTGAGAGTGAACAATTTTCGCCTTATGCTCTACGTAATCTTCTAATCCCAAATATCGTAATCTGAGACGTGGCTCGTGAACATGGACTCGGTGTGTTTCAAGCAACAACAGGAGAGGTCCCTGTCTCGCTGCACCGAGTGCGGATCCAATCTGCAGCAGCAGACTCTTGAAGTGATCTAAGTCTGAACTGCCAGATGAGAAGCATTTGGGCTCTATCAGAATCTACAGAGGCGGTTTCTTTCTTCTGTATCAAGGGCATTTTTCTGAAATGCGTAATTCTTGACACATTCCAACTTAGATACATGTCCCTGTTTGGTTCATCTAATCAGATTACGATATTTGGGGTTAGAAGATTAACACTAATACAAAAAACTTTTTTCTGTCCTGACGAAGGCCTGTTCCAACATCAAGGGAAGACCACAGCATGGATGTGACTATCTCATTTTCTAAGGCCAAAAGGCAGTGCGTCAACAACTCTTTTGTTTATCCATTGGTTCACTCTTAGTGAACAGAAGGGTGATAATCAACAAGCACCCCACATGGATGGTGCAAGGTACCTAAAGATAAGACTGTGAAGGAACACAGAGACATTATAGAACTCTCCGAAAACACAACAAAAAACTGTGTGTCATGTAGAATGCTGTTTTATATGTGTTATTAGTATTTATAGGCAACCAGAGTCTTACCTATATATATATATATATATAATATGTGATATATATAATATATATATATATATATATATATATATATATATATATATATATATATATATATATATCTTTTTTTAATAAATATATATGTTTTGAATAAGAAACAAGGCTGTTTCTTATATGAAGTGGTTTGGTTCAGAGTGACATTAGTTAGCAACTCTTTAGGGTTGTGTTTTGCTGGGATTCGACTAGTATTAGTCATAAGAGAAACAGGAGTAGGAGGAAGTTTGTGGTCCACCCCCTTTGTTCATAGATTAGATATTATACTGCGAGACTCACTCCCAGGCACTTCCTACTCGACAAATTTGTTATCAAACAGAGAGAGTGGCCCAAGTGAGAACAGATTGGATCAATAGGCTATTGGTAATGGCTACTAAACAAATATTAAAAGTCTGGAAATCAAGGAAAAGCCATATGTAGATGAGTGGCTGTTAGATGTCCGCACCATATCTAACTATGAGAAAGTAAAGCTAATGAAACAAAAATGAGAGGGGCATTATTTTCGAATTTTGGGTTCTTTTAATGAATTATACAGCTGATGCTCATTAACCACATGCATTGTTTTCTGTATGAAATAGTTGGGGGATTATTGTGATTTGTATATGGTTGTGTGTGTTGTGTTTGTTGATGTTGTATTGTCTATTGCAGCTGGATATTTGAAATGTTACTGTCAAATAGAGGTTTGTAGTGGTTTATTAAGGTTTTAATTTTATGAATCTTAAAACTTTGTTTGATTACTTAGCAAATATATGTATTTTACAATTTGAGTGCAAATCCCTGATGTTTTGGATATGTTGCTGTTACCTTTCTTTTGTATGATTTGTTCTGAAATGATAAATAAAGTGATTTAAAAAAAGAAGCAGGCATTGGGACTTCACACCTGATGTGTAATAACTGATTACAAGTAAGACGTGATGTCACAAATAGTCTGCAATAGGATCAATATTTACAGGCTTTCATACCGGTATTTCAAGTTGCAATGTATTATGTCTGGAGTATACATTGCTTGGTATTATTATGGGATTACAAGTATAGTGTGAGTAGATACATGTATCTGTCCCACTACTCCGGTCGCACACTTATCTGAATCTGCTCTATTTGCCATCACCACCTGCTGTTGTTTTTACTGGCCAGCCTGTGGTGCAATATGTCATGTGTTCCTATTCTCTTTTACTCTGTTGTGTGTGGCTGTGCAAAAGGGCCTATCGCATTAATCTTATAAGGCCTTAACACTGCCGTCTAAATGGTAACCTCATAGTATGTCTGCATTCTATGCATCGCGGCCCCCATGAGACTCCATGTGCTAAGAATGTGAGCTGCGGGGTTTTTTTTCACACAAAGTTAAAAAGCACATCTTCCTACAATGCAAAGATTGAAAAGCCTGATTGCATTTGAGGTCTGTGTAGGTGGATTCTGCAGTGCATCCTTAAAGGGGTAATTAACTTGAAAAGTCTATTCTTTACAAAGATTGCCCATATTAGAAAATATAAATTGAGATTTTTTTTTTTAAAGTTGCTATGGAATGTTTTCGGCAAATGAGCCAAACCTTAAAGGTGAACCACCACATAGCATGCAAGAATTTGTATGATAATACTTTTTTATTTGAGTTATTTCTTAGAATATGAAATAAGCTACTCCTTACCGTGAATCATTTTGTGTAAAATGCAATTTCTATGAGCGCAGACACTAGAAAGTAGATACATGTGCCGCTTTGGGATGAGTGTAGGTAATATATGGAAAATGGTTAAATCCATGCAATGTCCTAATCAGCCCACACCTATATATTTACCCAGATCTATCCCTCTTAGGCAAGCAATGCTCATAGGGAAAATAGCCAAAATATTGGTGAGGCATCGATGCAATGGTCATTCTGGATGAATGCACCACCGTAGAGGTATACTAGCAGCTGAATTAGAATCATTCAAGACAGGTCCCTCTGATGCGTCGTGAGCTAACAGTATAGGTCAACCACCAAACTCCACAGGCAAGGTGCTGTGCCTAGGAGACATGTATTACATGTAGAAATCCCCATAGCTATGAGTACTAGGCTTTCTTGTCCTAAGTCATTGAGGAAATCCTACATTGCAGAATACATGGTCCTTGATAATTCTTTAATTGGGTTGATGGGTAGTCTTGCCCTCTTCATGCATGTGTGTACCTGATGGAGACTTAAGCACAAACTCCCCACCTCCCTGTATTTTACCCAATCACAAGCAAGAGGATGACACCCTTTTCCTCATATGGAGTTTGAGCGGGTTTGTGGGGACTATGTCTAGGAACAGAAGGGTTAATGGAAATTACTACATGTAATCAAAGCTAATGTCTTTTAGGCGTACCCAAGCAGTATGATTCAACTGAAAAACAAGACACACGACCAATAGGTTGAGGCAAAAGGCATGCTTCAAAGAAAGTTGGTCAAAGCAGACACCAAGGGCCACCTCGTTTTCCCATTCCCGGTACTCGCACACCAAAGCTTTTATCTTTCTCTTCCATTAAAGAAAATCTGTAGTTGGAAGCATATGTATACAGGTCAGGCCGTGCGGCTGCGCGGCTGCATGGCTGATACCAGGTAGTGGGACACAGTTGATCTACCCTTAAGATATTGTGGAAAGGGAACCTGGGCTTATGCGCACACCAGTTGTGAATTATGTTATGTTATAAGGTTTATGCTGCACCAGCAAACCGCAGAGGTGGTGGTTTAACAGCAGTGAAGTCTGATGAATTGCTGAATTGTGCTTCCCACTCAGGTGATCCAGAATGTAGTCTGAGGTGCGGCAAAATAGGACAGCAGAATGATAGTGAGTACAAAGGGAGAAACCAGAATATATAAAAGTCTAACAAAATGAACAAGATGAACAACAGGATGGGGTTGAGAAACAAGGAAAGTGTCTGTTTGATTAAGAGTGCATGTGTGATGCTAGACAGATGAAATACTGATCTAAGTGAAAGAAAATAAGGCATTTCATGGTTGCACATGTTTTCCAGGAAAGAACAGTTTCCAGTATCATGAAAAGAGGTAGCAGAAGTAGAGTAAGGCATGGTTGTTTGATGGTCCCGATATATGCTTGGAAAACTCCTGAAATGTGGACGTGGAAATTGTCAAGTAGAATATTTGTATAGATGCCCCTGCAAATCCCAAGGAATCTGCAATGCAAGGTCAAATGTTAGAAAGGATAGTGTCAGGGTAGGGTAGCCTTGTGAAAGAGATGAATGGGAGTGTACACAAAAGGAGAAGAAGAATGGGCAAAAGGAAGTGAAGACCACACTACCGGAGCTGTACATGCATGCCATCTGTACAAGGGTGCATTCATTATTGTGAGCTATCAGTGAATTGTGTTTGAAATGCACTTATTTTGCCTCCACTGGCTCTATGAAACAGGGGGAAAAGAAACACAGTGATACAAATAGCTGGTCATAAAGATGGACACCTCTGCTCTGAATCACACAAAGCCAATAATGCAAGCTGTCCCCAATGCTGAAGACTACAGACCCAGGCTCAGTCAGGCCTCTTCTGGGGGCAGACTGAGGAGGCTCTCATCAATGACACAAAATACACAACACACATTTTGGCTGCTAGTGGCAGGATGGCAATGTCGTCATGCTTGTGTTAAGTTTGTATAAGCACGGTCTTCATCAGATGATGGGTCAGTTAAAAGGGGCAGTTTGTCATGTCTCTTTTCATAGTGTATTCATGTTAAACGTGTGGTATCTGAAACTGCCTGTAGGACTGCCATTGAATTTAAAAACCTTCACTTATGTTCAGTCATTCTGGTACTGAAAATACAGGAACCTTTTTCCTTTCAGCACTGATTGGTAAGAATAGGATGATTTATTTGGACAAATACTAATTCACAAGAATTTCCAATAATTCGGAAAACATAAACTTTCTCAAACCTTATTTGCCGTTTGAGCAATGTTGTTCAAATGAGTCAGGCTTCCCAGGTTGAATATGGCTTATACAGTGGGAATTTGTGATCAGTATTATAGACAAAGACAGGAAGTTGTCAGGGTAGTTGAGGGAGAGGTAGGGGTAAAAAATGGAAATTGGATTTAGTGTAGGGAGAGGTCGAAAATCAAAATAGAATTTTGTTGAGAGATATGTGAGTTGCATATAAAAACAGTGACGCTCAGAGTCGAGCCTGCGCATGTTCCCAAACGAGAGCAACGATACAGAATAAGAAAACTAGAATAAGGTGCCATTTCGTGTATGCCACTGCCTTGTAACATGCAATACAAGCAGGATAGAATTAGTTTTGCCACACTGTATGGAGCTAGTTGCCACATATAGGGAGGGTTAGGTTGCTGAATACACAGAGAGGGCATGTTGTAAATGGTGGTATGCACAGTTAGGTAGAGTATATGTAAAACAGCATTATAAATGGCAAGAGAAGCACCATTTTCCCCCTTGTAAGACCCTGCAGAGAACATGGTTAAAAAGCAAAGCATTGTCGTTTAAATGGCTTAATAGGGATTTTGTTGGTCCATGAGGGTGTCCAGGTGACTGAAAGTGCCAAGGCTGAGAGAAACGGAGGATAGTTGAAACTACACAAATAGGCCTTTCTTGCGGTTCCGGTTTAGATAAGCAACAATTAAGTTAGTTCTGTTGGTAGCACACAGAAATATACAAAGTTGAATTTCCAGGTGCACGCAGTAACATTGTCAATAACACGCTAGAAAGATGTACCCCCAGCACCTCCAATGGTGAAAGCAGTTCAACGAATGCACACAGAACCCATTACCAGGTTGGATACATTGAAGGTAAAAGGTCTCCCACACAAGCCTCACACTACAATGACTAAGCTATGCACATCATGACCCAATTAGATCAAACACCTGTAAGCAGCAGAATGTATCAGCAGGGAGTAGAGGGCCAGCTGTGAAAGGCTGAGCAACCTGTCTGGGAAATTGGGGCCTGGGATGGAAGGATGAGATGGGACTGTTGTCGATAGTTCTTTGGCCAGGGCAACGTTTTGATCTCTCCTTTCCCACCATAAGTTAATTGAACTATTGTGGATAAGCATAACATTCAAGGCCACACCAGTAACAGGCACACTATGGTAACGATGTCAGCATGTTGTGCTGCCAACCAATTAGAGCACCGTTTGATGGTGCCCGGGACATGACGTCTTGCATAGTAAGGAGGACACTGGGCAGGATCAAAGATAATGATTGTACAATTAGAAGAAGTAATCTATAGGATAACGTGTGATTTTATTTTAACAACCAATGGCAACTTGTGAATATTGTCTTTTCATAAATATGATGATATTTGTTTAGTTATGAAGACTGGTTTGACAGGAAGTAATTGAGAATGACCTTCTACTGGCCAAATTGAGTAAATAACGTTAGTTTCTTCATGCACCATGGTTGGCTCCCTTATTTTGGTTGGTGTGGAGCTCGTTTACAGAAAGAACATGTACAAAAATAGATGTATTTGTTGGATGGGTATACAATTAAATATGATAGGTTATAGCTGTTAGATGGGTAGACAAAATAAAATAGAATATGATTTAGTTGGGGCTGAAAATGGAAAGGCCATTTTGTTTCTTAGGCAGAGAGAATAGCATGACCACATTGCATGAAATACACACTTGAAAGGGAGGAGAACATCCCAGAGTTGGTTGGAGGCAAGAGATTAGATTCAGTATTGGTAATTGATTGTGCAGCACACTCAAGGACACCCCCTTGTATGACAATCGTCTCAGTGACTAGCAAGGAGGAGAAAATCATAGAATTGATTGAAAGCAGGTCGGAGTTTACATCCCATGACTGCAAATGAAAGTCAAACGCAGATGCCATCTTCTTGTGACTGCTGGTACTAGAGAAGAGAGAGCGTAAGTATCCACCTTGCATGAAATAGACATGTGCAATTGCTTGCCGGTGACTGCTATTAGAGTGGCGAACATCCTCGAAATAGTTGGAGACAAGAAGATTGCATTCAGAGACAGCAACTGAGAGAGCCATATCTTTTGTGAGTGGAGAGACTACAAGCAAAGAGAAAAACATAGAATTGCGTGGGGACAGCTGATTAGATGTACGTGCTGAAATGGAGCATACAACACCATAGGTAGTAAGAATACAATGCCACATAACCATCACAATAAAAACTAAAACGTCACAAATAGGGAATCAAATCTGAACAGGACAAAAAGCATTGAAATGCTAAGTGAAAGGTTTCCTGCTTCTGCATAGTCTGGGTCAGCCCTGTTCCTCCTTACACTTACAGCCAATCACAACCCACAGAGAACCCGGAAATTACCTAGGGATTTTATGTGGCCATGGAAACTCTTTTGTTTTTAGGGATCTAATTTGCCCAGGACTCTCTTAAAGAGTGTCTATCTTTCTGATTGACCTGGTCATTTGAAGTCTTACTGCTGAACATGCATGAGAGGGAGGGTGCAATTTCTTTCTGCATGCAAATCTCTTAAGAACTCGCACATCTGCTGGATATGGAATTAATTTGTCTTGCAAGTTCAGTGGACGGGATGCCTGCCCTGCATTACACATGGGTAAGATGGCTGGTTATTCCAGTGGGCTCTTACTGATATGCAAATGCTCCCAAATACTATGAAAACTCTCTTGAGTCAATGTCCTTTCCCCAATAGAGCCAGTGCAGGTGCAATTATGCTTTGAATCAGACCTCAATATTAGTTGCCTAGATTGGGCCAGCCTGTTCTAAGAAAATGTCACTGCATGTATCTCAGTAACCGGGGCAGGGTAGGGAGCCGTCCCTGTAATCCTGATGCCCATATCCTCCTGGAAGCGCTGTCTGCCTAAGGACAATGCAGGGGTGTTCACATGACCATGCCCTCACTCTAGTGAACAAAGCACATCACTAATGTGGTGCAGCTCGGTCAATTGGTAAACATGAATAAAAGAGGCGAGCGACTTCACTATCCAGTTGTCCACTAACGTCAAGTGTCTGCGCAGTCACTGAGGAGAGGTCCTCATCCAGGGAGCCCTCCACTCCTTAACAATTGGTGACAAGAGGTAGTGAAGAAACCAGACGAGTTGCCGGCCTCCCCGACGGACACAAATTCAGCATCAGCCGTCACCCAGTCAGTACCACGCATGGCGTGTCAGCAGCAGCACAAAGCAGTGCCCTTAGTCACTGGGACAGGCGCATTGTCACATCAGTTCCCACTGGGCCACCAGCATCCCTGAGGCGATGTATCCTGCATCACTACCTGCAGGAGGAGGAGGAGGCGCAAACTGCTTCTGCGGTCTTCCCACAGGTGAGAGTCCGGCTGTGGCTATCCACAAGGAGAGTGCTCATTCGGCTGGGTGGATGGAAATACCATTTCCCCATCCAACCTCACGTGGCAAATCACGCCACAGCACCACCTGGTTGCACATAAGAAATGTGCACTCTTCTTACATCCAGTTCCTGTCAACAGTCAGGCCCGATGAGACTGCCATTGGTGAAAACGGGGAACAGATCATAGCACCAGTGGTAGTACACCACATGTCCGCCCTGTCAAAACATGTACAGGGATCAGAAGTTGAACATTAATGGCCGTGTGGAAGATGACATTGGGCCTCAATATAACTTTTCCAGTGCGATAATAACGTGCCGGTAATTCCATTTACCACTATGTTAGCACAATGGCAAAGTACAGGTTTTCCAGTGGGGCACCTAAGATACCTCCAGATAAAAGCTGGAGGTAAGTCAGTTGCATTACCAGCAAAAATCATTGGTATTACCAGCACTGGTATTACCAGTTACGGTAATAATGGCAAATCTGCCCAATTGGGATTTACAACTGTAGCCAGCACTCATAATCCAGCGGTAATACCGAGTGCCAGTACCTGCAATACAGTTTAGTGGTATACCATTGGCTTTACCGGTGGGATTCCACCAAACTTGTAATGACCCTTTTGTGTATGCTGACTACCCCAGAATGGAGTGCAATGCCGCCACTCAGTTGCCCGTAAAAGGTCGGTGCACCACCACCATGGCCCACAGTTCCACAGCAACCCTGCCGCAGAGTTCAGTCTACAGGGTTCTCTGGGTTCACTGAGCCCCAAGAAGACACTGTGACTGGAGTGCCTTTAAATATTCTTTAACGAAGCAGAAGTGGTGGTTGACTCTCACAAGAAGACATTACTTCTATTCTATGCAGGTAGCAAAGTTGTTTGGGAGGCTACCCCAGAGAGACGGCTCCTATAATGACGCTGGCAGGGTACTAATAAACTACTTCACGCCTATTGTATATATCGGCAATGAGCGATTTCAACTGAGGCAGGCAGCCCAAGGGCCCAATGAATGCATTGATGGATTCTTCACACAGTTGCATCAGTTGGCTGCAACCTGCGCGTTTCTAGGTGAAGAAGGTGAACTGCGTGGGCAAATTATCTAGAAGTGCAGCTCCAGCCAGTTGCCCAAATCATCAAGAACCCTGGCATATAACTAATGAGAATACTAGAGTGGGGGAGGACGAAAGAACTGGCCACGATGAGATCAGTCCATATGGAAGAAGTGATTAAAGGCCTGAAGATAGAAGAGGCACAACCCTAAGGGCCCTCCAGGTTCAAGAGGAGAAAGCCTCACCCGCCGTCGGGCCCAGGCCAAAAGGAGGAATCTGGGTGCCCATGTGAGTTCTGCAGGGGTGCATTACCACACATAAAGGGATGCCCAGCATCTGGAAGTCAGTGTGGAAGGTGAGGCAAGATGGGGCTCTTGCAAATGCATGCAGAGGCCCATGGCCAACAACAGCAGGCAGCAGGTTGCAACCACTGCTGAGGGGCAGGACAGCCAGACTGGCCACCCTCTCTGAAGACCTCACAGTACCAGACTTGGTGGATGGGACAGAGTACTACCAGGATGCTTGAAATCGTAGCCAGAGAGAACAGTGACAGAGAAGAAATGTTCTTTATGACCACAATGGCCCCAGGCCTACGCAAAATAGGTGGCAGCCACTCTGCGAGTTGTCACTCCTATCCACAAGAGTCCCAATGCCAATAGATACTGGTGCCTCGATCAATGTGATGCCTATGACTCAGTACACTCAACTCCAACTAACACCGACACTGGTACACCCTAGAATTCAGATCTTCATGTACTGGGACAAGACATCAATCCCCTTGCAAGCGGGTGTCCAAAGCGATTTAAGGCACTGCAAGGTATTGACCAAGACAACATTCTACTTCACCAGTTATGCCAAAGATAACATCCTAAGCTGCACAACGACAGAGACCCTGAGGTTGGGGCACTTCACATTTCAGGTGTACCTGACTGATGCAGAACTGCTGTGTGTGGAATACGATGATCTTTTCCAAGGAAACAGACACAATACAACCCATCACGCTATTACTACAACAAATTCACTTCCACCTGAGGAAAAAGGTAGAAGATTAAATAATTTGTATGGAACAGGCCCATATCGTTGAAGATAGGAGGACCCACCTTCAGTGATTGTGATCGCACCCAAACCCAAGCCAGACAAAGTCAGAATATGCATGGACCTATACCTGCCCAACAAGGCGATCAAAAGGGAGCAGCACCCGACGCCTACACTTGATGAAATACTGGCAGACCTCCAAGGAGCAGTGGTATTTTCTACCATTGATCTGAGAGCCGGATACCATCAGGTGCCCCTGCACAAGGAGTTGAGAACCATAACAACTTTCTCTTCCCTCATCAGACTCTTCCAGTATGAGTGGATCAGCTTTAGTGTCTCATCTGCCACGGGAGTGTTCGTACACACCATCAGAGGGGTGTGATCGGGTCTGCGAGGGGTCATCAATGTCAATGATAACATGTTTATCTATTCCAAGACCGAGACAAAACACCTAATTATCCTGATGGTGTTGTTTCAAATGACTGAGAGAAAAAGAGCTTATGTTGCATTGAGAGAAGTGCCACTTCTTAGAGTCCAGAGTGCAGTTCTTCAAATTTGTATTCCAAGGGACAGAAATCTCACGATCCACAAAGAGTGGCAGTAATGCAAAGCTTCAACCCACCGACAAACCCATCTGAAATGCAGAGCTACCTGGGGATGGTGAACTTTTGTGGACGATTCGGCCCAGACATGGCAATAATCATGATCCCCCTAAGAGCACTCGTGAAGAAAGACTTTGACTGGGTGTGGATGGCTGCCATCCGATGATCTTTTGACTAGCCCAAGGCAGCACTGGTGGTCAAGACAACACTGGCATTCTTCAACCCCAGGAAGTAAGCACAGATATGGGTTGACACCTGCCCAGTGGGACTCAGGGTGGTCCTGCTGCAGGCAGAGGAAGAAATGTGTACACTCCTGTAGTGTATTTACACTTCTGTGGTGCTATCAAGCACAGAAAGGCGATAATCGCAGATTGAGAGGGATATGCTAGCAGTCTTATGGGGGTGCAAACACTTCCATTTATACCTATTTGGATGAACCATAATGGTGGTAACAGATCACAAGCCACTGCTCCTCATACATAATGGATCAGCACACCACCCACCACTTCGACTGGAGCGGTGGATGCTACAATTAAAAGACACCGCCCAGTGGTCAGCAAGCCAGCAGATTATCTGTCAAGGCACCCAACGCTCCAGGTCATTGTGCCAGAAACCAAGACCCAGGAAGCAGAAGCACTGGTGCACATGATATCCAACATGGATGTATCAAAACATATGTCACTGGCACTCATCGCTGAAGAAATGCAAAGGCGCAGCGGCATGAGGAAGGTGGTTGACTAGCTAAAAGGGGGGCACTGGAAGTCAGCTCCAGGGGATCAGGCACAGCTCACAGAGGACCCCAAATTGTCTGTCTGTGGAGAGTACGAGCAGAGGTGTTGGTAGGTGAGGAAGATTTGCCACTGCGAGGTTCCAGAATAGTTAAGCCACCAGCGCTTATACAGCAAATACTAAACATTGCACACAGTGGTCACCAGGGCACAACAAAAAACAAAGCCAGGCTGATAGAAGAAGCCGGAGACCTACTGGAGAGGTGTCAGTGGTGTCAGGTAACCAGGATTCCAGACAAAGCACCACTGATTGAATCACCCACAATAGCCATAACCACATGGCAGGTGGTAAGTGTGGACTTTGGCACAATACTGATGGACACACATTTCGAAATAGCACATAATGAATTCTTCTGGTTCCTAGAGGTGAAATTCACCATGGCAGAATATGTACGAGAGATACAGATGCAGTGCAATGAGAAAGAAACCAAGTGGAGGAAGCTAGAATCATCAGACATTCATGTAGGAGACATGGCACTTGTGAAGAATCAGCACAACACTCACAATTTGAGTCTCCTGTATGAGGTATCATTGTGCAGGTTGACAGGAAGAAAATGATCCATGGTAACGGTCAAAAGGGATGTGGAAACAGTCACAAAGAACTGTAGCTGGTTCAGGAGAGTTGGCTGGCTGGAGGTGACTACACCCAGCAATTGAGGCAAGGACCAGAGTGACAGAGAAGAAACCAGCCCTAGAAGCCCTTGTGGTTGATGGCTGGAGGGTCAAGAGAGGCACATAGAACACAAGAGGTCTGCAGGTGAGCGACGATACCCTGCAAAGATGGAAAGAAGCTTGCTGATCCACCTACAAGACTATTTTTTGGAGTAGGTTTGGATGGAAGAGCACAGTTGTGTTGTTGTTGGTAATGCGTTGTTATGGTTGTTATGGTTGAGGTTATGGTTGTTTGGATGCACGTCCAGCTCCCATGCCTGACCAAATGGTTCAGGCTCAGGAAAATCTATTAGCGCATGCAAGAGTGAATGTCCTCGGCTGCAGGGATGTGGCACGCTCTACGTGGGAATAATAAATGTAGTTGTTTTGTAAACAGTCACAAAGAACTGTAGCTGGTTCAGGAGAATTGGCTGGCCAGAGGTGACTACACCCAGCAATGGACAAGGAGACGAGGATCAGAGTGACAGAGAAGAAGCCAGCCCTAAAAGCCCTTGTGGTTGATGGCTGGAGGGTCAAGAGAGGCACATAGAACACAAGAGTTCTGCAGGTGAGTGACAATACCCTGCAAAGATGGAAATAACCTTGCTGATCTGCCCACAAGACCATTTTTGGAGTAGTTGTGGATGTAGGTGGACAGTTGTGTTGTTGTTGGTAATACAGTGTTATGGTTGTTATGGTTGTTGTTATGGTTGTTTAGATGCACGTCCAGGTCCCATGCTTGCTCAAATGGTTCAGGCTCAGGAAAATCTATTAGCGCATGCGAGAGTGAATGTCTGCAGCTGCAGGGGTGTGACACTATCTATGTGGGAATAATAAATGTAGTTGTTTTGTAACAGTTATGGAAGTGTAGATACCCCCAGACATAGGGCACAAGTGATATTGTAGTATAATAGAAAAAGTATAGTATATAGCAATAATGCTGTAGGCCTTGGTCCCAGGCGCAAGCAATACCGAAGTACTGCCATCTTGTAAGTGAGGTCTAGTTCTTTGTTGGGCCTGTTGGAAGTATGGCAGCATAGTGACATACAGAGTTTGAATCATCTTCCCACCCCAAGCCGCAGCAGCGTCCTTCAGGCCAAACAGATACATGTTTAATTGTATTGAGCTATAAGCCTTCAAAACTCGAAAGGAATGTGAATAGCCGAAGGACAAACCCATGGGAGTGGGGGCAGAGGTCTCGAGCTGCCAAAATGTCCAGTCTTGATTTAGGGCACTAGAGTTCCTCCGAAGAATGGGCATCCCATTTGCACTGCCAGATGTCCATAAAACAGAATACCTATATCCAACAAAATTTGTTTGATTAGTGTGGCCCTTGAAAGGCCCAGGCAAAGCTCAAGGGAGGGGTAGCTGATATGTGGGGAGCCAGGAATGAAAAACCCCATGATTTGTGATACGAGGACCAGGAGGTGATGCCAACAAAGTTAGTTCAGCAATGGTGAGGCATGGTGGGAGCACCTGCATGGCTGCCATTAAGAGAAGCATACCATTATTCTAAGGAGCTAATTTGACATTGAAGTCATCCACTGAGTGCATGTTAATGACCAGGTGCACATCACATGATTAGGAAGATGGGGCGGGCAAAATTTTAATTTGAATTTGAAGATAACTCACCAATCCAGTACTGAAAACAAAGGTGAGGGGGGACCATGTGTTAGTGGGCTGGGGTAGATTAGGATGTGGCAAATCGGTGAAGGGACTATAGGGGACTGGTAGTATGTATATAGGTAGTAGCCAATGAGGGTTGGGGGCTAACACTGTATAATGTGCACATTACGAGTGATGCAGTTTACCTTTAAATCCTTGTGCTTGAGCTGAGAGCTCTGTGGCAGTTTGGCTCTATAGTAATTCTGTCACCTTTTGCCTTTTTGTATACAAAATAAAGCTTGCTATCCCTGCGAAGAGGTGCACAGAGTATTTTCGTTAGGAGGATGTTTTTACTGTCTGGTTGTCTGGAGGTCTTGCATTACAAATTTGGTGACCCTGATGTGATCCCAGACCCTAAGCATTAAAAGAGGATTCCTGACCACACATCTGGAGGGACTACACCCACCTGCAGTGACCAGATCCCTGTGAACAAACTGGAGAGGTTTACAGGAGCCGAGTTGCCATCATTCCTGAGGACCAAGGGTGCTGGTGTTGTTGTCCTGCAGGGTGGTATTGGGAGCCTCCTTCCTGCTCTGTAGGGTCTTTGCTGCTGTTCTGGACCCTGGTCATTCACGCATTTCCTTCAAATTCTGCAGAGTTCCCAGCTAGGGCCGAAGCCCACAGGAACCAAGGATGCAGCTGTTGCTAGCCCACAGGGTGCCATTGAGAGCCTTTTTCCTGCCCTGGAGGGCCTTAATTGCTGTTCTGGACCTTGGACACACCCCCATTTCTTTCAAATCCTTCAGCGTTCTCCGCTAGGGCCAAAACCCACGGGGGATCAAGGGTGCAGGTGTTGCTATCCAGCAGGGTGCCGTTGGCAGCATCTCTCCTGCCCTGGAGGGCATCCGTTGCTGTTCTGGACCTTGGCCATGCCCCCATTTCGTACTAATCCCACATTGTTCCCCGCTAGTGCTGAAGCCCATGGGGACCAAGGGTGTGGCTTTTGGCATCCCACAGGGTGTTTGCCAGCCCTCTTACTGTGTTCTTTTTTATGGCCCTTGCCTGGACCTTGCCCTGGCCCTGTACCTTGTAAGGTGACTGTGCATTCATTCCTTGGCACTGCACATCTTGTTGAGCTGTGTTGGCCAGGGGGTGCTCTGCCCACCTTTCAACCAGCAATGCGAGACTAGCCAGGAAGGTAACAGTTTGCGTTGATCGCCCCAAAAGAGCCTTGTTCTTACCCAGGAGTAATTACGAGTAATTAGGTGGCAAGGTTTGGGGCTCTTTTGCTCTTACCCTGTTGATACAGCCATCATGCTGGTTTCACCTGTCTGAGAATTTGTGGAGGCGCCCTTATCTGTCCTGGTATTCGGACCCAGGCTTGGACCAGGCCTTGGACTGGGACGAGTCCCTAACGGGAACCACTGACAATGAAAACAGGGACGTCATGTCACCAAAATGCCTGGGGTAGCGGAAGTGACAACACATGCCCCTTGAACTCTGATGACATCACCAGAAGTGATGTCATTTTGCCCAAACCTAAAGTGGCATCACGGGAAGCGATGGAATATGACCTTTCGCCCCTTGACAAAACAGGAAGGGGCATCACATACTATTGTTCCTAAGTACACTACGAAAAATATGGTTACAATATCACCATAATGTGATATACATTCCATACCAGAATGAATCATCATATGTATCGTTAATATCAGTGTGGCTAGGCCCATATTACCAAATTACTGTGAATGCAAGCAGACATCCAAGGCCAAATGATAATGATGTGTTTTTATAAAGCACTTACGCTTAAGCGCTTTATATAGAACAAATATACATACAATATCACCCAACCTGTGTTGTTACTCATTTATTGACCTCAGAATGATGAACGGCTGAGTTGAGGTGTTTAAGAACAGACTAAAACAGTGACTCCCCCCTGAAGTGTGCCTCAATTAAACCTTTAATGAGTCTAGCAATTATTGTATAGAATTCCAGAAAGACAATGGGCCTCATTACGACCCAGGCGGTAAGTTACCGCCTGGGCCGTGACTTTACCACCATGGCGTAAACTACGTTTACGCCATGGTGGTTGGCGGACTTACCGCCCCATTCCGACCTTGGCGGGGCGGTAAGTCCCCAATCCCCATTTACCCTTCCCCATTCCCATTTTTGCCCCATAGGGCATAATGGGAGTGGGGAAGGCGTTAATTACGCCACCGTAAATTACGGTGGCGTAATTAACTCCATGGTCCCTTAGCGCCATGGATTTTAACACCCGCTAAAAGCAGGTGTTAAAAGCACCATGGCGCTAGGGGACCTCGTAATTGGCGGTAAGGGGTAACCGCCAGGGTCGTAATGAGGCCCAATGTATTTGTTGTTCCTATTCTTTCTTATTTACTTGTGTAACCGCCTGTTTTTTTTTCTTCTTCTTTTTTAAAAGGCCTGAACAAGAAAGCCAGTCACGTGGTGCTGGCCACAGCCCAGGAGCTTACATTTATTTCCTAAAAAAAGAAAATGTTTTATTTTTTTTTCTTTTATGGGTAGCAGGGGAGATCACAGGGGTAGCAAGGGCTAGCAACCCCCAAATGACATCCTTAACTGAAAAAGGAAAAATCAACCCACAAACCCATCTATTTTGGCTCTCCCATGCGCTACAGCTACAGGGAATCATTGTTTGGCTTGCTCTACTATAACTTTTAGTGAAGCTGACCTGTTGATAAGAGAGATCAAGCAGTTTCTGGGTGCACCTAGGGCACCCAATAGTTTGGCACACGGGGGCAGGGGTTATTTACCATACTTGATACTATCAAGTCCATCGAAGTATCTGATACCCGAATGTACGCCATTTTTGTTGATGTGGCTCCTGAATGTTCCGAGTACCTGGGGGGCAGGGAGGGCTGTTGATCTCCGGCCTACTGCACAAATCCACCAGCCACAACAGTCGTCCTCAGTAAGGCCTCGCAGTCTCCTCAGACTAGCTGTTCCACCTCCCGTTTTAACACCCATTCCTATTATTACAGGCTGCTGGCAGAGTGAGATTTCTGAAATCACCCCTCCTAAAATATTCTGGGGGAGGGCAATGTATCCTGCCACTGCCTGTGGGTATCTTGGCATATGATCCAGGGTTAACAAATACTTCTATGTTGCCTGGTACCTCCTGCTTAGGAATTAACCCTAAGAATATCCTTACCATCACCCCTGAACAGAAGGTGAGGGGGACCTAAGATCAAAGGAGTGTTGTTGCAACTGCAGTATAGTTTTGGGAGAACCTATGCTAATAAAGGACCTGCTCTTGACCCTATCAGAAGTAATCATAAAGAGAGGCGATGTAGGGGGATCCTCAATTACTCAAGTGGGAGAGAAGCAGCCTATGATCACCCCAAATGACTTGAGATCCTCTGCACCTCCTAATGAAGAAGTTTATCCAAACTCCCCAAGACAAGCCAGGGAAAAGCTAGGATTGCCGATGGAAATAGAGCAAGGCCAAAAAACGTGAGAGCTCAAGGAGGCAAAAGAAACCTTCAGCAATCTATCATTATCTGGCCCTGCCTCATGGGGCCCCTGCATTGTTCTGTAATGCCCGAAGTGTTGACACAGGATCTGCTAATCTCTATAGTTAATTCTAACAGACTTCCTGCAACTAGGTCAATTTTTTTACCTGGAGTCCCCAAGCCATCCTCAACGCGGCATGAACTAAGAGAAGCACTTTCAAACAAAAGCTTTTGTTGGCTACAAACTGTAAGGGGGTGGTATTTTGTAACAAGGGATACAATCATTGATTGCATTAGGATCTCTAAATTGGGGCAGGATGCTTCTGACTCTGTTGAGTTAGAATTTTGAGACTTCGAGTAGCCAGGGATATTCCGAGAACCAAAAGGACATGCAACACCCTGGTAAAACGCGCAATTGAAATGAGCCCATGTTTTTGGCACTCTCTGTCACAGGGTTCTGTATTGTCTGGTGCAAATGTCCTCCTCCTGGGGGTTAAGACGGTTGGGATTTTGTCTTGTTATTGGTCACCAACATTTGCCAAAGTTCTGTCCAGATCAAATAGTCAATGCAAAGTTTTAGAATGCCATGGTCTTTAGTTTTTTCATGGTCTAGTTTCATATATTTGGCAATTGAGAACAATGGAAATATTCATGTGATGTATATATTGTTGTTTTTGTCCAAACATTTATGGCTTCACGCCAAAATAAAGTTATGGTACGGTATGGTATAATTCCTGTGTGCTGTTTGGAGCGGGGCACCACCACTTCATTATGCAGGCCGTTGATGGGACCCCAAAATGGAGGAATTTGGGAGAGCACGTCAATGTAAGTGCACCTTTTGCTGGAGAAAACAGCTGGGGAGTGGGGTGTGTGAGTGTGGACAGTGAAGTGGATGTAGAGTGGACAGACCATGTGGCACTATATATTTTTGGGTTTTATTATATGAGGTAAAGGATAAGACTGGAAAGGGATCCTCGCTGATTAGGAGGAGAAGGCAGTGCTGTAACACAAATAGAAAAACAGACGATAAACATAGAGGCCCCATATATTGAGAGGGCCTAGGATCACTTTGCCTGATATAATGGGTGCATGAGGACGAACAGTAGTTGTGTTTTATTGGTGTTTTTATAGTGGCGGTGTGGACCGAGGTGGGGTTCAGAGGTGTTTTATGGCATTTTTTCGAGTGGATTTAAGGTGTAGGTGATTTCTATGAGGATGTGTGGAGTGGAGTGGAGTGGTGTGAGATATTGGGGTGTGTGCATGAGGGGTAACGAGCGAGGAGAGTGGTGGAATAAAAATGGGCAAGGGGTGGGGGAGGGGTGTTAAGGCTCTGCTGAATCAGGGTCTGGGTCAACGGAATATGTTTTACACAGGTAGGGACCATCACAGTGGAGCTGTCTACTCCCCTGGAGTATATATGTATTTCTCTCCCCTTATAGCAGGAGAAAATAATCAAATATCATATTGAGTGGGTGGATGAGATGAGAGAGGGAATGTATAAGCCATGTCCAGAACAATGAACAAATAACAAAGGAGGTTTTGGGTCATAAGTACATGTTCCTGAGTGCCAAATATAAGGCAGAGAAACTGAGGAACAGAAAGAGGGTTTTAGAATTATGGAGGAAGGTGGAGGATTTAGACGAAACCCCCAGATCCTACAAAGACAGTGAGCAAGCCACCAGTACTGTCTGTCCTGACCCTATCTGTGCCCCATGTCCATGCTACCAAGGGGTGCCCGGCCCCACAGAACAGATTAAAGAAACCAACGGACAGCCTTCGAAGGGGGCGTGTCAAAGAAATTGGATTGACATGTTGCACATACATCCCCCAAATGATGCAAAAACGGGTCCCTGTCACACATAATAGGGACCCTACAAAATCTGTAGACAGGCATGGAGACTGAAGCAGGAGTGGAGGCTGTAGATGTTCTTGCAGGCACCATTGTGGATAGGAGCAGCAGTGAACATACTGGTTAATATCATGGTTGGTGTTCCTGTTGGTGATGTTCTGCATGTGCCAAATGATACTGCGGTGCAGCACATAGACTCTCCCAAACAGAGCCATTATGATGGTCTTGATAAGGTCAGATGGAGATCCTCTTATCACAAAAGACAGGTATATCCAAGCAGAGAATCCAAATAAAATACGCATGGTAGCAATTGAATCACCTCCGCACCCCCCTGTGACTGTAGCATCACTGCCATCGGACCCGAAAAATCATACAGAGTATTGGGTCGACCTACCGGGATATGGGACTGCCTTTTTCTCCCCTGTACCTCTGAGAAGTATTCCCAGGATGGGAGAAGCCTAAGTCATGTATGTAGGGCATAGGAGAGGCAAAGCAGCAAGGTTAATTAATGAAGAATTAACTAAAGGGGGGAATGTCGGGATGCACGTCCAGCTCCCATGCAACCCCAAACGGTTCAGGCTCAGGAACATCTATTAGCACATGCGACAGTGAACTGCAGGGGGTGGAACTAGCATTATGGGAATAATAAATGTAGTTGTTTTGGGACACTTATGGAAATGTAGGTAGACACAGAAATAAGGCCACGAGTGATACTGTAGTATACTTGATTTGATTTTGGCATTTATATAAGCGCATATCCCGAGGGAACCTGGCAGCAAGCTGCATCCAGGCGCAGATGTAGAAAGTGATTATAACCTAGAAGCCAATCATTTCAAATACTAAACAAACAAGTAGGTTTTTAAGTGTTTGTGGAAGACTGTTAGAGAATCTAGTTGAAGATGTATCAGCAAAGAGTTCCAGGCTCAGGGACCTGCGACAGAAAAGTGTTGGTCACCCCAGGTAGTGGTTCTAGAAGAAGGGACCATCAGAAAACCTTTGTCCATTGAGCGCAATAAACGAGAAGGTTTATACTTTTTGATCTTCGACACTAAATAAGTGGGAGCGAGATCATGGACACATTTAAAAACCAGACACAGCAGCTTAAACCGTACTCTTTCCTGAAGGCTCCTCCGAAAACAAGGCCCAGGTGATTCTCAAGGGAGTGGGTAGCTGATAAGGGGGGAGCCAGGAATGAAACACCCTGTGATTTCTGATACGAGGAGCAGGAGGCAATGCCAACAAATTTAGTTCAGCGACGAGGAGGCTTGGTGGGGTGCCTGCATGTCTGGCATCAAGAGAAGCATACCATTATTCTAAGGAGCCAATCTGAACTTGGAATTATCCACTGAGCGCATCTTAACGACCAGGTGCACATCAGATGACTTAGTTGATAGGGCAGGTAACTTCCCAGGTAACTCTACAATCCAGTTGCCAGAACTAAGGTGAGGGATTAGGGGGACCATGTGTTAGAGTGCCGGGGTAGATTAGGATGTAGCCAATCAGTCGAGGGACTGTAGGGAACTGGTAATATGTATGTAGGTGGTAGCCAATGAGAGTGGGTGGTTAACGCTGCATAATGTGTACATCATGAGTGATGCAGTTATCCTTTAAAATATCATGCCTGCTTTGAACTGAGAGCTCTGTGGCAGATTGATTCTACAGGACCTTCTGTCACCCTTTTCCTTTTTGTATACACAATAAACCCTGTTTTCCTTGTAAAGAGGAGCACCAAGCCTTTTTTTCCTTAGAGGAGTGTGTTTTACTTTCGGGTTGTCTGGGGGTCTTGCCTTACATGGTTAAGAAGGGATGCAGTGACCAAAGCAAGACACCAGTGTGATGCATCCTAGGTCATGTGACAAACATGAATTAAAGAGGTGAGTGAATTTAAGTTCTCTAGTTGCCCACTAAGAATGGAAGAACTGCGTGGAACGGAAGAACTGCGTGGAACGGTAGAACTGCATGGAACGGAAAAGGTGAATGGGTGGAACGGGTGAAATATGCGGACGGAAAGGGTGAAGTATGTAGAGAGAAAAGGTGACTAATTAGGCAAGAGATAAATTGCTAAAGTTTACACAACAGTTATAATCATTAAACATCAACTGTTAATTAAGACACATTAGGTATTTAATAAAGACATAAAAAATTACAAATTCATCAAATATCACTTGATAAAACACTCTAAAAAGGTGACAAACCGTGACCATATAGGTAAAGTTAAGATCAATGTAAATCTCATCAATAGTATTCCAGAGAACGTAAAGTTTTTAGTCTCTGGTCTAGTATTGTCCTTATCTAGACAGTTATCATCTCACTATGGTTATATAATTAGCCATTGTATTGTCTCGACATGTTTCTTTTCTTTATCAGTTAGTGCAGAACTTTCATCAGGAGTATTGTCACTTAGATTAAAAAGCCACAATCTATACTTTGAATCTATTGAGCCGAAGTTTCTTCTGACTGATTGTGGAAACTGTACACGCTAATTCTGGCGTGTTTTCAGGTAGTTGTAACTGTTGGTAAATAGACAACAAGAAAGAGAAAGGGTGTTATTGCTATAGTCTCATACAGAGAATTATCTTTAGAGAGGATAAGGAATACCAATTACCTTCTCCGATCTGTGGAGTTAGCTCAGAAGCAGGCTTGGTTAAAGCACGATTAGGGCTTCTGTAGGTGAAGATACCCAAGTTTGGGGTATACACCCTGCAAAAAATCGTAATCAATTTAAAAATTTCAAACATTTCCTGAGTGGCTGTAAGAAGTCGCCCATAGTGAAAAGGTCACTCCAGTAGTTTTAAAATTTCGAATTTATTAGAAGATCACCAGCGTATAATTACCTGCGGGATTAGGCTAGCTGTGAATTTACAGATCCTAAACGGCATATGGATTGATAGGGCTCGCTGTATAGCCGTCTTTCTGCTTCAATCGGCTGTCGGAGCTATTTGAAAAGGAGAGGGAGTTACTCCTTCATATCCTAGTAGTCACAGAGCGAGTTGCATAACTAAAAATATACCGAATAGTCTTAGGTCTTACCATGCATAGGTTTCATGAGACCCCGTATTTGCTAGTATAGACTGCAATAGGACTGGAAATCGTGTCCGGGCTTACTTTCAGTGAAGCGTCCTGTTTGTACCTGGAGGGATGTGCAAGGGGGGTATTTTGTAAAAAAGTTGACTACGCTGGTCGTTATCCTTGCGCTCGCCACAAGTTCATAGTGAACTTCTGGTTACGCTCAAAATACTAAAATTCCCCAACAGCGAAAAACGAAAGGTCTTACCTGATGTTGGTATCCGGAGGCGTCTAATCCGTTTAGGATTCTCGCTCGGTCTCTATGCGTTAACTCTCGTATTTTGGAGAGTAGGCGGCCGCCATCTTGAGTAAGGACTTTTAAATGAACGTTAGTCCTTTGTTTATGTCGGTTTTGCGTTAACTCGGGATATCTATGGCTTGTCCTGAAGCACTCTAGGTGTGTAAAATACGATGGATGACCCCGTAGTCCCTATCCTAGTAATAGATTTAGTACAGCCCAAAGATATTATTAATCGGAAGACTATTGCAGATAAATATTGCATACAGTGAAATTATCACAAGAATGTTAAGCTTATAATATTACTTGGAGGCTATTTACGTATGTGTAGCAACAGCTGAAAGGGGCTGGAGCCTAAGTACCCCTATGATTAACTGGGGTGACTCCTATTCAAATAAATTGGGTCAATGAAAATTACAGGACTTAGATTAAAACTCTGTAAAGAGTTCCAGAGGTGTTGTAACTGGTGTAGTGACAGGACCCCGAGTTGGTTCATCAGAAGAGTTTATGTATGCATATAAATGGGTCCATTTATTCGTCGGCTGGAAAATAAAGGCAGTCGATGGGATCTATAAAAGTAGCGCTTACGTTTCATTGAATTTTACCCGACGCGACTGGAAAAGGTGAAGAATGTGGATGGAACGGATGAAACATGTGTATGGAACGGGTAAAGCATGTGTATGGAACGTGTGAAGAATGTGGATGGAACGGATGAAGCATGTGTATGGAATGGGTAAAGCATGTGTATGGAACGGGTGAAACATGTGGATGGAACGGGTGAAGCATTTTGGATGGAATGGGTGTAGTATGTGGATGGAACGGGTGAACTGATGCAGAATGGGTGAAGTGGGTGGAATGGGTGAAATGGTTGAACGGATGAAGTGGGTGGATGAACGGGTGATGCTTCGGAACCGGTGAAGTGGGTGAAACGGGTGAAGAGGACAGAACGTGTAAAATGGGTGGAACCAGTTGAGTGGATGGAACGTGTGAAGATGAATTATATGTGGATGGATGACGCGTAGAAAAAGGATAACGTGGCTAGAACAAATGAAAGGAGCAGTGCATATATTGGTTGGAGTGCATGGAATGAGTTGGAGTGCATGGAACGGATGCCAGTGCATGGTGTGACTTACATTGAAAGGTTTGGAGAGCATGGTACGTCTGGAAGAGCACTGAAAGGAACGGTTTGAGTGCTTGAAACGGTCAGAGTACTTGGAACAGTCGGACTACTTGGAACAGTCGGAGTACTTGGAACAGTAGGAGTACTTGGAATGGATGGAGTACATGGAACTATTGTAGTGGGCTCAACCTAATGTAAACCACCATACCCACATCTCCATGCTAACTCTCTTCTCTACACCACCACTCAAATAGAACACAGCAATACTATGACACCATTCGGTATAGCTGTTCTCATACCATCATTTGCCACATACTGCCCATCACCCTAACTAAACACTACTGGTTACACACCCACCAGCCTTGGCATTTCTCCTCAGGCCTAATGCAGCCAAAATCAGTCTGGATACCAACCTGCCAAAATGAATACATACTCTTGATTTCTCAACCTCCACACAAACCGTTAAGAAGCAGCTATCACACGAAATTTCACACCAGCTGCACACATATGCGGTGCTCACACGCACCTTTTCACTCTCTCTACTGACCTGAACTTCGGTTCCCGAGGGCACTCAACCTACCAGCGCCTTGAGACCATACCAATGGTACATAGGGCGCTATATAAATGCAAAGTAACATAACATAACATAATTAACGCCAAGTGTCTGTGCAGTCATTGTGGAGAGGTCCTCATTCAGTGAGGCCTCCCCTCCTTAACACTCACTTTCACACACAATAGCTCAGGCTGGGTACAAATATATATCCGATGGAAGGAGAGGTAGTGGTATAAAAGGAGGGCCTGCCTGCGGCCCCAGGCATAAGAAGGCTGCATGACCTGTCTGGCCTAGTAGTCACTGCCTGTCTTTGTTCTCTAAACTCCACCTGTCATATCCTACTTCCTACATTCCAACTAACTGTCATATCCTGTTACTTTTCATGGTCTCAATCCCTCCAAACCATATGCCTCTCCTGTTCACACAACTTCCCTTTGCCATGTTCCCGTAAAGTATTTTCAAGTGTCTTGAACAGATGCAATAAGTTCAGTACCAGACACTTCATACATACACTGACATAGCATATCATGACATAATATGACACCTGCGAAGTAGACATAAACCTCAAGGCTATATCAATTCAGATCTGTAAAAAACAGTATAAATAATATCCGACTATCTAACACAGCTGGGAAACATGGGCTTCTTAATAAAATGTAGAATGGCAAGATGTTATCTGCGTGAAGCTTCCCAGAACTAGGGTGCTGTCCTGAATTGGCTCATTGGAATCCGCTGTGGACGTCTTCCTAGTGAAACATCGATAAGGCTCTTATAAACAGTGTGCAGCATTAACTTCTGGAGAAAGAACATGTTTCCACTTGCAGAAATGACCATAGAGCTGAAATTCCTGTCAGAGGAATTCTCAGCAGATTTTCTCTTTTACAGTCATCATTTAGGCCCAATAAAACCGTGTTAAAAGCATTAGTCACTGAAGCGCCATATTTCTGCAAATGCTTGTACGTCTGGGTCAATTTTCGCAAGCCCGCGCTTGAATCATGTCCTACCTTCAGTACGATTAGCATAAGGAGCAGTTTCCTTCCCTTAAAAAGAGCTGCGCCGCCGGCCTCGGAACACCCACATTCGAGCCTGTGAGCACGATTTCCCTGCCGCACCCCTAGCGCAGGTTGAACGAGGCCTCCGAAGGCTTAACCTGTCCAAGAAAATGTAATTGTTTTTGAAGTTCGTGTCTCCTTCTAGTGTGCTGAAGGAAACGTAACGTCGCAGTGCGTTGCCTTTTTGACGAACATTTGCTGAAGTCTTGAACAGAGAATAGAATGTACAGGTTAAGCGACGAATGCAGCCCTGATTTGCAAGACGGTGCAACATTATTTGTGTGG
The DNA here is from genome assembly GCF_040938575.1 of Ambystoma mexicanum. NCBI lineage: Eukaryota > Metazoa > Chordata > Amphibia > Caudata > Ambystomatidae > Ambystoma > Ambystoma mexicanum. The sequence continues at coordinate 389,506,948 of NC_090936.1, forward strand.
GAAATGCATGAAGTGGATTTCGCCACTGAGCGCAAAACATGCTGTGCTGTGTTTGGATGGAGCGGTGGCACAAACCGCAAGTTGTGTAAAAAAAAAACAGTGCCAGCAACGTGGTTGATATACATGTGCAAGATTGCCAATGCCTGGTGGTACAAACGAGCAGAGTAGAATCTGCGTGCCCGGTTCGCTAGGGGCATCAGGGCCTCTGCCAAGTCTTGCTGGCTATCAACCAGTGGGCATGTGCCGCCTGTCGATTAATCGCCCTGACGACTGGTTTCCTTTCAATCTCAGGGCTACTGCGGCCCCATGCCAAAAAAGCTCCCACGATCGCCAGCACAAATGTAAACAGCTAGTCATAAAAACAGTACACATTTCAGTGGTCGAACATAAACATTCAGATGTTTTGATCTTCGAAAATAAATTACACACCTCATGCACCCTTCTGTTGGAAACTATCTTATTAGCATGGCTTCCCTGCATGTTAGTTATCTTTCCATGATTGTGCAAAATTGGATGGATGTTTACAAATGTGCCACACATGGTTTCCACACATTAACAGTGTGTATAGTGGCCATTTTTAGTTGACAAATTATGCATTGGGACTCCCTTTTCCCGTCCCACTCTTCAGATTTTGATCAGTGTGCCACTTTGCTATAGGACCCCTAAAGTGTACAGTCCAGCATCTCAGACCAACTTACTTCTCTATACTACACAGGTGAGTCGAAAGGGTTTCTTGGAGACAGCCGCAAGCACAAGCTTCATTGAGCACAACTAGCTGTTGAGTTGACTCCGCCACTTCAGCCTCTTCAAAGAAAGTATTCCTCTGTTCTACGAAACCATGTGACATGCTTTCTTCATATAACTTGATGCACATTGGAAGTGACAGGACGCCTCCATTGTATGCACACTTACACACGTTGATCTCCACCCCACTATACATCTCTGGTGCCACAAAGAATGTAAGATCCTCTTGCAGGTGGGAGTTCTGGTGGGTGTCTCCGATGTTATGTTTTGTTAGGTCAAAAAGTATTTTTTTAAATTAAGTTTTTAATTATTGTGAAGTTTATTCATACAAGATTTAAAACATGAACATACAGTACAATCAATTATCAAACAAAGCTGTATCTACGTTATTACAGAAGAAGAATAGTAACCACGCATACAAAAATTCTTCTAAATAACATGTTAACACAATTCATAGGTACAAAAAATCTCCTAAAATCAGATATTCTAGCAATCCTTATTCCATTACACCAAAAAATCCTTTAAAAAAGTGAAGCACAGCTAAACCCCAACTATTATTCACAGATGTCATAATATGCTGCCAAACAAGACAAGCAGATGTGATGTTAAAAGCTTGTGTAAGGTGATCAAAGTGCAAAATTGGACTCTCGCATTCAAAAAGAACATATACAGAGGCCGATTCATGGAATAATTAGCGCGGCGCAAGTGGGCAAAAACGTGCGAATCGCAGTGGAATAGCGAAAATCGCAGTGCAAGTGCAAAAATCGCACGAAAAGCAGCGCACGTCGATTCATGGAAGGCCGTGCGCGAGAAAACCAGCGGATGTGCGATAAAAAAGTGCGCGGTGCACGTTGGCGCACATTGGCGCACAGGCCATCTAACAGCGTGCGCCAGGTCACAGCGAAAATCGCACAGGCCACAGCGAAATTCGCACATAGCGCGGCGCACGCAACAAAAGTAGGCGGAACACGGGCGTAACACTCGGAATGGGGAACAACTTGCCAAAACGTGGGCGTCACGGGGGAAGTACAGGGCACAAGTGCGCGGAACGCCCACACGCTCGCCTACAACACGTATTCATGGAATAGAATAGGGGAAAAAAGCGCACGCTCAAACCAGCGCACAGGCACAAACACGACCGCCACAAGAAAGGAGGCGGTAGCGTCTCTGCGGCTGTAAGAAATGTGCGCCAAAAGGTGTGCCAACAAATAGCACCTATATACTGCCATGATGAATGTCCCATACTGTGGCCCTCCAGGAAAAATGACGTGCAAAGGGGTACACACAAACACGGACACCCGCTGACAAAAAATACGTGTGCATGTATACCGGGGTGCGCGGGAAGTGTCACACGCGATTTGCAGGGTACGTGCATCTCAGGGGTTCTCGTGAAGTTATTCACGCGATCGGGCCTGGGGGAGCGGACTACGTGTATTTCAGGGGTTCGCGTGAAGTTCCTCACGCGATCGGGCCTGGGGGAGCGGGCTACGTGTATTACAGGGGTTCGCGTGAAGTTCCTCACGCGATCGGGCCTGGGGGAGCGGGCTACGTGTATTACAGGGGTTCGCGTGAAGTTCCTCACGCGATCGGGCCTGGGGGAGCGTGCTACGTGTATTTCAGGGGTTCGCGTGAAGTTTCACACGCGATCGGGCCTGGCGGAGCGGGCTACGTGTATTACAGGGGTTCGCGTGAAGTTCCTCACGCGATCGGGCCTGGGGGAGCGTGCTACGTGTATTTCAGGGGTGCGCGGGAAGTTCCACACGCGAATAGCCTGGGCGCGTGAATTTGAGGGGTGCGCGGGAAGTTCCACACGCGAATAGCCTGGGCGCGTGTATTTCAGGGGTGCGCGGGAAGTTCCACACGCGAATAGCCTGGGCACGTGTATTTCAGGGGTGCGCGGGGAGTTCCACACGCGAATAGGCTGGGTGCGTGTATTTCAGGGGTGCGCGGGAAGTTCCACACGCGAATAGCCTGGGCGCGTGTATTTCAGGGGTGCGCGGGAAGTTCCACACGCGAATAGCCTGGGCGCGTGTATTTCAGGGGTGCGCGGGAAGTTTTACACGCGAATAGCCTGGGCGCGTGTATTTCAGGGGTGCGCGGGAAGTTTTACACGCGATTTCTGCACGGTACGTGTATTTCAGGGGTGCCGGGGAGTCCCACATGTGATTTGACAGTGTGGGTCCTCCCAGGTGTACCCTGTACACCCTCCACGGCCCCTGCAGGCAGCCCACACCACAGGGGACTACCCTGCATCCCTGGTCATGTCCCGCAGGCAGCCCACCCAACATGGGCATGCCCCCCAGCAAAGGCACATGTCTCCTTGAACTAATGAACACCAACACATGTCCCCTTGCACCCCCACCCCCCAGCACTGTGGGGCACCTGCCAGCAGGCCCCCACCCATGTCCAACTCATGTCCCCCACCACCTCCACCCCCAGCACTGTGGGGCACCTGCCAGTAGGCCCCCACCCATGTCCAACTCATGTCTCCCACCACCCCCACCCCCCAGCCACCAGGGTCACCCTCCACCAGGCCCCCACCCATGTCCCCTATCACCCCCACCCCCCCAGCCACCAGGGGCACCCTCCACCAGGCCCCCACTCATGTCACCCACCACCCCCACCCCCCAGCCACCAGGGTCACCCTCCACCAGGCCCCCACTCATGTCTCCCACCACCCCCACACCCCAGCAGTGCAGGGGCACCCTCCACCAGGCCCCACTCATGTCTCCCACCACCCCCACACCCCAGCAGTGCAGGGGCACACTCCACCAGGCCCCCACTCATGTCTCCCACCACCCCCACACCCCAGCAGTGCAGGGGCAGCCTCCACCAGGCCCCCACTCATGTCACCCACCACCCCCACCCCCCAGCGACCAGGGGCACCCTCCACCAGGCCCCCACTCATGTCTCCCACCACCCGCACACCCCAGCAGTGCAGGTGCACCCTCCACCAGGCCCCCACTCATGTCTCCCACCACCCCCACACCCCAGCAGTGCAGGGGCACCCTTCACCAGGCCCCCACTCATGTCTCCCACCACCCCCACACCCCAGCAGTGCAGGGGCACCCTCCACCAGGCCCCACTCATGTCTACCACCACCCCCACACCCCCACCCACCAGGGGCACCCTCCACCAGGCCCCCACTCATGTCACCCACCACCCCCACCCCCCAGCGACCAGGGGCACCCTCCACCAGGCCCCCACTCATGTCTCCCACCACCCCCTCACCCCAGCAGTGCAGTGGCACCCTCCACCAGGCCCCCACTCATGTCTCCCACCACCCCCACACCCCAGCAGTGCAGGGGCAGCCTCCACCAGGCCCCCACTCATGTCTCCCACCACCCCCTCACCCCAGCAGTGCAGGGGCAGCCTCCACCAGGCCCCCACTCATGTCACCCACCACCCCCACCCCCCAGCGACCAGGGGCACCCTCCACCAGGCCCCCACTCATGTCTCCCACCACCCCCACACCCCAGCAGTGCAGGGGCAGCCTCCACCAGGCCCCCACTCATGTCACCCACCACCCCCACCCCCCAGCCACCAGGGTCACCCTCCACCAGGCCCCCACTCATGTCTCCCACCACCCCCACACCCCAGCAGTGCAGGGGCACCCTCCACCAGGCCCCACTCATGTCCCCCTGCCCCCAGGTCCTGACGATACTCAATCATGGCAGTAATGGGCAGCATACCCAGCACAAACACCCAGGCAAGGATTGCATCCACCCACATAGTGAATGCAATTACATGATACAACCCCAATGGCAAGTCTGTAAATGAACACATGTCCGTCACACACACATACACAATGGGTGCAAGTCAATGTCAAAACCCATATCATGACATGTATGAAACCAATGAGAAAATACCACAAGTGAAAGTTAAAAAGAACATGTATTAAAGATGAAAAATAAGTAAAAAAATAAAACATACAACAATGGCGATAACAAAATAAATGGTCCATGTCCAAGAACAAATGTAAAAATAAAATAAACAAAGTAATCCAAAAACAAATGTTGTCCAAAGCAAAATCATGTGGAAGTAAAATAATGAAAAACCATTTCCTCATGGTGAACACAATAATTAATAAAAAAAAAATTTCTTCAAAAAGCAAACTATATACACGAAAATTCCAGGGTCCATGAGCCCAACACCATAAATGAAACCTACTACTACCTAATGAAAATAATATATACAAAAAAGTGGCCATTGTCCGAGCGGTCCAAAAAATAATAAAATTAATAAAGGAAACCTAACACTAAATACCTAAATAACTATATACAAAGGCAGCGGGCAAGTCCTGCGGCTCACTCGGTGATGTTGCTGGCCAGGGCATCATCGAACTCCATGTCGATGTCCTGGAGGCGGGACTCTGTCCTGGCCCCGAGGTCTCGCAGGGATAACCCCATGTCCAACTCAAGCTCCCTGCGAGCTTCCTCGAGGCACTCAGCCCGCCTCAACGCCCGACGCATGGAGAACTCCGCCCTGACCATGGTGAGCCGCTCCTCTTCCGCCCGCTGCCGCTCCGCACCTATCCGCTGGACCAACTGCTCCCACACGGAAGACACCACCATCCCAGGGTTGCCCTGCCCTCCGGCCGATGCCTGCCCCTCTGATCTTGAAGGCCCCGAGCCATGATGCCTCCCACGTCGAGCCTGCTGCTGCCTCCGACGCCACTGCCTCTGCCAGCACGACGGCATCCAGGCTGATGGAAACCACTGACGCCGTCGTGCACGTGCCCTGCCTGATGATGCTGTCACATCTTCCATCTGCTGGGTTCCAGTTGCTGTGTTGTCCACCCCTGCTGGACCTCCGACTCCCAACTGTGGCAGGGATGGGATCCCCACCGAGCTGGCTGCATTGGTCGGGGCAGGTCCACAGGGGGCCCTGGTGGCATCTGGGCTGGAAGACGGCAAGGAGAACGACTGGTGGATAGCCTGCACAGAGGAGGAGAGGGCCGCCACATTGGCCAACACATGCAGGAAACCCCCGAACATGGCCGATCCCAATTGGGCCACGTCGGCACGGTGCACTTCGTGATGACGTGCGTGCTCCTCCCGGGAAGCACGCACAGCATCACGAATCACAGCCGTGCGCATCGCGACCCCAATCAGGACCTTCTCCGCACGGCCAGGGGTTCCCACGTCCGCAGGTGGAGGGGAGTCAGGTGACATGGACATCCCCTCTACCTGCGGACGGGCCTGGGACGGGGCATCCCTGCTAGTGCACGGTGGTGCACTCACAGGGTCAGGGACAGCGACATGCACAGGCCCCTCCACGGTGACCTGTGCTGCCTCCTGCCCCTGGCCCTGGACTGCACCACTTGCACCAGCAGGGATGCCCCCACCAGGCCCCATGTGTGCCCCAGTGGCGGCCTCCTCCTCCTCTGTGCAAACCACCAACCTGGATGGCTCCTCACCGTCTCCCACCGTAGCAGGCCCCTGTGGGGGCTCACCCACACCTTCCGCTGCAGCCGTGGGGGCATCCCCGCCGCCTTGCTCCACAGCGCCGTCTCCGCCCTCTTCTTCACTAGCCGCTGCGTAGAGGGAGACAAAGAACACAAGCATCAGGGCACTGTACAATGGTCCCCTAGACAGGAAGCAATAGCAGATGAGCACCACTGTCAAAGTACACTTCCATCATGTCCCTCCACAACACATGGGTCAGTCCAGGCAAAACACACACAGGTAACAGGCATGGTGCATGCCATGGACATTTCCATGCATGTCCAATGGACTCTTGAAACATTCAATGATATGTAACTCACATGCATCATGGCTCATGCCTATCACATGCACACACTTCACCTCAGTCACATCCATCTGGCCCCAAACACACCAAACACAGCGGATACAAGGGTAATTTGGCGGCTTCACTGAATCTGTGCATTGTCACACACATGTGTCATGCATCCATGGCATGCACAAGTCACAGACACGCAGGTCAGGCACACAGACATGGCTACCATATATGTACCTGGCATCAGCACCCATCCCTCACCCCCACCCATGTCCAGGTACAGAGACTGGCATGCTCTCATGTTCAAAATCTGCATAGGGCTCCCCATGCGGCATTTGAACACATGCAACAACCATGTGGGTCACACATCACTGGTCGCACATGCATTACCATGATGTCCCTGCACACATACATGCATACATGGCCTATGGCACACATACAGGCAAGTATCATAGAACCAGCACACCGCAACATGCCCTGTCTCACACAGTAATGCTTGGACACTTACCGCTCAACTCCAGACGGGCCTCCCTCTCAAGGATCTGGGCGTGGAGCGCTGGGCGTACGCGTTCCAGGACCCTCATCTGGATGGAACTCATGCGGCCCCGGCCCCCCTCCACGAGGCGCCGGGCCTTCACAAGGGTCCTGGACCTCAAGTCCTCCCAGCGCTTCTTGATCTTCAGGACGTCGCGGGTTGCCACCCCCTCCGCGTTGATGGCAACCACACAGTCGGCCCAGATCCTCTGCCGTCCTTCCTTGCTGGTGCGGGACGATCCAAAGAGGGCATCATACTGCCCCAGGACATGCTCCACCAGGACACCAACTTCGGTGGCAGTGAAGCTGGTGCCCCTCTGCCCCTCTGGCCTGGGGTTGCCACTGGTGCCAGATGTGGAAGTGCCCGACATGGCAACCCCAGAGGCAGGTGTTGGTGGGCAACTGGGTCCTGGGGCTGGGCTGTGGAGCGATGTAATCCCAGTCGGGAGTCTTCAGTTCCAGCAGGGGTGGACACAGCAACTGGACCCCTGCAGATGGCTGATGTGCAGGCACCAAATGGCAGGGCACGGTGGCAGCAGGCAGGCAGGCAGGCAGGCAGCAGCAGATGGCACGTGGGAGGCTGCTCGGGGCACTGGGGGGCAGTAACTCGGCCTTCTGGGCAGGAGCGTGGTCTTCCGTGTGTTTACGCGTGGCCAGCTTGATACGGAGTGATTTGGCACGTGAAAATCCTGCACGTCAGCGTGAAATCCGAGGAAAGGCCCTTAGCGCGTAAGCGCGTCAGCACGCATACGCGATTCTATTGGACCAGAGTCCCTCAGCGCGTAAGCGCGTCTGTGACGTGACCCGCATGGGTGTTCCCCACTCAGCACGTGATGACGGGGCACACGTGGAAATACTGCACGTCAGAGTGTCATCGCGTGTAATTGGACAAAAGTGCGCGTACACGCGATTGGCCTATGTATGTGTATTTAATGGGTGCGCGGGCACTTACACACGCAAGTACGTCAGCGAACCTGTATCCCGTGGTGCGTGTGAATTTCCACACGCTATTGGACTGGGAACTGGATTCCAGGGGTGCGCGGGTCACACGCTGTATCCCGTGGTGCGTGTGAATTTCCACACGCTATTGGACTGGGAACTGGATTCCAGGGGTGCGCGGGTCACACGCTGTATCCCGTGGTGCGTGTGAATTTCCACACGCTATTGGACTGGGAACTGGATTCCAGGGGTGCGCGGGTCACACGCTCGCCTAGAACACGCGCAAAGCATACATTTGCGGACTTTAACAATAACAAGTTCAGACGCCAGGATGAACATACCGTTCCTAGCAGCAGTGGCAGTGGGCTACCAAAGGAGGAGGAGGAGGATAGTCAGGGCCAGAATATTCACACCCAGAACCAGCCTTTTCGGGATGCCTGATGACCAGGTGTATGGGAGGTACAGGTTTCCACCACACATTATACTGGACCTGGTGAGTGAGTGGGAGGATGACCTCACATCACCCACCCTGCGCTCCCAAGCACTCAGCCCCCTGGAGAAGGTCCTCAATGTACTGCACTTCTTAGCCACTGGATCATTTCAGCGGACAAGTGCCATAGTGGGTGGGGTGTCACAGGCCACCCAGTCACGCTGCCTACACCAGGTCTTGAACATCATGACTGCACGCCCATCAGTCCGCAGGCACATATACCTGCCCAGAACACCTGCAGAAAGGCATGCTGCCGCCCTGGATTTTTACGCTGTGGCACGATTCCCCAAAGTGCTAGGTGCCATCGACTGCACCCATGTGGCTCTACGTCCCCCCAGGGCATCTGAGCACATCTATAGGAACCGCAAGCACTGGCATTCCATCAACGTGCAGGTAGCATGTAATGCCAAGGGAATCATCACCTCAGTATATGCCAACTATCCCGGCTCCACCCACGACAGCTTCATTTACCGAATGTCCACCCTAAGCCGGGACCTAAAAGCTGGGCGGCATGGCCATACATGGCTGCTTGGTGAGTATGTATGCCACTGCACATGCATGCATGTTGGATACTGAGCAAGGTCACAACCCCACCAATGATACCAATCACCACCTCCACAGGGGACAGTGCCTACCCTCTCAGCCCTCACATGATGACGCCAATTCGGAACCCCACCACGCCACCCCAGGTAAGATATAACACAGCCCACATTACAACCAGGGGCATAGTGGAGCGCACATTCGGAGTGCTAAAGTCACGCTTTCGCTCCCTTGACCGTTCTGGCGGGCAGCTGTTATACGCTCCCCCAGTAGTGTGCAGGATCATAGTGGCAGCATGTGTCCTGCACAACGTTGCAACACGCCAGGGCCTGGCCGTGGACATGGTGTTGGCCCCACATCCCCAACCACATGCACAGCCGCTGCGCATGGGAGGGGAAAGGGCACGGGGGGAGGCAGCCCGTACACAGCTACTGGCTAATTACTTCACATAGAAATCACACCCCTGTGGAGTGCACACTGCCCTGGCACATTCCATCTGACAATCAATGATGACTCAACCTGACACTGATCCTGAATGTCTGGAGAATGAACCGGGAATACCATGTCAGCCTGAGATTGTTCACCTGGAAGTGTCACAATGTGTGCATCCCTACCCACACAGACACCACCAATGCAGTTTTGTGAAGTTACACATTGAAGCAGCTAAAATGAATACCCACTTGCAAAATGCAACAAGAGGACAGTGCCATGTCAGCCAACCCAACCCCAGCACCGCCACACGACACACCGTGCCATGTCATGCTAATTGCAGGTAAACAAAGTAATCCCCACAACATGACATCAGTCCCACTATGTACAGTGTCCCTATTAGAAAACTGCAACACCTGAAATGCTCACAGCAATGCCGGACCAACAACATACTTGAGCACGTACTACCATTAACATGACATCACAAATGTTACATATTAGTAGTCTCACCACCTGGAAATGCCTGCACTCCCACCACTACCAACTGTGCACTGTTGTCGCCATGTAGAGTTGTAGGTGCACTGCTGCCAACATGGACCCCATCTCCAGACTAGAGGTCCTTGTGTGGACATGAGGAAGGGACCTGCAAATTGGGAGGTAGACACAGAAGAAGAGTTACACATCAATGCAACATGCAGTGTACAACACAACAGCAATATTCACTAGGAATGTATACACAGTATTGACTACAGACTGCCCACACAGCTCATGGGAGTCCAACGTCACTGTGTAATTCACTGTCACTTGGGCACACCCTTTGCAAGCCCATGGAAACGGGAAGCAGGAGGGGTGTGTGTGACTCAAACCCAAGCATCTGAACCAAATACATTACAAGCCTGCATGTGCCCAGCCACAATGCAGCGTATGCCCACAGGAACCACGGAAGCCAACAGATCGTCCCAAAAAAATTGGGAATAAAAGAAATAAAAATAAAAATAAAAATAAGAAACAATCAAAAATGGCCATTGATGGGCCCGGGGGGGTTGGGGAGGCCACCCAGGAGGTCCGAGGACAGGAGGCACACCAGAACCCACCTGCGTGGATCCTGGGAAGATAAAACACCTCCATGGGCTCATGGCCCACATGGCTACCCTATTGTGGGAGTATCACTGCTGTCGCTATTATCACCCTGTGCAGCTGCATCCGGAGGTGGTTGCACTATGGGAGGCAGCCCACACAAGGCCCTAGTCTGCTCCTCCATGGCTGCAAGCATGCGGGTGTGGTAGGTCTGGTTCTGGAGGATGAGTGTGCGGAGGTCCCCATGCAACAACTCACGGGATGCCCGGACCTCCGCCCTCGTTGCCTGCATCTCAGCTGAGAGCGTACGGGTGAGACGCTCCAGCTGCTGTTCTGTCCTTTGGTGTGTTGAAGCCTCAAGCTCAACAAGAGTCGTCCTGAGGTGAAGGAGCTCCTGCCTCAGGGCTTCCCTGTGGCCCTGGGACTCAATGGAGATGGCCTCCTGCAGAGTCGCCAGTGCCGCCCGCCTGTCCCTGTTGGACCCCAACATGTCCTCCCTGTGTGACTGGCAGATGGAGTCGGTTGCCTGCTCTAGTCGCTCCATCAGCCTTTCTGGGGGGACAATGGAAGTGGCCACCCTATCCATGGCCTGAGCCATCATCTCGGATGATGCTGCCTGTTGGGTTGCCATACCGTAAATGGATTGCTCCCATGCGGTATTGCCAGGTGGCGTACGGCCACCACGTCGGCGGGCACCACACCTGTCTGGGGCAAGGCGAACTGCGCCTTGCTGTGCCGGCACTGCCTGAGGCTGCAGGACTGCATTCCCCCTCTGATCTGCTGGCCCAGGAACAGGATCAGATGTCGCGGAGTGTGACCCTGCATCCGTAACCACCGAAGGCGTAGCTGCCAACACTGACATCCCCATGGAGGGTTCTGACGCTGGTGCAGGTGGGTGAGACAGAACAGAATCCCTCCCTGGAACACTCACCTGTGACGGCACGTAGGTCTCATCCGAATCAACACCTGAGTACAGCTCGGGGGAGGTGCAGCCAGAGACACCCCTTGAGAGCACGACCTGCAGCACTTGTGGGTTCTCCCCCACCACCACACCACGTCCCTCACTGGTGGTTGGTCGGCCCTCGGACCCCTCCTGGGTCAGCACCATCTCCACAACCCCAGCAGTATCAGGTGCGTCTTCCCCTGCAAAGACATGAAAACCAAGAAATGGAAACAGGCATTAGCACCATGGCACACAATGAGGGCTGAGAAGCAAGAGAACCAGTACTTGATTGACACATGTCCCACATGACTAATACCCTCCCATGCATGCACCCTCACTGCGTATGAAGTGCAGGCAAATGGCACACACTGATGACACCAAGATGGAAGATGAACACATTTTCTGCATGCTGCCTGGCAGTGGCATCACACATTGGCCTGTGATTGCCAGGTGAAACACATGTGCCACCACACAGATGGCATGTACCATTGCTATTGAGTGAAGATGGAGAGGAGGGCAGCACCTATTCATTCAGTCCAGTTCCCGCATGTAATTGCTTTTCTAATTCTATCAGGTCAGATTTTTCACCTGGAGCTGCCAGTCTGAAATGGTCCAATTGCACAGGGACATGTGTGTACAAATGATATCCAGGTAACAAAGTCACTCCACTTTACCATACCCATGTCAGACATGTGACTAGTGGACAGCGACATGCCTAGTGAAAGTGGTGGAATGCAAACAAACTGACTGAATGAACAGTGAAAAATAAGCAAATATGTTGTGGCAAGGTGACACTTCAAGGGCAACTGGCGTGCAGTTGGGCTAGATGTCTACTGTTGGCAGAAGGGATACTGCTATGGCCAAATGCAGCTGCGCAGGGAGTATTGCATGAAGCACATGGCTGACCCATACGACTCAGGCGCACACACTCTCACCTGGCACACAAACAGAAGCCCTCACACACACACACCATGCACATGTGTGACACACACATGCATGTGCACTCACCGGACAATGCCTCGTAATCAGCCAGATCTCCCACGCCTTGGATCTGTTCCTCCGTGACGGAGGTCCCAGCGACTGACTCATGTGGAGTGAGTTCCATGTCTACTACTGGAGACCCACCTCCAGTCACTAGAGTTGCGGCATGACTTGAGGCCAGCTTACTCTTTGCCCTGCGCTTTAGGTCATTCCAGCGCTTATAGCAATCATTGGCTGTGCGCCTCACGATTCCAAGGGCACTTACGATGTCCGCAACGGTCTGCCAGTGTGCCTGGCGTTGTGCAGGTGTGGTCTTGGATCCTGCAACAATGACCATCTCGTTGTCATGTCCGGACACATACTCGACAAGTGCATTCAGTTCGTCATCCGTGAAGTTGGGCTTCCTGGACGGGCCGGACTGTGTAGCCGTGTCTGGGGCATCAGCCTGTGCCGGACGAGCACTCTTCCTCTTCCGCTTGGAAGGTGGTGGTGATCCTGAGTGTCCTGCGCCGCTCTGGACACTAGGAGCAGGAGCCCTGGTGGACTCTGTTTCAGGAGTGTGGGATTGCACACTCAGCATGGGAGTTGGTGCAGGCATTGGCTCTAGTGTGATGGTGTCAGGGGGAATGTGAGCAGCATGGACTAGGACCGACACTGTCCTGGCTGGGTGTGTGAGGGCTGGGGTGGATGGAGCCGCAGCTGCCCCTGCAGCCTCTCTGCCCTGCCTCCTTGGTGCAGCAGATGACCTTGCTGCCCCAGATACACGTGGCATGATGGCATCAACGTGCACCAGCGCACGTGTCGTAGCCCTGCTGACCTGGAAGTCAGCCATGGAGTAAGCCAGGTCTGGTGCCACAATGGGCTGGTCCAACAAGGGCTGAGCATGGATGGTGTCAGCCACATCAGCCTCAATGGGAGGGGGGGATTATGGGTGCCCGTGACTGGTCCTCCACACATGGGGGGACAGGCTCACCCTGCAAGTTACGACCACGTCACCTACCGGATCCACCACGGCCACCACTTGTGGCTCTTCCACCTTTGCCACCCTTACGGAATCCTCGCCTCCCAGCCATGGCACTGATGTTAATGTGCGTATGGGAGTGGATGTAGACTATTGTCCTGGGCAATTGGGGGTCAAAGGGGTTGGGTACCAGATGGTAATTGTACCCTAGTGCTCTAGCAAGGCTGAATGTAACCCCTGGGGAAAGATGACGGGTCACGCAACGCACAGGAGGCCCAAAAAAGGGAGATGACGTGCACGCAACCCCTCCTAGACCACGTGTGCAGAAAGAAAAACCTGCACTATGCTGTGGCACCCAGAAACACAAGAATGAACGTATGCGTGTCACACGCAGCCTAGAATGACCTCTGAAGGGGTAGGCTACACACGGGGCAAGCAAAGATGTTAGATACGTGCGTGACTCACCGTCTGCCTGGTAAACGAGCGTGTAAAAGGAGCATGTTTGGTTGGCAACACCCCCGCCAAAAGAAGATTTGTACGCTGTCTGAGGAGACAGGACAACAGTAGAAGGGAACACTGTTTGAGGGAACAGGCCCAAGTAAACCAGTAAAAGCGAAAGAAGAGAAAAAGCTGTCAGAGGTAACAGGGAATACAAACTTGAAACGCCGTGAAGTAAATCGCGTGTGAAACAACAAGAAGTACAGAATTCACCCACTCGCTCTCCACGAAAAGCACGTACAAGGAAGTGGTGTTCTACGCGTACCTTTTATACAGGCCCACACGTCCAGCGTCACTTACGCGGCGTGTACGCGCTAGGGCCATTTCCACCAATTACACGCTTTGTCACTTCTGCGTGTAGGGCCATTTCCACCAATTACACGCTTTGTCACTTCTGCGTGTAGGGCCATTTCCACCAATCACACGCGATGAGACTCTGACGTGCAGTCTTTCCACGTGTGCTCTGTCATCACGTGCTGTGTGGGAAACACCCGTGCGAGTCACGTCACAGACGCGCTTACGCGCTGAGGGCCTTTGGTCCAATAGAATCGCGTATGCGTGCTGACGCGCTTACGCGCTAAGGGCCTTTCCTCGATTTTCACGCTGACGTGCAGGATTTTCACGTGCCAAATCACTCCGTACCAAGCTGGCCACGCGTAAGCACACGGAAGACCACGCTCCTGCCCAGAAGGCCGAACTACTGCCCCCCAGAGCCCCGAGCACGCTCCCACCTTCCATCTGCTGCTGCCTGACTGCCTGCTGCCCACGTGCACTGCCATTTGCTGCCTGCACATCAGCCAGGGGTGCTGTTGCTGTGACCACCCCTGCTGGAACCGAAGACTCCCGACTGGAATTCCATCGCTCCACAGCCCAGCCCCAGGACCCAGTTGCCCACCCACTCCTGCCTCTGGGGTTGTCATGTCGGGGCAAACACCATCTGTGACCACTGACAACCCCCGGCCAGAGAGGCAGAGGGGCACCAGCTTCAGTGCCACCGAAGTTGGTGTCCTGGTGGAGCAAGTCCTGGGGCAGTATGATGCCCTCTTCGGAAGTTCCCGCGCCGACAAGGAAGGACGGACTCGGATCTGGACCGACATCATGACTGCCATCAACGTGGAGGGGGTGGCAGTCCGGGACTTATAACATGTCAGGAAGGGCTGGGAGGAATTCAGGTCCAGGACCCTGAACAAGGCCCGGCGCCTCTTGAAGGCAGCGGATGCCAAGGGGCGCCGGGTCCACTTGTCGGAAGAACAGATGGGGGTCCTGGAACGCATATCCCCAGCGCTCCACGTCCAGGTCCTGGAGAAGCAGACCCGTCTGGAGTCGAGCGGTGAGTGTGCATGCATCCTGATTGTGTGCAGTGCGTGTGGTGATTATTCGGTATTGTGCAGGTTGCATATCTGTTTGTATGGGGTCGAGTATGGGTGGGGGTATACATGGCCGTGGGGCTGACACATGCGAGGGCTGTAATGTGTGAGACATGGATGGTGCTTGTGTGTGTAGGCTTGCATGGCAAATGCAGTTGTGCGTGCACACATGTTTGTATGTATGTGTATGTAAGTAGACATGTCCGTGATGTCACGCATGTATGTTGTTTTGGGCTGCATGTATGAGCACTGTGTACATGTGCATGTGTGTGTATTTGACAAGGGTGCAACAGTGATGCAACATGGATGCATGTGACTGCGGTATGTGTAAGCCTGATTGGCAGATGTGACATGGATGCCCGTCTGAACAGTGCGACACTTGGCAGAGGTGTAGACATGCATGCAAGTGTGGTGGTGTCTGTACATGTGTGGTGCACTTCCTGTGTTGCATGTGATGTCTGGGTCACCTTTGGCTGCTCATGCTGTTGTATGTGTATGGATGTTGGTGGCAGTTGCGATATGGCTGTGGTATGGCTCATGTGTGCGAGTTGCAATGACATGTGTGTTGGGGATTGTGATGACATGTCTGAGGTTTGCCAATGCCACTCATGTGCAACTGTCATGTGTGTATGTGTCCATTGTACAGTGCCCTGATGCCTGTGTTTTGTTTCTCCCTGTCTGCAGCGTCAACTGATGAAGAGGGCGGAGAAGGTGCTGTGGAGCACAGCGGCGGGGATCCGACCGCCAGCCGGAGACGCAAGGCCCGGCTCCCCTCCCGTGTTGTCATCTCGTCGGGGAGTGAGGAGTCCGGTGCCGCGTCCCAGGCCGCAGCTTTCGTGGGGAGGTCCAAGAGGCGGAGGTTGGAGTTGGACTCCTCGGCAGCAGAAGGGGCAGCTGGGACCCCACAGGGCCCAACAGGGGAAGATGGCACAGAGTCATCCAGGTTGGTGGGGGGTCTGGTAGAGGAGGAGGCCGTGCAAGCACCAGAGACGGGGTCTGGAGGTGGGGATCCCACTGGTGCTAGTGGTGCAGTCCAGGACCAGGGACAGGAGGCAGCACAGGCCGCCGCGGAGGTGCCTGTGTGCAATCCTGTCCCCGATCCTGTCCCTGCATCATCTTGCACCAGCAGGGATGCCTACGTCCAGACCCGTTTCCAGGCAGGGGATGAGCTGACGTCAACTGGCCTTCCTCTGCCTGCGGACGTGGCTATCCAGGTCCGGGTTGAGCCTGTCCTGGCTGGTGTGGCGTTGCGTCAATGGGCCATGCGAGGTGACCTGCAGTCTTTTCATGGAGAGACTGCACGTCATCTCGAATGGCTCGTTGACCACGTCAGCCTGCTGGGACAGGTCACCCAGACCGGATTCCTCCGTCTGATGGGGCTTGTTCCGACCCCCTCCTCAACTGGACCCCCTACGCGCCAGTCGTCCTATGTGCCATCTTCCCACCCATCAGTCACCTGGGTGCCCTGTGGAGCTGCCTCTGACAGTGCGGCCAGGCTGGTGGAGGAGGCATCCCTGCCACAGTCGGGAGTCGGACGTCCAGCAGGGGTGGCCACATCAACAACTGCACCCCAGCCGGCGGAGGATGTGCAGGCAGCAGGAGGCAGTGCACGGGCAGAGGCAGAGCAGCAGCAGCAACATGGTGGGAGCCATGAAGGCTCGGGGCCTTCGACATCGGAGGGGCAGGCATCGGCCGGAGGGCAGGAGGACCCAGGACAGAGAGTGTCTTCCGTGTGGCAGCGGTTGGGCCACGCCATAGGTGCGGAGCGGCGGCGGGCGGAAGAGGCGCGGCTCACAATGGTCAGGGCGGAGAACTCCATGCGGAGGGCCCTGAGGCGGGCCGAGTGCCTCGAGGCAATCCGCAGGGGGTTGGAGGAGGACACGGCGTCGTCCCTGCGGACCCTCGGGGCCATGGAACTGGACCGCCTCCAGGACATCGAACAGGAGTTCGATGATGCCCTGGCCCGGAACACCACGGAGTGAGCCGCTGGACTTGCCCGCCGCCTTTGTATATAGTTCTTTAGTTTTAGGTTTCCTTTGTTTTTTCTTATGATTTGGAGTCGACGGACACTGCTCCACTTTTTGTATATAGTTGATATTTAGGTAGGTTTTTTAGGAGGTTTCCTTAGTTCAGTTGTGATGATGGACCCTTGTTATTTTTGTACATAGTTCTTTGTTGCATGGAGAGTTTTTACATTTCACTTTGGACAAAATTTTATGGATTTGATTTTCTACTTTTGTGTTTTTATGCGGACATGCAGCTTATTTTTTCACATTTACATTGTAGTTATTTTTCTTTCTTTACCATTCGTATTTTTGTCCAATACATTTTTTTTCCATTGTTCACTGTGTGGTTTCATCTCATTGGTTTCATGCATGTCATGTTGTGTGTTTTCCCATTCAATTGGAAAATATGTGTGTGACGGACATGGGTTCATTTGCTTCATGAACATTGGGGGTGTAACATGTGTTTTCATTTCCATGTGGGTGAATGGGTTACTTGGTAGGGCTTTTTGGCTGTGGAGGCTGACCATTACGCACATGATTGGGGATTGTGAGGACCTGGTGGGGGCTGCACATGGTGGCAGGGGGGTGGGGGTGGTGGGAGACATGAGTGGGGGCCTGGTGGGGGCTGCCCATGGTGGCAGGGGGGTGGGGGTGGTGGGAGACATGAGTGGGGGCCTGGTGGAGGGTGCCCCTGCACTGCTGGGGGGTGTGGGTGGTGGGAGACATGAGTGGGGGCCTGGTGGAGGGTGACCCTGCACTGCTGGGGGGTGGGGGTGCAGGGGGACATGAGTGGGGGCCTGGTGGAGGTTGACCCTGCACTGCTGGGGGTTGGGGGTGGGGGGAGACATGAGTGGGGGCCTGGTGGAGGGTGACCCTGCACTGCTGGGGGGTGGGGGTGGTGGGAGACATGAGTGGGGGCCTGGTGGGGGCTGCCCATGGTGGCAGGGGGGTGGGGGTGGTGGGAGACATGAGTGGGTGCCTGGTGGAGGGTGCCCCTGCACTGCTGGGGGGTGGGGGTGGTGGGAGACATGAGTGGGGGCCCGGTGGAGGGTGACCCTGCACTGCTGGGGGGTGGGGGTGGTGGGAGACATGAGTGGGGGCCTGGTGGAGGGTGACCCTGCACTGCTGGGGGGTGGGGGTGGTGGGAGACATGAGTGGGGGCCTGGTGGGGGCTGCCCATGGTGGCAGGGGGGTGGGGGTGGTGGGAGACATGAGTGGGTGCCTGGTGGAGGGTGCCCCTGCACTGCTGGGGGGTGGGGGTGGTGGGAGACATGAGTGGGGGCCTGGTGGAGGGTGACCCTGCACTGCTGGGGGGTGGGGGTTGTGGGAGACATGAGTGGGGGCCTGGTGGAGGGTGACCCTGCACTGCTGGGGGGTGGGGGTGGAGGAGACATGAGTGGGGGCCTGGTGGGGGCTGCCCATGGTGGCAGGGGGGTGGGGGTGGTGGGAGACATGAGTGGGGGCCTGGTGGAGGGTGACCCTGCACTGCTGGGGGGTGGGGGTTGTGGGAGACATGAGTGGGGGCCTGGTGGAGGGTGACCCTGCACTGCTGGGGGCTGGGGGTGCAGGGGGACATGAGCAGGTGTGCAGGGTAGTCCCCTGTTTTGTGGGCTGCCTGCTGAGGCCGTGGAGGGTGTACAGGGAACACCTGTGAGGACCCACCCAGCCTAATTGCGTGTGATAATTCACGCACAACCCTGTAATACACGTACCTGGCCAAATCGCATGTGAGAATTCCCGCGCACCCCTGTAATACACGTACCCAGCCGAATCGCGTGTAGAACTTCCCGTGTACCCCTGTAATACACGTACCCAGCCAAATCGCGTGTGATAATTCCCACGTACCCCTGTAATACACGTACCCTGGCCAATCGCGTGTAGAACTTCCCACGCACCCCTGTAATACACGTACCAAGCCAAATCGCGTCTGATCATTACCACGCACCCCTGTAATACACGTACCATGCCAAATCGCGTGTGATCATTCCCGCGCACCCCTGTAATACACGTACCCAGCCGATTCGCGTGTAGAACTTCCCGTGTACCCCTGTAATACACGTACCCAGCCAAATCGCGTGTGATAATTCCCACGTACCCCTGTAATACACGTACCCTGGCCAATCGCGTGTAGAACTTCCCACGCACCCCTGTAATACACGTACCAAGCCAAATCGCGTCTGATCATTACCACGCACCCCTGTAATACACGTACCAAGCCGATTCGCGTGTAGAACTTCCCGCGCACCCCTGTAATACACGTACCCAGCCGATTCGCGTGTAGAACTTCCCGCGCAGCCCTGTAATACACGTACCCAGCCGATTCGCGTGTAGAACTTCCCGCGCACCCCTGTAATACACGTACCCAGCCGAATCGCGTGTAGAACTTCCCGTGTACCCCTGTAATACACGTACCCAGCCAAATCGCGTGTGATAATTCCCACATACCCCTGTAATACACGTACCCTGGCCAATCGCGTGTAGAACTTCCCACGCACCCCTGTAATACACGTACCAAGCCAAATCGCGTCTGATCATTACCACGCACCCCTGTAATACACGTACCAAGCCAAATCGCGTGTGATCATTCCCGCGCACCCCTGTAATACACGTACCCAGCCGATTCGCGTGTAGAACTTCCCGTGTACCCCTGTAATACACGTACCCAGCCAAATCGCGTGTGATAATTCCCACGTACCCCTGTAATACACGTACCCTGGCCAATCGCATGTAAGACTTCCCGCATACCCCTGTAATACACGTTCCCTGGACAATCGCGTGTTGAACTTACCGCGTACCCCTGTAATACACCTTCCCTGGACAATCGTGTGTTGAACTTCCCGCGTACCCCTGTAATACACGTTCCCTGGACTATCGCGTGTTGAACTTCCCGCGCACCCCTGAAATACACGTACCCTGGCAGCCTGGCTAATCGCGTGTATAACTTCACGCGTACCCCTGATATGCACGTTACCCGCTTTGCGTTCCTTGTTTGGCAGCCCTGTAAACTGGTCCAGGGTTAGCGCAGCCCTTTGCGATGATTTAGCGATTTTGATGGCTTTTCCTTGCGCGAGGGCGTTCTTGGGGGCGTTACTGGCGCTGCTGCAGGGTCGCTGCGATACTCTGCGCCACGGCTGGTTTGGGAGCCTAAAATCCATGAATACGCTGTGCGCGGAAATCGGTTTTAGCGCACGTGCCTGGCGCAGACAATCGCACGCGGACACTCTGTGCCAGCCGCTTGCGACACTTTTCTGCGAAATTCTATGAATTACCCTGACAGTTGTTTCAATAATTGTGTCAGATAGACAAAATCGACAAGTTCTGCGATTCCACTCTACCCCTTCCCGAGCACCTAAAATGTCTTTTGTCCTGAGTAGGTTACGTCTGAGGTGTAGGAAATGGGATCCCTACGTAGGACTTGAAAGTAAACCCCTGAACACTCATACCAGAGAGACTACAACCCGCTAGGGAAGAAAGGCCCAAGTGGATCTTGTAAGGATAACAAGTTTAATCTCATGCGCAGATGAGAGCAACAGCAAAGAACTCTGCTTCTAAGAATGTTTAGCCAAACAGAGTTACAAGCAGAAACTTTTAAAGCAAAACATCGTCATAAGTGACGCAATACATACAGTGACAACCCACGCGACTGATTGGAGGGACCCCATACAGGTGCTGCCTTTATCCATATGGGAAGGCAGTTTATTAGTATTATTGTAAAGCTTTTCTTTCAAATAGCATAGGTTTGTAAAGGATGGCTAATTGCTGCTGATGCACAAATAGGAGCAATGGACATGGGCATATCTGCCAAGATTCCCACTTCCAGGCATGACACCCCAAGCCAGTTTTTTCATCTCATTTCATGCTGGGGCTTGTAGGTCCATACGAACAACGGGAAACACAAAACTCCTGATATTAGCATGCAATGGCAAAATTCAAGATTGGCTCGAGGTGTCACATATGCAACTGGAACATTTGGTATGTATGGACAGGTTGTGCATTAGGGTGGTTTGTTTCTTCTGGGTGAATGAGAAATCTGGAATTGGGCAGGTAAGAGTCATGGCGTTTAGTCACAGCAAGCAGACATTCCTAAGAGGAATTGACTTTTGGGTGCAAAATAGACCTCTTCAATGTGTTAAAGACTTCTGCATAGGAGCAGAAATGATAGTTTAAGGACCAGTGAGACAATGATACAGTCCGGAGTGTATTTACTCACTCAATATCAATGAAAAAAAAAAAAAGAATATGTTCATATGTGAAATAGCTATCGGAAGAACAAATGAGTGTGTGTGTGTGTGTGTTTGTTTTATAAGGAGGAGGGAGTGCTGATTGAAATGTATTTCACCTCCTTTTTCACAGTTCGGTAATAAGACCCCATCAATATTTTCCTGAAATGTCTTCCTTCCGTGTCCTTTGTGGCAGGGACACGAAATGAGGATGAGAAAAGGCAGAGCCGCATATATATTTTAGTTATTTATTTCACACCCTATTTTCCACATCCTCTCTCCTTCCTAGCCAAACTCAAACCGGTTCCTCCTCCGCTTCCTGTCCGTGGCGCTCCCACCTTAAAGCAGGCGCCAAGGACAGGAAACGACTGATTCCATTAAGGGAAGGGGAATTGCTCAATCCTTTAGAGCGTGACACATCCCCCCCGAATCTCAAACATTGACCCACCTTAAACAGACAGATTACACCAATTCTCAAATTCAAGGACACAACTGATCAAGGGTTACATTTCCTTTCTGCTGCAGACAGATCTCCTTATCAGTCTTCTTGGGCGGAGTCCACTCCACAACTCTGCTGCAGAATATAGATATACTTATGCAGTTACAAACGTCAGAATACAGTCAAATGGGTCAAAATGACATTATATGGTCGGAATGCAGGCACACAGATCAAAATTCAGTTACACAAATCTCTATGGTAGTAACACTGTGGCTAGAATGTAGTTACACGAGGAAGCTGGATAGGACAAAGAAAACACTTAGATGTTACAGTGTTATGTGGCATTGGAGTTCCAGGCAGGAGGTAGTGGTGGATATTTTTAATAGGGAAAGATCAGGGAAAAGCAGGTTAAGAGACTATGGGCCTCATTACGAGAATCATGGGAAAAATGCAGCCATTACCGGCATGGTGCTATTAGCGCATCCGCGTAACCTTGATGCCGCTGATAGCGGCTGATTACTAGTGCACGAGCACATGGGAACGCCCATGCCAGTAATGGCTGCACTGCCATGCCGCTAAGGACCCCCCAAACACCTGATAGCGCCATGACGGGACCTGCCGATACTGCCTCCGCCCAGGAGCAACCCTTAATAACGCACCCGATAATACCATCATGTTAATACCGGGTTCGTAATACTGGACCCGGAAGTAACATCATTGCACCGGAACGGGAAATGCGCCGGCAGCCATCTTTAACAACACAATCCATTGCAATCCTCATAACACAGCACCGGTACAGAGTGGAGAGCGGGCCCAATCAACCCATCATGTCTAAGGCTACACGTAAGTCCACCCCCGCTTACGCAAGAAGTGCTTCTCCGACGAGGAGCTTAATATGCTGGCGGACATGCTGGTAGGCCATGCAGATGAGGTTTTTGGCAATAACCTCAAACGCGAATCACAACAGCGCAAAAAGCAAATATGGGAGGAGGTGGCACGGAAGATGACTGCGGTTGGCACCACCACCCGCACGGTGAAGGACTGCAAGAAAAGGAGGGACAATCTACGTCTCTGGGTGAGCAACATACTTGCAGCCAACCACAGGGAGGCCATGGCTACAGGTATCATGAACCACTCACCCACCAAATTGATGAGATGGGATGAGACGTGCAGCACCATGATCAACATGGAATCGATTGAGGGCTTTGGAGAAATGGAGACAGGAGTGCCGACATCGGGAGATGGAGGTGAGAATCCCCACAAACCCCAGAGAACCAAAGCATGGTGTAGCAAAACAGATGTGAAAGTGAACAAAGGCAATGTATGGCCCATCATACACACATATTCAGATGGTGGCCCAAACCCTGGCACAATTAAATGCATGCTGCGTGCCAGTCCCATTACCAACAGACACCCAACACACTGGGATCAATCACATGTCACACATCAGGCAAACTGCAGTCCAACGGTATGCCACCTAGTACACATCAGTCCAGACAGGAGAGTCCACGGCATATGCCAATATGGCCACCCCCACATTGCAAGTAACCTGAGCGTCACATCTACAAGACACCAATGCACGAAATGTGAAATATTGAACAGCACCAATTCATGCATCTTGCACGTCCCACCATCACTGATGGCCTGCATCGCTTGTTCCCCCATAGGCACAGATGCAGAAAGTGAAGGGCAGGGGTCTGCCCCAAAGGCCTGTACATTCTCAAAGGGATCAGCCAGACAAGAAGGCACTTGACCTTCCACCTCCAGGGCCACACCAAGGCCCAGAGTGCAACACGGCCAGCAGTACAGGCCACGTCGGTACTGGGGATTCCGCATCTGTCCACCAATTCAGAGGGCAGTCCAACAATGGCCACCCTACCACCACACCATCCACCTCCACAGCCCCCACCGACATGGAGGCCTGCCTGAAAAGGACAGAGGCCTGCCAGGACTGAATTATTGAACTGGTACGGCAGTATGTGGCGGAGGGAGAACAGACCCACCGTGAGATACGGGAGGCAAATGCGGCTTCTATAATGGCCATGAACTCAAACACTGTTGTCATCAGTGACAGTTTGGCTGTGGTTACACAGATCCTTGGCAGGATACTAGAGCATATGCAGCAGAAACAACCTGTGATGGCGGTTGCACAGCCATCTACCTCAACCCCATCCACCACACCTGCCAGCTCAACACCCTCAAGTCCTGTGCGCATGACCAGGCGCAGCACACACCACACTGACATGCTGCCCCCAGACCTGAAGAAACACCGGAAATAGCAGGACCACCCTGCATGTGCTAACTGCCACCTTGCTAAACTCACAAATGGCACATCGTGTGTGGGATGACAATGGGTGAGGGGGGAGGTGGTGTTGGTGGTGTTTGGGGGGTGTGTGAGGGGTGTTGGGGGTGTGTGGGGGTGTTGGGGAGGTGTGGGGGGTTTTGGGGTTATGGGGTGTTAGGGTGGGTATGGGGTGATGGGGGTATCGGTTGTTGGGGGGGTATGGGGTGTTTGGGGTTTTGGGGGGTGTGGGGAGGGTGGAGGGTGTGTGTGAGGTGGAGGGATGAATCACAATATTGTTGGAATTTCAATACACCTGTTGTGTCAAAAATCATATAATGACTGGACATTGTTCTGAAAGAACAAAGAAATATCGAGGCTGAGTACCACAAAGGGAATACACCAATCACGGGCTAAAAGATTCACAGTCTTTTATTACTGTACAGTTTACAAAGAAACAGATAGCTATCTGGCTCCCAACACCACGCAGTGTGTACCAGCCGACAAGGAGAGATGAGAGAGTGCTGAACATCGAAACATTCATGCTTTTATACAATTCTGTGTAGTATTGTCCAGCCTCTCTTCATGTTAATAATTCGAGGTCTAGAGTTTGTGCCTAGTTCACATACAGATTATACAATATTATGCAAAGGATTACATAGGTTTGTATTTCCATGAAGACACAATGGTGATGTATGTTCTCGAATCCTGCAGCATTTCTACACAATACAGTTCAGCCAAAGCATATGCTCGAGGTTTGTTCTTCATTGTCTCAATGTTTATACAAGGATGAGGCTTGTGAGCGCAGACAACACTTGAATGACAGTTCATATGAAGCACAAGGTCTCTTTGCTCAGTTTAAACAGTTGGCTCTCGGACAGCCTAAACATTAACAGAACTCAAAGGTCGGAAGGCTTGGCTGCGAGTCGAAAACACAGACCACCATTTTAGAATATGGAACATAAGTGAAAATCAAAATGGCAGACAAATCTTAAAATGGCGGCGAAGTTAAACCCAAAAATCGGAACTTTGCAACGTGGTTTTCCGTGTAAAGCGATTGGGCTTAGGCCAATATAAATACTAAGGAGTTACAGTTTAACAAACTCTCCTTTTGGCCTAAGCCAATAGCTTACTAAATATATTTGCTTTACTCACAACTCCACGCTTCAATGTCCATACATCCTGAATCATATTCATCAGATATATTGATTGCCATTAGATCCTTGACAGTAATATCCTCATTGCCACAAACAAAATAAATGGAATCATCTACATACAGATGTCTGTCCTCAATAATCAAATTCGCAAAATTGGTACAACCCTTAAAAGTACCCATTGACTGAGAACCATCCCTTTGTATGCAGAAGGAAACAGAGTAGGGACTGTGATAAATAGTGTAAGAAGGAGGCGTGGCATCCCGGTTGCCTACATGAGCCATTTTGAAAAGAGACTAACGATTGGAAAGGTT
The DNA here is from genome assembly GCF_040938575.1 of Ambystoma mexicanum. Classification (NCBI taxonomy): domain Eukaryota; kingdom Metazoa; phylum Chordata; class Amphibia; order Caudata; family Ambystomatidae; genus Ambystoma; species Ambystoma mexicanum. Next base: position 389,532,604 of record NC_090936.1, read on the forward strand.
TAGAAAGTCTATCAGAAGGCCTAATAGAAGCAAAGGTAAGCTTCCTCCTATTTACAAAAAGAGAACATCGCAGAGGCGTCAGGTCTCGCCTTTCAAACTCATTCAAGTTAGTCCCATCAAAGTTCCCTGAGATGCTATCATTCCAACGATCAAAGAATAGTTCCCTTAGAGAGCCGTAGCATACTGTAGTTTAAAGGCAAAAGATGAATATTCCAGCCCAACCCTTTTTCCCCGTGTTGTGGCAAATGCAAACATATCCATTAATAAGTCATATAGAAAATGACATGGGTCGCATTCATAATTAACAAAAGTGTATTGCGGTGATAACTCTGTCTGTGTTGGGAATCCCTAGGAGATAGAGTGTGCAGATGCATGAAAGGAGAAGATATAGTAGAAACACTTATCAGTGGGTATCAAAGTTTCAAGTGGACGCACCCCCTCAATATACCAAAACCCTAAAGCGATGATTACTGTTAGACCAATTAACAAACTCAGGAGAAAACATTAAGTCCTCAAGGACCATGATTTTTTTTTAAAATTTATTTATTGAACTGTGAAAGACTTCCAATTAACATAGATTTATACAAACCCATACGTCATTTTGCTATTGCCATTTTTAGATAAACAATATCACAACAGTGCAGCATATCTACATATGTTATATCAACTTAATCAGCGTTATTCAGTGATCTTTGCAAAAATACTTGGAACGGTTCCCAAATGTTTTTAGGCCTGCAAGTCGAGGGGATCAATGGGTTATATGTTTCCTCACATATATTAGCATGAGTCAACTCCCTTAACCACATCTTCGGCGCATATTTGGACTTCCATTTTAATAGAATGCATTTCTTCGCAATCAAACACCCTAAATTAAAGAAGCGCCTCTTCTTGACTGATACCTTTCCAATACCCCAAAATAGATATTTAGGGAATGTCAACACTGGTGGGACATTAGTACAGCAATCAAGCATTTCTGACACTTCCACCCAAAACCTGGCCACACAGGGGCAAGATCAAAACATATGATATGTGTCTGCAATGTCTGCACCACATTTAAAACAGCTGGGGCTAACTGAGGGGGCAAAACGAGATACCCTCTCGGGGGTATAGTGCAAACCGTTGAGCAGTTTAAATTGAATGAGGCGATGTCTAGTGTTTAATGAGACCTCCTTAGTGAGCCGACACCAGCAAGCCCATCTGGTGTCCTCTAAAGGGGCACCTAGTTTCTCCTCCCAACCCACCCTGGCCCAGCTGGATGTCATCTGTGCATCCTGGCATTTCTTATATAGTGTAGAAATGAGCCCCTTTGTATACCCTGCCACCACCACCAACTCCAGCGGCTGACACACTTCAGGCTCCTTGGGGTATGATGACCATTTTGACCTAATAGCCGCCCTAATTCTGTAATACTGCAGCATTCTAGTGGGAACACTTCCCAGGCTTTCATTAACAGTTGAGATGGTTGCTTAAGTGCCCTCAGGGAAGAGGTCCCGCAGAGTCATCTCGCCCATGGGATCCCGCCCTTCCTTAATGGTTTTATTGTACGTGGGGGGAAGTCCGGGGCACCACCACAAAGGGATAGAGCCAACGTACGGTTCGGAAATCTGTAACCTCTTATATATCCTGGACCAGGCATTCACAGTGGTACGAACCGGATCGAATGTGCATGTGTCAGTATGTTTATTAGCACGGACTGTAGTGCGGAGGCAGGTGGGAGAAGCACTGTATCTTTCGAGGTCTGTGTGTATTGGGCGGGCGTGTAATGTGTACCAATGACCAGCGAAGTGCGCCTGAGAGACCTCATAATAAAGTTCAAAATCAGGTACATGCAAGCCTCCCTGTTCGTAAGGTCTAGTCAGCGCCTCACACTACTTGCGTGGAGCATCCGACCCCCAACAGAAGCCTACCGCCAGAGATCAAAGTTAGTCAAAAAAAGCCCTCCCGGGCCACACAGGAATATTAACCAAGTAATAAAGTAATTTGGGGACCACAACCATTTGCAGCAGAGAAAGTCTGCCATATAGTGACAGTGGCACTTTGGCCCACAGCTTCAGCTTATCAGAGAGAGAGTGTAAATACTTCCAGTGATTCTCGGACATCAGAGTTTATTACTGACTCGAGACAATGACACCCAAGTATCTCACTCTATTCTGTGCCCATCTGAGCCCCTGGAGATCTGCCGGAGAGGACGTGCCCTCATTCAATGGGAATAGCTCTGTCTTGGATTCGTTAATTCGGTACCCTGAGAATTTAGTAAATGTGCGTACCTCTTCGAGTATCGGGGGAGGTTTATCTCTTGGTTTCTGATATATAGCAGTGATTCGTCCACATACAATGAAATTATATGCGTGGGGCCTGTCATGAGAAAACCACAATGTATGTGACGGAGTCGCAACAGGGCTGCGAGGGGCTCTATAGTGAGGGCGAAGAGCAGTGGAGACAGGGGGCATCCCTGGTGGGTACCCCGAGCGAGTACAAATATAGGGGAGATTGTCGATCCAGTCCTGACCCTAGCCTTTGGTGAAGAATAAAGAAGCCTCACCCACTGGATGTAGAATTCTCCTAGACCCATACGGCGAAGGACCGAGAATAGAAATTGTCAAGATACCGAATCAAACGCTTTCTCTGCATCTAATGAGGCGGCTATGGCTTGTGAGGTTGGGTTTATTTGCAATATAATACCAAAGAGTCTGCGTGGGTTATACACCGTCGTGCAGCCGGGATGAACCCAGATTGGTCTGCATGAACGAGGTCAGGCAAATATGGAATAATCTTGCCGCTAACAGTTTAGCTAAGATTTTAGCATCAGAGTTTATTAGGGAGAGCGGTCGGTAGGATCCCATCTCCTCAGGGGGCCTATTCGGTTTGAGCAAAACCGTAATTAATGCTTCAGACATCGATGGAGGGAGCGTGCCGCACTGCAGGGCTTCCTCCCAGACACCGAGAAGATGTGGGGCCAAGATCGTGCTCAGTTCCTTATAGAGCTCAATCCCAAGCCCATCCGGGCCGAGAGCCTTGCCGGAGGGGAGCGATTTGATGCTGTCCTCGAGCTCCTCCGTAGTTATAGGAAGATTTAAGGCCTGATGTGCCTCCTCATTGAGCTTAGGGAGCGGAACTGAGTCCAGGTAGCGTTCTAGCTCCCCGTGGGAGCATCTGTCTGAGTTTGAGTAGAGCGTCTTATAGAACTTGTAGAACTCAGCATTAACCGCTTCAGGGGAATTCAGAGTATCGCCCAACGCACTTAGAATCCCTATGATGTGTGGCGTGCTCAGGACCCCCGGATCGCCCGTGCGAGAAATCGTCCCGGCCTATCAGCCTCTCCGTACCTCCTGGCCTAAATAGGATGATACATAAACCGGACCTCCTGGTCTGCCAGCTCCTGGAATTTCAAAAGATTCCCTTTGATACAGCCCAACAGCTCCCCATTATGTGTGTGCGCAAATTTGTCCTCAAGCCTTTTTAGTTCAGCCTCAACCTCAGTAAGGTCCTTTCTGGTTTCGCATAGCATCTCAGAGGCAATGGAAATTATCTCCCCCCTTACCCACACCTTAAAGGCCTCCCATACTGTACCCATCCGGGAGACCGATGTTATATTTCTAAGGAAAAAGTCGGCCGACTCAGCATGTAACATTTCTTGTAATACTGGGTCCGTCAGACACATGGAGGGCATGCGCCAAAGAGGGCGAGGGGTGGCCAGTGTAAACCAGTCAAGCAATAATGTAATGGGGGAGTAATCTGAAAGAAAGTGGCTAAATCGCAGAGTCAAGCACCCTTAGGACTAGTGTGGAAGATATAAGCCAAAAATCAATTCTAGAATGTGCATCATGCTCTGTGGAGTAATATGAATATTTGCGTTTGGTCGGATTCCGACACCGCCAAGAGTCTGTAAGCTCTAAATGAGACATTGCACAAATGAACAACCGTCCCGCTGCAGTGAGCTTTCTCTGCATGTCCCTGGAACGATCCAGCGCGCAGTCAAGTATAAGGTTAAAATCCCCCCCATATAATGTATGAATGTGGGCCTTCAACGAGAAGGTGAAATATTTGGGCAAATAATTGGGGGTCATCAATATTAGGGCAATAAGTGTTAACCAGTGCTAAATTGACAGTAAGCATCAAGCCCCAAACTATTACAAACCTCCCCAATGGGTCGATGCTGCGTTTAGATTCCTGAAACTGTATAGAGCGGTGCACAGAGTAAGTACACCCCGTGATTGTGAGGAGTAACTGGTGTAATATTGCAGCTTGCCCCAGGATTTAGCGAACAGCTCATTAGTGGACCCAAATGCATGCGTCTCTTGTAACATCACATTCTTAGGGGAACATCTGTTGATATACGCCAATACCTTGTTAGCCTTAATGTGATGATTGATACCGTGCACATTCCAAGAAAAAAAATTGAGTTTAGCATTCACTCCAGTTCTGGACAACATTAGTTAAGCACTGTTTTTGCAAACCATTCAGCAGGCAAATGACATACTCTTTGTGGTTGGAGTGGTCTTCACATAATTTCAACTTTTGAGGGAACAGTCCCAACACAGAAACTGAATAGCCTGGAATTCCAACATTATTCAGGCAATCCAACAATATACCCTTAATCGCACCCCTACCCCACAGCTTCCCACCACCTTCATCATCTTCCCCAACTAGACAATGTATTCCCCAACTCGAAACAACAATGAGCTCCATGGGGAGCACTGTGAGACCACCTAATGGCTCTGATAGTGGTCAGGAGCTCAGTACAAACCCTATGCCAGTTAGGGTTATGCCTTAACAAATATTACGAACATGGCGGCGCGATCGCACCGTCAGTCATTGTCACTCAAATTCGGGGGAGTAGCATGCGGCGAAGAGCCACCCCTGCCACCACGGTCCCTCCTCGGCTGCGGGATGGAAATGTTGGCTTCAATATATGGCACAGCTTCTCCAGGATCCTCAAAAAAATGGGACCTACCCCCATGTTACAGACAGAGTTTGACAGGGTACAGGAGGGCATACTGCACCTGGCGCTTCCGAAGCAGCTTCTTTACCGGGTCAAATGATTTGCACCATGTGAGCACTGCCATTGCAAAATAACGGTAGATATGAATGTCTGAGGATTCAAAGCGCAGTGTGCCCTTTTCCCAGGCAAGTCGCAGTATTAGGTCCCTATCCCAGTAATTAAGGAGCTTGACTACAGTCGTCTGAGGAGGAGCACCCGGTTTCGGAACCGGGGCGAGCACCCGATACGCTCTCTCAACCAAGAAATGCTGTGAAAATCCAGCGAGGTCAAACAGGGATTTAAGAAGATTTTCAATGAAGTGCTCCATCGGGCCCCTGCAAGCTGCCTCGGAAATCCCAACAATTCTAATGTTATTGCGGCGAGAGCGCGATTCAAGGTTGTCACATTTATTGCGGACCCTGTTGAACTCCTGCTGGAGATATGCTATATCGCGGCCATGCTTCGCCACCTGGCCCTCAGTTTCCCCCACTCTGGATTCTACCTCTGTTATGCAACCCCCCTACTTCTCCAATTTTGACTTTAGGGTGCCAATGGTGGAAACTATGGCATCTAACTTTGTATTCACGGCAAGAAAGCCACTCTGTATGGTTGCTAGTAGGTGGTCCTCCCTCGATGTCGTGGGGGAGCAGGACCGCCCAGCAGCCGGAGGGTCATCCACCGGTGCAGAGGATTTGAATGTGGTGTTGGTGTATGTGTCCATTGGGCCCTTTTTCTTGGATGCAGCTCCTTTGGTCATGGTCTAGGGTTATAAGCACCTGATCAGAGAGGAATAAGTCAGGGAAGGAGGCCCAGAATGGTGCCTGCAAACAAGGCTGCCACCCCGGACACAGCACACCCACACCAGTGAGCCGCCGTGCCCCAATTCCAGAGGAGGGGGCAGCCAGCACAGCAGTATAGAAGCGCCCCTGGCACAGCAAGCATTCCGGCGAGGAAGGGTGCCAATGGTGGAAATTATGTCATCTAACTTTGTATTCACGGCAAGAAAGCCACTCTGTATGGTTGCTAGTAGGTGGTCCGCCCTCGATGTCGTGGGGGAGGAGGACCACCCAGCAGCCGGAGGGTCATCCACCGGTGCAGAGGATTTGAACGTGGTGTTGGTGTATGTGTCCATTGGGCCCTTTTTCTTGGATGCAGCTCCTTTGGTCATGGTCTAGGGTTATAAGCACCTGATCAGAGAGGAATAAGTCAGGGAAGGAGGCCCAGAATGGTGCCTGCAAACAAGGCAGCCACCCCGGACACAGCACACCCACACCAGTGAGCCGCCGCGCCCCGATTCCAGAGGAGGGGGCAGCCAGCACAGCAGTATAGAAGCACCCCTGGCACAGCAAGCATTCTGGCGAGGAAGGGATGCAGCGGGCCCGCTACACCAGGTCAACCGGCCCAGAAAGCCAACTAAGCTAGTGTTACCAAGAGGGCAGTCAGAACATTGAGCGACAACAACAGGCAGCAGAAGCCGGTACCAACAGTCCAGGAATGGGGCCCCACAGGTGTGAGGAGCAGCCCAACAATGTCACTGGAAAGATCCCATAAGAGGCTCCCGGCAGATATGTAAAAAAGGCCAGGACATTGCGCCGATAACAGGAATCAGGGAGAGCAGACCATGCACCACAATGCGCAGATACAGAAGATGGCCATGTACCAGTAGCGGAACCCCATCAACCACGGCCTGCATGTAGAGAAAGAGCCCCGCTCAGCACGTCCTCAGACCCAGGGTCTCAAGCCACGTCTCCCCCAGGCCAGGACTGTATGCAGGGGAAGGCAGAGTGCACACCGTCAGTCCCAGCGTCCAGGCAACACCATCCGGGAGCACAGCCGCAGCCGGATCCGGGGGCAGGGGGCCAGGCCCTCAGAGCCTGCCCGCCAAGAAGTGAGCCCAACCGCAGCCGCCTCCGCCCCCTCTGCTCCACACAGCCAGGGGACAGCTGGGGCTCACCTCAGCTCCAAGGAGGCACTCGGTCGCAGGCACACACAGTCGGAAAGTCAGTGCAGCTCTCGCGGGGTCTCTGGAGCCGTGCCCCCCTCCGCCCGCTGGCCCGGCGGAGCAGCACACGGGCACTGCAATGTGACTCCAGAGCCCGGCTCTGACCCGCAGGCCCAGGCAGCGCAGCGGGGGCCGCAGCCCAGGACCAGAGGGGGTCAGGGTAGGTAAATGTCTAGCGGGACACTCCCACAATAGGCGCCGAAGGCAAGTCGCAGCACTCCAGTCCTCTGCCTCACGAGCCCCTTGCAGTGCGGGAAGAGCTCCGCTCAGCCCTCCCCTACGGCAGGCCTCAAGCACGCACCAGCTGTAATAGGTCCGATTCACAGGAGCCTGACACCCTTTCAGGATCCAATGAGGTCCCCAGATGCACAGAACCATCAGCAGCCCTTGAGCATCCAGAAGAGCAGGCGTAACCGGATTTATTTCAGCAACAGATTTTGGTCGGCAGGAGCTCTCCACCTAAGCGGCCATCTTGCTTGGCAGCTCAACAGTGCCCCCAGGAGCATGATTATTTTTATGTCCAATGTCTTTGTTAGCCACACAATCGATTGGTTGCCTCGTACGAGTAGGAATAGTGACAGGCATTGTTCCTCAAAAGTTTGTTCCGGAATGTTTCTGTGACAGACTCCTTAAGTTCATTTGTTGGTGATCTCCTGAACACGTGATTTGTATTGATTGAAGATAGCTTTGCCGGTCCCAGCCACTTACTTATGTTTCAGTGAAAGAGTGGCAAAGGACTAGCTCAACAGTTGTTTCCCGTGGGCACAGCCGTGCTGTGCTGTAAGTCTAGTGCCGTCGATGCAGATCGTACCTTAAGACTCCAGGCACTGCGTGATCTGCAAACAGAGTGTTGTTGCTTCCTGGTGGAAGTGGTGAAACAGAGGAAAGAGTGCTCAAGGGTGCAGAAAGATCCGAAGAAGATTTCAAAGACAAAGCAGCTGCCTCCCCAGCCCCCACAGGCTTAGGAAGTACCTCCTAAACACCCTTGATGTTGTTCAAGACAGATTGATCAACAAAAACAGAACAAGTGGTGAACAAGTGGTTTCCTTCTTTTCTTCTTCATCGATTGGCAAAGGAAAAGATATTTTCTTCATGTGTGTCGCTTGGATCCAGTGTCTCTTTCCTGCTACTCGTACAGCAGTCTGTGTGGCCAACGGGACCTGGAACGGTCCTCTCCAGCACAGTGCAAGACTGGATGCTCTCTCAAATGACTTTGTGACCACGCATTCACCTGGTCGAATTCTGTGACCTGGCCCCTCGTATTTAACTAGGAGGGCTTCTCGCACCTATTGATAAATCAAATACAAGTTTTGAGTTAACTGGTCACAGTATTCAGTAAGAAGCAAATGCTCTACATCTTTTAATACTTTAGGCTTAAGAAGGCTCCAAATGTTAGCTGGCATCCCCACCATGAATTCATCCGGGGAGAGTCCAGTTGTAGTCTGTGTGGTCGTCCGAATGGACGGTAGAGCTATAGGTAAGTGTCTGACTATTTCAAACTACTGTTGGCACAGACCTTAGCAAGCTTGTTTGATCAAAATAACATTATGGTGTTCTAAAAGTCCAGCATTCTGAGCGTGTCTAGCCGAATGGAACTGTTTATCGATCTGTAATCCCACGCATACTTGCAGAATAACAGCAGCGATAAAATGTGGACCATTATCCGTCCAGATGACCCTCGACAAACCAAACCTAGGGAAATATTCCTTAAGCATGGTTTTTGCCATTGTGATTGCTGTAGCATCTTTCACAGGGAAGGCTTCAACCCACCTGCTAAAGGCACAAATGACTACCAAGACATATTTGTAGTTATTACAGCGCTCCATCTCGATGAAGTTGAAATGAATCACTTCAAAAGGCACAGAAGGGGGGCAAACCTACCCCTAGGTGTCGACGTACTCTTCACCGCATTATACTGTAAGCAAACCATACAATTCGGGACAAAACGCTCGGCAGTTTTTTTTTTTATGTTGCCATTCACCCAGACAGATTCTGGCATTTTACAGAGTTTCCTAGCATGTATGTGAGTGGGACCATGAGCCATTGTGATCATAGCAATTACATATGCATTGGGTAGCATCCATCTTCCCTTTGAACTGTCTACCCAACAACCTTCCTCCTCCAAACTCACTAAACCCTCAGCCCAGTGTCTAACTTCTTTTGGAGTGGCATCAGCTTGAATATTCTTTATCGAATCAATCCCTTCATCTACTGTATATATATTTGTGGCTTCCTTTGTAACATATATTTCTAAATATAAATCAATAAAGGTCTGTTTAGTTATCCTGTCACCAAAAGCGTTTCCTCTCCCTACATCATCTACTACCTTTTGATGTGCTGCGCACTTCATGATTGCTAGTTGAGTAGGAAGCGCAAGTGCTGAGAGTAGCTGAACTATCAAGGTGCCATGTTTGATTTTTGTTCCGTGTGAGGTCAAAAAACCTTGTTCTTCCCATAGTCTACCAAAGTTGTAAACCACCCCAAAGCCATACCAGCTATCTGTAAATATATTTACTCTAAGCCCTTCGGAAAGTTCACAAGCTCGAGTCAGTGCAATAATCTCTGCGGCCTGCACGGAGTTATGCGAAATTCTCCTGGTTTCCACAATCGTGCTTAGTATAGTGATGGCATAAGCTCAAGTGGGTGAACCATCTGGAAGTTTGAAGCAGGAGCCATCGCAAAACAGCTCCCCTTGTGGATCATTCAAAGGTGTATCATTTAAATCAATCCTGCCTTTAGTTTCTTGCTCTGTGGTATAAAGGCAGTCATGTGACATTTTGTCACTGCAAGCAATATCTTGCGGGAGAGGTAACAATTTAGCCAAATTCAATACGCAACACCTTTCAATTTGAATATGCGGTGCAAATAGGATCAGTTCATATCTTGTTGATCGTGCGGAAGTAAGGTGTTGCGTTTTGCCTTCTGTTTAATAGAACATCTACAGAGTGAGTTACCATGACGGTTAAAGTATGGCCTAGAACCATACTCTCAATCTGCTTTACGGTCGCAGCAGCGACAGCTCTCAAACATCTCGGCAAAGCGCATGCAACAGGATCAAGATCTATTCTTCCCCCCATGTTCCTGCGTTAACACAGCCAAAGCACATTCATCACATTCATGCACATACAACACAAAGGCCTTATCATAATTTGGTGTGCCCAAAACTGGTGCTGAACACAGTGCAGTCTTGAGCAGATCAAAAGCTTTCTGGTGCTCCAAGTTCCACGGTAGTGGCAAAGAAATGCCCTTCTTTGTCAATGCCAAAATTGGTTTTGGGATCCACTATCTACAGTAACAAGCCATTCTTATCAAGGCTCTAACTTCTTTCTGCGTATTTGGGACAGACATGCTAGAAATGCTGCTTATTCGTTCAGGTGTCAATCTTCTTCCCTCCTTTCACAGGAGACAGCCTAAATTGTACCCTCTTTGCAAGCACTTTCTGAATATGCAGCTAAGAGAAGGTCGTCAATGCATTGAAACAATGTACAAGTGGAAAGCAACTCAAGTGCATTGAGCTGCTCTTTCAAAACCCTACTATAAATTCTCAGACTCTCCGTGTACCCTTGTGGTGCACAGGAGAATGTAAACGAGCATCCCCCTAGGGTGCATGCAAACAAATATCTACTATCCACGTGTATGGGAATGCTAAAGAAGGCATTCTTAAGATCCACCACACTAAAATGAGTAGCAGAAGCTGGAATCATTGTCAATATCATTGTTACATCAGGCACAATTGGAAATTATGGAGAAACAATCTTATTGATAGCTCGCAAATCATTAATGAAAACGGAATGGAATCGCATTATCCCCTTTATTATACACCTGTAAAATCGGGCTATTGCACAAACTTCCTGCAATTTCTTTGATTACTCCACGATGTACAAAATCGGAAATTATACACTTCATAGCTTGCTCACCATAAACTGAAATCTTATATTGTGGAACTCGTGGCAACTTAACTCCTGGTTTCAAAACACTTTTAACAGACTCAATTTGTAAAATACCAACATCATTGACGTCAACCGCTGATAAACACACCGGAACTTCACTAAATTCTGGCGGCAAAGGTCTAGTCAGAAACTGTGAGGCAGAAAATCGCTGATGTAAAATCGTCAAACGCACTCCATCCGAAGAACAATGAATTACCCCATTAATTCCTTCAACAGATTCCACCGCAACAAATTCTCTCCGCAGTTCATTGTCAAAAAGAAACGGACAGTAATCCGTAAATGGCCCCAGTGAAATCAGTACCGGCAGAGAAATCGGACTAACCACTGGCGTACTAGAAAACCCTACAGAAACGTTATTCTGCCCTGACAGTAGAATGTCTGGAACCCGTGAATGATCAATGGAACGCTTCTGTGCTCCTGTATCTATCAAAAATAGATGCTTCCTATTCCCCACCTTCATCTCAACGTAGGGACCTCTCTGATTAACGGGAATAGGCATTGGTTCCAGACCCTGCTTCGGGCTGTCCTAATGAAACAATATATCGTCAAAGACAAGATCTTCAGAAAGATAGGCAGTTGAAGGTTTATCGAAAATATTTCTGATATCTACACTAGGTTGCTGATTATCTTGCGAAAAAGACAGAGAATTTTGAGCAAATTGGCTTCTACTAGGACCCCCTACCCCAGGGCGGCTTCTGGATCATCTACCCATGACACCATTGTGTTATCCGACCTCTGCTGAAGGATCGGGCATTGTGCTCTCCAATAACCCTCTTGTCTGCAATATGCACATTGGTTCATGTATACAGGATCCAACTGTGCATTATTCTGTGGAATAGACTGACCTTGAAACTGCGTATTCCCACCTCTAGTCCCTTAAACTATCTGAATCTCAACTTTAAGAACAAATGTCGGAGGACTCTCCCTCATAGGAAACTTAGAAGTAGGCAGCTTCGAACGTTTGTTGAGCAATAAAGCCAAATTGAGCGCTAAAAGTGGTAGGAACAGTATTGGGTGCAAAAATGCTCTCTTATAAAAAATCATCAATTCTGCGGGACAACAAATCTCTTCTTTTTTATACACTCATCCTTCAGGTATTCTACCATTATCTGTAACGCTTTCCTCTACATATCTGGAGTATACTGACTATACGTAGCATATACTTCTATGGGAGATATCGACACATTCAATATCCATCTAAGCGCATCCTTTGTGCAAATTCGCGTTTCTTCACTCGTTGACTTACAAGGAGGAAGGAACCGTTTCTGCACATAAAAAGCGTCCAAACTATCACCATCTATTTCGTTGTTCTGTAACCGTTCTAACTCCCTTCTTAACTCAAAAACCCTCTTGACATGCTCATGTACTTTCTCCACAGAATACCTTGAATAGGCTAAAACATTAAAATCCCTCAACCTTTGTGGGACATCTGTGTCCGTCAATCTATTCCACATTACATCCAAATGTATCCCCATCCCCTCAATAAAGACATTCTGATCGGGAATACTTTCTAGATTAAGGAGTGTAGCTAAAACAGGAGATTTTTCACCTTTCTCTATACATTGCTTAGGCCATGCATTCAAATCTTTCCTCTTCTCTTTGGAAACCGTGTTCTGCGTTGCAACTTTTGATTCAGTACTCGCCCCTTTATCAGCTACAAGTGGAGCAGAACCGCTTGGGAAAGAGAGAGTAGGGAAATCCTGGACAACAGGTAGTGGATACACTACTACTGGCAATAAAGACGTACTTACTGGAACAGTAACAGTCAGTAAAGTTGGAGGTACAAGTAGAGGAACAGCAATAGAAAGCAAAGCAATTACTGGTGGCGGAGGAACAACCGGAAGAACAGGAATTGCTACGGGAGAAGGAGCGACAGCAGGAAGAGGTAAGACAACAGGAATAGGTACATAAGGAGGTGGTGCAGTGTCATCAGGCCTACGTTCATTTAAGAGTTTATCAGTTAGTTCATCTGAAACATGAAAATATTTAGATGGATATATTTTCTGTATACCAAGGTGAAAAGCCCTATCCATGTTTCTAACAAACTCTGACTGTTTTTGTTGATCATATTGTAAGAATAAAAAGTATATTGTGCCTCCTATTGTAATAAATATATTAATATTGGCCTACGCCAAGCTGCTCGAAAGTCATTTGCGAGATCTGTGTTGCAAGGTCCTGACCTTTAATCCATGTAGGCCGCCATTTTAGGTCAAACCACCATTTTAGGATTTATGTGGAAAAGTCACCCTGTGAGCTAAAATGGTGGACAATGTCATTGCAAAATACAACATGGCCGTCTTGACCTCTGTACATCGCTAATATGTAATTTGCCTGCAGGCAACCAATCCACGAGTATGTATTATGATAATGTATTTACATATTGGACAAAAAACATTTGTTTTTATTATATTGTATTAGAAGACCTGCAATACGAAACTTAGAATACACAGTAATTGCATACGCTTATTGTTACATGTAATAAAGAACAAACCAGTTAGAGGCGGTTATTTGAGACTCGGCAATGAACCCTAGAATTGGTAACATATAAAGTAGAATATTAACCCGAAGAGGGGTTGGCCATAGCGCTCACAAAATGTATAAAAAGCGAATGCATTCTAATGTACACTCTCTCACTGAACACACTGAACCACGCTGGAGTTCGTTGTGTTGTACTGAGGGCCGATAGCTATCTGACATTGCACTGTTTTGTAATTGTATTCGATAGAGAATAAAATACTGTGTATGTTCCTTTGGAACCTGTGATTGGTGTATTTCCTTTTGGGGTACTCAGCCTCGATATTTTGTTTCTATTTTCACAATATAATGATGTTGTTTTCAGAATTTTAACATATGACGACGTGCATGCTTCTATTTAAACTTAAGTTGCTACATAGCTTCTCTTTTACAATTCTGTATTACATCAAACAGTGCAGGTCTAGCATTTTTTTCTTTAAAAATATAGTTTCTAAATACTCTATTCGGGCAATCTCAAAACTACCATTGACTGGCCACTGAAATTCGGAAACATGTCTAGTTTGTCTGTGCCAAATATCATTGAATACTATACTACCAAATGCCGTTCTTACAGTACATAGACATGCCGGCGACCCCTCCTGTGGCAGCGGATGGCCAAATATCAAAGATTGTCTGTCTCTGCAGAATAACGCCCTGGAACAGGCAGACAATTTCCCAGGCATGTGAGATTACTGGTGTTACCTGGCATCGTTTGTGCTCATGAGGACAAATCTGTAACCAAATATCAGGATACTTAGGAATCGGGGCACGACTCACCTGATGACAAAGGAAAAAAGGAGGTCCGATCGGATTACAAAGGACAAAGGACCCTCGTGGTTGGTGATTTCGGCAAAACTGCCCGTCTCCATATATGGACCCTCGTCAAGATGCCGTCTCAGACCGCGTGCTCTCCATACAGGGATCGGATCGTGCAGTACTGATGAGGTATTGCATCTCATGCAAAAAGGGACCCCCTTTTCTCACCATCCGATCACGGTCCGATAGCCGCGTCTTTCCTTCAACGAGGTGGCATCAATCTTGAGGGTCCCTGTTCGGGTGCCATCTGAAAGAACAAAGAATTATCGAGGCTGACTACCACAAAGGAAATACACCAATCAAGGGCTAAAATATTCACATATCTTTTATTACTGTACAGTTTACAAAGAAACAGATAGCTATCTGGCTCCCAATACCTCACAGTGTGTACCAGGCGACAAGGAGAGGTGAGAGAGTGCTGAAGATTGAAACATTCATGCTTTTATACAATTCCGTGTAATATTGTCCAGCCTCTCTTCATGTTAATAATTTGTGGTCTAGAGTTTGTGCCTAGTTCACATACAGATTATACAATATTATGCAAAGGATTACATAAGTTTGTATTTCCATGAAAACACAATGGTGATGTATGTTCTCGAATCCCGCGGTAAGCCTTTTTCCACATTTCTACACAATACAGTTCAGCCAAAGCATACGCTTGAAGTTTGTTCTTCATTGTCCCAATGTTTATACAGGATGAGGCTTGTGGGTGCAGACAACACTTGAATGACAGTTCATATGAAGCACAAGGTCTCTTTGCTCAGTTTAAACAGCCGGCTCTTGGACAGGCTAAACATTAACAGAACTCAAAGGTCGGAAGGCTTGGCTGCGAGTCGAAACACAGACCACCATTTTAGAATATGGAACATAAGTAAAAATCAAAATGGCGGAAAATCTTAAAATGGCGGCGAAGTTAAACCCAAAAATCGGAACTTTGCAAAACGGTTTTCTGTGTAAAATGATTGGGTTTAGGCCAATATAAATACTAAGGAGGCACTATATAAATACTGTTTAACAGTTCATTTCATGTGTGTTTATTTGATTCATGGCAGCGCACAGTGCCCAACTCCCCACACACCATGTGTCTATGTCCGCAACATCCAGTGCCCAGTGTACACAGATCCATCTTCATCCCTGTGGTTCAAAAGTAATTGTCAATCACTTATTGGCGCACAGCATGGCCATCTTGTGCATCGCGAACTGCCAGGGGTGCTGGTCCTCAGACATCATCATCCTCATCATCCTCACCCGGTGCATGCAGGTCAATGTCAGGTGGCAGTGGTATGTTTCTCTGGATGCACATGTTGTGCTGCATGACACAGACCATGGTGATCTTGTCCACCTTCTCAGGCCCACAAAGGAGTGCTCCGCCAGACCTGCTGAGGCAGCGGAACCATGCCTCCAACAGGCCAACGGTCTGCTCAATCAATACACGGGTACAGGTATGAACCCCATTGTACTCCTCTTCGTGCCTGTTCTGTGGGTTCCGTACAGGGGTAAGTAGCCACAGCTTCAAGGGATAGCCACCATCACCTGCATGGGAGCCCAATGAGGTATGTGTAAGTCAATATCTGACCTGGCAACATTTGAAATCACTTCCATGGCTGCAGCTATTTGGTGTTGTCATGCACATGTCCCTGGATTTTTGCACACAGGCTCATTTCATGCAATGTGAACTGTACTGTGGTCTGCGGGTGTGGATTGGGTTGTCCAGATGATGCAGGGTGTTCACTTGCATGCTGATGCAGATGTAGTGCGGATGCGGAACCATGTCTTGCCACCCATGTTGGCGATGTATGGCAATATGTATGTGTTGCCACTACCGGCATTGTCACAGGTGTATTCATGCTTTGTCATCCATCGCTTGACATTTCCATGGTGGCCTGCTGGTGCATCTGGCATATTGTCATTGCTGTGCAGCATTGGGCATATGTATGGCACTGATGTGTCATGTTCAGGTTAGGATGTTCAGGGCAACAGTGTTTAGCTGTATGTGCATTGTCCACTCACCGCCCAATCTCACCCAAGTGGATTATGCATGCCCCCATTCACACCCAAGTGGATTATGCATCCTTCCCATTCACACCAAGGTGGATTATGCATTCCCCTATCTGACCCCCCACTGCACTGCCATGGTCCTGTCAGGCAATTTACCAAGCAGCCAGGAACGTCGTCCAGCATGTCGCTCAATGTAGCGGGTTATCAAGGAGTTACGCAGCACCATGGCATCATGTGTGGATCTGGGATATCGGGCACAACAATGTGTAATGATCTTGCTGGAGTCACATACCATCTGCGCATTGATGGAGTGGTATTGCTTACGATTGCGGTACACCGCTTCTATGGCATGAGGGACCACCAATTCTACATGGGTGCAGTCGAGGGCACCAACGCAATTGGGCATGCCTGCCAGTGCGTGGAAGCCAACTTTAGTGTTAGCAAGATTCTGGGCAGTCCGTGGTAGGGATATGTGGGTGCTTGCGTGCTTCAGGAGGGCATCCAGCACTTGGGTCAGCATGCATGAAAAGAGAGGTTGTGCTATGCCATGCAGAGGCCCCACTGTGTGCTGGTAGGTGCCTGTGGCCAGGAAGTGGAGCGCAGACACTACCTTCAGTAGAGGGGGGATGGCAGTGCGGATTTCTATCAGGCTGACAATGTCATTGTGTAGCATGTCCACTATGTTGGTGATGGTGTCCTGGTCCAACCGGTACAGGGTGTGGATGTGCTCAGGGGTTAGATTGAATGGACTGGCTCTGATGCAAGGGATTGGTGGCTGCCTATGTGGTACCACTGGCTGCACTGGTCACACTTGCTGGGGCTGTCTTACCCTCCTTCTCCTCCTGCGTCTCCGCTGTGCTGCCTGTTGTTGTTTTGTAGTTGTTGTTTCTGGTGTAGCAGTACAGGCATGTCTTCCAGCCCCAGGATTGCAACAGCTAGTGGGATCATTTTGGTGTAGGAAGGGGTGTGCTCCTTTTGTACTGGGACAGGCTCCATTGACTCCACCTGTGGTGATTGTGTGCACCTGTCACAGTTGGCTACACTGCAGGTTGCTATTTATGGGTGGTCCGCAATGCCTGTATTGCCGCCATCGTGCAGGCCCTATTTACTGCCTTCGGGATGCTGGTAAGTGCATGCCTGCATAACTTGTGATGTCCTCCTTTTAGCGGCATCCCGGTATTTCCGCCACGAAGGGGCGCGTGTACCGCGCATGTCGGTAAGAAGGAGTGCGGTACGGGCGGTGGCTATATTGCCGGGTTGTCGGCTCGTAATGGCTGGACCTGTTAGCAATGCCGGTAATTCCATTCCGCCTTCCTTTTTACTTTTACATAACCTCCATGTTCGTAATGAGGCCCTATAAGTTGGGCCTCTTTCCAACTGCCCTTTGCCTGGCCAAAGGATGGACTGACCTCCATCAGGAGACAGATACGTTTGGAGGGCCCAATCACCTAGTTTAGCTTGTACCAAATCTTAGTCACAAACATGGACCGTATGTCTTTTGGGAATGCACAGTAGATTGAATAGGTCGGACCACTAGAGTGTGAGGCAAACATTAATCATGCGTATCTGATATTAAACAATAAATGCTACAGAATTATTGCATAGTTGAGCCTTTTGTGTTTAGTAGGGCAAGCTATGTTGATGCTCGCACAATGGGGGGCCATGGACTGAACAAGTGTCAGTCTTATTCTGGATGCTCAGTGAACATGTCCACTTGAGTCCTGGTCACCTGTTTCAGCTGGGGTCAAAGTTCCTTCACAATCTTAGCCTACAGTGTCTTAAGAAGAACTCTTAGTCAACTGAATTGGTCAGGTGGGCAAAGGGGGAGGCAGGTCCCAATCAAGTTGAGTGGATGTTCAAAAACAAATGCCCCAAAATGGTTGCAGCAGACAGTCTATTTCTGTGTAATAGGGCATGTGTAGGAGATACTTGCAGGGTGGCAGCGGTGGCGTGAATGAGAACCAAGTGCACACCAGCTGCTCATTGGACATGGGCCTTGAGTCCTTGTCATGTGGTACAACTGGGACTCAATCTCCTACATGAGCACAGCCCAAGTGTATTTTATAATCCGAGTGATTTGCCTGCGGCTGAAAGTACCATGGGCAAATCGTTTGCATGAGAAAGGTGCGAACTACCAAAAGTTTGCACCTTTCTCATGCGAACACACATACATTCTCACACACACACAACACACCCATAACAACCCAACCCACACCCTCAGCACACCCCCACCCACACCCCCCAACATAAACAAACCCCACTTACCTTCATCTTCACGCTGGGTTCCCTGCAGCGCCAGTTCCCTTTCACATCCGTGATCGGGAACCGGTGCTGCAGGGTCCTTTTCTTTTCTTTTTTTTTGTAACTGAAGGCTGTGGGGGTGTCCCCTGCAGTCCCCCTCTCCATATACCATAAAGTATAGTGAGCGGGGCAATGTGGAGGACACCCCAGCAGTTTCCATCTTTTTTTTTTTTAAACTGAAGGCTGCAGGGGTGTACCCCGCAACCCCCGCTCACTATACCATGAAGTATAGTGAGCGGGGCGATGCGGGGGACACCCCCGCAGCCCGTTTTTTTTTTCAATGCTACCACCAAAGGTTCGAACTTTTGGTGTTCGAACCTTTGGTGGTAGCATTTTTAGAACTTTTGGTCAATGCGACCATTTTTCTTAGGTAATTTCGACCTAAACCATATTTTAGGACATGCTCAATACATTGAAAATGTTGGGTGGGTAGATGCTGAAGGAAACACAGATCATGGTTTCTTGCTATTAAAAATGTAATGCACTAGAACAGTTTGAGGAGAGCATGGCCCTCTGAGTTTAGTAGTGCACACTCTAGTGATGCTTACATGAAGTCAGCCATGAAGAGAACGAGGAACAAGTTAAATATGTCTCATAAATGGATGTGCCCCCTTGAATCCCAATCATGTGATATGGCTAAGATCCAATTCTCTTCAAGTGCTCAGCCCCTGGGCCATCAGGCAGATGATGAGGCAGAACCAATCACAGCTATAAGGAATCGCTGCAGGAGCAAAGGGCTCTGTGATTAGTAGGGTACACTCGGGGGATGCTTCCAACACTGAGGACCAAGGAGTCTTGTTGTAGGATAGTTGTGTTCAGAACACTCAAGAAGCCTTCAGTCTGACTGGGTTTGCAAGTCTTCAGTTGCCACAGAGCATACAACATGCAGGCAGACATGTTGAATCCTCCATGTTGAACCTTCGGTCCAGGCACGAGCTCCAGACTGCCTAGCAAAGATTCAGAAAACTTCAAGAGGACCTTTTTCCATTCCCTTCATTTCTGGTTCATCCTGCTTTTAATCAGCAGCAGGTTTAGATGGCAGCACTTCTGCACCCCTTCTAACGCTGTGTCAAGACACTGAAGAGATAGATGCAAATTATAAAGTATATCTGTATTGCTTAAAACACAGACATTGGGCCTCATTAAGACCCAGGCGTTAAGGGGTTAACGGCGCCGTAAAAGGTTGCGGCGCCGTTAACCCCTTAACGCCTTACTACGAGGTCCCTTTGCGGCTCCCGACCTTAACGGCTGGTCTGTATCAGCCGTTAAGGTAGGGACCCGCAAAGGGACCTTGAAGGTAATTACGGTACCGTAATTACCGCCTTCCCCATTCCCATTGAGCCCTATGGGGAAAAAATGGGAATGGGGAAGGGCCAATGGTAAATGGGGAATTACCACCCCGCCAACCTTGGAATGGGGTGCTAATTCCCCATTTCACCATGGCGGATTCTGTAAGTTACCAGCGTTAACCATGGCGCTAATAGCGCCATTGGTTAACGCCAGGGTCGTAATGAGGCCCATTATCTCTTGATGTCTTATGCCACTGTTTTTTTGCATACTACTGGGTTTTTCTATCCGCTGCAGATTTCCTGCTAGGTTCGATCAGCTTTATGACTTCATGAAAACATCCTTTTAGGAAACTTTTGACTTGGGCGAGAGAAGTGTCACCGTGGACACCTGGTATCAACCAGGTTATAGGTGTGTGTCTCTGCTGGGTATTCTGCTCTTGTTTTTTTTTTACCACTGAACATCCACCTGGCAGCACTGTGAGGATGTGAGAATTTCTAATTCTCTTTTTCTGTGGACAGGGGTTAAGCCCAGTTCACCAAGTGATGATAAACATGTAAGGTATGGTCAAAGCATTTGAAAGAGTGGCATTTTCATCACCATATTTATTATTACACCTGGCATAGGAGGCAAGAGTTGTTCTATAGCTATTGGTATATATTTGACTATTTGCCACTGCTCGGTGCAAAAGATGTGAGATAAACAACTCTTATTCTGAATTCTTTCGGAAAAGATCTGTGTCACTCTTTCTGAAAAGGTCTCGTATTTGATGTGACTAATGTTTAATTATCTAAGTTTCATCTTGTGGTGATCCTGCTCATCCAGACCAGGGCTACACTGAGATCAGCTGTACTCTTTTTCTTTAAATACCCTTGAATATGCTAATACATGGGATGCGCTGTGTTTTCTGATAGCCATCCTTCTTTTAGGAATGCGTGCTCCTTTGGAAGATGCCTTCACTAAGTGAAAACAAGAGTTGTTTGTCAGATTATCAGAGATGCTCACATGGCTTGAGTATGTATCTGTGCTTGCTCTATCTCCTAAAGTTATATATGTATTTGTGAATTAGGTGTTTGATGTCCTTGCCCATCACTCAATGAACTACATTACCTCCTTCTTCATCTCTATTATAAGCAGCCAATAGGATACTTTCATGAACTCAGATTTTGGGCCTGATTCATAGAAAAAGTGCAAAGTCCCTTCAAAGTACTTATGATATGATATGGCATTTGTAACGCGCCTATACACAAGTGTTTCAAGGCGCAACGAGGCGGGGGGGGGAACAAGGGGAAGACAGACAACGATCCTACTAGGCCAGGTATCATTCAGACCGCGCAAGTGCAGGGGTTGGGGAAGGGAAAAAGTGCAAGGGGAAGGGGAGGGGGAAGTGCAGTACAAGTAAGTAGAATAAAAATAAATAAATAAATAGGGCCAACTGGGGGCAAGTGCAAGGTAGGTGCAGGCAAGTGCTGGCAAGGGGGGGCTGTAGGGATACAGAGACAGTCCCGCAGTGCAGGGGATGCGATGCCAGGGAGGCAGTGCAAGTGGAGAGTGGCTGGGCCCAGGACCGAGGTCGGTGAGAGTGGCCCAGTTGCATATTCAGTGCAATTTCAGTGTAGAATTTAGCAGGGGAGAGGGACAGAGAAGGCAGAGGCAAAGAGGAAGGTTTTGAGGTGCTTCCGGAACCGGAGATGGTTCTCCTCAAGTTTCAGGGAGGCAGGAAGGCTGTTCCAGAGGGAGGCCCCTGCCGCGGAGCGAGATCTACTCCCAGCTCGTTGCTTTGAGAAGCGCCTGACCCTGAGGGAGTTGGAGACGGATGAGCGAAGGGCTCGGGAAGGAAGATATTTAGGGAGAGAGAGTTGAAGGTATTTTGGCCCCAGGCCCCAGAAGGCCTTGTGGATAATGCAGAGGGTTTTGAACTTAATCCTCGCAGCCACTGGGAGCCAGTGTAGAGATTTCAGTCCTGGAGAGATACGGTCCCTGGGCTTGAGGCCAAGGACAAGTCTCGCAGTTCTGTTCTGGATGAGTTGCAGGGGGCGGAGAGTGGAGGCAGGCAGATTAAGATAGAGGCTGTTACAGTAGTCCAGCTTCGAGAGAACCAGGGCTCGGGAGACAGTGAGCTTCTAGGGGAAGGAGAGGAAGGGAAGAATACCTCTGAGGAGGTGCAGCTGGAAGTGTGACTTCTTAGAGACGTCAGATATGTGAGGAGAGAAGGAGAGTGTAGAGTCGAAGATGACCCCGAGGTTTTTAGCCTTGCAGGTAGGAGCAGGGAGAGGGCCAAGAGAGGCTGGCCAGAGAGCTGCAGGGAAGGAGGGAGTGGGTGTGCCAATGAGTAGAATCTCAGTCTTACTGGCATTAAGGCAGAGGTCATTGGCGGCACACCATACCTGGATAGCAGACAGACAGTCAGAGATGAGGGAAGGAGAGGAGGAGGCCGAGGGTAGCCTGAAAATGAGCTGGGTATCGTCCGCATAGCACTGAAAGTTGGGGCAGAGGGCGGCGATGCAGTGGGCAAGGAGTGACAGGTACTGGTTGAAAAGCCAGGGAGAGAGATTAGATCCCTGGGGAACACCACAGGTGGAGAAGAAGACGTCAGAGAGGAAGGACCCAAGTTGGACCTGGGAGGGTCAATTGGAAAGGAAAGAAGTCAGCCACGCCAGAGCCTTGCCCAGGAAGGGAGTGATGGAGATTGGGCGATAGTTAGCCGGGCAGGATGGGTCGGAAGAGGGCTTCTTAAGAAGAGGGTGCACAAGGGAGTGCTTGAGGGGGGATGGGAAGACTCCAGAGGAGAAGGAGTGGTTGCAAAAGTCAGCCAGGGCAGGAGCCAGGGAGTCGATGTGGTCCTTGATAGTTTTGGAGGAACAGGGGAAAAAAGGGGAAAGGCAGAGAAGTAGGGAGGAGTTTTGGCTGCAGAAGAGCCAGAGGAAGAGCAGGGAAGAGAGGGGGGGAGGTGATAGGAGGAGAGTGAGGACAGGATGTCCTGAGTTTTTGAGATGAAGTGAGAGGCCAGTTCCGTGCAGAGGGCCTGGGAGGGGACAGGAGAGGTAGAGACTGCAGCAGGGTTGGCAAGCTCCTTGCAGATTTTAAAGAGTTCAGCCGAGTTGTTAGATGCTGCAGAAATGTGGGCTTGGATAAGGGCTCTCTTGTTGATGAGAACGGAGAGACGGTATTGCCTTTCGAGCAGACGGCAGGCCAGTTTGTCAGAGGATGAACACGCAGCACGCCATTTCCTCTCTGCCACCCTGCACTTGCGTTTAAGGGTGACGAGATCCGAGTCATACCAGGAGTTACATTTGGCTTTGGGCTTCAGGCGGATTCTCATGACAGGGGCAAGGATATCAAGAGTATCAGATATAGCAGAGTGGAGCATGGAGAGGGCTGTGTCAGGGTGGGAGTCAGCCGAAGGGGGAGGGGGAGCGAGAAGGTGGCAGCGAAAGCCTCAACTGACACGCGCTTCATGGGTCGGATGGCCGAGAAGGTGGGTGGCGATGATGAGGGTGGCTTTGCCTGAGGGGTAGGGAGGGTGAGGTGGGAGGATAGGAGAAAGTGATCACTCCAGGAGAGAGGAATGGAGAGAGGGATGGAGAGGGGAAGGTCAGAAGAGATCAGAGCATCAAGAGTGTGCCCTGCAGAATGAGTAGGCCCAGACGGGAGAATAGAGAGTGAGAGAGAGTCGCAGAGGTCACAAAGAGTCCAGTGGGGGGACAGGAGGCATCCAGGTGGATGTTGAAGTCACCAAGAAAGAGGAGTTGAGTGGTAGCGGACAGGAGTGAGGAGGAGAGGTCAGCCCACTCAGAGAGGAAGGGGGAAATTTGACCAGGGGGCCGATAGATGGTAGCCAAGGTAAGGGAATGGCTGGGAGAGAGAGAGAGTCGGCAGACAAGACATTCAAAAGAGGAGTAGGTCTGCGTAGTACCTAAAACAACGTTGCTCCTACTCACGCACAAAAGTTTCATTGCACGTTTCTCTTATTCATAGATTTCAAAGTAACCCGAGACACAAAGAAAATCCAGTTACACGTGGAACGCCCACACACGCCCACACACAAACAAAAACCATTGCCAAATATCAACCTTTACGCCTACCTTCGTGTCCACCTTTGCCCCACCATCCAGAACCATGGTGAAACTATGCACGGGGTATCCTCATAAGTAAAAGCTGCACCCCGGTGAAACTGCATACCGTCTGCAATAAGTCAAGGCTGCATGTCAGTGGCACACAATCCCATGTGAGTGAAGGCTGCAGCCCAGCAAAACTGTGCACGGTCCCCCATAAGTGAAGGCTGCACCCCGGCGAAACTGCGCATGGACCTCTGTAGTCAAAGCTGCAACCTAGTGAAACTGTAAGCAGGGTTCCCTCGTAAGTCAAGGCTGCACCATGGCAAAACTGCATGCAGTCCCCTGTATTTCAAGACTGCACCTCGTTGAAAATGCATGCGGTCCCCGTACAATGCTACACCATGGCAAAACTGTGTGCCGTCCCCCGTAAGTCGAGGATGCACCCCAAAACTGTGAATCATCATCCCTACTTTCAGGGCATCCAAACTGCTGGCCTACACACCTACATCATAGCAGCCCCCTCAAATCCTGACAACAACCCCACTCAGCTCTGCCCCAAGTCCCAGGCAGCCCACTGCTAGTAAATCTCCCTCCCTTCACCCCCATGACCACCGACAACCCCCAGGCAGCCCCCTCAAATCCTGACACCACGCACCAGCCCCTTGACCTTTACCACTATCCCATGGAGCCCCGCAGGTACACCTCCCTACCCTCACCCCCTGACCTATGCCACAACCCCCAGGCAGCCCCCGCCACAACAACTCCCTCCCATCACCCCCCTGACCTCTGCCACAACCCCAAGGCAGCCCTCTGCCAGTACACCTTCCTACCCTCACCCCCTGACCTCTGGCAAAACCACAGGCAGCGCCCTCAAGTCCGAACACCACCCACCAGCACCCCTGACCTCTGCCACAAGCCCCAAGCAGCCCCCTGCCAGTACACCTCCCTTCCCTCACTCCCCCGACCTCCACCACAAACCCCTGACAGCCCCCTTAATTCCTGACACCATCCACCAGCCCGCCTGACCTCCACCACTTGCTCCTGGAAGTTGTCTGCCAGTACACCTCCCTCCTCTCACCCCCTGACTTCTGCCACTACCCACAGGCAGCCCCGCAGGTCCTGGGCCAACCCAACAGCCCCCTGAAACCGGCCACTGCTCCAGGCAGCACCCTGCCAATACACCATCCTACCCTCACCCACCTGACCTCTGCCACAACTCCAAGGCAGCCCTCTGCCAGTACACCTTCCTCCCCTCACCCCCTGACCTCTGCCAAAACCCCAGGCAGCGCCCTCAAGTCCGAACACCACCTACCAGCACCCCTGACCTCTGCCACAACCCCCAGGCAGCCCCCTGCGAGTACACCTCCCTTCCCTCAACCCCCTGACCTCCACCACAACCCCCCCGACAGCCCACTTAAGTCCTAACACCATCCACCACCACCCCCTGACCTCCACCACTACTCCTGGCAGCCCCCTGCCAATACACCTCCCTGCTCTCACCCCCTGACCTCTGCCACTACCAACAGGCAGCCCCCGCAAGTCCTGGCACCACCCACCAGCTGCCTGAAACTTGCCACTGCTCCAGGCAGCACCCTGCCAATACACCATCCACCCCCTCTCCCTCCTGACCTCTGCCACCACCCCCAGCCAGACCCTGTGCGTCCCAACACCACCCTCCAGCCCCCCTGACCTCTGCTACAATACCCAGCCAGCCCTCTGCCTATACACCTGCCTCCCCTCACCCACCTGACCTCTGCCACAACCCCAGTTAGGCCCTCAAATCTCAACACCAACCACCAACCTCGCTGACCCCTGCCACTACCCCAGACAACACCCTGCCAGTACACCCCCTTTCCTTCATCCCCTGACCTCAGCCTCAACTCCCATACAGCCCGCTGCCAGTACACCTACCTCCCCTTACCCATTGACCTCTGCCTCAACCCCAAGGTAGCCCCCTCAAGACCTAACGTCACCCACAAGCCCCACTGACTGCTGGAACTACCCCAGGTAGCCCCCTGACCTCTGCCACAACCCCCAGGTAGTTCCCTGTCAGTACACCTCCCTGCCCTCACCCCCCTAACCTTCTCCACAACCCCCAGGACGCCCCCTCAAGTCACTACACCACCCACCAGCCCCATGATATCTGCCACTACCCCAGGCATCCCCCTGATGGATTACAACCCTACCAGTTCAATCTTGAACAACAACTTATCACAACACCACCAGCCTGCCTCCGATATGGAGTACACTGGCCACATATCCTCCTCCAATGTGGACATCTGGGAGAAGTGCTGCAGAATCCATGTGCATAACTTATCACAGGAATCCCTGGTACATCACACTCAGTTGCACATCAACAGGACAACATAATGTAGCACCAACTACATTGTGACCACACCATGTACATGTGACATAGCAATGAAATGTAATGCAATGCAAAGTATAATTGTGCCATTGCAATGGCATCAAAGTGCTGTAGGTTAATTTCCTTGGAGGACCCAAGTCTGAGACGTCACAGATTGTAATGTGTCATATGTAATGTGTGTGTGCATAGTAGCCTGCAGAAAGGAATGAAGTAATGTTGTCAGGTGGGTAGGCAGGGGTGGCAAAGTCCATTCAAGTGACACAAGTAGAACTGGAATGTGTTTGGGTGACATGAAGGCTGTTAGAGCGTGTACAAGTCAAGGAGACGGACAATGTGTACAGCCAGACAGGAAAATAAATCTTCTGAAAATGCCACATTTTAGTGGCAGTTGTACAGCGTGATATGAGAGCAGGTTGTGGCTGATTGCAGATATGTGTGGGTGTGTGGCTATGCCTTGGGAGGCATACAATTACCGAACAACGAGTGCACAAGTGATGAGTGTAGATCACACACCCACGGTGAGGCACCAACCCATGTGACAGTCATAGACGAAATACATTTCAAAAACATTGAAAAAGTGAATTTGCACATGGACAAAGAGACTGCAACAAGTGTGTGATCATGATTCAGAAACTTGTATTAAAACATTCACATAACAAAAACAAAACATGGGGATGGGTAAAGTGTGCAGGGATGAAAATAAAATAATAGTCTAAAATGAAACATAACACTAAGATCTATATACACAGGACACAGCCCTAAATGTCCTTCAATGCTTCCTCCAGCAGAGAGACACATTCCTCATCTTCTGCTGGAGGTGGGCCTCCATTTTTGCCTTCTATCATCTGCCTCTCCTCCTCCTCCACATCCCTGCAAGCAGTCTCTAGGATGGCAGCCCAAACCCATTGACCGCCTCTCTTCCACCTCTGCCTTGGTAATGGCAATGGTTGCCACCCTAGCCCGCTGCCTATACATCATCAGCTGCCTCTGAAAACTTGACCTGATGCACACCAGCTGCCAGAGCTGCCTCCTTTCCTCCTGCCAGATGTCAAACATGTCCTGCCTGATGTGCCTTCTCAGGTTGATTGGCCCTGCATTGACTGCCTTCGCACACTCCTCATCTGCCACTGCATGTCAGAGTGCAAGCTGCACAGGTACCCCCGCTGTCTGGTTGACACTTTTCGGGGGGCACATCACCTGCACTGGCTGAAGTGCCAGCTGTCCAATCACTGCCAGTCCCTGTGTTGGTGCCTGGGCAGGCACAGTGACCACCTCATGTAGCGTACATGGGACTTCCACCAGAGGCAGGGACGTAGGTCCTACTATTCTTGGTTGTGTGGGTGTGATTGCTGCACAGCAGGCCCTAGTAGAATGTGGCACAGAAGGCTCAATGGAGGATGAGCAGGTTCAAGAGGAGGAAGAGGAGGAGGGGGGAATTGAATGTGCCAATGCATAGAGACTACTAGAGAGCAGTGCTATTGCCAGCTGGCCCAGGTATTGGCACAACGACTTGTGATGCTGAGCCAGCTCCTTGCGAGAAGTTGACACAGAATTATGAATCAATGATGTCTGCTCCACAAGACCAGCCAGCAGGGTCTGCACCACATCTTGGGTAGCCCCCTTGGAAACAAGGAGGGCCTTGGTCTGGGTGCATCCATGAAGCTGGTCACTGCCTTAGCAGATGGCCCAGGGACAGGAGATTGTGCAGAATCCTCCACAGTAGATTGCTCATCCTCATGTCTCTAGGCCAGGGTTGCAGCCTGAACACCCTCCCGGATGCCCCACTAGACCCCCTGGACTGGACCTCAGTTATCTCCTCCTCCACCCCCACGTCCATCACCCTGGATGACTCTTAAGAGTCTTCCAACCTCGATGGCCCCTGTGTCTCTACACCCTGTCCCACAGCCACTGAACAGTCCCCTACCACAAACACCACCAGGGACTTACACCCAGCAGTCTCACCTGATTGTACTGTGCTCCCCCTTCCAATTCAGCCTCTGGAGAGGTGGAGTCAATGGTGGCTGGCTGGGGTGTGCAGTCAGGTATGGTGGCCTGGTCCCTGCCCTTCTGCACCACAGCAACGCCTCTGTTGCTTCACGAGCTGCAGCAACTATGGAAAATGGATCAAAGAACATTGACATCAGTCACCAGTGTCAATGTATGTATGGCATAGACACAATTAAAAATAACAATCATGCAGCACGTGTCAACCAGCAACTGACACACACAATACACACATCCACACATGTGCATGCCCATGCAATCGACATGACTACTGACACACAAGTTTAGGGTCAACGATGAATGACAGTCATGACACATGCACATGTCAACCAAGAATACTGTTGTGTGGCCACAAATACATTCCAAAAACATGCTATGCCACCATACCAATGTCAAAGTGACATACATTTGACATTCAGTCAGGTTCATGGGAAATGCACCTGGGCACCTGTCCACCCAATTACAGTCAGCAACATGCATCCCTAACAGCTTGTCCTGTAAGCATGCAACATGTACCAGCACACATTTCTGAGAACCAAGCACTTATGCTGTTTGGCCCAGTACATACATATGGCAGGATCACATGTTAACTCTGGCTTCACATGCAGTTGGATGACACATAACATCCCTGTCCCTGAGTGGTAAAGGCACTGACATGAGATTCACAGACATCCATGCACATGTGTCACTCTCAGTGGATGTGTGTGGACTCACTCGCAGATGGGCAACACATGGAAGTGCCCTGCAAGCATTTCCCTCACATGGCCAGATCATAAGCTGACATCCATACTGTCCCTGCACTTGGTCCATGATCTCACATAGCTTATGCATTAGTGCACAAGTCACCAAGTACAAACAGTGCATATACCATTGCATGTATCAGACACATATGTCTGCCACCCCATATGCCAAGCATGGCCAGGAGGCTGCATGCCACTGTGGCTCACTGCAAAACACATTCTGTATACAGATGGGAGCACCATCAATCATGCATGCCACACATACACAGTTGAGCAGTGCACCCCATGGGTACTCACCAGCAGCTTCCAGATGGCATTTCCACTCACAGATCTGGGAGTGAAGTTCTGGGTAGAATCTCTCAAGGATCCGCAGCTGGTTTGGTGGCAACTGATGGCAGCCTGCTCAGTGCACCTCCACAGCGGGCTCCATTGCGAGGGCTGTCACTGCTTTCTTATGGCTCTGGGTCTTGAGGTCCTCCCATTGCTTCTTTATAGTCTTCAGTGAACGGTCTGCCACCTCCTCCATGTTGATGGCAGCCGTGATCCCAGATCTGTAGATGTCTGTCATTATCCAGCTGCGTTGCAGGGTTGAAGAGGTCATCATAGGCACCCATGACCCGACCCAACAGGATGCCAACTTCTGTGAGGGTGAAACAGTCAGCCATTTGCCTCACTGACATGGGGGTGCCGCTCTCTCTGGATGAGGTTGATGGTGCCGACATGGCAACTCTCGAGGCAGGTGTGGCTTTCCTGGGTCCTTGATATGTGCTCTAGGACTGTGGTGCCAAATTCCCAAATAATAATAATTCATAATAATAATTTAGCATTTATATAGCGGTAAGAACCCTCAGGCATCTGAGCGCTGCTTATTAGTACCTACCGTGTGTGGTCCTCATTTATCGACCTTAGAAGGATGAAAGGCTGTGTTTGGCCCTGCCAGGATTCGAACCTGCATCAGCAGGCTCTGCCCAGATGTCAAAGCGCATGCTGTACTCGCTGTGTTATCGGACCAGCTGGTGGTCAAAGGCCCAACACAGGCCCAACACAGGAGAACAGACATCGGCTGAACAGCTGGCACTCAAAGACAGTGCTGGTTTGCAGCAGGCACTTACACTCAATCAGGCAGCAGCAGATGTTGAGTATTTGAGGCAATACAGGGCAGTAGGAGAAAAAATCAATGGCATGCAGGCAAGAGGAACTTTGGTGTGCATCTCGCACCTGAGGCAGCAGAGAACAGATAAAGGCCCTTAGCACGTAAGTTACATGCTATGCCCTGCACGCAGCATGCCTACGCAAATCAGATGCACACAGCAATAACAGGGATATTTAAGAGGTGAGTGGTAAGGGCCCAAATGGGAAAGGGAGAAAACAGGTATGTGGTGAGGAGGCATGAGCCCCAGCCCCAGGAGGACATGGTGTGCCTCAGTCCACAGGTGACCCAGTAATTGTACGTGGACATGGTCGTTTGATGACAGGTGGACCAGCACTACCAAGGGCCACTACGTCCAAGAGGATTGCCCTGCAGAGCAGGACGAGACTCCACCCAAAACCCAGCACAGGTTAAGGATCAGCTGAGGAAGAATCACTTCAATGATCAAGAGCTTTAGATCCTCATAGACTTTGTGACGGATCACCATAATTAAATGTACCCCTTTGCGGGCAGTACCCATACTCCTGCCTACCAAATGGCAAAGTAGCAGCATGTCATGGACCTCATCAACACCTTTGATGTTAACAGGCACACTGTACAAGAGGTCCAGAAGTGGATGAACAATCTCAGGCAAAGGACCAAGAAAAAACTGAGTGACAATCTGGACTCTGCACATGCCACTGGAGTGGGGCTAACAGAGGAGGAGCAGTGGACTCCAATTGAAGCAGCTGCCATACAACTCATTAGCAGTGAACAGATGCAAGGCGTGGAACACTTGGAGACCTATGTGGACACATCGAGTGAGTTGCATTTGTGTGCATCGTATGTGTGGACAATTATGGTTGACCTACCCACAAATGTGTAGTGGTGCAGTTGGCTAGAGGTTGTCTGCCATCCAGGGCCAGTGCATGTTTTCGACCGTAAACCCTTCATTCGCATGGCCTGCATTCTGGGAGGTGGTTGTGTGGTGCCCATGCATGGCACATGTTAGTGTGACGGTACAAATCACTGTCTGCGGCCTTCACAGCTGAACCAAGAATTCTTTGCAGGGATGTTACAATCCAAATATGTGCCCACTTCAAGGCCCTATGATGTGTCTTCCTGACAGGTACACATCACCCCCAAGCCACTGTGTCACACAAAGTAATACCCCATCCAAATAAATGATGGATTGCCACACTAATGGGACCAGTCTCTTTACATTGTACATCAAGTACATACGATTTATGATGTCAAAACACAGATGAGGTGCATGTTTTTTATGAAACCTGCCCTTATGGAACGCCTTGTCAGAATGCTTTTCCAAGCTGCCTGTAATGAAACACTATGGTGTGACAAGCCTACCAGGGTCTGAGTGCCCACAGACGACTGCCCTGTTTTCCAGGCACTATGTAGAAACAATTTAACTAGTATATTACAAGTGGAGACACTAGACCAAATATAGGTAAAATCAGCTGATTACAAAGTGGATAGTCTGGTACTCTCTTATCCTGAACTGTTTATAGAAGACAACTCATGAGAAAGGTTACAGGGATAAATAACACCAAATGAGTGTACCTGTCTGCCTTGCATGTCATGAATGTGCATGTTGAAATTGAAACTACGATTAGAGAGCTCTACATTGAAATTACCAGTCTGACATGAAAAGCCTTATGTAACAGACGTGACTTTTTGCTTGCATCACTGTTGATGACACTCACCCTAACATTGCTCTGTCTGTGTCCTTGAGACATACATACTTGTCCAGACATGTGGTTTTAATTGGATATGGAATGACATGCAGCAGCATCGCCCACTCAGATGCTGCATGAGGGAACTACTGCTCCTTGTCTCAGGAGAGTTGAAGATGAGGATGTGTTATTTCTCAGTCTGAGCATGCCAGGTCACCAATAGAGACACATCTTTATTGGATGATGTTTATAGACAGGAACTGATACCTCACAAAAATCACCCATACAGGAGGCATGAATGTAGGGAATGATTGTTCCTCTTACGTACAATTGCCTGACCATCAATGACCTGTAGAAGTATGAAGAAAAAAACAGGCTCCTGATATGTCGTATGGGGCCCACATTTACACAGACACTGCTTCCTCACCATTAAGCATGCTTCTGGGGTAAATCCTGCACAAAAGAGCAGGACCATGCTTTGTCTGACAGTGCTGGCATTAGCATATCTTAGTAATGCTGGTCTGCAGCCAGTGGATATCATGTTGTGGCAATGTGATAAGGGTGTTAAGCACAGTGAAGTATCAAATTTGAGGGTACTTCTGTGATTGATTCATTTGATAAAGTGTGGGTGCAGGTGTCCAGTCAAAGGGTGGAATACAGTACATTCGACTCAAAAGGACCGACAAAAAAAATAATCAAATTACTTTTTTTTTAAAGTGTTTTTTTGGGGGCCTTGGTATAGGTTAAATTAGTGGTTTTTGACATTCCATTTTTTTTCTCAGTCCTTTTGATTCAAAACAATTGCATTTCAACCCTTTGTATTCGATCCTTTCACCCTAAACCGTGGGTACACTATGGCACACTCATTATAGATGCATATGTCAATGTTCCCAGTGCACTGTTGTATGTACAAGTAACAAAGATCTGGCTCAAGGGACTATCAAGTTGTGCGACCACACAGTGCCACAGCAAATATAGTGCACAGCCAACACTCAAAATGTAAAGAGTAACTTCACATTGTGTGAGATACCACCACCCTTTAAATGACAGTGTCATTTATAGTGACAGTAAATGACTGTCAATCACTCACTCATGGACAGTCTTTGCATGATACTTCACATGACTCTGTAATGTAAAGGTTGCTTTCATCACACACAATGAGACTAGACACAGTGGGCCTCATTACGAGTTTGGACGTAGCCATGTCCCTAACAAGGGCATGGCTACCTCCAAGCTCGGGTCCGTGGTCCGTGAATGGGGAAATACCGGGCCATTCCAACTTTGGTGGGCCCAGTGTTTCCCCATTCAGGGAACCTGGACCAGGACCATCCCCATTCCCATTTGAGCCACCATAGGGCTAATGAGAATGTGGACCATGTTATCAATGGGCCCGTTAATGAGAGGCCCGTTGTTAACATGCTAGTCCCATCGCGGGACCCGCAAAGGACGTCTGGTCAGACTAGACGTCCAGAGCGGGTCCCGCAAGGGGACCTCATAATAGGGCGGAATGGGTTTAACGGCGCCATCACCTTTACCAGTGCCATTAAACCCATTCTGCCAGGGTGATAATGCGGCCCACTGCCTATTCATGAATTGCACAAGGCAAACAGCAGGGGGCTCACACCCATGTGAATTCTCACACAGGGTGCTGGTAGATCTGACACGTCAGACAGTAACAGTCATATGTTCTGTTTCTTTTTGGGCCACACAGAGAGGCTTTGACTCAGAGGTGGCGATTTGGCCAGCGCACCTATCATTGCTGCACAAATAGCATGTCATTCATTGTACGTGGACTGCAGTCTGCACAGTGACACAATGGACCCTGCTGTCCTAATCAAGGTGCAGAGCCACATTTAGGAGACATCCGGTAGTGGATGGCATGTTGGAAGGATGGAGAGTATATTCATGGCGAGGGGATGCCTGTATGCCAGGTCCCAATGAATCCACTGGAGCACTTTGGCAATGCTATCACAGTATACCGTCTCAGGCATGCTCCATATGTAACAATTAACTGAAATGAATCAACAGTCTACATACCGGAATTGACATGGCATGGGAATGAAGTACATTGTTTGTATCTTGTAATGCGTGTCATGTTTCTATCTTGAAATAATGTGTGGATTTGGTCAGCTGGCCTTCAGAATTACAATGCCCCAAGTGAAGTGCTTGTCCCTGGTGTTGAAAGAAAATGCTTGTTGCATGTCCCCTGCTCCCATTTTAATTTATTTCTTAAACGGGGGGTTGCAAGGGTATCCTCCGCATGTTCAATGTAATAATATCTCTGCAAAAAACAGTGACTTTTTGTCAGGCGACATTTTGGCGGGAACATTATTACATGGAACAACAGATTCTGGGACTGATGTCAAATGGAGAGTTTCAGACCTGCAGCTAATGACAGGGGTCCTGCAGCAATGGACCTGGAATCTGACATTGCACCTCCATAGGCCCCGCACACATGGTGGACATGTGTATGCTGGAGAGATAGTGAGGGTGTAGAAGATGTTTCATGCGGCCATCCGGCATGGCTTTATGTGGCATGATATTGCTGAGGGCATGGATCACCTGGCCGAGAACATGTCCACACCAGCGGAGCGGTATGCACAACAGCAGCACCTCTTCTCCAGCTTGGGGAAGAAACTGCATGCTGAGATGCAGTCGTCAAGGCTCTCCCACAAATTAGGCATGGAGGCCGACATCTAAAGGCCAACACGCTGAGCTAAAGTGTCTGCAGGACTCCCTGCATGCAGATGCTGCGGCACATAGAGAATACCTGAAGCAGGAGACGGTGGCATCTAGAGTCTACAATCGCTGTGAGATGGAGAGCTTGAGGACTTCACTGCACAAGGAATTTTAGCCACAAGGTCACAGCTCCACAAGAAGATGGACGCCTTGAGGCAGAAACTGCCCCAGCAAATGAATGCATCACGAGTGAGCGCACATGCAGACTCTGCGGGCACTCAATAGGAAGTTCATTGTGACCTCTCAACCATTGGGATGTTGGTGCATATCTGTATTACAGGTGGCCCTAGCCAATGAAGACCAGTCTTTGGCACAGCATGGAAATTATTCACTGTCACTCCTGCCACCATCTGATAATCCACTGTAGGATGGCAGTCCTGAGACAACCACGCCACCTCAACCACCTGTGCTATGATGCCCATGAACCCATGGAGGAATATGTTGCAGGGACGTTATAGTTAAGTTGGACTAATAAAAACCTATGAAATTCAATGAAAAACTTTGTCAAAAGGACATTTTGGTTAAGTTGCACTAATAAAAACCTATGAAATTCAATGAAAAAACATTGTTAAGGGGACGTTATGGTTAAGTTGAACTAATAAAAACCTATGAATTTCAATGAAAAAATGTTGATAAAAGGACGTTATGGTTACAATTAAAAGCGAAAACCCTGAGAAATTCACCAGTAATGATAAGCTAAGCAACATAACTCGTGCCACCACCGTGCACTGCTAAGACTAACACCCAGGACATCAAAGATGACATCACAAATTTGATGGCCACCATGGAAAGGGAAGGCGGGGTTCCATACAGGGCCCTTTTTCGCTTTCCATGGCAGCCTGCAGAAGGTGAAAAGAGATCCCTATGACCATATTACCACAAGCACATTTTTGTTCCCTTTCAAACCTATCCCAATTTTGAATAACTTTACCACAAAGCCAGTCCCAAGTGGACATGGCTACTTTAACCCCATGTTTTGTCCCTCATGGCCATGGCCAGCAGATAGATTGTCCGGATCATGACCTTATTCCATAACTCAGAAAATCTGGCCAATACCCATGGCCACAGGATACACCTCAGTCACCAAAGGTATATCACTATTTTGTGAACCTACATTATGACACGCGTCAAAAAATAAAACACTGGCACATTTGCAAAACCATGCTTTCAGGTCCTTGGAAATGCTCATTACACAAATCTGCTGGAAATCCACCCATGTTTTATCTTTTCAAACGTGTCAAATGTATGCACATACAATCGTCATATAACCTAGCCCCCACTTGACAAAATCCATTCAGACGTTACGAAAATATTTATATCTAGATCTATAATCTTTTTCCAAACCTTTGTGCAGATTTGTTAAATGGCACCACATTTATAAGTCTTTACAATATTTTGGGACCCCCCTCTAATTTTGCCCCCTCTTGACAAAATCCCACCAAACTTTGCAAAAACATTTCTATTTAAATCTATTATCAGTTTGCCAAATTAAGTGTAGATTTGTCAAATGGCACCTCATTTATAAGCCTTTACATTATTTTGAATGTGAATATCCTTTCCAATGGACCAGGTATGTGTTTTCTTAACAAATGTAACTAATGTAACTATCTGTCATGATTTTAAAATGTGGGTTAAATGTGTCACCAATATAACTATGTCACCCACCTTCCCACTTTCACTCACTTTAACCAAATTTTGGGGTAACTTAACTGCCATACCATGATTGCATTTAATTTCTTATGCATCATCATCCAATGGACAATCATCTCATTGGCAACCACATGTGTACAATTGAATTTCTCTATCATGTCACATTACCAATGACCATGTGTGATCGACCCGTATGTCACTACACTTATCCCTGCACTCAACCACTATTCACAAACTCACAGCCCTGAAAAGGAGTTAGGTCGAAATGCGCGTCGGCTGTTTTCACTTACCAATGGGTTATGACTGATGTTATATATCACTATGTTCTTTCATTTTTTATCGTATGGAGTTGCATAAGCAATAATAAAACAACAAGTTTTAATGTATAAAGAAGACTTTTTCTAAATCTGACCATGAAACCAATTCTTTATGCAATCGCTACATGTATGGGCCAGTGAAGCCCCCCAGCGCCCATCATCATCCACAGTTTGTGATCCCAGTATCCTTTCAACCTATTGGGGATCTGGAGTTGGTCCCCAGACGAACAAGGAGTGAGGCTGCAGGTTGACCTAAATTGTGTTCCAAAGCAAGGTGCGCGGCAGGTAGGGAGTCCCGAACCAGAGAACTCCAACCAATTGCCACTGTGCCTTAGACAAGAAAATGGAAATCCACCCATGTTTTATCTTTTCAAAAGTGTCAAATGTATGCACATACAATCGTCATATAAACTAGTCCCCACTTGACAAAATCCAGTCAGACGTTACGAAAATATTTATATCTAGATCTATAATCTCTTTGCAAACCTTTGTTTAGATTTGTGAAATGGCACCACATTTATAAGTCTTTACAATATTTTGGGACCCCCCCTCTAATTTTGCCCCCTCTTGACAAAATCCCACCAAACTTTGCAAAAACATTTATATCTAAATCTATTATCAGTTTGCCAAATTAAGTGTAGATTCGTCAAATGGCACCTCATTTATAAGCCTTTACATTATTTTGAATGTGAATATCCTTTCCAATGGACCAGGTACTTGAGACGTCCCTTCCTGTATCATGAGTCCATGATTCTTGCCACCTTGTATTCCTCAGGGGTATCATCCTTTGATGCATGGGTTCTTGGGTTGGGGCGACGGTAAGGATCAGCATGATGTTCTTTGAGCAGAGAGGTGTGAAAAACAGGACGAATACGTTTTATGTGTTTGGGCAGCTGAAGGCGATAGGCCACAGGGTTGATTTGTTCTAACACAGAGAAAGGACCCAAATATCTGGGGGATAGTTTAGAGGGTCGTAGCCAACACAGCAGGTATTTGGTAGAGAGCCAAACCTTGGTGCCTTTAGACCACATGAGACCACATAGACCACATGGGAGAAGTCTGGTGACAAGGGTTAGATAGAGAGCAATATTGGAGCTGGCTGTCCTGTCCTGTGATCCTTCTCTGGCTGTCTTGTGTGCTTCAGTGATGTTGGAGAGGAAGGTATCCGCCAAAGGTACGGAGGAAGCTTGACTGTTCTTGGGGAACAAAAAGTAGGGATAATACTGGTAGGTACAGTAAAAAGAGTTTGGTGGCACTGTGTTTGGAATTTTTGTATGAAAATACGGCCGTGGGGAGTAAGGCTACCCAATTATCCTGTTGTTGATTGACATAACAACTGCTCCAAAAAAAGCGATCAGGCATTCGGTATGCCCGTTGGTCTGGGGATAGAAACCTGAAGATATGGCTCTCTCGATGCCCACCTTAGCACAGAAAGCTTTCCAGAAGCGTGAGGTATACTGGCTACCCTGGTCAGAGATTTTCTTTTCGGGTATCCCATGTAGGCGAAACATTTCTTTGGTATAGACTGTTGCCATCTCAGCTGTGTAAGAAACCCCAGGAAGAGGAGAGAAATGCGCAATTTTTGTGAAGGTATCTACCGTGACCATGATACAAGAGCATCCCTTGGAACGAGGTAGTTCAACGATGAAGTCAGTGCTGAGGACACTCCATGGTCTTGTTGGCAGGGAATCTTGCTGCAATAGATCTACCGGCCTTTGGTTGTTGTACTAAGCCTGACTGCAGACCGAACAAGATTTTACATACTGGGTTATGTCCGTCGACAGACCTGGCCACCAGAATTGTCTCTTGAGTAGTGCTGTGGTGTTAAGTACCCCCTATGGCCAGCCAAGAGATCGTTACAACACCATTTCAGAGCACACCTTCTGGAAAAAGAGTCTGGCAGAAACAAGCGGTGGTTAATAAAGAGTAACCTGTGCCTCTTGAGGATAACGTCCTGTGGGTTGGTTTTGGGTGGTTGAATCGCAAGGCTGGTGGCATCCTTGACTCCTTGAAGGAAGATATATACTTGGCTGATGATCTTGTTCCGGGGAAAGATCAGATGTGGAAGATGGTCAGAATAAACCCCAGGAATGGGTATCCGTAAAGGAGCGTCAGCCAGTATGTTCTTAGTACCTGGTAAGTAAGTAATAGTAAAGTCGTATTGGGCGAAGAAATGTGCCCACCTAGTCTTGTGTGAGTTGACACACTCCATCTGTTGGATTACCTTCAGGTTCTTATGATCGGTCCAGAGGAGAAAGGGCTGTGCAACTCCTTGGAGGAGATGACGCCACTCTTCACAAGTGGTCTTCATGACAAGTAATTCTTTCTCAATGACTGAGTAGTTGTTCTGGCTGGGAGTAAGTGTCTTAGAAACATATGCTACCGGGTGTTTTATCCCATCGAATTCCTGAAGTAGGGCTACCCCTAAGGCGGCGGCAGATTCATCGGTTTCAACGATGAATGGTCGACCTTGGTCAGGTTGACACAACACCAGGGCTGAGCAGAAGAGTCGTTTCAAGTGCCGAAAGGCTTCATCTGTCGCCGTTGACCAGAAGAAAGGGGCAGAGGATTTCTTTAGTAGTGATGTCATGGGTAGCACAGTCTCTGAAAATCCGGCTATGAATTTGCGGTAGAAATTGGCCAGGCCCAAGAACCTTTGGATGTCCTTTACAGAGGTAGGAGAGGGCCACTTAAGAATCGCTTCCACCTTCCTGGGATCCAATTCTGCACCAGCCTCGGACAAGATGAAACCCCCATAGGGCACAGTAGAAGCCCAAAACATGCATTTCTCTGGATTGACCAGTAGATGGTGGTCGTGGACATTGATTGAATGCCATTTCTTCCAGTTGTGGTAAATGTGCCCCTTCAATCGGGGGTGGGGGGGACTGCAGGGTAAATGCTTGTAGTCAATGGCTCCAAGCACGCATGGGAAGTGTGCGATGGCGTAGTACTCCGGGCGCACTCTCTGCCTTGAATGCACTGTGCTTGGCAACGTATATGTGCCTGTGCACACACGCATGTGATGTGATGTGGTCCAGTACCTGCTGTAGACACTGGCATTGCATGGCCTGCGAGATGCCCCCAACAATGGCAATGGTGCACTCAAAATAGGCTGTGGAGAGGAAATGTAGGACTGTCAGCACCTTCTCCAGGGGGTGAGGGCATGCAAGCAGATGGTGGGTGATGCAAGTTGTTCCTCCCACTACCTGAAAAGGATGACATGGGGTGGGAACCTATACCTTGCATGCACCTAGTCATCCGGCAGCCCAAAGAGTATAATATTAGAAAATTCTGTCCCTCCCCATCCTCCTCCTGTTCCTTCCATGGACATGTATGATGGCTTCCAGTGCACCTAAATTCATCCTGTCTGAGCGATGCTTGAAGGGTGTGCATTGTCTGCTTTATGCACGTTGGTTGCTTTGCCCATTGTACTTTGATCACGAGGTATGCATGTGGCTTTTCCCGTCATGAGGTTGCGCTTGGAAATCTGTGAATTTGGTTATATTTGCGCTTGACTGGGTGTGTGATTTCTTTGTGTGGCGCATCCCTCAACATGCCCCTGTTATTCCTCGTTCTTCCTCATTTTGTGGGGGCAATAGGGAATATGCATGTTCTGCCCCCCTATTTATTTGTGCAGGCCCATCCCAAAATTTGCGTGGTGTGTCGCTCAAAGTGCTTGACTACACGCAGCATCATGACGGACCCACACAAAGACAAGGAAAATCACGCAAAGTCTGATACATGAATCAGTGATGGAGTTTTGCATGCTGAAAAGTGTGCAAAGTCATTTTTCAGTGTGCAAACAAATTCAATGAATCAGGCCCTTTGCCTATGAGTACTGATTACATTCTCTAGTTAAGGCAGGTGGCAGGACCTCTACCCCTTTGGATGTTTTAATGAGCGCCATTGCAGCGGCTGTGTTAGTACACCTGATTTTGCACTATTTAAATCAGGGTGCATCCAGACATGAAGCAATATATAATAATGGGCTACTTCAGTCATCAGTTTATGAGTTTAACACTAAGCGTTTTGGTGTCTCTAATTGGCATTCCCTCTTTTTTTGCAAAAAAGGTTTGTCCATAAGCAACTATTTTATTCTGGATTGCATTTCATTTGGGTTTATGTTAAGTTTTTCGGTTGTAGATTTAATAAACAATGGCTTCTAGAAGTACCTTTCCAGAAAGGTTGAGCCTTGCTGTTATGCTTAGTCAGGACTATGTTGTAATCTGGCCTTAATGTTATGACCCTCTGTGGTCCTCTCTGTACCCTATAGAACCTTTCAGAGATTCATTGCAAAATGGGCAGAGCATAGGTATATGCAGAGGTTTTCCCACCTGATTAGTTTTAGAAATTCTCAACTTCACAGCTATAAGTTTGCATTTTTAATCAGATATGGAGTTTCTTGCCTGAACCATTAATTTCGCAAATGACTCTTCCTGCAAATTGTGTTGCAGCTAAATATCATCACATGCATGCATGTATGTGAAGTGATTTACAAATGTAGTTTTGCCATAAAATGCGGAACTAATCCTACACATAAAGTTTATTATTTGCTAAAGTACATTCAAAAGAAAAAAAACACATTTGCATATTGTATTACTGGTTAATGTTAGTTTAGCAGAAAACAAATGCAAAGTATTATTTGCAGAAATCCATTCACAATTAGCGTGAATGGCATAGGCAGAGAGGGACTTGCATGTAACCAAAACAAAACACAAGTCACAGATCAGACCAGCTATTACTGTTCTTGCTTGTTCACTGCCCCTCAGAGTTTTATGTTTTTTGTTTGGAAGCTGGCTCCTGCGGAATGCACAACGTTTACTGAGGTGGAAGTGGCTTGCCTCTTAGGATACCTGCAACATTGCATAGTCTGGATGCTAGATTGCGTTAAAACGGCATACTGTAAGGATATTTGGCGTGTTACAGCACAGAGTACAGCACTACTGCACAGGTAGCAATTTTTTTTTGATGCAGCACCAAATGCCTATGGTGCATTGCTATATGTGTTGCCAGGATAACATGGACATATAAGTAAAGTCAGGCTATTCAGTCAAAAATGATTTTTACATATAAGATGCAAATCTATTTTCACGTGCACATTCAAAAATGCACAATACTTTTCACCTGAAATGCCTATGGTGCAAGAGACACATTTGAAAATTAATAACTAACATTACTCATAAATAACCTGACTAATAAAACTGAATTTAACATAACCCACTAATAAAAATGTGTCTCCACTGCAGAATTAGGCCTATTCTGAAAGTGAACTTTTAAACGCACATTCATTTTTTTTTTCATTTTCTCTGCTGCTCTGTCCACATAACTACAGGAAGCAAAAGGGCTCGAAAGAACAGGAAATCAGTTGGTTACAAAGTATTACTATAAAAATGAGCCATTGTGTAGAGAGGGAGGAGATGGCATGATTAATTTCTGATTGGAGCAGCGTCATAGCAAGTATCATGCTAGAGGCAGTGATGAGGGTTTTGCTGGGGGGAGTTTGAAGAGGAGAGAGAACAGTCGAGATTTGGCAGAGCTGGGAGAAGGACCTGTTTTTTCCTGGTTGGAGCATTTCTGCTGAAAAAGCTGAGAGTTCCAGGCAATGACCCCGGTTTGAGAACGAAAGGCGCTCGTTTTCACTGGGGTTAATCTTCAAGGGAGCCACATTCAGAAAGAGAACAGCTGAAGAAAACTCGGGCTGAACAGATAAGGTAATTACATAAGTGTGGGAGCTGTGTGTGTACGAGAATATTCAGTCAGTGTAGGAAAGGAGATTCCTGTGCCTTAATCACATGTTAATGTTGCCAATTGAGTTCTTTTCTCCGCCACTCTCTTTTCAGTGTATCACAGACAATGCTATTACTGTGCTATTTTATTTATTTCTGTAAAGAGTGAGATCGTGTTTAAATGCAACGTTTATAATACAGAAAAATATTTGAAAGCAGACGGGTGGTGTGTTTTATATTTACCAATACAGTGCTGATGATGTGGGGAGATTTTTAAACAGTGCAATTGTCATTTTAAGACAGATGTGTGCATGATCATATTCAGTATGGACAGTTGTGAAGACTGTTTGTAGCATAGCTCGTTGGAGGTACATGAGCCAACGGGAAGAGGGACTCTCTGGACATAGTTCCCTACCGTATATAAGGTAGTGGAAATTACCACAAAATTACCACATATAGCTCTCTGTCGTAAATAAGTCAGTGAGATCGCCCATGGTGGCACACTAACACTAACACTGAAAATGTGGTATTCCTGAAATGTAGGTCTGAGGTCTCTCTAGTGATTACACGAAAAATCTAAGCAAAGATAAGGGATTCTGGACATTGGGGCCACAAATAAAACAAGGGAATTATGCTCACCAAAATACCACCAACCACGCATACCAACCACGCATACCAAATATGCATGTCTGGGTGCTGAAATAATGCATGTCCACTGTATTATTGTTGTACATGGCCCAATCTGAATACAAGGAGTGATTGTTGCTAAGTTATTTTTTTTGGCGGTAATAAAATACCGTCAGGCCCCAAATCTCCACAAAATACCCTACATATTTATGGTGCGTTGCAGGCCGGGAAAGTGATCATAGAGTACCTACTGGGCGTGGTAAGCGTGTCTCACACTGCCATTTGCACAATAAAGGGAACCCATTTTATAATAGCAGTGTGCCACTAAAAACGAATTTCAGAATGTCACAAAGGGAAACCACATTCTCAGATCTAGTGCAATATTTAGAGGCAAAGTTGTTTGCACATGGGAATTGGTCGTCGAATAGCACGTTAGAATGGAGTAACCACATTCAGGGTGAGGTGCAGAAAGAAAAACTAGACAATATTTTTGCAGAAGGCAGCATAATTCAGGTCTGCCTTACAAGATTATTGAATGCAGCCGATAAAAGTGCAGAGAAAGACTTTTTAATACGGCTATGCGGCAAAATATGGTTTATTTTAAACAAG
Organism: Ambystoma mexicanum; assembly: GCF_040938575.1. Lineage (NCBI taxonomy): Eukaryota > Metazoa > Chordata > Amphibia > Caudata > Ambystomatidae > Ambystoma > Ambystoma mexicanum. Next base: position 389,576,108 of record NC_090936.1, read on the forward strand.
TCCCTGCGAATGCAAGAGAATGATACTCAGCTAATTAACAGTTTAAAGACTGAATTAGATGGGGCAAGTAAAAATCAGGAAATGTTGAGAGCAGAATTGGATGTATGCCAAAAAGACATGCAATTAAAATGCAGAGACTTTGATACTCAGTTATCCAAAAGCAAGAAACAATTTGAAGATAGTGAGCAAGAATTGGCACACTTAAAAGCCTTAGTGGATCACATTAGACGGGATAAAGATGAGGTTGTTTCAGAGATGCAGATTTTACAAAAAGAACATTGTGAAAAAGAAGGTGATCTCCAGAGCGCAGAACAAGAAATGATTAAAATGATTCAAGAAAGAGACAAGAGAAATAAAGATGGAGTGGAGGTGAATTCTAGCTCTGCCCAAAGAGCTAGTGCTCCAGTGACTGGGCCGGTGACTGAACTTGGTTGCAGCGCCCTTGGGGGATTTGATACTCCCATTGGGGGCAGCCACCAATCTCATACACCTGAAAACAGGATTGAATCACAAAATAGTGCAATTCCATGCATTGCAACAAGTAGCCCCATAAAAATAATGAAATCCATTAAAGCCCTGATCAAACCATTTAAAAAGGGAGGTGAATGCTGCAATGAGGATCACTTAGAAGCGGTGCATGACATTTTTAAAGCACTCCAGATACCTAAGGAACAGTACAGACAATATTTTCATTTAACTTTAGATGCAACGACGGCCAACATCATAAGGGGATTAAATGAACAGCAGAATATGACATGGTTGGAGTTTGAAAAAGAAATTAGGCGTCATTTTTCTCCTTTTCAGTCATTGCAGGAGGCAAGGAAAGTGGCTTACACAATTACTGCTGGACCTAATACATCCCCTCACCAATTTTTACAAGACTTAAAAAGAGCATTTTCTCACTTTGATGTATCTTTTGACTCAAATTCCAATGAGTTTAAAACTGCATACTTCTATGGGCTACAGAAAGACATCATATCCCAATTGGTCCGTGAATTTGACCGTGACAAGTCCCTTGAATGGATTGTACATCAAAGCACAAAACTATATGAGGTACTCTATTGTCAGGGTAGAGAAAGTGATAAAATGAAAGATACTAGACCTAAATCTAAAGAACCCTCAGCCACAGTAATGGAAATCAGGTCAGCCAAAATGTCCCTTGAGTCTGCTCAAAGCCAAGGTAAAAATAATGTGACACCTGAACAAAGGGGTAATCAACAAAGATCGCCATTTCCTGTACCAATGTTCCAATCACATGATCCTAGTAATAGAGAGAGCTACATCAGCCCTAGGTATTTAGGGGACAGACCCCGGGTAGGATACCGGCCTGATATGGCAGGTATGAACAATAACCAGAGACAAAATCAAGATCAAAGAAATGATGGTCCCTACCAGTCATTGGGGACACAGAGCAGATTTGATCCCAACACCATGATATATGGTAATCAGGATAGGCCCCGATATGTGGATCGATTTACTGATAATGGAAATCAACCTAGGGGCCAGTACCCACAATCTGATAGACAGGACATGAGGCAAAACGTGAACTACAATCCACGCCAGTACAATGATTCCCCACCAGGGGACTATAATCAAAGGATGGGTGCAACCCGCTCCCCTCCACAAATGAATCAAGAGTTCTGAAACCATCCCAACCGACATCAATCACCTGAGAGGTATCAGAATAGATCCAATCAGGGGGAAAACAACCAATATCGACCTAGGCCACAGAAAGAGGATCCTAGAGAGATGGAAAGGTTCCAGTGCCTTGAGGCCCAAGTGAAAATGTTAGCTGAGCAAATAGGAAAGCTCTGTACAGCGCAAAAACAACCTTCGAAAGAGGGGGCTGATGGCCATAGCAATGACCGGGGGGCTTCCGAAAAGTGACTAAGTACTCATGATAACTGCAGTGCCAAAATGACAGATTGCTCTGATATAATTTTGCATAACGACTCTGAGATGCCTAATGGATTAAAAATGAAAGTGCCAGTAAATGAACTTGTGACAGAAAGTGCAAATACTTCTAAAAAAGAGGTACGGTTTAACCTGGAGCTAAATAAAACAGTAAAGATTTGCACAAATGAAAAAGAAACATTAGGAATTTCAAAAGAACAAAGGGACAGATTTAAGAAAAATGACTCATGCATGGAGAATACCAGTGGACAGGGAGTAAGTGGGGATGCTATAGCTCCTTCCCTGGGCAAGCAAAACAATGACCAAACACAGACAGAAAAAGGAAATACTCACAAGGAGGGTACAAGTCAATCACCTGAAGAATTCTTTGAGCCACATATTTTTGAAGAGGCTGAAAGGGCTAGTATCACACTAAATGATCACAAATGCACAGAATTAAAAAATGACAAATTGATGAATGATGTTGTTACACATGTTCAGTTGGAAGGTTGTAGTGTGGTCTCTTATGTTACCCAGATGGATGGGCGAACAGTGGCCACACTCCAAAAAACCTCTGATCATGGAGAAATGAATAAAGTCTCTCGCGCAGAAATGGGTAAAAAGGAGGGAAAAATGTCTTTCCATTTACCAATGTGTTTAGCCAAAAGTGAAAAAGACCTGAGAAAGGTGAGCCCTGAAATCAGTAAGAATTCACATTTCTTATGTGTATTAGAGGAAGTTGAGGACAGATATTATGCACCCATCACTGTAGAAGAAAAATGCCACACCTTTGCTATGATTGACACTGGCGCACAGTCCACAATTATGTCCAAGGAGCTGGTAAAGAGTATCAATGAAGGGAGACCCCCACGGAGTCAGATCACAGTGAAGGAAAATCAAGGCCCAGTGCATAACTTTAATGGGGAGGAGGTGCCCATCATAGGTGTAACTGAGGTTGACATAAAAATAGGAAAGCACAGAATGAAACAAGAGGTATTGATCACATCTATTTGTGAAATTCCATTTCTGATGGGGACAGATTGTCTGAAAAGATTGTCTCCTTTAATAGATGGGGTGAATGGAGTGCTGTGGTCCTTAACCAAAAAACCATTGAGGCCTAAGAAACTAAAATCACAAAACAGCAATATAAATGAATGTCACACCATTGCCAAAACAAATGATGCTGTGGAGGTATATCTCCAGAATAGCTGCATACCTAGTGTCACTGTTATATTAATGTGTCAAGACAAAAAGCAGAGCGACAATGAAAAACTACCTGTACAAATATACTTGGACCCAAGGAAAAATTGGCAGACTGCCATAGATGAGCACACATTACGTTTTTATCTAAAAGAGAAAACATGCAAACAGAATATTACTCCTAAAACAGATTCAGAAAAACACACTACCACTCTGGCAGAAATACACATGGAAGATGAGCAACCATGGGTTCATGTTGGTATAAATGACTATTTTAAAACAATAAAAGCCACTTTAGCGCTTGAACATGAAAGGAGTTTCATTAATGAGAAATTGTTGCAAAAAATAATGGAGAGGGAAGAAATCCCGAGATTTAGGATTAAAAACCAATATGTTTCTGGCTTGGACAGTCCAGACTTTGAAAACCGAATTGCAGGCAGATGCATGCTTAAAATTAGCACTGGGCAGAAAACAATTTACCATAACGTATGGATAGTGAGTGGAGCACAAAATGAATTTTACATGGGAAATGACACCATGCACAGAATGTGTATGGTGTTAGATTTCCTTAATCAAAAAATATGGTCACGCCTAGGTGGTCCGGCACCTGAATTTGAAGACAAAAGAAGGGCTTATCATTGTGCACAACTGGTTCCTTATGCAATCGAATTACAAATGAGGAAAGATACTATTATTCCTGCATTTACAAAACAGTTTGCAATAACACTGAAATGCAAAAATGGACAGCAGATGAAAGGCTCTGATGCATTTGTATGCCTGAATGAATCCATAAAACAGCAAGGCCTGGATTATGAATACATTCCATTGGTAGATATTGGTGAAGGATCTGTAAAAATTATGGTAAATAATAAAGGTTGTCAGGATATTCATTTAGAGGAAAAATCCCCATTAGGAATGGCCATACAAAAATCACATTATATAACATGGTGATTGGAAATATTCCTGAAAAGTATGTAGATGCCAAGGGTGAGTTGCCAGAACACCTGGACTCTCAGCCCAAAGGAATATTTAAAATTCATTCTGTCTATCCTTATGATTCAAATGAGACAGTGTGCAGAATTTTCCAAAATGGTAGAAGAACAGATCTCCTTAGCGAATGCGTGTGAAAGCAATGAAGAGAGGGACAATCTGAGGGAGATATTTATGGAGTTTAAGGATGTATTTGCAAAAGATGCTTATGATTGTGGTTTAACTGATTTACATGTGGCCACACTACTAGAAGGGTGTAGCAGAAATCCAGTGTTTGTACGCCAGTATAGACTACCGCTGGCATGTTTAGAATCATTGGCAGAGATTATTAAAAATTTGGAATCGCGGGGAATCATCAGGCCCATTCATAGCACATCCAATACACCTATTTTAGGTGTGTTAAAGCCAAATGGTCAATGGCGGCTGTGTGCAGACTTGAGAGAGTTAAATAAAAGAGTACCAGTATCTAGATGGCCACTGCCATTCATTGATCAGGGCCTAGCTCAGGTACATGGTTCAAATGTATTTACCACATTAGATCTCACCTCTGGATATTGGTGCGTGCCATTGGCAGAGGAGATACAACATTTATTTTCCTTTACATTTGACAGGACTCAATATGCCTGGCTTAGAGCTCCGTTCGGGTACATCAATAGTGGGAGTGAATTTGGCATATTTTTGAGAAAGGCCATGCCGGATGCAGCGGAAAGAGGAACAATAGTTTATGTGGACGATGTCCTGATAAAAAATGAAAGCCTGAAAAGCCATTTTGATGAAATAAGACATGTACTTGGCCAATTGCAGAAAGCAGGCGCCAAAGTATCTTTGCAAAAAGCACAATGGTGCAAGAAAAAAGTGAACTTTCTAGGGCATGAAGTGACTGAACATGGGCTAAATCCACAAAAGAAGAAAATGGAGGCCATACAAAGATTACAAGATCCTAAAAATGTGAAAGGAGTAAAAAGTTTATTAGGGATGACAGGCTATAACAGAAAGTTCATTGAAAATTATGCAGAAATCACTCAACCATTGACTAAACTGCTTAAACTGAATACTCCCTGGAAATGGCAAAAAGAGCAGTCTGATGCAGTGGCTAGATTAAAGGAATGTCTTGTAAAGGCACCATGTTTAGCATACCCCATAAAGGACAGGGATTTCTTTATAGAAATAGGTTTTTCTGAACATTGTATGTCAGCAGTGTTATCACAAAAACACGATTTGAATCACAAACCATTGCATATGCAAGTAAGGCATTTTCCCAAGTTGAAATGAAATTTAATGAATGTGAAAAGGCCCTATTAACCACTGTGTGGGCGCTACAACATTTCCGCCCCATTGTTCAGGGAGAAAATGTAATTATTGAAACAAATCATCAACCTTTGCAATTTTTAGAGAGTAAAAGAATTAGATCAGGTAATCTAGCGCAATCCAGAATCACTTCATGGACGCTGGCATTACAAGGTTTTCCCGTAGAAGTGAGATATGGACAAAATAAAAAGAACCCAATTGCTCAAGGGTTAGCTGACTTACATGACTGTGCAGCTGAACAAATACCAAATGAAATGGAAGTAGAAACTAGTTTGCAGGAATTTGAACAATCACCACACAAAGCTTTTGATGAAAAGACATGCAAGGATTTGCCAACTGTATACGTGGATGGTTGTGCTTTTCACATTGAAAATGACAGTAATAAACAATTAGTGGCAGGAATAGGAAATGTCTGGTTGAAATGTGAAGGTGTCCCCAGTATAGGGATGTGGATTGGAGATAGGAGCAGTCAGGTGGCGGAATTGGCAGCCATTTATAAAGCAATTGCTACTGCAGTTGATAAAAAGTTCAGTGAAATTGTCCTGGTGACTGATTCTGACTATGCACGGAATAGCTTTGTGGAGTATTTGCCTGGTTGGAAAGCTAGAGGCACGGTTAAATATAACAAAAAGCCACTTAAGCATGGAAAAATGATACAAGCCATAGACAAATTGGTGTCAGAGAATAAGTTAACAATATACTGGAGAAAAATTCATGGGCATTTAAAAACACCAGGAGAGGATAAGGAGGGACATGATAAGGCAGACCACCTGGCTAAGATTGGGGCTGTGATGGGGGAATTGCTACCTATTGATTATTTAATGGGTGAAATACAAATTGATGCAGTCACACGTTCTAAAGCACCAAAGGAGGTAGATCAACCGGTGGTGCAGTGGAGTCATGACACGCCAGACCAAGATTTGATTGAGGCACAAAAGAATGATCACATTTTGGGAATCTATTATAATCATTTGATAGATCCCGAACAAAATCCTTTAACAGAAAATGATTGTATGGGAAAAGAAGAGTTGAGGGTGCTATTAAAGAACAAAACACGAATTAGATTACAGGATGGACTCATGATTAGAGAGTCCATCACAGGACAAATACAGTGGGTAGTACCCCTTTCATTCAAAGGACTAATGCTACACCATGCACATGATGCCATAACTGCAGGCCATAGAGGTTCACAAAAAAACATTAGAAATACTAAAAGATTATGCTTACTGGCCACATATGTCCCAAGATGTGGAATTATATACTAGAGGATGTCTAGTATGCGCCCAATTTAAACCTGCTTCACCAATGCATAGAGCACCATTGATGAAAAGAGGCCTAACTCTCCCATGGTCAGATTTGCAAATAGACTATGTAGGTACTTTAAAAAGGTCGAGCAGGGGACACCGTTATATTTTGAGTGTGGTATGTTTGATGTCGAAGTGGATTGAATGCATTCCTGCACCAGATTGTAGTGCGCAAACAGCAGCCACATTGCTGGTGAACCATGTGTTCTCAAGGTTTGGGTTGCCACAAAGGTTTGAGTCAGACAGAGGAAGTCATTTCACAAGTACTCTAATGAGTAAGGTATGGCAAATACTAGGTGTGAAAAGGAAACTACATATCGCATATCGGGCGGCGTCTTCAGGTACAGTTGAAAGAAGCAATAGGTCTGTTTTGGATATTTTAAAGAAATTTGTGGCAGAAGCAGGTTCCAGCTGGGATTTACGTTTACCGTTGGTTTTGATGGCAATCAGGTCAACTCCTGCCAAAGCAACAGGTGTTAGCCCCCATGAGGTCTTGACAGGTAGGAAAATGGTGTTACCACAACACCTACTATACAGAACACAGGAGCAGACACTTGTGAGTGCATCCACAGTTCATGAATATATTGATGAACTGAGGAGGCATTTGCAACATGCATTTGCTTTTGTGCAGAGAAATCTGGAAAGAGCTGCTGACAGTGCAAAATCTTATTATGACAAAAAGACATCAGTAAAGGAATACAGTGTAGGGGATCAGGTGTACAAGTTTCATTTTGGAAAAAGTAAACAGAAAAATTCTAAATTTCTAGCAGCCTGGCAGGGGCCATTTCGAATTATAGATAAGGTCTCTCCTGTAGTTTATAAAATTTTGAAAAATGAAGGTGAAACAGCAATAGAGCAGTTTGTCCATGTAAATCAAATCAAACCATGCCATCCCAGACATGAGATCAGGCAGCTTGAGCATGTAGAAACAGATAAAGTCCCTTGAACACAAAAGAGGAAATAAATGGGTGCAATCAGGAGGCAGTGACAAAGAAGTTAAAAAGTTGATTGTTATAATGGCACATAAACACTGTAATATATGTAAAAATATATAATATAAAATAAATAAATAAATAAATAAAAATATATAATGGAAGCTCATGGTTGGTGTGCGGAGAGAAAATGTATTAAATATTGAATACTGTTTATATGTGCTTGTTTTCTTGTAACTTGTGTTTAATTTCAGAAAAAAAAAAAACGAAATATTTTTACCAAGCATGTTTTATTTTTGCCAAAAGGGTGAAATTAGTATTGTGCTATGTACTTAATTTGTTTATTTTCTATTTGATTTAGAAAATTAACATTATTTGGTCGGAGGTTCCGGGATCAGAGGCCACGGGAGACGATGGAGTCCTGTAGTCCCCTGGATGAAGACCAAAAGATGCCTGCCTCCAGGTGGAGGTGAAGACAAGATAACCAGAATGCTAAAAAAGATGACTCCTATGGATCTAAGATTGCCAAGATGAAAGTGTACTCGAATGAACCAAATAACATCGCTGGTCGGGACATATCAGAGGCAGACAAGAGTCCTGACATATGGAGTTTCACGTATTTATTATTTTAATTATTTATTTTAATTTGTTATATTAATTATTTGTTTTGGTTAGTTGTTTTATTTCATTGTTTTTAATTGACTTGTAAAATCTAAACTTAGAGTAATGCCACTTCCACTGAGAAGGCAAATGTAGAACATTTTGTACACTAATGAACTCAGATGAATACCTTGTTGATTGCAACTTTTTCATTGATGCACATGAATATTCATTTTGTTGGATTGCTATATTGTGAAAAGAAGAAAAAGAACAAATTGTTTTTAGGAATTGGCTTGGATCGTAGCCAAATTCTAAAAACAAAAGGAGGGTATGTAAGGATATTTGGCGTGTTACAGCACAGAGTACAGCACTACTGCACAGGTAGCAATTTTTTTTTGATGCAGCACCACATGCCCATGGTGCATTGCTATATGTGTTGCCAGGATAACATGGACATATAAGTAAAGTCAGGCTATTCAGTCAAAAAAGATTTTTACATATAAGATGCAAATCTATTTTCACATGCACATTCAAAAATGCACAATACTTTTCACCTGAAATGCCTATGGTGCAAGAGACACATTTGAAAATTAATAACTAACATTACTCATAAATAACCTGACTAATAAAACTGAATTTAACATAACCCACTAATAAAAATGTGTCTCCACTGCAGAATTAGGCCTATTCTGAAAGTGAACTTTTAAACGCACATTCATTTTTTTTTTCGTTTTCTCTGCTGCTCTGTCCACATAACTACAGGAAGCAAAAGGGCTCGAAAGAACAGGCAATCAGTTGGTTACAAAGTATTACTATAAAAATGAGCCATTGTGTAGAGAGGGAGGAGATGGCATGATTAATTTCTGATTGGAGCAGCGTCATAGCAAGTATCATGCTAGAGGCAGTGATGAGGGTTTTGCTGGGGGGAGTTTGAAGAGGAGAGAGAACAGTCGAGATTTGGCAGAGCTGGGAGAAGGACCTGTTTTTTCCTGGTTGGAGCATTTCTGCTGAAAAAGCTGAGAGTTCCAGGCAATGACCCCGGTTTGAGAACGAAAGGCGCTCGTTTTCACTGGGGTTAATCTTCAAGGGAGCCACATTCAGAAAGAGAACAGCTGAAGAAAACTCGGGCTGAACAGATAAGGTAATTACATAAGTGTGGGAGATGTGTGTGTACGAGAATATTCAGTCAGTGTAGGAAAGGAGATTCCTGTGCCTTAATCACATGTTAATGTTGCCAATTGAGTTTTTTTCTCCGCCACTCTCTTTTCAGTGTATCACAGACAATGCTATTACTGTGCTATTTTATTTATTTCTGTAAAGAGTGAGATCGTGTTTAAATGCAACTTTTATAATACAGAAAAATATTTGAAAGCAGACGAGTGGTGTGTTTTATATTTACCAATACAGTGCTGATGATGTGGGGAGATTTTTAAACAGTGCAATTGTCATTTTAAGACAGATGTGTGCATGATCATATTCAGTATGGACAGTTGTGAAGACTGTTTGTAGCATAGCTCCTTGGAGGTACATGAGCCAACGGGAAGAGGGACTCTCTGGACATAGTTCCCTACCGTATATAAGGTAGTGGAAATTACCACAAAATTACCACATATAGCTCTCTGTCGTAAATAAGTCAGTGAGATCGCCCATGGTGGCACACTAGCACTAACACTGAACATGTGGTATTCCTGAAATGTAGGTCTGAGGTCTCTCTAGTGATTACACGAAAAATCTAAGCAAAGATAAGGGATTCTGGACATTGGGGCCACAAATAAAACAAGGGAATTATGCTCACCAAAATACCATCAACCACGCATACCAACCACGCATACCAAATATGCATGTCTGGGTGCTGAAATAATGCATGTCCACTGTATTATTGTTGTACATGGCCCAATCTGAATACAAGGAGTGATTGTTGCTAAGTTATGTTTTTCGGCGGTAATAAAATACCGTCAGGCCCCAAATCTCCACAAAATACCCTACAATACCATCTCCAAGTAAGAAAGGCCATTTGTGAATCACAGATCAGCCCGAAAATGACTGCTCTTGCTTGTTCAGTGCCCCTGAGAGTTTTATGTTTTTTTGTTTGGGAGCTTGTTCCTGCTGGTTGCACAAAGTTTATTGAGTTGGAAGTGGCTTGCCTCTTAGGCTACCTGCAACATTGAATACCCTGAAAGCTGGATTGCGATAAAAGAGCATACCATCTCCAAGTAAGAAAGGTCATGTGTTTGAAGGTGGTCGCTAAAATGGAGCTGATAATAGCATTAAACACATTTCAAAACAGGCTCATCATCACTGGAACAATGCATTTTACTGTTGGGGTGGTCGATAAAGGTCTCAATGAGAAATAGGGGTTTGCATTGAATGTGCATTATTGGAGACTGGGGTCAATGAGAAATAGGGGTTTGCATTGAATGTGCATTATTGGAGACTGGGGTGATGGTGATGTTGACACGGAGTTGCAATTTAGCATGTTTGTATATTTGTTTGTTTGTTTGTTTTATTAACTTATTATGCGCGCCAAACCCAAGGGCAGCAGGGCGCGGTGGCAAGGAAATGCAAAACTTTTATGTAGTATAGTTAATAAGGATGAGATAAGTGTTACTATTAGTATTTCTTTGTGTTTAGTTGATAGATTTTAGATGTGTATATGCGTAGAAAGATAATTTCAAATCTGGCAATTCAATAGGAAAACAATGTAGGTGTGTGGTGTGCCATGTAGCACCAAAAAGTTGGGCAGTGAGGAGCTTCATATGTGCACGTGAGACAGGAGATTTGTGGATGGAGAAATCATTGTGAGGGGACACGTTAGTCTTGAAAATGCATGCATAGACTGTTAGGCAGAAACCTGTGCAGTTCCCTCTGGGTCCCACTGCTAAAGATTTAAGACTACAGGTGTTTGGCAGTAAACCCACTTGGTAGCAGTCTGTACCACACAGATTCACTTGGTAGCTGTGGCTGAGCAGTCAGACTTCCCTCAAGAAAAGTTAGGCCGTATTTGGAGTATACAAGATAGGGGTATTTACACAGTAGAAGAAGCAGACACTGATCAGCGCTTGGGTGTAAAGATATATAATTATTTATTTAAAAAACACATCTATGGAAAACACACTGGCACTAATATGGCAAACAACTTCAATCACAGTAACTATAAGTATATATCAATCCCATAACAATATTTCGACAAGTCTAGGTTCAACAGCACCACTTATTTGCAGACAGAGGTGAATGCTTTAACCTAGATGGCACTCTAGTATTCGTTAGGCAGGGAGAGAAAAAGGCAGGGTATGAAACCAACTCAGTACCAACACTTTTACGAAAGAAATGCAAGGCGAACAAGGCAGGGTCGACTGTAAATCACAAAGTTCAGAGGCCAGGCCCACTCGGAGAGAGGCAAGGCTGTATGTCCCAAAAGTATCACAGTGGAAATGCACTTAAAGTCTTTGTAGCAAAATGTCACAGAAAGGTTGGACCAGTTTAGAACAAACGTTTAAGAAGTTCTGGAGGCGACCCAATGGAAAGGTAAGGATTTAAGACACCTCACGCTAACCGTTTCAAGGGAAGCCAGGCGGACACGGTACCTTGTAAGTGAAGAGCCAGCTCCGGCGGGCGCAGTTGTTCCTGGTGGTGGATGCAAGTCGGGGCTTTGCCAGAAGATGAGAGGCTCCTGTCGTCGAGGAAAAGTTGAAGATCGTTGCACCACCAGGGAAGAGACCAGCCGCGGAGTGCTCCATCACAAGGCACCACCTTTTGGTCACGGTACAGTGGTCAGTGGCTATCCGGTTGCCGGGGTGCTCAGCACGGGCATTTCGACCACTGGACGACCTGGAAGCGAAGAAAAAGCAAGGGACTGGTTGTTCCCACCAGTCAGGGGAAGAAGACTCTCCGGCAGGGAGATCTCCTCTGTCGTTGGGAAGTGGTGAGTTGGTTCAGCAGGGCTCCACCGGAGGTGTTGTCGTTGCAGGTCGGCTCAGCTTTACCCTCGTCGGATTCTTAGGGCCTGTGGCGACTTCTGAAGATCCAGTCCCAAAAGCCCTGCTTTTATGCAGAAAACCCCCATTCATTCAGCCTAGCTGTCAATCAAACAGGCTAAGTGGTGAGCAGGGCGGCTCATCACTTGGGCCAATCACACAAGAGTGCGACTTGAGTTGGCAAGGCAACTCAGTCCAGGGTGCCTAAACCCCCCCTTCCATGCAGAAGCCCGCCAAAAGTGGAACAAAGGGCTCAACCTTTGGTTTCGGAGTTACAGAGGCGAACACATACGCCATTTTAAAAACCGAGTTCTGGCAGAAAATACCAACCGGTGGATTTATTTAAGACAAATAAACCGGTGGTATGTTACAGACTAATGTGAAAAAGTATTAGCCTCCAACAATGGGAAGAATCCCATAGGAATATATTCGGGGTCGAATATAAAAAGTAGTATCCACTGCCACCTGCCAAAACTCGATGAGGGGGATGGGACAGTGCCCCCTCGAACAACAGACGCAGGGGTAATCGAATTACCCCTACCAGTACGTCCACAATAGGATGGTTTGTACTAGTTCTGTTAGTAAATTTAGGTCTAGTAAAGCCAATGGTGACTTTACATGCCCTGGGAGACAGTAGTCAGTCCCAGAGTATGGAGTCTACGGTGCGGATCCTCTAGGAAACCCCATTGTTACGGCACGGAGGGTGTGGTGTAACACGCATAGCAAAACACATGAGGCCCTATGGAGTAAAAGACCCCATAGCCCATAGAACGCATTGACATTCAAAGAAATCAACCACATTCATGTCCAAGAGTGGGAGGAAAAGAGTCTCACTCTTGGCAGGATGAAAAAAAACAAACTCCAGAAATCCAGCAAAGCTGCTGGGGGACTCACTAGGTTAGGAAATTCAGCCTAAACAGAGAATTCTCCCTAACACTCGCCCCCACTCCCCAGACTAAGGGACCGGAGGATTTAATCCACTCCTGGATGAATCTCATACCTCTAGTCGATGATATACATCCTAGAGAAACCATCAGCATTTTGGTGGTGACACCTTGACCTGTGCTCAATGGTGAAATCAAACCCTTGCAGGCAGATTGACCATCTCAATAGTTTTGGGTTTTCCCCTTTCATGTGCATTAACCATCTCAAGGGTTGGTGGTCAGTCTGAATAACAAAAGTAGAACCATACAAGTATGGCCTAAACTTCTTCAGAGCCCACATGATAGCAAAGCATTCTCTTTCGATTGTTGCCCACCTTGTTTCAGGATCCTTCAGCTTGCGGCTGATGAAGCAAACGGGGTGCTCCCTTCCTTTCCCATCCAGTTGACTGAGTACTGCACCTATTCCTACATTTGAAGCATCTGTCTGCACAATGAATGTTTGGTGGTAATCAGGAGCTATGAGTACTGGGGTTTGGCAAAGAGCCTTTTTCAGGTTTTCAAAGGCCTGATTGCACTCCCCGTTCTATCTAACATTCTTAGGGAATTTTGGAGAGGAGATGACATTCAGAGGAGAAGCTATGGTCCCAGAGTTCTCAATTAAATTCCTGTAATACCCAGTGAGACCTAAGAAGGCTCTCACCTGGGTCTGAGTAGTAGGTGTTGTCCAATTTTGCACAGCTTCAATCTTACTGAGCAAAGGCCTTATTTCTCCACCTCCTACCTCATGTCCAAGATAGACTACCTTACTCTCCAATTTGGCATTTACTCGCCTTTATGGTCAGATTGGCTCGTCCAAGAGCCTGCAAAACATCTCTTAGGTGGGTTACATGTTCTTCCCAGGAATTGCTGAACACTGCTATGTCATCCAAGTATGCCATGCAGAAGTCCTCCATCTCATTCAGAACCTGGTTTACCATCCGTTGAAATGTAGCATGTGCATTTTTCAACCCAAAAGGCATTACCTTAAACTGGTATAAGCCAGCTGGGGTAGAAAATGCAGTTTTCTCCTTGGCATGGACTGTCAGGGCCAATAGCCTGAGGTCAAGTCCAATGTGCTGAGGAACCTGGCTGAACCAAGTCTATCCACCAACTCATCTGTTCTTGGCAAAGGGTGGGCATAAGTCTTGGTGACTGCATTAAGAGCTCTATAATCCACACAGAATCTAAGTTCTTTAGATCCTGCCTTTGGTACTAACACAACTGGGCTAGACCATGGACTAGTAGAGGGCTCTATTACCCCGAGATCAAGCATCTTGCTGACCTCACCTTTGATGTGGGTTCTTACACTTTCTGACATTCTGTATCCTCTGCTTTTGACTGGCAGACAGTCACCAGTGAGTATGTCATGCTGGCCCCAAGGGGTCAAGCCTGGTGAAAGTGAGAAAAGAGAGGCAAACTGATTCAACATAGATTTGCACTCTTCTTGTTGCTCAGGTGTCAGATTTGAAGAGAGATTTACTCCTTCAATTTTTCGTCTAAAGGTAAGCCTCTGAGGAGATCCGGAAGAGCTTCACTCTCTTCTTGTTCCTCGGATGATGCTAGAAGCAACGCTCCTACATCAGGTCTCGAGACATACGCTTTGAGTCTGTTGGTGTGGAAGACTGTCGGAGCCTCCTTGGGATTGCCCAAATCCACTAGATAGTTGACCTCTCCAAGTTTACCCACAACTCTGAAGGGTCCCATCCATTTGTCTTGCAAGGCCCTCTGCCTTGTTGGGATCATAACGAGAACTAGCTGGTCTTGAGTGAACCATGTTAGCCTTTTGATCATGCCAGTGCTTGACCAATGCTTGTCCAGCTTTCAAGTTATCACTTGCTTCCGCCATCATGTGTGAGATTCTCCTCCGGAGACCTATCACATAGTCAGTCACTCTGACTGGCTTGGGGGAAGGAGCACTCTCCGACCCCTCCTTAATCAGGGCCAATGGACCTCTTACGGGATGACCATAGAGAAGCTCAAAGGGAGAATAACCTACTCCCCCCTGAGGGACTTCTCTATAAGCAAAGAGAAGGCATGGCAGTAGAAGGTACCACTTCCGTTTAAGGGGTTCCTCTAAAGCACCTATCATGCTTTTCATGGTTCGGTTGAACCTTTCTACCAATCCATTGGTTTGTGGGTGGTAAGCTGTTGAGAACTTCTAAGTAACTCCACCGGTTTTCTACATGGCTTTCATGTAGTGGGACATAAAGTTTGACCCCCTGTCAGAGATTACTTCCTTAGGAAACCCGACCCTGGTAAAAGTACCAAGGAGGTCCTTAGCCACAGCCGGAGCTGTAACAGTCCTCAAAGGGATATATACTATTCTATTCATTTGATGTATACTAAACAGTATATACCCTTTTCATTTTCTCAGACAGAAATCAGTCCTCTGTCAGCTGTTCTTGGAAAAGCCATATTTTGAGAGATTTGCAAAATTGGAGAGTTGCAGTGGCATTCTGAGCCGATACCAGGATGGAGTTTCTGAGGTGGGTGCATGCACGGAGATTGTTTGCAGGTCCTCTCTTTGCAGACAAGTTGTTATTCAAGCTGGTTGGTTGACTTGCTGCGTAAGGAGGGAGAAACAGAGGATCCTTTTTCTCCAACATGGTGGCCAAACTCTCAAAGACTCTAATCTACGAAAAAAAGTTTACACAATCCAGGACCATTTTAGATTCATAAAAATATCAAACACCTGGCTTTCCAATGATTTATCAACTATGAACCACACTGCAGCAGGAAGCTCAATGACATTTTATGGCAACCACCAACTTGGACAGCCAACAGTACAGGTACTCACTGTTTGACCTTTGACTAATCTTCAAGGGAAAGTTATACCTGTCACCTGACCCCCAAAAGTTCAAGTCAATGGCCACCAGATGCTCCCGCAAACACTATGCCGCTCCTGAGACAATGGGACTTTTATTTCAGTCTGCCTACTGTACAGCCGACTTCTGTCACCTCCCTAGTTTATATATGAGACTCACCCAAAAGTCACTGCATATACTATATAAAGTCCTGACTGGCACCTGGGAGCCTCGCAAAATGGCAAAAAAGACATAAACTCTCACATGTCTCCCTAGAGCATTCTAACATTCTAAACCTCTGAGTATTAAGCGCATTATAAATAACCTATCATATCATAGCATAACCCTATGCAATAACCACTCAACATTCTGTGCTCAAACTCTGCACATGTGAACCGAATAAGCCACTCACAAACTCCATCTTAATACCCCTCCCAGTAGACAGCAAGCAACAGAACACTACACCACTACAACTAACCTACATACCACAGCCCCCTGGCCAAAGCATCCTAGCACTATGGTATACATGTTCTCCTTTCTGGGAACACACTCCTCCATGATCTAAACAAAAATTACCTAGAAACGCAGGTGCATGCTTGGTTCAGGTTACTTCTGGTTTCCCTGTATCTTAATCCTGATTAACTAACCCCCCACCCACTCTCACTTGCTGAGCACCTGGAGAACATGCAAATTGGACCATTGCACTTTATAAATCCTAATATAATAATAAAACATAATCCCCGGATTACTTTCTAGCAATATTCATTTAAAGGAATGGTTTGCCTACCATTTTTATTTCAAAAATAGATAGGCAATATTAAAAAAAATATATTCACACTTTTTCTTTTAATTCCTATGTAAAAGTTTGAGCTATTCAAGCTCATCATTTGCAAAAGCAAGCACATGGGCGCATCCATTTTGTGAAATGGATGCCCGCCTGTGCTGGCTTTTGCTTTTGTGGCACTAATGAAGGAAAAGCCAGCCAGCTGTAGTAAACAAAAGCTACCACTGGGTGGCTTTTCCTTCATTGGTGCTGTACGCGGAGGACGGGGACCAGAGACTACAGGCAGAAAAGCTGCAGCTGCATCTCGGTAAGTGCTATTTTTTTTAATAAAAATAAATACTAGCTGCGTTTTTTTTTCTAGGTTTTCTAGGCTGGAGGAGCCCGGAAAACTTAGAAATAAAACTGCAGCTTTAAAAATGTTGTATTTATGTTTGCGGTAGCTTTTGAAGCGACCGCAAACATAAATACAACGTTATTGTGTTTGAAAACGCTGCGGTTTTTCTTTCCAAGTACCGCAGGGTTTTCAAACACAATAACCTTGTATTTATGTTTGTGGTCACTTCAAAAGCTACCGCAAACATAAATACAACGACCCAAAGTGAAATCCAAGGCAGGCAGAAACACACGCGGTTGTGTTTACATGCCGCAGTGTTTCTGCCTACAGCTGATTTCCCATTTGGGGCTCTCGGGCTCCCGACGGGGGCCCCGAGAGCCCCAAATGGGAAATGCTAAATGCTGCAGTGTTTCTGCCTAAATCTGCTTTCCCATTTGGGGCTCTCGGGCTCCCCGTGGGGAGCCCGAGAGCCCCAAATGGGAAAGCAGATTTAGGCAAAAACACTACACGGTTGTTTTCTGCAATACTAAATGCTGCAGTGCTTCTGCCTAAATCTGCTTTCACATTTGGGGCTCTAGGGCTCCCCACAGGGAGCCCTAGAACCCCAAATGTGAAAGCAGATTTAGGCAGAAACACAACGCGGTTGTGTTTGAAAATGCTGCAGTTTTTCTTTCCAAGTTTCTCAGGCTCCTCCGAGCCTGAGAATCTTGGAAAGAAAAACCGCAGCATTTTCAAACACAATAACGTTGTATTTATGTTTGCGGTCGCTTCAAAAGCTACCGCAAACAGAAATACAAAGTTTTTAAAGCTGCGGTTTTATTTCTAAATTTTCCTGGCTCCTCCAGCTCAGAAAACGTCTTAAAATAATAGCACTTGCCGAGATGCAGCTGCAGCTTTTCTGCCTGTAGTCTCCGGTCCCCGTCCTCCGCGTACAGCACCAATGAAGGCAAAGCCACCCAGTGGTAGCTTTTGTTTACTACAGCTGGCTGGCTTTTCCTTCATTAGTGCCACAAAAGCAAAAGCCAGCACAGGCGGGCATCCATTTCACAAAATGGATGCGCACATGTGCTTGCTTTTGCAAATTTTGAGCTTGAATAGCTGAAAATTTTACATAGGAATTTAAAGAAGAAAAAGTGCGAGGATATTTTTTTTAATATTGCCTATCTATTTTTGAAATAAAAATTTTAGGAGAACCATTCCTTTAAGCTATTTCTTCTCTTCTTCAGTATGTTGCTTCTGATTATTAAATGTCACATCCTCCCTGCTCCTCTGTGTTAGCCTACCTTGAGTTTTCCTCTTTGGAATCCTTGCATAATATGTTTCTCTTTGAAGACTAAGGTCCATAAAACAAAATGTCGTAGTAAAAAGATGGATCCTAGTCCCATCTTTTTTTGTTGCTTTTTATGAGATAGTGGACTACCCATCAGAAGAATGCAGAGCCCCTTATAGTCTAAATGCTAAACTGGAAAAGAGACACACTTTGCTTTGTGAACAATATTAATAACTAATCCAGCGATTCACCTGAAATGACTTCATTAAGGTCAAAGGGTATATCATCACCTCCTATGTTGTCATTAGAGTCAAACCCCATGTGCTATAATCATGGAGTCTCAAAAGGAATATGATATTGCGTATTTTACCCTTATGACATTATTGAAATGTGTCAGCAAAACCATGTATGATTGTCCGTAGATTTTAAAAACAAGAGTTAAAATGTACAATAATTACCATTGTAACTCAGTGAAATGTGTGTTGCCTGGAATCATGATCCAGAAAACAAGAACCATTCTTATTTTTTAGCCATGATCACTTTCACTAGTAGCACTCCAATGAAAGACTCCTATATGAAAGGAAGTTGTCCAAGGTAGGACAACAATGATGTGACTGTTCCTTTAGCCTCTGTCCCTTCCCGGTGCACGAGTCAGTCGATACACTAAGCCTTTACATCTTCTGTGCAGAAAAATACCATACTTCTTAAATCGCTGTGTGGTGAAGGACATCCCAGGAACATCACACACCTTCCCAGTCTGGCTGCAAATGGTGTATTGCACAGTTTTCATCTACATATGATTTCCTGTTACAAGCATGTTCACCACCACAACCCCCTTACCTCAATGTGATGGCATTACATCATGTCCACTTCCAAATCTGATCATCACATCCCACCATTGGACCACACTATCTCATCTTCTCGCTTTGAGCATGACACGTCAACCTACCTCTGAATTCTATTGGCATGTACTGATACATGGTACCTATCAGTTCTAACGCCAATGGTGCCTCCGAGTTGGCATACCACTAAAAAATAAATAGCAGTATTAGAGGGACTCCTTTAACATTAACAATGTGTACCGCCATATTTGCTTCTCCATGCAAACACAAGGAACTGCTTTCCATGCATAGCATGTGTATACTACATCAGAATTCCCCATGTTGCCAAGGCAACCCTGAAGCCGAGGCATTTTGTTTCACACATCTCAACACTTCTTGAGTTCACGCTCCTTTTCTGTTTATCTCTACTGCCTAGCTCTCAAGATTCACGTACTGAGTGAGAAATTCTACAATGTTATGCTTTTTGTCTAAGTCTTTGGTCTTGACTCTGCTGCATTTTTGCTGCCTTTCTCCAGTGAGATTCCTTTTCCTGATGCCCTGCCTGCAAGTCAGGCCCCCTTTCTCTTCATATTCTTGTCTGCCTGCCATCCTGCCTTCCTTTTCGTGGCTTGTTGCTTGCTTTCTGTCCTTGGCTGTCCTTGCTATTCCCTGGACCTGCTTCTTCTATTTTGTGGAAAGACCATCAATACCCGATGCAGTCCTTTGTACTCACCCTTCACCATGCTTAACCTGGGTGATGCGACGTGATTTGGGGAGCAGGAACTCATTTATCGTGATGGGTCAACTTCAGATGAAATACCTGCATGTGAAAAGTGGAGTTTTCAAGATGCTCAATGACGCAGAGGACTGTCACACTGCACCAGGAGGACAAGCAGCTGAACTGGATGCTGCAGAACAGCGCTGCATATACTTCCTGGTATACATATACATACGTTTGCTTTCCAACAGACCGCTGACAAAAGTATTATTTTGCCCAATTGATGAAATAAATTCAATTGGTTTTTGTGTTGAGCATCGTTAGATATCTCTGTTATGTTAATGCCTTTACAGTTAAAGTGAACAGTCAGCCGAAATGGAGTAGAGGAAAGAGAAAATCTTAACATTTTTGTTTAATGGTGACAAAAGAGTGAAAAGGAAAACGTTTGTTAAAAAATATAATGCAGATAATTTGAAAGCAGTAGGTTGCTGATGAAAGTTCAAAACAAAACTGAGTGTAGGACAATAAGATCCTAAAAAGGATATTCTAGTTTAAGAAAGACGTTTTGCTAAAGCAACCTGTATAAGCAAAAACATTACATATTTGGACAACACAAGACAATAGAACAAAAAAAGAAGTTTGTAAAATTGTTTGTACAGATTGAATATTCAAAGTCTCAATTGCTAAATCAGGTTTGCCTGAATATTCAAAGTCTCAATTGCTAAATCAGGTTTGCCTGACGAGTAGTTGGCTTCGGGGTCAAAAGATACTGTATTTCAAGTTAATCAAAAACAAGATAGTTTTTCTTGGCTG
This sequence comes from Ambystoma mexicanum, assembly GCF_040938575.1. NCBI lineage: Eukaryota > Metazoa > Chordata > Amphibia > Caudata > Ambystomatidae > Ambystoma > Ambystoma mexicanum. Next base: position 389,596,776 of record NC_090936.1, read on the forward strand.
TTGACCTCTATTACGTTTCGGCGAGACCACCTGTGGGGCCTGAATTTCAAAAATACGTCTTCTTCAGGGCAGTTATTTTAGGGGGACAATCCCTGTGAGGGAGTCAAACACAGAAAGAAAAGAAAAAAGTTTTTTCAGAGATTGCGTACTGGGTGAATTTAATTGCAAAGGTTGATGTTCTAAATTTAGTGTAAGCATGAACACCAACACCCGCGGGGGACAAGGGCGCGGGTGTTGGCGTCCCGCGGAGGGTGTTTTGGCCCAGGAGGGCCTCCATTACTGCAGACCACGCCCCCTCCACTACTTTCCCGACGCCTCTCGGCCCGCCAGGGTGAAGCCCGCGGGGGACAAGGGCGCGGGTGTTGGCGTCCCGCGGAGGGTGTTTTGGCCCAGGAGGGCCTCCATTACTGCAGACCACGCCCCCTCCACCACTTTCCCGACGCCTCTCGGCCCGCCAGGGTGAAGCCCGCGGGGGACAAGGGCGCGGGTGTTGGCGTCCCGCGGAGGGTGTTTTGGCCCAGGAGGGCCTCCATTACTGCAGACCACGCCCCCTCCACTACTTTCCCGACGCCTCTCGGCCCGCCAGGGTGAAGCCCGCGGGGGACAAGGGCGCGGGTGTTGGCGTCCCGCGGAGGGTGTTTTGGCCCAGGAGGGCCTCCATTACTGCAGACCACGCCCCCTCCACTACTTTCCCGACGCCTCTCGGCCCGCCAGGGTGAAGCCCGCGGGGGACAAGGGCGCGGGTGTTGGCGTCCCGCGGAGGGTGTTTTGGCCCAGGAGGGCCTCCATTACTGCAGACCACGCCCCCTCCACTACTTTCCCGACGCCTCTCGGCCCGCCAGGGTGAAGCCCGCGGGGGACAAGGGCGCGGGTGTTGGCGTCCCGCGGAGGGTGTTTTGGCCCAGGAGGGCCTCCATTACTGCAGACCACGCCCCCTCCACTACTTTCCCGACGCCTCTCGGCCCGCCAGGGTGAAGCCCGCGGGGGACAAGGGCGCGGGTGTTGGCGTCCCGCGGAGGGTGTTCGCGGACCCGTGGTGGTGCACCTGGACTGTGAGGTGAGACTGAGGCATTTACTGTGGGGAGGGCCAACAAAGCCAACAAAGCCTATAGCGTGTATAGAGGGCCAGACCTCTACTACCCCCCCCTGCAGGCGCTCAAGGTCATATCATGGCGGGTCTTCCCCAGGAAATCGCCAATGGAGCCACGGAAGGTGGAGACATTTCCTCTCCTTTTTCCCCACTTCACCTCTCTAAATCCTCTCTTCTATCGAGTCTACAGGGACCCTTGGCCCCACTGGTGAATCGGAAGCCAATTAAGGGCAGAAGGCTGAGGGGAGGTATGTTGTGTAAAGCACTGGGGGCTACGCAGGCAAAGGGATCTGGTATTGGGAGTCTCCGTGGGAAAGGAGTTCCTGTCCAACTGTCCTCGGTCACTGCTTGCACCAAAGAGGGAGCCTCGTTAGAATCCTTGCTTAAGTCACCCTGCCCCCCCAGCCTGCAGGTGGGGCCCCTACCTAGTCCCTCTGGGACCTCCTGCGATCATGTTTCAATCCCTCTTCCCACAACTGGACATTTAAGCCCATTTCTGGATGACCTTGGGTCCCCTGTCAACCTGTTAACCCCTGGAGGGGGTCTTGACTGTGTGGCTACAGCCGGACTTCTGGACACTTTGGCCAACGGATGTGAGAGGATCTCAATAGGGTTTTCGAAACTGATTAAAGGGAATCCTCATACTTATATTGAAGCTGAAGCCCATCCCGCCGCCTCCCCTGTGCCCATGTTTGTGGCTCCTGAGGCCTTGGGTCCAGTCGACTTGAGCAGGGGAGAGAAGTCCTGCCATCCGTCCAGACCTGGTATTAAGCCAACCTCTGATGCTCCCCCAGGGGTTGGCTCCTTGCCCCGTCTTAGCCCTCCCCTGGCCTCTAAATCCATCCCAAATGGTGAACATTCTCTACCAGCCCAAACTTCCTCTGATTCTGCAACCCTCCCTAGCTGTCCCTGGAACCTCCTGTTATCAGAGATGGCCGAGATCAAAAATCTTTTGTTAGTGTTGATCAAGGGGACACGGGGGACCTGGGGGGAGGAGGGTACGGGTAGGGAAGGTGAGAGCGCAGTAGGGTCCGGCCCTAGGGGTCCTAATCTTGCCTTTGATAAAGGGTCACATTCCCTGATCCCCTGTCCGTCCCTGGCTACTTCCGTGGCTAGGTCTCCTCAGTCCCTGAGGAGCCGACCAAAGCTAGGTTTTCCCCCACTGTCACCCCGAAGGAGTGAAACCACTGTTCTAGCCTCAAGGACTAAGCCCCCATTGATGCAGCACCCTGTGGGGAGGAGGGCAAGTGCCTCAATCCCCGGTCCGGGCAGGCCGAGGTTGGGGCGCCTCACTAATGAAGGCTGTAGTAGCTCCATGGTCCTCCTTCATGGTGTTCTAAAACCCACTTTTGGCACAAGAGAACCAAGGGACGCCCTGCGGAATAAATGTTTACATTGGTTGCGGGCTGTGGGGGAGTGTGAGTTTGTGTCCATGGGCTCTTTGTTGGAGTGCACCAGACTGTCCAATTCTTCAGCCAAAACGGACATCGTCAAACTGGTTTTTGGGAGCGCCCATCTGGCAAGGGCCGTATTGGAAAAATGTAATGGCCATTGGCTGATAGGGAAAAGTGGTATCACTGTCAGCGCACCCCCTATACCTGCCCTTGTGTGCCCTGCAAGAGCCTCCTCTGGGTCTAGTCCCCTTTCAGGGGCAAATCTAACCGCCTTGGGCCCGAGGGAAAGTAGGGGAGGGACAGAATTAGGGATTTAATGAATTGTTGAGTTATTGTTTTTATTCGGGAGTAGTGATTGTAATTGCCTATTTGTGATGTTTTTGCATTCTGTTTTTTGTGTTTGATGGATTTCTTTGAAAATCCGAATAAACCTGTTTGACTTGACTTGTAAGCATGAATGTTGACTACTAGATTCAAAACTCCTGAAGACACAGGGGATTCTTACCACATTAGTTGGTAAAGAAAAAGCAGGAGCAGTTTATCCCAAGACAAAGACCCGTCATTACTGGCATGTGTGATCCAGCATTTTGAATAAACATTGCACGTGTTTATTGGAAAAGAGTCAAATCTTCACCTTGCATTAGTCTGGATATTCTAAATGCAAAAAAAGAAATAACAAAATAAGCATTACATCAAGCACTTAAGTTGTCTATATTATTGAGAGTGGTTATAGATTATTGAGCCTGAAAAAATATATTTTACCATTTGTTTCTCAACGTCAAGGATGCAGCTGTGTTGGTTCAGCCTGAATCAATTTGGTTGAAGCGTGATTTGAAAGTGGCTTAGGGATCATGATGGCTTAATCGTGCTGCTACATGTAAGCAGACATGGACTAAAACACATAGCATGGGTTGGCTGAGGTAAATACAATTGGATCGGTAGTCCTAAACGTCGTTAAAAGAAACCATTATAATGCCTCCTAATGGCTTTATGAAAACCCCTCGCAAAAAAAGGGGAGCAGGGGATAAGGATGCCAGTGATCTCAATATTGGGGCGCGATCTCCTTGTTGGCAGTCTGCCTGAAAGCTAGAGAATACTGGTGCATGGGTCGATGCTTACCCTTTCGTGAATAATCACGGTAGCCCAGGCTGTACAGCAATCAGTCAGCTTGCACCTATGCATCCTGGGAAACCTATCACATTTTAGGGGTATAGCTGCATTACATTTCTCCTAATGCTAGCCTTCATCCTGATCTCCAGTCCTCCCGTGGATGTGGCAGCTCTGCATCCCGCCCCTATTGCAGGGGAGATCATGGCATCCTCCCTAATTATGTGATGGAAGCTGCATTGCTACCACTTCCTGGCAATTGAGCTGTAACTCCCAACTTTCATTACTCCAACCGAAGCAGGCAGCTGGCGCTTGATGTGGGTAAAACACCAGGTCTTCAGCATGTCTAACACTTCTTAAAACATTGTCCTAACTAGATGACTGCTGGTATTCTATGGGTGCAAAGTGCCTTTATATGTGTTAATATAATTGATTTTTAATACAATGGGCCTCATAACGATGCTGCCGGACCGGTAAGAACGGTGCTGGTAGGCTTACCGGCACCATTGTTACGGGACTGACAGAGTACAATTTTGCGGGCCAGAAGCCCTCCCGCCTGCCAGGTGTGACTTGGCGGGTGGAACGGCACCCGCTTGCAGACTTGGACGGGTGCACTGGCACCATTATGAATGGTGCCGGTGCTACCATCCTCCCCATTCCCATTGAGTCCTACGGGACTCAATGGGAATGGGGAGTTACATTTTCTGATGCCTGGCTTCACGGACCACAGTGGCTGCAATGCCCCAGTGATTCCCTAAAGGCAGGCGCCGTAAAAAAAACATACCGTTTTTACCGGCACGGCTATCGTCAGAGTTTTAATGAGGCCCAATGTTTGTTATTAGGTGATTGCACTGCATGATTGTGTTTGATTATTATTGTGTATAAGGTTTCTTTTTTAAGCAATAAACACATTTAAAAAAAGTACCTTTTCACCGAAATGTAAGTAGTTTATTGGCCACTATTAGTTAGAATTCTCGGGTTGGCAGAGCAACGTGCCCTGCGAGAAAGTGGAATATTAATTGGGCTATAATATTTGCCTGCAAGATATTAAAATCAATGTTGATTCCATGATGCAGCCATTTAAAATGGTGTGTACGTCTCAAGTTGAGGCACCATGAAAAGCATCTTTCTGTGAAAGAGTGTCAGACATTTACAAAGGCATCTTAGCTTGCAATCTTTCAATCAAAAACACACATGCGTGCATTTTGCTGGAGAAAAAAACCAAAAACAATACTGGAACAATGCTCCCTAATCTCCAAGCTCGAATGTCCCAAAAGAAATTTCGTCTCCTGCCTCTGTCTAAAATAAAGCAGCGGATGGCTTCTTCCGTTGATGTTTTTGGGAAAAGGGATTACTGCAACCCCTTAGCAAACCAGTCGAGCGGTAGATGATTGAATAGAAAGAAGATTATGCTTTCGGGTTTCCTTATCCTTGCCCTATCGCTCTTTTGGGACTGCTAAGGTCTACTTCTTTGTGGTTCCTCCAGCCATGCTGTCTACTGCTTCACAGGTCCCGCCTTTTGGTGCCTGGGAGAGAGAATTGGCAAATCGCTGAAAAAATGCTTTAAAAAAATGTTCATGCATTGTGACTGAAGTCTAGAAATACTTACATGAAAAAGAACTTTTCTTCTATTTTTATTGAGCAATGTGTCTTTGATGTGTGGATACACTCATCTTCCAATAACCAAATCTATTGCATTGCAAATGAGGAATGCCTGCACTCCTAAGAAGGACTAAGGCAATGTCCACAAAAGCGTGCCTGGTTTGTTTTTTCCTCTTGTTTTTACTTCAAGCGATAAACACTCTCAGATGAACGAATAATAGCTCTGGTTGTGTAGGGAATACATTTTATGCAGGCCTCTTGCATGGTTTCTTAACAGAGCTGATATTGCCCAAACAGACTTGGTACTCATTTCATCAGCCAAGAGAAAGATGAATCTGTTACCTGCAGTTTATGGAAGAATTTACCATAGCAGGTTCATTAATCCATTGCACTTTCACAGAGCTTTACTTAGAAGGAAAACTCTTGCTGGGGACCCATCACTGACATCTCCAGAATGCCTACTTTTCAAACATGTAGTGGCAGTCACAACCATGACTAAGCTGCAGGGGTGGCAAAATGTCAGTTTTCGATTGGAATAAAATAAAATAGATATATTGAACAACAAGAAGCTGATGCTGCCTTTTTTGGAGGAACGTAGCCTGTTTGGTGAGTCGGCTGGAGATTGACTAATGTAATAGGGCCTGCCCTGTCTGTCCGCTGTTATCGGCAGTGGTTTTTGGAGAATGTAGTGTATCCTGTTTTCAACCGATATTCAATAGAGTCACTGATCCTTACCAGTTGACCAGGCTCCTCATTAAAGAATGAAGGATTGGGCCTTTGATCACAGTAACCAAAAGCAGGCCCACCCTTAAAGAGTACGTACACGCTTTGTCCATAAAGCAAGTTTACTGTACAAATGGCTGGGTGGGGTTAGATGACATCAAAGAGTCAAAATAACCTGTCTCCCGAACCACACAAGGAACATATATTTTATAAAATTTGCAAAAGTTAAAACACTCCCAAAGGTTTTGTCACAGAGTCAACTGCCCACACATGATTGGTTAAACCTATACAATGTAACAATATTCCCTTTAGTTCCCACACTTCTTATTGAATACATTAATCTAAGCACCATCATCTTTAACCTATAATTGCATGTTTCATATTTACACTGCACCCCTTTCTGGGGCCTTTCCATATTTGGTCATAGTCCCATCTCCTACTTACACAGTTTGCACAACTTACAAACTTTTTCAATTATAACAGGTTCTATCTGGTTAGAAACCTTTACCCCTACTTGTGACACACACAGCTATTCTATGGAAATTCCATTGATGTAAAGAGGAGGAGAGCAAACACATTTCCTTTTGATCTATTGTTGCTGGTTTTATCGCCCAATCATGTTGGTGTCCACATTTTATTTTAAACTATACAACCTACCATTCCAGCCCACATGGCCCCAACCCACACCTTGACAATTCTTTTGAAAATCCATGATCTATCAGAGCTCGTTTCCCATGCAAGCTGCCCGCATCAGGTTTAATTGTCCAGCCCTAACAGTTGGCCGGAATCCTCCTGTGATTTAATAACAGACTCTTATATACTTACACAGATTGCATCTCCCCTTCACAATGGATATACACCATAAAAAAGACCTGCCTGAAACTGACCATATGATATTCATCGCAACTGCTGCTGCCTTTCCCCAACCTTGCAGGACTAGTTTTTCAGTCACACAGAGTACAATTGTCTCCGCAATTCCTAACTTGTCAAAGAACTCTGTTGCAAAACATATCTGTATATTCATACTGCCCAAAACCTATTTTCCTAGAGTCCCCCATACATCTGTACATATAATTGTATGTTCAGGACTACTGCATGCCCTCATACTGATTTTTCCATTGCAAATCTCTTACCTTGCATGCACATGTAGAGCTCCAAGCTGCCTGAATGTTAAGCGCTATGTGGCATGACACACCTGTATTGTGTGTATATTGTTTCACCAGTTTTGACACTTATCTTGCTGTTCACATGCAATTTGAAAATGTATCAACTAAAACACAAACAACTCTAAAAATAATTCATATCTCATTCCAATTAGCAACACTAGAATCATACTAAATTTCCACATTATGTCAACATCACTGTCAACCCAGCCACTAATATGGTGCACGCAATTCAAACTTCACTTTATTTGTGGGACCCTTATAAACAACCCCAACAATCCCCGCTTTAGTTATTACATTAACTAACAAACCAATTTCCAACTCATCAATCTCACCTTCTTGGTGACATGAAACCTTAAAGCCATCTCCCATATTAGTTCACTCACACTAATGCTCCTCCACCGGACAATTTCAATTCGCCCTTCCACCAATTCCACAATCTACCCGTTGTCCTACATATTCACCCCAACCTTGTGGAGGACATACAACTACTCCTGTATTCATTTCAAAATCAGTTTGAGAACCCATGTGAGATGGAATGACAGTGGCGCTAGTCTTAGACAGCGTCACAACTATCTTAGCCGCGGCTCTGGTCGTTTGGGCAGAGCAGCACCGTAGACATAGTTGACAGGAATAAATGATCATTAAAAAAGACAAAAATAGGTATGAGAATTCTCATAGTTATTTTCCTCCATGAAGGCACCCAAGAAAAAAGAGGGTCAGTCAAAAAAAAAAGAGCCATCAGCAATTCCCACCTCCTTTCCATGGCCCCCTTCAGGTTGTGCATCGCAGCAAATGTACGGGCCAGACTTCCATTGTCCAAATCATTGGGAGGTTCGTATGTGCAACACATACTCCTAATCTTCTGGCAAACACTGCCCTCCATAGCTGTTCGGAGGTAGAGGATATACCAATTCCGCAATGCTACACGCCTCAAGGGCCTGAGTTCTTCTTTAATTCCACTAAATGCTGATTCAGATGAATTCATAAATAATAATAATTCATAGCAAACAATTTTAACCACTTTGAGTTGGCCACAGTCTGTACGCCAGGGGCCAAAGGGAAGTAAAAAAATCTCTGTCCGGTTAAATAGTTGTAAATGTTAAAGAATGTTCATAAAAGCCTCCGTGGATGCTGAGTTAGATCTTCTCGATCACTTCAAGGGGTCAGTTTCTATGAAAGTATGTAAAGTTGCAGAGTTGTCCATGTCTGATGGCACAAGGGATGGAACAGACACAGGGGACAAAAGGAGCATAAATGTAGACTTAGATTTGGATTTTGTGAGTGTTAGGTGGCTCTGCAGAACCACAAGGACGGGCACATGCACGGTGGTGAGACTGCAAATGCCTCACCAGGCCAGAGGTAACTGCTTGCAGGAAAAAGGTCCACAGGACTAGTAGAAGTTGAGAAGTGCTGCCATGCCTCTAGCCAGATCAGTATTGCAAAGCGTGATGTAGCAGTTTTGATATGTGCCTACAGACACTGTGCAATCACCCTTAAAGCACAGAGAAAAATGTGTAAGTAACTGGATCTTAACAGGTTTCTCTGGCTCCTTGAGCCATGTTAAAAAGTTCACATACTTTTCCATACACTTCCACATACTCGGTGTATTTGTGCCACCCCTTCTTCGGGAAGTCCCATCAATCCTCCTGCTCTGCAACTCTTCACCCCTAGCTCACATTTATTGTTCATGATAATTAGTCCTTCAAGATTGAACTGGACTCTTTGCATGCAGTGGACATCCTTCTGTATTTCTCCATCTAATGATAACATTCTTCTTAGACTGGAAGGGTGGAGGCTGCTACAGATTGCCCCTGAAACTGCCCTCAGACCCTGCACATGCCTCTGCTACCTCTATCTCATCAGGAATTAATAATCTAGGGATACCAGAAGATTAAGGGGTTAAAAGTGAAAATATAACACAACTCTGTCATTTTCTCTCTCTCTCTCTCTCTCTCTCTCTCTCTCTCTCTCTCTCTCGCTCTCTCTCTTTCTCTCCCCACCCTCTTCATATCATGACGCCACAACTTATCTGATGCAAAGCCCTGTGTGTCATTTACTGTTTCTAAATGTACATCATTATTTACAAAATCTATTTACAGGTCTTGTTGTGCTCTTAAAATTGTTTCTGCCGTATCCATAGTACTTGATCACTCAGACCCATTTACATTCCTACTATTGAGAACATATACCACAGAAATCAAGAGAGAAATACATCTACACACTCTCATAAACATGTTTAAATGCATTCTTTTGTTTTACAATCTGAATAACAAATAACAATTCTCAATCTCTGTGTGCCCCCTCCCCCTTTCACTGGCATGAACTGCGTTTCCTCAGGGCCCACTTATCTTTTTAGGACTGCTCTTCCCCAGGTGTCAGTGGAGGGACTCCGGTATCCCTTATTACGTCATGGATGTGGATCCAAGTTTTGCTTCTCTCCACTTTGACTGCAGTCGGTGTAGCAAAGATGACTCGATGAGGCCCATGGAAACACTGTTCATTCTAGCAGTGAACAAAGAAAAGCACGTCGATTGAGTCCTCGGGGAGTAGCAATGGTTCCTGTTAATCTTCTTATTCCTTGCTGTCTTTTCCTGTTGCTTGCTGATGTGATGCTGTAACATGAGAAGACACAATCTTAACGCTCTTACTCAAGGCCCGAAGATATTCACAAATTCTTCTCCAAGGATCTCTACTGACGTATGTGCGTTCGAACCTGTGCGTCTGGGTGAGAGTGGTGTATACAATCTATGCCCCATCACACCTCAAGAGTACAGAGATGATGATCTTTCGCCGCCTTATTTCGTAAGTAAACCAGGGTGAAGGGAACACAGTACAACCAACTTTTTCCCTACATAATTTAGACAACCTCATTTCAAACAAACCATTAACCTTTCTAATATTCCGTTGGCTTGGGTGATACACCGAGCACAACATGTGCTTGATCCCCAGAAGGGATGTAATCTCGGCAAATATTGCATTAAAAAATGGGTCCCATTATCTGATCTCAGGACTTCACATATTCCCCTCCATGGAAATACCTCGCTCACTCGAAATGTAGCTGCCGATTTTGCATCAGGGTGCATGCAGGGACCAACCTCAAGCCATCGGGAAAATGGACACGCAATTACAATCAAAAACCTGAAATGATTACTCTTCTGTATCATATCACAAAGTCAATGTGAAGTTCTCTGAATGGACCTGAAGGATAGGGAATTACCCCTTTCACTGTTGTTATGGTGTTACCACAATTGAATTCTTTACAAACTATACAAATCCCTACAAACCTACTTACCTGTTCGTGAATGTTTGGTATAAACCACTCCTCCTGGATTTCTGTTGCTATTTGTTGTTGTGACATATGTGATGGGTAGTGTACCTGCTCTAGATCCACAAGAAGCAGTTCTATGGACATTACTACCTGTTCCGCCAACTCCAGTCTCTACAACAAGTCTGTGGTCAAGAGCACACATCCCCTCTTTGCCCAGAGCTTCTTCTCCTCTTGAGGTGACTTTCCCTGAATGTCTACTATTGTCTTGTAATACTGCAATTTATCTTTGTCCACTTTGTGCCCCTTCTCTGCTAGCAGCGTGAGGAGCTTGATTGTGTCTCCTCGACACTTCTCTTCTGAAGCGCAACAGACCAATTCGTCATCTACCTACTGAATTACTGTACTGGGCACTTGCATGTTTCCCAAATAAATTTGAATGACCCTGTTAAAAGCACTTGGGAATTCACAGTACCCCTGGGGTAACCTTGTGTACTCAACTCTCTGCCTACAATACGTAAACGCTGTGAGGTACTGGGAATCAGGGTGTAAGGGGGCAGAGAAAAAGGAATTTTTTAAATCAATTACTGTAAAATGTGTCGACCCAGTAGGGATGTTATAGAGAATGGTGGCAGTATTTGGTTCCACCGGAAACTCTGCTTCAACAATGTTGTTCAGAGGTCGCAAATCCTGGACCATCCTCCAACTGGACACCTTTGCTTTCTTCACTGGCTAGAAGCTGTATTACATGGGAATACAGATGGTTGTCTAATGCCTTGTTTTAACAATGCCATTATTGTCTCAAAAATCCCTTTGTCCGCCTCCCTAGACATTGCTCCTGATTTTAATTTAATCTGTACTGCTCCTACACTTTTCAACAACCCCACATCATGAGGATTGCTGATCCACAAGTGGTCCGGCACTTTCTCAAAATCCTCCTTCCAATATGGCAATGTTTTCCTAATAATGAGCATAGTCTGTGCTACTTCACTTTGCTCTATCATTACCTGTCAAGGCACCCCAATCTCAAAGACCACCTCTCCTGTGTCTTCGGCATCCTCAAACAATTGCTCATCGGACTTGTCTCTTAACCACAAGGTTGGATCGATACAGAACACTGTGCATCATTCGCCTCCTTGCTCATCAGTGCCTGAAGGAACCACCCTGTTGTTTTTGACAACTACTGCTTCTAACAGAATGGTCAGAATGCTAACAATAGTCCCTGGCACTATCTCCTGTGACTCAGCAGGCCGAAAAATTCAAGAGGTAGATTCCATGTTCGATCATTTATTCCCAGGACCCAATTCAACACGAATATCACCCCATACAGAAATATTTCTGAATGCACTGGCACCCACTAGTCGCGCTGTCACTGTAATATGTGGAGGAAGGCGCTGCTTCTCTCACAGATGCAATCCTGGAATCGAGCATACTATGCCATATTTCAAAAAAGTAATCAACATATTAAGCTTGCTCAGGAGGTCCCTTCCCAAAAGATTTGCCAGTGTATTCTTACAGTACAACACGGGAGCAGATATAATGTGTTTACCTACCTTGAAACGCAGATCATCAGTGAAGTGAAGGAACTGACAGGACAGCCCCATAAAAAAATCCCTGTGTGTCCATTGTTATGCCTGACAGGGTAAAATCATCTTCTTTGATGGATGATTGTGTAGCTCCTGTATCAATCATAAATGAAAACATATGTTCAATTACCTTTACTGCTATCCGAGGTTCCTCTTCCAGATCAGTAGTTACCTGTAGAACTGGACACATCAAAGATCCCTGTGGGCTGTCCTATTCCTGCTACATATGAGTGCAAGGAGGTGAGAAAGGATTTCCTCCAAGTACGCTTTCTTTTTATTTTTTTTTATTTTATTTATACGGTTTTTACAAACCTTTAAAAAGGAACACAACTTCTTACAAACATCCACACTCCACAGAATACTTCGTTCAGGATCACCATCCCCATCTATCTTTCCCCCAAATCATCAACTTTAAGGATGGACAATGGCCCTTTATACGTTTCCAAGTGATCAACAACCATGTTCAGCTGCTGTTCGATTATTGCTAAAAGTTGAGTCAGGGGAAATAACAATTTTCGATCTGTGCCGTTAAACATGTGATCCCACCATTCCTCTGCGCACAACGATGGGTGGATGGCACCCCAAGGTCCCAAAAGTACTGTTCTGTTGTCCCGAAAGCTATTACAAAACAACACTAGATGTTTCAACGTCTCCGGTGCTTTGGTACAAAATCTGCAACTGAGGTTTATGTTTTTGTTACATTTCCATTTTTGTAGCCGCTCTTTCGTTTTAAACAAATTTAAACGAAATAACATAAAGCGTCTTCGTGCCATTGGTTCCGCAAATAAATTGATATACTCTTGAGGCGTAGTAAAGGGGCGGACTTCCATCGGCGCATTTGACATCAGCTTTGCCGTCGCTCTTTCAGTACAAGTTTTCTCCCAGTCCAAGCGCCAGATTTTCATTTTAGCGGCAACTGGATTTTCGTGAAGTAAGCTGGGTTTGATGTCGTATTCTACTAATAGGCTTTCACATCTGTGCATCCATAAAGCCACCATATTCTGACCATTCGACGTTGCGCTATGGAAAAGTTCAAATTGCAAGATATTTTCTTGCACTCGAGTTTTTCGATATAAAGCCAGTAAACTCCACACGATCCTTGCATGCAATGAAATCAGTGATAACTCGTATCTGATACACGAGGTCGAGTTCCCTCTGGGGAGACCCAGCACCTTTGACCAAAATTGGTTCTCCAGGGAGGGCCACAGATCATGAGAGCATCCCAGAGCATTTTCCGCTCCATAGATCAGGACCGGCACGACATTTTGCTGATAGAACATCCGCACCGGTTCCAAGGAAAATTTCCCATATTTCTTTTTCATTAGCAGAGCTTGGTTTGCTAACTGGGTGCACTTCCTTTTCGTGTCTGCCACCCACGGGGCATCATTGATGCATGAGCTTAGCACCACTCCCAAATATTTGACTTTGTGTGATATCGTCATTGGGGACCCACTCATGTGCCATTTTAGATTTTTTGCTTTCCTTGAGGTAGCCCCTTTTAGATTTTTGAATATTAATATTTCACATTTCTTTGCATTAATCAGCAGGCGATTATCACCAACATAGGCTTGGATTGCGTCTAATTTGCGTTGCAAGCTAACCGGTGTCAAATCCATGATCACCAAATCATCGGCATATAAAAGCCAGCTTACGTGCACATTATTTACTTTAGGTGGATTAGAGGACACTGTATCTAGCGAGTATCCCAAGTCTGATATGTACAGACTAAATATTGCAGCAGCAAGCGGGCACCCTTGCTTGACTCCCTTGTACGTCTTGATTGTGGTTGACAAGGACCCTCTTTGGTCAAGTCGGATTTTAATCGAGGTGTCCGTGTGGAGCTCTTGTATTGCCGCTACTAGATCTTCGGGACAGCCCCACCTGCGCAATTTTGACCATTGCAAGTCACGGTCAACAGTGTCAAATGCGCTAGAAAAGTCGATAAAGGCCAAGTAGATGTTAGTGTTTGATCTCAAGGCCTCCATTTTTAACAGGTTAAGCAATAGTAAGTTTACAGAACAGCCCACTTGTTTTACGAATCCCGCCTGGCGGGCGTCAACGTGACCTGTTTCAACCGCCCATGCTACTAATTTTTGTTGTAAAACAGTAGCGTAGATCTTTCCCAAGACATCCAAAAGAGCCACTGGTCGATAGTTACTTGGATTCGACCGGTCTCCTTTTTTAAATATAGGAACTATGACCGCTGATTTCCATGATTCAGGAGATAGTCCCGTTTTGTTTATTCTTTTAAACAGGGTTACGCATAGCTCTGCCCAAATCTCAGGATGTTGTTTGATAGTATAATTGGTTAACCCATCCGGGCCAGGTGCTCTCGAGCTCTTTGCTTTTGCAATTATCGATATGATGTCCTCCTTACAATAATCGATTGAACGAGATGGAAACATAGGCGCACCATTATCCTGCCCCTTATATAGCTCTTCAAAGTGGGCTATCCAGTCCTTCTCCAACACTGAACACGTTTGCAAGGCCTGTTGAGGTGCTTGCCTGGTGTTAATAATCCTCCAAAACTCTCCTGAATTTTTGTTCTTTAATGCCAACAGCATTGATTCTGCATCATTTTGGACTGTCATATGTTTATGGGCCTTTAGCCAGTTTTTATACTTCTGTTTTGCCATTCTAATGGTCTCTTTTCGAACACCCTGGTCTCCCGATCTGGCGTGACGGATCACTTGTCTCATCTGCCTTTTGTGGACCTGTATCTCCAGGTCAAACCAGTGCTTGCGCTCCATATTTGAATGTTTAAGCCCAACATGTTTGTCTTTGAAGTTGAGCAATAGGTGTGCGTAGTCGGTTTCGGTACTGTTCTGACAATAAGCTGTTGCCAATTTCGCCACCTCGTGCGACTCCAGCCGTAGTCTAACCCTATTAGATGAGACTCGTATGTTATGATTCCACCGCTCAAGGTCCTCCTTTGATTTCATGCTAAGACTTGTTAGTAGCATATTATGATCGCTATTCATTTGGCTTCTAACTATGAAGAACTTTATACGAGCATGTAGATTTCTGGAGACAAATATATAATCAATTGTTGATTTAGACTCAGCTCGATGCCAAGTTGCGGTTGGTTTCAAGTCTCCGATCGTGTTTCCATTTAGCATTTGCATTTCTCGGATGTTCATTTCCTCCAACCAGCTATTACTCAACACCTTTGTGTTGTTAGTGGTAGCGTTAAAGAGATCGATGTTCAGGTCCCCGCAAATCAAAATATTTGGGTGCTCCTTACGCACAAACAGGGTATCAAGAATCTCCATGATTTGATCTACAAACTCTTGTGTCCCTGCCCTCGAGTGGTTCCAATACACATTTAGAAGAGACATCTCGTCTGGATCTTTGGCACTACCCCTGTCGTTTATGATCGTAATTTCCTGTATAAAGGGGGAGTGGTTAGTCGACTCGCTAATCCTATAGCCCGAAGTTTTCTTCACTAGAGTTAATAACCCTGCCGTCGGGCGTCCTTTATCTAACTTCATAGCAGGATTAAGTGCCACTTCATATTCACTTGCAAGCGGGCTCTCTCTTAACCAGGTCTCTTGTAAGCACACAATCGATAATCCTTCCAGCCAGTTCGTGTTGAAGAGGTGCATAAAGCCTCTGGTGTTCCACGAGGCCATTAAGCACTCACCAGAGTCAGGAACTACTTGGCGTTATTGTTGATTTTTTGTGTTAATCGTTGTTGCTACCCAACCCCACTCACAGTTGGTAATCTTGGAACTCGGGCCCTTAGTGTCCGTGGCTGATATTAGTCTGCAATTTTGACCTCCGTTAATCGTGATTCTTATGTTTGCTTTAGGTGCGTCTTGGGAGCTCATATTTCTGAAGATAACTTCGTCTTTTTCAACTTGTTTTGTCTCAGGGCCCCTTGTTCTATTGTCGAGGTTATAGACTTTCCCTCCAACAATATTGCTCACTGAGCAAATCTCTGGTGCGTTGTTGTGTCGTCGTAAAATACTTGTTTGTTGCAAGCATTTTTAAGTATCATCAATGCTTCTGTCAAAACATTCAGGCTGATTCGTCATCTGTACTGTCAACTCGTACACATCAAACCCCAGTGAAAATAGGGCAGCGTTCGCTTCCATGATAGATTTGACTATTAACGACGAGGTCACGTGTAAAATTACCTTGTCGTTCCGATTTTCGTTTGGAAATTCAACGACCTTAACGTCACTAGACTTAATAGCACGAAGACTAGGGATCAAGTCGAATAGATGAATGATGTTAGCGCGATTTAAGATGAGTTTGTCCACAGAGTCCAGCCTTTCAATCATTAATTTAAAGACCGGCGTTGCTCCTTTAGTTTTTGTCATTTGCTCTTTATTCCTTTCTCGAGCAATTTCACTGGAGTTGGCTTTTGTATGGTCTAATTTATCACTGTCGTCGAATTTTGTAGTCTCCACAGAACGTTCTTTGGATCCAAGAGCATAGCCGACTTTCAAATCGACTTTTCTCGGTATAACTGGGGAGGCTTCATTTGAAATTATTGGATTTATGCCTTCATGTTTGGCGCACAATTGCAGTCTTTTTTCGTGCATCGTCACAAAGGGTGGACTTGGCGGGACGGTTTGGTCCATTTTCAATTTTTCTGGTTCGTCGACAATCCGACAGATTCTAACAATCTTCTCTCGTGCAATTAATGGAGATGTTTGTCGATCATCCTTTCTAGGACTCTTATTCGGCCGTGATGAAGTCTCCATCGCTTTGAGCTCCTGAGCTGCTATTAGCCGATTCGGTTGTGCAGCTCCCAAAGGATCTTTAGATCCTATTTTGATACTTTGCGGTCTTTGTGAGCTTGCGATGGAAGGGGTCACAGGAGCAGAGCGTTGGAGGTCTAAAATATTTGCTCCTTCATTTAACCGTCTCTCTGTGCCAACAGGATCCACCTCCAGTATATCCGTATCACTGTAAGTTGACATGTTTAAAAGCTCTTCAGGAATGCTCTTTAACACCTCGTCGTTCTCATCCTGTGAAAGCTGATTTGAGGCTTTTATAGGTAAGGCCACTTTGGACATCTTTGCCTCAGCTTTCTTACAATTTTCCGACACGATTTGAACGATTTTAATGTTCCTTAAAAATGTTCTTGCTCCTGTGTTTGTGCGACCTCTCTTTGCTGGCATGTTTTTTGATTTTTTTGTGAGATTTACCGCTTTGAGCTTTTGTTCCGCCAATTTTGCGCTGTTAGGCGTTCCACCAAAGATGGAAAATATCTGACGTTTATCTTCTTCATGCAAGCTCCTTGGCCCCTTATCCTCCTTATATACGCGGGTTTCCAGCGTTGAAGTAGTGGGAGTTTGATCCTCGATCGCTAGCCGTTGTTTGCAAGCTCTTGCTTGTTCGAAGGCTGTATTGAAGGAGATCTCGGGTAGTTTATCACACTCCTTATCGGAGCTGTCAATTTCCATCAATGAGTTGTCTGTTGTTCGCAACGTGACTGGCTCAGTCAGGGTCACTAAGTCTGTGCTTTTGGCGCTTGAGAGATCAATGATAATATCCTGTGAGGACCGTTGCGCCTCTTCAGGGATATCAGCCGCTTTTACTGTACCACCAGAATCACCGCCTAATGGATCTGTCTCCTTTTTTGGCATAGGTTCCAAGGATCCGATTATAGGTTGACCTGATATGGTAGTGTTTTGGAATATGGCCAGTGCTTCGCGCGCAACATCAGCAAGCAATTTTTTATCGATTGCATCATTTCTCTTTTGCTCGCGTGTTGATTGCAATGTAATGTCCAGAGATTTCAATATCTCGAGCACCTTTCCTAAGGACTGGCCACTTATTTGTTCTACATGAGTCACTTTTGAGTTCAGTAGAGCGGTCAATGTTGTTAGATCCTTTAAAGAGTCGTTCAGATTTTCGTAGAGTTTCATGTAGGGGGCCAGAGACATTGCTACAGATGAAATTAAAACAGAGTGCAACTCAGTGGATAGACCCATATTCTTGGATTCCAGCAATTTAGCCTCGGAGGCACGCTTCGATGGGATTGCCAATCTACGTATTCTTCGTCTCCTTATTTTAGGAAAGGGACGCTCCATGAGTGAGGAATCAGACAGATCACATGACCCTGAGATATTGGGACAGGATTGCAGTACAGATCGAGTGCTCAAATGTGTTGAGTCCAACTGCACCAGTTTGTGATCGGTTGCTCTTTTTTGAGATTGTATGTTGTTGAACGACGTATCATTCAAAGAAGCTGAGATTCTACTCTCCAATGGGGCACTTACAGGTGACTTCCTCCATTTATATGATACATTGGACCATATGTCTTTATTTGAGTCAATAAGTTGTTCATTATGCCGTTTAGGAGTAGACTTTTGCAAGTGGCCATCCTGGATAAACGCTCCTTTCCCCACAGTACTATGAGCTTTGTTCATCACTATGAGCTTGTCTAGAATGTTATTTGCTATGTCCATAGAGTCACGACATCTCTCATGTTTGTGAGGGGCTTTGCCGCTCACTAGGCCTCCTCCCACCTCCGAGGTTACAGTAGCCATAACTTTTAATTTCACTTGTTTTACCGCCTCGGTTTCACCATCGTGAACCATGCGTACATTGCTCATCCCCTCGTCAGCTGCGGGCATACTCTCACCTGTCTCCAGGGAATTCCTTATCCTTCCCACAGCGACAAGGCACTGACCCACAGTCCCACCCCCGACCTCAAATGCCATGACCAGAGTGTCCGGGGGGACACAGAACTCAGCGCCGCCGCATGAGCATCAACGCGGGCCTCAACTCCCGCCCGCTGCACAGCTCCGCCCCCACGCCCAGCACCGTCACCAGTCCGCGACGGCGACCCGGCCTCTACTCCGCCGCCGACGCTGCCGCGCCGGCCGGCACCAAAGTCATGCATCACCTCCTCCGCGCAACCGACGAGACCAGCAGGGACAGACCCGCTCGCCGTGAACGGCGCGCCCTCCACTGCACCCCCGGGAACGACGCAGACCAAAGACTGCTCGCTCACCACGGGTGAGTGAAGGCTGAGAGATTCATCCGTCGTAAGTCTTCCACCAGGACCCTCTTTGCATTTTTGTGATAAGCATGAAAAATCACGTGGGCCGTGTAGAACGATTGAATTTGGGGTTTTCGGGGTGACTACAGCTGTCAGTCCCCGCACATTGATGTTCATTTTGTAGATCGCACTCACTCTCGAACACGTGATCATCTTCCGAAAAGTTTGTGTACGTGATGTTTTCCTCACTATTGGCAATAATGACATCGTCGCAGGTAGAAACACATGAAAAGAAGCGGCTGTTTTTTTTTTTGTAGCAGTAGATGTTTTGTTTGGGGTTACATCACACCCACCTGGTCTCACACGTCTTCTTTGGGCACGCGTTCTAAGTGCTTTCGTGCAGTTGTCCGCCATCCCTGCCAATACTCGCCAAACAGCCTAACAGCCAGGGAAGTCCTCAGCCCTTCACTCCACAGGGCTTAACGCCGCAAGGGCGCTGGAGGTGGCCTTAAGTAGTCAGCTGACTCTCAGCTGTTAAAGGCACACGCACCTCGGGTGGAGAAGAAATGGAAGTCTCCAACAGAAGCAATAGTCTTCTCCAACTCGCCACAGCCTAACAGCCAGGGAAGTCCTCAGCCCTTCACTCCATAGGGCTTAACCTGTACACTTTCTCTGGTGTAGTGGGTGAAAGTCCCGTGGGGTAGAGGGTTTTTATCCCGAGCCTGTACAGTAGTCTGAACTGACACGATCAGTGGGGGTGCATGGATCTGTGCCATTCTAGCTCCGGGGTTTTGATCAACCTGGTCTCGCTGCGATGGCGTAGAGCTTGGGATATATCGAAAATCTGGGAGATACATTTGTGGGGGACCTGCATTGACATTTTGTGGCCACCTTTGACAGTCCCATTCAACATGTCCCATTCTCCCACATGCCCAACACTGCACTCCATATCCTCCATAACCTTCTCCCATCAGTCCATTAAACCAGGGCCCCATCCCCCCATATCCACCAAATGACCCAACACCGCGTGAAAATTCACCACTACTCTGTGGAAGCCCTCTCATTGGTCTCGGTCCAGGTACATACCTGTCTAACCATCCTTGCCCCATTCCGGTTTCCATTTGTCCCTGCTGTCCCGATAGTCTCTGCTGTCCCGATAGTCTCTGCTGTCCCTCTGTGCAGCTCGTTATCATTGCTCCTTCTAAACAAATCTTTGCCAACTTTTTCTGAACCAGCTTGGCCTCAGCCTTCTGTGCTTGCTCCATGCTTTCCTGTTCCTTCTCCTGCTGCCTTTTATAAAAATACACAATGTGTGCTTGAATCTCTTGCCAACCTTTGGCCTCTATTCCTACTATTTTATACAGGTTGTGCTGAACTTCTTTGGGGAGCCCCTTTTTTAATACGTGGTAGAAGATAGCCACATTCTTGTCCCATGTTTCTCCCATCTCTATCCCTCCACATTTCTTGAATTAATTGAATATGGGTAGTAGGATCCTCATCTAGGATCATTGTTTTCGCACAGATAGAGTTTATATTGGACTCATCGGTGTACATCATTCTCAATGCCCCCACAAACCCATGCCCTATAATTATTAAAGGCCGCTCCATCATGGGTGTTCATGTTCAATTGAACCCCTGGATATCCTACATTTTCACAGAGCTCATCTGCCCATTCCCCCATCAAGGCCATGAAAAGGCTTTTCATGTCCCTGATCGCTAACATGATATCGGCAGTTTGTTTTTCCAAAGCATAAATCCACTTCCCCACCCCTGCAGTGAGCAAAGGAAGCACCTTCATTAGATTAGTTCGGTCCATGTTTGACCTTGGGACATAATACGCCTCCACCTGACCCTTTTGGAGTAGTGGGAAATGAGTTGCCCCTACCTTTACTGGGGATTTCCCCTATCTGTCCTCGGCCTTTCCCTACATCCGTGTGAGTCCCATGGCGGATCCGAAGGCATCATGGTGTGCTTTCCCTAATTACTGCTTTAGCAGGAGGCACAAACACTACCCCTTGTCCTCCCTGCTCGTCATTTGTTTCCCATTCCATTCATCCTCTTTCTCCTCTGTCCCTATTACCACACTCCCTAATCTTTCTATGGGGTGGAAGCATATTCAGTGCTGCCCTAGCATGACGCTTTCTCCTTGTTCTGATTCTGTACCTGTGGCGGCACGTCCTTCCACCAAATACACATTTACTCCCTTTAGAACTGGTTTATTTAACCGAACGAGGATCTGACCATGCCTCCATCTCCCTTCCTCAACCTCCTTCACTTGCCTATTACCTCCTTCCTGTTCTTCACTCCTGCTCTGTTGTAGCCACATTACTTCATCCTCCGCCAACCTTACAGTTTCTTCCCATTTCCGTTGTTCCTGCCTCTCTACCACCATTCACAATCTATCTTCTATTCTAGTGACGGGGGGCATCTCCTCCCTTTTAAACTCTTCATCACTCCTTGCTCTCAAATTTCTCTCCTGCTCTTGTTCCTTCAGCTCCAATTCCATGCTGATCTAAATGTTGAATAGACTTTTCTCATTCCGCATTCCATTTGAGACCCACCAATAACATTTAGTAAAGAAGGTGTTATTCTTGTTCTCCCCTCATAATCCAATCTTTCGAAGATTGGAGCTGAAGGGGGTGTCACCTCTTTCCATCTTATAGCCACCAGAGTGGTTGCTGGAAAGTATGGAGGTTCAAACTCATGGTTAGTATATCCTTCCGTGGGTGACAAAGGATAGCACCTATATGGGGGCGATGCGGAAAAAACTCCTACACACTCCTTTCTTGTCTCCTCTTCAACAGTCATAATTGTATGGGTCTTCCCATCCTTCTCATACAAACTCCATAACTCCAAGATATAAAATTTATTCTCCAATTTTGAACTTTTATAAGACCCTTACTTAGCCCAAAAATTAAGCATTTTGCCTTTCGTTTCCCTCAAACATTCTCAATGGTATTTCAAAATGTTCACCTTATATCCGGGGACCACCTCATATAAATGATTCATTGGAGTCTTCATACTCAAGACCAATGTAACTCAAATAAATGTACAAAAATCGCAATATAAACCCCAATAAACAAACCCACAACACAACAATTGCTAACCACAAAAAATCCAGTTTTTCTTTCCCCAATATGGTACCTGTAAACCTTCTCCTTTTCGAACATGAAGACTGGTCCCCACAGAGAAGCTCCACAGCCAAGCTGGGCAGACTGGAGACCCCTAATGTCTCGGAGAGCCTGGGGCCCACACAGGGATGCCAAATGTAGGATTGGGAATTTGATCACTGTAAACAAAAGCAGGCCCACCCTTAAAGAGTATGTACACACTTTGTCCGTAAAGCAAGTTTATTGTAGAAACAGCCAGAAGGGGTTAGATGACATCAAAGATTCAAAATAACCTGTCTCCCCGAACCACCCAAAGAACACATATTTTATACAATTTGCAACAGTTAAAACACTCCCAAAGGTTTTGTTACAGAGTCAATCCCCGGCACATGATCTGTTAAACCTATACAATGTAAATATATTCTATTTAGTTCCCACACTTCTTATTGGATACATTCATCTAAGCACCATCCTCTTTGACTTATAATTGCATTTTTCATATTTATACAGCACTCCTCTCTGGGGCCTTTCCATATTTGGTCATAGTCCCATCTCCTAGTTACACAGTTTACACAACTCACAAACATTTTCAATTATCACAGGTTCCATCTGGTTAGAAACCTTTACCCCTACTTGTGAATCACAGAGCTATTCTATGGAAATTCTATTGATGTAAAGAGGAGGAGGAGAGCAAAGACATTTCCTTTTAATCTATTGTTGCTGGTTTTATCGCCCAAACATGTTGGTGTCCACATTTCTTTCTAAACTATGCAACGTAACATTTCAGCCCACTTGGCCCCAACCCACACGTTAACAACCCTAATGAAAACCATGATCTATCGGTGCTCCTTTCCCAGCAAGGAGCCTGCATCAGGTTTCATTGTCCAGCCGTAACTGATGGCCGGAATCCTCCTGTGATTTAATAACAGACTCCTATATACTTACACAGATTGCATCTCCCCTTCACAATGCACCTAGGCCATAAAAATTACCTGTCCGAAACTGCCCATCTGATATTCATTGTAAATGGTGCTGCATTACCCCAACCTTGCAAAACTAGTTTGTAGTCAGAGAGAGTTCAATTGCCCAACCCAGGAATTTAGCCAGCACAATTCCTAACTTGTCAGAGAACTCTGTGGCAAAACAGATCTGTATATTCATACAGCCCAACACTTATTTCCCTAGAGACCCCCTTGTATGTGTATGTACATGTATTTTCAGGACTGCCACATCCCATCATACTGATTTTCTAATTGAAAATCTCTTACCTCGCATGCACATGCAAAGCTCCCCGCTGCCTGATTTTTAAGCACTATGTGGCATGAAACAACCGTATTGTGATTTTATTGTATCAAAGTTTTTGACACTTATCTTGCAGTGCACATGCAATTCGAAAATGTATCAACTGAAACACAAAAGAAATTAAAAACAACACATATCTCATTCCCCTTAGCCACACTAGATTCAAACTTAATTGTCACATTATGTTAACATCACTGCGACCCCAGCCACCAATATGGTGCGCACATTTCAAACTTCAATTTACTTATGGGACCATTATTAACCACCCCAAAAAGAACGGCATGCATTATTTGTTCAAGACGTCAAGTGAAATCTGTGCCTTGCTCATATCATTGCTACTGGTAGCCTCCAAGAAGCCTAAACAGCATTACACTGTGTGTTTCCAGTAGGGCTGTTTGAGGTTGAGAAAATTTTCTTTCACACACTTCACAGAGTTTACTATAACTTTCCATGTTGGGTGAAGTTACAAAGTCCTGTATATCAGACACGTTTATGGGAGTATTTCAAGAATTTAATTTTATCAACAAAAGACTAACATGGTTTTGGTATGTGAGGATGAGGAAAATTAACTAAAAAGGGTCACGGGTAGGAAGGGCTAACTAGAACTATGCTTAACGTCAGTAGGATGAAAAATGGCTTTTGGCTGTTCCCGACTCCACACCCAGGTAGGAAAAAAAATCTTCTACTCTGTAGGTGGAGAATCTCAAAGCCCTTCCAAAACACAGTTCCTCAACAGTATTTCCAAATGAAAAAAACATAGAGGATGAACTTCTCAACTGTCAGCTGTAGCAAAGGATAAATCTCTCACAAGGATCTTGGCTTGGGTTCTTCCTGGCCCTGATCCAGTGTCCGGTAGAATACTATTGACCATAGGGCCTCATCAGGAGTCTGGCGGTATCTCAGTGGTAATACAGCTGGGATACTGCCAGTGCAAATAGCGTTACTGCTACTCAGTACATTGTTATAAGCGCTGGATCACGAGTAGCAGTACAGCAGTAAATTCCCCATTTCGTCCAAAGGATGGGGGTGCTATTACCACCAGTGGTAATTTCACTGGTGGAAAGGGCGGAAAGCAGGATATTTACCTACAGCAAAAAGCTGCAGGTAAAACTCCAAAATGTACGCCCAATTCATGATAGGGCCGGCCTTTCAATGCAGCTGTAATAGCATTACAGCCACATTTAAGGGCTTCCACCCAACTCATGATGAGGCCCAATTTTTCTTCAGGTTGTGGTTTTGGATCCTAAACCCTCTTGGGTTGAATCTGGGGACCTGGCTCTCGAGTTGAACTATTTCAGGACTTGGAAACATTGAAAGGCCTTTTCCAGAAGTTCAAGGTACTGGTGAAATGTTCCAACATGTGTTTTCTCCATCTCAGCATTGGGGAGGGATATGGAGAATCTGCTTTCACCTGACCACTTCCCTGCTCTAGGGACTTGGTCCCCTAGGTACTCCGCCTGTCATGACTCTTGGTGAAATTGCATTGTTTCATAACTCATGTTTCCTTCTCTCACTCATCCCATGGCAGATCTGGGCCACATAAACCTCCCTAGTTTCTATGACTATAGGAGGTACATCTGTTACCCCCACATCATCTGGTATAGCAGCTTTACCTCCCACACTACCTTTGTTCTGTCCTTATCCACAGGTGATAGTGGCTTTATCCACTGCAACCTCCCCACATCCTTAGCTTCTGCTAACCCTTCTCCTCCAACTGCCTCAACAACTCTCTCTTCAGATGATATCCCTCTTCCTAAGGTCCTCCCACCTTTGCATGCCCATTTACCTGGTATCCTTCCACTTCCTCACAGCAAGCCTCTCATATCAGTGAGTGAACTCTGTTCTCTTCCAAACAAGTATTGTTCCAAATGGTAGCCCATATCATCATCCAACTAATCTAGCTCTCCTGCATGATGACTTTCCCCTCCTCAAAAAAATGGTCTCACTCCAGATGGCAAGTAGTGTCCTGCAAGTAACTTTCTCCTTGCAACCACCTTGTTGTTTTCTCCCATCCTCAAATTATCTCCTCTAGATAGTACCCAATATCCCCCAACCTCTTCAATACTCTCCTACTAAATTCCAAATGGGTCCTCGAGCTCTCCGATCAATAGACCTCTAGTTTGGTAACCTCCTCCAAACATCTACCTCTTGCTCCTGCTCGAATATCACAGACGAAGGCATAGCTTTTTGTGGTGTGCTCTCTCCTCCCCTTAGGTGGTGCATAAGGACGTGTAGCTTGTGATGAGGTTGGCAAAATATTACATTACGGGCTGCCTCCTTCTTCGATTCCAGAACTGCTTTGGATTTCTCTGATTTCTCAGCATGTAAATCTAACATAAGAAAATGCTCTGATTGGCATGGGAAGCTATCCAGCGTCATTATAACCCATCACTTCATTGCATGGATTTTGCAACACTGTAACCCTTGCAACGCTATCAGGAGTGGGAGAATGTGATTTGTTTGTTTTCTTTCCCTCACGTACAGCGCAAGTCACTTTCCACATGCAACTTTACATTAGGGCTACTTTTGTGGTCTGTGCGTGTGTTATTCATGTTCTGAAATGTTTCCTTCAGGACCAGTGTGCTAAAGGATGAATTGTGTTTCGCCGCATCCTGGTGACATTAAAGAGACCCACTTTGTTTCTTTATAGGGGAGGGCTTTAATCCATAAACTGGGTAGTGGGGTCCATTTTAGGTTCTGGAATAGTTCTCTAAGAGTGATAAGGGGATTTTTAGGGTGCTTTAATGTACTTCTTTTTTTAATGGTAATTTGTGTTTGTTGAGATGGTGCGGTGTAAGTGCTTCTTTGACTACACCATGCCTTAGTGTGGGGGCCCAGCTGTGGTGGGCTGCATATCCACTGTATACCTCCTCTGGGTCCAGCCTCCATTAGTTTGGAGCAGTACCTGGCTCTTTCAAACAGCTCACTGTCTGTTCCCAATTTTATGATGGGGACTCTATCACAGTATACATGTAGCCACTAGTGCCGAACAATGAACACAAAGAGCGAGTGAACAGCAATACGGCAGGCCTCACTTTCACCATAATAGGCAGAATGGACCAAAGAATTTGTCACATTCAAGTAGCCGTGTTTCAGGTGAGTGGCCTCACTGTTTTTCCACACAGCAATGTCCCATTTTTTGGAAATGCTGTCAGGCGTTTGAGGAACAGTGGATGCTCCTGGCACATTATATTTTGCTATCATGGTCATTGAATCAGTGCATCATCTGAGCTGTAAAATTGACAGCTCTATGCAGAATAGGACCAACACAATACCAGCATTCGTGAGGAAACCACACCCTGGAACCCTCACAAACAGGAGAGAGGTAAGCCGTGATTATCTTAGAAGCTCATGCACTGTTTGATGAAAATCCGGAAAGTTCAAAAGGGGTTCTCTCAATGATATCATAGAAAATGGCACATATATAGATTAATACAAATGTTGAAGCACATACAGAAATTGCAGGGACAAGCAAACAGTTGGAAAAAGCTCCTTTGCAGGATTACATAGATATCCATAGGCTACAATGAAGTTTCAGAATGTGAACAATTATGTCTTTTAAGGAAGAAGATCTGGTGATGCCAAATAAATAGGGTGCAGTCCAAAATGACTGCTCATCTACATTGTTTAACATTTAAGTGAAACATGCCAGATTAGATAGCAATAAATGTAGTCCAGTGCTTCTCAGATTTGGGGAACATCATTAACTCAATGAAGTCCTTTGAAAATATATAATGGGCTCAAGAAAAAGGTACAAGCTGATCTCACAGTCTAAGAAAAGGACATAAAAAATAATGAAACAGAGGAAGTACTTGTGTGAATTGCCACCCTCAAGACCTTTTCTCCTGAGTTTACTACTATCTGACAGAGACGGAAAGAATTCAAAATGGAACTCGCATTAAGAATGAGAGAGATGGCTAGTACCATTGGGTTGGTTATGTGACGCTCCAATCTCATCTGATAAAGAACGTGTCTGGAGGATTATTGCATGGAATTTCAACGGACTACATTTGGGTTGTTCTGAAGATCCTGAGGTCCAGGCTTGCTCGAAAATGTTAGTACGTTTTATAGCTCTGTTCCCAAAATAGCTACTGAGAGTGATAATACAACAGGATAGTCGAACCCTGGAACCATTCACAGGCAGAGAGCTTGCCCTGGTCATTGGATGGAAAAGATCACTTAAGGCGCTGGGGGAGGATGGGTTGCCAAATTATCTTTTCCCTTTTGGTATTGATGTGTGGGCTCTTTTACTTACGCAGGTGTTTAATGCAATATTGGCCACAAACTATATACCCTAGAGCTGAAAAATGGGCTCTATTGGGCTGTAAGGATATTTGGCGTGTTACAGCACAGAGTACAGCACTACTACACAGGTAGAAAACAGCACAGAGTACAGCACTACTACACAGGTAGCAAACAGCACAGAGTACAGCACTACTGCACAGGTAGCAATTTTTTTTTTTTTGCAGCACCACCACAAGGGTGCGGTGCATTGCTATATGTGTTACCAGATTAACAAGAAAAGACAGGCTATTCAGTCAAAAACGATTTTAACATATAAGATGCAAATCTATTCTTACAGTTAAAAGCACACGTGCTCATTTAAAAATGCACACTATTTTTCACCTGAAAGGCCTATGGTGCGAGAGACACATTTGAAAATAACAACTAACATAACTTATAACTAACCTGACTAATGAAACATAATCCACTAATAAAAATGTGTCTCCACTGCAGAATTAGGCCTATTCTGAAAGTGAACTTTTAAACGCACATCCATTTTTTTCTGTTCTCTCTGCTGCCCTGTCCACATAACTACAGGAAGCAAATGGGCTCGAAAGGACAGGAAATCAGTTGGTTACAAAGTATTACTATAAAAATGAGCCATTGTGTAGAGAAGGAGGAGATGGCATGATTAATTCTGATTGGAGCAGCGTCATAGCAAGTATCATGCTAGAGGGAGTGATCAGGTTTTTGCTGGGGGGAGTTTGAGGAAGAGAAAAGTCAGTCAAGATTTGGCAGAGCTGGGAGGAAGACCTTTTCCTGGTTGGAGCATTCCTATCTGCAAAAGCTGAGAATTCCAGGCAATGACCCCGGTTTGAGAAGGCAGGCGTTCCTTTTTACTGGGGTTAATCTTCAAGGGAGCCACATTCAGAAAGAGAACAGCCAAAGAAAACTCTGAACAGATAAGGTAATTACATAAGTGTGGGAGCTGAGTGTGTACGAGACGATAATGTTCAGTCAGAGTAGGAAAAGAGATTCCGGTGCCTTAATCACACGTTAATGTTGCAAATTATGTTCTGTTCTCTGCCAGTTTTTTTTTCTTAGTGTATTTCAGACAATGCTGTTAATGTGCTGTTTTAGTTATTTCTGTAAAGAGTGAGATCGTGTTTCAATGCAACTTTTATAATACAGAAAAATACTTGAAAGCAGACAGGTGGTGTGTCTTCTATTTACCAATACAGTGCTGATGATGAGGGGAGATTTTTGAACAATACAATTGTCATTTTAAGACAGATGTGTGCATGACCTATTCAGTATGGAGAGTTGAGAGTGATTGTTTGTAGCATAGCTCGTTGGAGGTACATGAGCCAATGGGAAGAGAGACTCTCTGAACATAGTTCCCTACCGTATATAAGGTAGTGGAAATTACCACAAAATTACCACATATAGCTCTCTGTCGTAAATAAGTCAGTGAGATCGCCCATGGTGGCACACTAACACTAACACTGAAAATGTGGTATTCCTAAAATGTAGGTCTGAGGTCTCTCTAGTGATTACACGAAAAATCTAAGCAAAGATAAGGGATTCTGGACATTGGGGCCACAAATAAAACAAGAGAATTATGCTCACCAAAATACCACCAACCACGCATACCAACCACGCATACCAAATATGCATGTCTGGGTGCTGAAATAATGCATGTCCACTGTATTATTGTTGTACAGGGCCCAATCTGAATACGAGGAGTGATTATTGCTAAGTTATTTTTCGGCGGTAATAAAATACTGTCAGGCCCCAAATCTCTACAGGGCCTACCTATATATATATATATATATAAAGATGTATAGAGTGCAGCAAAGGCCCTAAGGCATCAAGGTGCTAATGCACAAATGTTGGTGGGAAGAGAAGGACTCACTCAGTATTCAAAGAGAAATGTCTTCAGATTCCTATGAAACTGAAGGTGATTAGTGGTGTCACGAAGCTCCCTCGGTAAAGAGTTCCACAAAGTCGGGGCCAAGACAGAGAAAGATCATCTTCCTGCTCGCTTCCTACAAAACCTTGGAATATTAAGCAGAGTTTGAGAGGATGACCAGAGAATTCTTGCCGGCTCATAAAGACTAAGTTTGGAGCAAAGGTATCCAACGCCAGAACCATGAAGAGTACGTTGTACGAAGCAGAGCATTTTAAACTTAGTAAACAATGTAGCAAAGCATCTCCCCCATCTTATCGCCTGGTCACTTTGCTTGATGGACAGCTACACTATTCTCTGGTAGTCTCATGAAAAGACTGGAGGAATGGGCTAGAGAGTTTAAAGTTCTCTTCGATTCTCAGTTGGCCTTTATGCCAGGAACGGGGACTGTAAACCAAGGTAATAATCTCTACTTGCTTCTCGCTAAATATCTTCTTTTTCTGGGGACCCCTGCCTATGGATCTGGGCTCAGCATTTGACAACATACACAAGAACCGCCTTTGGCAAATTGTTGACGAAATGGGTGTTCCAAGGCCGTTACTATGAATGCTGGAATCTCCTAATTCTGAGTCAAATGTTTGTGTGTTTGGAGACTCTGGGTGCAGGTGTAGCACAATGTGGGTGCAGAAGGTTTCCTGTGATGAGTTACATGCAGATGGTGCTGTTCTTATAGATAGCTAGAACACCAAATTCTTTAAAAACTCTTGCTGAGGGATATGCCAATTGTTGGTAAATTTTATGTCTTATGCTTTTCTACCAAAGGCCATCAACATTGTGAGAATTGTCAGGATCTGGGATAAGCTTTAATAGAAGGCTTAATTAGAATAACTATATATGTAAAAGGAGATTAAAAATGAAACAAACTACTCGTGGCTCTTTTTTTGCTTTGCCAAGACCCTGCAACAATTCTCTTTTGAACAGATGCTAACTGACTATATAGGAAAGGGGTTGCAAGTGGGCGCTTATAGCAGTACATTTTGGGTTTTGACAAGACAGATGGGCTAAAATGTTAGGAGATATTTTTCTCTCTCTGCCTTTTTGTGGGTCCTCGACCACCTCATCATGTGTCACCCATTTAACAACTGGGCAAGTCCACATTTAAGATATATTGTTAATTAAGCCTATTGTATTCTGGCAATCCCTATGATTGGGCCAAGGTGAAAACCGGCCCAAATTATTGATAAGAAACTTGCTGTGCTTGGGCAGCTGTTATAATATAGATTGGTGTGCATACCAAAAACAGTATTTTCGATCAGTGGGCTTGAATTGCTGTTTTGAAAATAATGATAACAATGCTGCGGTGCCAGTAAAAATGTTAAAATAAAAGTTAATTGCGCTGTTGTAAAGTGACAGGGAGGATCTCAATTGTTTGAAATCCTCTGTAAGGCAAAGCCTATCTCTTTCGCCATCTACATGGGCATCAGGCTATCTTCATCTGGTTACTTGCTGTTGCATAGATCATTGCTCACCCCGAGCCAAGATGAATGTTCTGCCAACAAAGGCCATAACTGCCATTGCAGCGTGATGACATTGATACACAAGTTGTTACAGTTTAGGGTCAATGAGCGGGAGGCAGATCCAGAAGGCAGATTTGTACTGGTTTTGGGTATTTAGGCTGATGGGCCTATAACCATCTTTAATATATACGGGACTAACATAGATGACCCTGACTTCTACATAACATTTTTGCATACAAGTTATGAATATGCTCATGGTATTTGGGCAGGTGATTTGAATACAATTTTAGATGCTACCAAGGATAGATCTGCCGGTGGTCCCAGACAAGCTGTGCGATTGTGAGATATATGACTGATCGGGGATTGCTAGATGTGTGGCACACATTACAACCTGACAATAGAGTTTCTACTCCTCGTACATGCATGATGGGACCTCCTGGATTGATTACGTGCTAGCCGGCCGCTATTGATGTGCATGACCAGAGATTGTTTGCTCCTTCCCAGAATGCTCTCTGACCACTCCCCATTGAAGTGAACAATTGGGTTAGACCAGAATATGCTCACATAGCCATTATGGCAATTTAAAGCATCCGCTTTACATGATGTGGTGTTTTGCGGGGAGATTTGTGAAACCCTTATGTTATTCATTGAATGCAATGTAGGGTCAGTGTCCTCATCAGCAATCGTTTGGGAAACTTTAAAGTCTATCTGAGGGGACGTTGTATTGCACTGGAGCATGGGATGCTTAGACATATTAGGCGACATTTGTCTTCATTAGAGTTGGACATATAGAGCCTTGAATTTCAATAGGGTGATAAGATAATACACACATACTAGCACTCATTAAGACTATACTGGACTGCGTCCGAGTAGAAGCAGATCGTGAAGTGCAGTATCTAATGAAAGCAAACATTGCATGGAAATATGATGAAGAAGGGAGACATGGGTGCCATCTAGCGTCTATGCTTAGGCACGCTGCGGTGACATTGCTGTAATTTGTCCATGGAACGGGAGGGTGGTGTCGGACCGGATAAGATTCGTTAAACATTTTGGGTATTTTACAAGCAACTGTATGCTGCTCATAAGCAGACTGGTCCGGTTAAGGATATCTACAGGACACATCATTGCCCAGGTTAGACCAGGCCACTCTTGAGTCATTGGCCATCCCCATTTCTAGTGATAATATTCTTGTGGTGGTGAAATCACTACCTTCTTTGAAAGCTCCAGGCACCGACGGCATCAATGCCAGATTTTATAAAGAATAGGGGCGTGGTACTGTAAATCATATGGTGAAGAGGTGGTAGGACTCCATGCAGTCCGGGCAGCTCCCTCCTACATTGCGTGAGGCAGTTGCGTCTTTAATTGTAAAACCCAGCAAAGATCCATTGGACTGTGCTTCGTATAGGCCAATTTTGATGTTGAATTTAGATGCAAATGCTTTTTGGGAAGTTTTGGCTGATCGTCTCCTTCCTCATCTTACCATCATTATTCACCTGGATCAATGAGGTTTTATGCCAGGAAGGTCTACTTCACTTAATTTGTGTCACTTTTTTGCTATTTTGTCACCGATAGATCCTGATCTACAGGCAGCTGGCACCCTACTCGATGCTGAAAAGGTTTTTGACTCAGTCAGCTGGGGCAACTTGTTTACGGTTCTTGAGGAGGTGGGATTACCAGACTATGGGCCTCATCACGACTTGGGCGGTAACGCCGGCGGTATTATCGCTGGCGGTATTAGCCCTACCGCCGAACTCCCCGGTGCTAATAGCGCCGGATCACGAGTTCGGCGGTAATGTCAATCCCCATTCCCCATTGAGCCCATTCGGGAATGCCCCATTCCCCATTGGGCTCAATGTGGAAATTTCATGCTAATACCGCCGGCGGATTTCCCGCCAGCGGTAATAGCGCGAATTTTCGGCAGATTTCCCCCCAGCTCAGAGCTGGGGAGAAATCCGCCGAAGTACTGCTTTGGCGGACCCATAAATCCGGCGGTAATAGCGCTACCGCCGGATTTAAGGGTTACCGCCAAAGTCGTGATGAGGCCCTATTTCTTGAGATTGGTTAAACTGCCAAATGCGGGGGCTAATGCTCGAACTGGATTGTTTGCCAAATGGTTGGTCTCCTTTTTACTGATTCATGGCAGACATCAGGGCTGCATGCTGTCCCCTTTGCTTTTCGCAAAAACCATAGAACCCTTGGCCATACCTTGGCCATACGTTTACATAGGTTTCATCGAGACAGAGAGCTTGCCCTTGGGGGGCACGTGAGATTGTCTCACTTTATGCTGAAGATATCCTTTGGTACCACAAAGACCCTGATACTAATTTGCTTCCTTTGA
Organism: Ambystoma mexicanum; assembly: GCF_040938575.1. NCBI lineage: Eukaryota > Metazoa > Chordata > Amphibia > Caudata > Ambystomatidae > Ambystoma > Ambystoma mexicanum. The sequence continues at coordinate 389,630,070 of NC_090936.1, forward strand.
TGCGTGAAGTGGAGGGATTTGCAGACCGTTTGGGTTTTCAAATCAATTGGGCTAAATCAATTTTTTTCCTTGAAATGATAACACGAACCGTCCAAAGGATATGGGCCCGTATAGATGCGAGTACATTTCCGTAAAGTATCTTGGGGTTCCGATTAGCAGAAACCATGTCACTCTTCTGCTGGATGACCATATAGCTTATTTAAGTATACTTCATAATAACATTGACAAGTGGTGCTCTCTACCGCTGTCCGCTATAGGCTGCATTGCCAAGATGCTGGTGGTACCTAAACTATTATATTATTTTTTAAATATACCAGTATGGCCCGGGGTATCATTCTTTGCAGAATCAAAATCCCTTTTGATAAAACTCACTTGGCGCCCCAAAACTCCTTGAGTTGGGTGAGAGACACAGGTTTTACCCTATGATCAGGGGGGATTGGGAGCTCTGGATATGGAGTTCTATTATCTGTCGTTTCAACTCCACTGTTTCACCTATTGGATGTTGGCTGCCGTTACTTTCCGCATTTGCTTATCAATCGATGCTCGGTCCATATCTATTCTCTCCATGGGCACCCTTGTACTGCAGCGGGAGGATGATAAATGCCGCTTCGATCCTGTTGCTTGTACCATTCATGCATGGGGGAGACTACTTGGTTGTTTACAAATAGGTGCTTCTTATGCTCAGGGACTTGAAGTTTGGCGAATTGGGACATTGAAGCCGATGTGCGATGAGGCGATTGCAACAACATGGGAGGCCTTGGGTCTCTGCCATCTGTTTGACTTTTACCCAGAAGGGAGGTTTGTTTCTAGGAGCAGTTCGTAGTTAGCGTTGGACAAGGGTTCTGACTTATGTTCCAATATTTTAGACTGTGCATGGCATTCCATGACTGGTCCTCAGCGTTCCCGCTTGAGCCGACAACTACTTCAGTGTTGCACTTTCTAATCCACTTGGCTAATGACTGCAATCTTGTTTCTTCTAGCTATCGCATGGCTCAATAGGAGGCTCTGCAAAGTCTACCAACCTCTAGGGCGAAATCGGAGGAGGATATTGGCATTAGCCTTAGTGACAAGCAATAGACCAAGCTCTGTGAATCCACAAATGTATGTGCCATAAACACTTGTTATAAGATGATCCAATTTAAAACCCTGCACATAGCTTATCTCACCACATCCCTACACATGCTATTTGACCCTGCTAAATCAGCAGAATGCCTCAGGTGTATTAATCATGCAGCACACTTTCTGCATATGATGTGGTCTTGCCCGTTGAAATCGTCATTCTGGGGCCAGGTGGTCGCTGCATTTACATGAATGCTGGAGCATGAGGTCCTATTGCTTTGTTGTATGTTTGGGTGGCTACCCAGCCTGCCCAAGAGCTATAGAACATTATTGGCAATTGGTATGATTTTGGCAGGCTGTATTCTCCTCTTGAAATGGACTAGTAAGGCACCCCCAATGTTTGACTCATGGTTGCATGACATGATATGGTCCTGTGATGTGGAGCGAGAATACTGTTCCATGGTCACTGCCTCAAATAGACCTTGTGATATTAGAATACCACTCTTGGCTTTCCTTTATGCACAACATATGGTTAGTACTTCAGCAGCAGAGGAGCCCTTAAATCCACCATAGATGAGACCAATCTCTGCTAGTTTTGCTGTACAGAGGTGGAGTGTTGATGGCAGTTACTATGGTATTTGCACCAGATGCTGCCTATGATTGATGTTTGCATACATTACAAATGATTACTTGCATTCCCCTGTATTGCTTTGACAAATGCTAATATGATTTTGCATTTCCCTGTGTTTTTCCCTCTTTTTCAAACGTCATGAGAGTCATTACGGGTTGGCAGGTAACCCGCCTGCGTTACCGGTGGTTTACTGGCAAACCTGTTTTACAGTTACCGGTGCCTGATATCCCGGTGTTACTGGGATATTAAGGGTTACGGCAACGGCAGTAAGTTCCCATTCCAGGCATGGAATGGGTTTGCTGCAATCACAGGCAGTGGTAGTACCGGTGGCAATGATTGGGGCAATTCTTTGCCGGTAGGGGCCTGAACTCCTGAAAGGTCAGGCCTCCCGGTAGTTCATTGCACCTACCAGCAAACTGAGAGTGTGCCAGTCTGGTAAAGATGCCAGATCCGTATTACCGGCATTTTTTTCAGCATTTTTACTTGCCTGGCATACTCGCAATGAAGCCCTATATATGATTACTGTAATTTGTTTTGTAAGAATGTACTTTATTGAGATGTCAACCTTAAAGTCTCTCAGGGCATGGCTTTACCAGGTTGCGCGGCTATTTTTCACCACATTGTTTGACATCATGCAGCACCACCTTCTCAATGCTCAATTGTTCCCCTTACATGCCTGCGCGCTCATGCACACCTACTGTGCCAAATGTGATGCCAGCATGTTGGGTTCTCCTTGTCTGAATGCCCCATGCCCCACTGGGTATGGCTTTACTGGCGTGCAGACTACAACTTACTTTTCACTATGCCTATGATTGCTCCTCTGTGATCAAGCGTGCTCAACCATTGTTCCTCATTAGGGATTAAGGCATATCTCTTGTCATACAGTATTAGACATTGATATCATTACTCATGCACCTAAATACAACCATGCTGAAATAATGTATGCTAGTTATTATCCAAGACTTATTTGTTTGTTTGTTTGTTTGTTTTTATTATTTATAATGCGCAAGTGTACCCGGGGGTATCAGGGCGCAGCATTTACAAGAAATTTCAAAGCTTAGGCACAATACATAGAGAATATACATGATACAATAATAAGGTACATAGTGTTATATACAAAACAGCAGTCATACTATAGGACCGTAACATACAAGTAAGCAAGAAGGCACACGAGGTTACAATGTGTGCGGGTAGCGCTGTGCACTTATAACTCACATGATAGCCTTGTTGTCTCAACTATTACAGTCATGCACTTTACCATGACCTTCCTTATGCTTACCTGCATGCCTAATGTAGCCCCCATACCATCAAGTGAGGCTTTGCCAGAATGTGCACCTACATAAATGTTGCCTCCTTATGCTTTTACCTGTTTTGACCTGGCAGCCTTTGTGCTGTATTGAGACCTATCTCGTCTGCAACTATCTGTTTTGCATATGCTTTTCCGGCTGCCTAATGTAGCCCCCTGTACCATGAGGCGAGGCTTTGCCAGTCTGCATACTTACACCTATTGTGTCTTATATGCTTCTCTGCATGACTGATGTAGCCCCCATACCATGAAATGAGGATTTGCCAGTCTGTGTACTCACACCTATTATGTTGTATATGCTTGTCTGCATGCCAGATGTAGCGCCCTGTACCATGAGGTGAGGCTCTGCCAGTCTGTGTAATCACACACAATTTGTCTCATATGCTTGTCTACACGCATGATGTACCCGTACCATGCAGTGAGGCTTTGCCAGTATGTATACACACACCAATTCTGCCTGTAACCCACATGCGTTTTCTTACACTTATATAAATGGACAATGCACTTTCTGTAAGTAGTGCCTAGATGCTCAGGTGCTGAAATAAATGCATACATAAATTAATAAATAAAAGGCTTTCAAATGATGTGGAACATTTTCAATCAGCTGTGCAGTTAAATCCAATTTCTGAAGCAGCATAGGTTTCACACTTTCAGTCAATCTATTTCTCAGGAGACAAAGTTGGCACCACAAAAAAAAAACATTATCGTTTTGTGTGGCATTCTCCCGCTTCACAAAGATGATATCCACTCCATTACTGTTAAAAGTAAAAACTCCCAGGCCATGGTCTGTCTAACATGGCTCTTAAAGATAACCATGATTTCTGGACTGATAATCTTCATTTAATTTTTAAGAACGTTTTGACGGAGCGACATACCAGCCTTATGGAAAACGTCTAATAGAGTTCAAATTTTTAAAAAAGGAATCCATCTGAACCTAAGAAACTATCAGGATTTCAACCCGTTCAACATTCCAGGTAAGATTTTGACCACTCTTTTAAGAGCCCAACTGGTTGAATAGGCGACATTAAGCAATAGATTTGATTCTCACCAGGAGGAAATTGTAAATGGCTCCAATACTATGCTAAATGGATTTCGGTTATACCTATTTAAAAGTAGAACTAGGTCTGAATGCTTGCCGATTTACTTAGCCTTGATCAACTTTGCCCTTGCTTTTGATAGCTTCTGTAGAAAAATCCTTTGGCAGAAGTTCATGAAGTGGGGAAGTCCCCTGTATCTGATTGAGATCCTAAAAGGATCTACAAACAAATACATCCCTCCAGGGCAGATTAAAGACAGAGGGCAATCTATCAACCCAACTGCTATGTTTCCTGGATTGAAACAAGGATGTAAGCTGGCCCCAACTTTGTTTAATCTTTTTATTTCTGACTTCGGAGAGTCCTTGAAAAAGGCACATTAGTTTCCTCCGTGTTTAGGTGGTTATCCCATTCATTGGATTTTATATGCAGACGATCTGGTCCTACTTGATCAGACCCTGATAGGACTCCAACACCAATTGAGCAAACTTCAAGAGTATGCTGATTTAAATGAATTGTCTATAAATGTGACTAAAACTAACATTCTAATTATGAATGCATTATGGAACCAAAATTGACAAGTGTGTTCATTTGGTATTTAAGTACTGGTGCTATAGAGATGGTTCACTCCTTTGTATATTTGGGGTTTAACATAACAGGAAATTCAAACCTTTTTAATGTGCTCTCCTTTTTAAAAACTGAAAGTTGTATGTATGTCTTTCTTTATAAGTTTGTCAGTTGAATTCAAGACGTGGCTGGTTTTCCATTATAACCATGGTCACCGAGATATATTTCCTTTATTACCTATTTCCTACCCATATATATGGTAAAACCAATAACCATTCCATAGAAAAAGTTACAAGGACTGTATTGGAGGAAAGTGCTCTCCTTACCTAATGGTGTTCCTATTTTGATTGCATAATGTCAGTAACGTCTTTTATCTTTGGCTGCAATCGACAAAATGGAAACTACTTTCTCTGTGTAGAAAATGACTGGCACATGAAAAGGGCATCTTATATTGTGTGTTCGGTGATAACATGTTAAATAACAAGGATAATGTGTGTCCAATTGGGAGCTCCTTTTATGAGTTTAATTAACTCATTGGGCATCTTTGTTGATTTATTATTTCAAATCCTACTAAGGTAAAGCAAAAGCTTTGGAAACATAATTGGATTAATACAAGGTCTTAATTTAACAACTACAAGTTGTTTTATCATTTTGATAAAGAAGAAAACGCTTTTAATACCTTGCCTAAATATCTGATAAGATTTCCTAATAATATTTGGAGAGGCACATTTCTATGTTTCTGTTTGAATCTGTATCCAACCAAGGAAGTAATTGGAGCTCAGCTAAAATTGGATAGATCACTGCACATGAAGGTTTTCCAAGGACATGGATATTGTTGAAACCTTTGAACATGTGGTAGTATTCTACCCAGCACTAGTAGAAATGAGACAACTCATTATGAGCCCATTTTAAAGCATTTTAGAAGGATTTCCCACCAAGAATGGTGGGCGAAAGTCATTAGTGGTTCCCAAGTGAGTCTTGCTTTGGCAACCATTCAATTTTTAGAAGCTATCTTTGTTTAAAATTGCACACTGTGTTTTTCAGGTCGTTCACTTTTATAATAACATGAACTATGAAACGTATAATGTTCGAAATTGTTTTATCGCATGAATGATTCCTGATATGTGTTCGCAGAACGGACGAGTCTACGAGGAGCAGATGAGCATAAATGGAGCAGATGAGAATAAGTGGAGCGGATGAGTATATATGGAGCAAATTATTGTATTTGGAGTGGATGAGTGTGTGAAGCGGATGAGTACAGAGCAGATGAGTGGCAGATGAGTGTTTGGTGCCGATGAACACTTAGAACGAATGAGTGTATGGAGCAGATGGGTATGTAGAGCAGATGAGTATGATGAACGGATGAGTATGCAGTGCGGAAGAATAATGCATAAAGCGGATGAGTGTGGTGACCGGATTAGTGGGTAGATCAGATGAGTGTACTGAGCGGATAAGCATACAGTGGGGATGTGTATACAGAGCAGACTAGTATACAGAGCAGATGAGTGAGTTGACAGACACGAATACATGCGCAGGGTAAAATGGAGTACTTACGCGAGAAGGGCAGGAGTGCACGCGTATGGAATACTTGAGAACACACGTGGAGCTCACTAGAGAATGAAGGATAGACTAGAGCATGCATGGTGAACCAGAGCGCGTGAGTGTGTAGGGCCACCATGAACGCCTGAAATGACCAAAAATGCATAGAACAAACCTGACCGCTCAGAATTGCACGACATTCGTATTATGCCTTGGAATGCATTGAACCTCTCAAAGAGCATACCTCATATCACACCCCACGCTTACTCTCTCCTTACACCACCACTCAACTAGAACACAGAGATAATATGACACCATTCGGTATAACTATTCTCATATCAACATCTGCCGCTCACTCCCCATGACTCTAAGTAAACATTGCTGGTCTCACACCCACAGCCAGGCGTTCTCCTCAGGCTTAATGCCGCCACACTCGCTCTGGATAATTCCGGCCAGATCGAACACATACTCCTGATCTCCCAGCCACCACATCTACCGCTAGGAAGCAGCTTCCACAGGAATTCCACACCAGCTGCACACATACCTGGTGCGCACACGCACCTTTGGACTCTCTCTATTCTCTCTACTGACCCGAACTTCGGTTCCCAAGGGCGTTCAACCTACCAGCGCCTTCAGACAATACCAATGGTATATAAGGCGCTATATAAGTGCAAAATAACATAACATAACATATGAATTGTGATCTAATTTTGTGTCATATTTTCTATTGTTATGTTTTATATATTTGTGTAAGGTTTGACTTCCAGCCAGCACACAATAAATTGAAATAATTTAAAAAAAGAAACAAATAGTCATCAAATCAGGTGAGTTTGTGTTTTCTAATAGTTAATTTAAAATGTAATGATAGGGCAATTGGTGCATACAGTATTGCTGCAGCTGGATGAAAAAAGCCACGAGAATAAGACCTAGTACTCAATGATGCAGGGCCACCCCCCAATTATTTAAACATTTTTTGAAGTTTGATCAAAAATATGCAAACTAATTGCTTATAATAACGATAACATATTTAGCACTTAGTGAGGTAAACATGTAAGATTATATTTGGACAAACTAGTATGCTATACTTTACAGATATAAATCACCACCTAGAGATTCAGACTAGACATGTTTAACACAATTGTGAAAATGTCACATTTTATAGCTGTTATCAAGATGGCCAAAAACCCAGAAACGCATTACTGGACTGCAATTAAATTAATTCACTGAAACTTCTATTGCAGCCCTATAAAGATTCTGTAAGAATCAGAAATTTTTTACAGAATATTACCTGTGTTCAAGCACTACACATAAACCCCAATTCATATTTGTAGATTGGGTTCAATACTAGTTTATGGGCTGATTATCAGCAAATCCCTCCCTTGGTCGTTTGTATCAATCACTGAATTCATGATGTTGCTTTTTCATTTGCATTCAAATATATTATAACTGACTTTTAAAAATAAGCATTGGTAAAGCCAACTATTTGGGCTTTTGCATAGGCATGGGATACACATTTGCCAGACACTGCCGTAATAGTACTATTTGATCATAAAATGGCAACAGGTGGGCAATGATGTGATAAAATGGGCCTATAAAAATAGTCCCTGTCAAGTTCCTACCTAATACCTTTAAACAAGCCAAAACAGTTGGATTTGCCAAGTCTTCCTTTAATAAGACAAGACCTCTGCCATTGCTCTGGGCAACCCTCCAGACCATCGTTCTTTGCCTGCCAAGCCATTACAAAAGGGGAAACACCATATGCAAGAAACACATAAATCTAGTGGCTCAAGGCACACTTGGTAAAGGCATGTGTTTTACACCAGGAACACATCTACAGCTCAAATTAAGCAATTAACTCTCAGAAGACTGTTTAGAAATAATGCTGGCAGGCCAAACTTTGATGTTGCTTCTAGACATAGCTAGCTTAAAAAGATCCCAGAATGATGTGTTTTGGGTGGGAAGGGGTAAATAGTAGGTAGGAATGGCCATAGGGAATAGCACGGACAGTCAATGGGTGGGTAAGTAATCAAACAACACCCATAGCTGTGTGCCCCTACACACATGTCACCTCACTCCTATATGCACTCCAAACACCACCTAATAGCCAAAACTAAACACGAGGGCCAATTAAACAAGCAGTGCTACCTCACCAATGTTTTTAAAGACTCCCATTTCTATATGCTCAATGATTCTGCTGTGCAGACAATGGCCCTCATTACACCTTTGTTGCTGGTAATTCTGGTGGCATACCATTACCGTTTCAGCCGCTTTATATCCCCGTATTACTGGGATATTATGGGTGGCACAGATATCGGTAAGTCCCCCTTCCATAGGACTCCATGGGATGGATTGCTCGAATTACCGGCATCGGTAGTACCAGTGCCTGTGATTACTGCCGGTATATCACAGCCCCCACCAGCAAACTTGATGCTGCTGAGATGTTGGTCACAGTAAGAATAAGGACTGAGAAGTCAGCAGAATTACTCCAACCATTGGCAACCCAGGTGCGTGGAGGGCACATACGTTCCCATGTGGAGCAAATAAGGATGTGATGAAAATGAGGTGATTTGTCCTTCCATAATCTGCTTCACTAATGTATTCAGTTTAAGAAATGGCCCAAAAATGTCCCTAGTGCAAAAATATAGAGGCTAATTTTCTACACCTGGGAGTGGTAAAAGAAATGTAAAAATAAGGAATGAAAGGGTCACCCTAGTCTTTTCACTTGTTTAGCAGCTCTCTGACATTGTGTTCACGTGGTGCAGGCAGAATGGGGGACTGGAGGGAAACAACTTTCCTCCTCCGCATGCAAGGCATCCCTGTTTTACTGCAGCATGAGATTGTTATGCTGACATAATTAGCATCATTATTTGCAAGTGGCATTTGCACGTTTTACAAAACACAGAAAAAACAAAACAGTACGTGCGATTTTGATTGTTTTACACTCACATTTAAGAGGTGATTTTTTAAAATAAAATTTGAAAATTGCATTCAGGAGATCCAGCAGCAGGTAACTAGTAACGTTAGTGACCGACTGCAGAACATTTGCATGGTTTAGAAAAAAGACCAGAATACTTTCAGCACATTTTTGAACATGGTCAATTTTTTGTCGTAGTCCTAATACCTTGAAAAATTGCATTTGAACGAATGCAAACCTTGTGTGAAACAGACTTTGGTGCTCTCCCTATGGTTTGGATTTTGCTCTTCATTAACACTCGGGTCTATAACAGGGTTGTCCAACTCCAGGTTTCAAGGGCAGGACTCATGTTGGAATTTCAGGATAGCCCTCATTAATATTCATTAGATACATTTGCACACAATGATTCTAAATGTATGCACGTTTTTGCTCATGAATATTGAGGGATATCCTGAAAACCCTGGGCTCTATGCTGTTCTTAATACCAGTGCCCTCACCCCCTAACTTTTCATAGTTACGATTTCCAGAAGAGTCGGTCTAGGAACGCCAAGACAGAGGAAAACTAATATAAATCTTCAGATTCTTCTGAAAGTGGATTCAGTAAAGGCAAATCATGGGGAAGCTGGCAAAACTTTTCCAACTGTGGGGAAAACATGCACAGGGTCCATGACGGACAGAACCACATGTTATAATGATGGTAAGGGCTTAATTGAAAAGCAAACAAGTAATGGGAATGTTAGTAGAAGTCCTCATGCATCTGTAACTGTAGACAGAGTACAACCTAGATGAGGGGTGCCATAAATCATAGAATAGAGAGTGTTGCTGTGCCATGGGTTTTTACTTCGGAAAACAGGGTGGGTTAATATTATTCCATAACCTCTCCTTGCCAACCCAACAATATTGCAATAAATGCTTTGGTGTATATCACATATAGGCCTTATTGACAAAGCAGATGGGACACCAGAGGTAAGAAGAAAGAAACACACAGTCTATGTAAAAAGTACAAAATCATTTTGTATTAACAGCATAAAACATAAAACAGAGAATTGTTTGTTGTCATTAAAGGCATAAATGTAAAAAGCAAACAAAGAAAAACACACACCTTATACATTCATGTTCATTGATCACAAGACATGTAATTTGGAATCTGGGCGGTGGTGTGGGGTAGAAGGGGAAGCATGCATAGAAGGAAGTTGAGTGATTAGCAAAAGTAAAAAGCAAAAAGCATAAGGTAGTGATAGAAGCAGAAGTGGGACAGAGTCATTCCTGTCCTAACAGGGTGCTGAGAGCAAATCATTAGGCTAAACACAATTTATGCAAATTAAATTTGGGAGTGTCACTTTGTTACTCCCAGTTGAGGTTTGAGTTGGAAATGCCAACAAAAGCATGATGGCATTTTTTCCTCAGATGTAGCTTCGTTTTCCGAGGTTTGAGTTTGCCAATGATGAGGGGTGCCAGCACAGGTTTTCATACTGCTACGCACATGGAGAAGGCAATGCATGAAACAAAGGGTAGACAATCTCCTTGCGGTGCAGGTCCAGTAAGCTTGCTGATTCAAGAACAATGCTAGCATCATCCAGCAGACCACATTCCAGTTTTGCTACAAGATTAGTGACTCATACTGAACTGCACCCTGGTTATTGTAGTTACATATTTCTGTTGCACTTTAATGCTTACAGCTGGGGCGTAATTTTACCAAAATGCCAGGGATTAGCAGGTGTCATCACATGTTCCTTGATGACATCACAGGAAGTGATGTCATTTGACCAGCACCCTGAAGTGACATCACAGGAAGCGATAGAACACAGCCTTTCAGACCTTGACAAAACAGGAAGTGGCATCACATAGCATTATTACCAAGTACACTATAAAACATATGGTTGCAATATCACTGTAATGTGATATACATTTCATACAAGAATGGATCACCATATGTATCCTTAATATCAGTGTCTATAGGCCCATATTACTGTGAATGTAAGCAGAGGACCAAGGCCAAATGATAATGATGTGTTATTATATAGCACTTATGCTTAAGTGCTTTATATAGAAATATATATATATATAAACACAGCCTCAGGAGGATAGCTCAGGAGCAAAACACACTCGTCTTGGAAGCAGGTTCAATCCCCGGGTCTGTGTTTAGAAACCTGCGGGTAGGGCAAAAATAAAAGACGAGCCGAATCAGCCTGGAAACAGTCTCCTTTCGCTAATAATAAAACATCCTATTCCTTAGCCTCCAACATCTGCAAGTCAGCAATCATCCAAACAAAAAAAAACATGTATAATGAGAGAATTAGTAAAGCCAAATCCAACACCAAAGAGCTCTTCAACATCCTTAGAGACCTTGAGTCCCCATCTCCCATCCCAGACACATGCACCAAAGACATCTCTTGGTTGACCAACATACAAGAAGCACTCCTATGTTACAATCCAAAATTGAGTCAAAGAAAGAAAGCCTCACCTTCGCAAACAATCCCAACTCACCCACCCACATACGAACGAAAAATAACAACCTATTTGAATTCTCCACCATCAGTACCAAGGAGGTTGAAGATATAATAAACTGTCTTAAACCATCCAAATGTCAAGGTGACATCTGCCCAGCTCCAGTTGTCAAAGACTTGGCCAAATATCTTGCCCCTTTCATCACCTCTCTTATAAACTCATCCTTCGCTTCCAGCATAGTACCCAACAACTTAAAGGATTCCTGGGTTCTACCTCTACTCAAGAAACCCACTCTAGAGCCCAGTGTCCCCACCAACTACAGACCCATTACTACTGTGCCCTTCCTGTTAAAAATCCTTGACAGAGCTGCCTACTTGCAGATTCAGAACCACCTAGAGAAAAACAACTTGCTAGGACTAAGACAATCGGGCGTCTGACCCAAACACGGCACAGAGACAGCCATGATTGATCTCAAGACACAAATGGACAACCTTAAAGAAAATGGCAAACTAGCCCTTCTTCTCCTCCTCGATCTTACAGCCGCTTTTGACTTGGTAAACTACAATATTCTCTGCAAACATCTAGCCTCAGCAGCTAAATTCTCTGACAAGGCCAATGCCTGGATTCAGTCCTTCTTGAATAATAGATCCATGAGGGTCTTTGCTCCCATGGCAGCCGCCGAACCGGCCTCCGTCACCTGTTGCATCCCCCAGGGCTCCTGTGTTTCTCCCACATTATACAATGGGCCTCATTACGACCCAGGCGTTAACCATGGCGCTATTAGCGCCATGGTTGACGCCAGTACCTTACCGATTCCGCCATGGTGAATGGAGGAATTATCGCCCCATCCCAAGGTTGGGACGGCGGTAATTCCCCATTCACCATTGGCCCTTCCCCATTCCCATTTTTGCCCCCATAGGGCTCAATGGAAATGGGGAAGGCGGTAATTACAGTACCGCAAATTGTGGTACTGTAATTATCTCCAAGGTCCCTTTGCGGGTCACATCCTTAACGGCTGGTAAAACCACTGTTTTTCATGGCCTAAACTTCCTCAGTTTATGATCAAACTCCCTTCTCCCTTCCCTGATCCTCAATGTGCTATCCTTATGTGTCTCAGTTTGGTTATATATGTTTCACACCACATTACTACTGATTCTGGTATTTTTCTACAGCCATATGATGCATGTTTACCATTATTTATGTGTCTAAATGATCTTCAAGTGTATTACATGGAACATCAAAGGATGTAAGAATCCCATCAAAAGATGCAAAATTATTTCTCACCTTAAAAAATTTAGGCCTTCAGTTGGTTGTCTTCAAGAAACTCACGTATCTATCAAAGAGACAATGAAGCTTAAATCCCTTTGAGCAAAGGTGGTTATTTCCAGTCCAGCTATAGCCAAAAAGAATGGAGTGGCCATATTAATAAATAAAAAACAACCCTATAAAATTAGAGATCAAGATGCTGACACTAATGGTAGGTAGATGGGTGTGGGTAAAACTTTTAATTGACTCTACTTCAGACTCTATCCTTAACATTTATGGTCCCAATCTACCGGATCCCTCCTTTTGGATCTCAATCAAACAAATGATACTCAAAAATAACTTCACTAACTTGATACTGTGTGGTGACGTCCACCAAATCCATGATTAATTTTTATACTGAAAATCCAGCTGCATGTTTAAATCAAATAAAACCCATAAGTCCTTTTTAAGTTGCATAGCAGAAACAGGACTAATTGACACTTGGAGACTATCCCATCCTACACAGTTAGACTACACATTCCATTCAACTCCTCACAATACACTATCAGGTCTGGATTATATTTTTGCAATTAAAACCCTCTCCGGATCCATTGTAGATTCTAAAATTTCTAATTTTATTATATCAGATCATGCACCTGTAATTACATCCTTCTCCCGTACTGTAGTAAATAAAACTGCTAGCAGATGGAAACTTAATAATTTCCTCCTACAGGATCCACAGTTTACTAAATCCATTCAATTATTTATCCAACAATATTTCATTAATAATAAAGACTGTGATACTTCTGTTGTTAACAACTGGGATGCGTTTAAAGCAGCGTTAAGAGATCATATTATGGCCCTCTCTGGTAGAAACAAGAAACTGAGGAAAAAACATCTAGATGACCTTTATTCCCAATGAACCCAAGCAGAGCAACACTACTATTTAAACTCTAGCTCGACTAACCTACGACAGGTGATAAAGTTACGTTTCATAATCAATAAAGAAATAACAGAACTTGCAGCAGGAACAATACTCAAATACAAAACTAAGATATATCAAACATCAAACTAAGTGGGCAAAATACTTGCCTCTTACTTAAAAACGAAAACATAAAAGTTTCATATATCCCATATTAAGAATACCCAGGGCATATCTTATCATTGCTCCGAAGAAATACTGGATTGTTTTAAGAAATTCTATAGTGATCTTTATACCCCAGAATGTACTATTCCTAATGAAAATATTGATTCCTTTCTTAATAATATTAGTCGGACATCATACCCTCGAATAGACCTTTCTCACCTTGATAAGGATATAACATCCTCAGAGATTACTAAAGCCATTCATGGCTTGGGTAAAGGGAAAGCACCCAGCCCTGATGGACTTTCCACAGAATTCTATATCAATTTATCTGAAGTGTTAACCCCTAAACTTAAAGCACTATTCTCATACTTTATAGCCCAAAAAGCTTCTTCTGGATCATTTTCAGAATCTTTACGTATTAAATCCCCTTTACCAGACAAAGACCCAGCACTTTCCAGTAACTATTGACCCATTTCCCTTATTAATATTGAAAGTAACATTTTTGCAAAAATACTTGCTCATAGAATTGAATCTTCACTTCCAATTCTGGTAAAAGCAGATCAAACTGGATATGTAAAAGGACGCAACATATCCTCTAACTCTAGACTGCTACTTAATTCCAAAGATAGACAAGTCTATGCTGCCATTGCATTGGATGCGGAAAAGTCTTTTGACCGTGTAGATTGGAACTTTATGTTTCAAATCCTTCGATGGCACTGATGTGGTGATAAATTCATATCATTGGTCAAACTCCTTTATTCATCCCCCAAATCCAAAATCTATTTAAATGGCCAAACATCATCCTTCTTTCCATTGCTCAGAGGAACGCGGCAGGGCTGCTCCTTCTCACCGTTACTATATATTCTTTCACTGGAACCGTTATTAGAATTAATAAGGTCTAACAAAAATATCCCAGGGATCCAGGTAGGTGCTTCATGTACCAAAATAGCAGCGTATGCTGAAGACATCCTTATTCTAATCAAAAACCCCAAACATCACCTACCCAATCTCTTCAATGCTTTATCTTGGTCAAGTATCAGGATACAAATTAAACAGACAGAAATCAGAAATCATGCCCTTAAATCCCTACTGCTTCAAACATGACATTGATATTTTTGTCCTTAAATGGAGCAGTAGCTCCATTAAATACTTGGGTATTCGATTTGCCCCTACAATCTTTGATACCATCAAGCTTAACACTAAGATATTACTGGACACCCTTAAAGACCTAACATCAAAATGGTCTCCCCTTTACCTCTCTTGGTGGGGGCGTTTGGATATGATCAAAATGATGCTGTCCCCTATTGTACTATACTACCTTCAGCTTCTTTCTGTTCCACTATCTATTTCCTTTTTTAAAACTATATATTCTATTTTACTGAACTTTCTTTGGGGGGCTAGAAAGAGTAAAAGAATTGTGCTAACCACACTTAAAGCACCGTATGAAATGGGTGGTGTAAGATTTCCAGATTTTAAGCTATATCACTCTGCATTTCTCATAAACCAATCTCGCCACTGGTTCGCAGATATTGAAATCTCAGATACTCCTACTTGGTGCACATTAGAAAAACACTCAGTTCATCCATATAACATCACTGATCACATATATATTTTGAAACATACCTCCATGAATATCTTGGACCCTACAAAAGCATCCGTAACAACTCTACAATCCTTTGTCTTCCCTAATACCAAAGCTCCCAATAAGTACCTTTCTCCTTTACTATGGAACAACAAGAATATGGTTATTAACAACAGGATCCTTAACCGCAGGTCATGGATAAAAAAGGAATTAGATTTATCCAACACATTATGGATGGTTCTTCCATTCTCTCCTTTCAGCAAATCTCATCCAATTTCGCCATTCCCAAATCTGATTTTCAGTACTACAATCAGTTAATTAACTTGTGCCTAGATGCACTTGATCACTTCTCTAATGAGATGTTTTCTCCAGATGCCCAAGATTAACAAAGCTCACCATAACCTGCGATGTAAGAGCCTCAAAAATGTATAACATGCTCACTTCAACATTTGATGTTTGCTCAATTTATCTTAAATGGGAAAATGATTTAAGATGTAGGTTTGAGGATCGAATATGGCTCCATTTGTTTTCTAAAATTAAACACATATCGGTTTCAGCTAACATAACACAACATTATTTTTTCTTCATCCATAGAGCATTTATTACTCCAGCTAAATTAGTAAAAGCCAACCCTAATCATGATGCTAAGTGTGAGTCATGTGGCATGTCTCCTGCCTCATACATGCATATGTTCTTAGAATTTACATATATCTTCAGATTTTGGCAGGACATCTGGAAGTTAATTAAGCTTGTTTTTCTGTTGACGTTCTGCTGTCCTCTATTAATGTTTTCTTAGTAATTCTTGCTATAACAACATATATTTCTCCTGACTCTTCCAGACTGTATGATTTATTCATCTCTATAGCTTTGAAATGTATCACAGCCAACTGGAAAGACTTCAAATCTCTTTCTATCAGAGAATGGTGGAACTATATTTGTCATATTCAAAAAATGGAACTATGCATGGCTAAAAATCAAAATACTATTCCTAAATATAATGCTAGATGGTATGTTTTCATCCGTTATCTTAATTGTTTCAATGCAACTGCTCATGGCTCGTGAACATCTATACTCATGCTCAATTTATTACCAAGGTGATTATTTTCTCACTCAAATGCCTGTTATTTATTATGATTACAGTGGTAAGAACAATTTGACTAAATAATGCATTATACCCATCTTCCCTTCTTACCTTCCTTCCATTTGTCTCTTGTATGTCTTAGGTCTGTCTATCTGTTTGTCTCCACATATGTCAATTTTCATTTCCCCTAATCTTTTATCTGCAGACTTGATACTATATTTAATGTTAATCGTATCTTACTTTCTTCTACTATGCTAGTTGATGCATGCACCATGATCCAATCTGTCTTATGCATGCGCTTGGTATTGATTAATTTCTTCGCTTATTAATATTATCAACGTCTGTTCACTTTCTATTTTGGCATAAATTCCTCTCAAAGTCTGTAATTTGCTAACATATGTATTATCCTCATTACCTTAAACAATAAAAACTATTAAACAAAAACAAAAAAGAACTAGAAGGTGTGACCAAATTTGCAAAAGCATTACAACTAGAACAGGTTTCTCCTGAGGAACATGCCTTACCATTAAATAGATTTGCTGTGTTAGACATCTTACATTTGATTGTTCCACTTAGGTCTATCAACACGTCTGATATTATGTTTGTTGATCAGGTGGAGTGGGTGGGAGTTTATATATCAAATGTATGTTTTAGATCAGAGTCAATCTTAAACTATGTGATAAGTTATGAAGAAGACTTATTACGGTTAGGATATTCAAGGAGGTTAGTATCCGTACCCATGATTAAAGCATGCCCTGTGTTGACACAATTAGGTAATTTGGGGTTTAAATCATTGCACGTTGTGCATTCGAAGACTACAGCTTGTGTGAGCAGAGCTCTGATACCTAATGGTCCTAACTTCGAGGAGAGTCTCATGACAGGGTTGTTGCACTTGAATGAGCATATAATGTCTAGCACCAACCGATTACGAAGTACAGCTCTTAAGACACCAGTGGGTACTGGGAAGATGAATGGGAATATTCCCTTACCATTGGGTAATATGGCACAAGCACATGAGAGCATTGCCAAACACGATACTGAACATGGGTATTGGCAATGATTGCCTGTTGCTTTCAAGAAGTATTTCTTGATGGTTCAATGTTGAGGGAATTTCATGGTATTGTGGCACTCTAGAGGTCATAGCCACATATTTGTTGATGATGGCCTGGTATCTGAATTAGATCAATTTCAGATTGTTATTTTGCAGGAAACATGGCTCTCTAGTGAAATATTATTTGATGGGCGTACCACCGTTCAGCAACCTGCCTCTCAAGGGCATAACGGCCATCCAAAGGGCGGGCTATTAATAACTGTCACATAACCATGGAAAATTCAAATGCTAAGAGAATCGAGCGCTAATGTTCCAGGTGTCATGATGTCATTGCACCAAGTAACAATTTTACTAATCAACATTTATGAGCCTCCTAATATGGTATGCACAGAAAAAATGTAAAGGTGGTTAGTAAGATCTTGTAACATTATAATCACAAATATCCATTATGGATATGTGGTGATTTTAATGCAAAAATTATCTCAGGGGCCATGAACATGTTACATGACATGGAGCTAGCGTTCTCCCCTTGTAAAAAGCAGATTTTGCTATCACATGGACTAATTATGCTAAATGGGAATACTCCAAGTGACGCTAATATGACTGCTTCAAGAGTGTCTGGACGCTCTGCAGCAGTTTTAGATTATGCATTTGTAAACTGCTAGGGCAAGGAATATATCAGTGACATGGGTATCATCAGTCGGGAAGAGAGCGACCATCTGCCAGTATGCATGCTTTTGTCTTTACCTTATGGCAATAACGTAGCGTATGATTATGACTGAAGTGGCCAGATATTTGTAAATGAGAGTCATAATCACATTCATTGGCATCCCCACAATTTGGAACTTGCAAATGCTGTTGCCAAGCCATTACTCGCTAAATTCATTGCAGTAGAGGGTTCAAATGAAGTTGACCAGGGTATGTTGGCATTATCACGTTTCACTGAAATGATGGCGCTGATTCGACAGCAGGTGATAGCTAGTCGTGACTATAAGTCGGCCATAGAAAGATACATCAAAAACGTGTCTAATCAAAGGCCTGTCGATAAAGTGATTAGTGCGGCAAAAAAAGGGAGGCGCAAAGATATTGCTGATGTTGTCTATGGTAGTGGGATAGGCTTAGATGACGCACTGATATCGAGTAGGGTAAAATCTATTAAAAATAAGTATCGTCGGTGGATAAGACAGCACCATAAGTGTTGTTAAAGGGAACGTTGGCAACAAATTGCCTCTCTGGTGCAGTCAAACAACTCATCCAGGATATGGGAGGTGATTCGAGGAGCTGGACAACGAGATCTAACGATAAATTGCATCTCTGAAAAAGCGTGGTGCATTCATATTAAAAATACATTAGGCCAAATAGAATGTATTACTGAGCCCTTTCTGCTGCCGCAGGAGACCTGGGAATGTAAAGTGTCTGTATTTGATATTATTGTAATAATTGAACAAGATGAACAACTCCAGGGCCGCAGGCCCTGATGGTGCTTGTAACAAGTTACTTAAATTTGAACCTGACCATTATTTGTCCAAATCGGTATTCAAGGTATTATTCCAAAATCATGGTGTGTGAGTCACATTCTGACACTGTATAAAAAGGAGCATGGAATGACCCAAAGAATTACAGAATGTTGGCTATGCTCGACATTCCTTCAAAAAATATTTGCTTGAGTATTATTGTTGGAACTAAATGAGTGGATTTCCTCTAATAATATCTTGTCAGCAAACCAGATTGCTTTCAGGCGCCATTCAAGTACAACTTATTAGTGTTGGCCTCTGCAATTGAATATGCATGGCACAGAAGGAAGTTGAATGCGTATTGTGCTCTAATCGATTTCTCAGCAGCGTTTGATTCTGTGCTCAGAAATAATTTATGGCAGAAGCTTAGTACTTGGATTATACCGAAAGGCTTTTTACAATGACAATGCTGTTATACACAAATAACTCTGTGTGAATACGACTGAATGCAAGGGGGGAATTGTCTGCTAGTATACCAACAAGTTGTGGAGTTAAGCAGGGTTGCATTATGTCAGCAACCCTGTTTAACTTATGGCTGGCAGACTTAGACCTCACTTTTCAATCTCCTTGCACATACCCAGTAAAAGTTATATTATCTTCAGTAGTGTGGCTAGCTAAGTGGATGACCTCATTTTGCTCGATTTTACTCCAGCAGGTATCTGGCAAATGTTGGATGCAGTGGCTGTGTATTGCAATGAGAACAGGCTTAAAATAAACATTGAAAAGATAAAATTATGTTTTTTCCCCGCAAAGTCCAATCCTAAAATAAATTTGTGGTCTATGAATAGCTCACCGTAAGAACAGGTATATAGCTACAAATATCTTGGTCTAGAGTTTGATAACAGGTTATCCTGGGAAATCCATTGGCAATCGATTAAAAGAAGGTGCCTTGTAGCAGCTAATACGATTAGTGCCTTCATAGGTAAAATTCTTGGCTACTCTGCTCAAGCTAAATTACTCTTGTACACAGCAAAAATAAGATCTATGCTGGTCAGGTGCAAAGTTGGCCAGATTTCAAGCCTGCGTGGATCTACTTTTCAGGCTTCAGATGTTGGCAAAATACATACCATTGGGAGTGTTCATAACTGTGTATTAAAGAATTCATAGTAGCTCAGAGAAAGCATCGCACTCACATGGCAACCCGTACTCTGGGCATTCGTTACCCTCAATATGCAAGCAAACATCCTGAGCAGCATGCCATGGAGATGGGAAAGATAGACACATTACAACAAAGCATTAATTGTGGCACAATGGAATCCAGGGCCACTTTATGTGATATGGTCAATCATTTATATACACTGTACACAAGCTTTAAGGCACAAGGATTTTGTCAAGTGACCAAGGACACTGAGCTGGAATGTCTTGTAATGATTGTAGAGAGACAACTGAAGATAAAACCATGCATAAGTGACATAGGGCATGAGTCACAGAAGCATTTTATAATGGTGAAATCCCATAGGAAATTGCTCTGCGAATCAAGTCCACAGTCCGAAAGTGGATGCTCTTTCCACTATCAATGCTTTTTGGAGGTTTTTGTCTGCATTGTGAATTTGAGGTGTTTAAGAACAGACTGAATCAGCTGCTCGCCCCCTGAAGTGTGCCTGAAATAAACCTTTAATTAATCTATCAATTATTGTATGGAATTCCAGAAAGACAAATTATTTGTTATTCCTATTCTGTCTTATCTAGGGTCACTGCTCAAAGTGTTAAACTTGTGGAACCCCTTATTTTTTAAGTAGCCTGAACAAGAAAGCCAGCCACTCTAGAAACAAAGAGCCACATAGCACTGGCCACAGCCCAGGAGCTTCAAATAGTTAAAAAAAAAAACACACAAAAAAGACTAACATTTCTTTTTCATTATTTTGGAGTAGCAAGGGAGACCTTGTGGGTGCACCAAGGGAGACCTCAGTGGCAACAGGTGCGAGCCCTGGGGACCACCTAATGACGTCCCTTGCTTACAACCCTTGCAATTTACCTTGGTACAAATGTGCGCTCAGGAGACAGGGAGGATATGTGGTTTCCGGGCTGATTCATGGAATTTTTAGCGTGGTGCAAAGTGACTTTGCACTGGTGAAAAGTGACTTTGCATTGCCAAAAAACACCCTGATTCACAGAGCGGTGCAAAGTGTATTTTTGCAGTGCAAAGTGACTTTGCACTGCAAAAATATACTTTGCAATGCACTTTGAATCAGGGTGTTTGTAGCAAAGTCAATTTGCGCCGCGCTAAAGATTCCATGATCAGGCCCCCAGTGGCTTAAACAGTGATGTTATAATTTGGCAGCATGGGTTCCAATCCTGGTTTTGGCACATGACCATATCAGTTTATCTTCCTGCTAAATCTTTGCAATTTACATATGGAAATGGAATCGGTAACATGCTCTCTAGATATCGTATACATTATTGCACCACCTTCCCATTACACACGAGATAATGTAAGCTGCTTCTGCCCACATCGCAACACACGATATTGTTACTTGTAGAGAACCTGATGTTTGAGATGCTGATTCTACAAAACATGTTTTCTGTAGAGCACATTTCTAATAAAAAAAGGTTCAGGTGAATTTTGGGAACATGATGAGTACTTGGGTTGTCAATGTTTAGCACTGGGTTGTACAACTCCAGGCCTCAAGCGTGGATCCATGTCGGATTTTCATGATACCCCTCATTAATATTCATGAGATGAATTAGCATATAATGGCCCTCATTACGAGTTCGGCGGTAACCATGCCGCTATTGGCGGCATGGCTGCCGCTGAAATCGCGTCGGGGTCCGGGTCCTCGGAATGAGGACTTACCGGGCCATTCCGAGTTCGGAAGGCCCGGTAATTCCTCCCTCCAAGGACCCAGACACGGTCCTTCCCCATTCCCATTTCAGACCCCATAGGGCTGAATGGGAATGGGAGAGGGAGCAAACAACGGGCCATTACGAGATGGCCAATTGTTTGCTCCCTCTTCCCCTTGCGGGACCCGCTAAGCACGCCTGGTTTTCCCAGGCGTGCTTACCGTGTCCCGCGAGGGGAACTCGTAATGCGGCGGTACGGGGAGAACGGCGCCGGCACCTTTTACGGCGCCGTTCACTCCGTACCGCCAGGGTCGTAATGAGGCCCAATGATTCTATATGCATGCACATTATTCTTCATGAATATTAATGAGGGATATCATTAAAACATGTCAGGATTCCGACCCTCGAGACCTGCAGGGTGGCACATTCAGTCTGATAATTATAGCCCAACTCTGATCACGTTTCTTGCAAGTTACGTGGATAAGTAGCACATGTTATTTTATGCGAACGTTAAAATGACATACATGGCATCACAAGTCCGTATCTTAATTTAATTTCAACACACAAATACTCGACTAACGCCTCTTGGCGCTCCACAGATGAGCACAGCAGTTACATGATAACTAATACCAGCACTCCCTGACGCCCCTCCTAAAATGCAGATGCTGTCCAGCTCTGCAGGCCTTCTTCAACCTGGGCCCTTGTAGACTTTCTTTCCCATGCTCGTTCAGATATGCTTTTTTTCTTTCATGAACATTCTGTACGCTTGGGGTCGTGTCACTGGGTACAGTCTTTGTAAAAACATAAAAACAAGCCCTCGTTACCCTGATTGCAAAGAGTTTAAGGTTGTTTTACCACCCAAGACGTGCCACTCCGCGTTTGGCAATTCTCTTTAACGTGAGGAGTGGTTGTCAGGGGAGCTTTGCTGCGCTGCAGTGAGAAATGCACTCCAACCCCGCACTGCTCTGGAAAGGTATTTTCCTCTCCGCCCCCAGCTCTCTGTCCGTCTAGACAGTCGGAAGATTTTCCATCCCTCTATCAGATATCAAGGCCTTGATTTGCTGCTTTGCTATCCGGCCAGTGGGCTTAGGCTCCAGAGGCAAAGCGCGCCTTTCATGGCGCCATTAGGGAAGGTGTCTATGTGTGGGTGGGAGAGTGTGAGCAGAGAGAAAAGGACGGGGGGAGATGGGACCTGGAACTGGTTTTTCATTACACCAGTGATCCAAAAACAGACATTCCCAGTAATGGACATAGTTTATTTTATTTTATTTATTGAACATTTGTATGGCGCCTATACAGCAACAAGTGTTTCTAGGCACCACAAGACACAAGGAGGCAGGGAGGCAGAGGAGAAAAATGACAATAACGGTCCTACTAGGCCTTGTGACATTCAGATCGTGCAAGTGCAGTAAAAAGAAGTGTAGGGGAGGGGGAAGATCAGGGGGAAGGGATGGGATAGGGATAGAGAGGGAACTGCCTGGTTAAGTGCTAAGGGGAGCCCAGGGGGGCAAGTGCACAGTGGAACAGGGGTAGGGTGATAGTATGAGGACAGGAGTGGACCAGACTCAGTAGGCAAGTCAGGGAAGTGCTAGTGAGGGGCGAAGAGGAAGACTGATTAAAGGAGGGCCTGGCCACAGCTAGACTCATAAGGGGCACATGCAACCAGTCACAGCGGCAGGGGAGATTAGCAAGGGAGGGGGAGAGGGAAGGAGGAGAAAAGGAAGGTCCCGAGAAGCTTTCGGAACCTAAGAAGGTCAGGCTCAATTCGGAGAGGGGAAGGGAGGGCATTCCAGAGGGAGGCACCTGCCGAAGAAAGAGAACTACACCCCGCACTCTCTACTTGGAAAAATGTATGATCTGCAGAGAGTTGAAGCAAGAGGACTGAATGGCTCTAGCAG
Source organism: Ambystoma mexicanum (assembly GCF_040938575.1). Lineage (NCBI taxonomy): Eukaryota > Metazoa > Chordata > Amphibia > Caudata > Ambystomatidae > Ambystoma > Ambystoma mexicanum. The sequence continues at coordinate 389,653,807 of NC_090936.1, forward strand.
GGAAGTGTTTAGTGACATAGAGTTGAATGCAGCAAGTTTCCAGGCCCCAGAAAGCCTTGCTGCTATTGCAGAGGGTCTTGAATTTGATCCTTGAAAACACCGGGAGCCAGTGCAGAGCTTTTAGGGCTGGAGAGATGCAGTCCCGGGGCTTGAAGCTAAGGATAAGTCTTGCAGCCCTAATCTGGATTAGTTGAAGAAGACAGAAGGATGAAAGAGACATGTTAAGGAAGAGGCTGTTGCAGTAATCCAGCGTCGAGAGAACCAGAGCTCTGGAGACATTGAGTTATTGGGGGAAGGTGAGGAAAGGGAGAATGCCTCTGAGGTCGTGGAGCTGAAAGTGGGCCTTTATGGCAAGGTCTGCAGTATAAGAAGAGAAGGAGACAGTGGAGTGGAGGTAGGGCGGTAGTGGAGGTAGGGCGGTAGTAAGCCGGGCAGGAAGGGTCTGCAGATGGCATTTTTAGGAGGGGTGCACATGGGCGTGCTTGAGGGGAAAAGGGAAGGAGCCAGTGGCAAAAGAGTAGTTATAGAACTCAGCCAAGGAGGGAGCAAGAGAGGCAATGTTGTCATTGATAGTTCTAGAGGAGCAGTGAAGCACCTGTTTGTAGGAGACTTTCATAGAGCAAACTATTTTGCTAACCTCATCTGGTGCAATGGGTGAGAAGGAGGAGAGTAGAGCAGGGGGAGGAGGGTGGCAAGTAAAGGAAAGAGAGGACAGAATGTCCTGAGTTTTTGTAGTCAAATGGCAAGTCAAAGCCATGCAGAGGGCCTTGGAAGGAAGAGGATAAGTGGAGTGTGCAATAGAATTGGCAAGTTGCTTACAGATTTTGAAAAGCTCAGCCATCTTGTTTGTGGACCTTGGTGGCCCAGGAGATGCAAAATTGGATATGGGCCCACTTCTTAGAATGGATGGAAAATCTGTATTGCCTTCTGTTCTGCAAACCTGCACTTGCGTTTTAGAAATGCTAGGTCGGAATCATACCAACTATTTCACTTGGTAGCAGGCTTCATGCGGATCCTCATGGCAGGTCCAAGGATGTCAAAGGTATTGGAGATGGAGAGGTGAAGGTTAGCAAGGGCAGATTCAATGTGAGAGTCGATAGCAGGACAGGTGAATGAAGGAGACAGCAGAAGTTGCTTATGACACTAGCTTCATTGGTTGAATGAAGGAGACTGGCAGTGCGGGCAGAGGCTTATCCGGTGAGCACAGGAGCTCAAGAAGGGAGGAGAGGAGAGCATGGTCGGACAGGAGAGAGGAGTAGTGAGAGGGTTAGAGAGTGAGATGTCTGCTGAGATGAACGCATCCAAGGTGTGCCTGGCAGAGTGGGTTGGACCAACATGAAGAATAGTGAGGGAAAGAGAGTCACAGAGGTTGCATAAGAGTAAAGTGGTTGCTTCAGGAGAGTCAAAATGTATATTGAACTCTCTGAGGAGGATAAGCTTAGAGGTAGAGGTCAGAAGAGAAGAGGCGATGTCAGCCCACTCTCAGAGGAAGCAGGAGATCAGCCCAGGGTGCTGTAGATGGTGGCGAGAGTGAGGGGGAGGGTAGGAGAAACTCAGAGCTTGCAGACAAGACATTCAAAGGAGGAATAATGTTGAGTGGGTATGATAGAACCAGGGACCCATTCAGGGAAGACAAGGGCCACTCCACCTGCAGACAGGTTAGGCCTGGGCTTGCACAAGTTCTTGGAGCCCTCAGGAAGGAGAGTGTCAAAGCAGTGACGGAGCTGGCATTGGACCACGTCACAGTGAGATCGGGGACGTTGCTCCCCTTACTGCCCCTTGTCCAATACAGCGACATATAGCAGCAGCCGTTCCTTTTCATTTTAGGTGGATCACGTCATTTTATGGGACATGTCCTTTGAAGTGCAAACAAAGGGAGACAAAACCCTTCCTTGATTCAAGTAAAGAAAGGTCCCATTAGGTTCTAAACCATTTTTTAAAAATGAAGAGTTCAATGAGATTAGTGAAAATAAAGGTCATTTTCATCTTTAAAAACTTTTCATGAGGTGGCTGCTAAAGACTTTGATGTCATTTCTTCCCTTCTTACTATTCTGCCATCTTCCAATCCTCATTTTAAACATGGACCCTGGAATCCCCACAATGTGCATTGAGAAATTGTTCTCAATCTATAAATAAATAAATTGGGCTTTTATATTGTGCAGGACAGGACGTGGTGTCAAGCCTGTGCTGCTCTGCGTTCTCTTGCACGTTGTCCCTGAACTATCCTCCTGGCCCGCAACTGCTTCTATTTTATAGTGCACTACTCACACAACCAGGCATCAGGGTTCTGTTTTATATACATAACACAGTAACATTGGATGATGTCCTGCATACTGCATACAATGAAGGCCTTCATTCACTGACCTTTTCAGGTCCTGTTTCTGAATCCATAGAAAGACTACGTGCCTCATTAGAAATGTAGCAATATAGTAAAAAGGTGGCAGTACTTCTTGTTCTGCCACTTTTTCTGGTGTTAATGGAATTACCTCCAGTTTTGCCACACTGCTGAATTTTAGGTTCAGCTTTGAAGTGGAGGAATTGCCACATTCCAAACACTGAAATTAAATAAGGCCTAAAACTGTCAGATTTACCACAGCGGAATTACCGTTCACAGTAAATCCAACAAAATCACCATGGACTAAAATTGGCTTTAAAACGGGGATAACCACCATTGTGAACCCCATTGTAATCCTGCAGTAAATTCGTGTGGCGGTAATTCCTGTTTTGTGACCATATTTGGCAAATAAGGAGCCCCAAACATTTACCAAATCACCCCTGCAGGTTCCCAGGTGCCACATATGTGGAAGATGAAATACAAGCGAGAAAAATAATGTTTTTGCTTTTGCAAAGCCTGAACATTACCGTGATGTGTGTAACAGGAGGATGGAGATGGAGATCCCGACCACCTGTACTGACCCTCTGGGTGCATGTGTGTATATAATTCATACTAAAATGGGCTACAATTGCCACAATGTATAACTTGCGTTCAGTAACACCCACAGCAGGGGTCTGGAACCTTTGGCTCTCCTGTTGTTTTAAACTGCAACTCCCAGCATCCCTAGCCAACATAGTCAATGATCAGGGATCATGGGAGTTGTAGTCCAAAACATCTGGAGAGCGAAATGCTACAGGTCACTGACCTACACAAATATTAGCAGCTATGGTACTGAGAGTCAAAGGAGTTTAAGGGCTGCAACTTCCCTTGGGAACTCGAATGGCAATCATACACTTGCCCCACAGCACCAACTGTACATGTCTTTGCAATGTCTACCAAATGCGACCTCTCCTTACTTCCCCCTTTTCAATGTACAATCAATTTAGGGATATTTATGAATGGACAGAAGTCCACTCATTGGCAAAGTATCTCCCCCCCAACCCTCCTCCCCTGGTCTGGACTTCCAACCACCAGCTCCACATGTATTCCAGCGCTAGCAGGCCTAAAACATAGAACACTCAGAATTGTTTCCAAACCCAGGCCTTGTAAAGCATATTGTAAAACATGAAAGGAGGCGCATAGTAAAACATGTTGTAACCCATCCAAGTGGAAACGACCTAATTTTCAGCATTTAGTCACCTACTGCACATAGTTATCAACATTTCGCTTGTTTTTAATTGGCATTTACATCACAGGGATACAGATTTAGGGATAATTACAACTGGTCTTTAGAGACTTCTGGAGGCAACCACCATTTCCTTCAGTGCCCTTTTTTGATGAATTGAATGTCCAAATCGCCAGTCGTTAAAACTAAGTAGAGCGGTAGGTTATATAGAAATGAATTTAGCTTTCAATGCTACTGACAGTTTTCCTAGAATAAGTACAGTATAAAGGGGTCCATAATTGCAGGGGTCTCTATAATTGTATTGATGTAAGCTGGAACAAAAGCAACCACTTCTTTCCATGTTTTGCAGTTACTGTAAAATTGTTTCAGCATGTGGCCAGCACATTTTAAGAAACAGGCTGAGGGTCTTAATAAAAAAAATACAACCTTGTATCAAGAAAAGGTCTGAAGACTTAAACAGCACCTGGCACCTAATAAAATGTTTTACCACTGAAAAACAAAGCCCTCAAGAGAGAACTGTAATTAGCAGAATGAGGCTAGTGGGATGCCTAAGAATTTCAGAGTGCTCTGATAAAATCCTCGAGTTTAATATCCAGAATGGTGAAAGTAACCGGACACCATCATCGCTGAAATTAAGCTAATGGGCCAACGCAACATTTAATGGCTCGCAGGCTGCAAAGAGCAAATCAAGATATACATTAGATATATTAAAAATCTCTTCCAAATGGGTCTGCTGCATGCACGACCACCTTGCATCCAGGAAACCCTGGCTTTTTCTTCCTTTCAGCACTCAAAGCTTCTCTAGCCTGATCGATTTACAACCCAAGTTTGCCTCTTCCTACTCTCCCGACCCGTTTCCAAGCACAATGGAAGATCAGTCCCGCTAAGATGTCAGCGAGTGCGCATAATAACCCAACACAAAGGACACCCACTGCCACTCACATGTGCACACACTCACAGCTCCATAATCATAGCACATCTGGAGCCTCATGCATCATACTACAACTCCATAGGACGCGCCATAACGTCACGCCTCTATCACACTTTCCCAGCAGGGTAAGCACATCTCCCTCTGATCAGGTGCCTGGCACATTTGGTCAGAACAGAGCCACCAGAAATGCTGCACCATCATCCAAACACATCTGTAGATTTTGTGAACAACATTCTGAACATGAGGGGGTGTCTCCACTGGGCAGACCTACACATTGGCCAAATCTCTGCTGCCACTGTGCAATATCTTGAAGCTACGAATCCTAGTAGCCAGCCATACTGTCTAGGAAGAGAAGCATGGATGCTGGGGTCTCTCAAACAAAGGTTTAGGTTCTCCAAAAACAACATGGCCACATCTCCATACATGTGATCTTTGCCCCACTCGCTCTGAGACTTGTTTATTAGTGGCTGAAACAGCAAGGGGTTCGTACACTCTGGGCAGTCCCTCACACCACCACAACTCTACAGTCATCACTATCACATTTCCTAAGGGGAAAAATGGCAGGGTAACAAAGCCGTAAACATATATGTTTTCCCCAATTAGTAAGGCAATCACTTGGGGCCATCTCTCTCTCTCTCTCTCTCTCTCTCTCTCTCTTTCTCTCTCTCTCTCTCTCTCTCTCTCTCTCTCTCTCTCTCTATCTCTCACTCTCTCTCTCTCTCTCTATCTGATAACACAGCTCAAGAGCTCAATAAACAGCTTAGCACACTGGATGATATGTTCATGCTTTCAGACACTATGCTCCTGCACCAGCTGTTGACGTACAGCCACCCAATGCTAATCAGTCAATCCAGAGGTTTGCCACACACATAGTGTGCACTGCATTTCCATAGACAAATCGTGTGCAGAGTTCGGCAAAGCATTCTCTATCTGGAAATTGGAAAGACTAGGGCCTCAGTACAAGTAGGGCAGTAAATTGGGCGGTAATTCTGCTGGGCAGATTTGCCATGACTTCCATTGTGTCTTTTCACAAAGGTGACAAGAGAGCGTACCGGCCATTGTCGGTAACAGTAATTCTGTTTGGCAGAATTACTGCTGAAAAGCAACTTCGGATGGTATTTCCGGCGGCTCATGGCAGAATTAGCATTACCGCCAGGCATATTCGATGTACCAGCAGAATTACCACCAATGGAAATAACTTCATTGCAGGAATGGGAAGACTGGTGGCAGCCATCTTTAAGAATCCAATCCGCTCTGAATCCCACATTTCCTGTTGCCATCCACACATATGAATACCTAGCAACATCTGACAGCAGTAAAAAAAAGGGAAAGTTGCTGGGCATGAAGCTGAAAAAAACATAAGTTTAGTGATGATGAGCTGCAGGTCCTTGCAGATGAGGTTGTGGCTCATGACGATGAGCTAAATCGGTCAAAGCACAGGAGGACAACTGTGCAGATGAAGTCTGCCATTTGGACCAGCATAAGGGACAAGGTTGCAGCAGTGGGTACAGTCTCACAGGACAGTGAGGATTGTCCAAAGTGCTAGGACGACCTCAAGGCAGGGGTCCACAGCCTCACGGAGAAACACCGGTGTGAGATATCTGCCACACGAGGTGGCACAGTGGAGCCATTTATTCCTATCCCATTGGATGAGAAAGCAAGCAGCATACTCCATATGGAAGGGATTGAGTGTGTTGGGAGTGAAGAACATGTACCCAGCAACAAAGACGAAGCTGGTGAGTATGAATGCACCCTCTCCCATGATAATGCACTGGCCAAATGCCCATCCTAAGCATGTGTCCCTCAGCACAGATGGACCCAATCAACAGGGGAATGTGCAACCTCATTGCAATGTGTATGCGTGTGCAAGGGAAGGTTGGAGACTGTGCACATATGTATGCACTGTAGGGGAAATATGCCTGTGAGTCCATGCAACTGTGAGAAGCACCCATGTGTGCTGTGAAAGGTCAAGTGCCAAAGTGAACCCCCAGCGCCACCACATGCACAAGTCACATTGCTAGCCCAATAGGCAATGAGACCATGCATATGCAATGTAAACCCTCAGCAGATACAACTCCAACCTTGCATTTGCCATTTTCATTGGCCTGCAATCAACCCTGCCCAGAAAACTTTACGTTTGTAGGATGACAACCCATCATGTTGCATCAGTGACTTGCAAGCCAACGTACAAGTACGCATGATGACTGACAGCATGTCATTGTCCACCCAATAGGTTCACAGTCAACTCAGACCTATGATGCTGGGCCATCAATATCCCAGGGCACATTCACTGGCACAAGCACATCGTCCTCCACAACTGCACTGCACAGCCTTGGCAAAAGCAGGAGGAAGAGCAGGTGTGATGCACCAAGGGCAGGGCACAGCAGAACCACAGCAGCCGTGCAGAGGCATTGCCACTATGCCATCAAGTCTGCCAAGTGGCCCCTCCACCAGCAATGTACATGCCACTGCACCTGATGGCAGCACACCAGATGCATCTGCAGGTGCAGCAGCCTTGGCAGCTACAACCACCACTCCACAGCTGGTCGCTGTGGTTGTGTCCGAGGTGCCACATGCATCCACTGGCAACCAGGGCTCTACACCCACCATCTGCCCCTAGCTCCCCCTCATCACATGAGGTAAACAACCAGGCACATCTGTTTTGTGACCTGGATACAGGGTCTGACACTGATGCCAGTGGGCCACATGACGCAGATGTCATGGATTATGGGGCAGCCCCAGCACTCCCCACAACCTACCTTGCATGCTGCAGCAATCTGGAGGGGAATGGACACAATGGATAAGCAGCAGATCCATATTGAGACCATTGCAGCTACACAGGTCCAGCATCTGCAAGCAATCCATAATTCAATGCAGGGGTCATCACAAAGGATTGCAAGGTCCTTGGTCTGGGAGTGTTGGCAATTGTCCATGGCAACTGCAGCCCTAACTGTTGTGAGCCAGATGGTAAGGGAGCTCACCACAGAGGGCATCTCAGCATATGCTGAATCGATGCACGCCAGCATGCTCCTGACCCTCTAGCACATCTGGGGCCAAGAGTCGGACCAATGCACCTGAATCAAGCCACAGAAAGGGCCTTTGGCTTGTAGCCCACTTGCCACTAAGTGTAAAATATGGCTTATCCACAGTTGGAACATCATGGCAAGGGCAAGAGGCCATGGAAAAAGCATTGATTCTTCCTGACAGTATTTCAATCGGCACAAGGAAGGTGGGTGGGTATGGGTATTGTGAATTGGGATGTTGGAGGGCATGGGGTGTGGTTATTGGGAGATTGGTTGGAAGAGCTGTTTGGGATTGGGGAGGTGGGTGGGAAGGGCTGTTAGAGTATGGGTGTTAACCACAGCTGATAATAAAATGTTGTTCCCAGCGAGGGCACAATCAGAATAAGAGAAACATTACCCCATCGGGAATCCCTCGGTCAGGATTCCACGGCCATTGTTCCCAGCGGTGGGCTTGGCAGCCCCTCAGCCAATGAGGAGGCTTGAAGCGGGGCCATCCCCGCTCCAATCCTCCACTGCTGAGAACCTGCCTTTCGCTCCCCAGTAGCAGACTCAGATAAGTTATTATTTTTTTAAATAATTGTTTTCTTGTCCCTCCTCCCCCCTCCCACTTACCTTTAGCCTGCTTTGTCACTGGTGGGGGATGGTGGCAGCCTCCAGCCATGTGGAGACTCCGGAGCGGGGCCATCCCCGATCCGAGCCTCCACACGACTGGCGGCTTCCATCGTCAACCGCTGGGGACCCAGGTATGTTTTTTTTTCCTTTCCCCCTCCCTCCCGCCCTTCGAAACCCAACCCCACTTCCATTCCTGTCTTTTTTTTTCGGGAGCGGACACACTGGGATCAGAAGTGTTCCCAGTGCTTCCACTCCCGATGGCCGCCATGGAAAGGGAAAATGGACTCCGTTTTCCCTTTCCTGATGGCCATTTTCTTGGTCGTTTTTCTTTTTTTTTTCTGTTCCGAAACGTTTCAGGACAGAAAAAAAAATGCTTTTAGTGCCCCCGGTCATGTAGATCTTGTGGGCCGCGGTACTAAACGCAATATGACCCTCATGGCGGGGGCATTACCAACTCAGGTAGTGCCCCAGGGCCTTTGTTAACTATGGGCTGCGGGGCATTACCTGAGTCGGTAATGCCCCCGCTGCTCAGGCCATATTGCTTAAATAGTACACTTGAAGAAATGCGAGGATAATTATTTTTGTGTGAAGGGGATATATTCAAAATATGCAGGTATGCATACGTGTGATGCATGTGAAAAATAATCATCATCATAATTCCTTTATTCAATATTAAGCCTTCAGGTACATGACAAATGCCATTAACAGTACATACATATCAAAATTAATTCAATAAAAAAGGGTTTTGCATATTCTAAACACTATTAAAAAAAGAATCAGCAACCAGATACAAAAGTAAAATAACATGAAAAGCGTGACAGCGATAATGCACCCAAAAATTCTAAAAATGTCATTACATCGACTGGCAATAAATTGTAGCATAAACATACATAATTCATTCAGTGCCCTTTTCCTCTGCAACCAAGCTCTATAAATGTAGCGAGCGGTAGCAAATACCATGGGTAGATCGGTAGAAACTGCCCAAAATGTGGCTACTCCACAAATACAAATTTAGCCTTAAATTAAAGGGGGTATGTACGGGGAGTTCCAAAGGTAGAGACAGTTTCTAATATTTTTAGTATCCTAAACCTGAACACACTCATATTTCCTTACTTGTATTTATGTCTGCTTCCCTCTAGGGTTCCGTTCATATTGCCCTGAGGAAGGCTATACTGTTTGCCAAGCAGTTGGCACTACGCCGAAATGTGTAAAATGTGCCCTAATGACATGTAGGGGCACATCTGTGAAGTCAGAATGTTTACATACATGTAGACAGACCCGCACAGGGTTATCTACTTACCATGTCCGAAAGAGGGCCCATAAATAACTTTGGACGTTAACAGTCGCCCCTGTATCAATCAAAGAATTGATGATTGCAATTAAGATTTGCTTCCTTTTTCATTGAAACTATTGATAATTAGATTTGTTTCTTTTTTCTTTCTTCTCTTTTACCGCTTGCACTTTCCAAATTATCTTTGTTCTAAAATTGCGGTTTTTGTTTTCTTTAACTCCTGCATTAGTCAATTGTCTCTTTCTTCCAAATTCTTTGATTTATTATTTCAATTTTTAGCTCTTTGAATATTCCCACTAACTGTTTTTTAACCTGTTTGAATAAAACAGACTACTTTAAAAATATGATACCATTTTGAGAATTTCCCTGACTGTGTTCATTTTGTTTTAGGATACCAAACGTGATATCACGGTTGATACACATATTCTATTAACATAACTATATACTGAATGATGATTGATTCTATTGACAGCATGGACTATACATTCCCTGATGTGACTTTGTTGTATGCAGAGCTACAACAAATGTACAATGCTGGAGAAGCCAAATAGACCTTAGAAACAGTAATCCAAACTCCAACCACACGCCTTCTACCAGCACTGAGGATGGCACACAATTTATAGCCTTCCCTACAAGGTCTCTAACCACTTCTTACTAGTCTCAGGTACAAGAGTGATGCCTGAGCTGCATGGGCACCAAGATCCTGCAGAGTTCATGAAAAGTGGGTCCCTAGTGGTTTTGGGCCAGTGCACTAGTGCAAGCCAATACATCACCAATCTGAAGCAAGTCAACACTGACTTGTCTAACTGGTGAAGCAACCTGACTAAGCAAGACAAACTCTTGCATTCATTGCCAGGGGAATTTCCTCATTTGTTGTCAAGATTGAGAAAACAAAGGGGGGACGTGGCTTGGCAGCCATGGAGTAGGCTGTGACTCCATCATGCTCTGTGAACCGGCGATCGATTCTCAGTAGCGTGTGCTACCAGGCCACAGACTACTGCATGAAAACAACATTATGGACGTATAAAGGTGCACCCGCGAATGAGTTGGTTCAGGAGAACGGGAGATCTGATACTTTGTATCACGGTATGAATGCGGCCGTATGATAGCAAGATGGCGGCCGCGACAGAACAAAGAGACACGTGAAATCAGCAGGCGCGTATGCAGAACGGGCTGCTGGAGCGACCATCGATCACTGCAGCGAGAGGACGTGCGGAGGCTGGGTCATAACCACGCGGACCGCAGGCACTTAAAAACAGAAGGAGCAGAACCCCAGGGAGAGTGCAGGCCGTGTGATATAAGGCGGCGCTGCAAGAGGAGCGCATTGCGGCCAGCTGCCGCTCCCAGAAACACAACCGCGGACCCGGCCCCCTGTGATGGTAAGGAGCTGCCGGGTCTATCCCAGCAGCAGAACCGGCAGTGCGCGCACGTATGTGGCGTGTGCGGCTGCCGGCAGTAATGCCTGCAGGGCTAGTGAAGTGGTGGGGGCTTGCAGTCCACGACCGTAGGCTGAGTGCAGGGCACCGAAAAGCACGCTGCCTACTGAGACATGCGCCCAGCCAGTAAACAATGGGTGGCAGACATGTAGCCTAACTGACATGCCCTTAAGTGCAGCACGGTAAATTCAGTGAGCCGCGTTGCGCCTTTCTATACTGATTCTTCCTGTGCCGCTACGCTGCGGGCTGGCAGCACAACGTCAAGTGATGTAAGATGGGGGGACCCTGCACATCACAAGGCCATTAAATGAAGGCAACTAGACCCCAGTATTGTGCTTGGGGAGACTCAGCACCTGCACCTCTGCAAAGACCCAAGACAAGCCAGTTGTGGAAGTGGCTGAACATTAATAACAGCGGGAGTGAGAGGAGGGGCACGTGCACCCCTACCCCTCTGGAATTGGGTGGAATCAGGCTCTCCTGAGGAGGGGGACAAGATCACAAATAGCCCCCCTGGGAAGTGACACACAGTGAAGAGGCAGAATCTGACATCCCTGTGGCGATGCTGCGGACATTGGTGCGTGTGGGGATGTAATAAACATGCACCGGGGTGGACTGGATATCCGGATGGGCTGAGGTGCGGGTGGAAACAGAGTAGATTACCTGAAAGAGCATCATATGCAACAGACAGTGAAGGTACGTGGGAGAACACAACCCACCTGAAATCGGAGTCCAGCACATGCTACCGTATACTGCGGCTCTCTGAGGGGAACGCACCTGGGCCTGGATTGTCCTGGTGTTGCCGAAGAGCTACAGGGGAACAGAGCTGATACGACACAAGGGGCCCCAGAACTGGACACACAGAAAAGGCTGCATCATATTGGTTAAAGGATTTAGGGCCAAAAGTAAACAACCCACAATGGATGCCTTTGCTAAGACGCCACAAACTCCCACTGCTCCGGTGTCAGGCTCAGCGACAGTCTCCGCGGACGGTACTCCAGGGGGAGAAAATCACCAGGTCCTTGCAGTGATAACGGAGCTGAGGAACACATGGGGATAGCAATGACGGACCTACGAACAGCCCTAGAGAACACGATTGATGCAGTGGGAATAGAAGTTACCCTGCTGCGAAAAGACATCAGGGCGCTGGGGGAAAGAACAAGTGGACTGGAGATTGCAGTGAAAACTAATACAGAAACTAGTACAAATAATGGGAAGGAAGTCCACATATTAAAGCAGCAGGTGGCTAACCTGGAGAACCGAGCAGAGGAAGTGGAAGGGAGGGTGAGACGGAATAATATCCGAGTGGTCGGCTTGCCGGAGAGGGAGGAGGGCCAGGACCCCACGGACTGTGTGGAGAATATGATCCTGCAAGAGATCGGTGCGGACAAGCTCTCTTCAGGGTTTACTGTTGAGCGAGCACATCGGGCCCTGATGAGAAAACCACGGCCCGTGGCCTCTCCTCAGGCGATAATTGTGAAAATATTAAACTATAAAGACAGAGAAAATATCCTGGAATATTTTCGTAAAGGTGGGATGATAGAAAGGGCATCTACTAACATCACGGCGTATCCTGATTACACAATGTTGGTGCAAAGGCAGAGATACAGCTATGTGGAATCAAGAGGAGACTGCGCACGGCTGGGATCAAATACAAGCTTTTGTACCCTGCAAGTTTAAAAGTCTTTCACAAAAGTAAAGCGTTCTATTTGGAGACCCCAGATGATACGGTGGCGTGGCTGGACCTGCAGGTCTTCCCGGATTGAGATGAGGAACAAGATCACGGGAAGCACGATAAGTGAGGGGGATGCAATAAGATCACTGCAGAGGGGAGCCCCATTGAGTTATGTTTGGACATTTGAACTGTATTATGTCACTCTTGAACTTATCGATCCTGTTGGACTGGAATATAGATAACAATAAGCATAAGTTGACTGGGAAGTACTAGCGGTAATAAAAAACAGGAGCAGTAGAATGGAGGCATCTACCCCCCAGGAGTTAGTAGTAAGACAGTCACTAGGGCGGCTTGACCCTGCTGAGCCACGAGTACGGGCTATTGCCAGAAAGGGCTAGATGCGAGGGTGCCTGAGATCCAGGGATGGAGCTGGGCAACAGTTGGGGAGGGTGTTGTTGGGATGGGACAGGGAGGTGGGTGGTTGGGAGGTTGGGGGTGTTGTTGTGTTTTTAGTGGGGAGTTTAATTTGGGATACAAGCCTAGACAGACAAGTCAAGCAAGTGGATTTGGAACAGACAAGGGAAAGGTGGAGAGGGATTCTGCTATGGAATGGGGGAATCTTAAAGTGGTTACCTGGAACGTCAGGGGTCTCAATAGTTACCTCAAGAGGAATAAGGTCATGCTATACCTACGTAGGCAAAAGATAAATATAGCCCTACTGCAAGAGACGCATCCGACGAGAGACAAGTTGGAGATGGTTGGGAAGAAATGGAAGGGGACTGTGGTGGGGTCGTCATACTCGGCATATGCCAGGGGAGTCACTGTGCAAGGCCGACGCGAGGAGACTGGATTGAAAGCACTCGAGGGATTTACCCGGGACTAATAAGAAAAAAGACTGAATATGATTGTTCTTTTGTTAATTCCCTATTTGTTTTGAGAAAGGCTCTTGAGCAGCCGAAACACGTGTAAACAAGGAATAAAGGGCTTTTTGTGTTTTTTGAAAAAACCTATGTGTGGCGCAATCTTTGAGTGGCAGACTATTTTTGGATTTTTGTCTAACCAAGCAGGTAGGGGATTGATTCCTCCAACAAGTGCCACAAAGATGCGACACGGCTGAAAAGCCTTAACATTTAAATACAAGGTCGCCAACAGAAGAGGTTGTACCAACACAGATCCCAAAAAAAAATAAAATAATAAAATAAAAAATCTGTAAGAAATGGAAGGGGACTGTGGTGGGGTCGTCGTACTCGTCATATGCCAGAGGAGTGAATATCGGGGTGGCGCCACATGTCCCATTTCAACTGTTATTGACGTTGGTTGAAGTGGATGGGAGGATGGTCATAATGAGGGGGTTGGTGGAAAATAGGGAGATAAGTGTTGTGAATACGTATGCCCCCAAACCAGAACACAGCAGCATATTTTAAAACATTGTGCAATAACCTCATCATGTGTGCGGGAAGTGCGGTGATCTGGGGGGGACTTTAACTGTGTACTAAACCCTAAAGTGGACAGATCAGACGGGAAAATAGATAGACCTGCCCCAGCGGCTAAAGCACTGCAAACACTACTAAATGACTTTGGGTTTGAAGATGTATGGAGGGCGCAACACGCCCTAGAGAGGCATTATTTGCATTATTCTGCCCTGCAGCAATTCCATACGAGGCTAGATTATTTTTTTGTTACACTTGAGATAGTGGCAGAGACCACGCACATTGAATACAGAGTGAGGGTCCTCTCGGACCACTCGCCTCTGATCCTTGGATGGCAATATCATCCCCCGAGGGTGAGGATACCAACATGGCGCCTCAGAACAGAAGCGCTAATGGACCCCCTTTTTAGGGAGGATATGAGAATGAGATTGGCAATTACTTTGAGACAAATACTGGCAGCGTGGATTCGGCGGGCACACTGTGGGAGGCCTTTAATGTAGTGATGAGAGGAGTAGCTATATCAAAATCCAAAGGACTGCAAGGAGGTATCCTGGCGGACCTGCGGGAAGAGGAGAGCGAACTGGAAAGGGCATAGAAGGGAGGAAATAATACTAAAGAAACACTGAAGGGAACTCAGGCTGCAGCAGAAGTGTGCTGGGCACTGGGAGAGACTGTGTAACCTCAGCTATAAAAAATATATAGAGAGACAGCATGCGGGAGGGGATAAACCTGGGAGGATCTTGGAATGGCTATATAAGAGTAAAACCCCTAGACCCATGACCAGGACGATAATAAGAGAAGACAGGAGGGTGGTTGACACCCAGGAGGGAGTCAACCAGGAGTTCGTAGTTTACTACGGGCGGCTAAATGGAGACAATGGGGAGGATAATCGTGCAATGATAGTGGAAACATTGGAGGACATAGGATTGCCACAGATTAGTGCTGAGGAGAGAGGGGAATTAGATGATCCGATCACTTTGGAGGAGCTAGGAGGAGGTGGTGAGACAGTTGCCTACTAATAAGACTCCGGGGGCTGACGGACTCCCAAGTGAATTCTACAAAACATTCAAGGGAGAGGTGCTTCTCCCGCTGTTGGATATGCTGAACGAGGAATATGAGCGGGGCAGGCTGCCTGAGTCACTCAGAGAAGCAGTTATAATACCGCTACCTAAACCAAATAAGCCCGGGCATAGTTGCGGTTCATACAGACCCCTATCAATGTTGAACCAAGACAGTAAAATACTGACAGCGGTCTTGGCAAATAGATTGAGGAGGGTCATTGGCAAATTAATACATCCTGATCAGACAGGCTATGTCCCCAATAGAAACATAACCAATAACTTTAGAAAGCTCCATAGAGTCATTGAATACGGAAATGAGAATAAAGGTGAACTAGCAATTGTGTCATTGGACACAATCAATAAAGGCCTTTGATTCGGTGAAATGGCCATGGCTGCTGGCGGCCCTGGCCGGCTATGGGATGGGGCCTGGATATTTGCAGTGGGCCAAGATGCTGTATAGCGAACTGCTGGCTAGAGTTAAAACTGGAGCAGTGATATCGGAAAGGTGGCAACTTTGTAGGGGCACCAGACAAGGTTGCCCATGGTCCCCCATGCTTTATATACTGTCTCTAGAACCCTTGGAGATCTATATGAGACAACAATATGATACAATAGGCATTGCTGTCGGGGGCAAACGACATCTGATATCCTTATATGCAGATGATGTGCTGTTGTATATACGACACCCGGAGGAAAACCTCCAATATATACTGGAAGTAATGGAGAGATATGCAGAGATGTCTGGGATAGCGGTGAACCCTCAGAAGTCCAGCATGTTTCCATTAGGCGGATACAAAGAGACCCCCTTGGAACAACTGCCTGTGCTACAGATCCCATGGGTGGTAGGCACGTTTCGCTATCTAGGGATAGACATATACCACACGGTGGAAGAGGAGCATAGGGTCAACACAGAGGTAGCTATCAAGAAAATTGAAAATTGCATGAGGTTCTGGGTAAAGCTGCCTTTAGCAATGATGGGGCGTGGAGCGATGCTGAAGATGGTGGTTCTGCCTAGGCTCCTGCATTACTTTGGGAACATCCCGCACTGGTTACCAAAGAAATTCTTTACTAGACTAGACAGTATGTGCAGGGATTTCCTGTGGCATGGCACGTGGAATAGAGTGGCCCTCTAGAAACTCCAGAATTTCCATGAGAAAGGGGGTATAAAATTGCCCAATTATGAAGTTTACTATGTAGCGTGCCAACTGCAATATGTGGCTAAATGGCGCTCAGATGAAGTGACCTCAGAGTCCAGGCTGTTTGGACAAGATTGTGCCCCATTTTACTTGAGAGAGATGATGTGGTTGCCCAAGACCGAAATGGAAGGGCGTCCCAAGTTGATGATATTTGGGTGGAGGGTATGGCATAGGGCATGCCAGATGATGGAGAATCCATCCCCATGCTCCCCGCAAGTGCCACTAGATAAGCAACTGAGGATGATAATCAGAAACCACTGGGAACCGGCTGGGTTAGCAACAATGGGTGACATTTGGCAAGAGGGGACTATCATAGATTTTGAGGTGCTGGGAGAGGAAACTAGGTTACACACGGGCCAGTATATCACGTACCATAGAATGGTGCCGAGAATTAAGAGTACATGGCCTGAAGTGGTACTGATGGATGAACCTGGTGCTTCCATAGACACGATATATGATATAGCGGAGGGGGGACATGAGATATCCAGAATATATGAGATGGTGATGTCTAAGTTTGGTAAGGAAGTAGTACAATTGAGACTAGACTGGGTGGCGGAAGTGCGAACCCCCATGGATGATGGGTTGTGGGAACGAGCCCAAGGGTATCACAAGAAGGTCTCTAGGAATGCAAGATTAAAGCAGATACAATTGTATATCACGCATAGGGCGTATATGACACCCCAAAGGATATCGAGGTTTAAAAATGCAGGATGGCAAGCATGGTGCACATGTTTTAGTCATGCCCGGTTATTGAGCGCTTTTGGAGCGAAGTGGCACAAAAGCTAGCGGAAAGAGGGGTCAAGATTGTGGTGGATACAGTGTGGGCCTGTTTGTTGGGGGATTCCCTAGACCACAGAAACTTCAACATGTGAGCAAACAAAAGGACCTGGCATATGCGCTTGCAAAGAGAAGAATTGCTATGGGGTGGAAGACATGACACAGGCCACGATTAGAGGTGGGGTGGAAAGATTTGCAGAAATGGGCAGAAGCGGAAACCATGGTATGGCTAGAAGCGAGTAGTGCCGGAGGGCAGGAGGAGGCAGAGACCCTGATGGCCTGGAAATTACTAATAGCAGAGTTGTTTGGGACAATACAGGATCAATCGGAACCCGTAGAGGGGGAGACCCTACTATAGGATGTGAGAACAGAATATGAGAAGTAGTAGGCTCGAAACGGTGGGGGAGGGATAAGGGGAGGAGTGAATATAATTAATCAATATATTATGGAAACGTTATTAATATACTGCAAGTTTGGTTTGTATTATTTGTTTGAATAAACTAATAAAAATTGTTTTAAAAAAAATAAAAAGTTGAGAAAACAAAAGGGGGTCAGCACAATAGTCCAGTCGAAGATCTCCTTTTATGGGAAACGTAATTACTTTGATAGAGAGATCCAAAGTCAAAAATGTCAAATGAGGAGACAAGTCAGGAATGTGACTAGATTTCCATTTAAAATCTGGGAGGAGAAAGAAAAAGGGAAAAAGGCGCTGAAACAACAGTACATACATTGGTGCAGATTACATTGATGCCAAAAATATATTGCGAAAAATCAAGACATACTAAGCAAAATTGCTAGTCAGAATACACAGGGAATTTGGTGGACACTGAATAATAAAAGCAACAAACAGTCTCACTGCTAATCCTCTGTAGTATTGTAGGAGGTTTGGGTAGAGTATTTTACTGATAAATCTGAGGCAAAGTTGAATACTTTGAAGGCGTCGAGCACTGTTAGTACCTGTTTGTCACCTTTGTCCCCTTCCTTTGATCGACTAGATATTGAGCTCACCATTAACAAATGAAATAACTCACAAGCATCTGGTCCGGACGGGGTAATGAATGGCGTTATTAATAGAAACCCAGTACTTTGGGCTGATATCCTTTATTATTTGTTTACTCACATTGTTAGGAACTCCATCTGTCCAACTTCTTGGAACTCCTGAATTCTCGTCCCAATTTAAAAAAAAAGGTCACATAGAAGATACCTTCAGTTACCACTTATTTCACTGATTGACATAACATCCAACATCTTTGCAACACTATTGCTCAGAGAATTGATGTTGTGGGCTGAGGGGGCCAATCTCCTGAGCTGGCTTCAGGAGAGGTAGTGGCACATTAGTGAGTGAATTGGCCCTGTCTGCATGTTTATCTGATGCTGGGCCTCCCTAGTGCTGATCACTCTTTGTGGCAGCAATCCATCTATCTTCAGACTTTGACGACATTAATATCTCTATTCTATGATCTAAATTGTCTAATTGGGGGATAGACCTGGGCTTATTGCACCTGATCCAACTGATGTATTCTAATAATTCAACCAAAGTTAGAATAAACATGATGGGTGAACTATCGAGAAAGATTTATTTGAATAGGGGTGTACGCCAAGGGTGCGACTTAGCTCCATTTTATTCAATTTATATTTAGCTGAACTCTGGGCTAAAAGTAGGGAGTGCAGTGTTATGTTCCCATGTGACCAGGTTTGAAAGTGAGTTGCATTGCTTACGCCAATGATTTAACATTAATGGACTACACACCTGGGGATTACAGTAGCAGCTCGAAGGTGTAGAAAAATATTTAAATGCAAACTACTTACATATCAACCCTCGGAAATCCTATGTAGTGGTTAGTACAACACACAGGAAAACCAGTAAATTCACATGGAAACTAAACAATACTCCAATCCAGAGAGATGAACCGATTTACTATTTGGGTTTTATAATAATCGTAAAAAAAACTTCATGAACACCTTAGATCATGAATGGACAAAAATAAATCACTCATGCACCTCCCTCCTGAAGGCCATAAAGAGCGAACTGTGTGCTTATTCCTTTATTCCGATTATTGAGTTCTGTAAAGTCAATGTGCCACCTATCATGTTGTATGGTAGCAAACTGTTAATTATCAGTGATCGGAAATGTTTTGATGTCCTTGAGTCTAAAAACCAGAAACAAGCACTGCAGCATCCAATCTGTTCAAATTAGTATCATCAGATTGGAACTGGGACTGACCTCCTGGTGGTCACAGTACATCATAAGGAGCCTCTCTTTACAGGGTAATTTGGAGCATTCAGGTAAATCCTCTCTCTGGTTCTATTTGATGGTGCTACTCTCAAAAGAATCCAATCCTTATCTAAAGAAATTTAAGAGGTGATGTGGCAAGATGAAGGAGGTTGTGGACTTGGATGGCCTAGAGCCTGAGGGCGTGCTGAAAAGAAAGTAGAACATTGGGACAGAGAAATGGATCTGCAAGATCTTGGCAGATTGAAACTCTATTCTGGGAAGGAGCTTCTCTATTTACCTCCAACCGATCCAAGATCATATCTAGTAAAATTCCCATCTTCAATATTTCAGCATTGGTACCTCAGGTTCAGACTACAATGCTGTCGGAATTGAAACAATATTATGCCTCCTATCGCAACAAATGTATGTGTATTGGCCTACGCCAAGTTGTCTAAACATCATATGCGAACAAACTCGATGGCAAGGTCTTGACCTTAGAGAAAGTAATGTAAGTCGCCATCTTGGATTAAGCCGACATTTTAGGTTCTCTTGTTATATGGAAGTCACCCTGAACATCAAAATGGAGGCCGAATGACATTCTGAGTAAGATTCTGGCCGTTGTGACCTCCGTACACACGAATAATTAATGTGCCTGCAGGCCACTTGTTGGGGTCGTGAACTGAGACCTTGTCCTACTGTTGACCTATGTGTAAATGTACAACTATATCAGCGAAACTAATCAGAATGCATATATTATAGGATTGACCTGGCAAGGAACCCATAGGCCTGACTCCTAGAATGGTTAACCCGTGAGAGGGTTGGCCAAGGGCTGGATAAAGAGTATAAAAGACCCAAGTATTCCAATGTACGGTCTCTCTCACTAACGCATTGAACTCTCGTTGAAGTTCGTTATGTTACTCTGAGAGTCGAATAGCTATCCGTTTGTCAACTGACTTTGGTAACTGTTGTAGCTTTTAAATAAAGCACTTGTATGTTCTTTGTAACCTGTGTTGGTGTGTTTCTTTCTGGGCTTCCCGGCCTCATATTATTTTTATGTTTTCACAATGCCTCCCCACTCTGGAGCTCATTGGCCCTAAACCTTTTATACCTAATGATATGAGAACTTGTAGAGTGTGTGATACGTGTTCCGTTGAGATGTTATTCCATCTTGTGATATGCTGCCCATTTTCTTGGGGTCTGAGAATTGGAGGTTTTGGGTGATTTGTCCATTTGATGTCCCAGAGTCTGTCTCATGACCTATGGTGTAGGCTTATGACTAGTTCTCAAGACTCACTTATCGTTGCTCTGGTCAGAATGTTAATGGTCATTTTTTCAGAATTGACCAAGCTATCAGAACTAGGTATAAGGGATTTGGTTGGTATAGACAACGCTTAATCGGGTAGCTCTCCACAGTACTCAAGTAGTAGATCAGTAAATGTATTACAGACTTGAAACTACAAAGGAATTGTTCATTTCTATATATTTTTATTTTCAGCTTCCTCTTTTATAATGTTTATTATATGATTATATGAATACACATTTTGTGTAAATGTACTTTTTGTACTGGAAAACAATAAAAAAAACAACAAAAAATCCTGCTCAGAACTTTCTCTCATCTGTTGTGACTTTTCTTTTCTTACAGGAGTAATTTATTTGCACCTCAAAGCTTACTTTGAAGTGGTCAGACCAGATGCATGGAGACAACCTTTCCATCTGTATTTCAATGTTTTTTGCAATAACCCAGTCCAGCTGGTTCCATTTAGCTGTTGTGGGTTCTGTATTTATAACCCTAAAGTCAATAATATTCAACATTTGCTCAAAGTTGAGTGCCTCTTTGTCAATTGGCTTCCCTCTCCACCTATTGCTATCACCCAAGAGAAAGGTGGCTGCATTGGGGGGTTTCAAATTGTTGAGCTGTTGGGTTATTTCTTCTGTGAAATCTAAGGTAAGGGCGGGAGGTCTGTATACCACTATAATATTAATGCAGTCATTTTTAATGGGAGTGTGCTTGAGGTGCAGTACCTCACAACCAATACATGAGGTCGTAGTCGGAAACATGTGTAATGAATCGCGAACTATGACTGCCACCCCCGCCCCTATCCCAGACTCTCTATTTTTTGGGTGGATGGTGTATCCTTCTGGTACAGCAGTGTTTCGTATTTCAATACATGTGACTTCTGCTTGCTGGGCAGTATGCTGCGGCACATGTCTATTTTACCTTACCTTTTCCATGGCATTCTGCGCACTTAGTTGCGTGGTAGCTATGTTACATTGCTGAGGGAGCCTACTCGGCTCAGTCGTCTCCCCCACAGGTCTCATCTTACCTCATAGGGTGAAGCAACCAGGAGGGAAACCTGTCTAGGACAGCCTGGGACGCCGCAAAGGCCTTGGACGGCGAGAACCGATGAAGACCGGCTTGGCTATGAAGCACCGGCGCTTAAGAGCCTGACGTTTCGTTATATGCCAAGCCGGGGCTTCTGGTGATTGTAATACCTGTTGGTCAACTCGTTAGCAACAAGGATCCCATCCGAGGATGTTCCAGACAGAAAAGTTGAACTCAGTCCACAAAGCTCAATACAAAGTCAGTCACGAAATACTCATGCGGCGATTATCAGATAAATTAATCCTCATGCACGGTTACTATACACAGCTGTTTTAAAAAATTCACAGCATGTATCTGCGTGTTCCACAAGTCATATATGTTTAAATTGCAATTAATGCAGCCGTCAATGTTACAGTGTTTACCCGTTTGTTAGATTGTCCATTAATGTTATGTCTGAATGAAGAACACGCGCTCTGTACTTTATAAGTATATTTATTTAGAAGTTAACAGGTAAGTATGAAGGCAGGGAAAAGGCATCCACCGGTCCAGTATACACCAGAGCAGGCTCCCAACTGCTTGTGAAAGGAACATTCCCTGAACACATACATAAACATTCCAAAGGAACATTCTAACATGGAGCTGAGCTTACCTGCATACATTAGTATAAAACATAACACATCTCCCCCCTTTAACCTTTAACAAATTAATAATTAAGGCAAAATGAAAAATTGCCCAACAAACACTTTTCATCAAGGTGTACCAAAAGATTGTGAGAGATTTCATTGACAAAGCACTCATGACTATAATGCAAATAATTAATCAAGTGAAGATACTTACATTACAAATCAAACTTCTCATAAAGTGTACAAAAAGATTGTTGAACATTTCATTGACACAGAATTACTTAAGTGCATTGCAAGGAATTAATAAAATGAACATCAGGAACTCTTTCATAGTACCTTCAACATCTCTAACAAAACCATCTGATTTGTGGCAGGCCATTACCACTACATCCTCGCAATAGGGAACCAGCCCACAATCAACTACACCCTTATCCACCAATGCCAAACAAGAACCTTGAATCACTGATAATTTTTACCAAAGATGGTACTAACTAAGCACAGATGAATTACTCCCTTTTCTCTAAAAGAATCTTTACCAACCACAAGAAAAATCAATGAAACCATAAACGGTGATTCCCACGAACTGTATCCACCCACAACTTAATATAATTTCCATGTGTGGGTAGACCTACATTTTCAGAAAATATGGAACGGCCACCTGAACCCAGGAAGACCACCAAAAACATGCACCACGTGCCGGGACAACCAATCCCACCAACACTTAATACTCCATTTGCTCACCTCCACTCTTTCACAAAATCACATCACACACTTGGCAATTTGCGCGCAAAATATCTGACAACAAGTGTATAAACATCAGTTGCGTTCATAATATTTGGCTACAAAGTCCTTTGTGATGTTGAGGGGAATAGCAATTTTACTTTGCTTCTAGTAATTTGCGGGATGGGTTTCTGGAAAGATACTTCTTTGAAACAGTGTCAGGATTTCTCATCCCCCACAATTTGACACACCAAAGTGCACTCAATCTCAACCGTCCTTCCTTTTGCACACTCTCTCACAGAATCACATTTACACTTAGGCAATTTGCGCATATAATATTTGGTAAACAAAATTATGGAAAATCAATTGAGTCCAAAATATTCAGCTACAAAGTCCTTTGTGATGTTACCTGTGAAAAGAAATTGTATGTTATCACATTGATGCAATTAGTATATTCTCACTATTCTCAAAGACAAAATTTCGAGAATAAACTTCCAAAAAAAATGTAGTGGATCTCCGTCACCATGTCCACACCAAAATGACCAGAGGAATTGATTTGTGCCCACATAAAAGTCCACTACCATGGTGCCACCAGAAACTAGGAAGACCACCACACTTGCACCTTGTGTGGGGACAACCAATCCCCCAACTATGGTACGACCACCTGAACCCAGGAAGACCACCAAAAACTAGCACTATGTGCCGGGACAACCAATCCCCCAAAACAAAAACTACACTTTGTGCCGGGACAACCAATCCCCCAACTATGGTACGACCACCTGAACCCAGGAAGACCACCAAAAACTAGCACTATGTGCCGGGACAACCAATCCCCCAAAACAAAAACTACACTTTGCCGGGACAACCAATCCCTCAAACTATGGTGCGACCACCTGAACCCAGGAAGACCACCAAAAAATGTGCACTCTTTGTGCCGGGACAACCAGCCCCACCAAAATCTCACTCAAAAAATGCACTTAGTGCGAGGACATTTGCCCGCCAAAGTCAAAAAGTCACCCCACTGTTGCACTTTTCTCCAATAACTTTTTTTTTTTTTTACATGCTGCAAAGAAAGGTTAATAATGCGAAGCACAATTAGCATAGTGCAATTAGTGAATGGCAAACGTGTCATTATCAACCCCCTTCATTTCTTCCATGAGCCACACTAGCAATACTTTTTTCTTCTCAATGGCTCCTTAAACTGCCCAAATATATCATCAAACCACGCCAAATTATGACGGTCCTTTTCATTTGTGATAACAGGATATTTTGGAGCAGAGCCCAAAGAGTATTCAGAAACTCGTGAGAGCGGCTCTTTGAAGCTTCCGAAAATGTCATCAATCCAACCGTAAATGGAAGGCACGCCATCCAGCTGCCTCCGTGCTGGCTCTTGATGCTTTACATAATCACCATCGTGATCTGGCAGCATTGACTCAATACAAGAACAGTCATTATTTCTTACTGTTTCATAGTTTATCTGTAAAAGCTTGTTGGTGTCTTCACTTACACAACGTTCATCCGGAAACAAAATAAGACCTTTCTTCAAATCATGCGACGTGTTACAATCACACTCTCCACTTTGAGAGCCTTGCAATATGCCTAATGTCCAATGATTGGTAGCTGTGGTGTGAGGCCAATCAACCTTAGAAACAAAAGGACGTGTTTCCGTATTTTTTTTTATACGAGGCATTCTCTTCATGTCTGGCCAACCGTTGCTCTCGTGAGCTGATAGAGTTAATCTTCCAGCCAGCGACGTCATCATTCGACTCTCTGCAATCAGCCTAGGCAGAGACTCCGTACAGACACAAACCATGCCTTCCAACATCATTAGGTGAAACTTGCTCTCTCACTCTTGTATGTTTAAACATGGCCCACAAACTGCTTTCTTCATCCATTCCGCTCATGTTTAACGGCGCACAGCAGTTTAACGGCACAGAACGCAAGGGAAAACAGGAAAAACTCTCCATTTCTTCCGTAACTCTCACAGCTGGAGCGCTAAGAGCTGTTCCCAGTCTGCTGGCACAACACTCTAAGTCGCCACACTGCCATGTGTCAACGACTTCCTCCACCCCTTCCAAAGCGGACTCCTTATCTAGGGGAAGGGATGGGTAATGGACCCGGTGGATGCCTCCCCATATTTCGGGCCTTTCATGCAGAGTTCCCTTTACCTCATACATTTCTTTCTCTTCGTTTCTGCTGATGAGACTACATGTGCCTTCCTCTTTCTTCTCCCTATACTTCGTGTGATCCATTGATGTAAGCGCTCCTTCTTCTGAGTGGACATCTGCTGCTTTCCTTAATCCCATCCTCGTCGCCAAGGTTAGATTGTCCATTAATGTTATGTCCGAATGAAGAACACACGCTCTGTACTTTATAAGTATATTTATTTAGAAGTTAACAGGTAAGTATGAAGGCAGGGAAAAGGCATCCACCGGTCCAGTATACACCAGAGCAGGCTCCCAACTGCTTCTGAAAGGAACGTTGCCTGAACACATACATAAACATTCCAAAGGAACATTCTAACATGGAGCTGAGCTTACCTGCATACATTAGTATAAAACATAACACCGTTCCAATCCCATTACTGTTTCTAACAATACAATTGCTGTTCTGAAATGGAATTGCAATATGGCAGCAGCGAGGCTACTGGCAAGCAAATGAGAACTCTCGCCTTACAGTAAATGGAAGCGTAGGTCAGCGCCTAGCAACCACACTTACCTTGGAGTGGGAGGCAACTCAAGGAGTTCATATCATAGGCCGGTGGGACCAGCGAAGACCTGCTTGGCTATGAAGCACCAGCGCTGAAGCGCCTGGCGTTTATTATTTGACAAGCCAGAGCTTCTGGGGATTGCAGTACCTGGCGGTCACCTGGTTAGCAACAAAGATCCCGTCCGAGGATGTTCCAGAAAGGTGGAAAGTTGAACTCAGTCCACAAAGCGCAATACAAGATTGTTCAAGAAATAATCAAGCAACACTTATCAGACAAATCAATCCTCAAGCAGGGATACTAAACACAGCTGTTTTAAAAAATTCACAGCGTGTTTAAATTGCAATTAATGCAGCAGTCAATGTTACATTGCCTACCTATTCCAATCCCAAAAAGAAATTAAGCCTTCAGTATTATTTCACCCTTTATTGCTGACACATTTTTTCAAAACAACCCATTTTTTGAGAACATTAGACATGAGAAAATCAACATAGTATTTAAGTCCGGGGCGTGGGGTGATGGGCACCAAACGATAAATATAGCTCTCTATGACTTCTAGTGGGATGCCGTCAATTTTCCAAATGAAGGGTTTTTTTCACATATATTTATTACCCGTCCTATTTTAGTTTTACTGATGTTAATGCTTAGATTGTTTTGTTTTGCAAATAATACCAAGGCATCAATTGAGCCCTGGAGGCCAATCGAAGTGTGGTCCAATAGCCCAGTATGATCTGCACAAGATAACCAAGAAGCTGGTTCATCCCCAATCGTGGGGCACATGTTAGGTGCTGAGCTGATCGCCTGGGCCATGTCTGAGATGATGTCTGAGATGTACAAATTAAATAGCTAGGGGCTAGGACACAGCCCTGCTTCAGACCGCAGTTCATAGGGCTATCCTGGGTTAATTAGCCATCTTGATTAACAAGTACCATAACAGAGGTTTCAGTGTATAAGGCCATAATGAGATGAGTCTCCCTCATAAATGAGCTTGAGGGACTGAATCGAATGCTTTGTCAAAGTCGACGAAGCACAAGAACACATTTGTATTCTTGTTATTTGCGACCCCAGCCAAAATAGTTAGTATTGCAGACATGTTATGTAATGTGGAATGTGCCTTACGAAATCCAGTTTCAAACAATATGTAGGAGACTCTTGAGTCCAGGCCAGATATTGAGCTTGTTCAATATTATTGTTGACAAATATTTTGAGTTGCTATCTAGCATGGCAAGGAGTCTGTAGTTGTCAGGGTTGTTCCTGTCCCCTTTCTAAAACACTGTAACTAAGATAGATAGATAGATAGATAGATAGATAGATAGATAGATAGATAGATAGATAGATAGAAGGGATGGTACCTGTCTTCAAGATTTTACCAGAAAGTCATACAAGGGTATGAGACCAAATGTCCAGCTCAGCCTTGATCACTGCATTTGTGATTCCATCGTGGGCTGGGGGCGCTGGAATTCTTGAGTCCCCTTTATGATGAGCTGAATATCAAGAATATCTATGGACAATTCACTAATGAACTCAGAAGATCAAATGGTAATGGGGAAACGAGCACAAGAGGAGTCCAAGTAGAGAGCTCTAATTGCTGTGACCCATGTCACACTACGGAATGGTCGTTCATAATTCATTTAATGCAGGAGAAGGGCACTATGGTTTTGGACCCCCTAGAGTAGCTGATGGATGTTGTCTTAACCTACTTTATTTATTTTAAACTTTGTTTTTATTAATTTCATAACAACATACAACCGGCACAATGCGCTCCCCAATCCCAACCCCCCTAACCCCTTCCCCTTGACACACCATAGCTTGATAGTGACCCCCAGTTCTGCGAATATAGTGTGCATTGTCAAGTATGATCATTATCACAGCTGATCAGTCTTCCCAGTCTGCCAATAACTTCCATCCTATGAGCGGCGTCCCGCCCGGGCTTATATTTGACCCTTAGGTTGTCCGTCTAGATCTCCTACCCGGTACCACCCGCCAAAGTCCCGGCAGTATTATTAGCAGGTTGTTGGAGTAGGTAATGGGTGTACGCATACGACATACCAGTGTCACAGCTCCATTGTCTATTCATTGATCCCCATCCATTCTCTATGTCGTTACAGTGCATAATGTCATCTTTCCATTGTGAAACCTTTGGCGCTCTTCCCTTCCCCCACAGCATGGCCACTCTCGGATTAGCCAGTATAAGGAGCAAGGTCACCAATTTCCCGATTCATGCAGGAAACTCATTAGTGTAACCCAGCAATCCCATCATTGGATCAGGACCCATCGTTTGGCCTATAATCCCACCAATCGTTTCGAACACTCCGTCCCAGAACAATTGTATGTTGGGGTAACTCCAAGCAACGTGGAGGGAAGCCAATTCTAAATGACATCTATTGCATCTCCCTGTAGCATCCAGGAAGAACTCCTTGATTCTAGCAGGCGTGTAATAAAATTGGTGAATATATTTGAAATTGATTAGTTTGTACCCAGCATTGATAACTCCCTTCTGAATTCCTTCACAGCAGTATTTCCATGCGTCCTCCGGGATCTCCCTTCCCAATGATCTCTCCCATTTTTCCCGTGGGTGTGATGCTCCCATGCCCCTGGACTGGATAGACATATAATACAGTCCCGTGGTTATACGTCTTCCCAACAGGACGTTAAGTGTTTTATCTAGGATGGGGATATCAGCGGCTGATCAGGAAAGGTATTAAACACCAACCGGAGACTCACCTTGAGCCTGAGGTATAGAAATACATCTAAGGCTGATAGTGTCCCCCTCTCCTTCAAATTCCCCAGGGTCACAAATCTACCCTCAGGAAACAGGTCTCCAAAGCATGTGATGCCCAATTTTTCAGTCATATCTACAAAGCTCTTTTTCCTGGTATGGGTATCCCTGGCATATAAACTACTGGGAGCTGGGGTGAATAGAGAACTTTGCCCTTCCACTTCTGGTCTAATTTAATCCAAGCTTTACATGTTACCTCCACCAAGTTCTTTGGGAAGTGTACACGGTTTGGGGCCAACAAGATAACTGACCTTAGCAGATTGGGGGCTGCTACCGCTATTTCCACTTCAATATGCTCCTGTCGTGTTGTAACCTGTGCCAATATACCAAGAACCCAGCTCGTTCTACTACGTAATATGTCTCAAAGTCCTACAGCGCCAGACCTCGCTCTGACACCGGGGCCACCAATTTATCCCACAAAACTCTGGCCGGCTTATCTGCCCATATAAATTGCATAATTGCAGCTTTCAGGCCACGAAAATAATCCGGGTGACCACCACAGGGGCATTTAGGAAGATATATAGGAATCTCGGGAGCAGCGTCATCTTAACAATGGATATCCACCCATATAAAATCAGTGGAATCCTCTTCCACCTGCCCAGGGCTTCCCAGGCCGTGTTCAGAGTTTTAAAATCATTGTTATGGTACACCACCATTGGATCCCTCGCAATAGAGATGCCTAAGTAATTTGTGTAGGTCATGTGCCTTTGAAATCCCCATGTATCTTGGAATTGGGACATCATTTCCGTTAGCGGGAACAACACTGACTTGGATGTGTTCACCTGTAGCCCCAACAACTCCCCGAATCTCTGAACATCCTCCATCACCGGATCCAGATTCACCCCGGGGTCTTTAATAAACAATACCATGTCGTTGGCATACATTGAGATTATTAATTTGTGGTTATACAATTGGATTCCCCGGTGCACATGTACATCCCTAATCCTCTCCGGTAATACCTCAATCACCAAAGCGAAAAGTAGGGCTGACAAGGGACATCTCTGTCTCGTCCCCCTCTCAAGAGGGATGGCCGATGTTAGCTGGCCATTCACTCTCACCCTTGCTATCGGCTGTGTGTACAGTAGTTTCACCATGCTTAGGTAGTGGGTCCCCATACCCATACGATGAAGGACAGAAAACATAAACGGACATTCAACCGAATCAAACACTTTGGTGGCGTCCAAAAGGGCAGCCACCGCTGAGTCTCCAGGAGATACCGTGCCATTAACCCAAACATCCTCCTGAGGCCAAAGCGGCCCGGGATAAATCCCCCCTGATCCGCTAATACCATTTCCGGCATAAAGGGCGACAACCTCAAACCTAGAATCTACGCCAAGATCTTATTATCAATGTTGATTAATAAAATTGGGCGATATGAAGAGCATTCACAGCTTGGTTTATCGGGTTTCAGTAAAACCACTACCATTGCCTACTGTAATGAATCCGGCAGGATTCCAGATTCTAAGTTTCTAGGAGATGAGGCGTTGAGGAATCCTCAAAATGTTTATAAAATTCCACCATGAACCCATCGGGCCCCAGTGATTTCCCGGACGGCAGAGATTTAATTGTGTGCTTTACCTCCTCTAGCAACAATGGGAGATTTCGATGTTCGCTTTGGGCTGCCCTGCACCAATGCAGCAGGACATTATCTAGGTAGTCCTCTATATCCCCACCTAATGCCTGTAGATTCGAGGAGTACAAGCGACTATAAAACCGGAAAAACTGCCGGACTATCTCCTTAACCTCAAATTTGCTATTCCCCAGCTCATCCGTAACCACCAGAATTCTACCCATAGGGCTATCAATTTTTGTCGCCCTTGCAAGAGTGCGGCTTGGTTTATTACCATCCCCATACTGTTGTATATTAGTCACATTTCTCATAAACTTAACTTCCCTTAACGCTAGCTCTTGGAACTTTTATCGACACCTGAGGATCTCTGCCCCGATATGATCTGAGGGAGCCGGATTGGCTACCTGCAGCTTTTGTAAGAGAGCTTCCTTGGCCGCCAACTCCCTCCTAATTAATCTGAGAATGCCAACCTCCCTGGATATACATTCGCCCCCTTAACACACATTTCAAGCTTTCCCAGAGTACCCCTGGAGACTGCCCTGAGCCCACGTTTAGTTCAAGGAAGGTATCAATCACCGTTTGCAAGCTCTCCCTAAATACCGTGTCTGAGAGGCCTTCACTCTTTAATCGCCACGTAAACTCCCCCCTAGCCCTCCCTTCTATGCCCAATTCAAGAAGCACAGGGTGCGGGCCAGAATCTCGACCCCTCTGACCCTGCCCAACGCTGACTGCGATGTAAGAAAAAAGTCCAGCCTTGAGGCCGACCCATGGGTGTCGGAGTGACAAGTATATTGCTGCGACCCTGGGTGTCTCACCCTCCACACATCGGCAACATCCCACAGGAACGATACCTCACGCAAGCGATTCATCCCTTTGTACCCGCCTCCGTGCACACCTCTAGATCTATCTAATTCGGGTTTCATCACAGTGTTGAAATTTCCAGCCGAAATCATCTCCCCAGTTGGTAAACCTCCAAGCTGCCGATCTATCCAGTACAGGGTCTCCACTGTATCCTTATTGGGCCCATAGTAGTTAATTAAAGTGTATAGCTTCCCTTGTATGGTGCCCTGCACTATAAGGCCACTACCACCTTCATCCTTCATCACCGTGGTCTGATGGAACCCGACCCCATGATGAATCAGTGTGCAAACCCCCCTCGCATATGAAGAATTGGACGAGAAGTACCTATGACAGCCCCACATTTTCCCAAAAGCAGTTTCATTATCTCTTGTTAAGTGTGTCTCCTGTATAAATGCTATTTCAACCTTGTGCCTCTGCATATACAGCAGTATTTTACAGCGTTTTATGGGGCACTTCAATCCTCTGACATTCCATGTACAGAATTTAAGTGACGCCATGCATCAAGCTGGTAGTCATGCAGGCCACATCTTGGCCCGTCATTCCGGGTCGGTGCGACGCAGCATCCTTAGAGCAACCCACTGCAGGTGTGTCAAGCCCCCCCACCACCAACCCCAAATTGTCTGTGAACATATAACCCCACCCCCTGCCCCCTTTTGAACCCCCCAACCTCCAAACTGAGATCTGGACATCAGGCCTCTGTGTAGCTTCCCGCGAGAGGCACCGCTCCGAACCCAACCAACCCCTCTCACCCCAAAGAACAATGCTCCCCCCAGCTGGGTCTAAAGTATACAGTAACATCTTTGCAGGATATGATGTCATAAAGACCATTAATTTTCGTTGTTCCCTCTCTGCCGGGACTGTTTCGGCAGCCGTTCCAAGAAGCTGGAGGCCTCTTCCGGGGTATGAAGGAATATCGCTTTGCCATCATGCTCTATTCGAAGTTTTGCTGGGAACAGCATAGCATATCAGATCCCACGATCACGCAGTTGCTTCTTCACTTCCAGGAAAGTTTTCCTTGATGCCTGAACTTTATCCGAGAAATCAGGGAAGAGTCTGATGTTATCCCCTTTGTAAGACACTGTTCCCAGCTCCTGTGCTCTGCGAAGAGTGGTATCCCTGTCCCAGTAATTTAACAACCGCTCTATAATCGTGTGCGGGGCTGCCCCAGGGACTGGCTTCCTTCCCGAAGGTACTCAGTGCGCTCTCTCTACCACAAACATGTCGGAAAAGCCTTCAGGACCCAGAGCCTCTTTGAGTATAACCTCCACCAGTTGTTCCAGGTTTCTCTGATCCACCGACTCCGGCACACCTACTATCCGCAGGTTGTTCCTCTGAGAGCGCGACTCCAAATCATCCTATTTGTCCTACAGCTCTTTCAATGCCCTGTTCACCAATGTCATGTCTCGGATGAGAAAGTTGGACTCATCATCGACAGTCGACACCCTGCCTTCCATTTCGTCCAATCGGTCGCCGTCCTTATCCAGCCTGACTTGCATATGGTCCACCTTGCAGGTAAGCATATCCATTTTTCCATCCAGAGCTTGTATACTGGATTGTAGTTGGTTAAACCTTATTTTGATATCCTGGAAGACCCCCGAAGGACAACCACAGGAGGGGACTGTATCCCCCGAGACTGCTCCATAGATTCTGCGTTCCTCGCCGAAGCCAAGTTGTCAAACCGCAGCTTGGATTGTTGTTGTCTGCCTCCCTTGCCAGACTTAGGCATCCCTTTTCGACTGATCAGGGGGATCTTGTTCAGCACTCTGCAGGATTGCACTCTGGGGGTCCAACCCCCAGATGACGCCAGATGAGTATGGCAGTCGCGTCAGGCCCGTGCCTGCTATGTAGTGCTGTTGGAGGTATGCCGGCAAATGGCGATGGGCCCGCACCCCTCACTCCACCTCGGGGTCCTATGGTGAGCTAAGCCAGTATTGTGTAGGGTGCTCCAAGTGTGGTGTAATAGGTTATGTTGCATGGGCTGCACCCAGCCCTAAACAGTCATTACACCGCTGTCAGGCTCCAATTTTGGTGTATTGCTCGGGCCAGCTGCCTTGGGGCCCAATGGCCGTACAGATCCCACCTCTGCGGGAGCCCCCACCAACGCCGGGCTGGCGCTATGCGGAGACTTATATCCTGGGCTAACATCAGAGTATGCTCGGGCCCACTCCTATGCCGCCAGGACACCACTCTATGCTCCGCTCCGGCCCTCCTGCTTGCCCAGGCTGTGCCGCTGCTCCTCCAACCCTCGTGGATCCCACAGCGCCGTCCTCGGCCGGCACGTGGCCCGTAGGTCTGCGCCTCCTTCAGAAACTCTATGCCTCCCAGGCACCGCACCTGATCCAAACTCCTCCTCTCCTGTGGCTTCGCAGGTCACAGCCCAGCCGTAGACCTCATGGACGGGGGGGCCGGGCGGGAGCCCAACCCATCCCCAGAGTTTCCTAAGGCCTCAGCTGTGCACCAACGTCTGCTAGCGCACCCCACCTGGGCAGAGATGCACACAACTATGGAAGGATCGCACCCGTCCCCTCCTCTCCCCCTCCGGCAGCTACCCCAGTCGCGCCCAGGGGGGAGCCTCCAGTCAGGCGGCCAGATGGTATAGTCCTCAAGCCTGGCAGGCCCCCCAGGCAATCCCCAGCCTCGGCCTCAGCATCTATGGGCTTGCTGCGCCGGGATGGCAGCATGCAGGGAAGGGCATCACCCACCTTCCTCCTGTTTGTTCGATGAGGAGCTCAGGCGCACCTGCTAAAAAAGTCTCGGTCGCCTCTCCACCCCATCACCAGTCATTCACACAGCTGGTCGCGTGGAACTCCATGCACCATTTCACACGCGGGCGACCGATGAGGACCCGTGTTGTGCCGACTCTGTCCTCCGCTCTCCCTTTGCCCTCCAGAAGCAGAACCCCGTAGGTGCTGGCCCAGTCCCCCGGCCAGGCCCTTATCACAGGGACCGCTCTCCAAGGTCCGGCTCGTCCAAGCCCTCCATCCACGTATTGGGGCTGAGTCACGCCGAGGACCCTCTGAGGCTGCTCAAGCTGTCCTCTGCAGTAGAGACTCCGACCTCCGCAACCGGTCCCCTCAGACGTTCCATTCCTACAAAAAAGCCACCACCCCGAGGACAGCACTTTTATAAAGACATGCCCCACTCACGAAGGCAAAATGCTGCAGGGGAAAGCTCCGAATACTGTCCGGATTTCTCAGGGTGGTGGGGAGTTCACGGGCTCACGGCCATTTTGGCTGGGCTCTCGGGCGCCCCTCGTCTTAACCTACTTTAGCTTTGGAGGGGGATGTAGTAGTTTGTTGGGCTGCCTGTAGCTAGGTGGGATTGGATTGCAGGTGGTTGTTCAAGAGGATACAGAAGGGGAGGATGCGGAGAAGGAGGATGTGGCCTCCCAGCTAATGGTTCAAGAGGAGGAAGAGGCTGAGTCATCTGCAGCTATGCCTGCTCTTTCAGAGGGGGCAAGGTGAGTACATTCCTCTGTTGCCAAGTGTCAGGCAGTACAGGGGACATTCCAGGCCCAGAGAGTGTCCATCTCATCATGGGCCTGGAGGCATTTTAGATTGCTTTAGGAAAATATCATAAGGGTCTAGGAAGGCACTGTGATATGCAATCTATGCAACATACAATTGCTGCTTTTTGTGGACAACTGCAGTGTAAAAGTAAATGAAATGGAATTGTGGGCTGAATAGTCCTTGTGAAAGTCAGATTCCAGTGAGCCATCTACGACAACATCTTCCATAGTCGTAATGGCAAAGTTTGAGTGCCATCAGAAGGACAGCTCAAATGCCCATGACTAGTACAGAACACACTGGAACAAGCAGACATAAGTCACACCATTTTCTCAACCTGCCCAAGCACATCTACCCACCACACATACCAGGCAAGTATCATCATCGAGCAGCAGGCCTTTGGTCCTACAGTCAGCACCACCACCATAACCACTGTGCCATTCTGTTGTTGTAAGACCTCTGGATTTGCTGCTACTTGTGCAGACCAAGAGACTCCAAAGGATGTATCCAGTGGCCAAATATTTCCTGTATTGCTAGTTGATCATCAGTTGGGGGAGTGAAAACCCCATGGCATGGGTGGATGTCATGGAGGGCTGCATGCTCCGGCACCAACATACACTATTGCAGTTAAATGACTGGGAATGTGCTAAGGGGATGGGAAAGCAGCAGGTGGAGTGTCTGTGCTTGGAGCCAGAAGTATAGTTCCCACATTTTGAGGGAGTGGCTCTCCTAGTGCACAAAAAGTTCACAATGGGTTGCAGGGGCCACTTACTTGCAACACTGCCTGCAGAGTAGAAAAGGGAGTGAAAGGGGTTAAGGGAGGAGTTAAGGATGTAAACGTGTGTGGGGTATTATTACATACCAGACTTGATAGACAGGCTATATTTTCATTGGCCTACATGTTAGTTCTGAACATTTGCTATCTTGTTGATGCTGATGGCCTGGAGTTGATGGTATGTTTTCTAAAACAGCTGTTTAGACATTTGCAGTTTTGTAAAAAACACACAAAAGTGGTAATTGCTGATCATGCAACATAAAACAGCACCCAGAAAATTATTGCTGTTGAAACTCTCATGCTGTGTTTCCTTTTGTTGTACTCTTGTCACTGGCAGGAAGTGGAGTAAACAAAACAATGCTATTTTTTCTAAACTTTAATATCACAGACATATCTGACAAATATTGTCAGAGGTACTACTGTATGTCCTGATGGAAGGTGGTTCTGTGTATTCCTATGATTTTAAAACAGTGGATCCAGGCCTCAGGAACATAGCAGTAGTAGCACAAATGCTAATGGTGTCTATAATAAACCCTACTTCAAGCAAGATACTTCAGCACAACAGCAGCAATTATTTCTGGGGTGACAATGCAGAATGCTGGTGGCATGAAACATGTCTACTGGTGGTGAGGTTATCTGAGCTCATGGCAGTCCTGTGCAGGCAGTTGTATCACATTGCACCTCAAATATGTGGAATATAACTTGGTCCTAGACTTTTCCCGGAGCACTGATTTACTAGACAGAGTTAAGGTGATGAGATGATGTTTATCTATCTTCTGTAGTATGCGTAACTTCCAAATTTAAGATGCTCCCACTGAAGCAAGAAGACATGCATTCCTACACTCATCGGTCTCTGAGTGTACTTGCATTTGGGGATGGACTGTGCATTCTGGAACTGTGCACTTTCAGAACAAACAGAGTATCTTTGAAAGTGCCTGCACGAAGGTGGAAGATTGGATTATCCTTCTCTACTATCTTCATAACTGTAGCATAATCCTCCTCCACCTCCTTCACTGTATCACTGTCTTTCCAAATCTGGTTTTACATACACAGGCCTTGACACAAATGGTGCACCAACTTTATCTTGGTCGCTGTTATCATCATCACCATTATCATCAAACTCATCATTCATGGATGTGGATTTAGGGCTAGACCAAGGAAATCTCACAATCTGAACCCCTGCTCCGATTTCTTACAGTTTATCATTAGATGCAATCTGTGCTTCTGGTCCTCCTTCTACCCCAGAGACAGCACACTGAACCTCCACTGAATTATTCCAACTCAGCCTGCCACTTTTATGTGCTCAGGACATGTCACCCAACATGGTAATTTCTTCATAACCAGAGTGGTATTGCATGGTGACATCTCAGAGACAGTAAACTGCATATGAGCAGAGCCTCCTGCCTAGAAACAAATATTTTTCTCTGCAATTAGTATTTGATATGACCAC
This sequence comes from Ambystoma mexicanum, assembly GCF_040938575.1. Classification (NCBI taxonomy): domain Eukaryota; kingdom Metazoa; phylum Chordata; class Amphibia; order Caudata; family Ambystomatidae; genus Ambystoma; species Ambystoma mexicanum. Next base: position 389,690,325 of record NC_090936.1, read on the forward strand.
TAATAGACATAAAACATACTACATACACACATAGTAATTGTCTTTCTTGCCTCAAGGGAATTCTAATACGTGTTATATGCAACTTCACAACTTGTGACAAGTACTTGGTGTCACCACTAAAATACTGCACAGTAAAGTAGTATCACTGAATATAATAACTTCATTCCAACCAAGAAATATATTTTTCTGTTCAGGTAGTATTTAGTAAAGCCACTAACAGATGACGCAGTCAGTTACAGACACTAAATTCCCTCTCTTACCCCACAAGATGACTAAGATGTATTATTGGTAGCTTCACAATTAGCTATAAGAATTCGGTTTAGACACTAAAAGACAGCGCAGTCACTCACAGCCAATGAATAGAATCTCCTTCTACCTATCCCGATTGATAAGACTTTTGCTCTGAAGTTAGTATTAAGCGTGCCCACTAACAGATGACACTCAGTTATAGACACTGAACGCACTCTCTTACTTGGAAATATTTGAACAGTACACATTTTTAGTGTGTAGCACTTGCCCCTCCAAGGGTACTTTTACCTTTGTAAGTTACTGCTAGCTTTTTTCTTGTTTTTTTTGGTTTTGTCCCTGATATATCCACAATGGTGTTATTGTAACTAATTTGTGATAAAATTGGCACCCCTGTTGCTTTTAAGTCTACAAATGATGCTATAGAAAGAAAAAGCCCACATGCAAATCAGGCTTGGTGTCACCCTATCCATATCACACACAAGCCAATGATGTTATGTTTCCCCTGGAAAATGTCCCTGTGTATGCATAGCAAGTCACTGCTTCAGTTTCTGCTTCCTCACTCCACCATTTGTGTAATAACTTAACCCTCTCTTCACAGGTTGTGGTTCTATCCTGTAACTGAATAATTGCATTAGGAAAGGTGTTGTATATATATTGCATAGTGTAAGGATTTGTGTGATAACTGTTTTTCTCATTTGCCAAAGTTGCTTGTGTCTATTTGGTCTGGCTGACAATAAATGTATTAATATTTTTCATATACACTTGTCTAAGAGTAATTTGTGGTTCATTGCTGTGTGTGCTCATTGTGGGCTTCTGATCACTCTCACCCCTCCTGAAACTTAGGGGGTCATTCCGTGTTTGGAGGCAGCCTCCAAACTCGGGACCGGGTCCGGGTAGGCGGAATGGGGACTTGCCAGGACATTCCGACCTATGCGGACCCGGTACCATTTCCTGTTCCCATTCGAGCACCCATAGGGCTCAATGGGAATGGGGAAGGCGCTAAGATTGGGCCTGCAAATAGCGGGCCCCTTATTTGCTCCCTGGTCCCCTAACGGGACCCGGTAAGGACGTCTGGTCTGACCAGATGGTTTCAGCGGGTCCCGCTAGGGAACCTTGGAATAGGGCGGTAAGGGGTTACCAGCACCGGCATCCTTACCGGTGCCCGTAACCCCTTACTGCCCACCTCGAATGACCCCCTTAGTCTTGACCACCTGCCAAGCTACCTGGATTGGTCTGGCTTGTGCAGAAGGTTGCCCTGTTTCACTAAACTGAGGGTGGCCTCCTAAACTTCTGCCCACCAGGTCAGAGTTTAGAAATCCATCTTAACAACCATGAATCAGGCAGAACTAACAACATTTAGATGCCAGTCTTAATTATATAGATAGTGGATTAACAAGTACTCCCACTAGTAACGGTCACTGAAACAAATAGGTTTAATGAGCTTTCCTGGACAATAATAACAAGGCTTTGTTTCTCACTTCCTTCAAGAGGCAGTGAGTTCCAGATTCATGGGCCATACACAGAAAAAGATCTATTGTCCCTCAGAACACAGCGTGACTGTGGGACCATAATTACATTCTTGTTCTTGGATCTAAGTGATCTAATTGGGCGATAGCAAGAAATCTTATCTGATAGGTAGGGAGGTGCCTGTCCATCATTGCCTTTATAGACCAGACATATAATCTTGAAATTGATCCTTTGATCCACCGCTAGCCAGTGTAAGGAGCATCTAAGACTAGATACTACAGTGCTTTTAGATACTCCAAACACCATCCCGACTGCTACATTTAGACTACTTGGAGTCACTGTATCTGATAATTCAGAATGCCCAGGAATATAGCATTGGCAATTTACCAATGTTCCTACAAATACTGGAATATCTGGCAGGGATACCCTAGCGAGTTACGCTAGCAAACCTCATCTTTATTACATTTATCCCTATCCTATACTCAGGGAAAAATTGCACACACCCTCTCATTTTGATCAATGATCGCTCAGCAGTGGCTCACATTGCAGGGATCACTGACCTTATCTCGTACAACAACCTTGATGCCATGTTCATCACTGAAACACGGTTAACCCCATCCTCCCCACATGTTTCCAATATCATCCTACCCAAGGCTACTGCATCCAACATGCTGGCTGGCCAGGAAGGGCAGGAATCAGAGGGGGAATCATACACAGGAGCGATCAGACATGCTCCATCATCCCCTCTCCCAGAGCAAGCTCATTTGAATCACTCACCTGACGGTTCCCTCTATCGCACAAGGAACCATCACTCTCCACCTCATCTAAAGACCACCTCAAAGGAGTGACTCTTTCAATGCAGACGTCTCCAAATGTCTCTCCTCTGCCACATTAGCACATTCAAATGATGTGATTCTCTGTGATTTTAACGTCCCTGAGTCACAGGCTGACAAACACATTCACAGCATGCTTTTGCACCGACCGCTTCATGGACCTTAAGCAAATGGTGCCTTTCCCCACACACAAAAAAGGAAAAACCCTAGGCTTAGTCTTCACATCATCCCCCTGCATCACCTCTGCCGACCCTATCCAGCTTGACTGTTCTGAGCAGGCTGCCATCCCATTATTCGGCACCCACTCAACTACAGCTCACAAAGGTCAGGCTAAACAAACCCTCACTCAATGCTGCTCATTCAAATTCTTCCCGTTCAATGAGCAAGAAGCAAACTTTGCAGACTTCCCCACCACAAGGAATGCATTGGGCTTCCTGGAATTATTCATCAATTCTGCTATGAAACTTGTGAACCCACTTGCCCCCGTAAACTCCAGGGGGGCAAAGACCAAACCATCCACCACATGGTACACCCCTGAACTAGCCTCCAACAAACACTCAATCAGAGCCCTAGAGAAACAATGGCACCAAAGCCACAACTCAGGAGACCCCACCAACCTAAAATCTCTGCACACAAATGGTAGGATTCTGATTACCTAGGCCAAAGCTGCTTACTACTCCACCACCATTGTGGAAGACTCTAACAGGAGCAAAGCATTCTTTGAAGTAGTAAAGCATTGCACCAAACCCTCACCCGACCTCAAGGTATGAGTAACTCCAAGAGATCATAAAATCAACCTCTCACAACATGCACCATGGCATGCACTCTGCCCGCTGGACCAAAATCCAGAAGGATCATTCATGGACACCTTCAAGACTAGTCTCATACAACCTCTTTTGAAAAAACAATGCTAGATCCAGATGACCAGGTCAACCACAGGCCCAATACGAACCTCACGTTTGTTGGAAAAATCTTGGAAAAAGTAGTTGTTACACAACTACTCACTAGAATCGAACATCTCCACCTCCTAAATGAGTATCAGTTAGGGTTCCTCCCAAGGAGTAGCATCGAGACAGACACAATCCAGGTGGTGGATGATGCTCTTCAAATAATGGATAAGGGCAACTCATGCCTTCTTGTCCTCCTTGACCTCTCGGCTGCATTCAACACCGCTGACCATCACATTCTTCTCTCCCTACTTGTTGACTGGATGGGGTTCTCTGGCACTGTCCTGAATTGGTTTACCTCCTACCTTTTATGCAGACACCAGACTGTCCAGATGAGCTTGTTGCATTTGAATCCACTCCAGGTCTCCTGTGGAGTCCCCAAAAGGCTACATTGTCTCACCAATCCTTTTGAACCTTTACATGGTGCCTCTGGGCTATGTCCTCAAAGATTCCAATATAGCCATCCACCAATACGCTGATGATAATACTCAGTTGTAAGTGAGAGCAAATAGTGTGCAGGACATCATTGGTCTACGCGATTGCCTAGCCATCATCTAGTCCTGGATGTAGACTGCTTACCTCAAACTAAACCCATCCAAGACTGATTTTGTCCTCATCGGTCAGCCCACAAAATAAAGCACTTGTTCAACAATGGCTCAATGATATGCCCCTAAAAGGATTTATCCACAACTCTCAGACTCTAGGCTTCACCATTGACAGCAATCTGTCCTTCCAGAAATACAGAGCCAAGAAGGCCCAAATGGCCTAGCTCAGAATCTCTACCCTTCAGAAAATCAAACCACACTAGTGGACTTCCGGACGGTAGTACATGCCCTAGTGGTAGCACACATTCGATTGGGGAAATGCTCGCCTGACAAGGCTCCCATCTGCTCACTTGGCACCCCTAAAAGAGGTCCACCACGCTGTAACATGTTTTATTATGGGGGCATGGAAATTTGACTGAATTACCACCATCCTACATGAACTACATTGGCTTCCACTTCAAGCCAGGATACTGTTCAAGACTGCATGTATCATTTACAAAGCAGTCACAAGTATCACACCAACGTACCTGGTGGCTAAGATCCACATATCTGGTGGCGCACGCACCTTATGCAGCAAATCGACTGGCTGGCTTGAATCACAACTCATCCACAAAGAGAGGACCTGCAAACAATGCTTATCTTATCATGCACACACCCTCTGGAACTCGATCCTGGTGTTGGCTCGGAATGTCCCCACAATTCACCAGTTTCGTAAATCTATCAAACATGGCTCTTTCAACAACACCTGACCAAGGACTAATTACAATGGACGCACATACCAATGCACCAACCTTATGGTACTGCACTACTGTATAAAGATGCCAGCCCAAATGCTGGCACCCACACTTTGTACAGTGCTCTGCTGCTCTCGAGCTAGGTCAGCGCTTAAAAAAAACTATTTGTAAAAAAAGTATTAGAACTGAACGCAGTAGTTGGAGAGTGAAATTAATAGAGATAATCATAGTCCCGACTTGGTAATCACTGTCCAAGTTGGACCGCCAATAGCACCCAAAATGTTTTCCTTTAGGGGCAAATGTTATTGGTAGGCCCAACAGAGGAGTGGGGAGATAATATCAATGCAGTAGTTGGACTGTCGTGTATGGCCTAACAGTATGATTTCTATTTGTTTTTGGGTTAAGTTGCAGTTTATTTAGTGTCAACCAGCTTGTGATTTCTTCTGTGCAGTGTATAATATTCAGGGTAGAGGCGTTAGAGTCATTAACCCGCAGATATAACTGCGTGTCATATGGATAGGAGTGGTATAATAGCTCAAATTTAGACAAAATGTGCACCAATGGTTGCATGCAAATATTAAACAAATTGGGGACAGAGAGGATCCTCTGGGTCTCCACATTGCACTGTGGTGTCTTTTGAGATGTAATTACCAAGTTTAGGCACAGAACCATGCCAATGCATGGCAGAGACACCCGCCACTGTAGTGGGTCTGGATAACATTGAAGTCTGACTATTCAGAGGCAGCAGAGAGGTTCAGCATGATTAGCAGAGTCCTTGTTCCTTTGTGAGCATTCCTTTGAACATGGTCCCATACTGCAACCAATGCTGTCTCGGCCCCATATAGAGGGCGGAATCCAGATTAATATGTGACAAGAATGTGGGCCTTCTGAATATGAGATTGCAATTTGTATCATTACCACTTAGCTAGCTAAGGCAGGCCTGCCACTGGTCTGTAATTCTGGAGACATCCTGGCTCTAATGCAGGTTTCTTTAACAGTGTTGTCAGTGTGCTGGTTTTTGTGATGGATGGTATTTGTCAATCAGTCATGAAAACTCTACGAAGGCCATCATCAAATCTCTCAAGGTCATTGCATTGTTTCTAGCGACATATGCGGGAACTGCATTGAATTATTCTACCGTAGGTTTAAGTTTACTGAGTAGTTCATGTGTTATGTCTGAGGACACTTCAGAGAACTCCAAAGGTTTGCTGAAGGACATTCTCTGTGAGCATTGGAATGATCGTACGTATGTTTTGATTGATCTCTTTTTTGATTGTTTCTATCTTTTGTAGAAAGAAATAATTTAAACTATCAGCCATGATCCTAGATGGAGAAGGGCAAGAAATAGTAGTAAGAGGGTCAAAAAATGTCTTTATTGTAGAGCATAATTATCTTGGTTTGTTTATTACCAATAACATTTTTCCTGAGTTAGGGAGGACTAGGCTATGAAAATTGTCTTGTTATATTGTTTCAAGGCTTCTTTGTCTGCCGTTTTATCTGTACCATCTCCAAGTTTTCTCAATTTTTTTTATGTTAGTCTATAGGGCGTGAACCAAATGTTATTGTTTTTCTTTGGTTGTTTATATGCTTTAGGAGCAATTTGGTTACATAGATCCACTTTGGTTACATTGAAGCCATTTACAAAAGATTCTAGAGTCAAAAGGCTGTCGGGTTCCAAAGCGAGTGCCATGGAGATCTTCTCTCCTGTTCTCTTGTGGCCTGGAATCAAAAAAGAGTTGGAGGATTATCTTTCCCTTTCCCAGTGTCGGGTATGCCCATTGAGCATATCCTCACAAAATGATCTGACCATGAGACAGGGATTGTTTCAAACATATGAAATTCAGAGCTGCTGGCTGTCAAAATATCACGGCAATGCTCCTTGAACCCATGTTATTATCTCGTGATAGTAGTCATTCCATAGTGTAAGCAATCATGGCAGAAAAAAATATTTAGTTTAGTATAAGATATCTTCTATGGGAAAGTGAGACTCAAATAGTTATTTTACACAGACTTTCTAAGCCCAGTATACATTACATAGAATTAATCTGCTGACTGGAGCATCCCGTTTACAGGGTATGGTGATTTGTGTTATCTATTGGTCCGTGACTTTAGTTGTCAAATCCTAAATGAACTAATTGAGGAAGATAAACTTTGGGGTATTCCAGTGCCAGTGCTGGCTCCCCCTTTGTCTGTTTATCTTTATGCAGATAAACTTTGTTCCATTTTGTACTCCTATGGGATGCAAGCATGTAATGTGAGGATCCCTGAGGATGTGTGACTTTTCGTATCCAAGATAGTAGTAGATATACTTATTATATCTGGATATAAATGCTCCATTGGGAGGTCTTGGCAGCTTTCAGTGTTGTGGAAAGCATAACTAGCAACCGTGACCCTCTTGTTGCATGCTTCTTACCTGAAATGTTTGGCTCAGGTGAGAACTATAGGGATGGGACAAGTAATTCTCCTATTCAATCAACTATTGTCAGGCCATGGTGCTGGTCATCTGTGAGCCAAAGGAACCTACTTCCCCCAATGTATAAGGTTTCCCTCCCTGTGCTTGTGTCTTTCTCACTGCAAAATTCTTTATTTTCCCATATTGATTTTGAAACCATAGTGTTCGCTAGGGTAGTTTCTATGATGGTGAGAAGGGTCAAAGGCATTCTCACCTCTGGTGCTAAGTTGTGTCGATGGTTTAATGGGGAGTGCTGATCAGCAAAGGCTGCTCTTTTAAAAGCACTCAAAAAATAGTGAGGGGAAAAACTTCAGGAAATGTTGCAAGTTTAAGATCTGCCTACAAGTTCCTTTTATTGTGAAAACGAGAAAAACATGCAGGAAGCATTTGACGGACACTGGAGTCAGCAGCGAGGGAAAAAACGGTCAAATTTGTTGGCGCTTGGTGAACACTCATATTAAGCTAGAGCAGGATTTAACATCGAACAATATTGACCTAGGTGGTTGTAATAGCCACTTCTGCTCTGTGTATTCCCTCAGATCGAGGTACTTAGTAAATGGGGAGGCCATGGGTGTAGCTGTAAGAAAGCCATGGATACATTCTCAATGCATGGTGCCCATGCTAGATGCTATTATTCCCAAGGAAGTGGAATGGGTGGTATTTCAACAGAGAAGTGTTAGAGCATCTGGTCCCGATCTCCTGCCAGTGGATATGTTTAGGAGTGAACTTGGTATTTGTGTACCCTTTCTTATAACGTATTTCAATGGGGTCTTCTCCACAAATATTCCTACAAATAGTTGTAGAGAAGTTGTTATGCTGTCTTTTTTTAAGAAGGGGGGGCCAAAGATACCATCACATTTTAGGCCCATTTCTCTGATTGACTCCTTTGCTAAGATCTATTCAAGGGCCATCTTACATCGGTGGACAAACAGGTTGATGATTCAGCTATCCTCTCACATGTACACACAGGCTTTCAACCAGGGGTCTCTACGCTTGATCAGGCCATGAGGTTGGATCTTTTATTGCACAAATATGTATCTATAAATCTGCAACCAGTATTCTTAGAGTTAGTTGACCTGTAGGTGGCCTTAGACATTGTTCCTAGAGACCTTTTGTGGGAGACCTAGTAGAGGTTTCAGATTCCCCCCAAGGATTCCCACAAGGCCAGGATGTGCCATTAGGTCATTGTATTCTGGAAACAGTGCTTGCCTTCGTTGGGGCCCAATGGTGAAATGACAGAGCCAGTCCCTATTGGCAATGGAGTCAGGCAGTGATGTGTGTTGGCTCTCATTTTATTTTTGTAATATATTAATGATATTGTCTCGGATTTGCATGAAGTGGCAAGGATACTCCAAGTTTAGGTTCCCATAAATGGAGCTTACTTCTCTTCACTGATGATGCTGTTCTTTTGGGCAAAACCTTGGAGGGACTTCAAAATCAGCTTGATGTGTTTGGGAAACTATGCACAGTAAACGACCTTTGTATAAACCAGTCAAAAACAATGACAATGGTTTGTGCCCCACGTGGGAGTTATGCTCGCTTAGTAACCAAATGCTATTTAAATGATCACCTATTGCACTTGGTGGACTCTTTTAATTAGCTGGGTCTGGCCTTTTCCCACCAACTAAAATTGTCATCCCAGACTGCGACCAATGGTGACTTTTTGCTAGTATGGTTTCCCATTTGAGGGTGGATACCCCTAAAAATGTACTCAATGAGAGTGGTCCCGGTCACGTCCTATGGAGCCGAGTTGTGGTGATGGGCTGACTGTGCATCTATTCAAGTGTCTAAGAACACATTCTTTAAAAGACTATTGGGTCTGTCCATTAATGCTCCTTCTGTACCAGCTGCTTCTGTAGTAGGGCGAGTCCAGATGAATACATCATTATGCTTGCACCTGTGCTGTACTGGCTGAGGATTTGGAACTCAGAGGCTCTTGCACCGTATAGGGAAGGGCTGGAAGAGTTGCTCTCCTCGGCTGGAGGCACAGATAGCTGCCATGGTTCATCCACATGCAAAATATGCTTAATAACATATTTTAGGCGCCTTACAAATGCCATATCATATCATATCGCACCTTGAAACACTTGTGTATAGGCGCGTTACAAATGCCATATCATATCATATCATATCATATCATATCATAACATTGGACTTGCTGACCTATGATCAAACCCCAAAAAACTGGGCTCTGCTTATAAAAGCTGTGTGAAGTCTTCCTTTAACCATTGGGTATAGGGTAGGATGATTGACTTTTGCCTAATGAGTAAGCAGGCGGCTAAATATCTGTCGATTATAAAGATGTGGGGCTTTGAGCAGTACTTGGACCTCCATATGAATGCAAAAGACAAGAGCACGTTCTAGAAATGTAGTCTTGCCATTTTGCCGTTTGTGTGCTGCACTTGTAAATGGGGGGAGAACTTGTCTTTGTCTGTGCCTGCTGTCTTGCTCTAGTGGAGGATGTAATGCATTTTTTTGTTTTCGTCCTATTTATGCAAGTGAAAGAACCCATTTTCTGAAACCAATCTGGTTGCGCCTAGATGTCAAATCTTCTGTTGCGCTTCAATCATTGAAATGTGACACTTTATTAAGAGATCAAAGCTATTGTAGCTTGTGAGAAAGGTAAACAAAGTATGTGACATAAAAGCCAGGAGGTATGCTTTGAAGTTCGGGACTCCCAGTCCACCTCTAGATAAGGGCAACTGCAACTTACTAATCCTCAGACGCGGAGGCTTATGATCCCACAAGAAATCTTGCATGAGTCTATCCAATTCACTCCAATACCTACGTTCAATTTCTAACGGGATCATACTCAACACAAAGTTAACTCTAGGAGTCGAAACCATTTTCAAAGCATTCACCTTCCCCCAAAGGGAAAGGTGTAGCAGATCCCATCTCTCCAAATCCGATTTAAAAGCCGAGCACACCATTTCCATATTCACTCTCACAAAATCAACAACAGTAGGCAGAATCCAAACCCCCAAATACAACAGTTTCTCGGCACACCATTTAAAGCCCAAGCTTGTAATTAACTGTTTGTCACATAATGGTACCAAGGGCAAAACCTCTGATTTTGCCCAATTAATCTTGTATCCAGAGCACTGATGAAAGACATCCAAAAAATTCATAAGCACTGGCATTGATTTGCCTAGATTTCGGAGGACCAATAACAAGTCATCAGCGTATAACCACATTTTCTGTAGCATTCCCCAGCAGTTAATACCATGCAGGCCATTCTCAGTTCTAAGCGATATGGCCAAAGGTTCAATACTAAGTACAAATAACAAAGGAGACAGCGGGCAATGATGATTGGGTTTGTGCGGAATCTAGTCATGTAGGCCCGTTGTCTCCAAGGGCTCTGCTGATGAGTAAACAATGCAAAACGAAATTTGAAAATCCATTGACTAAGAGTTTGCGGAATTCATGGCTGGTCTTGAATGATTGTTTGGGTTTCAATGCACTGGAAGATCAGAATGCTTCAGTTTGGCTGAATCCTAGTGTTACTCATGAAGGGAAAATGTTGTTCTGGCATGATTGATTTTTGGCCGGGATGCAGTGGATAGGGGATCTTTTCTGTGGTGCAGATTGGATGACGGCCAGGGAAATACAGGTAAAGTTTGATATTCCGAGTTTTTGTCTGGCGGATTATCGGAAAATCAAGAAAGCGGTAGGTGCAGTGAATATGGACGTAGGGATCAATATGGATATGCTTGGCTGGAAGCCAGGGGTGAGTGGCTGTGGCTTGGTCAGTTATGTGTATAGACAGATTGTGTCTAAGTATAGGACAAATGATGCTCTAAGATTGAATTGGAATACGAGGATTGATGAGAATATTACGGAGGACCATTGGTCATGGATCTGTGAGAATGTGAAGTTGTGCTCTTTGAATCTGGGTGAAAGATCACGTCAAATCAAGATTCTACATAGAACCTACTGGACGTCTGAAAGAATGATGAAGAGGGGGATGAGTGACAACTCTGAATGCTGGGCATGTGTACATGAAATTGGGACCATGGAACATATGTTGTGGGAATGTTCAAGGGTGAGGGATATGTGGTTTGAATTTGATCAGATTTGTGAGAAAGTACTTGATGTGAGTATAAATTTGGATTTTAAGACTGTTGTGCTGGGTAGTGATGAGGAACTGGATGACTTGAGTACTTCCCAGAGAAAATGGGTTTTCTGGGGAGCGTTGGTGGGGAAAAAACTGATTTTGAGAAACTGGAAAACGTCTGCTCCTGTTACAATTGAGATGTGGGTGGCTGAAATGCATGATCTGGCGGAAATAGAGAGAGTTGTCGGAATCGAAATAATATTATACCTGTTTGAATGTGTGTTGGCCTACGCCAAGTTGTCTAAAACATCGTGTAAATACATTCCGCGGCAAGGTCTTGACCTTAATGTACTGTGTAAATCGCCATCTTGGATTTAGCCGCCATTTTAGGTTCTCTTGTAATGTGGAAGTCACCCTGAACATCAAAATGGAGGCCGAATGACATTTCGAGTGGGATTCTGGCCGTTGTGACCTCCGCACACATGAATAAGTAATATGCCTGCAGGCCACTTGTTGGGGTCGCAAACTGAGACCTTGTCCTATCCCTGACCTATGTGTAAATGAACAACTGTATCAGCGGAACTGATCAAAATGCATACATTATGGGATTGACCTGGCAAGGAACCCTAGGCCTGGTCCTAAGAATGGTTAACCCGCGAGGGGGTTGGCCAGAGCAGGATAAAGAGTATAAAAACATGAATATCCCAATGTACGGTCTCTCACACTAACGCAGTGAACTCTCGTTGAAATTCGTTCTGTTACTCTGAGAGCCGAATAGCTATCCTTTTGTCAATTGACTTTTTGGTAATTGCTGTAGCTTTTGAATAAAGCACTTTGTATGTTCTTTGTAACCTCTGCTGGTGTGTTTCTTTTGGGCTTCCCGGCCTTATATCAATTTCTCTGTTTTCACAGTTGGCGCCCGAACAGGGACCCTCAAGATTGATGCCGGATCATTGAAGGTTGACGCAGTCTATCGAACCGGGATCGGACGGTGTGATTCTGCGGGCCTGACCGATCGAGACGCGATACCTCGGCAGCGCTGCACGATCCGATCCTTGGACGATAGTCGTGTGGTCTGACACGGCATCTTGACGAGGGTCCAATTTTTGAGGCGGGCAGATTTGCCAAAACCACCAAACACAAGGTAAAATTTGTTAGGTAAGTTCTTTGATAAACCGTACAGTCCTCCTTAGGTTTGGTCAGGTGCAGTCGTGACCCGGCTCTTAATTTAACCCTGACAATTTGAATTTGGAGTATTGTATCTGCAGACACAATTATTGACCAGGTAACACCATTTTTTTGTGAAATGCCTGGGAAATTGTCTAGCTGCTTTAGGGCTCTGTTCCGCAGCGATCGACAATCCTTGGAATTTAGCCACCCGGCACCACCGGAGGGGTCGCCGGCGTGTACTATGTACTGTAAGTATGGCATTGGAAGTATAGTATTTAATGATATTTGGCACAGACAGACCAGACATGCCTCCGAATTTTAGTGGCCAATCAACGGTAGTTTTGAGATCCCCCGTATTGAATACTTAGAATCGATCTTGTTAAAGAAGAAGGCTAGACCTGCAGCCTTTGATGTTTTACAGAATTGGAAAAAAGAAGCGTTACGGCAGCTTAAAAGTAGGGATAAACATGCACGTCGTCATAAAACAAACGCCGAAAAAGCATTATTATATGATAAAGAAAAGCGTTCAGAATCAGTTAAAAATATGGATAGAGCTTTTTCACTCGGGATCCAGAAAATGTACCCCTCTAAAGATTTCCATGTTTCTGAGGAATTTATCGAGAAGTTATTAAACGAACGCAGGCCTGATGCCTCCGCGCCACCTCAGTATGCTCCTATTTTGGGCGCTCTGCCCATTCCTGCTGTCGCTCCTGTTGTTATTCCTGTTCCCCCTGTACAACCTATTGTTCCTATTCCTCTAGTTGTTGTTCCTCCACCTATCGCACCGCCCCTTCCTTCTACACCGATAGTTGCACCTTTATTAAATTTACCTACACCTCCGCTCCCGAGTGACCCCGTATTGACTGATCTAGGTGCAGGATGAAAGGTTGTCACTCGTAGTACTGTTTCTGCAGGTAAGAAACAGGAATTGTTTGCATGGGCTAAGCATTGCATGGAGAAAGGTGATCAAGTTGATGTTTTTTCCACATTATCTCATTTGAATAGTTTTCCCGAGAATAATGTTTTTATCGAAGGTTTGGGGACTCATTTATGTGTGATGTGGGGTAGATTACAAAATTCAGATCTTCTACAAGGAGTGAGAGATCTGAATGCTTTGGCACTTTCGAGGGACACAGAACAGAAACTATATGGGCATGTTGAAAAATTGTTTGAGTTTAGGGAAGACTTTGAAAAGTCACGAGATGAGGACGACGAGGACGATAGAATATATATACAGAAACGGTTCCTTCCGTGCCGTAGATTAGCACCTGAGGAAGTACGAATTTGTACTAAAGATGCGGTTCGATGGATCTCGGATTCATCGATTCCGCCAGATGAAGTATATGACACGTATAGTCAGTATACAGTAGAAATGCAAAGAAAGGTAATTCAGGTGATGGTACAGCACCTGCAAGAAGAATGTGTAAGAAAAAGGGTTAGTTGTCCCATAGAATTATTGGGGATTTGTAAAAGGGCTTTTTCGCCCGATACTTCTACAGCTGCCTTAGTGCTCGACCTGGCCCTGTTGCTTAGCAAGCGGCCGGTGGTACCTATATCTCAGTTGCCTATGAGAGAGGTTCCTCTGACCTTTGTCCCAAAAGTTGAGATCCCCGCCAACGCTGGGACTGGTGCCCCCGCTGTGGATATCCCTGCACATTATGTATCGCAGTTTGTTCACGTTCCGTTTTCACGACAGGAAGTGAACACAATTAGACAATCAGTTCCCGATATCAGGAAAAACCCGATGGGGTTTTATAAAGAAATAGAGTCAGTTTTGCAGTCCTCTCTGTTCACCTTGAGTGACATTGACTTGTTATTCCCTGTACTCCTACCCGTAGATGTGTGGAAACAGGTTCGGACAATAGACGATGTGCCGGGGCTGGGTGATACGTGGGCTAATATGATTAGAATTGATGGGGAAAGACCAGCTGGTGAGAAACCACCACAGGTAATACTTACTTTGCCTGATAGAATTGTTGCAAAACTGAAAACTATAATTCCAGAGAAAAGGATTATTTGGGACAAGCTTACGGCCTGTGTCCAAGGAAAAACAGAAGGCGCCACCAAATTTTTTAACAGATTCGAGCAGGTATTTTCTGACTTCAGTGGACAGGATTTAGGTACAGAGTCGGGGAAAAGGTTGTTCGTGGACAAATTTGTACGTGGATTGTCACCTGACATCCAGTCACAGATTATGTCCTCTGAGAGCGCTTGGCAGGCAAAATCTCAATCTGAGGTTTTGCACATGGCTCAGTATTATGAGAACCGTGTTAATAATGAGAAGGAAAAGATTGAAAAGAGGAAGGGAGATTTGAAAACCAAATTATTATTACAGCAAATTGTTAGAAACCCCAGAGGAGGCACGACACAGACTAGAGGTCAGTATGTCCCAAAAGGAAATGCTCCTTTGGGTCCTGTGAAAATTAATCAATGTGCTTATTGCCGCCAGGAAGGTCATTGGCGAGCACAGTGCCCTGTCCTTCGCCAGAGGTCAAACAGTGCGTTTGGGGGTATGGGTAGACGACCTAGGGGCCGCCCTGGAGCAGGGGGCCCTGATAGAGGTCAGCTTTTACAAGATCCTCAGCAACCTTTTTCACTGGAAAATCAGACCTCGAGTATGGACTCGAGGAACATATTCGATCATCCTTCTGCTGCCTACCTTTCTGAAGAGCTTCCTTTTGACGAGGCTCTATTTCATTAGGATTGCCCGAAGCAGGGTTTGGAACCTTCACCTATTCCCGTTAATCAGAAAGGCCCCTACGTTGAATTATTAGTGGGGAATAGGAAACACCAGTTTTTGATTGACACTGGAGCACAGAAGTGCTCCATTGATCATTCTCGGGTTCCAAACATCCCACTGTCAGGGCAAACAAATGTTTCCGTAGGGTTTTCGGGTATACCAACTGTCTGTCCGGTTTCTACACCGGTATCCGTTTCTTTGGGTCCCTTTACGGACCATTATCCTTTTCTTCTCACTTCAAACTGTGGAGAGAATTTGCTGGGGTTGAATTTGTTAAAGAAATTGAACGCAGTAATTCATTGTTCTTCGGATGGAGTACGGCTGACGGTTTCACCACAGCAACTTCCTAATTCTCAGTTTTTGATTCGACCTTTACCTCCTGAGTTTAGCATTGTCCCGGAATGTTTGTGGGCGGTGGACCACAATGATGTCGGGGTGTTACAGATTGAGCCCGTTAAAATAGTTCTGAGACGTGGAGTGAAACTGCCACGCATTCCGCAGTATAAAATATCAGTTGAGGGCGAACGTGCTTTGAAATGCATTGTCTCCGATTTTGTGCATCGTGGGGAGATCGAGGAGATTACAGGTAGTTTGTGTAATAGTCCGATCTTGCCTGTATATAAGAAAGGCAACAATGCAATTCCATCCCGGTTCATAATTGATCTACATGCTATTAACAGAGTGGTCGCCCCACAATTTCCAATTGTGCCCGATGTGACGATGATATTGACAATGATCCCTGCTACAGCTACGCACTTCAGCGTTGTGGATTTAAAAAACGCTTTCTTTAGTATTCCTATACATAAAGAAAGTAGATATCTGTTTGCGTTCACCTTGGGGGGACGCTCATTTACATTTACAAGGGCACCTCAAGGGTATACTGAAAGTCCCAGCATTTATAGTAGAGCTTTGAAAGAGCAGCTCGACACCCTTGAATTGCCACCTACTTGTATGCTGCTTCAATATGTTGACGATTTGCTTTTGGCTGCAGACTCTGAGAGTGCTTGTAAAGAAGGCACTGTACTGTTGCTTGTTCATCTAGCTAAAAATGGTCACAAAGCTTCGCTTAAAAAATGTCAATATTTTTGTCAGGAGGTTGCCTATTTAGGCTACCTCCTGTCAAAGTAGGGGAGAAGATTGACACCTTGAAAGAATAAAACACATTTCTGGCATGTCTGTTCCAAATACACAGAAGGAAGTCAGAGCCCTGATAGGTATGGCTTCTTACTGTAGGTTGTGGATCCCGAACTTCTCACTAGTGATAAAACCGATGTTGGCTCTGACGAAGAAGGGCATTTCTCTGCCACTGCCATGGGAATCAGAACATCAAAGATCATTTGAGCTTCTCAAAACCGCGCTTTGTTCGGCACCGGTTCTGGGTACTCCAAATTATGACAAGGCCTTTGTGTTGTTTGTGCATGAATGTGATGGATGTGCTTTGGCTGTGTTAACACAGGAACACGGGGGGAAGAATAGGCCGTGCGGCTACTACTCCTCCGCCCTTGATCCTGTCGCATGCGCTTTGCCAAGATGTTTGCGCGCTGTCGCTAATGCTGCCGCGTCTGTAAAACAGAGTGAGGGAATGGTCCTAGCCATGATTTGATTTTGATGGTACCTCACTCTGTTGATATTCTATTGAATAAAACCCAAACGCAACACCTCACCTCTGCGCGGTTAACAAGGTATGAACTAATTCTGTTTGCCCCTCACATCCAAATTAAGAGGTGTTGTGTTCTTAATCCGGCTGAACTCTTACCTTTCCCGCAAAACACTGTTTGCGGTGACAAAGAATTACATGACTGCCTGTATACCACTGAACAAGAAACGAAGGGCAGGATAGATCTCATAGATACTCCTTTGGATAATGCAGAAGGGGAGCTGTTTTGCGATGGCTCCTGCTTCAAACTTTTGGATGGTACATCTACAGCTGCTTATGCAGTTACTACATTGAGCAAAGTTGTCAAAACTAAGAGAATTTCGCATAATTCCACGCAGGCCGCAGAGATTATAGCGTTGACCCGAGCTTGTGAACTTTCCCAAGGGCGTAGAGTAAATATATGTACTGATAGTCAGTACGCATTTGGGGTGGCTCACAACTTTGGAAGGCTCTGGTCGGAAAGAGGGTTCCTGACCTCACATGGGACCAAGATCCAGCATGGCTCCTTGATAGTGCAATTACTCTCGGCACTCTCACTCCCTAAACAGTTAGCGATCATGAAATGTGCAGCACATCGGAAGGTCATAGATGATGTGGGCAAAGGGAACGCTTTTGCGGACTTGATAGCCAGACAAACGGCCACAGACCTTAGCACCGACTTGTATGCCTCGAGGGAAATGAGAGATGCTTACATAATGGATGAAGGTATTGGGTCTGTGCAAGATATTCAGACTGATGCCACAATAGAAGAATCTAAAAGGTGGGCTGAAGGAATGGGGAAACTGGATGATGAAGGGTGTTGGGTGGATACATCCGAAGGGAAATGGTTGCTCCCTGATTCATATGCATTGGCAATGGTTACGATGGCACACGGTCCTACGCATGTGTGTGCCCAGCAGATCACAAAAATGCTAGAGCAAGTTTGGGTAAATGACAAGATTCTGGAGACTGCGAAGAGGCACATCCAGAACTGTATGTTCTGCCTAGAGCACAATGTGGGTAAGGGGACAGTGACTCCAAGGGGAAGCTTTGGGCCCCCTTCTGTTCCCTTCGAGGTCATTCACTTTGATTTCATTGAGATGGAACGATGTAATAATCTAAAATATGTTCTTGTAATTATTTGTGCCTTCAGTAAATGGGTAGAGGCTTTCCCCGTCAAAGATGCTATTGCCATGACCACTGCAAAGATTATGGTAAAAGAATTCTTTCCTCGATTTGGGCTCCCGAGGATAATTTGGTCGGATAATGGTCCCCACTTTATTGCAGCAATAATTTTGCAGATATGCACAGCCCTATGTATTGAGAAACGATTTCACTCAGCTAGACATCCTCAAAGCGCTGGGTTGGTGGAAAGACACAACGGTATTTTAAAGAATAACCTTGCGAAAACATGTGCTGATACTAAACTAAAATGGCCAGATGCCTTACCTATCGTGTTACTAGCTATGCGTACCACACCTCAGACTAAGACTGGGCTTTCTCCATTTGAGGTAGTGATGGGGAGACCTGCTAACATTTGGGGTCTCCCAAAACCTAAAGCCCTGAGAGAGGTGGAAAATGTATTGCTTGTAGACTACTGTAACCAGTTAACTAAAAATCTGTATTTCATTTATCACCAGGTGCACTCAGCTTTACCTGTATGGTTCACGGGGCCAGGACACGATATACAGCCTGGAAGTTGGGTCCTAGTGAAGGCCTACGAGAGTTCTTCCTGTCTTGCGCCTCACTGGCGGGGACCCCACCAGGTGTTATTGGTCACCAGGACAGCAGTGCGGGTGGCTGGAAAGAAGCACTGGATCCACGCGACGCATGTCAAGAAACTTCCTCACCCGACGCCACACGTTACAGAAGAAGCAGAACCCCTTGCTGACGCTACAGTCTCTGATCTTGGAGTAGCAAACAGCGCTGTGAGTGCGTCGGAGAATTTCTCTAAGCCTGAGGAGCTTGGGGAACAGTCCATTTTGTCGCCGCACTCTCTTGAAAAATCACTTCCGGAAAATACTGTTTCACGCTCTGCGACTTCCGTCGCCTCCGACACGTCGCTTCCCTCAGGAAGTGATGACACTTTAATTCCGGACCAGACAATTTTGGGTACCACCAGGTACAACCTTCGACGAAGAAAATAGAACTACGGCACGAGTTTTCGTGCATTTGGAAAAAAGGAAGTGATTGGAAATTCTCTTGGTATGAGAAAGTTTTGTTGAACAAAAGGGATTCTGCTGGCTAGGGTTGGGAAGGACCAAGAAATTGCGCGACCGTAGTGTCGCCAGCAACGAACATTGGGGCCGTCGATTGAAAAACTACGATGCCTGCCACCTCCACCGCTGCTCCCCGCACTGGACTTGTAAATAAGGGGGTGACCAAATCTAACAATGAACAATGTGCCTGGGCCCCGAAAACGTACTGCTGTGTGTTGATAATGATAATTGTTATTTTTGCAACTGCTGCTGTAGGACTTTGGTATTTCGAAGAAATCTATCCTCTGAAACCTTTATTACCGACCGAGATTGTACCAACTGTTTTGACTCCCTCTGTACACCTTCACACTCTGTCCCCTAGAGACTCCCAACATAGACAAAAGTATCATAATAACACTCTGATGATAGTAATGAAATCTACTCATGCCATTTTTAATAGGAGTAATTGTTGGATTTGTACTCATTTACCGCAACATGGGAACCAGGGACTGGGATGGTATATACATCCTCTACCTTTAACGACTGCTTGCTATGCCTCTCTTAGAGCACTATTCTTTGGCCGATGGAATGATAGCATCTCAGGGAACTTTAATGGAACTAATTTGAATGATTTCGAGAAACGTGAATTGACTCCCTTGGGATGCTCGCTTTTCGCAAATAGAAGTAAACCTAACGTCGCTTCCATTAGGCCGTCTGATAAACTATCTCTTCCTTTTCAAACTCTGATTTCCTTTAAAATGGCTCCGATAGGCAATAAGGACGCTGTACCTCCTTCTTATTCTAGAAATCATAGTCCTGACTCGGCTCCCTTCTGTGTACAGAGAAATGGCACTAGGCCAATGGGAAATTTTGAAAGTTGTAAAAACATTGTAAATTTGACTGGGGAAAACAGGCCTCTGTATGTAGGAGGGCCTGTTTATTTTGTTTGTGGTAGTTTAGCATTTCCCTGGTTGCCCAAGGATTGGCAGGGAACCTGTTATTTAGGAATATTGTTACCCGGGGTATTTGTAGCAAGTACATTAGAGCTTTCTAAGGCTCGCCCGCGGCGAGACGAGAAGGGAGATACCCATGGGCAAGTATTGGGAGATATAGCGAAATCAGTTGTGCCCTTTTGGGGACAAATAACAAACTCAGAGAACATTAGGGGATTAGCAAGGGTACTGGAGAGAACGATCAACCGGACCACGGACATACTCTACAATATGACCTTAGAGCAAAAAGCAATAAGATTGGTAGCACTTCAAAATCGGATGGCATTAGATGTCATTTTGGCAGAACGAGGTGGAGTATGCAAATTAGTGGGGTCCGCTTGTTGTGTTTTCGTACCAGACTCCTCACCAACAATTTTTAAAACAATACAGAACTTGCATACTCTCAGTTCTGAAGTACATATCCCTGTAGGAGACTGGAATCTTAGCACTTGGTTCTGGGATTCTTTACGATCTTGGGGTGGGAATGTGCTTTCCGTTATTCTGGTTATTTTAGGGATCTTGCTATTCCTTTGTTGCTGTTTTCAATGCCTCCCGAGTATATGTGGAATGATAGGGGGATGTTGTGCCCAAGCAGTGAGCGCAATAGGGCATAAAATATATGCCCCAGATACAGCATCTAAAGAATTCATGTTACAAGAGGTTTTGATGAACGACCTAATGGCTATAGACATTACAGACAATGATGCGGAATCTATGGATGATAACACATGGAGTTATTTTCAAAAGTATTAGGAATGATGTTAGCACTTGGCATAGGACAAAAGGAGGGTCTGTCGGAATCAAAATAATATTATACCTCCTATAGCATTGTTTGAATGTGTGTTGGCCTATGCCAAGTTGTCTAAAACATTGTGTAAATAGATTCCGCGGCAAGGTCTTGACCTTAATGTACTGTGTAAATTGCCATCTTGGATTTAGCCGCCATTTTAGGTTCTCCTGTAATGTGGAAGTCACCCTGAACATCAAAATGGAGGCCGCATGACATTTCGAGTGGGATTCTAGCTGTTGTGACCTCCGCACACATGAATAAGTAATATGCCTGCAGGCCACTTGTTGGGGTCGCGAACTGAGACCTTGTCCTATCCCTGACCTATGTGTAAATGAACAACTGTATCAGCGGAACTGATCAAAATGCATACATTATGGGATTGACCTGGCAAGGAACCCTAGGCCTGGTCCTAAGAATGGTTAACCCGCGAGGGGGTTGGCCAGAGCAGGATAAAGAGTATAAAAACATGAATATCCCAATGTACGGTCTCTCACACTAACGCAGTGAACTCTCGTTGAAGTTCTTTCTGTTACTCTGAGAGCCGAATAGCTATCGGTTTGTCAATTGACTTTTTGGTAATTGTTGTAGCTTTTGAATAAAGCACTTTGTATGTTCTTTGTAACCTGTGTTGGTGTGTTTCTTTTGGGCTTTCCAGCCTCATATAAATTTCTCTGTTTTCACAGAGTGTTGTAACATAGGGAGAAGAAAAGTGCTTTATTCAACAAGATTTGGAGTAAATTTCTTTTATTGTACTGAACTTGATCTTTTGGATATGTTGTGACTCTGTGGGGGGTAAGGAGGGTATATTTCACTGTACATAGTTTGTTGTTCCTTACTGTGTTTGATGGATATTGTTTTGCAATTGTCTATGTATCTTGTTATTGTTTAAATTTTTGAAAATAAAAATGTTTAAAAAAAAATGCTATTGTAGCTTTTTTTAATTATGCGTTTAGGAAACGGTAATGTTTGCCCTAAAGTTTTTGAAGTATTTATGATGTTTTGTATTTCTTTGAAGATTGTTACTTTTGTGCTTGTCTTGTGTGATCTTTTATGATGTGATGTTGCCGAAATAAAGATTTTACCTAAAAAAACAACAAAAACTAAGTTATTCATTGGAGCAGAGTAAAGGGGTAGCATTTAGTGAAAATAACAGTAAGTTGGAGTTCCTTCTTAAATAGAAAGATCCAGACCTGCAACACCAAACGTTGTGGCACTTCCTGACGGTGTGGCATTGCCTGAAAATGAAGAGGCATGTGAAGACAGCAGAGCAAGAGCAGAGCCCACGAGGGAGAGGGAGAGGGTAGATGTGTGAGTGGCAAGGGAAGGGGGAAAGCTAACTGGGAAGGAGCTGGTATAAGTTCTTAGGTTGGGCTAGAAAGGGGTGTAGGCAATCAAAAGACAGGCTCAAAAAAGAGAATATCCTGAGATCTTCAAGGTAATAACAGCTCTGCACAGAATGCAACATCACTGGGTCCAAGGATCCCTATGTGTGCAATCAAAGGAGTCAGAGTAAGGGTGAGCTCAGCAATGATCTGGCTTAATAGGTTCCTTTGCAACATTTGAGTGTCCTGCCACAAACAGAAGCTCCCTGGGCCTACAACATCAAGAATTCTACCTCCTTAAAGCCAGGAAAAATGAAAACTCCTTGAGCACTCTCATTGGCTATTAGAGTGTCATGTGACAAGCTGTCTTCCTTATAAGTGAGTCTGCCCTGGCAATCCAGCCCGGGCTTCTACAGCAAAGAACCAAAAGCAGCAAGGTGCAACTCCCTGGTAGGGCTGGAAAGGGCCTAGGGTCAGAGCCCCTGCTCAAGGTTATTTTTCTGTACATTCTGTATAAAAAAGACCTGTCAGATCTGAAAGCTCAAGATATTAGCATTTGGCGGCCACACCACCACTACCCACATTACACCAAGGACACCCACATGGCAAGATGAGCTTTGGTCATGTCTGAGACAGAGGGCCTCATTACGACCCTGGTGCTCCCGTAATGAAGGAGGCCGGTACGGGACCAGTCCCCGTCATTACGGGAGTGCCGATTACAAGCTTCCCTTTGAGGGACCCTGATCAGACACCTGGTAAAACCAGGCGTCCTTTCCGGGTCCCGCGAGGTGAAGAAGGAGGTAATAACGGGCCAGTTGAAATCTGCCCGTTATTACCTCCCTCTCCATTCCCATTGAACCCTATGGGGGCTCAAATGGGAATGGGGAATGGTTCCTGCAAGGAGGAATTACCGGGTCCTCCTATGTCAGAATGACACAGTTATTACTCATTGCAGGAACCCAGTAATGGCGCCTGGTTTGGAGGCAGCCATGGAGCTAAAAGCTCCATGGCTGCCTCCAAACTCGTAATGAGGCCCAGTGTCTTTGTAAGTCAAAGGGCCTCATTACAACCCAGGCGGTAAGTTCCCTACTTTACCACCATGGTGTAAACTCTGTTTACACCATGGTGGATGGCGGATTTACCGCCCCATTCCAAGGTGAGTGGGGCGGTAAATCCCCATTCCCCATTTACCCTTCCCCATTCCCATTTTTGCCCCATAGGGCACAATGGGAGTGGGGAAGGAGCTAATTACTGCACCGTAAATTACGGTGCCGTAATTAGCACCAAGGCGGGTTAGCGCCTTGCATTTTAACGGCTGCTAAAAGCAGGCGTTAAAATGGTAATCAGGCGTTAAGGGTTAACGGCGCCGACGGCGCCGTTAAACCCTTAACGCCTGGGTTGTAATGAGGCCCAAAGTGTGAATTTCTGAATGCATGATGACTTAGCACTGTGAGGTATTCAAACTGTGCTGAAATAATACCGGGGGGAGTGGGATGGAGGCAATATAGTTGCTATTCCTATGAATACAGAACCAATGAGAGATGGACACAGGATACTACCTCTTCCACTCTTGGACACATGCTTGTTCCTCCTCCCCACCACATGGCCATTCCCTCAGGCTTGTGATCTGCCTGCATCACCTACTGATCCAATCTAGCCCTTCCTACACTAACTCTCATCTCCTCCAATGGGATCTCTCCCAGCCCCCTCTACTCCTTTCCTTTAGCTCTTCTGATTCACCTCCACCTCCTGTTATTTCTCCCCATAACCCAATCACTTTATAAGCCATAATGACTTACACTACACTCTACAATTACAATATATTACAATATATTACAATATACTTACAATATATTAATTTCAGATGTGAACTGTTACAACTAACACATTAAATACAATATGAAAGAACACCAGAGTTCTTATGCGATCATTACATTTAAATTGCAAGGTCAACAAGTGTTCACTTTGCCTTTTGAAGTCACCTCTGAAGCTTCAATTTATTTGTACCATGTGATTTATTATCACAGTACATGTATAATAAGGATGGCTCAGAGTCAATCAGTTTGCTGCTCTTTACAGCTGTATTGTATTTGTGCCCTCCATATCAACTGCGACCTCCACCCTCACAACTGCACCCACGCTGTCAGCAGTTATCACAGAATTTTCAGTTTGTCCTAAAAGCACCTCTTGCATTCACAGTCATCCCAAACTCATCTTTGCACCAGTAGCCGCCGCCTCCTCCGTTGCGACAGCTCACTTCTGCACTTCCACAGCTATCACCCACCCTCTCCTCAACCATATACAACAACAGCACCTTAAATGCTGTCAACTACTCATCACAAATCAATGCACCCACCTCCATTGCCTTCATAAAAATTGGGCCGTCACCCAAACCCTTCATCACAGCCTCCTCAATAACCCCCATCACCATCTGAGCTTTCTTCAGCTCTCCTGCAGTTGCCATCCTCCTGAAACAAACCTCCCCATTACAACAATAGTTCCTCTGTACACAACCAACTCTAAAAACCCTCATTATCCACAAGCACATGTACAAGTTCCACCGCAAGCCCCCAATCAGCAGCTGCCAGACGCACCAACCATGGGCTGCAAATCTATCTGAGCATCCTTTACCATTTGCACAGCATCCTCCTCAGATGAAGCTGACCCAAAGCCAAACAACATCTACAAATCCATTCCTAGTCCAAATAAGAATAATGATGTGTTATTATAGCGCTTTAATCCAAAGCGCTTTGCAGAGCACATATTTACATACAATATCACCCAACTGAAATTGGTACTCATTTATCGACCTCGGAAGGATGAAAGGCTGAGTTGGCCTTGCCGGGATTCGAACCTGCGACCTGCAGATCACACTCAGATCGCAGATCAACCCACTGAGCAGCTCCCATAACCCCCCCAATTAATAATATATATGCAACCCAGGGATAAACAAAGAAAAGGGAAAGTTGACAGTTTAAGGGCATTAAGTAGAATAATGAGGAATTATGCAATAGTCTAAGGGGAATGATCTTTGTAAAAGTGGTTGGTACAGCATGTTCTCGCCTGTTTTTCCACACCTCTGATTGGTTGAGAGGCCTTCCAGGATGCGAATATTGCTGTCAGCAGCCAGCTCCATGTAACATGTATAGATTATGATCCCATGCACAGGACTCATGTGCTTCCCATTCTTGGATGTATAAACCACACCATGGGCCTCATTACAACCCTGGTGTTAAGGGGTTAACGGCGCCGTAAAAGGCTGCACCGCCGTTAAACCCTTAACGCCAGATTCACACTTTAACGCCTGCTTGTTGCAGGCGTTAAAGTCCAAGGCGCTAACCCGCCTTGGTGCTAATTACAGCACCGTAATTTACGGTGCCGTAATTAGCGCCTTCCCCATCTCCATTGAGCCCTATGGACCAAAAATGGGAAAGGGGCCATGGTGAATGGGGATTTACCGCCCCGCCAACCTTGGAATGGGGCGGTAAATCAGCCATCCACCATGGCGGAATCCGGCATGGACCATGGTGCTAATAGCACCATGGTCCAACGCCAGGGTTGTAATGAGGCCCCATGTAGTTCATTCGACTGGCGTACACAGACAAAGGCCACTGCCCATTTAGATTTGTAAAACATACTCAATACGATTTTTTTCCCGTCAATTCAGTCAGTGTCACTCTGACAAAGATAGCAGCAATATTTTCAATCAGAGCATTTGAATTTGTTATTTCTAGCAAAGGCAATTGGGCCTCATTACAACCCAGGCGGTAAGTTCCCTACTTTACCACCATGGTGTAAACTCTGTTTACACCATGGTGGATGGCGGATTTACCGCCCCATTCCAAGGTGAGTGGGGCGGTAAATCCCCATTCCCCATTTACCCTTCCCCATTCCCATTTTTGCCCCATAGGGCATAATGGGAGTGGGGAAGGCGCTAATTACGGCACCGTAAATTACGGTGCTGTAATTAGCACCAAGGCGGGTTAGCGCCTTGCATTTTAACGCCTGCTAAAAGCAGGCGTTAAAATGGTAATCAGGTGTTAAGGGTTAGCGGCGCCGATGGCGCTGTTAAGCCCTTAACGCCTGGGTTGTAATGAGGCCCAATGTGTCCTCTTTTTCTTCCCCCAAAGTCAAGTTATAGCCATTGTACTGAGCTCCGATCTCATAGTTGTGTTGAAGAGCTTTGAGATAGCATCAGCATTGCTCTCCAAATGATAGATTTCAGCTCTTCCAAACAAACATAAGTTAAGAGGCTCTATGTCTGTTGGGCAGCTTAGTGTGTTAAGCCCTTGCAGTAGCGATCTGTGAGTGACCTTCAGGTCTCATTTTCGAACAATGGAAAGACTAAATGAAGCTCTTGCCTTTATGACGATGGTAATTCGGGACCATTTAACTGGGTGATGGTAGCCAGTATTATTCAGATTGCTACGGTTCTACAGCCTGCCAGGATTAATGCAGCAAGTGTGATAGGACTTACCAGTATATTATTATTTAGAACTGTTGTTAGTTGATGAAAATGGAGTGTATTCTGGGCTTATCATATACCAATGATTCTCCAGACTAGCTTTTACACTGATACTGTTTATGTGCATGTCCTGTAGCACATTCATCCGGAAGCTTATCCCACCGGAGATCTCTTCTATTTCGTTGGAGTTTGTGAATTACTCTTATCTCTCTTTTCGTTCTACAGCAAAACTCTCCAGTGGTCTCACAGGGCCCTCATTATGACTTTGCCGGTCTAGGAAAATGATGGTAATTCCAGCACCAGCATTTTTTCCGTACCAGCAAAACACAAGTTTGCCAGTGGGAGCCACGGATCTACTGGCTGGCCTTATGTGCCGGTAGATCAGGCCCTTACCAGCAAAGAAATTCCTGAATCACTAGCACTGGTTACACCAGTGCCGGTGATTCAGGCAATCACATCCCACGGAGTCCTGGGAACTTACTGTCATCTCCACTGCCTGTAATATCCCAGTAATATCAGAATATCAGGTGGCAGAGAAGGGAGGGCCAGTTTGCCGGCACCCCTCTGGAATTACCGGGGGTACTGGCAAACATCCAAGCAGCATGCATGATTTGCTAAGGAAACATTTGGCATTTTTTTAGAAACATGCCGGCTTTATTGAAATCATCTCCCGTCTATTACATTACCGCAGCAGTATTTGTAAAAAAAAAAGAAAAAAAAGAAGAAAAAAAAACATAATTTCTAAGTGTTTGACCAGTGACTTCATGGAAGGAATTGAATCAGTAACATATTGGATCAACTGGATTGTGTATCATGTAGTCTGGGTATGTCCCAGTCCAGCAACTTACCAAAAAGTGGACCTGTTGTCATGGCATTCACCAACAATATTTGCTCTTTTTCATCTACAAGGGAACTCTGTTTTTTGGCCATTCCCATTTGGCTAATTTAGGGACATGACTTTTTAAACCCATGAGCAGGTTTGAACCCTTTTTGCTTCCAATCCACATGTGACTGGTGGGCCTCTCTTTTGCCCTTAATCCCTCCCTTACTCCTTACCTTGATTGAATCAGCATTAGCAGAATAAGTACTGTATAAGCAACATAAAATAAAATAAGAAAAAACAGTGTCATTGTTCACAAGATCATGTGTTAATTAACTCCATGTTTTTACTATCCCGCAAACACCTTTTTTCGGCATTGCTGTCAGGCAGAAGAGTTTAGTGTTAATCCAAGTACGTTTCTGTTGGTGTAGAATTTGTCATAAAAATAACTAATCGGATGATGCACAAAGTAAACAGCATTGTCTCAAGATGCTTATATCGTAGGTTATATGTAAACCCAACTCAGTGCTAGTCATGTTATCACACTTTAGAAGGGGGCGAATGGCTGCACCCTCCCTATCAGGCTCCAAACCTGTTACCTAAAGGTCTGTGGGCGTCCACTTGTCCTGCTGAGCTCTATGACTGACAGAGGACCTTGCCCCCTGATCTGTCAGCCAAATGTTGTGCTAGGTTCTATTGTTACCCTTCTCTGCAGCCAGAGCTATTCATTGATGTCTGTCAAATATCCCTTTTCGTCAATTCCGTCCTTCGTCTTCCCTATGTCTCAACAGTAGATCTTCTTCAATTCGGAACCCCTTTTGGCTCCGCAAGTAGTGGTAAAGGAGATGCAAAAACATGGCATGAACCATAGTCTTCGGAGGATAGTTCAGCGGCAACTTGCTCGCCTTGGAAGCAAGACGGAACAACACAGGTTCGGTTCCTGGGTCCGCGCTTGGAAACCGCTGCGTATTAAGCGTGTTATAAATAGCCCATCATATCAAATGTGAACACATTGGTAATGATGTATTTATCAATCGGAGCATTTCCTAGTATTTTTCATTAAGAGCAGATGCATTGCGCGAACTGTATGATCTTGCTAACCACATCCTCTCGACCTAAAAATAGGGTAGCATCTCCATAGCAACCCATTTTGATGCTATCCTGTGAAGCAAGAGCCTGGTGGATTCCATACGGATCCACCCAAATGCCTACCGACATGCAAGTACATGGTGAGAGGTATGTGTGTTTGCATGCATGACAAAGTGGAAAAATGCATTGTAATCCAGAACCACCTGGACTTCCATGCATTGTTTGCACCTCCTAGTGCAAACAGAATCGCATAGAGGGTCTCCATTCATGAGCTTGCACGATAGCAGTTCCCTCAGTTCTATTGACATGGACTTCGTAAATTAGCTTCTTATTGTTTCTGGGTAATTCCGAAAGTTTCTGGGTCATTTCCATTGAACATGACCGCTCAAAATACAGATCAAAAAGATAACCTGCTCAAAATGTCTGACAGAAAGTGGGGAAAACGCATCCCCACAGATTGACATGAGAGGACCAACAGCTTGTGAATGATGACATCTCTGTCCCACCTAAATTGAATACATTAGGGCAATACATCGGTTCCACAAGACAATCTTGAAAGTACAAAGACTGATTCTATAAAATCTTGAATGGAAAAAAGTGTAATCCCAACTGCTAAAGCTGCTATTGCTTACATTGTACTCACTTCAAAAATGTGAACATGAATAGAGGTCTAAAAAATGAACACATTGAAAGTGCACTATGGTTTTCCCTTTACAATCCCTTTGCTTTATCCAAATCCCTATCCAACATTTCTGTTTATGGCTGCCCTAATCATCTTCTCCGTTACATTCTAGATGTTCACTGCCATGGGTGCATTGGGCTGAACCAATGGCAATTGCCATAATAACTCAATCAAGAGAATTGCAATGCACAATTACACAGAAACATTATTCATGTCCATAAAGAACAATGTCTGTTAACCAGCCCTATGCATGTAAATCGGATCCAGCAGTGGCGCAGATAGAGGGGGAGGGCGGCTACCAACCTTGCTGCCCCCTGGTGCCCAGTGCACCCCCAGTCTCCCGCTGGCGCCCTATTATCCCCCTCCCCACCAAGAGCTTCCTCTGCTATTGTGATCCAGTCCTTGCAGTGGCCTTTTACACGTCATCTTTAGGGTGATGAAAGCTGGACAAGAACTAGCACTGATCAGTGAGGTGAAGGGCGTCATTTGAAAAGAGAGCACATGAAACATCACACCCTTAGGAAGGCTGAGAGCATTGGCAGGACTCGAACAATGCACCAGTCATAGGACCCTTTTGCTAGTCAGGGTCCCGTCACGTGTCTTCCCCTCCTCATGAGTGCTCCTTGAGGATGCTGATGAGAACCATGTGCAGAAGGAGCTCTGCTGGCCTCCCGGCTCCACGGCGAGACTTCCCGTTCGAACCCTGCGATGTGTATAAACTTGGCTATTTTGATCGCTCGACTGTTCAGAATCTGTAAATTGCTCTCTCCCCCGGCATTATAGATTTCTGTTGGTTTTGGCACTCAGATTTATGCCTCGGCGGTGGTTATTTTATATGTTGGAATGTGCGCTGTTTACACATTTGTTTTCTGCTTCCCGGACAGGCATGTTGGCCTATGTTTCACTTGTAGATACATAGATGGACTGAAAAAACTGAGCTATTTTGATACCACCTAGACCGCAATATCTGCTCTGTATGTCGTGTAAACAGTGGTCGAAGAGGGCAGGAGCGGCGCTCCGCGACTTTAAAAAAAGCGTTTGACAGTTCATGTACTTTTATTTAAAAAAAGAAACAGTTCCAAAATGGTTTAGTTTTAAAATAAAAGTGAAGAAAGAAGTTGAAACGTGCACACTGAACATTCCATTAATCAGCAGGTGTGCTTGTTTGGGGATTTGGATTGTGCGTGGGAGGGGGCGTGGCAAGGAGGTTTGTGGGGGGCGGGGCAAGCCCGCAGGAACATAGCTCCGCGTCTTCTTTTCGTACACTTCGACCGCTGTGTGTAAATGGCCGCCATGTTAGAACGCTATGATTTACTCTAATGGATTTTACAGGTGGAATCACAACACTTCTGCTATCAAGTAGTCTCTGATGTGCAATAGCCATGATCAGCATATTTTGCATATTCAGCACAGCCACATTCTCTTTTTTTGGGAGCTTTCTTTTCCAAAGAAAGTTACAAACAAGCATTATAAACCCTAAGAATACATTTTTGGAGTTTTTATTTTTAAGTTGCACATCCTTGAAAAAAAACTCCCTGCCAAGAACGTTTTCATCGTTTGCACTACGAAGCACAAAACAAGAACTACAACAGGTGACGTCACCTTTACTCCTTTTTGCGCTTTGTTGTGCAATTAGTGTGTACACACATCCACCATTTATGCATGCATGGCAGATATGATATGATATGGCATTTATAACGCGCCTAGACACAAGTGTTTCAAGGCGCGATGCACTGACAATGGATTCATTTAGAATCTGCCTGCTTTGAGCAGGCTGTAGAAAGCAAGCACATTCCATAGGAGTCCCTTGGTTTTATGCCTGTATTTAAATAGCATACTGGGGTCAGATTATCAAAATATGCCCATGTCCAAAAACAATGTGGGATATTAATTTAGCACAACTGGGGTAGAAATGAAGCAGACTGCTTTATTTACAGTGTTTTCTGGGACATGTTAGAAACCCCCTTGACATAAACCCAGTGTGATTCTTTAGAAGAAATAAACACACAAAGGTCATGCTTACTACACCATTGAGTATGTTCTAAAAGAAAGTGAAACATTAGGATAGTAATATAGCTCTTCATTTGGCAATGTTGTCTCATTGTGCAGCAAGTCTTCATTGATTGTGAAGTCATTAACTCTGAGTGAGAGTGGTCTCCAAATAAAATCATTTCTGTTCACTCTTTTTGTTTAGATTCATTTTTCTTTGGCCACTGACTCCGGCCCTTAACCCACTTTAATTGCATTGGTGTCTTCCTAGTCTACCTTACATACATGCATCACCTTATAATGACTGTCCAGCTTTCATCACTGTTTGTCACCCTCTGTTATCTTTTCTGAAAGAATAATCTGCTTGCTGGTCGTCATAAACAATGGGTGCAAATTACCCTTAATTTCTTCAATTGTCAGGGTGACTGGGTGGCTGGACGGACATAACATGTCCCACTGCTTTTCCCACCCCACCTGACCAACTCAACCGCATTACCACCGGCATGTGATTTTCATGCTGGTGGCAATTCAGTGAAATAGGCTGGGATTTACTACCTCATAAATGCAGTGGAATTCCACAAGAATCCAGTGTAAATGCCTTCCGCAATTGTTGATTGTGGGAGGCATTTACACTTTTCCAATGTCATAGTGTTAAAGTAAGTGTAAAAGTGATTTGGCTTATGATGAACTACTTGAAGGAAAAGTTAAACATTGAACAGATGGGACCTTTTAGTAGGAGAGCAATTTAAGTGTCAAAATGAAATGCCCCCCCTTCGTCGTCATGCTTTTCATGAATAGCCTGACTATGTTTTATTTAGTACTAGCAAAAAGTACCCATTCTCCGAACTGGTTCTGTGGACAGATATGGTAACACTCTCATCAATTCTGCAAAATCAATGATCCTGAAAGGTCGCTGTTCCAATTTGCTAATCACTTGATGTTCTTTGCACTCTGAAGTGAACTGCACCCAAAATGGGCATGTGTGGCTGCTGGCTGACATACCCCGGAGGAGACGTTGGAGCGAGGCGAGAGTTGGTTTGCTGCTGCATACTGGGACCTACTGTGCTCTGTCCCCACCTGTTGCCTCACGCTGTTGTGGTGCAGTTTATTGCAGTTCAAATGTCCCAGAAACCGTGTATTCTAGGGTTGAGGTGCAGATTGGTGAAATGGTGGGGAATTGTAAAAGGCACTGCTTCACCTGCCACAAACAAACCCACACATTTTCACTTTTATAAAGATAGATAGATGGATGGATGGATGGATGGATGGATGGATGTAGAAGTACTCAAGGCAGCGCTTTGGCATTCTCAGAGTAATTTCTATTCCTCACACACTGTTTCTGGTATGTGGTTCAAAGTAGAAAAAATCCACTTATGCTGCTTTTATAAATGACTTTACAGGCCTTACAACACAGTTCTAGGCGTGTTGATGACTTACAGGCCATTTGGCAACCTTACCTGTAACACGCAAACTCCTTTTTTTGGCACACTTCTTGGAATGTGTTAAGCAAGAGACCGGAAATGATTACAAACAGGGAGAGTAGATACGTGTTTGGAGAAGCCTGAAAGGAAAGTCATCCGTTTAGTAAGGTGTGACTAAGACAATCAATATTTTCACACATACACCTTTGCATGCATTTCCTCTTCTGTCAATTGGGAAAATGTGTTACGGGAAGACCTGACCACAATTTAGCACATCATTGGCGCTGTATGTCGTTTGACCTTTTGGCACGCGTGATGAAGCAAGTTCTCCTATTCCTCTTCCTGCTTGGCCATGTTCCATCAATGCCTGGATGAGGGTATATTGTGTTATAGGCTTTGCATATCATTGATGCATTTCAAAGTGCAAAGGATTCACGTTTAGTGCTTCCGGTTGCATCTTGTAGAATGTTAAAGTTTAGATCAGTGTTTTGTTACCACTAAAATAAAGGATTGAAACAGAATATATTTGGCTTACATATGGGTTCAGTTTATAGGGGTCAAATGAACAACAACATTTATCATTGCTATCTCCTCAGCTAATTTTGGAGTTTGTAAATAACAGTTGGAGAAATGTACACATGTCGATTGGCCATCAAATTAACCAGTACGACAAATAGTTTTGCAACATCTTGTGAAGAGGTCTGTGGGACATCCAAAGCTAATGCTTTCTATTCCAACTTTGCATAGTATTTTCAGTAAGTCCAATAAAAGGTATCACAACCTGTTTATCAAGTGGTTTTAAAACTGGACTAAGAGCTTTGACTTTTTCTTTGCCTCCACAAACTTGCCCCTACAATAAAACCTCCTCTGTATCCTCCCCCTAATTGGGAGTTAGGGCTGGCGAGGTGCAAAACAGAAGGTGAAAGTCAGAAAGTTGAACTAGACATGTTCAAAGCATTACAGATAGACTGCACACTCTCAAAGAACTGCATCAACATAAACCTACTACACCCAAAATTAAATAAAACCACATGGTAAGCACAAGACCATCCCCCAGAGCAGATATACTACTGTATCAATTCAAGTGCCAAAATGTGAAATTGTACATACCCCAGATCCAAAAACCTACTCCTTCAGGACTATCATGGTACTAGCCTTTAACATCTCATGGTTCTGTAAAAATACCAACTGGCTTCTCTGTCACCACTAACCAATGCTTTTCTCTAACCGTTCACCTGACTGTTTCAGTGCCTCTCTGCATGCCATACCACAGCTGCTCTTTTAATAACACCTATCTTTATGTTAAGGTCACCACATGTCTATATCCGTGCATGAAGTTCCAATTTTATGCGGCACAACTTTCTCCCGGTCTCAACCGTCCTCAACAGGGTGGTTGTGTAGCTGTGATTCCGACCTGGTCTGGCTACGGCTGACCAGTCCATGAATCTTTACATGGTGATTGCTCATTCTATGTACATGAAGGATGAGCCAATCTATTTGACATTCATGGATTTGAGCACAGCTTTTGACAAGGTTAATCGTGCCAGGTTATGGGACGTGTTCGGATTCATGAATTGTCCCCCAGTTCTGGTGAGTCTCCTGGCCAGACTGCATGATTTGACATTGGCCTGTGTTGGGAGCCGTGCAAATGGGAGATGCAACAATTATTTTGCAGTGGAGTTAGGGGTGCCCCAGGGATGCGTCCTGGACCCCATCTCTTCTGTTTGTATAGTAATGGTCTGTATGAACACCTATTGAGATCCTCAGCCGATGATACCAGGATGGGTGGCCGGTCCCTGGCAGTCTTGGTGTATTGTGGAGGCTCATCTCTGACCATGTTTGTTTCATAAACAGCCTGGACCTGGTGGTACATTCTGAAAAGTCGGCTGATGGCTTGTTGTAGGGGAATTACTGTGAAATTTAGGGAAATGTATTGTAAGAATGCTATGATCCTCAGAGCCAACAATATAGACTATTTGGGGGTCAGGTTCTCTTCTAACTTTGGCCCTTTTCCCCATGTGAGCAAACAGGCTGCCCGATTTAAGCAAGAAATGGGAGGGGTTGTCAGATCTCTGGGTATGTTTAGAGCCAAACCAAATTGATTTGTTTTTAAAAATGTATAATGGTAAAGCAGCCCAGGTCACTACATTTGGGATGGAGCTGCAGGGATACACCAATGTTAACTCCATACAAGTAGTGCAGAATCACTTTTTTAAGAGAATTTTGAGTCTGCCGTCCTCAGCTCGGAATATTGGTGCACACCTAGAATTGGGCTGTAGACTGATTGCTGGTGTGTTCTCTTTGCACCCTGCACTTCACTGGCATAGGCTATGGGGTAACGAGAAAGGAGCCCTTACCCATGACCTGATCAATTTCATGATTGCTAAAGACATCTCTGGAAAGGTTCTATTGCTGTGCTACATTAGGAAACAAATGATGGAATTTAACATCACACATATGTTCCCTTCTCTTAATGTCTTATCTCGAGAGAAGTAAGAGTGCTGACCAGCCGCCTCTATGATCATGTTGGAGCAAAGAGAGAAAGCATTGAGATGCTGTAACAAAAGAACAGAGGGTTAATGACTATTATGTCTTCTGGCCTAGAGACTTATTTACTGTTTGCTGAGTCCCCAGCGTGGCGTGTCCTCATAACAAGGGGATGGTTTGACTGTTTTTTGTTACAGGTGGCGGTGGCAGCATGGTCTGGGGATGGGGCCAATCAGTCTTGCCCTCTGTGGAATGCTCAATATGAGGACCTTGCACACTTGTTATTGTTTTTCCCTGCGTATTTGAGAGTGCAAGGCTCTGTGTTACAACCTTGCCTTCTTGAACTGGGTTTTACCCAGTATCGCCATGACTTGATCTATTTCCTATGGGCTGAATCTCCATTTGTGGGATGGTCTCTTATAATTTATCTGAAATCAGCACTTTATATTAGAAAGCATCTGATTATGAGTTTGGTATGATATGAGGATTTGTATGGTTGTTAAACATCTTGTGACGTGCTGATTTGTATGGTTTTTAGGCATGTTATTCTTGTTATTTGTGTTGATGTGTATTTTTTCCTATTTTTCTGTACTGTTTTTATGGAATGTTTTGTACATCTCCAAAATATAAACATGAGTGAGGCGGACTATCTCGAAAATGAGAACCAGATTAAGGAATACAGATAGAGTCCTCAAAGGAACACTTTTGCCTGTGTGTAAAGTACAGTCCTATAAATCTAAGACCAAACTAATTTCACCTTGCATTTGCCTCTTGTAAACTGCCAGAGCACAACAAGCATTGTTAAGCCCATTTGAGCAATCTGTCAACTCTGAGGTGACTACCTCTTTTAGTCACTGGTTATTAAAAACTATTTTCCGAACTGGAAATTAAGCCATAACTACAAGTATTGCAAGCTGTCCTTCAGTGAGACAATGCTCACTGCCAGGTATACATTGGACAACGTAGGCCAATTTCATGCTAGGAAGATCCACGTACCATTCAAACCCACACCATCAGTTACCA
This sequence comes from Ambystoma mexicanum, assembly GCF_040938575.1. Classification (NCBI taxonomy): domain Eukaryota; kingdom Metazoa; phylum Chordata; class Amphibia; order Caudata; family Ambystomatidae; genus Ambystoma; species Ambystoma mexicanum. The sequence continues at coordinate 389,726,430 of NC_090936.1, forward strand.
CAACTCCATTCCATCACCTGAAGTCCTTTTGGTGGTTTCAGTTAAGCTACAGTTCACCATAAGACTCTACTATTCACTCGGTTCTATGTGATTTTATTGAAAAGAATACATCAATTTCATTTATTATGATGGATTTTGCTGCATTTATATGTGGGAGGGATCTCCCAAACCCCCTACACTCCTATACATAATTTATTCACCATCCTCCCTCACCAGCTCTCAGGCCTCCCTTGGCACCCCTCTCGCCTTACATCCTACTCTCCTCTTTCTCACCCATAACACCGGATGAGGTCTCCAGACAAGTCCTCTCTATTAAAGTCTCCTCCAAACAGATTCTCCCCTGCTCTTCCAGAACCATCAAAGATAATATTGCCTCCCATGTGCCAGCTTTGACCGATTTCTGTAATCATTCCTTTGCCACTGGCTCCTTCCTGCTACCCCTAAAGCACTCACATGTGCATCCTCTCTTCAAAAAGCCCTCTGCCGCCCCCTCCTGCCCAGATAACTACCACCCTATCTCAATAACTCCCTTCCTGGGAAAATTCCTGGAGAAGCTGGTCATCTCCCAACTGATCCAACACACTGAATTTGTTGTTCCAGTCTTCAGAGCACCCAGAGGCATAGAAACTGCTCTACTGAACACCTGTGAAGACTTCCTCTCAAATCTTGATTCCAACTCTCCATCCATTTGTATCCTTCTGGATCTTTCCTCTGCCTTTAACATGGTCAATCATGCCACCCTGACAATGCAGCTCTGTGACACCCTTGGAATCATGGCCTAGCACTGGACTGGTTGACCCCATTTCTCTCATACCGACCGAGGTTCAACTGCTGCCTTTTTTCTCCCCATTACACTCTCCACCTACAGCGTCCAACAAGGGTCTTTCCTTGGCTCTGACTCTTCAACATTTACCTTGCCCCCGTGGCCCTCCTGATCTTCTCCTTCTCTCCTCACTTCCAGTTTTATGCAGATGACACACAGCTCTCCTTCAAACTTCCTCCACTCTCAAACCTGACTGTCTGACTGCTATTCAGGCATGGTGTGCTGCCAATGATCTCTGCCTTGGTGCCAGTAAGACTAAGATCCTTCTCATTGGGATCCCAGCTCCCTCCGTCCCTTCTATCTTCTGGCCAACCTCTATGGACCCCCTCCCCTCACCCTCTTGTGAGGCAACAAACCTTTGTGTCACCTTTGACTTCTCTTTCTCCTTCGCTCGTCAGATTGCAGACCTTACCAAGAAGACCACTATCAGCTGTACCTCATGAAAGGCATTTTCCCTTTCCTCACCTTCCCCCAGAAATGTAATGTCTCCAGAGCTCTGCTCATCGCTAGTGTGGACTACTGCAACAGTCTCTTCCTCAATCTTCCTTCATCCTCCCCTCACCTCCTTCAACCTATCCAGAATAGGACTGCAAGGCTTATGCTTGGCCTCAAGCCCAGGGACTGCATCTCCCCAGCCCCAACATCTCTCCACTGGCTCTCGGTAGCTGCTAGGATCAATTTCAAGACCCTGTGCATCATTCAAAAGGCTTTCTGGGACCTCGGACCCTGATACATCTAACTCTCTTTTCCTAAATACCCCCTGCTAGAGCCCTTTGATCTTCTAGTTCCAGCTCTCTGCAGAACAGATGCCTATTTAAGCAGAGAGTGGGGGTAGATATCTCTCCTTTGCAGACAGATGCCTCTGTCTGGAATGGTCTCCCTGCCCCTCTCAGGCTTGAGCAGTATAGCCTTCAGTACAGGAAGCTCCTCAAGATCTTCTTCTCTTCTTCCTTCCCTCACCCCTCCACCTGCTACCTACCTTGTATTCTGCAATGAATGGCTGCCTGGTTCCCTCTGAGTTCTTCAGGTCACCAGCCCCCCCTCCGCCGAGCCCACTCCCTCCACACACTTAGCATGTGGACCCTCACCCACTGTACCCCATGCTATTCCCTACACCTCAAACTCCTGTCCTCTCCTCAGCACTCGCCTAGCCCCTGTCGCCCTCTCACCTCCTCAAACTCACTCTTTCTCCTACACTTCTCTCCTTTACCATTCACTTCCCTTCCCACCCTAGCACTTCACTTCTTTGCTCTACCAGCACTCCGCTCATCTACCTCACACTTCTGGTTACTGCACTTGCAAGATCCGAATGTCACAAGGCCTGGTAGGACCATTATTGTTTATCTTTCTCCCTTGTTCCCCCATTTTTTTGTCTTGTGTCACCTTGAAACATAATTTGTTGTATAGGCACCTTACAAATATCGAAGAAACAAATTAAAATGAAACCCACCCCCCACATATATTTGGGACAACATCCGATAAGCAAAATCAATTAATTCTACTTCGATAAATTCTACTGCAGCAAAACCTCCTGGTACCATATGCTTCCACTTAGTCTACAAACATTTAGTGTTCTTCTCAGCGCATAAGCTCACAATGCCCCGAAACATGGCTGGGCCCTCATGCTCATTCAAAGGTCGCAGTCACCATCTTCAATTAATGTCAGTCAGGGAGAGCAAGTAGAACACCAGATGTTACATACTTCTTATTACTAAAGTCACCTTTGTATCCCAATGATGCCAGGACTGAAGATATGAATACAGGTCGGCTGACCTCACTTGGTGTCACCCTCATCTAGCATTAACCCTCATTTTCCTGACCCCGCTCATGTCTGCCTACCAGCTATTGCTTAGTCCTGGGTGGGCACATCTTCTGTTGCATCTAGTCCTGATCCTCTATATTCATCCTATTTAGCTCTTTTCTGCTGTCTCTTGAAACTTTTAATTCACTGACATGTGGTATAGAAAAAGGGAACTGAAATGTATACTCTTGTTAAGGAACAGATTCGGAAATAGTAATGACAACTAAGCAAATTTCCCCAATTCTCCTCACATGGCATTCATATTAATAACAGTTGTGTTTGTGTTGATAAAAGTGCTGTTGGTTTTCCCCGTTTCCCAGTTTAATGATAAAATATGAGTAACATTTGTAATTCCCTGTCCCCCCCACCCTTTTATAAGCTCTCCCCCTATAAAACTACATCCTATAAATATGCTCACTGCAAACATGGAAAGAACAAACAGTCCATCTACACAATGCATAACACAGACAAAGGTGGAAGGAAACATTGTTAACGTAGAATCTTCATAAGAGCGAGTATATGAGCGTCTTCTGAAAGCGTTTTAGGAATTTGTATTTCCATCAAGGAAGTAGAGAAAAGGTGAAAAATACAGAAGTACAAGGGAGTTAAAACTTACAAGAGAAGTGAAGAATGAAATTGCAACGTTTGTGTAGCAGCGTTAATATCAGGTAGCCAGGTTGCAAAAATACAATTAAAATGTTACCATGAAGCACTGTGTGAGTGCATAATATGGTGATTTATACACAATCAGAAATCTCAATTCAATGAATAGGTCCACTTATGCTGGGAGAACAACAGTTCAATCAACAGATATTTAAGACACAGTTATTACATTTTGAAACCGTATTCGAAATGTGTGGGCGGTGCGGCATTGGAGGGGGGCTACTTGACATCCGAAAGATGTATCCAATATTGCAGCTCTCGGACCTTTACCCCAAGGGGAGTGGCATAGAGTATTGTGAACGGGCCATTGTATCTAGGCTCACGCCACTGGCAGACATTTTTAACGTAGATTATATCACCTGGGAAGAATTGGAGAGGAGGTTGCATCTGTGAATCTGGGGCAGCGCTGGTTGTATCCTCAGATCGTGATGGTGCTATCTGTTGAGAAATAAATTGTATTGTTTTTGTTAAGGCAGAAAGATAATCCCTGAACTCATCCCCAAGAATGGACGTAGTCCTGTGAGCATCTGAAGCTTTTCTAATAGGGCATAGGGGCATAGGCATTCGCTGCCCTGTTACCACCCCATGCAGCGTTAAATGATCATCCTTCCAGGGCTGTGTGCATATGTTAAACAGAGCCTGTGGCAAGTAGTGCAACCAGTTTGTCTTTAACATTGTGCACAGCTTTGGAAATTTACTTTTCAATAACCTGTTGATCCGTTCTACAACCGCGTTGGGCTGGGGTGGTAACTTGTGTGCATTCGATGCTTGATGCCCAGTCATGCTGTTATCTCCTTGATCAGCTCATTGAAGAAGTGGGCGCCATTGTCAGACCGTAATACATTGCACGCTCCCCAGCGAGGGAAAACCTATCTGAGAAAAAATGTGTCTGCACACTTAGCATCTCGATGTGCACAAGGAGCTGCCTCTACCCATCGGGAGAAGGGACACACAATTACGATCATGTAAAGATTCCCATTACATCTTTCACCTATATCCGCATATTCAATGTGCAACTAACGGAATGGCCCAGTCGGGCGAGGCAGGGTACCTTGGATAGTTCTCAAGGTGTGGCCAGTACTGTAAAAATTGACAAGTAGTACAGTTAATCACCATTTTAATCAGTATCTCCTACAGATTGCGGAAAAAGCAGTCCTCCTGTAAATCGTCCTCAAAATGGTTTTTTGACACGTAAAATGAATGGTGCAGCTGGTTGAAAGCGACCAGCAGCAGCTCCAGGGACGTGATTTCACCAAAATGCCAGGGGTATCGGAAGTGACATCACACACCCTTGACCTCCTGATGACATCACAGGAAGTGATGTAATTTAACCCCACCCCAAAGTGATATTGCGGGAAGTGATGGAACACAACCTTTCACACCGTTAACAAAGCAGGAAGTGGCATCACATAGCTTTGTACACTACGAAAAATATGGTTATGATATCACTATAATATGATGTACATTTCATACAATAATAGATCGCCATATGTATCCTAAAGAACTGTGTGTATAGGCCCATATTACCAAATTACTGTGAATGCAAGCAGACGTCCATGACCAAATGATAATGATGTGTTATTATATAGCACGTACGCTTAAGCGCTTTATATAGAACAAATATACACCCAATATCACCCAAACTGTGTTGGTACTCATTTATGGACCTCAGAAGGGTGAAAGGCTTAGTTGAGGCGTTTAAGCTCAGACTAAATCTGTGATTCATCCCCTGAAGTGTGTCTGAAATAAACCTTTAATGAGTCTAGCAATTATTGTATAGAATTCCAGAAAAACACATTTTTATTCCTATTCTTTGTTATTTAGGGGTCAGTGCTGAAAGTGTTAGACTTGAAAATGGCACTCCTGTTATTCATTTTCTTCTTTTTTTAAGGGGCCTGAGCAAGAAAGGCAGCCACTTAGGAGTAAAGCGCCACATGGTGCTGGCCGCAGCCCATGAACTTGCATTACCAAAAAAGAAAAAAAAAACTTTTTTTTTCTTTTTTCTTTTAATTTTTTTTTAGAGGTCGCAAGGGAGACCACAGAAGTCACAAGGGAGACCTCAGAGGTCGCAGTTGCGACCTCTGGTGACCCCTAAATGACGTCCCTGCGCAGCTCATACAGCATAACTGCTCTGCTTGCTTTTCTACCACCATAATAGGTTTGTAGGAGACTCCTTACATCCTCTTTTTGGCCACAGGTCCTTCTCCTCCTGTGGTGCACAGCCCTACAGTTCAATAATTTGGGCAATCGTAAGTGAGTTGTAGGGTGCTGGCAATTGAGCTTGTCCATGTGCTACTACTGGATTTTCAGAAATACTTGTCATAGGGAATTATGCCACTTGTTTGTCTGATACATTTGTGAGTCCTCATCTGAATTTTTGGTGTGGGTGGTGGAATTCAGCACCGCCATCATGGAGGGCTGAGACAGTGCTTCAATTAGTTTGTCCAACAATGCTGCATGATGTACTGGGGACCTGTCATCCCTTCTAAACCACCTCCTTTCCACCATGCCAGCCCTGAATGCACTGCTGTTCTGACATAGGCAGAGTGACAGTAAACAGTCACGTGGCACCACTGGGATGCAAGAAGTGCTTCAATAAGAGCTATGAGTTCTGCCATCTGAGCTGAATAGTGCATTGGCAGTCTTTTCTGCACAATTACCTCCTATTGTCTATCCACCAGGCTGACAACTGCAGCACCAGTATGCCTCAGGCCAGTCCCCTGGTCAATAGTTGCTGACGCGTAAACTAAAAGGACATCCCAGCTCCGAGCAGGCTGCCCTTCATTTTTAGTATGCCCCCCTCAAATGTCACACAATCATGCATTGCAAGATCTTCGTCAGTACACAGTTCTGTTAAAAATGTGGCAGGGTTTTACTGGCTTGCAGCGCACTATGTGAATGTGTGGGCGGACAAAATGACCTCATATGTGGATGCCCGCTGTCTGGCCAGAGTTCATTTAGATCGCTCAAGAATGGCAACTACTGCATGCTCCACATACAATGTTACAAAACACCTCATGACAATTGTGGAGCTCATCTCATTTGGAAAAGCAGCAGCACACACCTGTTTGTAAGGGAACTGACTCTGCATCATGTAATCCATCACCCCACTGTAATGCCAGTGACTTGTGGCTGATAGTGCTTTTCTGCATAAGCATTGCAGTTATCATGTGGCTATTCAAATGGGAAAACAAATTATTGAGTGTAGTCAGGGGTTGCTAGCATTGGGACACTAGAGACAGACAACCTCTTTTAGTTCATTAAAGCTTGCCAGCATGACCTCTGTCTATCTTATATTTTGTCTATCTTTTGTGCTTCTTTGGGGCCCTGCAACAGGGGCCTAGTGTAAGCCGCATGGTCTAGAATCTACGCCCTGCAATAATTACACAGCCCAAGGAACCTCTGCATTTCTTTGACAGTTTTTTGCAGGGGGGCAATGCACACTGATGCAGCACATTCTGGTATAATTTTCTTTCTGTAGACATATATCAATTGTCCCAAATAGAGTACCACCTGAAGACAATACTGTAGCTTAGCTTTGTCAACTTTGTACCCTTTATATGCTAACAGCTGCAAGAGAGTGACAGAGTCACTTCAGCACTGTTTTTCATTGTCACTGCACACTAGCAGATCATCCACATGTTGAATGATAGTACTGGGCACTTGGATGTTTCCTATATCAGCATGTAATATTCTGTTAAAGATACTTGGAAATTTGCAGTACCCTTGTGCGAATTGTGTGTGCTCAAACTGCATTCAGCCATGCATAAACACGGTCAGATATTGAGAGTCGGGGTGCAGGGGTACGGAAATGAAGTCATTTTTCTTAATCCACCACATTGAAATGTGTTGCTTGTTTGGGGATACTGCACAAAATGGTTGCAGGGTTGGGAATGACAGGAAATTTTACCTGCACAAATGTCATTTAGGAGGCGAAGATCCTGGATCATCCTCCATCTCCCCCCTTTTGCATTTTCTATTGGATATATAGCTGTGTCACATGGGGAGGTGAAGGGCACAATAATCCCTTGATTTACGAGTGCCGAGATGATGTCTTGTATTTCCTCCTCTGCTTCTTTGGACAGCAGATATTATTTTGCCCGGGGCAACACAGCACCGGGTTTGAGTGTGATCCGTATGAGGATCACTCCCTGTAAAAGCCCTACATCGTGGGCACTGGTTGTCCATAACCTCTCTGGGTCAAGTTCTAGATCTTTGTGAGTGAACAAGGGCATTACGACAAGGGCCATCAGAGAACATTGCACTTTACGATATTGCACCATATTTTACCAGTGGATAAAGATAGCCAATACTATTTCACCATCATCAACCCTGTCCTCAAACAATCCCGAATCTGATACTTCTTGTAGGGGTACTGTTGGCTCAATTCACAACACAGTGTGCCACTTACACCCGTCTGAATCCCAACAACAACAATCCTTTAAGCTGAACCACTAAACCTTGCAAATTAAGTGAAAGTATCATCCCTGCCACAAGCTCTGGGGTCACAACAGGGCTATAAATGAAATTAGATGGTATCCACTAACATGCCTTACCAATTTGGGGCACTGCATGAAGTAAAACTGTGATTCCATATGCAAACATATCAGGGTCAACAGGAATGCCACAAACCACCACCTCCCCTCTTCTGGCCTATATTGTCTCCATAGCCCTCATAGCACGTATTCCTATGGTGGCACATATTATCCCTCGATCCTGAAGGGGATGGTCATGTTCAATTTACTCAAGAGCTCACGCTCAACAAATTCACTGGGCAGGTCTCTGAATACAGTAAGTGTGCACGCACCACTTTTGCTCCTACCTTAATAGCTATCACTTCTGTGAATGGAACCGTTGCAACAGCCCCGGAGAAGCCTTGCATGTGGAGAGTTTCACCTGATAGTGGGAAGTTTCTCTCTATGATGCATGATTTAGTGGCATCCATGTCGACCATAAAGATGAATTGCTTGTTAACTATTTCAGCACCTACCAAGGGTTTCTCATCAGGATGGGTAGTCACAGACAGGACTGGGCATGCAAGAGCTTTCAGTGGGCTGTCTTAATCAGGATATGTATTGGTACCCAGGTATGTGAAAGGGTTTCCTCACAGAACACTCACCCCACAATATGGTGCCACTGTTCCATTTGGGACAGCTTTTTTGTGGGCATGGGGCTCCTGTATTATTTGTTCTGCAGTGTTGCTTGCATTTGGATGCTGGACAGGGCAGGCAGTTGTGCTTGTGGGGGCCGTTGTGGTAACTGCGTGTGTGCTTGGTTTATTTCATATGGTATGAATGTGGGCATCAGGGGTGCAGGGATGTGTTGCTCTTGTTGCCCTGGGCCAGTAGGGGTGTTTGGGTTGTATCATGTTCCCCCTCTGCATCAACATTCCCTCACATAGTGACCCCACTTCCCGCATCCCCAGCACTGTACTGGACTTGCTCCCCCTCATGGTCACATCCCTCGAAATCCACCTCTGTCCCTTCAAAACTGTCCCCTTCTGCGCTGCTGACCTCCTTGATACCACTTGGAGTAATGTGGCTGTGGTCCACCATTCCATTGCCCTTGCCCTCTGCCTGGCCAGGACACAGCTATTCTCACATCCTTTGGTGCTGCTGCCTGCTCTGCTGGTTCCACTGGTTCTACCGCCCCTTCAACTGCTAATTTTTGCAAGCTTTTTCTGTACCAGTTTTACTTCCTTACCCTGCAGCCTGTGTGCCGTTTCCTTTTATCTCACTTTTATTTGCTTACAATCATGTATAATTATAGTCTGCATATCGGCCCATACTTTCACTTCTACCCCTCCTATCTTATCGAGATCTTTCTGCACTTCCTTGGGCAATCCCTGTTTGATAACAAAGCAGAAAGGCGGAACTGATTGATCCCACTGGATTCCTGTCTCGGCCCTCCAAATCTCCAGTACCTTTAAAATGTACTGAGCGGGGTCTTCATCATCCCCCTTTGTGTACTGCATTATGTACTGCAAGTCCGGCATGTCGGGAAACGCCCACCGCAGTGCATCCCACACCTGCGCTCTTATATTATCAAAAGGTGCCCCATCATGTGTGTCGCTGGTGTAGCTACGCTCGGGGCTCGGCTATCATCACACTGAGACCTGCACTCATCACTGTGCTCTCTGTCCTATACCATTTTCCATAACTCCAAAATCTCTTTCCTCCTTTGAAGCTTTTTACCTTAGTATTTAGCTGCCAAAAATGTATACATGTGTTCCAATATCCCTCGTTTGGTCATACCTTGCTCTGGCCATGTGCGGAACATCCCCCCTTGTGTCTCTGCCACCCACTGTTTGCAGTATTTTTCAATGTTGTCCCTATACAATGGCAATGCACTGCACATATCCTACAACAGAGCCATTAACCCTATGTCAACAACCGTTATAACCAAAGGATGTCAGACCATATAAAAAATGCAACTTGTCATGAATGTTCCTACCAGTCCTTTGATTTCATTCCCCTGTCGCCCCATACTCACTCCACACACACACTTTCACTCCTCCCATCTAACACCCTACTTTTTCTACAGACCCTCTCTGGCCTCCACTGGTTACAGAATACAAATATGAACACGAAAACAACAAGCTAAAACAATAAACAAAAATAACCACTACTACTGCCTCTTATTCCCCCACTTGGGATATATAGGGCAGAGGCATACAAGCTCTCTAATTATATGAAGGCCCTACTTTTGTATCCTATTTTCACATGTAAAAATATGGTGCCACCTTCTTCTCTAGCTCGGAAAGCATCCTGCTTCTCTGTTTCTCCTCTCATACACTTATAATAATAATATTAACAAACCACCACATGATCTTTACACACTATCTGACTTAAATACACACCAACCTTCCAAACACTTTTACTACACCACACACAAATCCGCACACAGTTAATCCCACTCTCCCACTTCCCTCTTAACGTCAGACCCTGTTGTTATTGCCAGCAAGAGGTGTACTTACATCTGCATGTTCACCCAAGCTCCTATGTCATAGGGTCCCATTAATGGCCTGCACCCTCCTAGGAGCCACGCACCGCACCAAAGAGCGGACAGGAGCTCTGTGGAAATGGCTCCTATACCCCATTACGGGTTGCGTGCTTGGGACTGTTCACTGCAGGTGGGAAGAGATCCTCCAGATGTGAGGCCTGGAAACCTCCGTCTTTGCAGAAAATCTGGGGTCACCAAAAATGTGGAGGAGCCCCTCAACGCTCACACAAGAAAAAATACAACCCACTAGGATAAAAGGCTGGTCACACCTCTTGCAAAGAGAACAAGGTTTATTTCCAGAAAAAACAAAAATTGTGCCAGCAAAGAATGCTGCTGCCACAGACCGCTCTGGCAAATTCAGCATAAGCAGCAGTTTTTAAAGGTAAAACATGTCTTGACTGAGGTACATCACATAGGTTACAAATCTGCACAGCTGGTTGGTGCGACCCGGTACATAGGCAGCCTGCTCCATAAGGGATGCCAGGTCATTGGTCCCAGCTTCTCCTGTCCTTCTTCTTTCACGTGGGATTCTTCTTTGCATGTCATCGGGCACCAGGTTCCTAGTTGGCAATCATAAGTACAAAACATACCATTCCATATCTGTGCCCTAATGTGCATCTGGTACCACAGATATTGTCCCAGAGGATACATTTGCGGTCACGCTAACTTACAAACCTCAGCTCAATCCCAGACACGTTGGCGCCGTACCAAATCTTCCCAATCTGGTTTCAAGTTTGTACTTTTCCCCCCCTGGCACTTCACTGCACAAATCACAAGGGGCGTAGACATTCTGAAGTTATCTTTTGGCTGTTATCTCTCTGATAGATTGACAAGCTAACAGTTTTATGGTTGGTGGTCTGGGGCTGGCCAGTACCTTGGAATGCGGGGGTCTTGGGATGGGGCATCTGAGTGCTATAACTTTGGACTGATACAGGTCAGAGGCTTGTGCCCTCATTCTCATGGGATTACTGTTCACAGGGAGCTCTCGGCCGCCTCATGGCCTTTCAGGGAACATTCTTTCTGGGTTACAAGTGTTAATGGCATGAGAAAATTATAGGTTCATGAATCTCTGCAGGTTTGGCCTTTCTCACTGCTGCCCAGGCTGCAACCGGACCCTGCATTCACACATTCATCTCTTTGTTCCGTGCCCGGGCCTATTGTCCTGGCTGCAGCGCGACACCAGGCCTCAATTTCAAGGTGGCTGCTTTTTTCTACAATGGCGTTTATTCCTAGTGCAATCTACACCAAATTACATTGTAACGTATCCAAAATGCAGCTCCTAATGATGCTCCCTCCCCCTATAACCTCCCCAGGCATCTACAACACACTCTTAGGATGCATTTCAAACCTCTTAGGTGCCTGAGATGATCACCCCTGCTTTCCAACAGTGCTTAACATAGTTTGCTCACTGATATATTTATAGTGCTGTGTATAGTCACAGAATATGATGCCCATATGGGGATACCGTATTCCCAGTATTTGGACTGGGAAGACCAAAATGAGATCTCACAAACAGATGTTGTGCCTATTAAGAGGTGGCCACGTGTCACATAGATACATCACATCACATCTCCCTCTACATCAGCACTTGTACCTAGGGCAAGTAGTGATACAGTGAACGGCTCTGAGCCTTTAGGCAGAGGTATTATGTCTCACCGTAGAAGAACATTACTCCAAACACTCTTTCCATAATGAATCAAAAACCAGTGGCAGAGTTCTGGGCAACACTCTAGACTGTCATTTCTTAGCCTGCCATGCCATTGGAGAAGAAGAAATGCTATCTTCAAATCTGACCCGGTGACACACCAGAAGGGACAGTCTAGCGCAAATTGCTAGGCCACATCCCTTCTGCATGAGACCACAAGCAACCCCAGACACGTTAGCCTCATTGTGTCACATCAGTGAAGTGTAACAGGGGTGTCTAGGCATAGCAAGCTCGGTGCCCACGTCAGGGAATTCCCATCTCACTCAAGGGTGACAAATTCATCACTAATTTGCATATAGTATTTACTCTTCTCCAAGGAAACCTAAAACACTTGGTTTGCAGGGTTGTCCAGAGCAGGGCCTGTGGTTGTGATTGTTTCATACCTTTCCTCTATCACTTTTCAGTGTTGAATGTGTCACCGTATGTGGAATGCCTATGCCTAGACATGAGTCCTGAGACTCTTGTGCTTAGAGAACCAGGCTTCAACTCACTGCTGACTCCCACTAAGACCCAAGCATGCCTGGGGTTTCTTGTGGTCTCATGATGATGAAATATGACCTAGCAGTTTAGTCTGGACTGCTCCATTTGCAGTAAGCTCCAGGCCTGATTAACTTAAGGAATTTCCCCTTGTTTGATAGCATGGCAGGCTGGAAAAACAATGACTTGGAAGTCTGCCCACCCTTGCCCATGTCTGTGATTTATGGCATGGCAGAAAATAATAGAAATGAGAAAAACAAAGTTTCGGAACTGCTGTGAATGTGAGTGCTAAACAAGTGAAATGCATGCAGGGCAGGAATTGTTGAACAGTGACAGAGAGAGAAGCAAGCAGGTAAACGTCTTGGCACAGACTGCTGACAGGAGAAAGGGATCAAAAGCAACTAAAACTCGAAGTAATAGTGGGGCACAGCTGAGAAAATCAGAGGGAGCTGCAGAGCTCAGTACAGAGAGTTTTGTACTAAATGGGCAGTGATCGAAGTGAAGGGGAGTGGTTGGGAGTGGTGCTACTCTACTTAATTTTTTCACTGCTATCATTACTATACTTTTATTTTAAAAAGAAACCGCTCCGGAGCGGTTCTTTTTAAAATAAAAGTATAGATACAGTCTGTCGCAGCACTGCACTCTCCGACTGAGATGCAGGCTGCAGCAGACTGGATCGCACAGACTTGGTCCACGCCTGTGCATTGTGCAGTGCCATTCTATTTCTGCACATGCCCTCACTGCGCAAACGTGGGCCAAAGCGCGACCCAGCCTAATCTAAACTATCCTTGTTGGAGCGGCCACCAGCTGAGCCTACACTTCTCAGAGACAGAGAGTAGTTGCAGGCAGCAGGTAAGCAATAGGAGGAGAGGCGGAAGCCTGTGTACTACTGGGTCAGGAGAGAGGCACAGTTCAGTGGACTGTTAGTAAAGTCCACTAAATCGTCCCCCTCTCCCGACCCGACCATATTTTTACTGCAGGGAATGCGGGCGGGAGGTCATGGGACAGTGAGTGTCATGGTGTCACCTCTTGTTATGCCTGAAGTGCCGTTGGTAGCCTCTACTCCAGTCAAGCACGTAGCACGATTGAAGCTCACCCAGTCTGCAATGTAGAGCGATAGCGCGGCACCAATCCAAGCCCCTTGGATTGGTAGAGCGCTATCGTTCTACATTGCAGACTGAGCGTACCACGATAGAGCTCTCTCCACTCTCAGCCTTTCTTGGCTGGCTTTAGAGCCCTTTCTGCTCGAGATTTAGTGCAGTAGTGCTCACCATACCCCCACTGTGCACAATCAGAAATGTTTTTCTTTAGAGTGATTTCTTAGGTGCCACACACCTCTTCCCAGAGTCTTCAGTGCACGTTAGATAGAGCCGTGGCAGTCAGAGAGGTGGGAAGATAGCACCCTGTCTCCAATCTGAATTGCAGCTCTGAACTTTCTGAAACTTCCCCAGTCCAATGTGAGAGCTCAGCCAGTCTGAAATGAACAATGCTGGAGCTCCCCCAGTCCAATATGCAGAAGGGCAGCAACGGTTGGTGTTAAAATGCAGATAGAGCGCTCCCAGTCCAAGGGTCTGCAAAATATAGAGCTTCCAGTCCAATATGCACCAACATGGACCGACACCCCCTAATGCCAGAAGCAACGCACAGCTAGCAACTGAGTGCAAAAGAGCACCCGGACAGAGCGCTCTCAGTCTGAACTGTACCAGGCCAGGACTCATTCCACTGCGATAACACAAGAGAGCTCAGCCTCTCCCAGCAGCAGGACCCCTGGCCCTGGTCCCCACCAGTGTGCTTGATCACTTTGGGGTGACTGTGGAGGTGAGTTATTACGGCGCTACTAAGGAAGGATTCTGAAGGACAGGATATGATATGATATTTTATTTGTATCACGCTCGTACACAAGTGTTTCAGAGTGCGACAAGGCAAGGGAGGTGAACAGGGGAGAACACAAGGACGATCTTGCTTGGCCCAGTGACATTTAGAACACGCAAGTGTATAATTGTGTGGCGATTTCACTGTAAAAGGCCATTCTGCTGCATGTCGAATGTCGTCAGTGAAAATACTTTCAACGGGATTCCCTTTGATCCCCTGATACCAGGGGTATAGCAAGGAAGTGGCTAAGATATAATTGGGTCTCAGGGTTACCGAAGCGTTTGCCCCATCTCATAATAAAAAAGGAGAAAAACTAGTGCTATAAAATGTGTTTGGCCAGGACATGGGTTGGGATGGTGGTCGCTTACTTATATTCAGGGCGGAAGTGGGGGTATTTCGGCCCCTTCAGTGAAAATCAAAAGTTGGCACCCATGAACCCACAGTTTAATTTCCTACCCCAGTGATAGTTATGGCCCATTGATGTCCATGTTGTCCCTTTCAGGCCAGAAGAGAGAAAACAGGTTCAACAAATAGAATTTAAAAGACATGAATGAACGCTGGGCAAAGGAGCACAGCGCAGATGTATTTATTTATTGTGCATTTGTAAGGCACTTATACATCACATACATTGTGTTTCAAAGCGCCCACAGGGAAACCGGAAAGGGAACATGGGAGTGAAAGGCAAATATAATGACAGATCATTGAGCCCGCAGCTTCACTGGAAATGTACGCCTTGCAGTACGTTCTTTTGCATGTTCTCCAGGTGCTCGGGCAGCTCATAAAAGAGATAGCACGGTTTGGTTAGCATGGGGAAAATGCAAAATATCTCTGCTGCTGTGTTCATGCTTGCAGACTCCAAATGCCGTGAGTCCTTCATTTTGCATGTTCCAGGTGTCCTGGCCATGTACTGGGGCACTACGTTATATGTAGCCAGTCACTCAACGACCTAGCCGTGGCAGCAGGACACAGAAAATAATCCTTGCCTGTGACTGCACAGTTAACGAAGGCCCGACAATACTAATGTAAAGTGTTTCATTTTTAGCAACTGCATTTGCGTGCAATTTAAATCGCGATGGGGTGTTAGTACTTCCCTGTCATGGGAGCGATTGGAAGGGTAGGGGGACAGGAGACACATTCTCACAGATGTTCTTAAGTGTGTGGTTTCAGACATGAAGAAGAGAGTCAACTGCTTGTAACATTAAAGCTGCACCTGAATAGTCTCATTAGAATGTGTAAAGACATTGAATGCCATCATATACATAGCTTTGCCCATCCATCAGCCACAGTCTTTGAAGTTAGCCACTCGCCTAAAATCTGAAGAGTTAGCCCAGCCCCAAAATGTTAGTCTGGTTGCAGACCTTTAGCACTCTCAAACAACCTGTTTTAAAAGCATAGCATTCTACAAAACTGAGTACTTGCCCTAAATAATGAAAGAACACATCATTGAAAATGGTTGCATGGGGGTGTGGCCGAACGCCGGAGAAGATTGCTGCCTAAGCGAGCTGCTCCGCCTCACACAAATATATATTTGCATCAAGCTGTTATTATTAGAATTGTTTTTTACCTCTTTGTTACGGTCCTTGCAGCCTTGCTGGTACGCATTGTATTGCAGTGCTTTTGAAGCAGTTTGGCATCGCTGGAAGACGTGTCGCGTTCCGATGGAGAGCTCCGTGAGCAGCTCAGAAGCGTGGAGAGGTGCAGGGTCGTGTTTCAAGTGACGCGCCGGCTTTGGGCTGACGTTACGGACATCATCTACATGCCAACGCCACCTATGGCTTAACACAGCAAGTTCAGAGAGAAAAGGAGAATATTGAGCTAATGTTATTATATTAAAAGAGGAAAAGAAAGGAGTGAAGACAGACATAAGAGAGGTGAAAGAGAGAAAAAGGCAAGTGGTGGAGAGGGGGAAAGCAGAGGAGAAAGGAGGGAAGAGCTGAGACATACAAGATGAATTGGGAGAGCAGAAGGGAGGAAAAAGAAGAAAAGGAAGGATAAGAAAATATAAAGGTGGGAAATATTTGCAAAGACTAATATAAATAAGCAGCATACATATTCCCCCTTTAAGTATATTTCAATGCAGTCAAATGACTTGTGCTAAATGCGTTTCTCCTCTACGAACTATAATTGTGTGCCACATCAATAATACCTATAAAACCACTGTGTTTGCCTCCTACTCTCTGTTAAAGTGTGCATGTACAATTTATATGCTTCGAATATCAGCTCCTTACCTCTTCACCTTATCACAGATAACATCCTAAGGCCAAACTATTATCCCAATGCTTACTGGCGGGCAGGAACGTGATAGCCAGCACCTGGAAAACGACAGAAGGCCCGCTCATGCCTTTCTGGTGGATGAAAGTCTGGGACATCTTGATTGCTGAGAAGGTGACGGCTGCCGGGGCAGGCCTTCTACATTGCTTTCACAATATCTGGGGTCCGGTTTTGGACTTTGACCAAAACTTCCCGGCCCTGACATTCAAGCCCCAACTGGCCAGGAGAACTGTTCAAGATGGAGATCCCCAGTGGGGGTGGGAAGATAGAACTTAAGACCTGGGGGTGGGGTGGGAAAAGCGTCGAGTGGTATTGCTTTATGCTTCATGTCGCAAGTGATTAAGCTTTGTATTGTCATAACCTACCTGTTTAAAATAAACATGTTTGAAGTTTGTTCTATTCGTCTTAAATGGGAATTTGACTTAAGATGCATGTTTGGTGATCATGTTTGGTTCCCTCTGTTCTCTAAAATCAAAAATATATCTGTTTCAGCAAATACAACACAACATTATTTTTTCTTTATTCATAGAGCATTTATTACCCCTGTTAAACTAGCAAAAGCTAAACCTAATTATGATGCTAAATGCTGGTCATGTGGTTTAACTCCTGCTTCATATATGCATATGTTCTTTGATTGACCATTTACTTTCAGGTTTTAGCAAAATATTTGGAAGTTAATCAAGCTTATTTTCTCTGTCAATATTCTGTTATCCTTTTTAAATGTCTTTTTAGGAAGCCTGGCCTTAACAACAAACATTTCCCCTGACTCAGCCAAACGTTATGATTTATTAATTAGCATTGCTTTGAAATGTATCACAGCTAACTGGAAAGACTTATGATCTATCTCTACAAGAGGATGGTGGAACTCTATCTGTGACATTCATAGAATGGAATTGTGTATGGCTAGCAATTTGAATACAATCCCTAAATACAATGTTAAATGGTTTTTCTATATTCGTTAGCTCAACTGTTTCAATGTTACTTCACACGGAACCTGATCCTACATACTTACATAAAACCCTTCAGCTATCTGTTATTATTCTCGCTCATAAGCCTGTCATATCTCATTATTACACTTTCAATAACATTTTGATCAAATAACACATTATAGCCATCTTCCCCCTTCCTTCTTCCCATTTGTTTCTAGTATGTTCTATGTCTGTCTACCAGTTTGTCTCCCCATTTTTCTTTTCGTATTTCCCCTAATCAGTACCTTTGCAGACTTGTTATAACAATTTGATCCTATTTTATATGACTCTTATAGTGATCCATCATCTACATACAATAACTCACTAGTTTAATGAATACTTAATATGGTCTCCAATTTCTTTACCAGTTAATATTGTAAACTTCTGTCAACCTTTTAGTTTTATGCTCAACTTGATGTTTGTAACTTGCGAACACCTGTATTATCATTATTATCTCTAACAATAAAAATTATTAAAAGTAAAAACAGAAAATGGACGCCTATAGGAATGTGCACATATGTGTCTCATCAATGTGCACATGGAAAACACTACTACTTGGTCCTGATTACAGCTGGGCAGCCCATTACTTAAGAGCTACCCCCAACTGGAAGCTATTGTGCACCCTCTTTTATCTAATGCATCTTACTTTTTTTGGGGACGTGTGCAGTCGAATGTAATTAGCGTGTAAAATTTAGATATGAGATTTCAGCTGCTGCTTATTTTATTTATTTGTTTTGTAAATGTGCTGTAAAATCCACTGTTAACCCATTTTTGTTAAATGGTTATGGGGAACCCCCTCAAACCGTCCTAATTTATTTAAGGCTCACTCACTACGCTTGTATGCTACCACGTATGTATGGCACATGTTTATTCCCAGTCTCACCCATTTATAAAATTCACCAGCCAGCACTGGAAACAACACCAATTTTTCTATAAAATCCATAGCTCCACTACTATTTTGCCCCCTCTTGACCACTGTAAGTAGGCCAAGAGAACACAATCTCCCATTAGAAAGGTATCAGTTATCTGTGTGCTGTTGGTGGAAGTCGACATGCCACGGATCTGTTCTTAATCTCAATTATTTACCCAAGTGGTAAACTCAGAAATGTTGTTTTAAATCAGTCTTTTATTCAGGATGCACAGGAAGCAACAGTGGTGTAAAAATTCATACATTCAAGAATTAACTCTATGAAATGTTTAAAGAAAACATCCAGATTCACACTATATGAAATGATTCTTCCATGCATGAAGAAGGGTCCAAGTGGTCTGAAGGCTAGCAGACACAAATATGATTGAGGTAGTGTATCAGGTCGCCAAGGTATTTTACTTTTTGTGAAAACAGAATCTGTTGTTTTCCTCAGGGTAACACTTTATTGACAATGCTTACCTTCAATAACCACCATTAAACAATAAATAAAACGATCTGTGAAACTTCAATCTTTGAAAATTACTGTCCTTTTAAACATGTTTTTTTTCTTGCAAATTAAATAATTTAATTATTTGGGTAAGTCCTATTTTTTGAAAACTACAACTATTACAAAGGATTATAGGACTACAGATAATTATAAAGAATTATTTGTTTTCATTCAGGTTATAGGAAGAACAGTTTGACACTGATACAATGGATACAATTTGTAAAACCTTTACTGAAAATGTTGGGGTTGGAGAAATTTCTATTCTGCAATATAACTAAGATGGGAGTAGTCTCGACCATTGAACGATAAGCAAAACTGTCCTAGTGGAGTCTGTAAAATTAAAATGGCCTATGCTGACAAAAACCTAACACCTGTCCTATCTCTTGTACAACAAGTGTAAAGAGGAGAAAATGTATACAAAAGGAAAGTCTGTGTGCAAATGATAATGTGGCTGAATCAACTCTTCTACCCACGTTAGGCCTTATAGGGCAAGGTAATCCTTATAGGGAGGATGACACACTCTGGATCGGCTTTCAACAGTGTCCACAGTTCACAACCATGGATCGAGGCTCGCCTGGCGTTCCACGCTTAAAGTTCTTTTCTCTAACTTTCAAAATAATGTTTCAACCCAAATGTTCACAAAGGTCACCTCTGCTGGCTCAGACTTTTCACTACACAGTTCTCTTAGGTCCCCCTCAGCTGGGCTCTGACCTCTCATGATACAGTTCACACAAAGTTGCAAGGGGGCTCCCTTCCCCAAGCTTAATGGCCTTTGTATCTCCCTCAATCGGTCTTGGACCACTTTCGGATGTCGAAGACTTTCGATTGTGTGTGGCTTTTCTTACTGACCACCGCAGGACCACTTTGACTCAGCATTCACTATTTACTTTCACTCTCGCTGTTTGTTCACCCTTTAACTTATAACAATGCACCTTTCACAGAGACTTTTGAATAGGTTACTTCTTTTCACCGGACCATTCCGTTACTTAGTATCGCTAATCTTGCAGCTGTATTTCACTTTAAAGTTCATTCACAGGTCTGCCTTTCTTTGCGTCTCATCCCTAGGCATGCAGCCTTCACTTGTGATATGATGTTGCTACTTCATTCACTTTAACACACACTGCTCTCAGGTCACTTGCCAATTCACGGCTGGGCACGCTTCTTTCTTTTTTTGCGTTTTATGAATTTTTGAGTCAATGTTAGTACCACAGGCTTGACTTTGCTTCCACAACTCTGCTGTTCACCCGGGGAGTCGCTGGTCTCCTTGAAACACAATGCAACACAAGGCAATCTTCACTTGTGGGATCCAGCCTTCTCCACGTGTCTTTCACAGACTTTCGGAGGCAACAACCTGCAGTAGGGAAGTCTTGGCATTTTTGGAATGTTGCTCTCACCACTTGGTCTTTTGCTCTGCTCCTCTAGGTGTGCCTTCGTCCCAGACGTTTTGCTTGTTCTCGTGTTCCCTCTTACTCAGAGTGTATCTTTAGGTGTTGCCTTTTATTGATGTGAGGAGAGCTAATTGGTCTCTGATATATGCACTTAGGGTAAAGTGCCTGACTTTGCCTGAACCGATTAAAGGGACTTGTCCAGTAAGATGCGAGACAGTTAGTCTGGTTACTCTCAGTCACCCTCTTCCTCATCCCAGTGTTTGTGTAGGAAGACCCCTGACCCAGGTGATCCTCCCGCATAGTTCCACCCACAGAGTCTGGATCCAAAGGCGATGGCCGTACCATGGCCACCTGAGAAAGAGATTCCCGGGGACTAGCAGGTGAGACACCCTCTGGTTTCTAAAACTGATTGTGTTACACATTCACATGTATTGTTATTAAAGGGTACTTTCGAGACAGAATCAACATAGTGTAAACAAAAGTGTATGGATATTACCATCTCTGGCATTCTTTAATGGTTAAACCCATGCTTCTTACTTTTCCCACTAAGGTCCTTATTATGAGTTGGAGGGTAATAGTAAAAAGTGGCATTTAAAATGCTACCTGTTTTGCAATTCACCTAATTATGTAGCCATAAGGTTTTTCCTTGCACAGGGAATACAACATGATTGTGATGTCCACATCGACCTCTGATAACTGTCAAATTTTCCCCTCAAGAAAATGGTGGTGGAAAAATAAGAATGTATTTCTTGTATAGTGCTACACACCCACAGGTCTCAGAGCACTGAAATAAAAAGAAGGCAGTATTATCCCACAAAGTGGTGCTCAAGTTATTGACCTCGGAAGGATGAAAAGTTGAGTTGGCCCTGCTGGGTTTCAAACCTGTCACAGCAGGCTGCACACAGATATCAGGGGAGGGTGTTTAGCCCACTGTGCCTGACTAGCAAACAGTATGCGCTTCTATCCAGTCAAGTAAACATGTTTTTTCCTTCAAGTGAATATATGTGCATTCACATCCCTCCAATTTAAGGGGCAAGACAAGTCTGACCACCAAAGAAAGCAATTTTTTGGGGAGCTTGTATGCCCATATTCTCACCCCTTTTCAATAGAATGCACAGAGGCGTTGTTACTTCTTCTTCAGAGCATGCAGGGGCGGCTCATCCACTGGGCCTTTGCCCCCTCTCACCTATTATGGATGACCCAGCCCAGTGCAATACAAGCACTCCCTCTGCTGTTTATTTCAGCTGAGGGAGTGCTCTTAACTGTCAAAGAGAACAACTGTTCCCTTTAACAATTTAAGTTCCCTAGCCGCATAAATGTGCCAGCATTTCCAATGATCCATGCAAGGCGGGGGAAGCAAACACCCCCAGCCTTGCATGGCTCATTGATCTTGCACGGCTAGGGAACTTAAACTGTCGAAACCACGGGTCGAAACACATGTCGGCTGACCACTACTGGGACCACAAGCCCACACAATAAAGAGATTGATGAATAAAATCAATTGTAATTATCACAAAACAAGAAACGGTGTGGAAAATCCATTATGTAAAATAAGCCAATAGCAAGGTATCCAGGATATTCCCAGATCATACCACAATGGAGGTGTGGGCTTCACCTCAACAATCAAATCCTGTTATCTTGCACTAAGGAAAAAGACACCATAACAAATAACAGAGCTCAGCAAGGAAGGTACCAAACCTAGGACCCCACACAGAATCTTGTAGCTGTATAGTTGAGCAATCTCAGTAGCCATCATGTTATCCAGACATGGCTCATATTTAGATATTAATAACTGCCACCAGACCGCTGGGGTGCACAATTATATTTTGGACCACAGGTTCAGACAGTTAAAACTACGTCTGACGCTTGGAACATGAGTTCCACTAGCATGTTTCAGAAATGCACATGTGACCTTTGAACCTGCTCAGTTGCCACTGCATAACATCTGCTGGGGATGTGAGTTGATGGTCACAGCAATGTAGGTACATCTGTGGACTTCTGTTATAGAGGACTATTAAAGTGGATTCTGATGATTAGCACATCTGACCTACCAAACCCAAATGACCTGCCTCATTGCATTATTAAAAATCAAAAATGCTCAGGCAATCCCACCTTCAACAGGTGGCATTCTGTCACACACGTCACCATCCAAATTGGATGAGCACCACCCTTCAAAGGATTCAACTCATCATTGAGGCACAAGAACCTATGTTGAACATCTGCATTGGAGAGCAGTGATCCAAGTTCAAGCAAGGTTTCTGTATTTAGTCCCTGTAGGATAACAATCCAGTGCAGTACCTTGGGATTCTCTCCCAGTAGAACAATCATGAACCACCTGATAGGTGTGTGGTCACTTTGGATAGTGAAGTGAGATTCAAACATGAAGTGTGCCATCTTGTATACTTCCCAAACTGCCACAAAAGCCTCTCTTTCAATAGTGTCACAGTTGTGCTCTCTTTTAGTCATTCACCTGCTAATACAGACAATGGCCCTCATTACGACCCTGGCGGAGGTCCATGGTGCAATTTGCACCATGGACCATGGCGCAGAGCTGCCAATACCGCCATGGGGGTTGGCGGACTTACCGCCCCATTCCGAGGTTGGCGGGGCGGTAAGTCCCCAATCCCCATTTACCCTTCCCCATTCCCATTTTTGCCCCATAGGGTATAATGGGAGTGGGGAAGGCGTTAATTACGCCACCGTAAATTACGGTGGCGTAATTAACAACAAGTCCCGTAGCGCCATGGATTTTTCCGCCTGCAAAAAGCAGGCGTAAAAATCTCCATGGCGCTACGGAATGTCGTAGTCTGGCGGAGAGGTACGCCATGCATTACGCTGGCGTAAACCCCTCTCCGCCAGGGTCGTAATGAGGGCCAATGGGTTGTTCAGCACCTTCTGAGGTAAACTCTGCAAAAAGTGCTCAAATTTCAAATTCAAAGGTATTGCTTTGGATAATGAATTCCTAACCATAATTTGGGATCTTTACAACTAGGACCCTGCACAATCCATCTTTTAAGTTCTGGAAAGCAGTTTGGCAGGCAGGAGTTTAAGTGACTCTCTCTGGTACCTATTTAGACATCAGGTAATTCAAGAGAAGGACCTCATTATGAGTCCGGCGGCAGCTGTGTCAGTAAATACCGGCACAGCTACCGCCGGATTCATTTTTTTTCCAGCACCCGGCAATGGGGACGTACCGGGACATTATAGCCCTGGCGGTCCCGGTAATTCCCAATTGGCGGGCGCCAGAAAATATTACTCCCCATTCCCATTCGAGTCGCATTGAAGTCAATGAGAATGGTGCCAGTGCACCAGTCAAGGTCTGCGAGCGTTGCAGTTCCACCTGCCAGATAAGACCTGGCAGGCGGAAAGGCACCCGTTCACTGAACTCGTAGTTTGCCGGTCCGGAACAACAGTACCAGCAAGCTTACTGGCATTGTTGTTTAGGCATTCCCTAATCTGGCACCACTTGCACCTTGGCTTGGAGAGGCAATTTCTGACCGCTAGCTACTTGCTGTCCTAGGTAAATCACAGTTCCCTGTGTTATTGGCCACTTTGAAGGCTTAATAGTCATGCTAGCATTATGCATGGCGTGAAACACCTGCTTCAGATAGGAATGATTGTCTCCCTAGATGTGGCTTAAGACTGAAAAATCATCAAGATAGTCAATGCTACATTTCTCTAGGCCTCTGAAGATCTGGTTTACAATCCTTTGAAGAGTGGCAGTGAGGTTTTATAACCCATAGGGCATAACAGTGAACTGAGCGGGACTCTTTGGTGTTGAAAATGCTGACTTTCTCTGTTGCTCTGTCAGTCCAGACAACCTGCCAGTACCCATCTGTGAGGTTAAAGGTACTCATGTTTTTGGCAGTCCTTAAGTTTTTGATGAGTCCATCTGCACAAGGTATGGGGTGAGCATCTGTCTTTGGCACAGAAGTGAGCCCCTTGTAGTCCACACAAAAGCGGACTTCAGTAATTCCATTGCTGGATATTTTCTGAACCCTTACTACTGGGCAAGCTAATTTGCTATAGGCAGGCTCCATAAACCCAAGATCAGACATCCTGTAAACCTCCTCCTTGATGGTGGCCCTCACCTCATTAAACATCTGGATAATTCTGCTCTTCAATAGCTCTCCTGTGTCAATGTCATGGACATGCCAGCCCAGTTAATGGGCCATTAACATGGGCCCAGGACCGTTACCCCCCGGTATTGCCCATGGAACAGGTACATAAGGCCATTAGCACCCAGGGTTATCAAAGCGGCAAACCGTGGGTGCCGAAAAAAAAGGATTTTCGTTCTTACAATGGGGCGCTGCATGCGTCCCTTTCTAGGAAGAAAAATCCTTTACAAGATGGCTGCCATGGAAAGGGAAGGCGGGGCTCCATACCGAGCCCCTCTTCGCTTTCCATGGCAGCCATGGAAAGCTGAGAGGAAGGTACTGCTGTATTAATGAGATAGTTAACATCCCTGATCTGTTCCGGAACCATGCAGGGTAAAATCCACTTATTCTGAAGTGCACTAGGTTTCAAAGTGCTTCAAAGACCGTCCTGCCTTGATTATGGCCATCTCACACCAGGGTGCTGAATTACAGGAGACCCTTTGGTGTAGGCAAACTGAGAAAGGGATGGGGGTAGTGTGACCCACAGAGGAGTATCAGACAACAGCAGGGTTTCACTATCTTGGTTTTTGTTAGGGCTCCCAAACCTCTTGCTCCCCGCCTCACTTCCTGCATACAAGGCACTCTGGGTATGACTTCTGCAAGCAAAGGACATTTGTTACAGCAGCCAATATTGGACCCTTAGCAGCAAGCCTGCTGTGGACTAATCAATACAGAATTTTGCTTATTTAAGGTAAAACCCTCCCGGTGGAACCCTACCGTTAATCAATTAATCTTTGGACTCTGAAAGAAGGATTCATTGATCCTGGTTGGGACTACAGTCCACTCCAAAAACCTCTGCCCGAACAATGAAGGTCCAGAGTGCCAAGGAAGCAGAAGTTCTTCATCCTACCCAACCTAATATCACATTGGAGGTGAAACTGCTGTGTGGACAAGGGCTACTGCAACCGGGGCACTGGTAGCCAGGGCACTGCTACTGGAGGTGACAGAACCCCTCCAAATCTTCTAAATTGCGAATGTCAGATGAAAGCACTCCCCTTGCATCTCAAACCCTTGACTGGGTCTCCCAGTTACTTAAGTGAGTCTTCTGCATCTCGACCATCAACTCAAACCAACAATGTATCATCTTAAACCCAATTTGAATACTGACTTGACCTACTCGAGATAATTGACTATCCCATCACAAAGTAGAATCGACTCAGCAGAGGTCTTGTCTTGACGCAGACTTACTTGCTGACTCGGCAAGTTGGAACACATTAATTCAACATCTTTCAAATTCAAATACAGACTTGATCCACTGGGAGCCCTCACATCTCAGCACTGACACACCATTGGGAAAGCATGACTCAACTATTTCGACAACAACTCGACTGCAATAAAGCAAGACGTCTGGCTCAATGCTGTGGAACCCCATTAAGGTATTCGAAGAAACCTTGTCCCCCTGGTCTGCCTCTATGGGCAATAGTGACTTTAAGTCGTTTTTCTACATTTTGAAGATACATATTCATAAACTTTGAATGTGTGCTGCTGAAATGTTTGCGTGTGCATAGTTTTCTACAAAACCAGAGTGCCCCTTTTTTGCAAAAAGTCTGTTTCTCTGTGTTTTGTCTTACACGGTTGGGCCTGTAATATTTGTATTGTTGTGTGCATTATTGTTAGATTTAATAAAGAGCCTATTTGTATAACTCCTTAGTTGGACATTATTTTACTTGGATTGCGTCTGTACCAGATCATATCCCTCCTGAAGAGTATATAGCCTGCCTTTGCCGCACTTCACCAAACATGTAAAAGGAGGCATATCAATTGGGCTGTGCCCGTTTCAGCTTTATGATTGGGATCACTGCTGGTTTAGTAGTAGTGTGAAGCTGAGTAGGGACTTTAGCCATTACTCATCCCTCTACTGCTGCAAAGCAGTAGTCCTTTTTTTAAAGTGTCCACCCTGACATGGAATGGTTATCCTTTCTCCTGCATCTCATGTGCCCATTGGTCAACCTTTCAGAATGGCCCCACACGCGCAGAGAGAAAGGAGCGCCTGGCATATAAAAGGAGCACCTTAGAATTGTATAGAAATACCGTGTGTATTGTACAAGTGGCTTGGCATTGGATGGGCATGTGCTGTGGGTGAAATGAACTTCTGTTCATTTGATATCAATACATGGCATGAAATATGAGCAATGGATGAAATTAAATGATAGCAATACATGGGGCTATCTGTGCATTGTATGCCAGTGTATGGCATGTGATGTGAGTATTTGGGCAAAGCATGGCAATGCCTGTCAAACTGTGTGAGTAGCTGAGCATTAGATGTCAATATTTGGTAAATGGTGGGATAATTCTGGCACAAGTCTGGAATACCTGGCAAGAATGGGTGGATCGGCAAATTGGAACAACCCTTGGATTGTGTGTACATGGGCAAATGATGGCAACAGCTAAAAAATGGTCTAATCGCCTGCAGAATCAACTTTAATGCCTGGCAATTATGCAAGTACCAAATGGTGTGAGTGCCTGGCTACCTACCAGTAGCACTTGACAAATGCTGTGAATACACTGGCAAATTATAGCATACATATAATGATGTGTACATCTAAGCATAACCTGGTATGTGGACACATTGTGTGAGTACCTTTGAATAGGACGGCATTATCTGGCAAACAATGTGCATACCCTAGCTTACGATCTATTCAAGGCAAGCACATACACAAACATACTCTATTCAGTGCTCGCAGACAGGACATTCAATTACTTCAATATGAGCAGGATGTAGCAGGAAGACTAATCGCTGGGCTAAGCAAAGGCCAACGAGGGTGCTACTGATGTAACAAAGGGTATCTTTCAGAATGCTGCTAAGTATTGAAATGCTCAGAATCAGCAGCCTAAGCTATCTTTCAAACACAATGGGCAACATTGCGAGTTAGGCGGAAATTCGGCGGTTCATCTGCCAAAAAATTGCCCCAAGGAATTACTGTTGCTGCCACTTGGTCAGGCAGAATTTCTGCCTGATTACATGTGGCGGTGGTGGTGTAACTCCCCATTTATTTTGGGTCCATTGGAACCAATGGGGCTTTTTTGGGTGAATTACTGTGGTAATTCCACCAATTCTGCCGATGTTTCGGCGTTGAGTGGGAAGATTTACCTCCAGAGTTTTCCTGGAGGTAAATCCATCACTCAAAACCCAAACTCATAATTTGGCGTAGTGGTAACATTGGCGGTAACCCAGTTACCATCAATTTTACCACTTATTGCCCAACTCTTAATGAGGTTGATAGATTCCAGCAGCAGTCCCACACACCGAGATCAATATACGGAAATCAACTGATTATCCCAAGAGTTATGGGCAAGTGGAGAAGTGAACAGCAGTTCTCAGCACCCCCTAACACTATAAAATGCAAACCTTAATACACTTTGAACAATTTACACTAATTGAAGATTGATCTAGTCTGCCACCTGTAACAAAACACAACAAGGTGACGCCTGAACAGTTTGTCCTTACTGCTTCTCCAGCTTGTGAGGGTTAAATACATTTAGTTTGGGGTACAGATTTGAACAATTAATAAGGGCAAGCATAAACAGACCTGGGTCCGAGCTAACCCTTTACTTATTTCTTTACTGCTCCCTTATATTGCGTTCATGCAAAATGGGGCCATTCCTTGCGAGCTTTCAAAACAAGAGAGCGAGTGGAAGGGGGCAAATGGAAAGACAAGGTCGTTGGATGGAGGGAGGGTGAAGGAAGAAGGGTGGATGAAGAGAGGAGAAGAAGCCTCATAACATAATGAGAAACAAAACCTATTGAGCGGTGGAATGATAGTGTCTAATGGTATGAACCAATTTCAGGTGGAAGCTTCATGATTTGGAAAAAAGAGCGGGAAATTGCTCGTGTTTTGTATTAAGATTCAAACAGACATCAACATGCTACAAAACAAATATTGTCCAACTTAATACGTCTCCAAGCGTGTTTATGACAGCAGTGGCAAGTAGATGACCGGTTCCGGTAATCCCTTAGCGCCATCCGTGTAATGAGGCCCATGGTATGTTAAAGCCCATCACTGGACTTGGCAGTTTCTTGGGGGCACGCTGGTGTGAGTGGGTTTGTTTGTTTGTTTGTTTATTTTATTTCTATAGTGCACCTGACCCTGAGTTATCTGGGCGCAGTTAGATCACAGACATAGGCCCTCATTACAACCTTGCCGGAGGACCATGGTGCTTTTAGCACCATGGTCCATGCCGCTAAGGTTACGATTCCGCCATGGTGGATGGCGGAATTACCGCCCCATTACAAGGTGAGTGGGGCGGTAATTCCCCATTCACCAATGGCCCCTTCCCCATTACATTTTTGCCCCATAGGGCATAATGGGAATGGGGAAGGCGATAATTACGGCACCGTAAATTACGGTTGCCGTAATTATCGCCAAGGGCCCTTAGCGGGTTGGTTTTTAACGCCTGCAAAAAGCAGGTGTTAAAGTCACCATCCCGCTAAGGGACCTTGTAATCAGGCGGTAAGTGTTTAACCGCGCCAACGCTCTTTACGGCGCCGTTAAACACTTACCGCCTGGGTTGTAATGAGGGCCATAGTGTAGTCAGATTACAGTAGCATAGGTAATAGTACATACGTCAAGAATACAGTTGAGTGAGCATGGTAATACAGATGAGTCATAGAAAGTCAGATAAGGCAGTAGAGAACACATTTGTGGTGAGATGAAGGTGTGAGCGCTTTAACTGAGTTAGTTCTTGCTAATAAGCCAGTAGTTGACACCTCTCCTGAAGGTGGAGAGTGACTGGGATGTCTTGATGGCCGGTGGGAGGGTGAAGCACAGCATGGGTCCGACAGGAACACTGACATGCAGTAACATATCAGGGTGTAAAGTAGAGGAACTGGTGACAGCACATTTCAGGTCAGTACACAGGAAGACCAGATGACAAAGAGGTGGGCAAGTAGCCTGTTTCTTAGCAACCAGGGATCTTTGGTATGCAGACCAGCATGCTGACCATCAAAGTAACAAGTAAAAAGTTGTAACATTCTGTTTTGCCTTCTCGTGTTGTTTTGATCAACCCAGTCGATTGCCACACCTGTCGCTATACGTGATAAACATAAAGTTGGGATTGGTGTATCATTACTCAATTTTCAATGGTGCTGCAATTTATATTCCAGGGGGTGATATGGTGACACCAGGCAGTGCACCTTATGTATATTAGGAGAGGTTATCTAGCAGGGATGTTTTTGTTGCACCCATCCCTGCCCTTGGTATTTTCCCACACGTTTCACACAACTTTGCCGAATCCAGAAGAGTCTGCCATTTGGTGGGACTTATTACTTGACTCCTTCTAAGTCTATCGGAGGGTGTCAGGGAGACATTCATTTGTAGATGGACAAAAAGAGGCTGCTTCACTTCACGGTTCAAATTGCCATGCCCATAAACATTATTGTCTTGGTACTGGTGGGAGTCCATGAGTACAGTCCCACAAAAGAGGCATTGAAGTTACGGGCTCACCCTATTATAAGAAATGCTTTCCCAAGCCGTGTTTACAGTAGTGGGATACAGATTTGCTGTCTGCAGACTAGAGGGTTTTAGAGGAGCTGCATATTAGGCATTTTAGAAGAGCCAGATAACATTAATAACACTACGCTGTAGTAGAAAGGATGCATCACTTTAGCACGATCCACCGGAAAGTAGTAGAAAGGATGCATCACTTTAGCACGATCCACTGGAAAGTAGTAGAAAGGATGCATCACTTTAGCACGATCCACTGGAAAGTAGCAGAAAGGATGCATCACTTTAGCACGATCCACTGGAAAGTAGCAGAAAGGATGCATCACTTTAGCACGATCCACTGGAAAGTAGTAGAAAGGATGCATCACTTTAGCAAGATCCACTGGAAAGAGGTAGAAAGGATGCATCACTTTAGCAAGATCCACTGGAAAGTAGAAGAAAGGATGCATCACTTTAGCACGATCCACTGGAAATTGCTGTGGAGTGAGACAGTCACTGCTTACGGGTTTACCTCCCAGGTATTGCCAGGTGTGAAGCCGTTCACCCTTATTCGGGGAAGGAATTCTAAGTGTAAGCTTTGACCGCTATGGGCACATTCAAAGAAAGGTTTACTCAAAGACAGACATGTGACAATGCTTGTGTTTAATAGAGGTAACAATACCACACAAACCACTGGTGCAAACTTACAGCGAAGCAAAAGCAATAACAGTAGGCCAATATTTTGGTGGCAAATGTAACTTTGATTCGCTATGCCAGTCTGTGTTTTTCATCATGGCCAGTCAAGCCGGCTCCACGCATATTTTAGATGAACACAGTTCAATGCGAACTAAGGTTCCTATCAAATTGCAATGTACAAAATGTGATTTACTACTTAGCATGTACTTGCAGCCTAAAATGCAGGGGCCTCACGGTTGGGAAAAGTAACATTTGGCATTGGCCATCACAGATAAACAATTTGCAACAGACCGGCGCCAAATGAATTGTTGCAACATTGTGATCAACCGGGGCTTAAAGACACAGCCATCCATTGAACAGTGACAGGATGCTTCTTCAGGAATTGTGTATGCGGCAAACTGTGAAGCGCTCCGACGCACTCGTGCCTGGTTTGTGGTATAGAAGAATTTTAAATAAATAAACATATAAGCATGATGCCATTAAAAAGGCATTTCAAAACAGGACATATAATATCCACAAGGGAATCATGTTAGCTAACAGATTTAAAATGTGATTAATATTGGTTTAATTGAGAGACAATACATTTTGGATATATTTGTAACATATGGTCATTAAGATAAAAAAGATGACTGCCAACGGTTAAGTCGCATAATCACAAAGGACTACATTGTTTCAGGAAAGAAACTGACATGAGAAATAACTTCACACGTTATAGAGGGCTGTTATAAACAGCACATGCCATCTCAAAATGGTGGTCAGACCCAGAAGAACTCGCCTACCAATTTGACAATGCATTACTGCAGATTCTCAGATTGCCACAGAACTGAGAACAATAGGTCTTTTGGGGACATCAGAAAGGGGGTTGATGTCTTGGTTCTTGCGGTCGGAGAGATGGCTAAGTGCGAGCTAGGATCCCTATACTCATTGTGTGCTATAGGGTATTGTGCCAATAAACTATATGCACGTGGAAGGGGCAGGTGGGCAAACCATTTTTTTTTAAAAAATTCAATAAAAAAGAGCAATTAAAAGGAATCCCATACACACCAAGTAAGCAAAAAACTGGGGTAAGAATGATCTTAAGAGAAATACCGTTAAACCACATTAGGATGTGATATGCAATGTTGGAAAGAGATAGGCTGAATCAAGGCGGGATATAGTGCCTCTATTGTTGCAGAGAAAGACACCCGATACAGTGTATCCAATCATCAGGCATGGAATGAGTGGAGCTAGTCCAAGCATTGACAGGACATGCTGATTAAGAACATATCAGGATACATTTCAAAGCCTGCTAAGTAAAATGAGACATTTAATCCGGGGTGTTCATCCCGAAGCCATTGTCAAGCAGAAGTGCAGAGCAGTATGTTTATTTATATGTACATTGTTCCCAGGAGGGTGTTCCTGTATTGTTACAGGATTGATTCTTGACGGCAACGTGGTTGGCCCTGAGAGCTCCATGCTTTTTGATTTTGGCGCTTTGGTGGCATAAGCCACTTTGCCAAAAACCTTGATGCTGTAAAAAAATAAAAAAATAAAATGAGAAAGGGGAGTTCAGGGGAAGTGTATGGCATTGACATTGCAACTTGCCGACGCCTGGGTGATGAAATGGTTGAAAGAAGCATTCGGGCCTTCACCCTCACGCCTGCCAGCCGGCTGCTGTTGCCGGGGAGCTGTGCACATTCTGAAGTAGGAGCCAAATGACTGCACTTAAATATATGCCCCTTATTATTTTCTTTTGTATGCAATCATGCTTTTTTTGCTTAAACTCCTTTTAGACTACCTTGAAAGTTTGCCACAGAGACTGAGGCAGGCCTCCCATATCTGGGCCTGTGTGAGTTGGCTTGTCTGTCTCCCATCACCCTGCCTCCTCCTGATAAGCTGAAAGTCGTCTGTATTCGAGCTTTGGAGTGTTCGGGCCAGGCACACAGGAGGCAAGGCAACTTTGGGGCACTGGGCACGGACATATTTGGGGCCCCCGCCACCAAACCAAAGGAATTAAGGGATCAAGAATACTGGTCCCGCCTCCCAGCCGCATCCGTCGCGCTCACATCCTATAGGTTGATATGCTGTTTTACAGCATAATAAGCATGTTTACTCCCTTTAAATCCCCTTGCCCTCTTCATTCTTGCTTTAATCAGAATGATAAACAAGTAACATTTGAAGACCAACATTAGCAGTCTACAAAGGGGATACTGTTCTAGTACATACAGGATACTTTTTATCAATAACATCCAGGAAGGTAGATGCAATATTAATGCAGGACCGCATGTAAAAGGTACATGTAACCCATAATAGACACATAACTCACATTAGCTGCCTCACAGAATGCAAAAGTGTTCATGCATGTATAGAAACCTTATGCCTGTCCGATAGCACAGCCAGTAGAGCGCTCGATTTTCCATCTATGCAGAGCCTGCTGACCACAGGTTCGAATCCCGGCAGGGACAAACTCAGCCTTTCATCCTTCCGAGGTCGATAAATGAGCACCACACACCGTGTGTAATAAGCAGTGCTCACACCTGAGGGTTCGTAGCGCTATATAATTGGTAAATTATTATTATTAGACCACCATTTGGAAGGAAGGAGAACGCTACACATACTGTAGCATGGATAGTGGAGGCAGATTAGAAACCACCAGGAAGGTGACAGACAGACTGAGATTAGAAGTGGGATATGGTTTTCAGATAGTGTTACCATTAGATATCAAAGGATCAAATGCCTGTGGTCTGCAATATAAATATGCTCACTATTATCGCAGTGAAACCATAAATAACGTTTTTATGAAGATCATGCAATGAGAAGGAAATCACTTGGAAGGGCTGACTATTTTGAAAGTTTTAGGGACTGCAATATTGAGAGGTTAGGCAATACAAGATTAAATGAGATGCCCAGGGTCACACATGGTTTAAGGGGTGAAAGGGTGAAGCTGGGAGTTGTGCCAACACTGCAATTTCTGCATTTGAACACTTTCTTTTCCAGTTCTTACCATGAACTAAAACAATCTTATGGTATATAAAACAAAACGGACTTGGAAAGTACACAAAACACATTACCAAAGATGACAATTTTTAAACAAAACATTATTGAAGGGTGTTATGCAAAAAGGGAATGATTCTAGCTTCATTCTCTCCATCATCAAGGGAAGTATATAAGAACCAGCATACCAATCGATGTGATTTAACTAATGTAATCTGGGTTTGTCTTTTATATTTTAAAGCTTTAAATACTTCCAAAACAATGGCTTGTGACATTTCCATTTATAAACGTGCATAAAAACCTTTGACCTTTACCAAAAAGACACCGTTTTTTTTGTCAAACAAGCAGACCTTATAATATGCTTGCCGGAGGCCTGCAACATATGGTCCGCTCTCTTCTGTCTACCAACCCTTCCACCCAAATGGCCTACATGAGAAGAAAGATCAAGTAATGGGCTAAACGATACCAGCAGCATACAAGATGGCAAACCTCAAAGCACAGGAATGTAAGATATATTAGATGATTTGACCGGTATCACTGTATCATCTGCTGGCAAATCCAGAATACAAACATGAACGCTGTTGTGCCATAGTCTTGAATTTGGATACTTATTCATCTCTTGGACTAACAGTTTTTGCCATTGTTGGAGGAGATTGCCTAGGTTTTACAACACTCCATCTGAACAAACCAATTTGTAGACCTTCACCATACGGATGATATGTTAGTTTTTATAGCAACCCCTATCTGGTACAGGTACGTTGCTGATAATAGCAGATGTTGTTCTGCAAAACCAAGTATATATGCAGGCAGGTTTATAAACTTCAGACATAGGAAAGGCTCAGCCAGCCTTGCTGGAATGTGATATTCTAATTTTGCATATAAACACATATCTCTGCCATGGGTGCTTCACACACTGAGCTAACTTCTGAACTATTGTGACACTCAATAGATCAATATGCATTTCACCATTGCCTATTGCAGATGATCAACATGAATCCCACACGAAGGAAAGAATGCTAGAGTTGTGCCATAAGGAACACACACACTATGTATACCACAACTGAACACAGAAAGCAATCCATGATGAATTTATCAAGGCAGAATTCACTTTCCAAAACAGAAAGGCAATGGGTTTAGAGCCTCAGCAGCACCTCATAAAATATCCTGATGTGTGCTATTTAAGACTGGTGAACAATGTAATCTTACTTCTTCAGATCAGCTAGCCTTGTGGGGCCCCCCTCCAAGGTGGGGGCCCTGGGCAATTGCTCCCTTTGCCCTCCCATAAAATGTCTCTGAGGCAAGGTGATCTGGATGGCTTCTTTCGCCAGGGCAGTCCTCAGCTTTGCAGCACCACCGCCTACTCTCATGTGGGTGCTGTCCTGGTGGGTGTGTAAAAATAATTATTTTTGATGTGTACATGTTACTATTGTGCAAGTAAAGTGGTGTTATTTTTAGTTTGTGCTATTATTAAGTGGTGCTAAAGCCGAAACTATTGCACCATGAGGCCTTTGGATGTGTGACGCTATATAAGTTATAAAGTGCAGTTAGTGGGGAGAAATGGCATATGAGGAGGGACACAAAGCTTGTATGGGTTGTTTGGTTAACGTGCTAGTGATGTAACAGAAATGTCATAGCCAGGTCTGCCTTCAGCCACTCAATCTATAAGCACTTTGCATGTTCTAAATCACAGTCCTTTTAAGCAGAATCATTGGCAGAGTGGGACTGAATTCCAGTTCAAAGGTGGGGGAATGAGCAGGATGAAACGCTGGTTGGGAGGCAGAGGAGGTGGGGTGTTGCTTTGAGTACGTCACAGGTGCTTGCTATCTGAAAATAGATGGAGGGGCTTGCCTATGGTTAGAGCTGAGCTTGGAGCATGGAAGTATGTGGTGAAGTGTGGTGAAGTGGGTGATGGAAAGTGGATTGGATAAAATGCTGATCATTAGATGTGACGGGGTCCCGTCAGGTCTCCCTGGGATGAGGTGGAGCGATACAGTGGTCTTCTTTACTCAGGCTCTTTGCTGGCCTATACAAGATGACAGACCCTGGGGTCACTCGTATGCGTAATAAGTGTCGATTCTGCCCCAGCCTCGCGTACCTTTCAACAGCAACATTCTGCTATTAAACATCCAGATTTTGCAGAAGCTCCAGATAGATTATTTTAGCTGTTAAAAGAAATACCCACACTCTCTCGAACCCCACGCACCCTACCCCCACTCTCTCGACCCCAATCACTCTACGCACACCCACCAAACCTACCCCCACTCTCTAACCCACCCACCCAACATACCCCTGCTCTCTCTACACAGACTGAACACAACCTCACTTGTCTTTCCCCACACACCTATCCTATCCCCACTCTCTTTACCTCCACCCACTCGACCACACTCACCCACCCAACACCCATTCACCCAGCCTACTTCCACTCACTAACAATACCACCACTCGCCCAGCCTACTCCTACCCACCCATCCTTCCCCCACTCTCTACCCCACACCGCATCCCCATTCTCTCTATCCCACCCAACCTACCCCCTTTCTCTCACCCCACCCCCTCTACAGCCTTTATTCCCACACACCCTACCCTTACCCTTCTATTCCCCATCTATTCACCTTACTCGCTCTCCCTATAACCTCTCATCCTGTCCTCCCAAACTCTCACTTTATTTGTTAGCCTCTCACTCTCACCATTTCTCGCACATATTTCCTCTTGCTCATCATTGGCATCTGTCATGATTCTTGCACCTCATGTCCGCAGCCCTCCAAGATGTCAGGCTGGAGCCAAGCCACGATCACCTACATGGCCCTCAAGGGCCTCTCCATCCCTCCAAAGACCCACTTGGAGTCAGACCTGGTGCTTGTGGCACCAGACTCACTCACTCCCATAGGATAACATTGGGGATTGGACTTGTAGTGCATTGATGGGGACAAGATGTTTGTCCCCACATATTTCGGTTCCCAGAACTGCATGTGCAGCCTAGTCTTTTGGGTGTGGTTCAGCCCAGAGACACCTGGGATACCCAGAGACTATTTAAGCCACGCCCAGGTTGAGAAACATGCTTTGTGTTTTCTGCACCTGCAGCGTGACACCCACTGTGTTCGGATTGGTCTCCAGTAGGCCTGCATCTTTCTTCTGCGGTCAGCTCCTGCAAGAACAAGAACACCTTTAGGAACAGCCTTACCTTGCGGCGCTTCTGCCCATCATTCATCGCTCTTTCTGTTCTGCGGGCATCTTCGGCGGCATCATTCCCATCCTGGCACGCCGCTTCCTAAGGAAAAGGGAAAAGAACAGAAAAAAGGCATTAGTAAGCATTCAGAAAATCTTCGCTATTTTATTTTAAAGAATGTACGAGCTTCAAACGCTTACCTGAATCCCAGCCGCTCTGGGGGAACTCTGTCTCCGGAACTTCTCATCCATCTGCAAGAGGGAAAAGACACTCCAGGTTAGCGTGGAAACATCTAGAGGCGCCGCATACCGCGCTTACTCACCGCATTTCTTCTTCATAACCGGCATCCACGCTGAAAACGTTGCGGCACCTAAAAGACACAGAAAAAGAACTCAGTTCAATACAAATACGAAAGGGTTGCATCGCGCATCGCGCTCTCGCTCACCTTCAGCGCTACTCATCTCAGCAGCACGTCGCCATCCCCGGACAACAGCCATCATATAAGGAAGGAAAGGAACGAAGTTAGAGAACTGTTCAAAAGACACATTATACTTACCTGTCGGACTCTTGCCAGTGAAGTAACTAGGCAGCAACGAACCCGCAACAATCAACGCGCCCCTGCGCTGAAAGCAGGACGGAGAGCACACTTTCCAAGAAAACAAGGTGAGCTGTGGATCAAAGGGAAGGGTTGGACCCCGGGGAAGAAGGGGTTCAAGCACACAGAAATAATAGGGAGTTAAACTCTACCAATACGGTGTTTCAGGCCCAGTCTCCAGTCAAGTAGACTCCAGAGAAGGTTTTGAGGTCGTAAGAGGTCAGAACAGGCTGAGTGACGTCCCTGTGGATACCAGGTGAGCGTTATACACCCTCTTTCAATGGCTTCCTCCCTTTCTATATTCTCCATCTCATTCTATTACAGACCTGCACCACTTATCACATCCTCCTTTCAAACTTTGCACTCTCCTCTTTGCATCATGGTGCCTATAAATGCATAATGCAAAGAACAACAGTAAGCGCCAGCACTATTGGCATTGCCAATGCTTGTTTTGTTTTTTTGTCGTTCATTGGTTAGTAGAATTTTGAGTCTCTTAAAACAATCATAAAACCTTTGAAGGCATCATATTGTTCTGAACTTTTATTTAACCATTTGATTGGCTCAAAGTGTGTAATATTTAAACAAAGAGAATAATGTGAATAAAAATGGATGAAAAAATTGCTCAATGAATCCTGATTGGTGGGAGGGTATTTGTGACTTGGCCAGGGTCTCAATTGATCAACAGTCTAAACAAAACAAATACGTTATATGGCTGTTATTTCGAATTACCCCGCAGGTCAGGGCAGGTGTGGAGCCATTTACCCTTAAAAGGGGGAGATATCTTAGTTGCAAACTAAATCCTTTGTGGATGCAGGACAAGGTCATAGCTCAGGAAGCTGTAGGATATTTTGTGTAGATCTGGGGTCTG
Source organism: Ambystoma mexicanum (assembly GCF_040938575.1). Taxonomy (NCBI): domain Eukaryota; kingdom Metazoa; phylum Chordata; class Amphibia; order Caudata; family Ambystomatidae; genus Ambystoma; species Ambystoma mexicanum. Next base: position 389,764,690 of record NC_090936.1, read on the forward strand.
GCGGTATTTTCTTACAAATATGTTTTGGGTAATTCGGTGATTACTACCCCTTGCATTTAGAGTGGGTTTGGCCTTATTTCCTTTCAGTGACCATACCTTATTACATTACATAGGATCATTTATTATTATACACTATTGTCAGTGGTTTAGTGGTGAGCATGATTTTTCTGTGTTAGTTGTGGCCCCAATATACACAAAACCCTTCTTATTCTTAGACTGTTCTTGTGATCTATAGAGGCCTCGGACCTACATTCAGAAACACCACAGTTTCACATATAGCATTCTCAATAACCTGTGGTATTATCGCTGATTTATATACATCAGTGAACTATGCTTCCATAGGCCTCCTTGCTGGTTCATGGACACACAGCAATGTCTATTGTATTAGATTTCATCCAGACACCATGCACTTGATGAACACACACATACATCTATTTATCACTACTAATTCTATTATTCCATCTGCAGGGAAACATGGCACATGTATTACTTAAAAATCTTCCCCATTTCATACCGTATTCTTTCAAATGCACCAAGAATAAACAAAAGCAAAAACACTCTACACGATTTGTGTATATATCATTTGTATTGTAAACAGTTGCATTTCAAAATAACATCTTACCCTTTTGTATTACAGCATTATCTGAAACAAACAGAAGAAAAAAAATATACAGCAACAGAACGAAATTCACTTTGCATAATCTGTAACAAGAAGAAGAGAAAAAATACAGCGACAGAACAACATTCACTTTGCAACATTACAGCGTGGCAATTAAACATAGGGGATTCCCTTTGGCTACTCTCCCAGCCTGATATTTATAGAAGGTCATTTGTACAGCACACAGTAACCTCAATTCACTTGGATATTTACCAGCTATCTGTAGTTCTCCCACACGCGACCTCTCCTCACTCGCTTCCGAATAATGGGTCCAGCTTTGCCTTGTAATCTTGAAGGTTTGGAGTGCACAGCGAGCACATGCAGTTATCTGCAGTTCTCAAACAATTGCTAATTGAGACTGGGCATGCCTGCCTCACAGCCCAGCAAAAGCAATCTGAATTTTTTTCTGTCAGACTTTGCCCAGCAGAACTCTGCTGCTTACGCAGCCTATCTGCAGATGTACTTCCCTCCAATCATATTAGCAGAAAGTGTATTAGGTTGCCACCCCTGTGTCACAAACAATGGTAGCTTCATACTATAATAACTGTTTCTGTTTGGTAACCTGTTGCCTTCCTGTCCTTCACATTCAGCGCAGCCAGAGAAAATCAGAGAAAAGTGCACGTTTAAAATCGAATTTCAAAACATGTATTTCCACCTCATTTCCACATAGAGATTACATTATAATGTTAATGAGTTAGTACTAGTGATTAGTATTTGTTAATTAAGTCAGTCAATTAGATAGCTTATGTAGTCTCCTGTGAATGAGGCATTTCAAGTAAGAGAAAAAAAATGATGCACATTTACGCTCTATAATGAGCTTTTTGGCTGCAATATGAATTCCATACCTTGCATGCCTCTAGCCATATATTCATCCATTCTGTTGGCAACATAAAATTACTATATGTGTGTGCCACATTATTGCTGGCAATAAAATGCTATCACATTCATTGAAATGCTATACCTCAAAGCACTATAAATTATACTACAAAGCAAATCTGGACAGAAGAATGATAAAGTGTAGGTAGGTGAAAAGATACTAGGGACCTGGATTGGATGTGGTCAAAGAAGGCATCAAGGGAAGCTGTGAATTCAGAAACAAAACTAACAACAGAGGGTGTGCCAGCCACTCAAAAATGCTCAGGACCTAGTAAACAGTGGAGGTCGATATCATGGGCCCCTTTGAGATGTTGGGTGGAGTCAGATCCTATTAGCACAGAAAAGGTCTATACATTCATGAACAGGATCTTTTCCAAGGAATGCACTCTCCAGACTGTGGTAAAGACATCAGGAAGCACTTTTGGTCTATAGAGATGGGAGAGCTTGTAGAGGATCTGAACATTGGGAATGTGCGAGCAGCTCTATTACATCAATCTTACAACAGCCTAGTATAAAAGGATGAATCACTTCATTAAAGGTATCTTCCAGCTTATGATATACAGTGGTAGCGCGTGAGACAGTCACTACTTACCAGTTTACCACTCATATAGTGGCAGGTGTGAAGCCATTAACCCTTTTGAAAGGAACAGAGCCACCCTCTGGAGCAAAATTGATCTTTATCCTTGAAGAACCTTTGTGTTGGTATAATTTATTATTCCTTTGTGAACACTTTTCTAAACTACCCAAGGTTTAAGACATTACCATCTTCACCTTAGAATTTAGATTATATTGTGAGGGTCAGAATACAACCTTTGGACACGGGACATTCCGACATAGACATCTCCTTATGTATTGGTTTAGATAATCCTACTCCTAGCCTTTTAAGCTGCAGCAACATCAAAATCACACAACACTACATGATATTGCTTTCACTATTGATCAGTGTAATTATTTCTTGAAGTGAAATTTGCAGAAAGTGAAGAATTGTGATTGTGTTCTTTTCAACTCACTTCTGTGATGTATTTATGCTGAAAGAATTTGATTGTGTTGTTCCACAGATAAAGCAGTGTTTGGCATTTTCATGCTAAATTCTATTAATTTTATTTAAATCAATACCAATATATTTCCCGTACACCGCCTGATTCTTGACTCATTGCTATCTCAGAGGAGAGGGACCCAAGGGGCATGATATGTGCCTGAGATAGGGCTAACGAAAGAATCTGTTAAACAGTTTGATGCTCAAGCCCTTAAGTGGGGAGGGAAGGAATTCCCTGTGGCAAGGGATGCTTCTCAATAAACTGTTACAAGGGAAACTCCTCTTAGAGCATAGTCAGAGAGGCATTTGCCCAGCCACTTTTATTTTCAATAAAAGTCTTTCCACCAAAATCATAACGCACTTGTGTCTGAGTTTCATTCCTGACTTCTCACAGCCCCTTGAGCACTTCAACTCTTTACTACCTGGTAATGCATTTCTCCAAACCACCTAAAATCTCTATTTCATCGCTCCATACCCCTCCTGTCTGCCCATCCAATGATTAAGCAACTTATTTGCAAGTTGTGCATTACAAATCACAAATACATGATTATGATGAGCCTCAAAACACATTAAAAGGCTGTCCTTTTTAAATGATACATATCATGTACCAGTATACAGTTTATTGCCTTAGAATGTTAAGTAAATAATAATGAATCCCCATCAAAATGAACCTCCCTCACCTCGCACCTAAGCTCTAAGACCTTCATTCGGAATTTGGAAAACAAAATAAAGGCAAAATTACCAAAGATTGGAATGCAAATGTTCCCTACTTATTTTATTCTTATTTTTGAGATAATATATAACACAGATGTAACTTGCAGACAGCTGTACACAGAACGGCATTTTATGTGGCGCCTCTAAGACATGAAGTGCTGTACACAGAAAAGTGTAGTGTCCTAATTGAGTATAGATTGCAGAAATAACATGCACACCCTGGGAAGGGCGCTCAGCCAATCAGGTGGCTGGAACAGAGGGAAAGAATACAGTGTTTGGCCGCTGTTTCCAGCCACCTGAGGCCCTTCCCCAGATGGTGCAATATTTTTACTTTTAAATGTGGGGGGGCAACAGGGAGTCGCTCCCTGTTGCGGACCCACCTTCCCACCCGCACTAGACTCCCCCAAAACAAAACATAACCTTTATCTGGCCCCTCTCTTCCTCCTCACCCCGGGCAAATGGCTATCACCCCCTTTTCTGGTGGCGGACATGGCCATTAATGACCCACAGCCCTACCTAGGCTCAAGCTGGTAGGACGTTACTGGCCATGTCCATCCCCCGATGCCTGGTGATTGCCATATTTGCACCCGGGGAAGAGCACTCAGCCAATCAGGTGGCTGGAACAAGGCGAGACTACCCAGTGTTCGCCTGCTGTTTCCCGCCATCCAAGGCCCTGCCCTCCGCCATAATTGATGTGGGGAGGCACAGGAGTGAGACTCTCCCTGTTGCCTCCCCACCTCGCCACCCTCCCCAGAAACAAAACATAACCTTGCCCCATCCCCTCCCTCCCTTCTTACTTGAAGGACCAGAGTTTTCTGCTCCAGCAGAGTAAGTTCTCCATCTTTTCGCCAAGTGGGGGCACCCAGAGAGCAACCTGTTCGCTACAGCAACCAACAGAAAATGCAACAAGTTTGCGAATTGGAAGAAAGGAAGACTGTGGGACCCATTCTCATTCCACTGTGAGGGAAATTTTCCTTGCGCTTTCCCTCCAATCGTTCTGCTACCTTGAGTGATCAGTACACTCAAACAGAACTGCTCCACGATGATCCTGGTGGCCCCAACACAGCCATGGCAGATTTGTTACTCAAGCCTGCTTCACCTGTCAGTGACTCTGTACGTCAGATAGCCTCCGCTCTCTGACTTGCTCTCCAGAGATGCCAGGGCAGTTCAGCATAACGACCCAGCACCCCTCAACTTGACGGCTTTGGTGCTGCAGCCCTAGAATTTGGAAGCATTCCACTGCCTCCAGACTGCAAACGAATATGATATCCATGAAAGATCCAATGCTGCAGAAGGAATAAGTTACTTGGAGAGTGAGTGGAGCATGTCATTGGAATACAGTAATGGAGGAACAGTGATCAGTTGTTTTCATTTTCTTTGCAGTATATTATATTAAATTAGAAATATTTACTGACAGGTCCCCTTTGTACTTTCAATCAATAGTTCCGAGCATCCACTGAGCAGAGTGTCACAATCCAAGGCAAAAGCACTTGATATGCCACTCTAATAAATATACCTCTCAGATATCTTAAATAGTCAGAGACATGTTTTGGGAAGGTCAAAAAGCAAAAGTAAACGGGCATACAATGAGACAGCTTGGTACTAAACTTAAGAGTGATTCCGTTCACGGGAAGTGAATATCAAAACATGTGGATGTGTATTTTTTCAGACCAGAGAGACATGTAAACGTTGAGGCTGCCTTTCTTGCTATAACATCGAAAATGATTTGGGACTACATTTTAGATTAAATATCGTCTCCCTTCTTCTCTCTTCGTTTTTACCTCTTTCATGAAAGTGATGCACACTGATTTGTTTCTATCTAGTTTCATGGCAAACCTAGGTTTTTGTCTGTGAGGCATGGAGCGAAAATGAAGAATAACAATACAATTAAACTAGTGTAAGGAATGAACATGTTCAATCGGAAAAAAAAGGGAGTGGGCTTCGTGGTCTTTGCCATTGGTGGTTTGCTGTGTTTTTTCTTCTCCGAGAAACCCAGCAGAATATCGAGTTTAAAGCAAATCAGACCAATGTCTGGAAAATAAAAACAGATGCTACAGTACTTGGACCGGGTTAAGACAGGATGCGACTTAACCTGTCAAAATGTGTCGGAAATCACTCTTAACATCTGAAAAACAAAGCACGTACTCTTAACTCGGCACAGCCTTCCTTTATGAGTCTCCCAGAACCATCAGACAATTTGAAAAGCCGCTCAGAAAGCATTTCCAGCCAGCATGTGGCGGGGCTAGATTTCCCGCCCTCGGCCAGTAGCCCTCGGCTAGTTGTTCAGCTGCTGTCCTTTTTCCATCACTCTACCTGGATGCCTTGTGGCACAATTCATCAGGGCAGACACTCTTCCCACGTTTGCACATTTCCTCAAGGTAGACTCGTTTTACTGGAATGCTCCACGACCTGCTATGCCCATAGGCAGGTCTTGCCTGGCATCATCCTGATTCATACTTCCTCTGCTGGAAAATGCCTTGTGGCACACATTACTGATTGCCAATCTCTCTTGACATACTATACTAATAGGCTTGTCCTCTATGGAACAATATGTGTATATACCTGGCTGCATGACATACTGTGATGTGTATATGGGCATTTTTACCGTCGATTTCTTCATGCCACTATGTCATAGGCAACTTCGGATGCCACCCAATGACCAGCATTTATTTACCCACAGTGCTCGAATTTGCATGTATTACCAATAATGGTAATCAGAAATCACATTTCTACCTGTCGTTCTGCACCTGTGGTCTATTCAGTTCACATCAGGGGCATTACTCTACTTCAAAATTAGACATTGTTCCTGTAATGTCATGTGATGTAATTTCCTGTATTGTCTAAGGTTTGGGCCAAGCGTATATATTTTCCTGACATAAGTGATCCTAACACTGATTTGCCAGATAAACTGGAGCACCCATCTAAGCATAAAGTCATACACCTACAACCAGGAATGAGAGTGTCCTACTGTTAAATATGAAGCTCACTTTTAACTTTAAAATTAGTTCAAATATTAATATACATGGAAATCCCTAAACTCAAAGGATGTTTAAAGGAGAGTGGGATATACTTCCCCAAAACTAAGTTAAGGCCAGTCCTGTCACGGGAGAACTGCGCTACCATTGCTAGGGCAGTGATTGGCGCTAAGCTGGACTATGGGGCCCGTTTGTTGCAGGGCATCAACAAAGATGAAATTAAGTGCTTACAAACTGTTGAAAATAAATGAGGTGAGAGTAGTGGAGGGCTTGATAAGAAAGGAGCATGTCTCGGAACCCAGGCGCATGCTGCACTGGCTTCCTGTGACCAGCAAGATATCCGTTCACGTATTGTGTCTGACACACAAGTGCCTATTTGGGACTAGCCCAGGATATGTATCTGACTGGCTTACCTGGCTGCCGGCTTGCAGGTCTTTGAGGTCTAACAATTCTGGCCTCCTTCAGATTCCCAAGGCTAAGTTCAAGATGATTTCCCAAGGGTCTTTCAGCTATGCTGCCTCAAAGAGCTGGAATGACCTTCCACTTGATCTGAGGCTATGTCTGTCCCTCCCCAAGTTTAAACAAATGCTGAAGACACTTTTATTCACCTGTATTTGTTTGTTTTTTCCTAACACCAGAGACTGAGAGGTGGTTGTATTTATGTGTGTTTGTTATGTGTGTGCAATACTATACCTGCGGGCCTGTCTGTTATGCGCAATTTACATTTAAAAAAAAACACACACAAAAACTAAAAACCTAATTGTTTTGCTAATGTCGAGTCTGGCATTAAGAGCCTGACCTCATCTACATCCATAGGTCAGCCTCCTTATGTGGCATTCTCCATGTGATCTGCAACTCACTCAACAAGATCACATATATGGCTTCTTGTTGAGAATATCTACCTGCAAACGGTTGGCCAAGATACATTTGATTACAGTAGTTTAATGACCTCATTATGGAATAAGTAACCACCATGGAACAACACTACGATGGAAGAAAAGGTACAATCTTCTTTAGAACGTTCAGTTTAACAAAACCACCATTACAAACTGAAGAGATCTGGGCTTCTCTAGAACCCGATGGTAGGAGTTTTATGCCCAAACTTTTCACTCCATTAATGGGAGCTGGGGAAGTCCCAAAAAACGTCTAGCCTGTACTCGGCATTCCAGACCGTGTTGGAATGAGAAGAGCCAGCCACCAGAACTTCAGGTATTTCACCATTCAGCTTCAGCCAATTGCTTGTCATCCAGTGCCTTGTTTGGATAAGCAATTACGCAGTTTAGACGGTACATGCTACAATGCACATGATGAGTTGTACCAATTTCTGGTGACAGGCCAGCAATTGGCCAAGCATTGTGGGCAATGATGCATCTGGTTTAGTGAGGCAGGAACAGTGTACAAATCATTGAACATGGACCAGGATTAGAAGTACTCTTTGGCCATTCCCCATTCCAAGACACATACACCCCAATGTTTGTGATGTGAGAGATGCCACATGTACATGACAATACAAAATCCTCTGAAGAATGATGAGCACTTCTACAACTAACAGTCTTTATACTTGTCCTTCTTATTGTAGGCCACTCTGGCTATTCACATCTACACTGGCCGATCTCATCCCTCAGGAACTCTGGGATGCCACAGGAGGTGGACTACATTGACGTTCACATCAGGATCAAGGTGTGAATAAAGTGAACCTTTGGACTGCTTTATGGTAGATTTGGGTGCCTCCACCAGACACAGAGAAAGTGGGGAACATTGTTGTTGTCTGTTGAATGCTGCACAACATGTTTATTAGGAGCAATGCACCATGGCTCCTTAGAACAGCAATGGTTTCCTAGAAACTGATGATGATGATGATGCAGGTAAACCATGGCCTACGTCAGGGTGGACATGATGACGGAAGATAAGGATGCATCATTTATCAGAAACTCGCTGATAACCTTTTTTGAACACATATGAATTCACCTTTCACTGTGCTATTACTCATCAATAAATCACATGTATGACACACACTGAAGGACCACTGACTTCTTTTTGCTGTATTGCTAACTTTTTAATGTAATAGGTACACAAGCATGCCCACCCACCACCCTCATTCCCAACCTGCAGCATGACAATTATTATTTGGGCGAGTGAGATTTTGCAACATCCTTGTGTAGCTGGTCTTCATGGGGCACACTCTGGCTACATCACCTCATTTGGGTACTTGGAACCTCTGTTGGCGTGGCTTTGATGCAGCTATCTGTGTCACCCCCAGACATGCTGTAGGTGAGGGTAATGGCCCTCAGCATGGTCTCATTATGTGCAGACATTGCTCCAGCACCCTGCGATGGCAGCAGTACTACTTGATACTCTCCTGCTCTATGGCTCCTCAGCAGACGCCATCTTCCTTGATGCACCCTGCACAGCATCACATATTGTCAGAGAGTAGCCCAGTTGTTCTTGTGCCATGGCCTCCCTTTGCTTCTGTCACTGATTTATCTTGTTGGGTTGCTGACATATAATGTCAAGGATGTACTAGGGGGGCTGGTGATGCTGTGTCACGGGGCAGCCTGCTCACTGATGCATGAGCCCCAGCATCTGCAGTGACATGTTCATCAGGTATGGAACTAGTGTCCTGCTGATGGTGCCACTATAATGCATGGTCAGTGGATAATGGCTACACTCAGGAAGAGAGGTGGGGGTGGGGCTCACAATTGAATGTTGACCCTTGAGCCAAAAGTAGTGCAAGGGAAGGAGCTTTGGACTTGCAACTCCAAACATGGGCCTGAGGACGTAGGAGCCACAGTTGTGTTAGGCACCTTAGAAAGACATGCTGCTAAGTTAGTGTTGGCCACAGCAGTAGAAGTGGCAGCAGAGTCACATGTGGCATAGATGCTGTTGGTGACAGCGGCAGTAGTAGCCATAGTGCCACTTCTGAAGAAAGTGGGGATGGTGCAAGTGTTTGGTGTACTGTCAGGCTCAGTAAATACAGAGTTGGTGACCTCTGGCAAGGTGGTATCTATAGCTATGAGTTAGGATATCTTCTGACTCCTGCCAACTTTCTGCCCTTCAGCCCTTGATATGTGACTGGAAAATGGATGAAGCGGTCACAGAAGTGCCTGCTGTGCTTGCACTTTCATCTTCTTTTTGGCTGTGAGAGATGTGACATACTTTCACTTGCAATGTCCACAAGGTGTTCGTTGTGCATTTCAGGTTAACATGTTGTATACAGATCTATACCGTTCATGTCAGAACGAATGTGGCCATTTCACATGGGGCACTTACACTTCATGTGTAGGTCCATGCACCAAGTGACAGGATGAATGGGGTCGGCTGCCAAGTGGCCTTTGCAATATTTTATATAGGTGGTGATCAACGTATGTAAAAACAAGGAAATATCGAGGATGAGTACCACAAAAGGAAATACACCAAACACGGGCTATAAAGATTCACAGATCTTTAACACTGCGCATTTACAAAGAAACACAGATCTGATACAGATAGCTATCTGGTTCTCGACACCCTGCAATGAGTACCAGCCTGTCAGAGTGAGGAGGGAGAGTGCTGGACATCTAAAACATCTACATTTTTATATATTATTGTCCAGCCCATCTGTAGGTTAATAATCTGCCATCTAGAGTGGATTACATAGGTTTGCGTATCCAACAAGTTACAATGGTGAAGTGTATACCTGGATTTAGCAGTGAGCCTTAGTACATATCCCTTCACAATGTAGTTCTGCCAGTGTCCACACTCGACATTTACATAACATTGTCCTCGATGTGTATTCGTGGATAAAGCTTGTTAGTGCCGACAATCCTGGAACAACAAGTCATGCTTAGGGCAGGGTCTCATTACCTAGCCTAAACATTTGGCCCTCGGACAGTCCAACCATTAACGACGGCTCAAAGTTCAGGAAGGCTTGTTTGCAAGTTAAACAAGTCCACCATTTTAGAATAGAGAATTCACATACGAACAGAAATCAAAATGGCGAACGATTCTAAAATGGCAGCGAAGTTGATCCAAAATCGGAGCTTTGCAACATGGTTTTTCTTTGCAGAGCGACTAGGTTTAGGCCAATATATATATCAGAAGGAGGCACGATATGATTTCCCGTTTAACACGTATACAAAATGCATGTTGCCCAACTGCAGGCAGTAGTTGATGTAAGGTAAAATTGACAGAGGAGTGGGCACAGATGATGTTCGGAGGGGTGAGCTGTGGCGCTGTTCATTGTGGAGTGCCTTTGACTGATAGTTAATGCATCTTACATTGGCCTTGGTGGGGAATGGGTAGATTATATGTGTTACAAAAATGTCTGGTTGACACATTACATTCCTATGTCGAGGAAATAGTCCATCATGGTTTGGGGATGGCTGTGTGTGAGAGTCAAGAGTTATGGTGTTTATGAATGGGCAGGGAATATTGTGGCCAATCTCGGATACATGGCACACCCATTATGTGACAGTTTTGGTACTTTGAGGCTTGTGTTCTCTGTGATGTGACTTGCCATGGACCCTGAGTTTTGGTTCACTCTGTTGTGCATGCGCATTGCAAGCCCCAGATTTTGCAGGGTGACAGGCAGTGCAGAGTTTATTCAATTTGGGATTTCCTGTTCGCAATTAGAATATCGTGTACTCACCAGTCGCTGATTGGCTAGGCTCCACTTTGGGCATATGGAGAATACTGCTGACCATATCCCCCAATGAGAGCAGTTTAGGAAGTTCTGTGATTTCTCCTCTTGTCGCAACTACCACCTTGTGGTGGAGTATGTGGAAACTGGGGACCGTGGCCGACAGGCCATATCAACACTTTTTTGATGTCTTCTATGTCCCAGGGCACTGTCTGACTGCCACAACTTTGTCGGACCACCTCTGGCCAGATAGCAGTCTTCCGGGAGTGTGTGTTTATTTGGGATTGTGCCACCCAATAGCTCTACAGAATGAGCCACAACCACATCAGACAGTACAGTGAGCTCGGATTCTGTTTACTTTGGCTTCTGCTGTCTCATTTGTGGGACTTTAGATTTTCGTTTATCCCCTGACACGACTGTTAGCTCTTATGGCTTGGATGGCACCAGAAAATGGGTGATTTCCAATGGATTCAATGTTTGTAGATGTCTGACTCTCAGAGTCACATTTTGGACATGACCCTATTTCCACCCCAATGCTAATTCCTCCAATTGTGGTAATGTGATGCTAATTCTACTAAAGATATTGCTGCATTTAGTGATCAGTAAGGTGTTGTGCAGTAATTTCAAGAGATGTAATTGCCATTTTCCCTAGTGTGATGGGTGCACGGGTCTGTCCTCATAATATCAAGGTGATTCCACCAACATTGTTGGTCGTAATGTAAATTCGGGCCCACAGAATTATTTCTGTTTTCACCACCAAACATGAAATTATACTCTTTCTTCTTTAACAGCAAACATCTATAATGCATCCCCTTATTGTTTCTACCATGGCATTTCTAATTCCAACCTCCATTCCCCTTCCCCGCACTGACCATCATCCAATCCCATAGCATCACCACAGAATACCATCTCTCCACCCCATTTCAATCTCACCACTTCTTTGTAATACCCTTTCCTTCTCTTTCCCTGTCTCCAGTTGCATTCAACCCATTCCATTGTGTGTCCCTTTGACTTTCCCCAAATCTCCCTAACACGTCTGCATTCTGCATACAGATTGCAGAGTTGTTTTTACAAGAAAGACAAATAAATGCTAGCAAAGTCTGTGGCATTCCTACGTTTTGCTTAACTTTAGATGTGTATACAAAACACAATTCTCCTCCAAACTGTAGCCCTATCGCTTACATTTGTTGGTATGTCGCATTTGTCGTATTGAGGAAAGTGAGCTATATTTGAACTCATAGATTGACCTACATTTTAAAATTGTGCTGCGATTCTCTGAAAGAAAATATAGTTATATTGAATGCTTAATGAATGATGGTCATTAGGTGATGAAAAATGAATAAAAGGTCTGGCTCCCGTATAAGCTTGCACACCATTTCCGACAAACTATGTAAACCAGGCTTCCTTACAACCAGGAGAGTCAGCAGAAAATATGTATATATTGCTTTCATTCGACATTGAGGGGATAAAGATATGCATGCAGAAATTGTACACTATTTTCTTTAACTTTTGTCAATAATATTATGGTTTTCCTGTGAATAATGAGGTAGGACATGTGGGGGGAAGCAGACAAGTCTATCCTTCCTGGATTCAGAATTATATTTATGTTTTAGAAACATGTAGCTTTCCACGTACATGTACTATTTTATCCTGTCCTTTCCACCAACTACGTTCTGGCACGTACACGCTCTAAAATAATACAAAATGTCCAGCTGGCAGTTAGGTGATTCTACCCTTGCGAAAATACGTTTTAACTCAACCCTATTTGTTTTTGAAGTCTGCAAAAATACGCAGTTAGGCTAAGAAGGACTATTGTTGATGCTATGTACCAAAAAGACACATGTTTTAAAAACGTGTTCAACGCATATTTATGAGAATACAAGCGTTATGTTTGCAACATATTTTTACTATTCCATAAATAATCCACAAATAGTGCCGGATGAACCTTTTTGGTAATACACCGATTCACCCGAATTTGCATTGTTTGTTGCTCCCACCAACATTTCTAGCTTTTTCCCAGAGAAAATATATAGACTTTATATGCAGGGAATTTAAGGTGAGAACTTAATGCAACAAAACCCCTGAAATGTATCTAAAGCCACCTTAATGTTGCGCCCCCTGTTGCGCAGCCTATGACCCCAATGGTGACATCACAGATCACATCACTGATGACATCACTAATTACGTTTAGAACAGTAACTGGCATTAAGCATGGCCTTCAGCCATGGTCACTGTGCATGGCCAAATATATTTAAAAAAAACAAAAAGGTGATGACTGGAAGGTTTTGAATACATCATAACCACGGACACAGCTCTGGGCAACCCTCCACACCATCGTTTTTCAGCCTGCCAATCCATTACAGAAGGGGAAAAAACCATATGATTTATTCAAAACATTCAAGCCATTACCTTTTCGTTTTGCTAAAGTCACCCCGAGTGGGACGGGTATGCGCAGACATGGGTCCCGAGTCTGCCGGTCCTAGAGACCCAAGCTACTCCTCACTGATGATGCCCAACAAGGCTGAAATATGTCTGGGGATGCTTGTGGCCCCGTGCAGAAGGGATGTGACCTAGCAGTTCGGGCTGGACTGCCCCTTTTGGGGTAGGACCAATCCTGATTTGCATATGGTTTTTCCCCATCTGTAATGTCTTGGCAGACTGAAACACGATGGTCTGGAGGGTTGCCCAGAGGTGTGCCCATGGTTATGATTTATTCAAAACCTTCCAGCCATTACCTTTTCATTTTGCCAAATATATTTTAACACCTGAGTGGGTACTAGTCATGGCCTTCACAGTGGTCAAAACCTTTATCCAAGTGCACTAAATAAGTTAAAACGTTAATAGGCTACCAACCACAGATTTTGCCCATTACCAGTGGATACAGTTTTCAACTGTGTCCACTGTATGTTATACACACTGATCAGGCACTAGCCATGGACTTTAGCACAATACTGGCCATGGCCACAATCTTTGGTTGTGTCCACTATATATATAACATATAAATGGGCCACTAGCCATGGACTTTGACCTTGAGCAGTTTGTACATCTTTTGGCCATGTCCACTGTATATTTTAAAATAATAAAATGCAATAAGTGATGGCCTTCGTCCGTGCCCACTGTGTATTATACAACACTAACCAGACACTAGCTGTGGCTTACATCCGTGCCAACTGTATATTGTATACACTAACCAGCTACTAGCCATGGTCTTCAACACAATACTAGCCAGTGGGCACAACCTTTGGCTGTGCCGACTGTGTATTCTAACATAGGGGACTATCTATGGCCTTTAGCTATGGCCACTGACTACAGTTTTTAATGTAGCCCACTGTATATTTTAGAACAGTGATGGGTTACCAGGCATGGCTTTTATCAATGAACATTGGTATTTTTTAAACACTAACTGATCACTAGCTATGGCCTTTGGTGCTGGCCAGTGACCCCCAGCCTTTGTCATGGCCAAGTCCATGGCCTAAATTGTTATTAAGGTAATCAAAGTTTTTATGAGCTAACTTATAAATGATGTTAGGTCTAATTCCATTATTGATGTTACCAGTTATACACACTGTAATTAGTGTTGTCACCAGTGATGGCATCAGTGATGTGATTTGTAATGTTATTAGTGTTCTCCTACAGCAGGTAATTAGTGATGTCATTAGTGATGTGATCTGTGATGTCATCATTGTGGTCATAGGCTGTGCAACAGGGAGCACCAAATTAAAGTGGCTTTTGCTGAAATGCAGGGGTTTTGTTGGGTTAAGTTCTTACGTTAATGTCACTACAACTAACAGTTTTTCCTTGAATTTGAAAAGTTTAGTTACAATGTATTGTTCACCTTAATGTCCCTGCAGCACATTTTTTTCAATGAATTATTTCAAGGGTTTTGTTATTCCATAGATTTTTAGAATGCTTCCAGACCACCAGCATGGTCTTTGGCCCTGGCCACTGTCTATTTTAAAATGCTACCACATCACTAGCCATGACCTTCGGAATGCAGGCTTTGAGAGCTCACAATGTTTTTAGGTAAAGCGCAGTCAGACTAAATTATTTGCCATGGACAACACACTTTGGTTAAGCAGCATGCTCCAAGCGGTACACCCCTGTTTCGGTGCCGTCATTTTGCTGCGCTCCGATTTGGTACAGCCATTCCGCTGCATGAATATTTCAACACTCCCTTTATGGTGCAAAACCCATTCTGGTGCCGTTATTTTGGTGCGAGGGATGTTTGGACATGGCTGACATCGCAGCCATGTCTAAACGCCCTCATGCCAAATAAGATCACAGGACTGCACTGCAACAAACCTCACCACCCCCTAGTTGCATTGCTTTTCCTTTAATTACATTTTTAAAAAAGAAACATACAGCCTTGAGCCCTGGTCTGTGAGAGTTCAAGGCCCAGCATATAACCACTGAGAGACAATGGCTAACTGCTATGCACGGCATACATTTCATACTTAGCCTATAATTTAATATGTTCAATGATAAAAGGCTAGATAGGAAACTTGTGAGAATTCAAATAATAACATAATTTTAGCAAACTGATTAAGTGCTGCACCTCGAACATCTGCAGGCCAGGGTTCTCCAATGGCAGTGTTCAGCATAAATGTGATTTCTTTTAAATTTCATTTTTTCTGTTTTATAATGTTGCCAAGAGACGGAGTAGTCTTCTTTCTGAATATATGTGCAGTGTTAGGGGGAATGTGTGGTGTGAGGTTGTGCATTTCACCTGAGAGGGTATGCATGCAATGTGTGTGTGTTTGATGTGAGTGTGTGTGTGTGCATGGACTGAAGCTGTGTGTGAGGAATTGTGCATGTAGTGTGCATATTATCCATGATGGTGAGTGTTAGTTTGTGCACCTGTGTGAATGTGAGCATTGTGACACGTTGAGTGTGTGTTTTCAGTGGGAGTGTGTGTGTGCATGTCTCCATGTAATTTGGAAGATGCCCATCCAGTTTTTCTTTTTTTGTTGCATTTTATGACTTGTAGTTTTGTTTTGTCCATCAAGTGTCCTGTACTAGAAGTCCCAAAATGCAAAGTAAAAAGGAAATCTGAGTGATCATCTTCCAAATAACAAGAGACCTGTGACATATAATAATATATACAACACATGTAACTTGGCTGTATTCATGATTTCTGTTGCACCTCTATTTGTTTGGGTTGAATGTCAGAAGGGGATCTTTAAGTTGTAGAAGGAAGAGGTACATAGTGTAGAATCAGAGGAGGGGGAAAAGTAAAATGTGTTTTTTTCAGCTGGGGAAAGTGAGTATAAAGGGCTGGAGAGCAGTGGTGTCTACTTGCCCAGGCCGTTTTCAAATTCTAAAAGTAGCACAATATATCAAAGGATTAATGGGACTGTGTGGCATGCCCCTCCCTTGAGCTGCAAAGAAAGTCTTGTTTGTGCTGGCTAATGTGCAAAGGAAGATGCAAAGCTATTATTAACCTATTGGTAGTGCAGCTCAAAAGACCTTCTTAAAATCATGCAGTGGTTGGGTGAACGTTTCCATGAAGGAGGACACATGGATCAAAGGCATGCGGTTAAGACTGCAATGTCCAGAATAGTGTGTACCAAAATATACTGTTTTAAATTTTAAAAAAAGTCTTGAATCCTGGTCTGCCAAAGTAGAAGGACCAGAATTGAACCACTACGCCACAATTGCTTAGTTCTTCATTTTGCATACATTTCATAGTTGATTGGTATTCTCACACAAGAGACACACATGTGTTGTGTTTTCACAATCTTATATTTGCAAATGAACCAAATTAACTTTAGTGCCCTTGATACTTGTTGACACGTGGTCCGGCTTCACACTAAGCCTTTTTCAAAACAATAGGGCATATATAATTCATCCCATTTCTTTACATTGCCAGTCAGTAGAAATAGTATTCTGAAGTGAGCAACAAGGCCGACACGCGATATTTTGTAGGACCACAGCCTAAGGAGGGATTCTAACCCTAGACCTTGCAGTCCTTTAAAAAGTACATTTGAACAACTGGATCTAACCGGAGAATACTATTTCTACTGACTGGCAATGTAAAGAAATGGGATGAATTATATATGCCCTATTGTTTTGAAAAAGGCTTAGTGTGAAGCCGAAACACGTGTCAACAAGCATCAAGGGCACTAAAGTTAATTTGGTTAATTTGCAAATATAAGATTGTAAACACACAACACATTTGTGACACATTTTTTCTTGTGTGAGACTACCAATCAACTGTTCTAACCACGGAGTTGGGGATCTTTGGCTCCTCCGACAACATCTCACACTATTGCGACACGTTGAAAGTCAAATGAGAAAGGGTCACTGAGTATAATAAATTGCACCCCACTTATATAAAAAATATCCCGCAATTCCTTCACATTTCATATTTGGCCTACAATTTGAAATGTCCAATTGTAAAAGGCTAAGTATGAAACTTTTGAGAATTCATACAATTATGTAATTGTAGTATAATGGTGGCTCGATCTCTTAATACACAAAGGGGAGTACCATAGATTAACCACTTTAATTGTATGATTCAATATGGCCTAGCCCTAATAAGGCCTCGGCTTGTCCTAAATACATTTTGACTAAATCCATACGATGGCACACACATGAATAAAAAATGAATTATTTATTTGTTAGGCCTTAAGGTCCTACAATGAAACACATACAAAACAGATCTCAAAGCATTATATCTGTATAAGATGTTTTACAGATCAAACATACACTTTATTTGGGTACTAAATAGTACAAACAAAACATCCCACCTGAAAAACTGTCCAAACAACCTTAGAATTGCATATTAACAAAATAATAATACAGGCAGACACATGTGTACAAATTTAAAGACAACATTCTCAAAATGGCCAAAAGGACAAATCTTGGTTGTTGAGGATCAGTGACAGAGGGATTGTAAAAACACGGGAATGGCCAGAGACTGGGCTTGATCTATTTCATCAGTCAATAGTCTTAATCCTAAACTGCTGACCCTCTCTGGCTACTGCATAACTGATTCAATGTATGCCAATACCTCATGTACAGTACACAAAAAAGAAGAAACACATTTTTAGAACCAAATGCGCATCCAGGTCTGCGTCTCAGATGTCGTAACAACCACAGAGATACATTTGTGGTTGTATAGTTGAGACGTTTCGGCAGATGATGGATTATGCTGTCTTCTTCAAGACCCCAAGGGAAGTTTGGTGCTTAAGCAATGCAGATATATATTCCATAGGCAGCAGATTCTACATCAGGGATGGACAACATATATCCATAGATGTTTCTCAGACCATCACTGCACTTGTCTGGTGGATCGGCATCGGCCTCCCTGTAAATATGTGGGGTGGTGTCGTAGTAGGGGAACGCTGTGTACTGCAGCTGTCTTCAATTTTGCATGACACTAAGCAATGGGGATGATGCCTTCGCTTATTTTCATTGGTCTTTCAAAGCAAGAATTGTCGAACAGGGGCATTAATCTTCCACCCCGCTGCCGGCTTCGTGTGTAAATCAGTACATTTTCACATGTCAATATCCTGCAGTTTTGCCTCACAGATGTAATCTCGAGGAAACCTCCTCCGATTGCTACGCTTAATCTCCTGCAGGCCAGGTTTCTCGAAGGCAGCGCTCAGCACAATTGTGGTTTTACTTAGTTTATGCAGTTTTCTAATGCTGCACAAAGGCTGTGTAATACATGTTCCATTCTGTTTCATAATGTCACAGTAAATAAATGTGTTTCATGTTAAATACGTATTCAATTCTGTAACAACGGTATAATACATATCCCTTCCTGTTTTATAATGTTTTCATGTTTAATCTATATTACAAAATACAAAGTGCCTGCAGGTTCATGCCAATTGCGACTCTCGCAGCAAAACATTCTTTTGCCGAGAGTTATAAAATGCAAAGTGCCTGAAAGTTCATGCTGTGCCAATTGTGACCTCTCGCGCCAAAGCATCCTTGTGCTGAGAGATCCCTGTGCCCAACTGGCTGTGTCTAACTGGGCGTGCCCAAACAGGACCTGCAGTGAAATGGTCACGCCATAATGGCGTGCACCTAACTGGCCACGCAGAAATATTGTGTCCCGTGCTCCAAGACCCATGTTTTCTGGCTGGTTTTTTGGTGACTGTTCTGATGCATTGCATGACCCCAACTAACCACATTTAAGCAGCACAGAAATGGGGAAAACATCACTGGCAGCAAGAATAACATATGTCCATGTACATTCTGCACCCATTGTGAAAATCAAAAGCTGGTACCCATGAATATATGGACAGTACTGCTTAGCTTCAAAGTGAGTAAGGGGCTGGCCCCTCATGCTATGTTGCTCTAAGTGGTATTGTAACTTTACCTTACATATTAGGCACCATGGCCTGAGGGGGCTGGACTGTTCCTCATTTTGAAGCTAAGGAGGTTTGGCCCCGGTTAGTGCATGGAGTGGAGACCCGGATCAGAATGGATTTTTCACCCTCAAAGTCCCTGTAGCAGTAAAAATATCTATTTATTTTTATTATGTATAAAAGATTGCAGGCTTTGAGAACTTGCATTGTTTTTAGTTAGTGCCCTGTGTGATTAAATTATTTGAAGAGGATCACACACTTTGGTTAGGCAGCGTGCTAAAAGTCTCTTGCTTTATGGCACGTCTCTTGGTGACTGTTGTGATATATTGCACAACCCCAACTAACCACATTAAGCAGAACAGTAAAGGAAAAGAATGATGAGCTGCAAAATGCCCAGTTACCTTTTCCCTCATAGCAAAAATCAAAAGCTGACATCCGTGAATATATGCACAGTAAGTGAACATATATCTTAAAGTGAAATATACAAATGCAGTTCAATCGACCTACATTTTAGACAAAAGTGCGCAAGACAAAACACCATTGGAATTTTAAAAAAAGTAATGAACACCAGAAAAATAACCTGAGAGAGGAAATGCCCCAATAAATATGCTGCCAAAGTATAAAAGGTGCTCACCTTTTAAATCCAGCAATCTGTTGTGAAATATTCCCAGGAAAACTAAATCCCAATACGAAACAAGTGCTTGTGGTCTTGTAAGTAAGCCCCTGCACTGGGAACATGACAACCTCAGTAAAATCCTGGTAGCCAAATACTTGATCAAGCTTGCCAACCTAAATAAAAAACAGGTACTTTTGCCCCCATGGTGAAAATCAAAAGCTGGCACCCATGAATATGGGCACAGTAAGTGAACATATATATTAAAGTGGAGTATACAAATGTAGTTCAATCAACATACTCCTTAGACGAAAGTGCACAAGACAAAATAGTGTTTAACTTTAAAAAAGTAATGAACACCAGAAAAATAACTTGAGAGACGAAATGTTCCAATAAAAATGCTGCCAAAGTATAAAAGGTGCTCACCTTTTAAACCCAGCAATCTATTGTGAAATATTCCCTGGAAAACTAAATCTCAATACGAACCACATGCTTGTGGTCTTGTGAGTAAACATCTGCACTGGGAACATGACAACCTGAGCAAAATTCTCGTAGCCAAATACTTGAGCAAGCTTACCATTCTCATAAAAAAACAAAGGATTGCGTCCAGCCTCTGAAAAAAAAAGTTACACTGTCCACCGACATGTGTCCTTTACTGGTGCCATGAAAAGCAGCCACAATCAGGGGGAAATAACTGCACCAGTGTACATTATGGGCAAATGCTCATGACTTACTTTCCCTCTCATAATTTTCCCTCCTCACCCCCATGTATAGCTTTCAAAAATACTCTATTTTTATAATTCTAACTTAAAAAGTATACATACCATAGTGTCACTCAAATATATAAATCCGTATAGAACTATGTTAGGCAAAAAGTGTACAATTGTAGCATTATTCCCCCCATATTGACTTTGAGACTACAACTACCAGAATGCAATACAACAAAAGGCACAAAATGGTTTCTGAATGCAAAACATTCAAGGTATGACAGTAGCCTGGTCTAAAAAAATAATGCAGATGCTCTGTTTTATGAGATATTTAAAACTAAGAAAATACAAGGCATACATGTCTGTGGGCTCTCTTGCATCCATGCAGTAACCACGACCGACCCGGCTTAGTTTTGAAGTCATGTTTCTCTAAGTGGTCTTGTAAGGTGGGCTTATTTATTAGGCACCATGGCCTTAGGGGGTTGTCTCCTTCCTCTCTTTGAAGCTAAGAAATGTTTGTTTCAGGTACTGCCAGGATGGGAAACCCACTGTTGCCGTAAAAATATCTATTTTTTTTGCATTTTTATTGACTGAGAGACTACAACTGCCAGTATGAAATTCGGCAAAAGGCAAAAAATTGTCTTTGAGTGCAAACTTTTCTGGGACTAACAGTAGCAGGGTTTTAAAAATTTGGATGCCAATTCGGTCGCACATCCATGCAGCAACCGGGACTGACCATGCTTAGCTTCAAAGCAGGACTGACAGTGTTTAGTTTCAAAGCAAGGAAATGGCTGGCCCATTTGTCTAAGTGGTCTTGTAAATTTGGCTCATTTATTTGGCAGCATGGCATGAGGAGGCTAGCCCTTTCCTCACTTCAAAGATAATCAGGGTCTGTCCTGGTTACTGTATGGATGGGAGACCCGAATAGCAATCCTAAAACTGTCAATGGCCAGTGATTTTTCACCCCCTGACATCACTATAGCTGTACAAATATATATAGCTGTAACAATCTCTTTAAAAAAAAGAAAAACTGTAACCGCGGGTACTGAACTACACATACCCTTTTCTATTGGCAGTCCTATATAACAGCTGAGAAAAAAATGCTTTCCTAACCCCCAGGCCCTCACCATCTGCCTCCCTCATCTGTGCCAGCTCCCCCGACTCCCCAGATGGCCTTCTCCCCTGCTCTCTCCCTCTCCCCACAACACACAGTGTTTCTGTGATGCAGTTTGCTTTGACATGTCAGCTCGCTTAGGCTACAGAAAGCTTTGTGTTGCAACCTCAGTCCCTAGACCCCCTCCAACTCCCAGCCACAACCCACCTCTAGCCTGATGGCATTCACATGTTTTTTGGCCTGCAAATAGCTTTTTTCCTGTGTTTCATTTTCCCATATCTTCAGCTATAGACGCGGATATCTCTTGCATCGAGAGAAAATCAAGATGGCCATTGTTTCATTTCTAAAAAACCTGGTTGTGGGTAAATCCCTGAGATATCTCTATCTATTTTTGGGAAGTGGGCACCGCTTCTCTGTCAAATATTAAAAAAACGACTGCAAGGAATAACACCAAACAATGCATGGACGCAAGTCACTGCTTCATGCCCAAGTTGTTTTGGACCTGGTCCAAATCCATCCATCGGTTTGGGCTAGGCGCTTTGACAAAAATGGACCTTGCTTGTCTATGGGAAAATGAATGGGAAGTAGGCCGCACTTTTTGACACTTAATAACTTTTTATTTCTCAACATATCTTTACGAAAACATTGCAGCCTGTTTGGGGAGAATGGGGGGTCTAATCACTTTAGAAATTTCGGCCAAAACCAGTACTCGAATCAAAAGTTATTAACGGTACAATTTTGATGGGAGTCCATCTCACCTTAATATATGGAGGCTATCGCTGCACTATAGTATATATATAGTACCACAAGAGCAATCAAATCATGTCTATGCCTGCTGCTACCCACTGCTGCTATATATATATGTATAGATGCGCTACTAAAAACCTATCAAATTCAGTAAAAAAACTTTGTTAAAGGGACGTTATGGTTCAAAGTAAAACCGAAAAACCCCTGAAATTCAGCAGTTATGGTAAGATAAGCAACCATAACTCGCACCACCGTGCACTGCTAACACTAGCACCCAGGACATCAAAGATGACATCACAAATGTCATTGATGACATCACTGATGACATCACATGGCTGGCTCTCCCTTTTTTCCTTTACTGACATATCTAAGCCACATAGTTTTCTTCAGTAACAGTCAGGAAGTAAAAATTGAAACACTACTATATTTGTAGACTTAGGGTCAAGTCATATCATATGAAACATATATATAGCGGAAGACACAGGCTTGAAAGAGAGCAATCCTTTCTGTGCATGAAGATAATCATTAGAGTTATCAGCACTTTCTCATAGTTTTATTTTTATTACTATACCTTCCCTGTATATGCTCATATTTGTATACATTGTACTCACACTCCTTTCCTTAGGGTTCACAGACATCATTTGATACACATACATACAGTAAGTAGCACCTTTGAAACAGAGCAATCATTTCTCTGCATAAAGATAATCAGTTAGTTTATGAACTCTTTCTGCTACTACTTCTGCTTTTTTGCTTACTTCTCTGCCCCTGTATATACTCATATTTGTATGTGTTGTTGTCTCTTTGTGTTTTGTCTGTATTAAGTGTAATCATGTATTAAGTGGGTATTATTAGCTACTTGTTACATGTTAGATTATGAATATTGCACCTTCATCATGTATACTGCACACACTGCCTAAGTTTCTGCATGAGTTGCTTAGTATACTGGATAGAACTTCATAATAGAATGCTATTTATTTCAATGCATTGCTTAATGCACTAATTAGCTCATGATATTTATTGAAATGATCCTTCACACTTTTTAGTCAACATTATAAGAATCCCTCCTACAGAGTTTTCATGAAAAGTAAATGCACACGTGATGTCATCAGTGATGTCATCAATTACATTTGTGATGTCATCTTTAATGTCGTGGGTGTTAGTGTTAGCAATGCACGGTGGCACGAGTTATGGTTGCTTATCTTACCATAATTGCTGAATTTCAGGGGTTTTTTCGGTTTTACTTTGAACCATAACGTCCCTTTAACAAAGTTTTTTCACTGAATTTGATAGGTTTTTAGTAGCGCAACTTAACCATAACGTCCCTTTTAACAAAGTTTTTTCACTGAATTTCATAGGTTTTTAGTAGCGCAACTTAACCATAACGTCCCTTTAACAAAGTTTTTTTACTGAATTTCATATGTTTTTAGTAGCACAACTTAGCCATAATATCCCTGACTTTATATACATGTAGCATAGAACATACTGATAGTGATTTCGATGTCCGCAGACTACCGCCATGTCCGCGGACATATCGAAAATCTGAGCGTGGTGAATGTAAATTTAAATAGTGTGCCCCATTTCCCCTTTGAGGTTGGCTCTGAAAAGAGCCGTTTTGTTGGGGTTTTTTTTTGAAGATGCTTGACAGACACCTGTTATTTTGTATTTTTATTTTTTTATTTTTCTTACTTTACTCCTAAAATCTTCACATAACCTTCTCCAAACCAACCCTTACATTTCAAAACAGAATGGCATTTCCCATAAAAGATAAGGAAATGCCATCTTCTTTAAAATAAACAGCATTACTGGAATCAATATTCTCATTATTACAGAAGAACATACCAGCTCTAAGCATGAAGGCACACATGCCTCGGTTGATTACACACCTAGCATTGTTTTGCTGAGGACAAAAACTGAACTATTGTCCCATATTGTCCTAGGTAATAATCCAGAAAAAATTACTTTGGCATTTGGAAGGATGTTCATTACTGCTTGAACCAAGTGTTCCAAATCTTCCAACAAAGTAGGGGCACTGACATAGCCAAATGGAAAGCACCATAGTGCAAAACTACCACATGGGGACTGTTGATCCTGCCCATATCTTCACAAACTTCTACAATTCCCTGTACATTGCAATCAGGTACAGTGCTCCACACCACCTCCACTCCTTTAACATTAAAATTCTTTGCAACATGCCTGCATTGAGCATACTGTTGTAAACCATGCACAAACATATCTCCAAGCACCAACACTCTGACTTTCTCCACTTCTGCCATCTTCACTACACACAGTCTCTTTGAACACAAATCCACAACCTCAACATCTGATTGGCTGATCCCTACAGTCTTCTTTCCATGCTGGATTTGCTGGAAAACCCCGGATGTAGAACACCCTGTCCGCAGACCGCATAACTCTTAGACAGCCCTTCTACCATTTCCACTTCATTCTCTGTGCCATTCCCTCATTAGA
This sequence comes from Ambystoma mexicanum, assembly GCF_040938575.1. NCBI lineage: Eukaryota > Metazoa > Chordata > Amphibia > Caudata > Ambystomatidae > Ambystoma > Ambystoma mexicanum. The sequence goes on from NC_090936.1 coordinate 389,789,535, forward strand.
TACAGCTAACCAGGCACAAAATACGGAGAACATACTCAGAACACCGCGAGTGTTCTTAGAACACATTCAACTTGCCAGCGAACAATACGGACAACGTCCTCAGAACACCCCCATTTTCTTTATGTACGAATATTTCAGGACACCGCGAGTGTTCTTAGAACACTTTCAGCTTGACAACGAACAATACAGACAACGTCTTCAGGACACCCCCTGCGAACATTCCAGGACCCCACGAGTCTTCTTAGAACACTTTCAACTTGACACCGAATCCATTCTGTTTATTTACGAACATTTCAGAACAGCCGTGTTATCCGCAGAAAAATCGAACACAACAAAAGTGTCTAGCACATAAAAAAACAGAACATTGAACCTATCTCATACTCCCCCACCCTCCCCAAACACTCTTACACACCAACACACTCCACTAAATACAATTTTTTAATCCAAGTTTTACCGCGCTGTACGTGGTCGTTCGCGAATGCAAGATGGCGGGCGCCACAGAAAATGTGACGCGCTTCACGCACCACGCCGTCCAATCAGCGAACACGTCGCATGGCCGTGGACATCACGCAAGCCGCTCGGCCAATCAGGGCCCTGTCCGCGGAGCGAACCGGGAATTCCGTCCGTGGAGCGAACAGAGATATCACTAATTTTTTTGCCTTACATTTTGGTCATTTAAAAAAAAACTACTGGACGGATTTACACCAAATTTGCAAAAGCACACTTTCGGGACCAAGCCGCCGCTCCTGCCGCAAATGTGTAAATCCATCCAGCGGTTTGGCCATGTAGTTATGGTTAAGTTGCTGTTTCCATAGGAATAGCACTTTTTGGGCGGCTTATAACTTCGCTCTCCCTGGACGAATCCTCACCAAACTTTGCAAAAAAAGTATGTGGGTCACTCTGATTTTTTTTGTGCAAAGTTTGGTGAGGATTCATCCAGGGGGGGCAAAGTTATAGGGGGGGTCCCAAAACTTTTTTTTTCCCATATACATAATGGGAAAAAAATTTGCTAACGCCTACAGCCCAAACCGCTGGACGGATTTACAGCACATTTGCGGCAGGAGCGGCGGCTTGGTCCCGAAAGCGTGCTTTGCTTTATTTGGTGTAAATCCGTCCAGTAGTTTTTAAAAAAATGACAAAAATGTAAGTGAAAAAATTTGTGATATCTGTGTTTGCTTCAGGGACACACTTCCCTGTTCGCTCCGCGGACAGGATGGTGATTGGGCAAGCAGCTTGCGTGATGTCCGCGGACATCTGACATGCTCTCTCATTGAATGCTGTGAAAGGGTGCAGTGCGTCTGGCTTCAGAGACGCCCGTCATCTTTGTTCCTCGCATGAGAGGCTTTGTATCCCGCCTGCAGAGTAAGTCCCCCACCTCTGCTCATGCCCGTGTCTGTCTCCTGTTCCTCCCACCCCCACTCATGCTCCAGCCCCCCGCTCACTCCATCGGCACACGGTGGCCAGCGGAGGGCCGAGGAGCAGGATCTGCAGCCTGCACACGAACGCTGTGTGTCTTTCTCCCTCCCGCCCACCCTCGCTCATGTCTGTGCGTCTTTCTCTCTCCCGCCCACCCCCGCTTATGTCCGTGTGTCTTTCTCTCTCCCGCCCACCCCCCGCTCGTGTATCGCTCGTCTCTCCCACCCGCCCACACCCCGCTCATGCCCCATGTGTCTCTCCCCCTCTCGCCCACCCCCGCTCATGCCCCGTGTGTCTCTCCCACTCCCCTGCTCATGTCTGTGTGTCTCTCCCATCCCGCCCCCCGCTCATGTCCGTGTGTCTCTCCCCACCCGCCCACCCCCCGCTCATGTCCGTGTGTCTCTCCCCACCCACCCGCCGCCCACCGGCCCCCCCATGCCCCGTGTGTCTCTCTCACCCCTGCGTGTCTCTCCCACCCCCCTCTCATGTCCATGTGTCTCTCCCCACCCGCCGCCCACCCCCCGCTCATGTCCGTGTGTCTCTCCCCACCCGCCGCCAGCCCCCTGCTCATGTCCGTGTGTCTCTCCCCACCCGCCGCCCACCCCCGCTCATGTCTGTGTGTCTCTACCCACCCGCTGCCCACCCCCCGCTCATGTCCGTGTGTCTCTCCCCACCTGTCGCCCACCCCCCGCTCATGTCCCGCGTGTCTCTCCCCACCCGCCGCCCACCCCCCGCTCATGTCCTGTGTGTCTCGCCCACCCCCCGCTCATGCCCTATGTGTCTCGCCCCACCTGCCGCCCACCCCCCGCTCATGCCCCGTGTGTCTCTCCCCCTCTCGCCCACCCCCGCTCATGCCCCGTGTATCTCTCTCCCTTCCCCCACCCCCACTCATGCCCCGTGTGTCTCTCTCCCTCCCCCCCACCCCCCACTCATGCCCCGTGTGTCTCTCTAACTCCCCCCCACCCCCGCTCATGCCCCGTGTGTCTCTCTCCCTTCCCCCACCCCCACTCATGCCCCGTGTGTCTCTCTCCCTCCCCCCCACCCCCGCTCATGCCCCGTGTGTCTCTCCCCCTCTCGCCCACCCCCGCTCATGCCCCGTGTCTCTCTCCCCTTCCCCCCACCCCCGCTCATGCCCCGTGTGTCTCTCTCCCTCCCCCCCACCCCCGCTCATGCCATGTGTGTCTCTCCCCCTCCCCTCCCCCCCAGCTCATGCCCCGTGTGTCTCTCCCCTTCCCCCACCCCCTCTCATGCCCCGTGTGTCTCTCTCCCCCCCACCCCCGCTCACGCCCCGTGTGTCTCTCCCCCTCCCGCCCACCACCCGCTCATGCCCCGTGTGTCTCTCTCCCCTTCCCCCCACCCCCCACTCATGCCCCGTGTGTCTCTCAACCTCCCACCCACCCCCGCTCATGCCCCGTGTGTCTCTCCCCCTCCCGTCCACCCTCCGCTCATGCCCCGTGTGTCTCTCCCCCTCCCGCCCACCCCCCGCTCACGCCCCGTGTGTCTCTCCCTCTCCCGCCCAACCCCCGCTCATGCCCCATGTGTCTCTCTCCCTCCCCCCACCCCCGCTCATGCCCCGTGTGTCTCTCTCCCCTTCCCCCCACCCCCCGCTCATGCCCCGTGTGTCTCTCAACCTCCCACCCACCCCCGCTCATGCCCCGTGTGTCTCTCCCCCTCCCGCCCACCCTCCGCTCATGCCCCGTGTGTCTCTCCCCCTCCCGCCCACCCCCCGCTCACGCCCCGTGTGTCTCTCCCTCTCCCGCCCAACCCCCGCTCATGCCCAATGTGTCTCTCTCCCTCCCCCCACCCCCGCTCATGCCCTGTGTGTCTCTCTCCCTCCCCCCCACCCCCGCTCATGCCCTGTGTGTCTCTCTCCCTACCCTCCACCCCCGCTCATGCCCCATGTCTCTCTCCCCATCCCCCCACCACCTGCTCTTTCCCTGTGTGTCTGTCTCCCTCCCCCTCACCCCCGCTCTTGCCCCGTGTCTCTTTCCCCCTCCCACCCACCCCCGCTCTTGCCCCATGTCTCTTCCCCCTCCCGCCTACCCCCGCTCTTGCCCCGTGTTTCTTTCACCCTCCCGGCCACCCCGCTCTTGCCCCGTGTCTCTTTCCCCCACCCGCCCACCCCCGCTCTTGCCCCGTGTCTCTTTCCTCCTCCCGCCCACCCCCGCTCTTGCCCCGTATCTCTTTCCCTCTCCCGCCCACCCCCGCTCTTGCCCAGTGTCTCTTTCCCCCTCCCGCCCAACCCTGCTCTTGCCCCGTGTCTCTTTCCCCCTCCCGCCCACCCCCGCTCTTGCCCCGTGTCTCTTTCCCCCTCCCACCCACCCCCGCTCTTGCCCCGTGTCTCTTTCCCCCTCCTGCCCACCCACGCTCTTGCCCCGTGTCTCTTTCCCCCTCCCGCCCACCCCTGCTCTTGCCCCGTGTCTTTCCCCCTCCCGCCCACCACCCGCTATTGCCCCGTGTCTTCCCCCTCCCGCCCACCCCCGCTCTTGCCCCGTGTCTTTTCCCCTCCCGCCCACCCCCCTCTTGCCCTGTGTCTTTCCCCCTCCTGCCCACCCCCGCTCTTGCCCCATGTCTTTCCCCCTCCTGCCCACCCCCGCTCTTGCCCCGTGTGTCTCTCCCCCTCCCGCCCACCCCCCGCTCATGGCCCGTGTGTCTCTCCCCCTCCCGCTCATGCCCCGTGTGTCTCTCTCCCTCCCTCCCACCCCCGCTCATGCCCCGTGTGTCTCTCTCCCTCCCCCGACCCCCCGCTCATGCCCCGTGTGTCTCTCTCCCCTTCCCCCACCCAATACTCATGCCCCGTGTGTCTCTCTCCCTCCCCCCCACTCCCGCTCAAGCCTCGTGTGTCTCTCTCCCTCCCGCCCACCCCCCGCTCATGCCCCATGTGTCTCTCTCGCTCCCCCCACTCCCGCTCATGCCCCGTGTCCCTCTCCCCTTCCCCCCACCCCGCCCCGTGTGTCTCTCTCCCTCCCCCCAACCCCATTCATGCCCCGTGTGTCTCTCTCCCTCCCCCCCACCCCCGCTCATGCCCCGTGTGTCTCTCCCCCTCCCACCCACCCCCCGCTCATGCTCCATGTGTCTCTCTCTCCTTCCCCCCACCCCCCGCTCATGCCCCGTGTGTCTCTCAACCTCCCACCCACCCCCGCTCATGCCCCGTGTGTCTCTCCCCCTCCCACCCACCCCCCGCTCTTGCCCCGTGTCTCTTTCCCCCTCCCGCCCACCCCCGCTCTTGCCCCGTGTCTTTCCCCCTCCCGCCCACCCCCGCTCTTGCCCCGTGTCTTTCCCCCTCCCTCCCACCCCTGCTCTTGCCCCGTGTCTTTTCCCCTCCCGCCCACCCCCGCTCTTGCCCTGTGTCTTTCCCCCTCCCACCCACCCCCGTTCTTGCCCCGTGTCTTTCCTCCTCCCGCCCACCCCCGCTCATGCCCCGTGTGTCTCTCTCCCCTTCCCCCCACCCCCCTCTCATGCCCGTGTGTCTCTCTCCCTCCCCCACACCCCCCGCTCATGCCCCGTGTGTCTCTCTCCCCTTCCCCCCACCCCATACTCATGCCCTGTGTGTCTCTCTCCCCCCCCACCCCCGCTCATGCCCCGTGTGTCTCTCTCCCTCCCGCCCACCCCCCGCTCATGCCCCATGTGTCTCTCTCGCTCCCCCCACCCCCGCTCATGCCCCGTGTGTCTCTCTTCCTCCCGCCCATCCCCCGCTCATGCCCTGTGTGTCTCTCTCCCCCCCTGCTCATGCCCCGTGTGTCTCTCTCCCACCCCCACCCCCGCTCATGCCCCGTGTGTCTCTCTCCCCTTCCCTCCACCCCCCGCTCATGCCCCGTGTCTGTCTTCTCTTCCCCCCGCTCATGCCCCGTGTCTGTCTCCTGTTCTCCCCACCCCCGCTCATGCCCCGTGTCTGTGACCTGTTCCCCCCACCCCCCGCTCATGCCCTGTGTCTGTTTCCTGTTGCCCCCACCCATGCCCCGTGTCTGTCTCCTGTCCCCCCACCCGCTCATGCCCCGTGTCTCTCTCTTGTTGCCCCCACCACCCGGTCATGCCCCGTGTCTGTCTGCTGTTCTCCCCACCCCCTGCTCATGTCCTGTGTCTGTCTCCTGTTGCTCCCACCCCCTGCTCATGCCCCGTGTCTGTCTCCTGTTGCCCCCCACCCCTCCCGCTTATGCCCCGTGTCTGTTCTCCCCACCCCCCGCTCATGCCCTGTGTCTGTTGTCCCCCCCACCCCCCGCTCATGCCCCGTGTCTGTATCCTGTTCCCCCCACCCCTCGCTCATGTCCTGTGTATGTCTCCTGTTCCCCCCACCCCCCGCTCATGCCCCGTGTCTCTCCTGTTGCCCCCCACCCCCCGCTCATGCCCCGTGTCTGTCTCCTGTTGCCCCCCACCCCCGCTCATGCCCCGTGTCTGTCTCCTGTTCTCCCCACCCCCCGCTCATGCTCCATGTCTGTCTCCTGTTCCCCCCACCCCCTGCTCATGCCCCGTGTCTGTCTCCTGTTGCCCCCCCATCCCCCGCTCATGCCCCGTGTCTGTCTCCTGTTGCCCCCCGCCCCCGCTCATGCCCCGTGTCTGTCTCTGTTGTTCCCCCACCCCCCGCTCATGCCCCGTTTCTGTCTCATGTTGCCCCTCACCCCCGCTCATGCCCCGTGTCTGTCTCCTGTTGCCCCCACCCCCGCTCATGCCCCGTGTCTGTCTCCTGTTGCCCCCCACCCCCGCTCATGCCCTGTGTCTGTCTCTGTTGTTCCCCCACCCCCCGCTCATGCCCCGTTTCTGTCTCATGTTCCCCCACCCCCCGCTCATGCCCCGTGTCTCTCTCCTGTTGCCACCCACCCCCCGCTCATGCCCCGTGTCTGTCTCCTGTACCCCCAACCCCCCGCTCATGCCCCGTGTCTGTCTCCTGTACCCCCCACCCCCCGCTCATGACCCGTGTCTGTCTCCTGTTGCCCCCCGCTCATGCCCCGTGTCTGTCTCCTTTTCCCCCCACCCGCTCATGTCCCGTGTCTCTCTCCTGTTGCCCCCCACCCCCGGCTCATGCCCCGTGTCTGTCTCCTGTACCCCCCCACCCCCCTGCTCATGCCCCGTGTCTCTCTCATGTTGCCCCCCACCCCCTGCTCATGCCTCGTGTCTGTCTCCTGTACCCCCCCACCCTGTCATGATCACTGCTTCCAAGGAGTCAGGAACAACCCAACATCCTTGGAAGCAGGCCCCTAACCGTTATCTTAGGCACCAGCCGGTCCCCACTGGGACCTTTTGGGCCTCGTCCTGGCGCCGGTGGCACCAGGCTCATCACAGTCATCGGTCCCGGCACTGGAAGCACCGGGCTCATATTATGGATAAAGATGCTTGGGTGGACTTACCTGCAGCAGACCATGCTGCTTACTTACCAGCCACTTAGAAGTCCTCTGTGAACAGGAACTACTTTCTTACCTGGGTGGGGCAAGCTCCACTCCCTGGATACAGCACTGGAACACTTCTGGAACTGGAACTCTTTTCTTTCCTAGGCGGGGCCGTGGAGGAAGACGCCTCATCACTCCAAGGCTATTTAAACCACACCCGATAGATGAAACGTGCTTCGCGTTATTCTGCATCTGCAGCAGAACGCTCACCGAGTCTGTTCCGGCCTTTCTTCTTTCGATCCTGAACCTGCAAGAATTATACTTACCATTCCTGTATCCAGTCGACAACAGCAACTGCAAAGACAAGAAACAACAGGTTATCAAGCCAACCTTTACACGCAGTGCTTACTCACCTGATCCATCGGCTGCGGCCAGTTCTTCACGCTGCATCTCCGCCTGTGAAGACAAAAGCATTGTTATTACTTACCGGCACTCCGCGAATTCCGGATTTCTTCACGCTGCACCACCGCCTGTGAAGACAAAAGCATTGTTATCACTCACCGGCACTCCGCGAATTCTGGATTTCTTCAAGCTGCACCGCCGCCTGTGAAAACACAGTGAGAAGAGGTTCGACACACAGTGAGAAGAGGTTCGACCCCAGAAGCCAATCGAGTCCTGCACATCACTTTTCGAGTCACAGACACCTTCCTGACAAGACCAGCGCCTCCGTGGGAATCAGGTGAGCGTTACAGAACGCGAAGCCCACCGCAAAACTCCTACCCAGGCGCAATGGAAACCTCAGACACTGATCAATTAGCCCAGTTGCTCGGGGAATTAAGAGCAGAAGTACATGCTGCTCGTCAGGAAACAAACTCTCTAAGAAGAGAGCTGATAATTTCCAAGGAGCGAACAGAGGACCTCGCTAGGCAAGTGCTACAAACGCAGGCAGGACAGACACCTTTGCCCGCTCCAGGAGGAAGTTATCCTTCTGCATCATCTTTAAATCCAGTGCAAATCAATCTACCCGGTAATGTGCCATTGGCTCCGCCCGAGCTCTTTTCTGGTGACCCAAAGAAATTTGCAGTGTTCATCAACCAGTGCAGCCTACACTTCTTATGTCGACCAGCTGCATTCCCAACAGATCAGACCAAGGTGGCTTTCGTGCTTTCTTATCTCAGTGGCAGCGCAGCAGATTGGTCGATCCCTTTAGTCACCCAGGATGATCCGGTTTTACATGATTTCCAGGCCTTCCAGTCCAGCATGGAGAAACTGTTCGCAAGACATACACAAGGGCAGGCCTTGGACAATGAACTTCTTTCATTACGACAGGGTAATCAAGACCTCTTGACTCATATAGCCTCATTTAACAGACTTTTAGTGGAAACTCAATGGCCCGAGGATAAGAGAATAACGCTTTTCTACCGAGGCTTGCGTGGAGAGCTCAAGGATGTGTTAGCTCAAGTTGTGAATCCTCCACAAGAATGCTCAGACTATATTGACTTAGTTGTCCAATTGGACCACAGATTACAGAACAGGAAGGCTGATCGTTCCAAATTTGATACCCGAGTGTTTTCTAAACCACAGACCTCTACGAGGGGAGCTGACACTGTGGAACCCATGCAAATAGGGGGCATGAAAGGACCTTTAACCCAAAAGGAGCGGGAAAGAAGAAGACAGCTGCAATTATGCCTCTATTGCGGAAACTCAGGGCACTTTCTTCGAGACTGTCCAGTGAAACCAGCTAAGAAGGCTGTAGGAGCCGCAGATTCCTGTACCACAAATTCTGAGCAGGGAAACAACCTAGCCCGACAAGTGTAGAGGTCCTCTTGCCGAGCGTTAAGATCTGTCCCGTGACCTCGCATTTCGTGGTGCCCATGGTCCTCATTAGTCCTGATCGTCCGGATCGTTTGCATGCAATTGAAGCTTACATCGACAGCGGAGCAATCGGTAATTATGTGGACCGTGAAATGGTATCAAGGATGAACCTACCCCTTGTCCCTAAGGCAGTAAAAGACGTCATTACTACAGTGGATGGCACAGAGATAGCCTCCGGACCAGTAACGCACGCCACCCAAGAAGTGACGCTAGTGAGCCAAGATGGACACCGGGAGAAAATCGTGTTCGATGTGATCAAGGCCCCTCAGTTCCAGATCATTCTGGGAATTCCTTGGTTAGAGAAGCACAATCCTCAGATCGATTGGCGAGCAAAGACGGTTCAGTTTCCAGAATGTTTTACCACTTGTTATCCTCGGCCTGATGTTTCACTGGCGGCAATCTCTTCTGAGGTTCCCAAATTACCTCCCGAATACCAGGAATTCCAAGACGTCTTTCGGAAGGATCAAGCTAACACCCTGCCTCCTCATAGGTCGTACGACTGTCAAATAGATCTGATACCCGGAACAACTCCTCCTTGCAGTAGGATTTATGCCCTCACCGAGCCAGAGAATCTTCACCTCAGACAATATCTGGACCAATACCTAGCCAACGGGTTTATCCGTCCTTCAAAATCTCCAGCTTCCTCGGCTTTGTTCTTCGTTACGAAAAAGGAAGGAGACCTTAGGACTTGTATAGATTACCGCGCCCTGAATCAAATCACCGTTAAAAACAGATACCCGTTACCTTTGATCCCTGAACTCCTGGATCAAGTCAAAGACGCATGTATATATACAAAGTTGGATCTCAGAGGAGCCTACCACTTGGTACGAATAAAAGAGGGCGATGAATGGAAGACGGCCTTCCGCACCAAGTATGGGCTGTTTGAATATCAAGTTATGCCCTTTGGACTTTGCAACGCTCCTGCCGCCTTCCAGTATTTAATGAATGATGTCCTTAGAGAACTCATAGATGTGTGTGTTGTTGTCTACATTGATGACATCCTCGTCTATTCATCATCTAAAGAAGAACATCGGAAACATGTTAGAGAGGTCCTCAAGAGACTACGTCAACATAACCTTTTTGCTAAACTCGAAAAATGCGTTTTTAACGTAACTGAAGTTGAGTTCCTGGGATTCATATTGTCACCCAATGGAGTCCATATGGATTCAAAGAAAGTCGATGCAATTATCAAGTGGCCTTCACCAACCTCTATAAAGGGAGTCCAAAGCATGTTAGGCTTCGCTAATTTTTACTGCAGATTCATTCCTGAATTCTCTCGAATAGTCCAGCCCATCACTGCTCTGTTAAAGAAAAACAAACGTTTTGAGTGGTCTACTGAGGCAGAACAAGCTTTTCGGGACTTAAAAACTAAATTCATTTCTGCACCTGTTCTAAAACATCCTCGTCCAGAACTCCCCTACATCGTAGAAACAGATGCTTCAAGTCTTGCTATGGGGCCAGTTTTATCACAAAGAGATCCGGTCACACATCAATTACATCCTATAGCCTTTTGGTCCAGCAAATTCTCGGCTCCCGAGATCAACTATTCAATTACAGACAAGGAACTTTTAGCTATCAGATCGGCCTTTAAAGCCTGGCGGCATTATCTTTTGGGAGCCAGACACACAGTCACCGTAATGACTGATCACCGCAACTTACAGTATCTGAAGACGGCCAAAGCTCAGTCTTCCAGGCAGCTTCTCTGGGCTCTGTTTTTGGCGGAATTTGACTTTATAATTACTTATCGACCTGGCAGTAAAAATGGAAAAGCAGATGCCCTTTCCCGGATGGGAATAGATGAACATTTGACCAATCCAGAACCAATACCCATAATCCCTGAACAAAGGATTTTGGGTTTGGTCAGCGCTCAATCCTTTGAAGACATCAAGACCACAGTCAAATCACTTCTAACTCCGGCCGACTTACAGAACTGGCAATTAAGGGGAAAAGAATTTTCAGTGGATCAAGATCTACCTTTTTTCCGAGGACGATTATACTTGCCCAGGGAGAAGATACAAAGACAGGTAATCTCCTGTTATCATGATTCACTAATGGAGGGTCACCCTGGCATAACCAAAACCATGGAAAAGGTCGAAAGACATTTCTGGTGGCCATCATGGAAAAAGGATATTAGAGACTTTGTAATCTCTTGCGGTGTATGCGCCCAAAATAAAAGTCTGAAGGAGAAACCAGCCGGCCTCTTACACCCACTAGACATCCCTCCCTGTCCATGGCATACCCTGTCCATGGATTTCATCACGGACTTACCTCCATGCTCAGGGTATAATACCATTTTAGTAGTAGTGGATCCATTCTCCAAGATGGCTCACTTCATTCCCCTGAAGGGCCTACCTTCAGCTTCAATATTGGCCCGAGAATTCTTAGAAAACATCGTTCGGTTACACGGGTTTCCCTCGGTTTTGGTTTCCGATAGGGGAAGTCAATTCATCTCCCACTTTTAGCGAAGTTGCTGTCGTTTATCCCAAATAGATGTGAGACTTTCTACCAGTCATCATCCCCAGACTGACGGACAAACCGAGAGGACAAATAAAACTCTAGAGCAATATCTACGTTGCATGCTCCAAGAAACTGAAAACCCTTGGAAGGACATTCTTTGGATTGCTGAATACGCTTATAACAAATCGACTCATTCTGGAACCGGAAAGACTCCCTTCTTCTTATTATACGGACACAATCCTAGAACCTCTAACCTGGATCCTCCCCAAGAATTCGAGGCACCTGCTGTGGATCACTTGCACTCGGTGATCACTTGTGCTTTTAAGGAAGCCACTGACCATCTGCAAAGAGCTAAAGCTCAATTCAAGAAAGGAGCAGATCAGCACCGTAAAGAGGCCCCTCACTACGCAGTGGGAGAGCAGGTCTGGTTATCCACTAAGCACCTACCTCTAAAAGGACCCAGCACTTTTAACCCGGGATACCTTGGACCCTATCTTATCTCTGCCATAATTAATCCAGTGGCTGTTAAATTGGAATTGCCTTCGCATATGAAAATACATCCAGTATTCCATGTCTCCTTACTAAAACCAGTACAACCAGGAACCCGATTGACCGAACTCCCAGAACCTCTTTTAGTAGATGGAGAAATTGAGTTCGAAGTAAAGAACATCCTAGACTCCAAAATCTCCAAATCTAAATTATATTACCTGGTTGATTGGAAACGATACGGCCCCCCAAGAAAGGTCTTGGGAACCCTCAGAACATGTCCACGCACCTCGTCTGGTCAAGAAATTCCATTTGAATCACCCCGACAAGCCAAAACCCCCGGAGAAGACACGCTTGGGAGGGGCCTTGAGGGGGGGTGCTGTCATGATCACTGCTTCCAAGGAGTCAGGAACAACCCAACATCCTTGGAAGCAGGCCCCCAACCGTTATCTTAGGCACCAGTCGGTCCCCACTGGGACCTTTTGGGCCTCGTCCTGGCGCCGGTGGCACCAGGCTCATCACAGTCATCGGTCCCGGCACTGGAAGCGCCGGGCTCATATTATGGATAAAGATGCTTGGGTGGACTTACCTGCAGCAGACCATGCTGCTTACTTACCAGCCACTTAGAAGTCCTCTGTGAACAGGAACTACTTTCTTACCTGGGTGGGGCAAGCTCCACTCCCTGGATACAGCACTGGAACACTTCTGGAACTGGAACTCTTTTCTTACCTAGGCAGGGCCATGGAGGAAGACGCCTCATCACTCCAAGGCTATTTAAACCACACCCGATAGATGAAACGTGCTTCGCGTTATTCTGCATCTGCAGCAGAACGCTCACCGAGTCTGTTCCGGCCTTTCTTCTTTCGATCCTGAACCTGCAAGAATTATACTTACCATTCCTGTATCCAGTCGACAACAGCACCTGCAAAGACAAGAAACAACAGGTTAGCAAGGCAACCTTTACACGCAGTGCTTACTGACCTGATCCATCGGCTGCGGCCAGTTCTTCACGCTGCATCTCTGCCTGTGAAGACAAAAGCATTGTTATTACTTACCGGCACTCCGCAAATTCCGGATTTCTTCACGCTGCACTACCGCCTGTGAAGACAAAAGCATTGTTATCACTCACCGGCACTCCGCGAATTCCGGATTTCTTCAAGCTGCACCGCCGCCTGTGAAAACAAAAGAAGAGACATTAGACAGGTATTTACTTACGCCCATCGAGCTCGCCACAATAAGAACGCATGCAAATACTCCAGCGTCTCTTCAGCACGGACTAAGCAGCAAGGGAAAAAGACAGTTAGAGCGCTTGCATTTACTTACTCATTTCCAGGCGCTTCACTCCATCTTCCGTCTCCAGAGTCCTGCAAGACAAAAGGGAAAGCATTATACAGAGTCCTGTTCAATATTAACGTGCCACGCACCTAAAGACTATAAAGACTAAAAAGGTGCCCAGAAACTCACCGCTCGTGCAGTTAACGACGGTAACGATCCTCTGAGTTCAAGAGGCCTATGTTTCACCAGTGAAGGAACTGGCAACGGCACCCTGCACCAGACGCAGATGGAGAGTCCAGCATTCACCTATCTAAGGTGAGCACGTGACCTGGGGGGGCTCTACGGAGAAGCTAGGAAGAGAGAGAGAGGGAGAGGAACATTCAACAGCCCAGACCCTTAACCCCCATATTCTTTCACCTACAGAAACCTCACCCTTCGGGTTCGACACACAGTGAGAAGAGGTTCGACCCCAGAAGCCAATCGAGTCCTGCACATCACTTTTCGAGTCACAGACACCTTCCTGCCAAGACCAGCACCTCCGTGGGAATCAGGTGAGCGTTACACACCCCCGCTCATGCCCCGTGTCTCTCTCCTGTTGCCCCACACTCCCCTGCTCATGTCCAGTGTCTGTCTTCTATTCCCCTCACCCCCCACTCATGCCCCGTGTCTGTCTCCTGTTGCCCCCACCCATGCCCCGTGCCTGTCTCCTGTACCCCCCCACTCCGCGCTCATGCCCCGTGTCTCTCTCCTGTTGCCCCCCACCCCCTGCTCATGCCCCGTGTCTGTCTCCTGTTGCCCCCCCGCTCATGCCTCATATCTGTCTCCTGTTCTCCTCACCCCCGCTCATGCCCCGTATCTGTCTCCTGTTCCCCCATCCCCCGCTCATGCCCCGTGTCTTTCTTCTGGGTTTCCCACCCCCCGCTCATGCCCCGTGTCTGTCTCCTGTTCCTCCATCCCCCGCTCATGCCCCGTGTCTCTCTCCTGTTGGCCCCACCCCCACTCATGCCCCATGTCTGTCTCCTGTTGCCCCCCACCCCCCGCTCATGCCCCATGTCTCCCTCGTGTTCCCCCCACCCCCGCTCATGCTCTGTGTTTCCCTCGTGTTACCCCCCACCCCCCGCTCATGTCCCATGTCTCCCTCGTGTTCCCCCCACCCCCTGCTCATGCCCCTTGTCTCTCTCCTTTCCCCCCACCCCCGCTCATGTCCCGTGTGTGCCCTGTACCCCCGCTCATGCCCCGTGTCTCCCTTGTGTTCCTCCCCACCCCCCGCTCATACCCCGTGTCTCCCTCATATTCCTCCCCACCCGCTGCTCATGCCCCGTGTCTCTCTCGTGTTCCCCCCACCACTGCTCATGCCCTGTGTTTCCTTTCTTTCCCCCCCACTCCCTGCTCATGCCCCGTTTGTACCCTGTTCCCTCTCACCCCCCGCTCATGCCCATGTGTCTCCCCTGTTCCCCCCAACCCCAGCTCTTGCCCTGTTGTGTTCTTTATACACCCCGCCTTCCCTTTCCATGGTGGCCATCTTGGTAAAAGATTTTCCTTCCTACACCAGTGATGTCATCAATGAAATTTGTGATGTCATCTTTGATGTCCTGGGTGTTAGTCTTAGCAGTGCACAGTGGTGGCGCGAGTTATGGTTGCTTAGCTTACCATAACTGGCGAATTTCAAGGGTTTTTCAGTTTTACTTGGAACCATAACGTCCCTTTGACAAAGTTTTTTCACTGAATATATATATATATATATATATATATATATATATATATATATATATATATATATATATATATATATATATATTATATATTCAATGAAAAAACATTGTTAAAGGGACATTATGGTTACAAGTAAAACCGAAAATACTCAGAAATGTACCAGTTATGGTAAGCTAAGCAACCATAACTCACACCATCATCGTGCACTGCTAAGACTAACACGCAGGACATCAAAGGTGACATCACAAATGTCATGTGACACTAATTTTGATGAAAAGTCCCTACAAGGGGTGGTGTTTATAATGTTGGTTAAATGATGTCAGGGGTGATTGTGTAATGTTAAACTTGTAATAACTAGTTAACAATTCAAGACATACTACAAACTTGTGCTAGTATAAACAATGTATATGAAGATCCACAATGCATACAAATCAGAGGCACATACAGGGAAACTAAATAAAGGAAGAAAGAAACAGCATCATCAGAAAATGTTAATAGCATTAAAGTTTATCTTCATGAATACAAATGAATTGTGTGTTTGGGGCCTGCCTATTGCACCATGTACGTGCACCTTGAGCTGAGACCCAACCCTAAGGAAAGTACTTTAAGAACATATGACAAGGTTAACGTCTAAATTTTTTTTAAGCCAATTGAAGTTCATTTTATTGTCATTTTGTAACTTTCTCAACTTCACCTCATGGAGCACAGACAGGAATATTTGAAAACTGAGCATGTAAAGTAAAATTCAAACCTGGCTCGTATATTAACATTTAGCTGTATTTCCTCCAAGTTTTCAATTTGCATAATGCCAATCTCATGATGGATATTCTGACATAATAACAGGATCGCAAAATGACATAAGCCAAAGAGACTATAGGAACGGAACATAAAGTTCCGAATACGATCGTTTCTGGCCTGTATAACATTGGGTTTTTCCCAAAACATGGCCGACAGGTTCATGGCAACCAAAAAAGGACTAGGTTGTCATGAAGCCACCTATAAACAAAACCTCACTTCTGAAACGGCTTTGGCTGTTTCACCTAGCAACCCAGAAGTCGTGGGACATACATAGCTCTCAACCATTTGTGTCACAAAGGCGGGTGAAAACACACGATTTTATTTTTGGCGGGTGAGAGGCCCATTGAAATGAATGGGCATGCAGGAGGCTTGGCGGGTGAGTCAGCTGTTTAGAAGGCGGGTGACACCCGCCAAAAGCATGTGAGTTGAGAGCTATGGACATGAACCACGCATAACAGTAAGGGTGTATGCATGAGTATTAGAAGCTAGTAAGAAATGACAATAACCAAAATGCATATTCATGCGCCCTCGCATTATAAGCTACTTTAAAATTTCGTAAAGCTTTACCATAACGCACAAGGCATTTGAGTCAGTACTTTGTAGTCTTCATAAATTCACCTATCTAGTACGGGAAAACACTAAAGTATGCTGTTGTTTTCACTCTTCAAGTATCACACTAAAAGGTACAGACATGCACGTTTATAAACTGTGGCATCTTAAGAGCGAATGTTGTCTTTTTTTAGGAACACTTTTTATATCACCCTTGGCTATCAAGGCACAAGCAAACTGAAATATATATGCATTCAGTTAAAATATTTAGTAAAGACAAAGTTAAGATGGTCTGATTTTCAGCAACAAACTTTTTTTTGCTGATTTGGGAAGTGCAGCTGACAAAAGTTGGCCTTTCTAAGGCATCCCGTTAAAAACATGTCACTTAGATCTGGCAGGCCCTTGAGGTCTGACACTACCATGTTCTCCATCCCGGGTTGTGGTTCTATGCCTGCAGACAAACCTGAGGTCACTGACTCGGGTGCAAACACAGTGGACACCTCAGTGGCCACTAAGTCCCCTCAGGTAGGAGCAGGCCTCTCTGTGAATCCTCAATCTGCACTGGATAGTACTGGCATTGCTGGGCTTTACAAATCTTCAGCTGGTAGCACCCCTGGACCCATTGCTGCCAGGGGTGCTAACCACACAGCTTCTTTGACCCTGGATTGTGTGTGCACCACAATGATTTTGACATTAGGCTAGCTATTCCTTAACAGACAGTCCAACAGAATTGCATCCTTGACAGCAACATGAAACTGAAATGTTTTACCCCTTCAGCTAAAAGCTATGAAAGCCAGTTTGCATCTGGTGAGGACATCACATTCACAAACTTGGGAGGACCAGGGAGGATCTTGTACTCGCACACAGATAGTCATCAAACAACAGCAATACTTGCAGTAGTATCACAAAGTGCTGGGGATCTGTCCCCATTTATGAACATATGGTCCAAATATATTGCTGTGTTGGTGGGAATGTGAGGAATTTGATCATCTGCGCAGGGAGTACCGTGCTCACCTGGGCTTTTTTGATTTGTTGATAATGAAAATGAATGATGGGAGATCAACCTCCGAAAATGTGTGAGGCCATTTTGCACACATTTTCTCTGTTTGCCGTACGAAATGCAAAGTCACGTGTACTACGGGAGGACACAGCCTACAGGTGCCGTCCTCCCCTGTCATGTTCATATGGAATGTGACAGCCATAGGTACATCAAAGCATCTCAAGAAGGGCACACCTTCCTCCGGCCATGGGCAGCCTAATTAAAATAGCAAATGCTCTGTGGATCTGCTATCCCATTGTTTAGTTCGGCTTGTGGCAGTACATATTAATGAGAGATAATTCAGGCAAGCCTGAAAGGGGCATGGTTGCCAGACAGAAAACAGGAAAGCAGGGCTAACATCCCTTTGGTATTCAATGTGTCAACTTGTAGCTAGTTCCCACCCCTCTGTATGAAAGGCAGATAAATGCATGTATTCCTCCACTATTTACCGTAGGCAAACCCCTGCAGAGTGGACCCCTTTCAGAGTGAGAAGTATGTGATTTAAGGGAGACAGGGAGTCTGCTCTTGTTACAAACTTCAAGGGAGACCTGCACTGTAATCAAGAGTCACAGAGGGCTCAGTTAACCAGAAAGACAATTTGATCTACAACAGACAGGCAGATGGGTGGGACTTGGACTTAGGTATATTTTGTCATCCCTGAACTATTTGTGCCCTGGAAGTTGATTCATCACATTGGTGGCAAGCGTTCGGATCAGTTGGAGCCTTGCACACAGCTTAGTTATCCAACGATAAAAGTACTGTTGCAGGCAATGTTTAGTCACTGTTAGGTATTAGTATTAGTTATGGAGCTCGACATGGAGACTGTAAAAGGCATGACCAAGGATGTCTTGTGCGTCTTATGTCGAGAGAGAGGCTTCCCCACAGCACTAAAGTTAATAAACTTGAGTTGCTGGCAAGCCTCCAAGCTTGGGTTGCAGCAAGGGCAGTTGGCGAGAAGACCCCAGGGGACAGACTAGGCCCTGTGTACCCGAACGGACAAGACATTGCAGAGGGGGAAAATAATGAGGACGACCGCATGAGCAGTGTTTGTCGCCAATCATCCTGCCGGGGGGCAAGTGTGGTTTCTCAACACTAGAGAATGTTATTCAGGACAGGGGCTAGTGCAGCATCCCGCAAGTCCTAAGTCTCAGCACACTCTCTAAGTGGCCCAGTAATTGTTCCGGCTGTTATTGAGGTAGTGGCTAGAAAGCTCCTGCTCGAGGAGAGTAGATTAGCGATATAGGGACAGAAACAGCTGAGCAAGGTCACCATTGAGCTACGCAAGCTGGTACTTGAATAGAAAAAGGAGGCCAACAGATCCACCTCTAGCGAAAGCAGCAGTGGTGGCTCAAACCAGAATGCCCGGGTTAAGCCCAGGCGGCACATCCCCAAAGACTTAATACAGGCTTAGGAAGTGGGGAAGCATATATTTGACTGGTTTTAAGCACTCAAGCTGGCTTTCAAGATACAGGAGTTGGTTGAGGTACTGTGGGGTGCATCCTTGATGAGTCGCTTACCGACACCAGGGACTGTTGAAATTCTTCAGTTAACACTTGAGGAAAGGCCTGTTTATGAGAGCATGAAGGCAGCCCTCCTGAGGAAGTTCTGTAAAACAAAAGAACAGTATCTCAAGAGCTTCAGAGAGGTCAAAAAGAAAAGTGGGCAGATATTTGAAGTGTTCACAAACTTGCCGTTGAAAAATATGAGCGGGTGGGTGACTGGTAACAAAGTTGACACATTTAAAGGGATGTACAATTTGATTGCGTATTAGCATGCATTGAAAAATTGTGAGGTTGACCTACACCAGCATCTTGTGGACAAGATTATCACAGACCCTAGAGAGCTTCCAAAGGCTGCCGAAAGGTTTGTGAGTATTTGAGTCCAGAAAAAAGGCTCGGGCGAGCACACCCAAACCGGAAGAGAAATTGACAGAGAAAAAAGTAAACAAGGATGGGTAGGACAAAGGTCCAACCCAATCCTCTTCAAAGTCAGGTGCCCATAAGAAAGAAGGGAAACCCCCAAATTCTAGTTCAGCTGTGTACACCAAAAATAAGAGCGCAGGCACCACTAACACTGGGACACCTGCATTCTCACCACTCAAAGGTTGTTTTGTGTGTAAGGAGCTGGGCCATAGGAAAGGGGTTCCTGCATGCAAGGGCTTACCCAAGCAATCCATAGTGAATGTTGGACTTGTGGAAGAGGTCATAATTAGTGTGGGCCTCTCAAAGGAGAACTTCCCACTAGGCCAGGGAGTGGCACAATGTGGATTGGTTACACTGAGTGGGAACGGTACCGGGTCTCCAGAAGAGAGCCCAGTTCCCAATAATATTCAACTCTATCTGGAACATGTGTATATCAATAGACACAAAACTCCTGCGGTCCGAGACACAGTGGCTAGCGTCACTACGTTCACCCGGAAGTGGTTACAGCCAGGCCAGTATATCGCTGGGCCTGATTTTGCATAGGTGGGTCTGATGGTAAGAGTACGTGCCCCTTGGCGATAGTAGAGTTCAGCTGGAGAGGTGAAACAACCCAGCGCCGGGAAGCGGTGAAAGACTCCATCCCTGTCCAATGTCTGTTGGCTAATGATCTTCCTGATCCCAAATAGTCACAGTGGCTACACAATCGAGGGCCAAAGAGAGTACCAGATTGAACACTCTGCCAGCCTTACGGCCTGGATTGCTTCCAGAGGGCTTGTTGGAAGTACCAGCATGGCGGGTAGGCCCTAGTCCAGTTCCACAGACTAATGGGTCACCTACTCCTGCGGGAGGGGGGCTAGCATCTACTGAGGACCCTACTTTGGTAGCAGGGGACTCAGTGACTTCAGAATTGCCAGGCGCAGCACAGGAACCTGAGGTGGAGGACCAGGCGGGCACAGATCTGAAGGTCTCCCCAAGCTAGATGAGTTTACTTCAGCTGCGGGCCCAGCTCAGACTGACTTCTTCACAGCCCAGAAAGAGTGTCCCTCTCTGGCGGGTATGCGGAAGCAAGCATAGGAGCAGGCTAAGGACGAGGCTCCTAGAGTGCTCAAAGTGTACTGGGAGGATGGACTCCTGTACAGTGAGCCAAAAGACACTGAGGGCGAGGGCACCAGAAGGTTGGTGATTCCCCAATGTCACAGAAAGTTCCTTTTGGATTTGGCACACCAAACTCCTTCAGCAGGGTCACTTGGGAGTGACTAAGACATCAGACTGATTGTCTGTGCACTTTTACTGGCCGATGTTCGACATGAAGTTTAAGGAATTTGTCCTGTCCTGCCCAACTTGTCAAGCTTCTGGCAAGTCTGGCGGTGCCATAAAGGCCCCCTTAATTCCACTGCCCGAGGTTGTCAGCCTTTCGACAGAATATGCATGGATATTGTGGGTCCTTTGGATCATCAAGCCGCTCAGGGAACTGATACATCTTGGTGGTGGTAGACCACGCCACAAGATACCCCAAGGCTGTCCCTATGAGGAGCATCAAGGCCCTTGTGGTTGTGAAGGATCTGATTGGGATATTCTTATGTGTTGGATTCCCCAAGGAAGTTGTTTCTGACAAGGGATCAAACTTCATATCAGCGTATTTGAAGGCTATGTGGGAAGAGTGTGAAGTCACCTAATGGTTCTCTACATTATTCCATCCACAAACCAATAGGCTTGTTGAGCGGTTCAACAAGACATTGAAAGGAATGATAGGTGGCTTGGAAGAGCAACTGAGGAGAAAATGGCATATTCTCCTGGCAAACCTTCTGTTCGCCTACAGGGAGGTGCCACAGAACGGAGTGGGGTTTAGCCCCTGTGAGCTACTGTTTGAACACCATGTACACGAGGTCCCCTCAGTCTAGTGAAGGATGGATGGGAAAGCAAACCCTCATCCCCCTCACAAGATGTTGTGGACCATGTACTCAGCCTTGAGTCTAGAATGGCAAAATACAGTCAACAAAGAATCCAAAGGTCAGTCAGGAGCCGATGAAGCCCTGGCATGATCAGAAGGCCATATTTACAGTTTATTCTCCAGGCCAGTGGGTATGGATTGTGGTGCCTCTCAAATCCAGTGCCCTTCAGGACAAGTGGACTGGGCCTTACTGTGTGCCAGAAAAGGCCAGTGAGTTGAATTATATCATTGACGTGAAAGGACCTAAACAGATGTGCAGGGTCTTTCATGTCAACCAGCTAAAACCCCATTATAGCCGGGATGACTTGGTCATGGCATTAGTGACTGACAGAGAGACTGAGAAGGAGACCAATCCCCTCCCAGACTTCTTGCACACTGAAGCCACTGATGGGTTTGTTGAAGGTGTCAACCTTGCAACAGACCTGTCAGAACAGCAAACGACGGTCGCCGTTTACTGGGACAGTTTATTGGTCTGTTTTTTCTGATTACAGGTCACGCAGACTGGTGCACGCATGATGTGGACACTGGAGACATAGGCAGGCGAAGAGTAGCAATCCCTGTATGTATGATAAATTCAGGGACACCATCAATGAGGTAGTTTACAAAATGTTGTCCCTAGGAATGATAGTGCCATCCCACAACCCCTGGGCTAGCCCACTGGTCCCTAAAAAGACCAGCAGTAGGAAGACTGAAGTTTGCTTTTGTGTGGACTACAGGGGGCTCAATTCTGTCAAGAAGACAAATGCTTATCCCATAACCCGGGCAGATGAGCTCATTGACAAGCTTGGCGCTGCCAAGTATGTGAATACTTTTGACCTCACAGCAGGGTATTGGCAGGTCGGCTTGACAGATGGATCGAGAGACAGGTCAGCATTCTCTACCCCAGATGGAAATTATCAGTTCACTGTGAGGCCCTTCTGATTGAGGAATGTTCCTACCACTTTTCAGAGGATGGTTATTCAGGTTTTATCTGGACTGGAAAACATCAGCGTCACCTATTTAGATGACATTGCTGTGTTCAGCCACACCAGGAAGGATTCCTTATCACACCTGAAACAAGTGCTTCAGGCACTTCAGAATCCAGGCTTGACTATCAAGGCAACAAATTGCCAGACAGTGCAGGGTACTGTCACTTACCTAGGCCACCTGGTCTCTGGAGGTAAGAAACAACCTCTCAAAGCAAAGGTACAGGCTGTGAAGTATTGGGACATCCCCACCACACAGACACAGGTAAAATTTCTCACCAGGTACTACCGGTTGATCATCAGGGGTTATGGGACCATTGCCATGCCCCTGCATGATGTAACTAAGAAGAGGACAAAGAAGGTAACTTGGACCCCACCTGTCAAACCTCCTTTAAGGATTTAAAGAATGGATTGTGCAGGGCTCCACTTCTGAAAGTGCCAGACTATGGTCAGGAGTTCATAATCCAGACAGACGCCTGTGATTTTGGGATTGGAGCAGTGTTAGCGCAGCTGAACTCTGAAGGGGTAGGGCAACCCATTGCCTACATTAGCAGGCTGTTGACAAAAAGGGAAAGGAACTGGGCTGTCGTAGAAAAAGATGTGTACATGGCCATATGGACCATAAAAAAGCTGAAAGCCCAAATCTTTGAGTCTCACTTTACGATCCAGACGGACCACCAGCCTCTGCGATGGTTAATGCCTATGCAAGGGGAGAACCCTACGCTTTTGCGTTAGGCCATATCCCTTCAGGGATTACATATGGACATTCAGCACAAGCCATGCTCCCAGCATGGAAATGCAGATGGCCTCAGCCGGTACTTTCACCTTGATGATAAACCAGACCCTGAGTATGGTGGTGGTTCACATGTGGAGGCTGGTGGGCTTGTGAGGACTTCGACCATTTGCACGGGGAGTGTGCTCTCACCTGGGCTTTTTTGATTTTTTGATAATGAAAATGAATGATGGGAGATTAACCTCTGAAAATGTGTGAGGCCATTCTGCACACATTTGCTTTGATCATTGCACGAAATGCATAGTCACGTGTACTCCAGGAGGACACAGCCTACAGGCACTGTCCTCCCCTATCATGTTCAGATGGAATGTGACAGCCACAGGTACATCAAAGCATCTCAAGAAGGGGGGAAGGCACACCTTCCTTCGGCCATGGGCAGCCTAATTAAAATATCAAAGGCTCCATGGTCTGCTTTCCCATTGTTTAGTTTGGCTGGTGGCAGTGCATACTAATGAGAGATCATTGAAACAAGCTTGGAAGGGGCTTGGTTGCCAGACAGACATCAGGAAAGTGGGGCTAACACCCCTTTGGTATGCAATGTGTCAACTTGAAGCTAGTTCCCACCCATCTGTATGAAAGGCAGTGAAATGCATGTCTGGGTCCACTATTTACTATAGGCAAACCCCTGCAGAGCGGACACCTTTTAGGAGGGAGAAGTATGTGATTTCAGGGAGACAGGGAGTCTGCTCTCGTCACAAACTTCAAAGGAGACCTGCACTTTAATCAAGAGTCACAGAGAGCTAATTTAGCCAGTGAGACACTTTGATCTACAATAGATAAGAAGATGGGTGGGACTTAGGTATATGTTGTCACCCTTCACCTTTCCTGTTGCAGTGCACTTGGGTCCTGACCTCATGCATAACAGAAGATTGTTTGTGGGGACCCAGGATTGGTCCATTAAGGTAGGCTTAGCCTGCACCAATAATTGGGGCCCATTTGTCTTTAAAAGAGGGCCCAACCCCCTCACTTAGGAGATCATCTGTTGACTTCGAAAGGAATAAGAAGAAGGACTCATTTGGACACCGGCTGAATGTAGAGTCTACCTTACATCTTCTGCCAGTGAAGGAAGGCCAGGAGCTCCAAGCAGGAAGCAAAATCCCTCCCCTAAACATCTACCAGGTAACAGAGGGAGATACCGGACCCATCTAGTAGCTCCAGAACTGGTACCCAGCCAGCACACAGTGTGTCCTGCTAAGTTCTGCCAGCAAGCTTTATAGGTGGGAAGTGCTGGAGAGTATCTTAACTAAGGACAAGGCCTTTGCCTGCAAACAGTCTTCTAAGCTTTGGGCCATCCACCTTTGAAAGACAACACGAACCCTGCAAAGAAGCTAGGAGGAGTGCCACACAATCATCAACCAGCGTCCATCTTTTATGGACATTTTTGAGACAGTCGAGTCCTCGAGCCACAACCGGCAGCACCGCTGACTGTTGTTTCACTGCAGTCACCAGAGCCATCCAAGATGCCTCGACCAGCATTCCAGATCCACCAACCAGCACAGAGACATCGATTCTTGAGTGTAGGCCAGACTGCAACCGTCTGTCCAGCCTCGCTTGCCGAACTGCCTGCAATCTGATACCTGCACCTGTCTCCTGTCTCAAACTCTGTCTTAGAAGCTGCCAAGCACACTGGAACCATGTCAATGCTGTCGAGCATCAAGAACTTCTTAATACAAACTTGCCTAGACAGTCCCTTTTATCATTGGGTAATAATTGTATTTTTGCTGTGTTTCAACTAACCAACGATCCACACCTTGCGGAGATAAGCATGTCGTTCTGTCCACGTGACCAAAATTAGACAAGGAGGTTTATAATTGATTTGTGTTCCAATCTGTTTTGATCCCTTGTGGTGTACTAGAGGTGTGAGGCTGATTGATGGTTTAGAATCTGATATTCATCCCTGGACGATTGGTGCCCAGAAAAATGATTTGTCACAGGTGGCCTTCATTTTCCTATAAGTGGGCCTCTCCTCTGGAGCCAACTGAACAATTACATCAGCTCCAGCTGTCCTTAGACAGCTCATAAGGGCTGCAACCTACAGCTCTTCTTTCACAACCTGCATGCGGAAAGGCCAGCTCCAGTCCCACAAACCAGTCAATTATGTCCTTCCCCATCTGATAAGGGGTGATTAAATCCTTGGGAGGTGGCATCTAATCTTCCCTTGGGATCTATGACTAGAGATATTCCCTTCCCTACTGGAAACTTTCCTTTGACTCTTAATCTTCCTTTTCTCAAAGTAACACAAAAACACACTGGGCCTCATTACGACCCTGGCGGAACGGGTTAAACGCTGTAAAAGGCTGCGGCGCCGTTCAACCCGTTGTGCCACATTACGAGGTCCCCTCACGGGACACGTTAAGCACGCCTGGGAAAACCAGGCGTTCATACCGGGTCCCGCGAGGGGAAGAGGGAGCAAACAACGGGCCATCTCGTAATGGCCCGTTGTTTACTCCCTCTCCCATTCCCATTCAACCCTATGGGGGCTGAAATGGGAATGGGGATGAACCGTGTCTGTGTCCTCGAATGATGAATTACCGGGCCATCCGAACTCGGAATGGTCCGGTAAGTCCTCATTCCGAGGACACGGACACGGATGCGGTTTTGCTGGCAGCCATGCCGCCAATAGCGGCATGGCTACCGGCATACCTCGTAATGAGGCCCACTGTTTTTACTCCTCTAAAGCAACATTAGCACTCTGCTGTTACTCCTCTACAGCAATGGCAGCTCTGTGTTTTTGTCTCTCCAGAGCAGCAGCATTCTTCCGCTTCTGTGCCTGTAAGGCCCATTTCTTCTCCACAGCGGAGAGTTCCCTATTGGTTAGGTCTCCTCCAGGGCTGCTGCCCCTGCACCCCACAGAAACCCTTGACATTACTGAAGTGTGATACACACCTATGGCCTGGGACTGTTGGGACCTCTGGACCTCTCAGATACAATGCTACATTCTCTCTCGGAGGAATGGTGCGAGGCGTCACCCTCCCCACCCACTTCCGCATCTCTCAGATAAATAGTATATTGAGATGGAGGCTCTGTACTGCTCCTGGACACCTGGGAACCTTCCAGCCCCACTAATAAATAATAAGTTGATTAGTTTTGTCAGCATAATTCCAACTAAGTAAAGTATTTCGAAGGAAATCCTGTTGGAAAAACAACATTGAACCTTTATGAGATATACCTCCTTCACCTTTTGTGGTAAGGTAGGCCGATGGAAGACTATACTCTCAAAAGGGGGTGTTAATGTGGTTCGGCAGTAAACCAAACAGCAAAGTATAACAGTCCAAAATAAAGGAATGTCCAATCAAGGTTCTATAAAGTTTATAAATAAATATGTCTACTTCACTGGCATAGTGGGGGGCCCCGGAGCCGCCATGATGCATGGATCCTCGCCGCTACATGTTCTGGGAGGGTCGCCCTGGCCCTCAGACTTCAAAAAGAAATAGTGTCCGCTTGAAGTCGTTCTGCTTCATAAAGAAATTATGAAGCACAGTGACTTCAAAAAGAAACTTTACTTTTGAAGTCCGAGGGCTCCCTGCCCAGAGAGGCACCCATACCACACATCTATGCTGTTCCCTCCTCTGTGGCATTCAGGCAGGGCTTGCTGGAGATAAGCAAATAACAGAAGTGGGCAGGGCTCTGACTTTTTTTTACATGTCCATATTTAACACACATTACAAAGCATTTATTTAGGTATATAATATATATATATAAATCCTTGCAGCAGAATCATCATTGATTGTTAACACCTGCACTTGCTGTGAGCTGCAAGCTAAGACTACCTCCTTGATGATGTGAAGAGCACAGAAACCGGTAGGAGGAGAACACCAGTGGCTGAGTGGGTTAACTGTGCAGGGAACTGGAGTGCACCCCTCCTCTTTTCATCATATTTCCTGGATTTTTGAAGCGTGGAATCTTCAATATCTAAAAGGGGCTGCACCGGGGTGACACATGCCCTGCTTTGGAGTGCCTCACTGTGGGCTAGTCCCCCCACCCCCCTTTTCCCACTGTGGGATTGGGTGTGAGCTTGTTCCTTGCAAACCTGGTGACTACAGCTAACAGAAGTCCTTGCAGCGGAATCATCATTGATTGTTAAAACCTGCACTTGCTGTGAGCTGCAAGCTAAAACTGCCTCCCTGATGATGTGAAGAGCACAGAAACCGGTAGGAGGAGAACACAAGTGGCTGAGTAGGTTAACTGTGCAGGGAACTGGAGTGCTCCCCTTTCCTCTTTTTCATCATATATATATGTATATATATATATATATATATATATATATATATATATATATATATATGTATCACATGGCCACGGTAGTGGCCATGTAGTTATGGTCAAGTTGGTGCTTCTGTAGGAAGAGCACTTTTTGGGCGGCTTATAACTTCGCTCCCCCTGGACGAATCCTCGCAAACTTTGCAAAAAGAGTATATGGCCCACTCTGAATATTTTCGCAAAGCTTGGTGAGGATTCGTCCAGGGGGGAAAAAGTTATGGGGGGGTCCCAAAATTTCTTTTTTTCCTATAGACTGAATGGTAAAAAAACTTTGCTCGCGCCTGCAGCCCAAACCGCTGGATGTATTTTCACCAAATTTGGACCAGGAGCAGCGGTTTGGTCCCGAAAGCGTGCTTTTGCAGATTTGGTGAAAATGATGAAAAATTGGGTCATAAAAAATGAGTGATATCTGTGTTCGGTCTGCGGACACACTTCCCTGTTCGCTAAGCGGACAGTGTCCTGATTGGCCGATCAGCTTATGTCATGTCCGCGGACATGCAAAGTGTTCGCTGATTGGACGGTGTGAAGCATGAAGCGCGTCAGATTTTCACTGGCACCCGCCATCTTGGAATCGCGGACGTCCGCGGACAGCGCATTGAAACTTGGTTCAAAATTTGTATTTAGTAGAATGTGTTGATGTGTAGGAGTGTTTGGGGAGTATGAGATAGGTTGTAAATTGTGTTTTTTCATGTAGTAGACGTTCTTGTTGTGTTCGATTTGTCTGCGGACATCACAGGTGTTCTGAAATGTTCTAAATAAACTGAATGGGGGTGTTCTGAGGACTCAATATGTGTCCGTTTTGTTCGGAAGCAAGCTGAAACTGTTCTAAGAACACTCGAGGTGTCCGGAAATGTTCGTAAATAAACAAAATGGGGGTGTCCTGGGGACGCTGTCCGTATTGTTCTCTTGTAAGTTGAATGTGTTCTAAGAACACTCGCGGTGTCCTGAAATGTTCGTAAATAAACAAAATGGGGGTGTTCTGAGGACGCTGTCCGTATTGTTCGTTGTCAAGTTGAAAATGTTCTAAGAACTCTCGTGTTATCCTGAAATGTTCCTCAGGGGGTGTCCTGAAGATGCTGTCCATATTGTTCGATGGCAAGTTGAAAGTGTTCTAAGAACACTCAGAATGTCCAGGGGGTGTCCTGAGGAAGCTGTCCGTATTGTTCTCTGGCAAGTTGAATGTGTTCTAAGAACACTTGCGGTGTCCTGAAATGTTCGCAAATAAACAAAATGGGGGTTTCTTGAAATGTTCGTAGGGGGTGTCCTGAAGATGCTGTCCGTATTGTTAGATGGTAAGTTGAATGTGTTCTAAGAACACTCGCGGTGTCCTGAAATGTTCATAGGGGGTGTTCTGAAGACACTGTCTGTATTGTTCGCTAGCAAGTTGAATGTGTTCTAAGAACACTTGTGGTGTCATGAAATGTTCATAGGGGGTGTTCTGATGACGCTGTTTGTCCTGAGGACGCTGTCCGTATTGTTCTCTGGCAAGTTGAATGTGTTCTAAGAACACTTGCGGTGTCCTGAAATGTTCGTAAATAAACAAAATGGGGGTGTTCTGAGGACGCTGTCCGTATTGTTCTTTGTCAAGTTGATTGTGTTCTAAGAACTCTCGCGGTGTCCTGAAATGTTCGTAAATAAACAAAATGGAGGTGTTCTGAGCACGCTGTCCGTATTGTTCGTTGTCAAGTTGGAAGTGTTCTAAGAACTCTTGCGTTGTCCTGAAATGTTCGTAGGGGGTGTCCTGAAGATGCTGTCCATATTGTTCGCTGGCAAGTTGAAAGTGTTCTAAGAACACTCATAATGTCCGCGGACATTAAAAGTTTCCATAGGCCATAGTTGAAATGTTTGACTCTATGGGTGTGATATCCTGCGGTCATTGTTGCCACGGCATAGAGTGTTGGGTGCATGGCCATTTGACCATGCACCCAACACTCTATGCCCTGGCCAGAACCACTGCAGCATATCACACTTATAGTTGCTTATAACTTTGGGTCAAAAACAAATTTATAAGGAACAAAGTTATAAGATACTATGGGTGTGATGTGCTGCGATGGTTGTGGCCAGGGCATAGAGTGTATAATATACTTACTGTTTGGTTTAGTAACTGGAGTACATGTATTTCTTGTTAATTCCTGTGATAAAAGAAAATAGCATGTTAGTATTAGTATTTAGTAATGACATTACATTGTATAATCAACATTTTTTTTTGGGACCCTCATATTTAGTAGATTACAAACTAGAGTACTGTGCAATTTGCTCAGTTTCTGTGTCTGTTGCTAAAATCATTGGGTCTGTGGGAGAAAACAAAAATCCATGTTGGATTAAAAAAAAAAAACGTTTTCTGTTATGCTACAGTTTATTTGTTTGTTTGTTTTCAGTGTTCACTTGTTGTTTCTGGGTAATGCTTTATACATTGGCTTGTTGCATTTCTTTGGAGGAGTAACATATTATTTATTTGTTTGGATATTATAAAATTTTGGAGCAGTTAGATACCAGTAGGTGTATTCTAACTGCCTATTTTTTTTAATATATTTTAGTGGTATTGATTTATCTGTTTGGATATTGTTAAATTTTGGGACAGTTAGATACCAATTGGCATATTCTAACTGTCCATTTTTTGCTCTAATTTACTGGCATTCATTTATCTGATTAGTTGTTGTAGAATCTTTGGGCAGTTAGATAGCTTTTGGAATATTCTAACAGTTTACATTTTTCTTCTACAAGTTTCTTAGGGTTTAAGTACAGTTTAGTTATCAAATTTTGGATTTAAGAACATTAAATAAGCGTTTGTAAGATTTGCTGGTAATCTCTGCTTTAGAGTAATGGTACTATCATTACATTCAAACCATCCACATTTTTTTTTTATATATGCAGTGTAGTGCCCTGAATTGGTTGTAGCTCCTGTGTGGTAGATTATACCTATTGTTGTGAAGGTTTTCTTACCAAGTGATACTTAACCGTGTGTGAATCCAGTCAGCTTGCAGTTGTTTTTGGTACCATCTGCATTGTAACGTAGAAGCATTAGTATTACGTATTTACTATGTGTTTTTATTAGAAACGCGGAGCGATTATCTGAATTGCAGGTAGAACATAATCTACCATGGTTTGCATTTTGTACAAGTTGCTGAAATGGAATAGATTCACAATTAGGTATTGATATATATACAAAGCGTTCATTGGGAATTTGTTCTTGTGTCACATTGTTGCAGAGAGTGCATGTATGTTTCCACACGTATGAAATCTGGAAGATTTCATTTATAGGTATGTTTTAATTTTCCAGTACTTGTAGTAAATTCATTAGACATTCTAGTGGATCTTCCTGTGAGTTTATAGTGAATGTCACCATTCCAGCACAGTAGTCCAATTGTTGTCCTATTCCATAAACACTATATGTGTTATCAGGATTGTTTGCTGCATTTCTGTGAAGTACTAACATTTGCAAACACAATTGGTCTGTACTGTGTAAGTAAATGTTGTCAACAATTGGTGGTAATTGAAATAGAATATTCATTGCTACATTTGCGTAGCAACTTACACCAACTATATTTGAGAGTTTAAATGGACCAGGTAGTTCTGTATCTGACTGTTTTTTTTGGAGTTTGTCTTCCTTCTTTGAAGAAGTACTGGTTTACGTTCCCTAATTGATTTTTTTTTGCTTGTGGTACTTGAAGAAGTATTAGTTTCTTTTACTCTCTTTGGAGGATTTGCAGTGACATCCTGTTGCATTTCTGTTTGATTTATTTTTCTTTTATAACGTTTTACTTTTTGTGGAACAGAATATGTGTTTAGATGGGGGTTGTATAGTGAGCGAAGTCTATTGTATTCTGAAATGCAAGGAATATCAGCGTTTACTTTACTTGAATCAAAGTTGATTAGAAATAGACCGTCAAGTGTACGTAAGCGTGATAGTGCTACGTAGCTCATGCCTTCTTTAAAAACTGTGTTACCAATATCTATCATTGCTTTGTCTAGGGTAAGAACTTGTGATTTATGAATTGTGACTGCGTATGCAAGAGTTAGAAAAAATTGTTCTCTGCGTACATACATGTCTTTGAAGAGAAGGAATCGAGCTGTTGAGCGTCCTATCCTTTTTACTTCTGAAAGTTTGTCAAAGAGAATATTGACAAACTGAATTTTGTTGTCACGTGGGTATGTTTGAAAGCCAACAACTGTACCCAGTGCTCCATTAACTAGTCCTTGGTCAACGGCAAGGTTACGTTTAAGCATTACTGTGCAATTTAAGGATAATTTTAATATCTTTTCTAATCCTGCTGTGTTTGAGATTGATTTTTCTAAACTATTTAGTCTTGTTGTAGCTTGGTCACACATAGGTAGTGTCATACCATGTACATCTAGTTTGTCTGTGGCGCTAATTTCATTTATTGGTTTCATTTCTTTACTTAACATTATTTCATTCAATTTGAAACAGCTTGCAAGAGTTGGCATTAAGGCTTACAATTGACATTTTTGTGGGCTAATTGTTCCATAACATCTATAGCGCATGCATTATCACCATAAAGTGCATTAATGTGCCGGGTTTTCAATATTGCTTCTGCTTCTTTAGAAAGTATACCAACTCTGATACCTTTTAAGATGTTGGCATAAGTGAGATCTGCAGATTGCCGTATGTTTTCTGTTAATTCTCTGTATTGGAAATGTTGCCAAAGGTTGACATTTCCAATGCTGCCAACAGTTTTACGGCAGAGTTTGTGTCCTAATGTTTTAAAAATAGGCTCACCTTTTACTGGTGTCCATTGAAGAAGATCTCCGAAAACAATAATGTGTTTTCCTGCAAAGAGCTCTTCATAGTTTGTTTTGAGTACGTCTTGTAATCTGAGGTGAATCAAAGCCAACATTAGGTTGGAGACCATGCTCACTTCATCTATTAGTAGCATTTTCATTTGTTTCAATACTCTGCGTAGTTCCATTGCAGCTTCTGCAGAAAGTTTCTAATAGTCTAATTTGTTCTGGTGTTCTACTGGCAATAGTAGTAATCGGTGTAACGTGACACCACCTATGTTGTAGGCAGCTAATCCTGTGGGGGCAGTAACAACAGCTGACAGTTTGTTGTTTGTCAATTGTTGAAGGTACTTACTGATGATTTTGATTAGGAATGTTTTGCCAGAACCAGCTTCACCACTGACGTACAGTAGTTTAGGTTTATAATTATGGCAGGAACATTCTTTATTTTCGTGTTGTATAACATGTGCAATTTGTTTTGTTACTTCTTGAAAAATGCTATGTTGTTCATTGTTTAGTTTTGATTGTAGTATAGTTAAGTCTTCTTTATCTTCATACTGACACATGGTGTTTTCTATTTCTATCATAGCTAATTCTGCCTCATTTGCTATTAGTGGCTCTCCCAGTGGTTCTTGGCTTCCTGTTACAGAAGGTTGACTACTGTCAGGAGTGTCCTTATCTAGTTGGGCCTGGAGTTCTTCTTCGTGTTGCTGTTCATTGTGCAACATTGTTTTGTACTGTGTAAAGTTTACATTAGTTATAGTGCTTTCATTTGCTTTGAAAGCATCTTCATATGACTCATAGTTATCTAGTATTTCTTGTTCTTTTCTCCATGCTTTAAAGAGTTATAGCAGGGACATGTAATATACTTCTTTATGTTGAGGAGTCTTTAATGACAATTTGATATGATTAATTAAATTTGGTTTAGTGAGTTTAACTAAGCTGCCTTCACAGTTTTTCACTCTGTATTTACCTTTTTTTTCATCAGGTTTTATATTATTTTTGTACGTGTAGTTTTGGGCTATGTGGTATAGACACATGGTTTCGAAAGTATTACTTCTGTTTGGGTAGTATGTGTCCAATAAATTGTTTTTTAAAATGTCTTGGCTGTTGGGATCACGTTGGGCTATTGTTTCTATATCTTCGTAGGATTTTAGAACTCGTTTTCTAGATTTAGCTGGACCAAGACTTAGCCATACTATATTTTCAGATTTACCATACAATGCAGTACCAGTTAAACAATCAGCTGCTTCATATGATCCACATTCTCTATGGGAGAGCATTTTTATGCCCAAGCTGTATAATTTCTGAGACACTGTTTTATCTGATGACAGGTCATTCCAGAGGTCTTGGAGCTCTGTCTTTTCTGCTTAGGTTAAGTATGCTGTGACATATCGTGCAACTGCAGTACAATTGTCTGCAATGTACTGCACATCTATGTTTGCATTCCGTAAGCGGGCAATGATTGCATTGTAATCATTGATATATTTTTCTTCTTCTTTTCTTTTTATGTAATATGTATTTTTAGGTGACTTACCTTTAACACTATGGGCCTCATTACGACCCAGGAGGTAAGTTACCGCCTGGGTCGTACCTTTACCGCCATGGCGTAAACTACGTTTACGCCATGGTGGTTGGCGGATTTACCGCCCCATTCCAAGGTGAGTGGGGCGGTAAATCCCCATTTCCCATTGTACCCTTCCCCATTCCCATTTTTGCCCCATAGGGCATAATGGGAGTGGGGAAGGCGCTAATTACGCCACCGTAAATTACGGTGGCGTAATTAGCACCATGGTCCCTTAGCGCCATGGATTTTAACGCCTGCAAAAAGCAGGCGTTAAACTCACCATGGCGCTAAGGGACCTTGTAATCAGGCGTTAAGGGTCGGCGCCGTTTACGGCGCCGTTAACCCCTTAACGCCTGACTTGTAATGAGGCCCTATGTCTAACTGAAGACATGAGGTTGTTCCCTTGACCTGTATTTGTAACTGGTCTAGGGAAACCAAATCGGCATTTGGTGTAGTATTTCCCTATGTTTTTGTATCCTTCAAGTTTTCTTCAATATTAATTTCTTTGTAATATTCATTATTCTCTTTAAGATATTGCAAAGCATGTCTAACTTTATGTAAATCTACCAGCTGTTGCCATATTTTTTTGTTTTTTGTAGGTACTCCATTTACTAAGATAATTAAAGATTGCTGCATTGGACATTGCACTCCTAGAGTATGCACATTTTCTTTTAAATCAAATGGTAAATAAATGAATTTTCCACAAATGCCTTTTACCAATTCAGAGGCAGGTAATTTTGCTGTTTTTGGTTGAAGGCGTATTATTGCTTGAAATGGGTGCACTGTTTGAATTATGATACTCTCATATAAATTAAGTTGCTGTAGGGGTTTTGGTAGTGCGTATAATTCCAAATTATTTGTGATAGCACGTAAAGGAGTTTGGTTGTTGTCAAGTTTTGCAGTGCAGTAACTGCAAAGTATTAAGGGGTCAGTTATTTTGTATTTGTTTTCTGCTACAAGGTAGAGAGCTAATTCAAACCACTTAGAATCTTAATTGTCTTCTATTTTATATGATAGGTCTACAGTGTTTGTGTTACTTTTATAAAAAGTTCTGCGGCAACATACACACACATGGTTTGGTACTTCAGCTGATGTACTTTTACATTTTAGTATTTCTTTTTTGTATGTGTTTAGTAAAAGGTTGCCATGTGTAGAATTGTTGCTAATTTGGTTTAAAGCTATTTCATTCTGTAAGTGGCTTTCACTTCCAAAATATTTTTTCTGGATATAGTCAATTTCTTCAAGAAGGTCTTTTGCTGTACCATGTAGAAGAATGTTATTTAAATGTGCTAGTGCTACAGCAGGACTTTTAGCATAGTACAGTTTATAAACTAGATTTCTTATAGTTGAATGATGTGTTGATATACTTTTGATATCATGGAAGGTGGTTTTACAAGTAGGTCCTGTAATGCAGGCCAATTGATGTCCTTGTAGTCCTGTATACTTGCTCACTGGACAGGTATCCATATTTTGCAGTAGTTTAACTTTGTCTTTGCTTTTTACATATTGATTGAGGAATTGGCGTAAAGACTTAAAAACATTTTTTGGAAATGTTACACATTGACGTGCATGGCCATTTGTACACTAGATGTTCTGATTCATTTGAATGGATGGGTAATTCTACGTTTTCAGGGCATATTTTTGTAAGGATTACTTCTTGTTCCATTATGGTATTATTCACTTTTTCATAACCTCGACCACTGCTATGTATGGGTATTGTATTTGTTTGCTTTTGTTTGTACGCTTCTTTATTAAAGTATGGTTCTGTGTTCGTAGTGTGATTCCATTCACCTCCACAGATACTTAAGAAGTTCTTTCTGTTGCAATTTTGTTTATTGAGAAGGCTTTTTGTAATTTAGTTATTAGCTTTGTTAGTGGTTTCATTTTGTTTAACACTACAATAAATAACTCTCTTTTGAGAAGATTTGCACTATCTATCAACGCTTCTAAGATTAATTTCCTACGATAGGTTTTAAGGGTTGAACCTGGTTTCTCTCCTGTTTTTATAAGATTTTGAAGGACTCTGTGACGGAACATTTTGGCTAAAATACTTGTCTTGGCATGCTTACTTTGAACTTTATCAAGATTTATAGAAGCAGTTTTATCTGTAGTGATAGCTGATTTTTTGTTAATTGTCTTCTGGTTGGTTTTACATTTTGATAGAGGAGGCAAAGTATTTGCACTTGAAACTTCTTTTGTTTCACTAAATGACTGTATTAGCTGTTTTGTTTCAACTTTTTTTTACAAATTCTGCTA
Organism: Ambystoma mexicanum; assembly: GCF_040938575.1. NCBI lineage: Eukaryota > Metazoa > Chordata > Amphibia > Caudata > Ambystomatidae > Ambystoma > Ambystoma mexicanum. The sequence continues at coordinate 389,824,918 of NC_090936.1, forward strand.
GAGATGGATGCTTATGTTGTACACTTTTATTTTCATTTGCTCTACTTCTGCGTTGCTTTCTACGGACTTGACCTTTGGTAGGCATTCTTTAGGGTCTGTTGAAAAAAATAAAGAAGGTATGGGTTGGGGTGTTCTGCAATGTATGTGTGCTGTGTGCATGAGTGTTTGAGTAAGATGATAAAGATGTATGTAATGGTGTGTGATTGTGCATTGGGAACTACAACTAGTAGGGATGGGTATTCTTGAATTTATGTGCTACTAAACTGGGGTTCAGATGACAGAAAAAAGTAAGCTAGTGGTGTGGAGAAGTAGAAATAGTAAATCTAATGTATACAATTAAAACAGTTGTTTGTTCTGTAATATCAAAATTGTAGCGGTTGAGTTGGGTAATTTATGTGTCCAAAAGTAGGAATTTGTGGGCCATTCTGGCTATAAATCGCTGTTTAAGACATGGAGATTTTTGGATAGAATGGTGCACAATCTCTATTTTAGGCACAGAAATAGCATGGATTAACTTTACAGTGTGTTTCAGTAATAATACAAATATTATGGTGATATTTTACTTACTTTTGTTCTGAAATGAACAGGTTACTTCTTAGTTCTTCTTTGTTCTTCAAATTCGGTTGCTTCTTTTCAGGAGAATGGTCTTCACTGCAATTGTAAAAGAAACAAATTAGTAATTTTATTTGTATATAGCACTGTTTTTAATTTAGACATTGATTTTTTTAATTGAAATCCTCAGCGCCTTCCTCAAAACCATTAAAACTATCTTATTTACATAAGATACGTCGCACAAGTTCAATACATATGATATGTTCTTAATTAACAAATTGTATTGTAATGACTAACTGTAGCAAACAAAATATCTTTACTATGTTTGTGAAATTCATAATGTACCACTGAATACCACTATTTCTGTAACTAAGCTCTTCCAGGTAATAGTGCCTCAATGCCATGCTTAAATTAAAGTAATTGAATAAATTAAGAAATAAAACAAAAATATTAAGTCAGTTTGAAAATGTGTTCATGTACTGTACAGAAAATATGCATACCTGTAGTTTGCGTTCATGCATATGGATATGCATGGAGCTGCAAGTAGAAATCTTGGAGACTTGTACAGGATTTCTTGTAGATGGTGCTTGCCAATGATATGACACTTGTACTCAGAGAGATTCACAGTACATTTGCAGTGCTGATCTATGATTATGCAGTTAGATGTAGAGGTCTTGAATGTGATTGGTGGATGGTCATGTGACTTCTTAGCTACATCCAATGAGGGAATGGCACAGAAAGTGAAGTGGAAATGGTAGAAGGGCTGTTCATGTTACGATATGTCCGCGGACATGGCGGTAGTTCGCGGACATCGGGTGCTATATCTGGGGATTTTTGGGGTCAGAAGTCATGCAAATGAGAATGAGCACTGAAAGGGATTGGCCAGGAAAGTTTAGTGGGTGTGTTGTGCCAGGAGAGAGTTTCTCAGATACTATTTTTGCTCTGAGAACAACAGATAGCTATGGCTGTGTGTTTCAGAAAACAGATTGTTTGGATTTTGGGACATTCATGGATACATTGGTTGAAGGTGCATGCAGAAAGCTGTGGAGTAGCTGTAGATCTTGGATTTCCACATGTGGAAGTGCACTGGCATGGAGTACGTGGAATGAAGTGGTTGGACTTGCTACCTCTTTGTGCTAGTTTGGAGACAGCGCAACATCCAGACATAATTGTAATTCATTGTGGAGGGAACAGTTTAGAACATGTGTCTGGAATGTCTTTGCAATTTTCTATGAAAGAAGGACTTGGGAAGGTCATGGACATGTTCCCTAATTCTCAAGTACTATTTTCGCGGATTGCACAGAGACAAATGTGGCTTCGTTCTTCTTCATTTGGTCCACAAATGGAAAAAGCAAGGCGCAATGTTAGTAAGGCTGTTTGTGCCTTTCTAAGAGATTTTGGCATGTCCTCTTTTCACAATGAAAATATTATGTTTCGTAGTACATACATTTTTCGCAGAGATGGGGTCCATCTTACTTATGCTGGCAATCAGATTTTTTTGACAAACATACAAAATGCATTACGACCTTTTTTAGAATTAAAGCATCCATTTTGAAGTAGGTGTTAAGTATTTATAATTTTTGACATACAAACACCTCCCAGAGGCTCTTTTCAGAGCCACCACTTCCTACCAGAGAAAATTGCAATGGTTATGATAGGGTAGCAACCCAATTTTTTAGATGTCCGTGGACTTCTAAAAAATACAAAGGGCCCTGCTTCATTTATTTTCACTTCTATTTTTTAACTGTGAAAGGCGGTTCTGAAAAGAGCCTTATTTTTTTTTTTTTGTAATTTTGTATTTTTTTTGGTTTTTTATACACAACACACTAGGAGAGGAGGGGAAAGGAGGGTAAAGGGGGGGACACCAACCACAGGGATAAGAAAGGGCGAGCTGAGAGAGGAAGATGTAGAGTGGGTTTTATTTGGGTAGTGAGCAGGTCTTCTCATGCTCTGAGACAATAGTCTCAAAAGCACTGCGAAGTCGCTCCCCCCTGCAGAGTACTGTGTCACAGTACATACATACAACTGTGACCCTCGAAAGGTAAGGGTCATCAGAATTCTGTATGGCCTGTGAGGCAGCTTGAGGAAGATGCTGTCCCACAGAGGTGGTCCTTGTGGTGACAGGATCAGAAACAGAGGATGAAGTAGAGGAAATCAACCTACTACGTTCTTCGCAAGGTACAACCTTGCGAATAGCCCAAGAGTGAAATGACCTCAGGTGTCGCTTCATGGTAGTGGTCCCAAAGCTGTACGAACTGTGCCTCCCGTGATTGAGTATCATTTTGCACTCATTGCAGGTGACACGGTTCGCACGAGCCTTAGGGCCATTCCCATGAATGGTAAACAACCGCCACACCCAAGACTAACGCCTAGTGCGGGTAGTAGGGAATTCCTCTACCTCATTCTCGTCATCCTCTTCTTCCTCCTATGCATCCTCACTCCTGTTCCCCTCTTCAGGCCCTTGGGAAGGTGGTGGTGGTGGAGGGGTGGGGGTGGTGCTGAGGCAGACACAGCACCAGGTGGCAGCAGTGTAGCCACAGAAGCCATCAGGTTGAAGATGGAAATCTGCAGGTTGCAGCAAAAATCTCTGTGCTCTGTAAAATAGCCAGAAACACAATGAGAATAAGCTCCAGGGCGTGGTCTTTTATAGGGGGCTTGTGTGCGGTCCGCGGACATGCACGCTGTCCGCGGATAGATCGAACACAAAAAAGGTTCCAAAGGTTTCAAGAAGTATGTATAAACATATAATTATATGTGGGACTTGTGCATTGGTGAGTTTTTATTGAAAAATATTGTGGATTACTTGAAAATGTACTTTTAAATTGTTCGGGCACACGACCAGTGTCCGCATTCAGAACACACGATCAGCGTGGGCGCGGTCACATGGTCGCTTCGCGAACATATTCGTGAAGGAAGCGGCTGTCCGCAGGACACCAAATGCATGGGCATTGGTTTGCGCATGCGCGTTGATGTTGACACTGTTCGGGTCCTGAAGTAATTAAAAGTGTGTCAGACATCAAACGAACAGTTACGGACAGGCGTTTGTTCTTAGAACAGTGTCAACTTGCTTGCGAACAATACGGACAGACATAGCGTCCTCAGAACACCTCCATTTTCGTTTCTTTACGAACATTTCAGGACACCTCGTGTGTTCTTCGAACAGTTTCAACTTGCTAACGAACAGTACGGACAGGTATAGTGTTCTTCAGGACACCTCCATTTTTGTTTAATTACGAACATTTCAGGACACCAATTGTGTTTTTAGAACAGTTTCAACTTGCTAGCGAACACTACGGACAGGTATAGTGTTCTTCAGGACACCTCCATTTTCGTTTAATTACGAACATTTCAGGACACCAATTGTGTTCTCAGAGCAGTTTCAACTTGCTAGCGAACAGTACGGACAGGTATAGTGTTCTTCAGGACAGCTCAATTTTCATTTATTTACAAAGATTTCAGAACACCCGCGCTGTCCGAGGACACCTACATTGTTTTTTTTTAAAAAACGGAAACTAATTACAACACAATATAAACATATAACTTTATGTAACATATATTAAAAATTAATGTAAAGAAGGTGAGGCAGAAACGGAAACAAAAACAGGTAAATTAGGGGCTTCAACATGATTGGTATCCGGTGAAGAAGGGATGGAAGTCTCATCAAAACATTTTGGGTTATAGAGAGGATTTGGGGATAATAGACTGGGATATGGTGAGGGGGGACAAGTACATGTGGGACAATGGTATGAGGTTTTTGTTTTAAAATGATCTTCAACAAAAGTTTTCAAATTATTAAAATTGGTCAACAATAAATCTATTTTCTCTTTTATGCTGTCAAGCTTGTTATCCATAACAGTTTCTTCAGAGGCATTTTCTATTTTGGTATGCTCTGTACAAAAAAATATATATATGTTAAATGTATATAAAATAATAATAATTAAATGGTTTATATTGTAAAGTGTTTACCATTAGTTTCACTATATTGTGACATTTCCTCATGTGGGAAATGCTTCTCTAACCATTCCAGAGTACAAGACATTTCTGTAAGAAAAAAAAAGATCATATATTTTATTTAATCTAATACAGAAAGTTTATAAATATATGAGTAAAATGAAGTACACTTACTATTTCAGGTAAGATATGTTCTAAGTACTGTGTAGGTCTTGTCTTGTTCTTAGTTCCGTAGTGTCTATGAGGTAATTATGTTCGAAGCCAATTCATCTTCTTTTGGTATATTCCATTTTAGAACATATTGTATTTAAATGAATGGTTAGTGTGTTACATATATGGGTTACATTTCTTATGTATCACTACATATAATGTGTATGTGTGCTGCTTTTTGAATTTGTTAAATGTTCCTATGACATGATATAACAATCAAAGATACCCCCCCATAGTTTTTAGTTAGTGGTACTGTTCTCCGAACATGTCCGCGGACATTAAAAGAGTTAGCAGACATCAAGTTCAGTAGAAAAGGATCATTATGTTCCATATTACATGTACATAAAGTCAAAGTTATTATTGTAAAGTTGCGCTACTAAAAACCTATGAAATTCAATGAAAAAACGTTGTTAAAGGGACGTTCTGGTTAAGTTGCGCTACTAAAAACCTAGATATTCAGTAAAAAAACTGTGTTAAAGGGACGTTATGGTTGGATTCCAGCTACCAAAACCAGCCGTGGCGCACAGTGGCGCAGCGACCCTGCAGCAGCGCCAGTTACGCCTCCAAGAACGCCTCTCGCGCAGGGAAAAGCCATCAAAATCCCCAATCCAGCACAAAGGGCTGCGCTAACCCTGTACCAGCATGGCAAGCAGGCTACGTGTATCACTGGGGTGCGCGGGAAGTACCTCACGTCATTTCAGCTGGGTAGGTGCATTTCAGGGGTGCGCAGGAAGTTTCACACGCGATTCCATCAGGGTACGTGTATTTCAGGGGTGCGCGGGAAGTTCCACACGCGATTTCAGCAGGGTACGTGTATTTCAGGGGTGCGCGGGAAGTTCCACACGCGATTTCAGCATGGTACGTGTATTACAGGGGTGCGCTTGAAGTTCCACACGCGATTCCATCAGGGTACGTGTACATCAGGCGTGCGCGGAAATTTTCACACGCGATATCAGCAGGGTACGTGTATTCCAGGGGTGCGCGGGAAGTTCCACACGCGAATGTCCAGGCTACGTGTATTTCGTGGTGCGCGGGAAGTTTCACACGCGATATCAGCATGGTACGTGTATTCCAGGGGTGCATGGGAAGTTCCACATGCGAATGTCCTGGCTACGTGTATTTCAGGGTGCGCGGGAAGTTCCACACGCGAATCTCCTGGCTACGTGTATTTCGGGGTACATGGGAAGTTACACACGCAAATCTCCTGGCTACGTGTATCTTGGGGTGCGTGGGAAGTTTCACACGCGAAGTCAGCAGGGTACATGTATATCAGGGGTGCGCGGGAAGTTACAAACGCGAATCTCCTGGCTACGTGTATCTTGGGGTGCGTGGGAAGTTTCACACACGAAGTCAGCAGGGTACATGTATATCAGGGGTGCGCGGGAAGTTACACACACGAATGTCCTGGCTACGTGTATTTCGGGGTGCGCAGGAAGTTTCACACGCGATATCAGCAGGGTAAGTGCATATCAGGGGTGTGCGGAAAGTATCACACGCGATTCCATCAGGGTACGTGTATTACAGGGGTGCGCGGGGAGCACCACACGTGAATTGCACGTGTGGGTCCTCCCAGGTGTTCCCTCTACACCCTCCACGGCCCCTGCAGGTGGCTCACACCACAGGGGCGTACCCTGCACATGTCCTGCAGGCACCCCATCCACCATGGCCATGCCCCCCAGCCAACCCACATGTCAACTTGCACTACTGCCCACCAACGCATGTCCCCCTGCACCCCCAGCCACCAGGGGAACCCTCCACCAGGCCCCCACCCATGTCCAACTCATGTTCCCCACCACCCCCACCCCCCAGCACTGTGGGGCACCTGCCAGCAGGCCCCCACCCATGTCCAACTCATGTTCCCCACCACCCCCACCCGCCAGCAGTGCAGGGGCACCCTCCACCAGGCCCCCACCCATGTCTCCCACCACCCCCACCCCCCAGCAGTGCAGGAGCACCCTCCACCAGGCCCCCACCCATGTCCAACTCATGTTCCCCACCACCCCCACCCCCCAGCACTGTGGGGCACCTGCCAGCAGGCCCCCACCCATGTCCAACTCATGTTCCCCACCACCCTCACCCCCCAGCACTGTGGGGCACCTGCCAGCAGGCCCCCACCCATGTCCAACACATGTCGCCACCACCCCACCCCCCAACAGTGGAGGGGCAGCCTCCACCAGGCCCCCACCCATGTCTCCCACCACCCCCATCCCCCAGCAGTGCAGGGGCACCCTCCACCAGGCCCCCACCCATGTCCAACTCATGTCCCCACCACCCCCACCCCCCAGCACTGTGGGGCACCTGCCAGCAGGCCCCCACCCATGTCCAACTCATGTCCCCACCACCCCCACCCCCCAGCAGTGCAGGGGCAGCCTCCACCAGGCCCCCACCCATGTCTCCCACCACCCCACCCCCCAGCAGTGCAGGGGCACCCTCCACCAGGCCCCCACCCATGTCCAACATATGTCCCCACCACCCCCACCCCCCAGCAGTGAAGGGGCAGCCTCCACCAGGCCCCCACCCATGTCTCCCACCACCCCCACCCCCAGCAGTGCAGGGGCACCCTCCACCAGGCCCCCACCCATGTCCAACTCATGTCCCCACCACCCCCACCCCCCAGCACTGTGGAGCACCCTCCACCAGGTCCCCACCCATGTCTCCCACCACTCCCACCCCCCAGCAGTGCAGGGGCATCCTCCACCAGGCCCCCACCCCTGTCCAACTCATGTCCCCACCACCCCCACCCCCCAGCACTGTGGGGCACCTGCCACCAGGCCCCCACCCATGTCTTCCACCCCCCGACCCCCCAGCAGTGCAGGGGCACCCTCCACCAGGCCCCCACCCATGTCCAACTCATGTCCCCACCACCCCCACCCCCAGCACTGTGGGGCACCTGCCACCAGGCCCCCACCCATGTCCAACTCATGTCTCCCACCACCCCCACCCCACAGCACTGTGGGGCACCCTCCACCAGGCCCCCACCCATGTCCAACTCATGTTCCCCACCACCCCCACCCCCCAGCACTGTGGGGCACCTGCCAGCAGGCCCCCACCCATGTCCAACACATGTTCCCCACCACCCCCACCCCCCAGCCCTGTGGAGCACCTGCCAGCAGGCCCCCACCCATGTCCAACTCATGTTCCCCACCACCCCCACCCCCCAGCACTGTGGGGCACCTGCCAGAAGGCCCCCACCCATGTCCAACTCATGTCCCCACCACCCCCACCCCCCAGCACTGTGGGGCACCTGCCAGCAGGCCCCACCCATGTCCAACTCATGTCTCCCACCACCCCCACCCCCCAGCACTGTGGGGCACCCTCCACCAGGCCCCCACCCATGTCCAACACATGTCGCCACCACCCCACCCCCCAACAGTGGAGGGGCAGCCTCCACCAGGCCCCCACCCATGTCTCCCACCACCCCCATCCCCCAGCAGTGCAGGGGCACCCTCCACCAGGCCCCCACCCATGTCCAACTCATGTCCCCACCACCCCCACCCCCCAGCACTGTGGGGCACCTGCCAGCAGGCCCCCACCCATGTCCAACTCATGTCCCCACCACCCCCACCCCCCAGCAGTGCAGGGGCAGCCTCCACCAGGCCCCCACCCATGTCTCCCACCACCCCACCCCCCAGCAGTGCAGGGGCACCCTCCACCAGGCCCCCACCCATGTCCAACATATGTCCGCACCACCCCCACCCCCCAGCAGTGAAGGGGCAGCCTCCACCAGGCCCCCACCCATGTCTCCCACCACCCCCACCCCCAGCAGTGCAGGGGCACCCTCCACCAGGCCCCCACCCATGTCCAACTCATGTCCCCACCACCCCCACCCCCCAGCACTGTGGAGCACCCTCCACCAGGTCCCCACCCATGTCTCCCACCACTCCCACCCCCCAGCAGTGCAGGGGCATCCTCCACCAGGCCCCCACCCCTGTCCAACTCATGTCCCCACCACCCCCACCCCCCAGCACTGTGGGGCACCTGCCACCAGGCCCCCACCCATGTCTTCCACCCCCCAACCCCCCAGCAGTGCAGGGGCACCCTCCACCAGGCCCCCACCCATGTCCAACTCATGTCCCCACCACCCCCACCCCCCAGCACTGTGGGGCACCTGCCACCAGGCCCCCACCCATGTCCAACTCATGTCTCCCACCACCCCCACCCCACAGCACTGTGGGGCACCCTCCACCAGGCCCCCACCCATGTCCAACTCATGTTCCCCACCACCCCCACCCCCCAGCACTGTGGGGCACCTGCCAGCAGGCCCCCACCCATGTCCAACACATGTTCCCCACCACCCCCACCCCCCAGCCCTGTGGGGCACCTGCCAGCAGGCCCCCACCCATGTCCAACTCATGTTCCCCACCACCCCCACCCCCCAGCACTGTGGGGCACCTGCCAGAAGGCCCCCACCCATGTCCAACTCATGTCCCCACCACCCCCACCCCCCAGCACTGTGGGGCACCTGCCAGCAGGCCCCACCCATGTCCAACTCATGTCTCCCACCACCCCCACCCCCCAGCACTGTGGGGCACCCTCCACCAGGCCCCCACCCATGTACAACTCATGTTCCCCACCACCCCCAACCCCCAGCACTGTGGGGCACCTGCCACCAGGCCCCCACCCATGTCCAACACATGTTCCCCACCACCCCCACCCCCCAGCACTGTGGGACACCTGCCAGCAGGCCCCCACCCATGTCCAACTCATGTACCCCACCACCCCCACCCCCCAGCACTGTGGGACACCTGCCAGCAGGCCCCCACCCATGTCCAACTCATGTCCCCACCACCCCCACCCCCCAGCACTGTGGGGCACCTGCCAACAGGCCACCACCCATGTCCAACTCATGTCTCCCACCACCCCCACCCCCCCAGCACTGTGGGGCACCCTCCACCAGGCCCCCACCCATGTCCAACTCATGTTCCCCACCACCCCCACCCCCCAGCACTGTGGGGCACCTGCCAGCAGGCCCCCACCCATGTCCAACACATGTTCCCCACCACCCCCACCCCCCAGCACTGTGGGGCACCTGCCAGCAGGCCCCCACCCATGTCCAACTCATGTTCCCCACCACCCCCCAGCACTGTGGGGCACCTGCCAGCAGGCCCCCACCCATGTCCAACTCATGTCCCCACCACCCAGCAGTGCAGGGGCAGCCTCCACCAGGCCCCCACCCATGTCCAACTCATGTTCCCCACCACCCCCACCCCCCAGCACTGTGGGGCACCTGCCAGCAGGCCCCAACTCATGTTCCCCAGCCAACATGTCATCACAATCTAGATCCTTGGTCCCTATGGTCAGCCTCCAAATGCAAAACACCCACCAGAGTATTGCATCCAACCACTCAGAAATGGCAATTACTTGACAGAACACCAATTGCAAGTTTTGAAACAAACACATGTCCCTCACATACACCCAATGGGTGTCAGTGAATCTCAAAACCCATGTCATGATATGCATGAAACGAATGAGATGATACTACACATTGAAGTTCGATAAAAAAAATATGTATTAAAGGAAACATAAATAGATTCAAAAATAAAGAAACAGAAATGGGAATGTACAAAAAAGAAAAGAAGCATGTCCTTGAAAAAAAGCAAAACCAAAAATCATAATCCAAAGTAATGGTGTCCAAAGTCACTGTCCACAAAAGAAAATCCAATGGGAAATAATAATTGAAAGCCATTGCTCCATGGGTAAATTGTGAAAGAAAAAGAAAATCCAACAGTGAACTATGTACAGACGAACAAGCCAGGGTCCATTATCCGAACAAAAGAAATGAAACCTATCTAACAACACTAACTAATAAAATAAACTACATACAAAAATGTGGCCAATGTCCAAAAGGTCCAAAATAAAGAAAAAAACAAAGGAAACCTAACACAAACTACATAACTATGTACAAGGGCAGCGGGATAGTCTGACAGCTCACTTTTGGATGTCCCGGGCCAGGGCATCATCGAACTCCTGCTCAATGTCCCGGAGACGGTCCTCCTCCATGGCCCTGAGGGTCCGCAGGGCCGTCGACTTGTCCACCTCCAACCCCCTGCGGATTGCCTCGAGGCACTCGGCCCGCCTCAGGGCCCTCCGCATGGAGTTCTCCGCCCTGACCATTGTGAGCCGTGCCTCTTCCGCCTGCTGCCGCTCCGCATCTATGGCATGGCCCAACCGCTGACACACGGAAGACACTCTCTGTCCTGGGTCCTCCTGCCCTCGGGCCGATGCCTGCCCCTCCGATGTTGAAGGCGCCAAGCCTTCATGGCTCCCACCACGTTGCTGCTGCTGCTGTGCCTCTGCCCGTGCACTGCCTCCTGCTGCCTGCACATCTTCCGCCGGCTGGGGTGCAGTCGTTGATGTGGCCACCCCTGCTGGACGTCCGACTCCCGACTGTGGCAGGGATGCCTCCTCCACCAGCCTGGCCGCACCGTCAGAGGCAGCTCCACAGGGCACCCAGGTGACTGATGGGTGGGAAGATGGCACGGAGGACGAATGGCGCGTAGGGGGTTCAGTTGAGGAGGGGGTCGTAGCAAGCCCCATCAAATGAGGAATCCGGCCTGGGTGACCTGTCCCAGTAGGCTGACGTGGTCAACGAGCCATTCGAGATGACGTGCAGTCTCCTCATGAAAAGACTGCAGGTCACCTCGCATGGCCCGTTGACGCAATGCCACACCAGTCAGGACAGGCTCAACCCGGACCCGGATAGCCACGTCCGCAGGCAGAGGAAGGCCAGTTGTCGTTTGCTCATCCCTTCCTGAAAACGGGTCTGGACGTAGGCATCCCTGCAGGTGCAAGATGATGCAGGGACAGGATCAGGGACAGGATTGCACACAGGCACCTCCGCGGCGGCCTGTGCTGCCTCCTGTCCCTGGTCTGCACTGCACCACTAGCACCAGTGGGATCCCCACCTCCAGACCCCGTCTCTGTTGCTTGCACGGCCTCCTCCTCCACCAAACCCCCCACCAACCTGGATGACTCCGTGCCATCTTCCCCCGTTGGGCCCTGTGGGGTCCCAGCTGCCCCTTCTGCTGCCGAGGAGTCCAACTCCAACCTCCGCCTCTTGGACCTCCCCCCGGCAGCTGCGGCCTGGGACGCGGCACCGGACTCCTCATTCCCCGACAAGATGACAACCTGGGAGGGGAGCCGGGCCTTGCGTCTCCGGCTGGCGGTGGGATCCCCGCCGCTGTGCTCCACAGCACCTTCTCCGCCCTCATCAGTCGACGCTGCAGACAGGGAGAAATAAAACACAGGCATCAGGGCACTGTACAATGGACACAAACACACATGACACTTGTACATGAGTGGCATTGGCAAACCTCAGACATGCCATCACAATCCCCAACACACATGTCATTTCAACTCACACACATGAGCCATACCACAGCCATATCGCAACTGCCAGCACCATCCATACACATACAACAGCATGAGCAGGCAAAGCTGAGCCAGACATCACATGCAACACAGGAAGTGCACCACACATGTACACACACCACCACACTTGCATGCATGTGTACACCTCTGCCAAGTGTCGCAGTGTTCAGATGGGCATCCATGTCACATCTGCCAATCAGGCTTCCACATCCCGCTGTCACATGCATCCATGTTGCATCACTGTTGCACCCTTGTCAAATACACACAAATGCACATGTACACAGTGCTGATACATGCAGCTGAAAACAACATACATGCGTGACATCACGGACATGTCTACTTACATACACATTCATCCAAACATGTGTGCCCACACAACTGCATTTGGCATGCAAGCCTACACACACAAGCACCATCCATGGCTCACACATGACAGCCCTCGCATGTGTTAGCCCCACGGCCCTGTACACCCCCACCCATACTCGACCCCATACAAACAGATGTGCAACCTGCACCCTACTGAAACATCACCACACGCACAGCTCACAATCAGGATGCATGTACACTTACCGCTCGACTCCAGACGGGTCTGCCTCTCAAGGACCTGGACGTGGAGTGCTGGGGATATGCGTTCCAGGACCCTCATTTGATCTTCCGATAAGTGGCCCCGGCGCCCCTTGGCATCCGCTGCCTTCAAGAGGCGCCGGGCCTTGTTCAGGGTCCTGGACCTGAAGTCCTCCCAGCGCTTCTTGACAAGTCGTGGACTGCCACCCTCTCCGCGTTGATGGCAGTCACGATGTTAGTCCAGATCTGAGTCCGTCCTTCCTTGTCGGCGCAGGAAATTCCGAAGAGGGCATCATATTGCCCCAGGACTTGCTCCACCAGGACACCAACTTCCCTGGCACTGAAGCTGGTGCCCCTCTGCCTCTCCGGCCTGGGGTTGTCAGTGGTGCCAGATGTTGCAGTGCCCGACATGACAACCCCAGAGGCAGAGTGGGTGGGCAACTGGGTACTGGGGCTGGGCTGTGGAGTGATGGAATCCCAGTCGGGAGTCTTCGGTTCCAGCAGTGGTAGTCCCAGCAACAGCACCCCTGGCTGATGTGCAGGCAGCAAATGGCACGGCACGTGGGCAGCAGGCAGTCAGGCAGCAGCAGATGGCAGGTGGGAGCATGCTCGGGGCTCTGGGGGGCAGTAGTTCGGCCTTCTGGGCAGGAGCGTGGTCTTCCGTGTGCTTATGCGTGGCCAGCTTGATACGGAGTGATTTGGCACGTGAAAATTCTGCACGTCAGCGTGTAATTCGAAGAAAGGCCCTTAGCGCGTAAGCGCGTAGCACGCATACGCAATTTCATTGGACAGAAGGCCCCTCAAGCGCAAGCGCCCCTGTGAAGTGACGCGCACAGGCGTGCATGGGCATTTCAGCACGCGTGAAAAACTGCACGTCCGCGTGTAATACGAGGAAAGGGCCCATGCGCGTAAGTGATGTGACGCGCGCGTGCGTTTCCCTCAGCACGAGTTAAAGGTGAGCGGGCCCAGCAGTTCGCTGTACATGCCTTTCGTGGAGACCGACGTGTGTTGCTGCTTCCAGTTGTTTCACGCGCCATCACAACTTCACAGCTATCAAGGACGTATCTCTTCTTTTGGCGGGGGTATTGGCTACGCGTGTTTTTCTGCATCGCGCTAGTCAGACGGTGAGTCGCACACGCTCTTTTTCCCACTGCGGGTGCCCCTGTGTATCGCACCCATTTTCGATGTCATAGTAGCCTGCGTGTCCCACGCGTACGCGTTATTCGTGTTACTGGGTGCCACCGCGTACTGCGGGAGGTTGAATCCACGCACATAGGCTGCAGGGTTGCGTGCACGGTTTTACTGCAGTTTTGGGGTGCCTGAGCGTTGCGTGACCCGTCACTACATCACCGGGGTCACATACAGCCTTGCAGGTGCAGGGGGGCTGTTAACATCTTGCTTCCCACCCCCTTCACCCCAATTGCCCAAGTCAATTGAGGTGTACACCTCCCATTGGCACCACTCCATCTGTGCCGGCACTACTACATCTGTGCCATGGTTGGGAGGCCACCAAAGGTGAGGGGCGCCTCAGCTGGGCGTCCTCCTCGTGGCGGGCGTGGCCGGGGAAGTGGCCGTGGTGACCAGGGAGTAGCGGGACTCCAGGGTGTCCAGGGCGGCCACATAGGGGGAAGAGGCAGGGGTGCGATACTTGAGCACAATGTTGTGCCATGTGTCGGTGCAGTCATGCCACCACCCCCTGTGGTTCCGGGGGATGCAGCTTCTGCATCTGGCACTGGCGCCCATGTGACCCGGCAGTCCGTTCCATCGACTGCCACGGGCCCAAGGGTAGTGGTAGCTGCAGGTGCAGCTGTGGACACCGCCACCCAGGCTCGGGTCTGCCAGCGCAGGCTGCGTTGGCACTTGAAGATCCCTTGGTAGATCTCCAACAGGCCAGGGGGGAAACCATAGGGGCAGGCCGGGCTGCTCAGACCAAGACACGTGTCCCTGGGGCAGTCATGTCATATCCTGCCCCGAACAGCCGGGTGTTGGAAGGTGCAGGGGCAGATGCACCCAACAGCACCCCAGTTGTGAGTCTGCAAACCAGGACCGTTGCGGTCAATGACCCTGCCACAGCTGATGTTGCTGCGCAGGGTCCATTAGTGGGCACCCAGCTGCCACTGACACAAGTCAGGCCTTTGGTCATCCCTCCATCTGCCACTCCCTTGGCTCAATCCACTGAACCCACTGGCCAAACTGGTCAGGGCGGCATTAGCCAGCCAGGGTCTGCGCCACAATCCAAGAGGAGGAAGGTTGCACCTGCAGCACACGCTGGGACCCCACACACAGCCACGACCTCCTGCACGTCGAGGAAGAAGCCTTTCTGTAAGAAGGAACTGGACTTCCTCGTGGACTACGTGCGGGGCCACAGCCGTGACATGCTAGTGGGTGCCAATAGTCAGACTATGGCTGCCCAACGTGACACCCACTGGAAGCATGTTGCAGAACATGTCAGTTCATTTGGCCATGAGGTGCGCACAGCGCAAGAGTGCAAAAAGCATTGGAATGACATCAAAAGCAGCACTAAGGCTAAGCGTGCCTCTAATTACAACTTGACTCTGGTGACTGGCGGTGGGCCTGCACCAGAGGAGGAAGAGCTCACTCCGCATGAGGCACTCGTTGCGGAGTTCATACCACCTGAATTGGTCCAAGGAGTGGGAGAGATGCTGGACTTTGATGCCCAGTCCAGTAAGTGTTGATGCGTGTTTGTTGAGGACGTGTGTGTTTCACTTGTGGGATGTGTTGTGCATGATTGCCGATACATGGGACGTGTACATGGTTCTGATGTGTAAATAATGCAATGCTTCCGTCATGCATGTCTCCTCTGCCTGCATGCGGGGACTAGATGTAGGCATGCTCCCTTGCCCCTCCTCCGCCACTCTGCACCCCAGTTCCACCTTTGCACTGGTGTTCTTCAATCTTGCCAATGTGTACTTTCTTGTTCATGCGTCCTGTGTAGATGCTAACTTCCAGCGTAGAATCTGCCAAACATATGCCCTGTGGTACAGCCTTAGTACTTGATGCAGGGTATCTCACTTGTACTGTTCGTAGGTCAGATGTCCCGCAGGGACATGAGTGCCCATTCATGCTCCATGTGCATTGCACGCATGCCCCTATGTGTCCTTGACTGGATGATCACTGTAATACAAGTCCTTGGTTACATACATTGCCTGCCATCTCATCAGCCTTCCCATGTCAACTGTGGCTCAGTCCTGCGTTGCACACATGTTTAGGGTCTGACAATCTGTGTGGCTCACAGGCCTCAGCCTGTTCAATTTCCAATTACTCTAACCAACGGTTGTTGTGTCTTCTTCACACATGGGCAGAATCCAGAGTTTTCATCATGTGTCCTGCTTACTGTCCCAGCATCATTCGCAGTGTTGTCACTTGAATCACATTCAGCTGTTGATGCCAGTCAACACTGCCTGTCAATACACAGGTGTATGGCCAGCCTTTTGATACCATGCTAGGCATCCCTGCTTTGGTACTGGGGGGGAGGGGTGCTTGGCTTCTAGATATGGTACACATTGAATGCACAATGCACGTGATGTCTGAATTTGCACTGCCTTCACATTTCCTGGCACACACCATGGAGTCCTTGTACATGTAGGTAGTGAGTGGCGTACACATTTTCTGCACTGCATAGACCCACTTCCATGGAAACTGCCACCTTTCAACAGGTCTGATCACAGAAGCAATTCAATGTTGACCCAGCATGCATGGCAGGTTATATGTTGTGTGTCACATGTCTGCCTGATGCGTTTGCTTTCGGTGTGTGTGTGTGTTGTGTGCTTCTGACATGTGTAGTGACCTTTTTTCTCTCTATTTTTCAGGTGATGACGCAATGGAGGCAGAGGATGGTGTTGTCATGCCAGACACAGGGTTGTTACCACTACATCAACCCGGCACTAGTGGGGGTCGTGGGGTGGTAGGCCACAAAAACCCCCAAGTGCTACAGTCCATCTTGTCTCTGGCTGCCTATGAGTCCAGCCTTGATGACGACTCTGACGTCCATGTTGAGTTGGATGAGCATCAAGTCCATGTGTCAGGGGTGAGTGATTCTGATGTGGACACTCCTCTGTATAAGATCCCTGCACTGAGAGATCAGACAGTCTTGGTTCCTCTGCCCGTGGTGGATCAGGACGCAGGGTCACCCTCCACACCAGTCACTGATGTGCCTGGGACATCACGTCGACGGGGGCATGTAGTCGTGCAGCCGCGGGCGGTGCCAACACAGCGAGGACCCCCGGTCCTTGGATCCCGCAGGGGTCAAGCCCGGCAACGCGGTTGCCGCGCGCAACCGCAGCATACTGAGTGGGAGCAAGACATGACTGCCAATTCAGAACGGCAGGGGGCAGCAATGGAGAACATCGCTGAGAGCATGGAGCATGTGGCCCGATCTGTGCTCCCCCCTGCTAGGCAGGTGCTTCTCCAGCAGCTGGCAGCACGGTCCACGGCCCGCTCGCTCAGGCTGGGCATGGCGGCCTCAGACAGGGCACACCAGGCTGAAATGTCATCTCTGCGTCAAGCAATTGCTGCTCATGCAGAGACGCACATGGATGCCCTGAGGGAGGAGTATGCTTCCCTCAGATCCACTCTGGGTGTCCTTATGATGTCCCAGAGGCAGCAGGCAGAGGAGAGGTTTGCACAGCTTGAGCGTACCATCTCGGCTGAGCTACAGGCTTGCCGGGAGGTGCAGCGGTTGTCCAGCCAGGCCTTGCAGGAGGAACTCTGTGTTACACGTGCTACCTTGCAAGAGGAAGCACGTGTTTCACATGAGGTTCTGCATGCAGACCTACATCACATCACCACACAGAACCAGGCTCACCCATCCGGCAGACTTGCTGCCGACGAGGGGCAAGCTGCGTCTAGGCGTGGCCAGGCTACTGTGCCACGTCCTCCTTTCCAGGATGAGCCAGACTCGGACGACCATCTATCTCCCACATAGGTCGGGCTGTGCAGGCGTTGAGCCCATGGAGGTTTTTTTTTTGGCTCAGCATCATCGCATGTGGATGTTGAGCAGCACCCTGTACCTCCCCCCTCCTGGGTGCCTCCCCTCCCCCCCGGGTCGTATGTGGCCATTTTTGATTTTTCTTTTAGTTTAGTTAGTTAAGTTTCTGTTTGATAGTTAGTTTAATTAGGTAATGTAGGTTTTCCATAGTTTGTGTATTTAGTTAATAGTTAATATAGTTTAAAATTGCTTGTCTATTGTGCTTTCATGTGATGGTGTGGTGCTTTGTGGCTTTTGAAGGCATCCACTGTCTGTTCCAGCTGGGCCCTTCAGGCTTGTCTTGTGTATGTGTTTGCTGCTTGGGGTCCTTGACTCACATATGCCACTCCTGCCTCCCTTATCCATGGGCTCGCAAGGATGGTTCGGTGTCACAAACTTTTACACAAGGGCTTTGGACTGTCATATCTGTGGCATGTCTGGTGCTGTGTGACTTGTGTTTACACCACTAGTGGGGATGATTTTGGTGTTATTGTCTACTGTTCAGCTTTTGCTAGATGGGTTGTTTCATGATTAATGTGTACATTAATTGCTATGCATTGTGTAGTATGTTTCTTATCTTTACTGTACACATGCTTGTTGCAATTCATGCTGTAGATAGTGTTCCACACTTTGGATGTGAAAGACGGACTGATGGTGTGATTTATGATGTGACTCTCTGACATGGTCAAGTAATGAGATGCCTGAAGAGACACACACAGATGACTTTGAAGCATTAATCATGTGTTTCATGCCCTTTCTGCAGGGGGATGGGCCTCCAGAGCACCTTTGCCAGCAGACATGGCCCATTGGACGACGGAATTCTGGACACGTTTGTTGGTGCCCACATGCACATGTGTGCACAAGCAGAGGCACAGGGATTGCAGACCTACATCCTAGAACTGCTGACGTGTTCCAAGGAACTCCAGGCAAGGTGAGCAGCACAGGGGGGCCACAACACAGCAAAGCTTGCACCAGGCGAGTTGCACATGCAGGCTTAGTCACAGCACTGAGGGTGAGCTTGGACGAATATTGGTGTTGAAGCACACAATGCAGCTCAGATGTGTTGGTGGACTGATGGCTGTTGATTGTAAGGGTGTCTGGGACACCTGCAGGGGCAGTGGCACATGCCCTCCGGTACACCAAGGTCCATTGAGGCACTTGTATCAACCATGTAGCCTTCCGAGACATGGAAAGGGGCAGCTCACAGGGACATACAGCAAGGGACATACTCGGGTGCAGTGCATTTCATTTCCATGTACTTTATGATAAATGCACTGCCAACTTTGTTTCGGTCATGGTGGTACGCAACTTACTCTGAAGTCATGGCTTGCTATCTGGGTCTGTCTGCTTACCCAGGGAACATTGCATGTTGTGTGAATTGTGACACATTGGTGTTCCATTTGCCACGCCCCCACCGGCGGCTGACTTACTGCATTGACTGTGTATGACCCGTCACAGGGGTAATGTTATATATGGGTACGAAGCATCTACACCAGATTGTCTGTTTGTAGAGTAGTTTGTTGCTATGGGGCATGTTTGGTGGTGTGTTTTTGTGTAATTGGCACGTACAGGTTGTTGACTGTGGCTCTCTTTGCAGCATTGCAGTGCTCCTGTAACCGGACCTGAGAGTGCGCAGGCAGGAGGCCAGCACTCAAAACCAGAGCTAAGTGTCTTGTTGTTTTTCTTTCAAACTGCTCTGCATAGGCTTGCTGCGGGGTGCACTAATGCATGGATGTATGTGTGATTCAATTTGGTATGTTTTTTTCCCCCTAATCACCCGGAATCCTATGCAATTTTGAACCCTGTACCCTCTACCCGGTGTTCCTGCTTCCCGTACCTATCCAAGCAACGTTCCCTAACCCTCTTTCCCCGCTGGGGTTGCGGATGCCAGTGTAAGCCCCGAACTTGCAGGCGCCAAAACCCTAGAGTGGGTGGTTGGTCCGTACCACTCCTAAGCCTGGACTACAGAAGGCCATGACAATGATGTCCAAGTTTGTTTGGATTGTGTATGTGTTCATGCAGGTAGTACATTTTCGTGCATTCCCTAGTTTCATGTGTCATTCCTCCTCCCCTCTCCTGCCACTCATTCCAGTTATCCAGTGCGCCAAAACCTGTCCCGACTGCATATCCCTGAACCTCCTTCCCCACCAGGGTCTCAGGGGCCTGTGTGAGTTTGACCTTGCAGGCACCCGGGACACGGTGGGGGTGGTTGTTTCGTGACACTCCCACGCCTGTACACGGGACCTGTGACAGTACACATCCGTTCATGGTGCATCATCCTATGTTATGTACCACACATGGTTCACATCCTGTTGTGACATTGTTTTACTGTGCTACCTTGGTTGTTGCATCATTGTGGTAGTACTTGGCCTTTGTGAGGTACTGCTACGTCAAGTCATCTACTGGAGGGTGTTCGGGTTCGTTTTTATGGCTTGGATTTTGTGATTTTGGAAATGAGTGTGGATTCTGAGGGTGCAGGCACCTTTTTACACACAAGGTGGGAGATGGTGACGAAGGGTAAAGGTGATCCTGTGGCCAGGTGGAATTGAGGGTTGAAGGCTCCATGACCCAGGTGCAGTTGTTCAGTGGGTCATGGTCATTTGTGAGGGGGGGGGGTTGTTGTTGATAGTTGCCTTGCCCTGCAGTGTGATGGGAACTCTGACATTGTAATGGTGGTATCCTATGTACATGTTGTGTTGTGCTGATCAATGCCTGTTCATGTGTTGTGTTTACCTTTCAGGTGTGAGGGGATAGTTGTGGTTTGACATGCTGGGGTGTACACATGGTGAATGTTCACATGTGATGTGTAGAGAACACTGATGGTCACTTGAGTGCACATGCATATGTTGAGTGCATGTCCTTGCAGACCCACACACTTGCACTCTGATGCACTACATGTACTCCCACCCTTGCATATCCACGTGTACAATGTTTGCCTTCTGGTGGCCACTGTGTCCCTGCAGCACATGTTCTGTGACCAATTATGGATCCTGTACATGCCTAATTTGCTTTTTGATGTGGTCTGTCGCTTAGATGTGATGCTCAGGGTGTGCATCACACACAATGGCTGTTCACTGTGATGTGATGTGATGTGCGCTGAGCAGTGTGTTGCAGGAGTAGGACACAGCACACAGAAGCTGCAGTGTTGATTTTGCAATGCACAATGTGCATGCAGACAGGCATTCATTGTTATGTTCTGTCTACAACTCTTGTAATGCATGTTGAAATGTCTTATTTTGGGTGGGAGGTTGTTGGTCAGTCATTTCATCTGATTCCAGGTCAGGCATCATTGTCTGATGCCACTGTACATTTTGGACATGGCAATGTGTACCTTATTGTTACTGTGTTGGTGTATGGGTATTGACATAACAGTGATGGCCATGGCCTGTTTTGCAGGTGTGTGTGATGCACACCTTGCATGTCAGGGTCATCCGCTTCTCAGAGCAACTAGCTGGGGGTAGATCTCTCTCCGCGGCAGGGCCCTCCCTCTGGAACAGCCTTCCTGCCTCACTTGAACTTGAGGGGAACCATCTCCGGTTCGGGAAGCACCTCAAGACCTTCCTCTTTGCTTCTGCTTTCTCTCTGCCTCTCCCTTGCAGAATTCTTCACTGGAACTGCACTGGATCTGCAACTGGGCCACTCTCACCGACCTCGGTCCCTGGCCCAGCCACTCTCCACTTGCACTGCCTCCCTGGCAACCCCTGCACTGCGGTACTGTCTCTCTATCCCTACAGCCCCCCCTTCCCAGCACTTGTCTGCACTTACCTTTGCAGTTGCCACCAGCTGACCTATGTATTTGTTTTTTGGTCTACTTCCCCTGTACTGCACCCCCCCTCCCCTTCCCCTTGCACTTTTCCCTTCCCCCTACCCCTGCACTTGCACAATCTAAATGACACCTGGCCTTGTAGTACCGTTGTCTGTCTTCCCTTGTTCCCCCTCCCTGCCTCATCGCACCTTGAAATACTTGTGTATAGGCCATATCATGTCATATGTCATATCTGTGCCTTTTGGTCACACAGGATAGCTTGTGTTTAAGTAGCTAGGGATGCAGATGATGTGGCACTTCCATGGCAACTATCTCAGGGTGGTAGGGTTGTGACAGTTGACTGTCATCATCGATTGTCACCTGGTATGTGCCAGGCCTGTGTGCACTCCGCAGGGGTGGGAGTTTAGGTGAAAAATGTGGCCACAAGCTGGGTCCGGGCTTCCTCGCCACATGCCCTGTCCCCTCCCATGGGCAGCGCCTGTGCCTGTGGTTGGGGATGTGGGAGCACCACCATGTCCACTGGGACGCCCTGCCATGTTGCAACATTGTACAGGACACATGCTGCCACAATGATCCTGCACACTACTGGTGGTGCATAGAGTAGTTGCCCGCCAGAGCGGTCAAGGGAGCGGAAACGTGACTTGAGCACTCCGAATGTGCGCTCCACTATGGCCCCGGTTGCAATATGGGCGGCGTTGTATCTTATCTGGGGTGGAGTGGTGGGGTTCCGGATTGGCGTCATCATGTGGTTGCTCAGAGGGTAGGCACTGTCCCCTGGGGAGGTGATAATAGTTGAGATTATTAGCGTTTGGGTATTTGTCTATGTGTGACTTGCATGCATGTGCAAGGGCATTTGTACTCACCTAGGAGCCATGTGTCGCCATGCTGCCCAGCTTCCAGGGCCCAGCTGAGGGCGGACATTCTGTATATGAAACTGTCATGGGTGGAGCCAGGGTAGTTTGCATAGACAGAGGTGATGATTCCCTTTGCATCGCATACCACCTGTACATTGATGGAATGCCAGTGCTTGCGGTTTCGGTAGATGTGCTCAGTGGCCCTAGGTGGACGTAGGGCCACATGGGTGCAATCTATGGCACCGAGCACTTTGGGGAAGTGTGCCACCCTGAAAAAATCCAGGACAACGGCCTGCCTTTCTGCGGGTGTTCTGGGCATGTATATGTGCCTGCGGACTGAGGGGCACGCTGTCATGATTGCCAGTACCTGGTGTAGGCAGCGTGACTGCGTGGCCTGTGAGACCCCCCCACTATGGCAATAGTCCGCTGAAATGACCCAGTGGCCAAAAAATGCAGGACATTGAGCAGCTTCTCCAAGGGGCTCAATGCTTGGGAGCAAAGGGTGAGGGATGTAAGGTCATCTTCCCACTCCCTGACCAGGTCTAGGATGATGTGGGGTGGAAACCTATACCTGCCATAGACCTGGTCGTCAGGCATCCCAAAAAGGCTTGTCCGTGGTGCGAAAATGCGTGCCCTGGCTATTCTCCTCCTCCTGCGGTGTCCCACGATCAGTGCTGCGACAAATGGGGCATTCATCGTAGCTGTATATACGTGTTTGTTGTTTGCGCGCACTTTTGTACTGTGCGCGGGGACGCTTCCGCCTGCCTTCGTGTGGCGGATGCGTTGATGCCTGTGTGCGTCTTTTGCCGTGCGCGGATTTCCCGTTTTCGGATCCATGAATACGGGTTGTTCGCGTGCGTGTGGGCGTTCCGTGTAGTTCCCTGCAGTACTTCCCCAGTTACGCCTTCTTTTTCACGCGTTGTTCCCCATTCCGTGTGTTACGCCCACTGTTCCGCCCACTTTGGTTGTGTGCGCCGCGCTATGTGCGCTTTTGCTGTGCGCGTAGCGTACGCCGTGTATGCCTGCGTGCGCCATGGCTGGATTGGGCGCACTGACAGCGGGAAGCACGCGCAGCGTCTTCCTTGAATCGCACGCGTGCACGTGCGCGCACGTTTGTTCCATGAATCGGCCCCTATACGTGTTGTCAGGATTGTTTGTTGCGTTTCTATGAAGTACTAACATTTGCAACCACAATTGGTCTGAACTGTGTAAGTAAATGTTGTCAACTATTGGTGGTAATTGAAATAGAATATTCATTGCTGCATTTGCTTAGAAACTTACACCATTTACATTTGAAAGTTTAAATGTACCAGGTAGTTCTGTATCTGAGTGCTTTTTTTGGAGTTTGTATTTCTTCTATGAAGAAGTACCTGGTTTACTTTCTCTAATAGGTTCTTTTTTGATTGTGGTACTTGATGAATTAGTACTTTCTTTTAATCTCTTTGGAGGATTTGCAGTGACATGCTGTTGCACTTCTGTTTGATTTAGTTTTCTTTTAGAATATTTTACTTTTTGTGGAATAGGATCTGTTTTTAGATGGGGGGTGTATAGTGAACGAAGTCTATTGTATTCTGAAATGCAAGTAATATCAGCGTTTACTTTACTTGCATCAAAGTTGATTAGAAATAGACCGTCAAGTGTACGTAAGTGTGATAGTGCTATGTAGCTCATGCCTTATTTAAAGACTGTGTTGCCAATGTCTACCAATGCTTTGTCTAGGTTAAGACTTTGTGACTTATGAATGGTGACTGCGTATGCAAGAGTTAGAGAACATTGTTCTCTTCGTACACACATGTCATTGAAAAGAAGAAATTGAGCTGTTGAGCTATCCTTTTCACTTCTGAAAGTTTGTCAAACAGAATATTGACAAACTGAATGTTGTTGTCACATGGGTATGTTTGAAAGCCAACAACTGTACCCAGTGCTCCATTAACTAGTCCTTGATCCACGTCAAGGTTACGTTTAAGCATTACTTTGAAATTTAGGGATAATTTTAAATACAATTATTTTTTCCAATCCAGCTGTGTTGGAAATTGAATGTTCTAAACTATTTAGTCTTGTTGTGGCTTCTTCACACATGGGTAGTGTCATACCATGTATGTCTAGTTTGTCTGTGGCGCTAATTTCATTTATTGGTTGCATTTCTTTTTTTAACATTGTTTCATTGAATTTGAAACAGTTTGCAAGAGTTGGCATTAAGGCCATACAATAGACATCTTTGTGGGCTAATTGTTCCATAACATCCGTAGCACATGTACTATGGCCATAAAGTGCATGAATGTGCCGGGTTTTCAATATTGCTTATGCTTCTTGAGACAATATACCAACTCTAATACTTTTTAAGATGTTGGCATAAGTGAGATCTGCAGATTGCTGCATGTTTTCTGTTAATTCTCTGTATTGGAAATGTTGCCAAAGGTTGACATTTCCTATGCTGCCAACAGTTTTGTGTCCTAAGGTTTTAAAAATAGGCTCACCTCTCACTGGTGTCAATTGAAGATCTCCGAAAACAATAATGTGTTTTCCTCCAAAGAGCTCTTCGTAGTTTGTTTTGAGAACTTCTTGTAATCTGAGGTGAATCAAGGCCAACATTAGGTTGGAGACCATGCTCACTTCATCTATTAGTAGCATTTGCATTTGTTTTAATACTCTGCGTAGTTCCATTGCAGCTTCTGCTGAAAGTTTTTAATAATCTAATTTGTTTTGGTGTTCTACTGGCAGGAGTAGTAATTGGTGTAAAGTGACACCGCCTATGTTGTAGGCAGCTAAACCTGTGGGGGCAGTGACAACAGCTGACAGTTTGTTGTTTGTCAATTGTTGACGGAATTTACTGATGATTTTGATTAAGAATGTTTTGCCAGAACCAGCTTCACCACTGACGTACAATATTATAGGTTTGTAATTTTGGCAGGTGCATTCTTTGTTTTCATGTTGTACACCATGTGCAATTTATTTTGTTACTTCTTTAAAAATGCTACGTTGTTCATGTTTAGTTTTGATTGTAGAATAGTTAAGTCTTCTTTATCTTCATACTGACACATGGTGTTTTCTACTTCTGTCATAGCTAATTCTGCCTCATTTGCTATTAATGGCTCTCCCAGTGGTTCTTGGCTTCCTGTTACAGAAGGTTGACTACTGTCAGGTAGTGTCCTTATCTAGTTGGGCCTGCAGTTCTTCTTCGTGTTGCTGTTCATTGTGCAACATTGTTTTGTACTGTGTAAAGTTTACATCAGTTATAGTGCTTTCATTTGCTTTGAAAGCGTCTTCATAGGGTTCATAGTTATCTAGTATTTCTTCTTCTTTTCTCCATGGTTTAAAGAGTTGTAGCAGGGACATGTAATATAGTTCTTTATATTGAGGAGTCTTTAATGACAATTTGATATGATTAATTAAATTTGGTTTGGTGAGTTTTACTAAGCTGCCTTCACAATTTGTCACTCTTTATCTACCTTTTGTTTCATCGGGTTTTATATTATTTTTGTATGTGAAGTTTTGAGCTATGTGGTATAGACACATGGTTTCTAAAGTGGTACTTCTGTTTGGATAGTATGTGTCCAGCAAATTGTTTTTTAAAATGTCTTGGCTGTTGGGATCATGTTTGGCTATTGTTTCTATATCTTGGCATGATTTTAGAACTCTTTTTCTATATTTAGCAGGACCAAGACTTAGCCGTACTATATTTTCAGATTTTCCATACAAAGCAGTACCAGTTAAACGATCTGCTGCTTCATAGGAGCCACATTCTCTATGGGAGAGCCTTTTTATGCCCAAGCTGTATAATTTTTGAGACAGTGTTTTGTCTGATAACAGGTCATTCCAGAGGTCTTGTAGCTCTGTTTTTTCTGCTTTGGTTAAGTATGCTATAACATATCTTGCAACTGCAGTGGAATTGTCTGCAATGTACTGCACATCTATGTTTGCATTCCATAAGTGGGCAATAATTGGATTGTAGTCATTGATATATTTTTCTTATTCTGTTCTTTTTATGTAATATGTATTTTTAGGTGATTTGCCTTTAACACTATGTCTAACTGAAGGCATGAAGCTGTTCACTTGACCTGTTTTTGTAACCAGTCTAGGGAAACCAAAACAGCATTTGGTGTAGTATTTCCCTTTGTTTTTGTATTTGCGACGACAAAATTTGCCGCATTTGTGTCTTTGAAATTGTAAAATTTGTGCTTGAAGATCACTATTTGTTGCTTCTGATGGAATTTGACAAGTGACATATTTTTCAATAAACTGTAAAACAGTGGCGTCATTGTCTTGACCAAATTTAGGAGCATCTTTAATCCATAAAAGCATGTGGATATGTGGTTCTCCCCTGGCTTGGTATTCTTTTCTCCAAAAGAAGTGTTGCACTTCTCCAAGGGGAAGAGCAGTTTTATTACAAATAAAGTGTAGCATAGCAATGAAGCGATGGTGAAATATCTTGAAACATTAACAGGATTTAGAGAACAAAGTTCTCCAGGTGTTAGTATATCTATGTTTGTTTTGTTTTTGTTTGATATGCGTAGGAAATCATGTAAATCTTCCCATGCATATTCTGCACAACTTAATGTAACAAACCAAGTGGGTGGGCCAAGGTTTCTTATCATACAACGTACATCTCCGTGACATTGAAACCGGTATTCTTTAGTACCACGCATATTTGCTAATAGATTTGTAATATTTGATTGTAAAACCTCATCTTTTTGTTAAACTTTTTGTAATAATTGTGTAGCTGACATATTTTGAAAGTGGGATCCTGAATTTAACGTGTTTGCAACTCCGTAACATAAAGTTGCTAGTTCACTTTCAAAGAGTAGGTGGAATATGCATTCCACATTTTGTCTAAATCTGGAATCTTCAGAATACATCCGTAATGAGCGTTATTCTGATGCTGTTACTTGAATAGGTCTATCATCGTACCTTCCTCCTTTGCCAGTAGGAAAAAGTAGAGGAAAAGCACGTGCTTCTATACTTTTTTCCCATATGCTGATTGGTGATCCTTTTGTTTGACGCATTTGGTAAGTTTCTAGTGCATCGTCTACGGTGTCATTAGAATGCAATGGGTGAATTGTATAATGGTCTAAAGTATTGGATATTGTAGCAGGATCTAGGAGCTCAAATTGACCAGCTTCTTGTGTCTCTTGAATTATTTCAGTGGTATCCTTCAAGTTTTCTTCAATATTAATTTCTTTGTAGTATTAATTATTGTCTTTTAGATATTGCAAAGCTTGTCTAACTGCATGTAAATCTACCAGTTGTTGCCAACATTTTTTGTCTTTTCTAGGTTCACCATTTACTAAAATAATTAAAGATTGTTCCATTGGACGTTGCACTCCTAAAGTGTGTACATTTTCTTTTAGATCTAATGGTAAATACACTACTTTTCCACGAATACCTTTCACTAATTCAGAGGGAGGTAATTTTGCTGTTTTTGGTTGAAGGCGTATTATTGCTTGAAAGGGGTGTACTGTTTGAATTATGATGCGCTCATATAAATTGAGTTGTTGTAGGGATTTTGGTAGTGGAAATAATTCCAAATTATTTGTGATAGCCCGTGAAGGAGTTTGGTTGTTGTCAAGTTTTGTTTGTGCAGTAATTACAAATTATTAAGGGGTCAATTATTTCGTATTTGTTTTCTGCTACATGGTAGAGAGCTAATTCAAACCATTTAGAATCTTCATTGTCTTCTATTTTGTATGTTAGGTCTACAGTTTTTGTGTTACTTTTATAAAAAGTTCTACGGCAACATACACACACGATTTGGTATTTCAGTATTTCTTTTTTGTATGTGTGTAGAAGAAGGTTGCTATGCATAGAATTCTTGCTAATTTGCTTTAAAGCTATTTCATTCTGTAAGTGGTTTTCACTTTCAAAACATTTTTTCTGGACATAGTCGATTTCTTCAAGTAGGCCTTTTTCTGTACCATGTAGAAGAATGTTATTTAAATTGGCTAGTGCTAAAGCAGGACTTTTAGCATAGTACAGTTTATAGACTAGATTTCTTATAGCTGAATGATGTGTTGATAGCATTTTGATATAATGGAAGGTGGTTTTGCAAATAGGTCCTGAAATGCAGGCCAATGAATGTCCTTGTAGTCCTGTGTACTTACGCACTGGACAGGTATCCATATTTTGCAGTAGTTTAATTTTCATTTTGTCTTTGCCTTTCACATATTGATTGAGGAATTGGCGTAAAGATTTGAAAGATTCTTTGGGAATGTTACATATTGACGTGCATGGCCATTTGTATACTAGACGTTCTGATTCAGTTGAATGGAGAGGTAATTCTAAGTTTTCTGGGGATATTTTTGTAAGCAGTATTTCTTGTTCCATTACGCTATTATTAACTTTTTCATAACATCGTCCACTGCTATGGATGGCAATTGTGCTTGTTTGCTTTTGTTTGTATGCTTCGTCATTAAAGTATGGTTCTGTGCTTGTAGTGTGACTCCGTTTACTTCCAGAGATACTTAACAAGTTATTTTTGTTGACATTTCGTTTATTGAGAAGTCTTTTTTGTAATTTACTCATTAGTTTTGTTAGTGGTTTCATTTTGTTTAACACTAAAATAAATAACTTGCACCGTCTATCAGTGCTTCTAAAATTAATTTCCTACGATAGGTTTTAAGGGTTGAGTTTGATTTCTATCCTGTTTTTAGAATATTTTGCAGGACTCTGTGATGGAACATTTTTGCTAAAATACTTTTTTTGGTATGCTTAGTTTGGACTATATCAAGATTTATAGGAGCAGTTTGATCTGTAGTGGTAGCTGATTTTTTGTTAATTGATTTGCGGTTTGTTTTACATTTTGATAGAGGAGGCAAAGTTTCTGTACTTGAAGTTTGTTTTGTTTCACTAAATGACTGTATTACTTGTTTTGTTTTAATTTTTTTACAAATTCTGCTAGAGATGGATGCTTGTTTTGGACACTTCTATTTTCATTTGCTCTGTCTCTGCGTTGTTTTCTACGGACTTGATTTTTGGTAGGCATTCTTTAAGGTCTGTTGAAAAAAATAAAGAAGGTATGGGTTCGGGTGTTCTTAATGTATGTGTGCTGTTTGCAGGAGTGTGTGAGTAAGATAATAAAGATGTATGTAATGGGGTGTGATTGTGCATTGGGCAACTACAACTAGTTGGGATGGCTATAATTTAATTTATGTGCTACTAAACTGGGGTTCAGAAGATAATAGAAAGTAAGCTGGTGGTGGCGAGAAGTAGAAATAGTAAATCTAATAGTATACAATTAAAACAGTTGTTTGTATTATAATATCAAAATTCTAGGGGTTCAGTTGGGTTATTTGTGTGTCGAAAACTAAGAAATTGTGTGTCATTTTGCCTGTAAATCTCTGTTTAAAAAATGGGGATTTGTAGACAGAATGGTGCCAATCTCTATTTTTAGATATAGAAATAGTATGAATTAACCTTACAGTGTGCTTGAATAATATTACAAATAATATGGTGGTATTCAACCTACTTTCTTTCTGAAATGAGCAGGTGTCTTCTTAGTTGTTTTTTGTACTTAAAATGTGGCTGCTTCTTTTCAGGAGGCAAGTCTTCACTGCAATTGTAAAGGAAATAATTAAGGAATTTTGTTTGTATATAGCATTGTTTTTAATTTAGACATTGATTTTTTTAATTGACATTGACGCTTAGTGCCTTCCTCAAAATCATGAAAACTATCTTATTCAAATAAGATGTGTTGCACCAGTTGAATATATATCATATGTTCTTAATGCATAAAATGTATTGTAATGACTAACTGTACCAACCAAAATATCATATGTATGCCCTGTGGACTTCATAATGTACCACTTAATACCACTATTTCTGTAACTAAGCTCTTGTAAGTAACAGCGCCTCAATGCCATGGGCTGCTTGCACTTTATATAAATATAAGTAAATACATGTTTACATTTTTGTACTAGTATTGTTTTTTGATTTTTGAACATACTGTGTCTATGCAATTTCTTTTGGGTATGTTAACTTTTAATTGTGTACATTAACTATGTTAGTTCAACGTGCTTTGAAAATGTGAGTGTAAAAAGAAATTAAATAGCAGATAGGTTTAGAAGTGACAATTGATTTTAGGAGATGGAAAAAATGACAGTACATTCTTTTTATAGATTATACAAGGTAAAAGTCAGTTAATTTGTTTATAGGAATCTATAAAAAATGTACAAGTACTATATAGAAAATATGCATACCTGTATTTTGTGTTCATGCATATGGATATGCAAGCAGTTGTAATCAGAAATCTTGGAGTCTTGTACAGTATTTCTAGTAGAAGGTGCTTTCCAATGATATGACACTTGTACTCAGAGAGATTAACAGTACATTGAAAGTGCTGATCTATGATGATGCAGTTAGATCTACAGGTCTTGGATGTGATTGGTGGATGTTCATGTGACTTCTTAGCTATATCCAATGAGGGAATGGCACAGAAAGTGAAAAGGAAATGGTAGAAGGACTGTTCATGTTACGATATGTCCGCAGGCATGACGGTAGTCCGCGGACATCGGGTGTTACATCTGGGGATTTTTGGGTTGGGGAGCCATGCAAATGAGAATGAGTAGAGAAAAGGATTGGTCAAGAAAGTTCAGTGGGTGTGCTGTGCCAGGAGAGAGTTTTTCAGATACTCTTTTTGCTGAGAGAAGAACAGATAGCTATGGCTGTGTGTTTCAAAAAACAGATTGTTTGGATTTTGGGAGACTCGTGGATTCATTGGTTGAAGGTGCATGCAGAAAGCTGTGGAGTAGCTGTAGATCTTGCATTCCCACATGTGGAAGTGCAGTGGCATGGAGTACGTGGAATGAAGTGGTTGGACTTGCTACCTCGCTGTGCTACTTTGGAAACAGAGCAACATCCAGACATAATTGTAATTCATTGTGGAGGGAACAGTTTAGGACATGTGTCTGGAATTTCTTTGCAATTTGCTCTAAAAGAAGGACTTAGGAATGTCATGGACATGTTTCCAAATTCTCAAATAATTTTTTCACGTATTGAGACAAATGTGGCTTCGTTCTTCTTCATTTGGTCCACAAATGGAGGAAGCAAGGCGCAATGTCAATAAGGCTGTTTGTGCGTTTCTAAAAGATTTTGGCATGTCCTCTTTTCACAATGAAAATATTATGTTTTGTAGTACATTCATATTTCGCAGAGATGGAGTCCATCTTACTTATGCCGGCAATCAGATTTTTTTGAGAAATGCACAAAATGCATTGCAAACTTTTTGGGAATTACAGCATCCATTTTATAGTAGGTGTTGAGAATTCCAAATGTTTCAAACACAAATAAACACCACCAAAAGGCTCTTTTCAGAGCCACCACTTCATCCCAGATAAAACTGCAATGGTTATGATAGGGTAGCACCCCAAAATTTCAGATGTCCGCGGACTGTCCGCGGACTTCTAAAAAATACACAGAGTCCTGCTTCATTTATTTTCACTTCTATTTTTTAACTGTAAAAGGAAGCTCTGAAAAGAGCCTTTTTTATTTTTGTTGTTTTAATTTTTTTTTTTGGTTTTTTATACAAGACACACTAGGAGACGAGGGGAAAGGAGGGTAAGGGGGGACACCAACCACAGGGATAAGAAAGGGCGAGCTGAGAGAGGAAGATGTAGAGTGGGTTTCACTTGGGTAGTGAGCAAACTTTTTCGTGCTCTGAAACGATAGCCTCAAAAGCATAACGAAATCTCTCCCCCCTGCACAGTACTGCGTGGCAGTACATACACACAACTGTGACCCTCGAAAGGTAAGGGTCATCAGCATTGCATATGGCCTGTGAGTCAGCTTGAGGAATACGCTGTCCCGCAGGAGTGTTCCTTGTGGTGACAGGATCTGAAACAGAGGATGAAGTAGAGGAAGTCAACCTGCTATGCTCCTCGCAATGTACAACCTTGCGAATGGCCCCCGAGTGGAATGACCTTAGGTGTTGCTTCATGGTAGTTGTCCCAAAGCTGTAAGAACCAAGCCTCCTGCGACTGAGTACCACTTTGCACTCATTGCAAGTGACTTGGTTCGCACGCACCTGAGGACCATTACTACGAATGGTAAATAACCGCCACACCCAAGACTCACGTCGAGTGCGGGTAGTACGGACTTCCCTACCTCATTCTCATCATCCTCTTCTTCCTCCTGTGCATCCTCACCCCTGTTCCCCTCTTCAGGCCCTTGGAGAGGTGGTGGTGGTGGAGGGGGCGGGGGTGGTGCTGAGGCAGATGCAGCACCAGGTGGCAGTAGTGGAGCCAAGGATGCCATCAAGATTGTGATGGAAATCTGCAAATTTGCAGGAAAATTCGCTGTGCTCTTTGGATAGCCAGAAACACAATGAGAATTAGCTCTAGGGCGTGGTCTTTTATAGGGGTGCGTGTCCGCAGACAGATCGAACACCAAAATAAAGGTTCAAAAAGTCCCAAAAAGTATGTAGAAAGTCTGGAAAGGTAGTTTAAAATTGTTCGCGAACACGAACAGTGTCCGCAATTAGAACACACGCTCAGCGTGGGCGCGGTTACATGATGGCTTTGCGAACACGTCTGCGAAGGGAGCTGTTGTCATCAGGACACCAAATGCACTGAAACTATTTTGCGCATGTGCGTTGGTGTTCTACAGACACTGTTCGGGTCCTTGGGTGATTAAAAGTGCGTCACAAGTGAAACAAACAGTTACGGACAGGCGTTTGTTCTTAGAACAGTTTCACCTTGTATGTGAACAACACAGACAGGCATAGCATTCTCAGGACACCCCCATTTTGTTTATTTACGAACATTCCGGGACACTTGATGTGTTCTGAGAACAGTTTCAACTTGCCTACGAATAGTAAGGACAGGCATAGTGTCCTCAGGACACCCCCAGTTTCAACTTGCCTGCGAACATTACAAACAGGCTAAGCTTCTTCAGAACACTTCCATTTTGTTTCTTTACGAACATTTTAGGACACAGTTTGTGTTCTTAGAACAGTTTCAACTTGCTTGTGAACAATACGGACAGGCATAGCGTCCTCAGGACACCCCCATTTTGTTTATTTACAAACATTTCAGGACACCGCGTGTGTTCTTAGAACAGTTTCAACTTATTAGCGAACAATACAGACAGGTATAGTGTCCTCAGGACACTCCCATTTTGTTTATTTACGAACATCCCAGGACACATAATATGTTCTAAGAACACTTTCATCTTGCCAGCGAACAATACGGACAGCGTCGTCAGGACATCCACATTTCGTCCATTGCCGAACATTTCAGGAGACAGCTTGTGTTCTTAGAACAGTTTCAACTTGCCTATGAACAATACGGACAGGCATAGCATCCTCAGGACACCCCCATTTTGTTTATTTATGAACATTTTAGGACACTGTGTGTGTTCTTAGAACAGTTTCAACTTGCTAGCGAACAATACAGACAGGTATAGTGTCCTAAGGACACTCCCATTTTGTTTATTTCCAAACATCCCAGGACACATAATATGTTCTAAGAACACTTTCATCTCGCTAGCGAACAATACGGACAGCGTCGTCAGGACACCCACATTTCGTCCATTGACAAACATTTCAGAAGACAGCTTGTGTTCTTTCAACAGTTTCAACTTGCCTGTGAACAATACACACAGGTATAGCGTCCTCAGGACACCCCCATTTTGTTTATTTACGAACATTTCAGGACACCACGTGTGTTCTCAGAACAGTTTCAACATGCTAGCGAACAATACGGACAGGTATAGTGTCCTCAGGACATTCCCATTTTGTTTATTTACGAACATCCCAGGACACATAATGTATTTTAAGAACACTTTCATCTTGCCAGCGAACAATACAGACAGCGTCCTCAGGACACCCCAATTTCATCCATTGACGAACATTTCAGGACACAGCGTGTGTTCTTACAACACTTTCAACTTGCCTGTGAACAATACGGACAGGCATAGCGTCCCCAGGACACCCCCATTTTGTTTATTTATGAACATTTCAGGACACCGCGTGTGTTCTTAGAACAGTTTCAACTTGCTAGCGAACAGTACGGACAGATATAGTGTTCTTCGGACACCTCCATTTTCGTTTCTTCACGGACATTCCGGACACCCGCGCTGTCCGTGGACACCTAAATTGCTTTACAAAAAAAAAAAAAAAGAAATTAATTAGAACACAATATAAAAATTGTACTTTATTTTACATGCATGTTAAATTTATGACAGAGAGGTTGAGGCAGAAACTGAAACGGGAGAATTAGGGGTTTCAACAGGATTTATATGAGGTGAAGAAGGGATGGAAGTCTCATCAAAACGTTTTGGTTCTTGGAGAGGGTTTGGGTATAATTGACTGGGATATGGTGTTGGGGGACAGGTACATGTGGGACAACGGTACGTAGTTTTCTGTTTGAAATGATCCTCTACAAAGATTTTTCAATTATTAAAATTTGCCAACAGTAGGTCCATTTGTTCTTCTATGTTGTGAAGAGTCTTATACACTACAGCTTTTTCTGTAGTACTTTCAATTTTGGTACGCTCTGTACAAAAAAAATATATATATGTTAAATGTATATAAAATAATATTAATTAATTGGTTTATATTGTAAAGTGTCTACCATTAGATTCACTATTTTCTGACATTTCCTCATGTGAGAAATGCTCCTCTAGCCACTCCAGAGTACTAGACATTTCTTTGAGAAAAAAAAAACATAATATCAATGTTTTTTGTATCTACTACAGAAAGTTTACAAATATATGAGTAAAATGTAGTAAACTTACTATTTCAGGTAAGGTGTGTTCTGAGTGGTCTGTAGATCTTCTGTTGTTCTTGGTTGTGGAGTTTCTCTGAGTTAATCATGTTGGAAGCTTATCTTTCTTCTTTTGGTATATTCCATTTTAGAAAATATTGTATTTAAATGAATGATTAGTGTGTTACATATATGGGTTACACTTCTTAAGTATTACTACATATAATGTGTATGTGTGCTGGTTTGTGAATTTGTAAAATGTTCATATGCTATGATATAACAATTAAACATACCCCCCCAGAGTTTTTGGGTGGTGGTGCTGTTGTTCGAAAATGTCCACGGACATTAAAAGAGTTCGCTGACATCAAATTCAGTAGAGGGGGTTCAGTATGTTCCATATTACATGTACATAAAGTCAGAGTTATTATTGTTAAGTTGTGCTACTAAAAACCTATGAAATTCAGTGAAAAAACTTTGTTAAAGGGATGTTATGGTTAAGTTGCGCTACTAAAAACCTATGAAATTCAGTGAAAAAACTTTGTTAAAGGGACATTATGGTTCCAAGTAAAACTGAAAAACCCCTCAAATTCGCCAGTTTTGGTAAGCTAAGCAACCATAACTCGCGCCACCACCGTGCACTGCTATGACTAACACCCACAACATCAAAGATGACATCACAAATGTGTAGGTGGAAAGGTGGTTCCTAAAGGAATTCGTCGTTTGTTGTTTTTGGATGTATTTTTTTTGGCAGGAGAGCTGAGAACGAAAGGTGGGAAGGGAAGTGAGGGAAGAGCAACCAAACACTAATATCGAGGGGTAAGGGGACAAGGGAAAATGCTGCGCGTGTGTTATTTCTAAGTTAGGGGGCCACTGTTTCTCATGCTCCTTGATTACAGAAGTGGTGGTGGCTCTTGGGGAGGAGGGATGGCATTGTAAGATAAATAGCAGTTTTGCTAAAGTTATGTACTGTGTACTAGATTGTTAATGGATAATAAGTAGTAATGGATGTTGGAGCTGTGCAAGGGAAATTTTGAAGTTGGAAGTTCCTAGATTAGTAGAAAATGCAGTTCCGAACTGTCCGCCAAGCAGAGATCTTATCGTGAAGTGCGGACGGGTTGTCAGACACGTCATCATGCTGTGCGCCAGCGTATGGTCATGTGGCACTGTCTGGAAGGTCCGCTATGAAGTCAGATGTTCGTAGACGTCTACGGATGCAAAACTAGTTGAAATAGTTGCAAGAAGTGTATAGAAGTGTTAAAAATGAGTCTAGATGGTGTGAAATGGCAGAGTTTTAAGGTGAAAATTTGGAAATTGGACACAAATATTGCTATATTGGATAAGTATGATATTAGTAAGTTGTAGGCAAATAGCATGCACTGATAAAAACCAATGAATTTCAATGAAAAAACTTTGTTAAAGGGACATTATGGTTAAGTTGCACTAATAAAAACCTATGAAATTCACAGAAAAACCTTGTTAAAGGGATGTTATGGTTAAGTTGCACTAATAAAAACCTATGAAATTCAATGAAAAAACTTTGTTAAAGGGACTTTATGGTTAAGTTGGACAAATGAAAACCGATGAAATTCAAAGAAAAAACGTTGTTAAACGGACGTTATGGTTCCAAGTATAACCGAAAACCCCCTGAAATTAGCCAGTTATGGTAAGCTAAGCAACCATAACTCGCGCCACCTCTGTGCACTGCTAAGACTAACACCCATGACATCAAAAATGTCATTGATGACATCACAAATGTCATTGATGACATCACTGATGACATCACACGTGAAATATCTTTTGATGAAAAGTCTCTACAAGGAGTTGTGTTTATATTGTTGATAACAAGATGTCAGGAGTGATCGGGAGACCTATCATGAACTACGTAGTCTATTACAGAATTTACTCATCTAATATCATTGCATTGGAGTGTTTTGTTAATACAGAAACCTAATCATATATAAACATAGGCAATCACTGCAGCATGCACCATAGAAGTACACTATTTATAATATTGTAATTTTGGATAGTACAATAATGAATGTTCCCTTATCAGAGTTTTGAGTAATGTTAAATATGTAATAACTAGCTTACAATTCAAGACTTACAGCACTTGTGCTGGTACAAACAATACATATGAAGCACCACACTGCAAACAAACCAGAGGCACATACAGGGAAACTAAAGTAAGGAAGAAAGAAACTGCATCATCAGAAAACATTAATGAATTGTGTGTTTGAGGCCTGCTCATTTCCACATGTATGTGCACCATGAGCTGAGACCAAACCCTAAGGAAAGCACTTAAAGTACTTAAAGAACACATGACAAGGTTAACATTTAGATATATAGCACCTTTTTAAATTTTATTATTCTGACTTCCAGTGAACAAAACCACCTGGCCTATATATGTCAAGGAAAAAAAACAAGTGGCCCAGATATGTGATGTCATCAATGACATTTGTGATGTCATCTTTTTTTTATTTATTTTTAACAACTTTATTTATATGTGCACACAGGTTATGCACATACATTAGCAACTTGTTTTGATTATACAGACATGCTACATATACAGTTCAATAGCCTTCTGTATTCAGGTTCTCCGGTTCACTGAGATCAGCCAGATATTGCTTGTATCGCGACCTGTCCTGGGTGTTAGTCTTAGCAGTGCACAGTGGTGGCGTGAGTTGTGGTTGCTTAGCTTACCATAACTGGCGAATTTCAGTTTTTTTTGGTTTTACTTGAAACCATAACGCAGAGGAAAAAACCGCACTCCACACATGACGCACTGCAATTCCCATAAAATGTACAAACTCGGATCAAAATGAAGAAACGAGTTTAAGGTTGGTAAAAAAATTAGGCAAAACACACACAGAAAACAAAGCAGGACGCCAAGGAGGGGTCCTGAACAAAGTGTTTCGCGCTTCACTGAGCGCTTGATCATGTTAGGGTAACAAAGAAAAACATCACCATACATATTACAATGTAGTCCCTCTACTGTTTCGCCCGTCTCCATAGGCCTGTCACTATGCCGTAAAACCAGGGCGGGCATGTTAGACTGGAGTAAAGCCTCATGTAAACCAACGGTAGAATAAGGTAAACATAGTTGTTTAGCAGATTGCACAATAAAACAATTTAAGAAACATCTTTAAAATTACAGCAAATAAAAAATGGACACAATGGAAAGATACAATCCCATAACAAGAAATATGGAGTGCAAGTGCAAATCCATACATATAGTTACATTATACATATAACCATAAAATAAAACATGTTTCAAAAAGACCATAAAGTGCTAATTCAGTCATGAAAAATCTCATACATTGGACGGGCCATAGCAGCATCATAAAGTGAAAGTGCATTTCAGTACAAACATAATGACTTAGCAGCAGTATGCAATCAGCGAGGTTGGTAATCATAAAGTGCAAGTGCATATGTAAACCAATATCTTCCTATCACAAATACCATATTATAATGCATATGGCTGTGGGCTAAGGTGCAATTAGATAAAATCTAAACCCTAGGATCTACAAAGTTGAATGCCCGCATGCTAAAGTGCAAATGCTTGAGAACAGAAAGACTTAGCAGAGCTAGACCTGGAGAATAAAAAAAATGGAGAGAGGGCAAAAGTGGGGAGAAGGATCAATATCTACAAAAAAATATGAAAAAGACAGATCAAAATAAAAATGTCATGTCATAGTCATAGAACAACGTTCCCCAAATATATCAAAAAAGGAAAAAGGCAGTCGTAAAGCTGAAAGAAAAAATATGTATGGTTAAATCACACAAATAATACAATTAAAATAAATAGGGCGTTTCCAGGCCAGGAAAGTGTACCAAATTAATATCTGAGGGAAACAGTAATGGGTAACCAGAATCAAAAAACAAACAAACCAGAAGGAGTGGAGATAGAGCAAAAAGTGCAAGACTATCAGATACCCATAAAAGTATGCAACTCCTCATCCACATTGTGACCATTTGGGTATTTAGTATCAAAATCTAAAATGAATCTGGTTTCCAATTGTCTCAATTTCAAAGTTCGATCACCTCCTCTGAGGTGAGTCGGAAAATGGGCCACAGCAAAAAACGTAATTAAATGAAAGTCACTGTCATGCTCCTGCCTAAAATGTTTGGCCATTGAGTACGTATCCTGTAACAGGATGTATAAATTATTTACAGGCAGTAGCATGTGGACAAGCCTTACATTTTTGGCGCTTAGTAAAACCTTCAAGTAAACCTGGTAGCCAAGTGGTCATAGCAGATTGTTTTGGCAGGGGATAGATAACTAGAGGCCAGTCTGTCCTTTAGTGATGGTGCTTGTTTGTAGGTCAATATAGGGGATTTAGGCAATACTGTACCAAGATCATTATCAAGCATGTGAATGCGCCAATGTCTCATAATAATCTTCCGGACATCATA
The DNA here is from genome assembly GCF_040938575.1 of Ambystoma mexicanum. Taxonomy (NCBI): domain Eukaryota; kingdom Metazoa; phylum Chordata; class Amphibia; order Caudata; family Ambystomatidae; genus Ambystoma; species Ambystoma mexicanum. Next base: position 389,864,281 of record NC_090936.1, read on the forward strand.
TGACGCATTATTGAATGTAACAATAAGGCGGGGGTCATCATGGTCCTTGCTTTTCTTACTGGTAGGACCATGCAATAGTTTTTCCCTTGAAAGTGCACGTGCTTTAAGAAAGGCTATTTCTACAGTCTTTTTTCCATAGCCCTGTTGTAAGAAGCCAACGGCAGCCAGACTGCAACACCGATCAAAGATACTTTTCTTATAGGATGGCGGATGACAGCTCGTGGCATGCAAAGGGAAGCCTGTGTTTGTAGGTTTTTTGTATAAGGATGTATGAATACCTAGATTGTCAAGTCTCACAATGACATCCAGATATACAATCTCAGTGGGACTGTGACATTTAGTAAATCTCAAATTCAGAGCATTATTGTTAATACTGTTCACAAAGGATCCCCACTTTCTTTCACTTCCCTTCCAAATTATAAAAACATTGTCAATATAACACCACCAACCAATAATGTGTGTGGGAAAGCTAGATGAAAGTAAATCAGATAGAAAAGTAGCCTCCCACCACCCCATGGTCAAATTAGCATAGGACGGAGAAAAGGTACTGCACATACCAGTACCTCTAAATTGATGATAAAAGGAACGCTCAAACAAAAAACATTGTTGGTTAAGCAAATCAAAAGCATATCCAAAATCATACCACTGTGCCCCAAGAAATTCAAAGATCGAGTGTCCAAAAAATATTTGCAAGCTGTCAACCCAGTCGTGTGATCAATAGAGGCATAGAGAGAAACAACATCTAGGGTTGCCAAAATGAATCCCTCCTCCCAAGGTATATCAGCAATGTGACTTAAGAAATCCTTGGTATCCCGTAGATATGAAGGTAAAACTGAAACCAACGGAAACAGAGTCTGATCAATGAACTGGTCCAAATGCTCTAAAAGGGAACCACATAGAGAATAGGCCTGCCAGGCGGATGAGTAAGGGACTTATGCGTTTTAGGCAGGAAGTATATGGTGGGGATAGTATGGCTGGCTGGAACAAGAAATGTGACCACCTCATCCTCAATTAGGCCTGCATCAGCCCACTTGGCACATAGAGAGGTGAGCTCCGACAATATTTGACCAAAAGGATTTTTTGAAAGCCTGGAATAACAGCACCGATCCCGCAGTTGACGATTAGCTTCAGCCACATAGCAGTTCCTGTCCTGAAAGACAATATTGGAGCCTTTATCAGCCGGTTTTATCACAATATTGGATACATTCTGTAGTTCACTGAGGGCCGATCGTTGTGAAATAGTAAAATTCTGTTTATGATTGAAGGGTTTCTTACGCAGTTTTCGAAGATCACTGATGCAGAGGTCATGGAATGCCTCAATGTAGCCCCCCACAGAGAATTGAGGATTGAACCTGGACTTATATTTTAGTTTAGCACGAATGTCCCAATTGGGGTCAATGTCAAAGTCAACAGGGTCAAAAGTGGAGGGATCATACAGTTCATTACTAATATATATATATAGTTGTTTTATTTTTATTTTTTTTCAAGGAAAAAACATTAGTTGCAGGGACATTAAGCTAAGAACTCAATGCAACAAAACCCTGGAAATTCAGCTAAATCCACCTTAACTTTGCGCCCCTTTTTGAGCACACTATGACCACAATGATGACATCACAGATCACATCACTAATTACATTACAACAGTAACTGGCATTAAGTATGGGCTTCAGCCATGGTCAGTGTGCATGGCGAAATATATTTTAACACATGAATGGGTACTAGCCACTGCCACCAGTTATGGACATTGGTCACAACCTTCACCCATGTGCACTGAATATTTTAAAATGCTAACAAGCTAACAACCATAGATTTGTTGGCCTTTACCAGTGGATGCAGCGCTCAACAGTGTCCACTGTATATTATAGACATTGAACAGGCACTAGACATGGACTTTAGCAAAATACTACTTATGTAACTGTTGCCAGGGCTACTATCCTCTCCAGATTGGATTATGGCAATGCCCTTCTGGCTGGAGCTGAAAAGGGATGCATCGCACAATGCCAGATCATACAAAATAATGTGGTGAGAACCATCAGAGGAAAACCAGAAGGGAGTACATTTCTGCAGACAGAAAGTCCCTCCATTGGTTAGCCTTAGAGGATCGTATTGCCTTTAAATCCATGACTATTGTACATCATTGTATCTATGGAGTAGCCCCTGTCTACTTGAAAGAACAAATAACCCTTTAAACCCCAGGCCGATCCCTGAGATCGAAGGCTCAAGGTTCACAGGCACCAAAAGAGCGGAGCGAACGGGTTAGGATGCTCTTTTCCTGGAAAAGCGGCACAAACATGGAATAGGCTCCCGTGCTCTTTGAGATTGGAGACAAACCATTTGATCTTCAGAAAGAAGTTAAAAACATTGTTGTTCAGGTACAAGATTAGCCCTATTGAATTAATAACTCTTCTGTCCCGTTTTATTACCTGGTTTCCGTGTCTTCATGTATGCGCCCTGATGCCTGCAGGCTCCGGCACGATATAAACAAACAAACAAATAAATAAATAAAATAATACTGGCCAGTGGCCACAATCTTTGTCTGTGTGCATTAGATATTCTAACATTTAAATGGGCCCCTAGCCATGCCATGGCTTTTGACCTTCAGCAGTCTGTACATCTTTTGGCCATGTCCAGTGGAAATGTTTAAATAAAAAAATGCAATAAGCGATGGCCTTCGCGCATGCCCACTGTGTATTACACAACACTATCCTGCCACTAGCTATGGCCTTCGACTATGCTCACTGTATATTATATACACTAACCAGCCACTAGCCATGGTCTTCAACACAATATAACCCTGTGGCAACAGACTTTGGCTGTGCCGACTGTATATTCTGACATATTAATAGAAACTAGCTATGGCCTCTAGCCATGGCCACTGACTACAGCTTTCAACGTTGCCTACTGTATATTTTAAAACAGTGACAGGCTACTAGGCATGGCTTTTAACCATGCAGATTTGTATTTTTGAACACTAACTGACCACTAGCTATGACCGTTGGTGCTGGCCACTGACCCCAGCCTTTGTCATGGCCAAGTACACGGCCTAAATTTGTATTAAGGTAATCAAAGTTTTCATGAGCTAACTTATATATGATCTTATTTTTAATTTCATTAATGATGTAATACACAATGCAATCAGTGTTGTCACCAGTGTTGGCATCAGTGGTGTGATTTGTAATGCCATCATTGATCTCATACAACATGTAATTCGTGATGTCATCAGTGATGTGATCTGTGATGTCATCATTGTGGTCATAGTATGTGCAACAGGTGGCGTGAAGTTAAGGTGGCTTTAGCTGAATTCCCAGGGTTTTATTGCATTAAGTTCTCACCTTAACGTCCCTGCAATTAAAGTTTTTTCTTGAATTTCACGGGTTGTTTTTATTCCATATACAAAGTTGCATATTTTAAAATATTATTATTTGTAGCTGCAGCTACAGCATCAGCTAATGGATTGCAAGATTTTACGTGCAAAGCTAACACGAGCAAAGACTGGAGTGCTTTTACTCACAGCTAAAGTACTGCCCTGGTTACAGAGTAGCCACGAAAACAAAAGCAATTGGGAGATCTGAATTACTGAAACTGCATAAAATAAATTACAATAGATATTTAAATATATTTTTGCAGTCTATGTTCAATCTTATCTTTTTCGTAACTTAAAAGGTCCATTTGTGGGGGACGGAAAGAGGGTGAGGGAATACGGGATGAAAACACATAAGAATGAAACATCTAACAAAGGGAATTAAAATAAAAAGAAACATATATATGTATTTTCTATTTTATTTTTAGAATAAAGGTGGGAAACGGCCATTTAAAACAAAAAATAAGAATTACATGTAATCAGGTATTCAGTGATTAACTTCTGCCATTCCTCAAATGTAGCACCTCCCTTGACTAACCATTCAAGACATCATCTACACAACAATGCTCATGTACTTATATAAAATAACTGAAAAATAATAAAAAATATGTAACAATAAACAAGGTAGGCTAACATTCCACAGCCACAAAATATAAAACCGTAAATGAGAATATACACCCTAAAATACATTATTTTGTACATCTAAAACTACACTACAATTCCTCATTTTAATATTAATTTAGTTTAACTATTTTCTTCTATTTCTCTCCAAAGTCTCACATGCTGAAAAGTCTGAAAACAAACATCCAAAAGAAAAAAGACTCTCTAATACCTACCAAGTCTCTGACAATGGCCTGGGATTTTTCACCCCTGACGAGACTATATCTAAACAAAGAACTTTCCAAAAAATATAAAACTCTGACACCCCAAACTATGTAGCCGTGCATACCGAACTACACATACCCTCAGCTATATGTAGTTTTTTGTAGCCTCGAATAAAGCAGTGAATATCATCAAAACATCAAAATGGCAGAAAAAAATGCTTCCCTGCCTGCCCAGGCCCTCACCAATTGCCCCTTCATCTGTGCCGGCTCCCACCACTCCCTAGGTGGCCTCCTCACCTCCACTGCCCTCTCCCTTTCACCCCAGAACACACACTACTTCTGTGACGCTATTTGCAGCTATAGCCAAGGTGACAGAAAGATTTGTGCTGCAAACTCAGTCCCTACGCCCACTCCAACTCACAAATTTCACTCAGTGTCCTCTGCCCATCCCCCACCTGGACCCTGACGACATTTGTATGTTTTTTACCTACAAATAGCTTTTTACTGCTTTTCATTTTCCCATAACCTTGGCTATAGCTGTGAATATCTCTCACATCGAGAGAAAAATAAGTTGGAGGATGTTTTATTTCTGAAAACTATGATCCTGCAATGCACCATGGGAGATATAACTATAATTTTTGTGGGGACGGGGGCATCCCCTTCTCTGTCAAATTTTAAAGTAACCACTGTACGGAATAACCCCAAACCACAAAAGGATCACGAGCCGACGCTTTGTGCCTAAGTTGTTTCGGACCTGGTCCAAATCCATGCAACGGTTTAGGCTGTCCGCTTTGGCATGAATTGACCTCGTTTGTCTGTGGGAAAATGAAGGGGAAGTAGCCCGCACTTTTGGAGGAAAAAACCGTTGACGCATAATAACTTTATCATTTTATAATGAATCTTTACAAAACTTTGCAGTCTGGGGGGCCCGCAGACATTTAATCACTTTCCAAATTTTGGCCAAATCCGTTACTTGAATAAAAGGTTATTAAAAATAGAATTTTGAGAGGTTCCTATGAGTCTCCAAATCACCATAACTATAGGGTTGTCGCCGCACTATAATATAAAAATGAAGACACAAGCCTCCATTGGTCGCTCTGCACTCACAGGACCAGTTTTCTTTCAAATTCATAGAAAACGAAAATGCAGATGCTGGGTCATACTTCCCAAGAAAACATTTTATTTAATCAAATCAAAAACCAAAAAAAGTGTCCCATGTCGGCAGATAAAGCTGGTGTGCTAAAAGATTGTCAACCATATATATATGAAGCATGTCTTTGTCAAACATTGAAACATAAACAGCTAACCTTTTGACATATTACCTTTTGTTATGAGTCTAAGGCCCTGACGGTAGGGGCTGTGAACTACCGGCACGTTGCCTTATATACAAGTACTCGGATGCAGTAGAGGGACATGGAGGTAATGCCTGGCTTAGTTACCTGTTTTTTCATTTATCCTAGACCCACTATTCCTTGACCCAGACATTACTTATGAGGCAAGGTTCTCCATGCATAAGCACTTGGACAGGGAAGAGGGATGTGGTGGTAATACTGAGCTGAGAATCTGATTTTGGAGTCTGGGGTAGAAACTGGGAGTGAGAGGGGATGTGTAGGGGAATGGAATGGGGCAAGGGTTGTGTGCTAAATCATAATGGTCATCCATGTGCAGGTAAAGTATGTGTTATTGGTGGCATGACAGGCCTTTTGATGCAACCAGTCTAGTCACTTCTTACTTTGGGATTACTTATTTTTTTTAACTGGGCATCTCTGATAAAGCAGTCCTGCAAAGTGTAATTGCTTTGCTAGACTGGCATTTGGGTGCTGCCAGTCTAGGTATGTTTTAACGTAGCATGGCAGGTTTTACTGTAATATGTTGATCACATGTCTAGACTGATCTACATTGGGCCGCCATCTAGACATGTTTACATAGTCGCATGGCATTTTTAATAGAAAAAGAATACCTTAATAAAAGCATTAATGTTCTTATGCACTGTTTGTGCCTTGCATGTTTGGATTTTTGAATTGGTGCTACCCTACAAAACAATTGCAAACGCTCTGGCTTTTTAGCCAATTTTTCACAAAGTGTGCTGTATAATGCATTAAAATACATATTCACATTTTTCTCCTAGTTCAGTGTTTGGTCTGCCCTGCAGTAGCTAGATCATCGTGTGTCTTGTGCAAGTGTGTAGTCTAGGCCAGCCCAGAATATGGCGCGACCCCTGATTTGTTGAATGTCTCGTCGGGGGGGGGGGGGGGGGAATATTGTGCTATGCCGTTGGTATACTCAATTAAACACACCATTATCTGAGTATAATAAACTATAAAACACTGTAAAAACCCACAATTTGCCAGACAGAATGTAGCATCACTCTGGGTAATGAGACAAGGGGAGAAAATGCAATAAAAAACAAATTGTTCAAAGTTGAGTTGCAAAAAGGTATTAAGGTGATCTAGCCATTCTTTATGGCCGAATATAGACCAAGGCGCAGATATCAGTCAATAATACCATTGCAGCATATAAGCGGTTCGACAACGGGCAATCAGGCATCTTGGTGCTGTCCGTTGGTTCAATGCAGTTCAAATAATGGGGCAGTCATGGGGGTCCAATAGCAAGCAGATGTCAAAGTGGATTGATATGATGAAGGCTGCAGTTCTAAATGGTACACAAGAAATGTGGATCATGAATGTTATCAAGATTGGTTCAGAATCGCGATGCAATGGCGGATGGTCTGATACAAGGATGTTCAGGTGAGTTGGTTCAATGCAGGCGCTCGAATGAACAATAGTTTTGTGTTTGTTTGTGAAGGACAACAGGATCAGTTTGGTCAGTGACTCATTCAGTGATAAAGAAGTTGGAGGTCTGAACAGAAGTTGGAGCAGTGCAGATGCTGAGTAACAATAGTTGCTGGGACTCAGTCATGTCCATATGCTCAAATAGCTTTATATCTGATTTCTCTACTCTGCAATATCAAGTGCTTCTTCCTCCCCAAGTCTTCCAATTGATGGCGCAGACCATAGTGATCTTGCATGTGATGTGGGTAGTGCTCTCCTTGCAGATCACCTGAACCCCCTCAAAGAAGCCTTTAATACTCTGTCTCGCTTCATCGCTGTCTCTAGAATATGTGATCCCATCACCCCTACCATGCGTGAACTACACAGGCTTCCTCACCTACAAGACAACCACCACTGGTATGCTGGCCTTTCTGACAGGCAAATTAACAACACTGGGTGGCACATGGTCATCTCACAGATCTATGTGATTCCATCGATTTTTTTTCGCACTGAATATTTCATCAATTCTTTTTCTTCTTTTATTACATTTTGCTACACCCTCAACCCCACCTGTATTATTACTCTAACTCACCCCCACATACATTTGCAGTGAAATTCAGCAAACCAAATTTGATTAATTCTTCTGTGGCAAAATCAAACCCACTCAAATCTCTGATTTTGGTTCCGAAGCCAAGCGATGGCTCATTGCCTAAGCAGGAGATAGTCCTGGTGCTAAGCACATTTCCCATGAATAGGTAAACTTAGGAAAAACTCCCAGGAAAGAAAGTGGCAACATGTGGGGAGGCACCATGTAGTGAGTTTGTATTGATGAGAAATTACCAGACAGGAGGAAAAAGTTGGCATTTGAAAAGCAGCATGTAAAGACTGGCAAGAAAGGAAGGCAGTGAGAAATTATCTGCTGAATGATGTAAACCCACTGTTTGGTTCCCATTGGCATCCATATTGAGGAAAGTAGCTTTAATTACATGTGGTTCTGAGAAACCATCTCTCTCATTCCAATTGTTTGACAGCCCCTCTATGACGGTCAGCTTCCCGACATCTACTTATTCGAGCGACATGCCAAGTTCGAGTCAAAAAGTGACACAATTATGTAGATGATATTTCACGATCGTGAAGTTTGGCTCCTTATGGAATAAGGTGTAAAAGGATCAGGTCATTGCATTTCAGATGGGCGGTTTCAAACATTCTCACAAGAGCTGTCTCTGAAAAATATTAAATTAGGTTCGTTTATTGTGCTTCATGCAGGTGCACAGCCTCTAAGCAAAGGACTGGGTTTCAAACCTGTGCTGATCAATGTTGTCTTGCTTCCAAGTGTGGAGGAGTAGAGGGGCAATGTGGGAGAAGTAGGGTGGTCATGTTTTTGTAGGCCCAGAGGTAGAAAGTGCTGTTGCATTCCTTGCTGTGTTTACATTTTGCAAACTGAGCAACAACGTGAAAGCAGACAAGGTGAGGAAGACATTACCAATTAATGTTACAAGGAAAGATGTTTTCATGCTAACACAGTTCAGTCGATAACTAGAAGTCCAACGAGCCGTGTGCAGACAGACCCAGGCAAAATTACCATGATAGAATTATTAGAATAAAACTGAAAATCATGTTCCAACATGGTGCCTTCATGGTGTCCTGCAGGTTTTCTCAGAGCTAAGGTGTAAGCATGTTGTGGGAGAGAAGCAGGGGAGTTAGTGTCGAGGGTTTGCAAAACTTTTCATGGTCTTGCTGATGTCTGCCCAGTAGGTCATTGGTTAGGCTCAGTGAAGTGTTCTCGACTCTCACAGTTTCGAAAAAAAAGGGTCCAATCAGCTTTCAGCCAGTTATCCAGTCAAATTATGAGCTGTGCCAGCTAATTCAAATTGAGAAATGTTCTGCTGATCAGCACATGATGATGAAATTGAGGAGTGGTGTGTGAAGGGTCATGACGTCATGAAGGGGGGTTGTGGTTTGTGTTACATGGAATGTGTTTGTCCAAGCAAAGATAACTAATATATAGAGTTCCTTAGAGGCTCTATGAAGCTCACCCAATCATTTGATTCGAACTTCCCCAAAAATGTAACTAATGAGGAGTATACTAATTTGTGATTTTGTTTTATAAATATTGTAACCCGTGATGGACGGAGTTCAGAATGCTTCTCCCAGTTAAGTTCCATGGGGCTGTCTGAACTTTTTCTCCCAGCTTTTTGGTCCAATAAATCTGTGTCATTGCGTGCATGGTGTGTACTCTTCTTTTGGATTACTTTTGTATTTTTTGGATTATCCATCAAAAGAAGCCCCACTTTAAATTTCGTGGAGAATGTGGTCATTCCAGTTTTCCTGGACAGCAGTGGGATCTCTGCCCCACATCTTCAGAGCACAAAGCAAACCTACAAGACCAGCTCAAGTGCATTAAATGAAGAGGTTTTGCAGTTGCTGTATTTGATTTATCGAAGGCTGCCTGATCTCGTGGCCCTGTCATGACCCAGATTGGGGTGCAGGAATATGATGGAGAAGACTCAGCATCAGGGAAACTTTATAAATTATGTGAGTATACCCGTGCAGGAAGAATAACAGCAGTGTATATATGTATGAATTATTTTTTTGTCTAAATTATGAGATTAAGAAGAGAAAAGTAGATATTTCTGGTCAACCACAGAGTAAGATCCCAGAGATCTAGGGAGGCCACATGGTTGTAGAGTAGATGTTTTATAAAGAGATATTTAAGAAGAGGATACTCCTTGTATGATGAGGGAAGACAACATTGCACATTTTAGAATTTGTCTATAAAGAGGATACTGCACAGAGGATGAAGGGCATGTTGTGTAGAATAGGGGTCAGATGAGGACCTGGTTTTGGTTTTCAAAGGTGTTATTTTATTGATTGTTTTGATATTGTGTTGGCCCAATGTAATGGCTTGTGCAAGCTTGCTGCTGTAAATAATAGTGCCAAGTGGTTTTAGAAATAGTGTGTTGCCCCAAGGAGGGCCCAGGTAGTTGTGTGGTAAGGTGTTGTTTTTAGAGGAGTTGTAAGGGCCAGATAGGTTTGTTGGTGTTAAGAGGATTAAGGTTGATTGAGATTATTTTGGATGTGTGCATGTGAAGAGATTGAGCAGGTGTTGTGTGAGGAAGTAGTGTAAGGTGTGGTGTTTGTGATGATAAGATCTGATGTGTCGGAAGACAAAGACATTGGTTGACCGGTATTTGTTATTTTAAAAGATATTTTTAGCCTTGTAGAAGTGAAATAATTACAATTGGCATTTTTGTTTTAAATTTGTGGGTCAAATTGAACAAGGGATAGCAGAGGAACCACAAAACATTGTTGATGAACATGGGGTTGATTGGGATTATGGAAATGCACTTGAGGCATTTGTTTATTAAATTGCCACAATAGATGGTATTGTTTGTTATTTGTGATGTTTAAGTGAACAAATGCAAACTAACCTTTAAAATAAATGTTTTTTATGTTGCGTAACATAACATGAATAAAAAGTATGTTGGGAAAGGCAGACAGCTGCTTGTTTGTCAAGCGGCTTATTCGCAGAATGTCATTCCTGAGGAGGGGGTGAAGATCAGAGCACACAGGTGGCAGACAGAGAGAGCTTGCTGAGATGTATTTCTGAAGGAGAGGGAGAGTGAGAATAGAGCAGTAAAGATAACTCGGTGAGAAGGGGTGCCTATGGCTGAGTTCTCAACATTGTTGGAGCACTATGTATTTTGAGGTGGAACAAGAGTAAAAAGGGGACAGGGCTCATGGTTCAATGAGTATTTATGGCCATTTTAAAACAAGTATGCATTGTGAGTGTAAGTGCCCTCAATTAACGCATGAGGAAAAGCTGGCATGTAGACAGACCCATTGCCCTAATAACCAACTATGTATGGTAAGTGCAAGGCTGGAGTATTTGAGAAGACACATATACAGATGCATAGTTAACAGCACAGCTCTTCACCCTCACATTGGCACTCTAAGGGAGATGTGTTTTATGTAGTGTATATGTTGAGTAACACTGAAATATAATGTTTAAGAGATGCATCTTGTTTTAGTTGGCAGGTATTGGTTGTTAATGTGGATCATGGGGAGGAGAACAATAGTGTGAGTTGATTAGAAGATGATGGATCTCTTTTTTATTATTGGTATTATCCTGGGCACATGGTGTGTTCATGGGAGAGATTGATTTGGGGGGAGCAACAGGGAAATGGACATTATATGAGGGGTTGACTGTAACTTGGAAAGGTTGGGTGGCAGGTTTTGAGGAGGAGTTTGGAAATTAATGTGATGCAGATGTGGGGTTTTGGAATGGTTTGTATTTTAAAGTTGATTTTTAACAAATTAGATAGCAGCTGGTGTAGGTATATTTGTTCATAACATGCACAACATGGGTGTAGGAAAAAAGAAGAATATTGGGGAAATACATTAAAGAGAACGTATCTCTTTTATTAATGCACCATCTTGGGCACCAAGTGTTTTCATGAGAGAAATGAACTGCCAGAAGCTGAAATAAAGATGTTGTTTATCAATGTTATAAACATTGAGTATGTTTGGAATGTATTTGGTTAGTATGGACATTTTCAATTATCGATTTTATATTTTTATATATTTTGTAACAGCAGTACGAAGTGAAAGGTGAGTTTGGGTGTGATATTTTTAGGCATTGATGTTGTTAGAAAACATGTAGCAACACAAACACATTGGGGGTAGAGACTGAAGAGATATACCCCTTCACTTAGATTTATTTCTTTATGAAGACAAGATTTTTATTGGGGTAAACGTGTCAGGCATTAAAAGTAAAACATTATGTATTGTAGTAGAATGTTTATAGACTGGCAGTAACAGTAGAAAGGGTACCAGGAATGTTTATAATGGTACACATTGAAGAATCAATCACCAAACACACCAGGTACACTTATCAGCAACAGGTTGAGAGGTATTGAAAGGCACACTGTTGTGTGCATAGCATATTCACACAGACAGAGAATAATAACAGATGCAGGAGGAAAAGATTTTTTTTTAAAGTTCAGATACCCCACTAGACAACAATTGAAGAAAGGGAGGTTCCTTATGCCATGCTGTTAGCACACACAATGAAAAATCAACAGCTGGAAGAGCTCCCGAAAGTGCCAGCACGTTCATGCACAAGTATTTGAAAAGGATTAGAGTGGTAAGGACCACATAGAAGCAAATGCCATTATATCGAGAGTAAGATAGTAGCTCATGTCAAAGAGTAAAGATAAGGGCAGACAATCATGACCCTATGGGAACAGGGGATAATCGAGCAAGCGGATTATTGTCCTAGACCTGAAACATCATAGCATAGGGGATGCAGGATGTAGTCCTGCATCCAGAACTACAGTCACTCACAGTATGCACTTGCAGGGCATATGAATGTGGCACCCAGAATAACCACTAGGATAGTTTAAGTACACACACACAAGTTAAGAACTTCATCCACAGGTAAGAGCAGTGGAGGAGGTCACACTGCAACAATAGGGGTACATGCAGACTGAGCACATGTCAAATCCATAGTAAATGTCGATTTCTTTTTTAAACTACAGATGAGGGGCTATGAGGAATAAAATGGCACACAGTAAAACGTAGCACACAGGGTAAGAGTATATCTGCCAGCACAGAGAACAATGTAGTAGGGAAAGTAAAAAAATAAGTATTTTATTTGTAAACAGAGCGCACAATGACACTAAGAGAACCAGTGATTTGTGTTACAGATTCCGAAAGATCATTATTCCAGATCCAAAAAGGATCCCTTTAGGGCCTCACCAGTATTGAGCTTATTAACATAGTAGGAATGAGCCTCACAAGAAAAGAGTTACTGTGGACATGAAGGGGTGGTTCATTTTACCCTGTTTTTGCTTGGGAGAAAAGAATGAAAATGTACTTACCTGGACACAAAGGGGCTGTGTATGTTCCCCTATTGACCTTTAGTTGAGCGAAGAAGGTGCAGGTAAGTACACATAAAGTAGTAAGGTGTAGAAATATATTTAAAGTGGTTTTAGATTAATAGCATGTTTTAGTATATTGTAGCAGGCATTTAGGTGGAGTATATCATGTTTAGCTTGGCCATATACCATTTTAGAAGCATTCTTTCATGGTATGTAGAACATAATGGAGAATTATGGTACAGTGGCTTAAACATATAAAAACGTTTCTAACAAATATCAATGTTCCGACACACTTTATTTCACCATCCATATTGTACCAGACAATGCATAATGCTTAAAAAGCACATTTAAACATATATCAATAGTTTTTAGAGAGACCAAGGAACTTTTAAAACCATCTAACCATAGATGTGTGTTATTTGTAGACAATAGGATATAGGAATAGCTTTCATGGAATGACAAATTATCAGATCGCTGTCTAGTGGCAAGAGTTCGATTTAACTGCATTCCAATATGAGCAGTAACCACAGTTTTGTTAGGTTTGATAGGGGATTTTTTTTTTATTATGTCTTGCACCCAAAGAAGATTTAATTGTATGTGTTATTCTTGTAGTCAGGGGTCCACTAATTAGTGCATAATAAAAACCATGTTCTCAGAAAATGAAGCACAAACCGGGCAGAAATCAATGTTTATTACAGACTGGGTGAGCACAAATCAAACAGAACAGTGATTAGCTCTGATCGAGAGGCTGAAACCTGAATGGTCTATGAAAAGCAGTCTTATAACAATAAATACAATAGTCGGAAGTCAGGAGAAACACTTGCAAGTTGGAGAATTTGTTTTTTCCGTGCTTACCAGGGATTTGTTTGGTTCACAATATCCTCCTCCTCGATATTTACATTAATTAGTGAAATGAAATTGTCATTCGAGCAAACAGGTCAATAGTTTCCCATCACCTCCCCATGTGATACCACATTTTATTCACAACCCACCCAGAAGATCTTGTTATCAACGAAGCAACATTTGTGCTGACAGCCCACCCTTTAATACGCTGCCATTGGCCTGTACCATTGAGAATGGAACACAAGACACCTTAAAACTGGTAGGAAAGGGGACATTCAAAGGATAACTATTAGATAATTACTTTTGCAGACTCTATGGTAGATACTTTTAGGGCTTGCCACCTCGCCAGAGCTCAGGAACTTACCGTATGTTTGGTCCTCCCAGGAACACAACTCAGTCCAGTGTTCCCTTCCAACTGCCACTTGCCGATGGGCATTAGCGGTCCGGAACAGAGCCTCCCTGCCCGCTATTGTGTGGGGAGGCTTGTTTGGCTGACAGCCCTGCAGTTACATCACCCAGTTCCGGTTGTCTTAATTCTCATATGATTAATAAATTGAGCCTCCTGCCCCTTTTGCACATCCCTGTCATTGTGGTCACGTGTTTTAAATGGAAAATTCCCAGGTACAGACTACCCCAAGGTATTTCCCACTATGTGTATGTGTGAATGTGCTATTTTTGTCTTTAGCTAATCATAGAGCAGTGTTTTGGACCAAGTTTCCATTTTATCGTTACCCCCTTTCTGTTCCCAGTAAAATCCTTTAAAAAGTGTGTCTGTGGCTCACAATATCTGTGTTATTCCCCATGTGGCCACCCCCACCGTGCATATTCTTTGCTCCCACAATTGGTAGGTGTCCCCCCTATATGTTGCTGAATTAGCACCTTAGCACCTTTATTGATCTTTCGATTGATACTTCTACTCCTTTATTTTCCTTTTCTTTACACACCTACATTGTTGTTGCCCTGGTCACGTCCCCCTCTTCCTCGTATTCATCCAAGATTCCCCAAAAATCTATATTTTTGTCCCATCAGGTGAACACTCCCCCATAATGCATGGTCATTCTCTAAGTCTGGTGTTGGTGCTGAAAATATTATTTCTTCTTCACTCTCTCTGTCATTTACACTGAGGTGTGCCTTACCTAATTCCTCCATGACCTGCATTTTTTGCATGGCCATTGCATACCCTTTCTTGTTCTTGTGGCATTTACACCACTGGATGATCATACGACCGATGCAGGTGACGATGAGGATCACGACGAGCAGTGGGACAATTATCTTAAACATAGCCATAAGCCAGTTGTGTGCCCAGGCACACAATGAATTGAACCAGGATGCTGATGAAATGTCTTGCTCCTCTTCCATCATTCTCTCGTCATTCTCTCATGTATTGTTCTTATTTCTTCTACCGCCCCTATGCTTTTCACTAAATAGTAACTCTTGTTTTAATGGGTGAGTTCTACTGACGTACCTTCACCAAAGTTAAAAATGAGAATAGCAGATGTTCTGTCTTTTTAGCTGTGTCATTTGTAACTGTTTTGTGTTTATACTCTTTGTTATTTTTATCCCTCATTCTTTATGATTATGAAATGAAATTAGCTGTTTCTGTTTTATAGAATTCATTTTACGCAATAAACAATATAATGATGATATAATATAATAATAATGATGATATAATATAATATATGATAATATAATAATGATGAATGAAATAACAAAGCATTATTTTGGTTCCATAATGTAGTATGGTCCATACAATGACAAACTGTACTATTGGAATCTCTTTCACAGTGGTGCTGCTGGGTTTGGGAAAAATGGGGGACATGGTAACTTTGGTATTGATGGATAGTAATCACACAATGTTAAAATAATGATACATCGGTTTCCCTCAATTTAATTGTATAAACACTCTGCCAAGCACCTCTTACGGGCATTCCGATGGGCATGTGGACACATTTTGCCATTACAATTTGAAACACAACAACGAAAGTGCTTGTCACCATTTACTCTAATGTAGGGCGTAGGTCATTAACCTAAACCGTTTTCAATTGGAGACCCTTAACACTATCCAGGCCACCTATTCTCTGCTCACCTGGAAAGGGAAGACATACACACTCTGTCATTTTGTCAATGGTTTTTACTCCTTTATCGAGCAACCGTGTTGTTCTCACAGCCAAAGTTTCTCAACATCGTTCACATCCTGTTTCTTAGTGCCGGTTGGTACCTTATTTAGTGCAAAATTTCTTTTCAATTTTAGTACCATCTTTACCTAGTATCAGCGTAAAGGTTCAACACTTCTGTGACTACAATCTCACTTCTTCTACAATCTTTTTTCCCTTAATCACCATTATTAAGTTCCACAACTCCAGGAGGGATTTCAAATCTTGGACCCTCAGAGATAAAATTACATTGTTCATACTTATTAATATAGACTAGCTCTTAATCAAAACTTGATGTCTGTTATGCAATCCTGTGTTACTTTCAAAGCATTCCCTATTACTCCCACCTTTCATCTTTTAGCCTGGCTGCCACTACTTGCCATTGTATATAGAACGCGCACCTTGGATCACTGTGCTGCTAAAACGCAAGTACTCAAACAAGGTTCATCGCCCTGAGCATCCCCAATGATAACTTTTCCTATCATTCCTCTTGTAACCTCTTCAATTGCTCATTTGTTGCTGTTGCAAGCATTGTATGTGCCATCTCCTCCATAAATCTAAATGGTCTGAATGTTGTGACAGGAATATGATCACTGGGATGCGGTTTCAGTGGTGTGACAGAAAACTGAAATATCTGGGTATATGGCTAACCCCAATGGTGGATGAGATGGTTGTGGTGAACATGAGTGAAGTATGTAATGATTTCAGAATGAGCATTTTGAGGTGGTCTTTGCTTCATTTGTCCCTATGGGGCAAAGTGAACTCTATAAAAATGAATGCAGCTCTGAAGATTAATTATGTTCTAGGTATGCTTCCGATGAAGATTGGTCAACATTATTGGAAAAAGATTGATGGTTTGTTGCAGTCGATTTTGTGGGATAATAAGCCGCCAAAGCTAAAATTATGGGAACTTCAGTTGCCAGTGGAAAAAGGGAGTCTGGGGGTGCCGAACTTTAGGGCATATCATTTAGCTTTTTCAAGTCATTTTATTTTACCCTTTTTGATGGATCAGCTTGATAAATGGGCAATTGCTGAGGCAAGTGTGTTGGGCCTGCTCCCTCCAAGGTAATTCTCACGGCAACTAACAGGTTATATAAGAAATCGCCTTTGACTGTCTTTTTGAGAGAAACGTGGAGAGAGGTACATGAATTCCTGGGGTCGGTTGCTTCAAAGACCTTTCATGCTTCCATTTGGTTGAATCCGATGATTTCTGTCGGGGGTAAGTCTTTATTCTGGCCGAATTGGTTTCTAGGTGGAGTTCTCTGGATTGATGATGTTCTGGTAGATGGTGAGTGGATTAGAGAGCGTGAGTTGCGAGCGAAATTTAATATTGACAATTTCAGATCTGATGACTTCAGAAAATTGAAGAGAAGAATAGGTGATGTGGCGGAGCAAGGAAGTTCAGTGGTAAATCTCTTTCTTAAAGAAAGGGAGCCAGGTGGTTGTTCAATCGCTAGCAGGATATACAATTGTATTGTGTCTGCCTATGAGGGAAATTCTGATCTGAGAGATGAGTGGGGAAGGAGATTGGGGTGTGAGATTTCACCCGAGATGTGGTTGGATATGTGTGCGAACGTTAAACTATGTGCTATTAGTCTGGTGGAACGGTCAAGACAGATAAAGATCCTCAATAGAGTGTTTTGGAGTCTGGAACGAATGTTAAAGAGGGGGTTGATGAACTCGGATGAGTGCTAGTGTTGTGGGAATGGACAGGGAAGTTTGGAACATCTACTGTGGGAATGTGTGCATGTACAGGGATTCTGGCATGACGTTTGTTGTGTCTGCTTGCGTGTTTTGAATCTGGATGCTGAATTGGATTTTATGACAATGATTTTGGGAGGGGGAGAGTTGCTAGAGGATCTCTCTGTGTCACGGAAAAAGTTTCTACTCCGTGTTGCTAGTCTGGGCAAGAAGCTGGTTTTTAGGGGCTGGAAATCATGGAATGCAACAGTTCTCGAAGATTGGATTGAGGGGATGTCTGCCCTGGCGTCATTGGAAAAGGTGGTTTTTAAGAGGCAAGGGAAGTTGAGATTGCATGGAAAGGTTTGGGATGACTTTCTGAATATTTACTAATTTCTTGCTGGTTATGAATATATAATGTTCTGCTGTTCTGTGTATATATTACTGTGCTGTGTTCATTGTTCTGATTGATTTAATTGTTTATCTATATGTGAAATTTTGTAAATACAGAAATAAAAAAATGAAAAAAAAAAAAATCTCTATTTCATCTTGAGAATGTAACAACCCGTGTATTAAGCCAATGGAATACCAATAATATCCTGAGACAATACTAGGGTGGACAGCTAACAAAATTATCCTCATACAAATACTGTTAGTAACACATACACAATCCCTTAACAATTTGTTTAGCACTTCCACTCATTTTTTTTAAAAAAAAAGTGATTGCCTTGCTCCCTGGTTAGGGTCCTGCCTCTCACTCTTCTAAAGAACAGTGTTCTTTCCAACCTCTGCTCCCTCTGAGATTTGGGGCCTGCTCCCACTGTCCCCCACTTTTCTTCATAGTGCTTGGAAGATTACTGTTGTAAAATGTTTGTTCCTTGTTATGGCCCACTTCTATTTTAACTTGTGTGAGCTCCTCTCAGCCACTCAGAATACTGGAATGCAGTCAATAAATAAAACTGGCATCCAGGAGGGATGTCATGGGGCTTTCCAGCCAATCAGGAAGCTTGGAATGCAGGCTATGCCTCATGGTATTGCCTGCTTTACAAGCCTCCTTAGAAGCAGGAGGCCACCATGCGCCCTCCCGGGCAGGTAAGCCCTTGTTGCCCAATGTCCCTTTTCCCCCATCCTCTTACCTTTTCTACCTCCCTACTGACTGCCCTCTTTACCCCAACAACATGCCCATGTACCTGGAGCAGCCTCATCACTCGCCGGCCCCAGGAACATTTGCCATTTTGGTCTTGCACCATCACAGCAATGGCCACCATGGAAAGGGAGAAGGAACTATATGTAGTTTCCTTCTCCCCATGTCCATGGTGGGCATTTTGCTTTATATTTTTTGAAGTTGGTAACTAGCAGCAACAACATTTCTTGACTTAAAAAAAAAAGCTATTAGCACCCCAGAAAAATGCCAGTGTGCTAAAAGCAATACACCCCTTGATGGGTGGGCATTAGCAGGGCTTGTAGTGGCGAGGGGACCACATTAAGGCCTTCACTCTGCTCAGGTACATCATTCGGCAGAGTAGCAGGTGGCCACCATCTTGCCTCCTGGGGCAAAGCTCCACTCTCACCCACCCCCAACAGTCCACTAACTGTCCCAACCTCTTACACCATCCCAGTACCACCCCATCATTTACCTGCCTCTGAGGCAACATCTTCTCGCTGCTGCCCCACCATTTCCAACAACATTAATGGCTGCCATGAAAAGGAAGAAGGCACCATGTGTTGTTCCCTTTTCTCTTGTGCATGATGACCATCTTGTTTTATCCTTTTTTTTATCTGAGAGACGGCAACCATGCCATTTATCAAGTAAAAAAAAACGATTAGCACTCTAGAAAGTGTGCTAATAGCAGTACATCCCTTAATAGGGGGTATAACTGGGTCTGGTAATGCCCCGTGGACCCACGTTAAGACCCTAGCTTTGCTTGGGCCTGTAACTCAGGACTCTGCCTTTAACTGACCCTCTAATGTCTCTGGCACATCTCGAGGTTTATTGCCTAATTAGCACATACATTACTTTATAGGCATACTCTGAACCAATCACAATGCTTGGAATGTAGTCTGCAATCTCTGGTATACACTGCATTCCCTCAACAAAAACAAAACAGTTGTCTTACGATTTGTATAGGCAGAGGAACGTGTGCATTTCAATTTCCAATCTTAAAAAAAGAATCAAAAACCATATAATGTATTGTTGCTATTTCCATTTTCATTAAATAATTAACCTGCCAAGTTAATTGTATTTACTATTTTCTGCACAATACAAATGTTTTCCTTTTAGTTGCACAGCGCCTTGTGCTAATAGCCCTATAGACCTGGGAAGGGCTCATTATCACTTTGGATAAGGCCACTTCTCCAATTTATAGCCCTTGGTTTCACCTAAGGCAATACCCTGGGGGTGGGTCATTATTATCCAGTAAAAATGACCCCTGGCTTGGTCTATACGGCTTAAATATTAACTGCATAGAGGCATTTTTCTCGTGTAGCCATTACAAATAGTGCAAGTTCATCCTTAAGTGCTCCAGATCAACCAAGTTTACAATTACAGTGTTAGTTTTCTTGGGATTTGAAATGATGTTATTTAATAGTATAATGTAAAAACACATTAAATTTACTTACAAGTTCTTTAATTTGCTCACTATTAACTAACGTGTTTACTGCACCAAAATTCCAAAAGCTATATTGTTTCTAGACTTCCCCTTAGGATACTGATGCTATCCCAACTTGTGACATTGCCTCCTGTCATAACATGGAGGCAGGCCATTTTGCTGATCTTCAAAAGGATGAAACGATCTGTTTCATGAATGACATCCTGCTACAGCCTTGTCTCCGGGAAGTCTTCTGCCTTTCCACCCTGATATCTGCTGACTTCTTCAGTATTGTGCTTCGACCGAGCCCCTGCTGGCACAGCGGCCTAATGATAATGATAATGGACGTCACACCAGAAAATGTGCAAAACGATCTTCTTTATTTCAAAACTGGAACGTACTGCTGTTTCCTTTCTCCCCTCCAAGCTCTCACGTCATCCCACATGGTCACGGGCCCCTTCTTAAAGGGGCACTGTCGCGTAACATCACCCCTGGACAAATGACCCAACATCAGCTTAGCATTCTTCTACAAGGCAAGGTGGTCTACTGACAATCCATCTCGGCCTCTCATTTCTCTCCTCACCCATAGGTGGATCTGGGGTATCCACTGGCGCAGTCACGTGATGACGGGTTTCTTTTGGGGGAAGCCACAATTCATCCCTCCATCTCGTGGTGGAGGATCAGGGTCGAGCTGTGAGGGTCCTTCCTCTTCTCTTTTGACAAACTTCTTAAACTGTGAACTGTTTCTCCTAATTTCTTTGTCTGCATTTTCTGCTGTGACCATAGTTCCATTTCGGGTTAATATTCCACTTTATACATCACCAATTCTAGGGTTTGTTGCCGAATCCCAAATAACCGCATCTAACTGGTTTGTTTTATTACATGTAACAATAAGCATATGCATTAACTGTGTATTCTAAAGTTTCGCATTGCAGGTCTTCTTAAACATTAATACAATGTAGTAAAACAGATGTTCTTTGTTCAATATGTAAATACATTAACATAATATATACTCATGGATTGGTTTCATTGCGCGAGTAGTCCTTTTATACATAGGTCAATGTATGACGAGGACTCAGTTCATGACCTCAACAAGTAGCCTGCAGGCACATTACACATTAGCAATGTACAGAGGTCAAGACGACCATGTTGTGTTTTGCAATGACATTGTCCACCATTTTAGCTCACACAGTGAATTTTCCACACAAATCCTAAAATGTCCGTTTGACCTAAAATGGCGACCTACATGGATTAAAGGTCAGGACCTTGCAACACAGATTTTTCTCGCAAGCGACTTTCGAGCAGCTTGGCGTAGGCCAATATTAAATATATTTTCCACAATAGGAGGCACGATATACTTTCTATTCTGACAAACCCTTCTTTTGGCCTATGTCAAGTGCTAAAAACTCCTTTGGGTCTCCTTGCGAATAATTCCATGCATCAGTATCCATGTACCCTAAATCACTATCTGAAATATCTATTGCCATTAAGTCTTTTACTAATATATCTTTTAACACATATTCTTTGGAAGTCTTATTTGAGGCATACACCTTATGTCCTATCGAATCTATTGCTTGTGCGCAACATCCCCCTAGCATCCAACACATACCAGACAGGACAGACACTGAATACAGCAACAAAGGAACAACAGAATTCCTAAAATAGTTAATAAGACCGAAAGTACCTTCCAACCCCAAGATCGCAAGAAGTCCCAGAACCAAGCGCCAAGATCCCAATTTCCCTCGGGAACATGCACTTCGGAACTAAGGACGTGCAGATTTTGTATTGCCTTGAAGATAGTTGGGGAGGAATCCGGTACGAAAACACAGCAAGCGGACCCCACTAATTTGCCTTCTCCACCACGCTCAGCTAAAATGACATCTAATGCCATTCGATTTTGGAGTGCTACTAATCTTATTGCTTTCTACTCTAATGTCATATTGTAGAGTATATCCGTGGTCCGGTTGATGGTTCTCTCCAGTACTCTCGCTAGTCTCCTGATATCCTCTGAATTCGCTATCTGCCCCCAAAATGGCACAATTGATTTCGCTATATATCTCCCAAAACTTGTGCTGGGGTGTCACCATTCTCGTCCCCTCATGGACGAGCTTTTGAAATTTCTATAGTACTTGCTATGAACACCCGAGGTAACAGGATCCCTAAATAACAGGTTCCCTGCCAATCCCTGGGCAACCATGGAAACGCTACATTACCGCAAACAAAATAAACAGGTTCGCCTACATACAAAGGTCTGTCTTCCACAGTCAAATTTGCAACATTGGCACAACCTTTAAAAACTCCCATTGACCGAGTGCCATTCCTCTGTATGCAGAAAGAAGCTGAATCGGGGCTACGGTTAACAGTGTAAGAAGGAGGCATGGCATCCTTATTGCCTATCGGAGCCATTTTAAAGGAAATCAAAGATTGAAAGGGACGAGACAGTCTATCAGAAGGCCTAATAGAAGCAACATTCGGCTTACTCCTATTTGCAAAAAGGGAGCATCCAAGGGGAGTCAAAACACGTTTCTCAAAACTATTCAAATTGGTGCCATCAAAGTTCCCTGAGACGCTATAAATCCATCGGCCAAAGAACAGTGCTCTAAGAGAAGCATAGCAAGCAGTTGTCAACGGTAAAGGATGAATATACCAACCTCACCCCTTATCCCTGTGTTGCGGTAAATGTGAACAGACCCAGCAATTGGACCTATTGAAAATGGCATGTGTAGCGTTCATGATAAGTAACAGTGTATTATTATGATACCTTTGTCTGTGCTGGGAATCTCTAGGGGACAAAGTATGCAAATGCACAAAAGGTGTATGGACAGTGGGTACATTTTTAGTCGGTAGCGAAAACTCTAAAGGATAAGCTTCTTCTAAATACCAAAGGCCTACATCAGTGACTATTATAAAACCAAATATTATTACAAAAATACAGCAATATGTTTTCGGTGCCCAAGCATTTTGCCCATTGTCCTGGTTGGTCACCCCCTTATTTACAAGTCCAATACGAGCGGTGGCGGTAGCAGGCATTGCAGTCTTCAAACAGAAACCCCAATGTCCGTTGCTGATGACCCCCGGTCGCGCGATTTCTGTGTCCTTCCAAAACCCTAGCCAACAGAATCCCCTTTCTCAAATTTGGGCAAAAGCAAGCCCTCAGTGACTCTTTTCCTTTCTTGAATGCACAGCCGAACCGTGCCGTATGTCTATTTTCTCGGACGCAAGGGATATCTGGCTGTTCCTGGTACTGATTGATCCGGAAACAATGTGTCGTCACTTCCCGTTGGAAGCAATTTATCAGAGACAGATGAAGAGGCTGAATTTGAAACAGCCGTTTCCGGGTGCAAAATTTGTGGAGAGTGTGGAAACAAAATGGCAGCTTCCCCAAGCCTCTCGGGCTTAGAGATATTCTCTGACACACTCTCAGTGTTGCTTACAGCTTTGGGATCATCAGTTGTAGTATCAGCGAGGGGTTCTGCTTCTTCTGTGGCACAGGGTGAGGAGGTTTCTTGATGTGTGACTCGTGGATCCAATTCTTTCGGCCAGCTACCCGCACCGCTGTTTGGGTGACCAACAGGACCTGGAATGGCCCACGCCAGCGAGGCAAGAGGCAGGAGGTGCACTTAAATGATTTAATGTGCACCCAGCTCCCCGGTCGTATGCCGTGGCCCGGGCCTTCGTAACACACAGGTAAGGCCTCTCGTACCTGGTGGTAAATCAAATACAAGTTTTTAGTCAATTGGCTACAATAATATGAAAGTAGTACATTGTCAATATTTCTCAAATTTCGACATTTTGGAATATTCAAGATATTGACAGGTCTCCCCATTACCACCTCAAATGGATAGAGCCCAGTCTTAGTTTGAGGGGTTGTACGCATAGCTAGTAACACGATCGGTAAGGCATCCAGCCATTTTAGTTTGGTGCCGGCACACGTCTTAGCGAGCTTGTTCTTGATGATACCGTTGTGTCTTTCTACTAGTCCGGCACTCTGAGGATGTCTGGCCTAATGGAACCGTTTGTCAATTCGTAACGCTGTACATATCTGTAGGATTACAGCGGCGACAAAGTGTGGACCATTGTCCGACCAGATAACTCTCGGCAAACCGAACCAGGGAAAGTACTCCTTTAAAATGGTTTTCGTGGTGGTCATGGCTGTAGCATCTTTAACAGGGAAAGCCTCAACCCACTTATTAAAGGCACAAATGACTACCAATACATATTTTAAATTGTTGCATGGCTCCATTTCAATGAAATCAAAGTGAATTACTTCAAATGGGACACAGGGTGGCCCAAAACTGCCCCTCGGTGTTGCTGTCCCCTTTCCCACATTATGTTGTAAGCAAATCATACAATTCTGGACGTAGTGCTGAGCAATATTTGAAATGTTGTTGTTTACCCAAACTTTTTCTAACATTTTCGTCATCTGTTGGGCACACACATGCGTAGGACCGTGTGCCATTACAACCATCATCATCACGTAAGCATCGGGAAGTAACCATTTTCCATCCACCGTCTCCACGCAACACCCATCATCATCAAGTTTTCCAGGCCCTCAGCCCACCTCTTAGCTTCTTCTACTGTGGCATTGGCTTGGATATCCCATACAGACCCCACACCCTCATCCATCACATAAGCATTTTCAGTCTCCCTAGAAACATATATCTCTGTAAAGAGATCAGTGGCAGTTTGTCTAGCTATTTGATCAGCGAAAGCATTCCCTTTTCCAATGTTATCTACAATCTTTCGATGTGCTGCACATTTTACAACTGCTAACTGAGTAGGGAGCACAAGTGCTGAGAGTAGTTGCACAATTAGGGTGCCATGTTGGATCTTGGTGCCATGCAAGGTTAGGAATCCTCTTTCCGACCAAAGTATCCCAAAGTTGTGAACCACCCCAAAGGCATACTGACTATCAGTATATTTATTTACTACAAGCCCTTCGGAAAGTTCACAGGCTCGGGTTAATGCTATCATCTCTGCGGCCTGCGCAGAATTATGCGTAATTCTCTCTGTTTCCACACCCATGCTCAAGGTAGTGATTGCATAAGCGGCTGTGGATGTACCATCCGGAAGTTTAAAGCAGGAGCAGTCACAAAACAGTTCTCCTTGCCGATTATCCAAAGGGGTATCTTTCAAATCAATCCTGCCCTTTGTTTCTTGTTCAGTCGTATATAAAAAATCATGTGAGTCTTCATCGCTGCAAGTAATATCTTGCGGGAAAGGTAGGAGTGCAGCCGGATTAAGAACACAACACTTTTTAATTTGAATGTGAAGGGCAAACAAGATCAATTCATATCTCGTCAACCGTGAGGAAGTGAGGTGTGCGTTTGAGTTCGGTTCAATAGAACATCTACAGAGTGAGGCACCATCAGGGTCAAATCATGGCCTAGGACCATTCCCTCACTCTGCTTTACAGACGCAGCAGCAGCAGTGACAGCGCGCAAACATCTTGGCAAAGCGCATGCTACAGGATCAAGGGCGGAGGAATAGTAACCGCACGGCCTATTCTTCCCTCCATGCTCCTGCGTTAATACAGCCAAAGCACATCCATCACATTCATGCACAAACAATACGAAAGCCTTTTCATAGTTTGGTGTGCCCAAAACTGGTGCAGAGCATAATGCAGTCTTAAGCAAGTCAAACGATTGCTGGTGTTCCGAGGTCCATGGCAACGGCGAAGAAATACCCTTCTTCGTCAAGCCCAGCATCGGTTTTATCACTAGTGAATCATTTGGGATCCACAACCTACAGTAAGAAGTCATACCTATCAATGCCCTAACCTCCTTCTGCGTATTTGGGACAGACATGCCAGAAATGTGTTTTATTCTTTCAGGTGCCAATCTTCTTCCCTCCTTTGACTAAATAGGCGACTTCCTGACAACAATATTGAAATTTCTTAAGCGAAGCTTAGTGACCATGCTTAGCTAGATGAATAAGTAGTAACATAGTGCCCTCCTTACAGGCACTCTCAGAGTCGGCAGCCAGAAGCAAATTGTCAACGTACTGAAGCAAAGTACAGGTAGAGGGCAATTCAAGGGTATCAAGTTGTTCTTTCAAAGCCCTACTATAAATACTAGGACTCTCAATATACCCTTGAGGTGCACGAGTAAATGTAAACAAGCGTCCCCCTAAGGTGAACGCGAACAAATATCTACTATCCTTGTGTATAGGAATACTAAAGAACGCATTCTTTAGATCCACAACACTAAAGTAAGTAGCTGTAGCTGGAATCATGGTTAGGATTGTAGTCACATCAGGCACAATTGGAAATTGCAGTGCCACAACTTTATTAATGGAACGTAAATCAATTATAAAACGGAATGGAATTACATTATCGCCTTTCTTGTACACGGGTAAAATCGGACTATTACACAAACTTCCTGAAATTTCTTCAATCACACCGCGGTGCACAAAATCGGAAACAATACATTTCAAAGCTTGCTCGCCCTCAGCCGAAATCTTATACTGGGGAATGCGTGGCAGCTCAATTCCATGTTTCAAAACTATCTTAACAGGCTCGATCTGCAAACAACCAACATCATTGTCGTCAACAGCCAACAAGTTCTCTGGTACATCAATTAATTCTGGAGGCAAAGGTCTGGTCAGAAATTGTGAGGCACAGGATTGCCGTGGTGAAATCCTCAAGCGCACTCCATCGGAAGAACAATATATCACTGCATTCAATTCTTTTAACAAATTCAACCCCAGCAAGTTTTCCCCGCAAACCGAGGTCAATAGAAAAGGATACTGATCCGTAAAGGGACCCAAAGAAATAGGTACCGGCATAGAGACCGGACAAACAACTGGTGTACTGGAAAACCCTACAGAAACATTGGTTTTCCCTGACAGTGGAATTTTTGGAACCCGCGAACGATCAATGGAACACTTCTGTGCTCCAGTGTCTATCAAGAACTGATGTTTCCTATTTCCCACCATCATTTCAACGTAGGGACCTTTCTGATTGACGGGAATAGGTGTAGGTTCCAAACCCTGCTTCGGGCAATCTTAACGAAGCAGAAAATTATCAAAAGGAAGCTCTTCAGATAAATATGCAGCGGAAGGATGATCGAATATGTTCCTAGTGTCCGCACTCAGAGTCTGATTGTCCTGTGAAAAAGGCTGTTGAGGGTCCTGTGTAAACTGACCTGTACCAGGGCCCCCTACACCCGGGCGACCTCTGGATCGCATACCCATATTACCAAATGTATTATTCGATCTCTGTTAAAGGACGGGGCATTGTGCTCGCCAATGACCCTCTCGACGACAATAAGCACATTGATTAATGTTCACAGCACCCAAGGGCACATTCCCCTGTTGGACATACTGACCTCTAACCTGAGAGTTACCCTCTCTCAGGCCTCTAACAATTTGCTGCAATTGCACCTTTGTTTTTAAATCACCTTTCCGTTTTTCAATCCTATCTTTTTAATTATTGACATGATTCTCATAGTACTGAGCTATATGCAGTACTTCTGATTGCAATTTCGTCTGCCAAGCGCTCTCAGAGGACATAATCTGTGACTGGATGTCAGGCAGCAATCCACGTACAAATGTGTCCACAAATAATCTTTTCCCAGACTCTGTGCCTAAGTCTTGTCCACTGAAATCTGAAAATACCTGTTCGAACCGATTAAAGAAATCGGTAGCACCCTCAGACTTTCCTTGGACACAGGCTGTAAGCTTGTCCCAAATAATTCTTTTTTCGGGAATTATGGTTTTTAATTTAGCAATAATTCTATCAGGCAGAGTTAATATCACCTGTTGTGGTCTTTCGCCAGCTGGCCTTTCCCCATCGAGCCTAGTTAAATTCACCCATGTATCTCCCAACCTGGGTACATCGTCAGTAGTTCTCACTTGTTTCCATAAATCTACGGGCAGGAGTACTGGAAACAATAAATCAATCTCACCTAAGGTGAACACTGAGGATTGCAAAACAGATTCCATCTCTTTATAGAACCCTGTTGGATTTTTCCTAATATCAGGAATAGACTGTCTAATGGTGTTCACTTCCTGTCGTGAAAACGGGACATGAACAAACTGTGATACATAATTTGCGGGAATGTCCACAGCGACTATACCCCATGCAGCATCGGTCGCAACCTCAAACTTCGGGACAAATGTCAGAATAACCTCTCTCATAGGCAACTGAGATGTAGGCAACTCCGAACGCTTACTAAGCAACAGAGCCAAGTTGAGCGCTAAAGCAGTCGAAGAAGTGTCAAGTGAAAAAGCTCTTTTATAAATATTCAATAACTATGTGGGACAACTAATCTTCCTCTTTACACATTCATCCTGCAGGTACTCTACCATTAACTGTATCACTTTCCTTTGCATTTCCAACGTATATTGACTATATGTGTCATATACCTCAACTGGAGTTATCGATATGTCTGAAATCCATCTAATCGCATCTTTCTTACAAATTCGCATTTCCTCTGATATCGGTTTACGACACAGAAGGTACGGTTGTCATGATCTCTGCTTCCAAAAGGTCAGGGTTTTCCCAACTCCCTTGGAAGCAGATCCATAACCCAGGTTCCGAGTGCCAACCAGTCCCAATTGGGACCTTTTGGACCCAGTCCTGGCGCCAGTGGCACCAGGCTCATAAATATGCCCAGTCCCAGCGCTGGAAGCACCGGGCTCATAATGCTTGGGTGGACTTACCTGCAGCAGACCATGCTGCTTACTTGCCTGCCAGTTGAGCCTCTGATCCTCTTCTGTTTGGAACTACTTTTCCTGTTGGGTGGGGCAGGAGCCACTCCCTAGATTCAGAACACTGGAACTCTTCTGGAAAGCAGGAACTCTTTTCTTACCTAGGCGTGGCTGTGGAAGGAGACACCTAAGCACTACAGGAGGCTATTTAAACCACACCCGATGGATGAATCTTGCTTTGCGTTATTCTGCATCCTCTGCAGCAGAACGCTCATCGTGTCTTCTGCATCTGATCCTGGGCCTAAGGAAAAAGGCTTACCATCCTGAATCCAGTCTTCAGCAACACCTATAAAGACAAGAAAGAACAGGTTAGCATTACGGTCTTCAGGGACAGCTCTTCACTTACCTGGTCCATCGGCTGTCACCAACGCCTCGCGCTGCATTCCGGCATCTGAAAGACAAAGGCTTACCTACTCTTCGTGCGCTCCGGAGGTCTTCACACTGCATTCCGGCATCTGAAAGACAAAAGCTTACCAACTCTTCGCACGCTCCGGAGGCCTTCGGCGCTGCATCCCGCATCTGAAAGACAAAACAAGGTGCGTTTAAAGACATTGGGGAACTTTAATACTCACGTGCCATTAATCCTTTCCACATCTAACCCAGTGGGTATTCCGGCACCCTGCAGCCGCTCCGAACTTGTACCTGCAATATAAAAAGACAGTTAGAGCGCATCGTGAAGCAGGCAACAAGCGCTTACGTATGTGCTTCCAGGCGCTTCTATTCTTCACACGGGCTCCATCTTCAACTCACTTCAGCCTGTCATCCGCCATCGCCGGAACCCTGCAAAACAAGAAACATCATTACTAAAGACTTTAAAGACATTAGAATTACTCGAAACTTACCGTTCGTGCAGTAAACGACGGACAGCAGTCCTCTGAAGTCAAGAGGCCTGCTCCCCTTATCCAGTGAAGAAACTGGTTACAGCACCCTGCCCCGAGGCAGATGGAGAGCACGGCGTTCACTAACCTAAGGTGAGAGCGTTAACCTTTGGGGTTCTACAGGAGAAGAGAAAGGGAAGAAGAGAGAGACATTCAATAACCCAGTTCCTTAATCCCATATTTTCTATCTGCAGACATCTTACCCCTCGAGTCAGACATACAGTGCACAGAGGTCCAGCCCAAAGAGCCAGCCGTGTGTTACACATCACCTTTGAAGATACAGTATATGCCCAGTCAAGACCGGCGCCTCTACGGGAATCAGGTGAGCGTTACAGAACGCAAAGCCTACCACAAAACTCCCGTCCAGGCGCTATGGAAACCTCGGATACCGACCAGCTAGCCCAGTTACTTGGGGAACTAAGGGCAGAAGTGCATGCAGCCCGTCAGGAAACGAACACTCTAAGAAGGGAACTGATTATTTCCAAGGAGCGAACAGATGATCTCGCTAGACAATTGCTACAGTCACAAGCCGGACAGACCCCGTTACCCGCATATGGGGGAAATCTTCCTTCTACATCCTCTATGAATCCAGTGCAGATCAACCTACCTGGGAATGTACCTCTGGCTCCGCCCGAACGATTTTCTGGTGACCCAAAGAGGTTTGCAGTATTTATCAATCAGTGCCGGTTGCATTTCTTATGCCGGCCAGCAGCCTTTCCAACTGATCAAGCTAAAGTAGCTTTCGTGCTTTCGTACCTTAGTGGCAATGCGGCAGACTGGTCGA
Source organism: Ambystoma mexicanum (assembly GCF_040938575.1). Lineage (NCBI taxonomy): Eukaryota > Metazoa > Chordata > Amphibia > Caudata > Ambystomatidae > Ambystoma > Ambystoma mexicanum. The sequence goes on from NC_090936.1 coordinate 389,894,757, forward strand.
TCCCTCTAGTAAATCAAGAAGATCCGGTCCTCCATGATTTTCAAGCTTTTCAGCTCAGTATGGAAAAACTGTTCGCAAGACATTCACAGGGGCAGGCCTTGGACAATGAGCTTCTTTCGTTGCGACAAGGTAATCAAGACCTTTTGGCTTATATTGCGTCTTTCAACAGACTGATAGTGGAAACTCAATGGCCTGAGGACAAAAGGATTACGCTGTTTTATAGAGGTCTACGTGGAGAGCTCAAAGATGTGTTAGCCCAAGTAGTGAATCCCCCACAAGATTGTTCGGACTATATAGACTTAGTCGTTCAAATAGATCACAGACTGCAGAACAGGAAGGCCGATCGTTCCAAGTTTGATGCTCGAGTATTTTCCAAACCGCCAACTCCTTCCAAAGGAGTAGACTCTGGGGAACCCATGCAAATAGGGGGTCTGAAAGGTCCTCTAACACAAAAGGAGCGGGAAAGGAGAAAACAGTTGCAATTATGCCTCTATTGCGGAAACTCAGGGCACTTTCTTCGAGACTGTCCGGTGAAACCTGCCAAGAAGGCAGTAGGAGCTGCAGTTACCAAAGTTACAAACTCTGAGCAGGGAAACGACCTCGCCCGACAAGAATAGAGGTCCTCTTGCCGAGCGTGAAAACCAGTTCCGTGACCTCGCATTTCGTGATACCTATGGTCCTCATTAGCCCTGATAACCCGGATCGATTACATGCAATTGAAGCTTACGTCGACAGCGGTGCCATCGGCAATTATGTGGATCATGAAATGGTTTTGAGGATGGATCTAACTCTTTGTCCCAAGGCTGTAAAGGATGTCATTACTACAGTGGATGGTACGGAGATAGCCTCCGGGCCAGTAACGCATACCACTCAAGAGGTGACGCTAGTAAGTCAAGATGGACACCATGAGAAGATCGTGTTCGATGTGATCAAGGCCCCTCAGTTTCAGATTATTCTAGGAATACCTTGGTTAGAGAAACACAATCCTCTGATCGATTGGCGAGCAAGAACGGTCCAGTTTCCAGAATGTGTCTCTACTTGTCACCCTCCACCTGGTGTTGCACTGGCAGCAATTTCTTCAGAGACTCCCCAGTTACCTCCCGAATACCTAGAATACCAAGATGTTTTCCGGAAGGATCAGGCTAACTCTCTACCTCCTCATAGGTCTTATGACTGCCAGATAGACCTGATACCTGGATCTACTCCTCCTTGTAGTAGAATTTATGCCCTCACCGAGCCTGAGAACCTTCACCTTCGACAATACCTGGATCAATACCTGGCAAATGGGTTTATTCGTCCTTCCAAGTCCCCTGCTTCTTCAGCTTTGCTCTTCGTTCCAAAAAAGGAAGGAGACCTTAGAACTTGTATAGATTATCGCTCCCTGAACCAGATCACCGTTAAGAATAGATATCCGTTACCTTTGATCCCTGAACTCCTGGACCAAGTCAGAAAAGCATGCATATATACAAAGCTGGATCTTAGAGGAGCTTACCACTTGGTACGAGTAAAAGAGGGCAATGAATGGAAGACGGCCTTCCGCACCAAGTATGGGCTATTTGAATATCAGGTCATGCCCTTCGGACTTTGCAATGCCCCGACCGCCTTTCAATATTTTATGAACGATGTCCTCAGAGAGCTCATAGATGTGTGTGTTGTTGTTTACATTGACGACATCCTCGTTCATTCTTCATCGGAATCTGAACATCGGAAACACGTGAAAATGGTCCTCGAAAGATTGCGTCAACACAAACTTTTCGCTAAGTTGGAAAAATGTGTTTTCAACGTGACTGAAGTTGAATTCTTGGGATTCATATTATCACCTGGCGGAGTGCGTATGGATTCAAAGAAGGTCGATGCAGTTCTCAAATGGCCATCACCATCCTCCGTAAAAGGTGTGCAAAGCATGTTAGGCTTCGCTAACTTTTACCGCAGGTTTATCCCCGAATTCTCTCGAATAGTCCAGCCCATCACTGCCTTGTTAAAGAAAAACAAACGTTTTGAATGGTCTACCGAGGCGGAACAGGCTTTCCAGGATTTGAAGACTAAATTTATCTCTGCACCAATCTTAAAACACCCTCGCCCCGAACTCCCCTACATCATGGAAACTGATGCTTCAAGCCTTGCCATGGGGGCAGTTCTATCACAAAAGGACCCAGTAACCAATCAGTTGCATCCCGTGGCATTTTGGTCCCGCAAATTCTCGCCTCCTGAAATCAATTACACGATTACTGACAAGGAACTTCTGGCTATCAAGTCTGCCTTTAAGGCTTGGCGGCATTATCTGCTGGGAGCCCGACACACCGTTACTGTGATTACGGATCACCGAAACCTGCAATATTTGAAAACCGCAAAAGCCCAATCCTCTAGACAACTCCGTTGGGCATTATTCTTTGCCGAGTTTGACTTCCTAATTACCTATCGATCTGGTACAAAGAACGGTAAAGCTGATGCCCTTTCTCGGATGGGAGTGGAAGAACACTTGATCAACCCTAAACCTGTACCAATCATTCCCGAACAAAGAATTCTGGGTGTAATCGCCACAGAATCCATAGAGGAAGTTAAGGATAAAGCCAGGCAACTTGTAACTCCAGCAGACATACAGAATTGGCATCTTCAGGGAAAGGACTTTGCAGTAAAGGACAACTTATTGTATTTCCAAGAACGATTATACCTACCCAGCACAGATTTACAGAAAAAAGTAATCTCTTGTTATCACGATTCTTTAATGGAAGGACATCCCGGTATAGCCAAGACCTCAGAAAAGATCAAGCGCTACTTCTGGTGGCCGTCTTGGAAAAAATATATCAGAGGCTTTATAATGTCCTGTGGAGTATGCGCCCAAAACAAGAGTCAAAAGGAAAGACCAGCAGGCCTCTTACGCCCTATTGACATCCCACCTTGCCCTTGGCATACGCTTTCTATGGACTTCATCACCGATCTACCTCCATGCTCCGGATACAATACGATTCTAGTAATCGTGGACTTATTCTCCAAGATGGCGCATTTCATTCCGCTCAAAGGCTTGCCAACAGGAGCAACTCTGGCCCGAGAATTTCTCGAAAACATCGTCCGACTGCACGGTTTTCCTTCGGTTCTAATTTCGGATCGAGGTAGTCAATTTATTTCTCATTTTTGGCGAAGTTGCTGTCGGTCGGCTCAAATTGATGTGAGACTATCGACCAGTCACCACCCTCAGACCGACGGACAAACTGAGAGGACCAATCAAACTCTGGAACAGTATTTACGCTGCATGCTGCAACAAACTGAAAAAACTTGGAAAGACATCCTTTGGATAGCCGAATATGCCTACAATAACTCTGTCCATTCGGGAACTGGGAAAACCCCGTTTTTTCTTTTGTACGGCAGTCACCCTCGAACCTCGGAGTTGGATCCCCTCCAAGATCCTGAAACACCAGCAGTAGACTACCTGCATTCTACAATCACCCAAGCCTTTAAGGAAGCTGTTTCTCACCTTCAAAGGGCTAAAGAACAATACAAGAAAGGAGCAGATCAACATCGGAAGGAAGCCCCTCAATATCAAGTAGGGGATCAAGTCTGGTTATCCACCAAATATCTACCTCTAAAAGGGCCACGCACATTCAACCCAAGATACCTTGGTCCCTATTCCATCAATACCATATTAAACCCAGTAGCGGTCAAGTTGGACTTGCCCCCGCACATGAAGATACATCCGGTCTTCCACGTCTCTCTATTAAAACCCGTGCAACCTCAAACCCGACTAACTAAATCTCCAAAACCTATCCTAGTTGATGGAGAACTCGAGTTTGAAGTCAAAAGCATTCTGGACTCCAAGATCTCCAAATCTAAACTATTTTACCTAATTGACTGGAAAGGCTACGGCCCCCAAGAGAGATCCTGGGAACCTGCTGAATATGTCCACGCTCCTCGCCTAATCAAAAGATTTCACCGAACATTTCCTGACAAGCCAAAACCCCCTGAGAAGCCCGGTTTGGGAGGGGCCTTGAGGGGGGGTACTGTCATGATCTCTGCTTCCAAAAGGTCAGGGTTTTCCCAACTCCCTTGGAAGCAGATCCATAACCCAGGTTCCGAGTGCCAACCAGTCCCAATTGGGACCTTTTGGACCCAGTCCTGGCGCCAGTGGCACCAGGCTCATAAATATGCCCAGTCCCAGCGCTGGAAGCGCTGGGCTCATAATGCTTGGGTGGACTTACCTGCAGCAGACCATGCTGCTTACTTGCCTGCCAGTTGAGCCTCTGATCCTCTTCTGTTTGGAACTACTTTTCCTGTTGGGTGGGGCAGGAGCCACTCCCTAGATTCAGAACACTGGAACTCTTCTGGAAAGCAGGAACTCTTTTCTTACCTAGGCGTGGCTGTGGAAGGCGACACCTAAGCACTACAGGAGGCTATTTAAACCACACCCGATGGATGAATCTTGCTTTGCGTTATTCTGCATCCTCTGCAGCAGAACGCTCATCTTGTCTTCTGCATCTGATCCTGGGCCTAAGGAAAAAGGCTTACCATCCTGAATCCAGTCTTCAGCAACACCTATAAAGACAAGAAAGAACAGGTTAGCATTACGGTCTTCAGTGACAGCTCTTCACTTACCTGGTCCATCGGCTGTCACCAACGCCTCGCGCTGCATTCCGGCATCTGAAAGACAAAGGCTTACCTACTCTTCGTGCGCTCCGGAGGTCTTCACACTGCATTCCGGCATCTGAAAGACAAAAGCTTACTAACTCTTTGCACGCTCCGGAGGCCTTCGGCGCTGCATCCCGCATCTGAAAGACAAAACAAGGTGCGTTTAAAGACATTGGGGAACTTTAATACTCACGTGCCATTAATCCTTTCCACATCTAACCCAGTGGGTATTCCGGCACCCTGCAGCCGCTCCGAACTTGTACCTGCAAAATAAAAAGACAGTTAGAGCGCATCGTGAAGCAGGCAACAAGCGCTTACTTATGTGCTTCCAGGCGCTTCTATTCATCACACGGGCTCCATCTTCAACTCACTTCAGCCCGTCATCCGCCATCGCCGGAACCCTGCAAAACAAGAAACATCATTACTAAAGACTTTAAAGACATTAGAATTACTCGAAACTTACCGTTCGTGCAGTAAACGACGGACAGCAGTCCTCTGAAGTCAAGAGGCCTGCTCCCCTTATCCAGTGAAGAAACTGGTTACAGCACCCTGCCCCGAGGCAGATGGAGAGCACGGCGTTCACTTACCTAAGGTGAGAGCGTTAACCTTTGGGGTTCTACAGGAGAAGAGAAAGGGAAGAAGAGAGAGACATTCAATAACCCAGTTCCTTAATCCCATATTTTCTATCTGCAGACATCTTACCCCTCGAGTCAGACATACAGTGCACAGAGGTCCAGCCCAAAGAGCCAGCCGTGTGTTACACATCACCTTTGAAGATACGGTATATGCCCAGTCAAGACCGGCGCCTCTACGGGAATCAGGTGAGCGTTACACGGTTTCTGTACATAAATACTTTCCTCTTCCTCATCCTCATTCCGTCTCCTTTCTAACTCCTTTCTATACTCAAATAACCTCTCGACATGCTTATTTACCTTCTCAACAGTGTCTCTGGAAAGTGCTAAAGTATTTAGATCCCTTAACTCTTGCGGAACGTCCGCATTATTTAATCTGCCCACATTATACATAACTGAATCCCCAATCCTTCAATAAAAAAAATGTTACCAGGAAAATTATCCGTATTAAGAAGTGCGGAAAAAACACTAGCTTGATCATCCTTCTCCATACAATGCTTAGCCCATGCAATTCACTCACGTTTCTTCTCTGGTGGTACAGTACTGTGAGTGACAACCTTCGAACCTGCACCATGATCGATTACAAGCGGCCCAAGACCACTTGGAAGAGGGGGAGCAGGCAAATTCGATGGAGGAGCTATAACTGGTGCGATAAAAAGAGGTGGAGGAGCAGGTGGAGGGAAAAAAGTCGGAGGAGTAGGAACAACAGGTTGAGCAGGAAAAGCAGGAATAACAACAAGAAAAGGTACAGCAGCGGGAAGAGGAACATACAGAGGTGGCGCGGAGGCACCAGGCCTTCGTTCATTTAATATTTTCTCAAAAAACTCATCAGAATCATGAAGGTTCTTTGGAAGGATAGATTTTCTGAATACCAAGTCACAAAGCCTTTTCCATATTTTTAGCCGATTCAGACTGTTTATCCTGGTCATATAATAACGCTTTTTCGGCAATCATTTTATGACGGCGTGCATGTTTCTCTCTACTCTTAAGCTGTTGTAATGCTTCTTTTTTCCAATTCTGCAAAACATCAAATGCTGCAGGTCTAGCCTTTTTCTTTAACAATACTGACTCCAAATATTCAATGCGAGGGATCTCAAAACTACCATTGATTGGTCACTGAAGTTTGGAGGCATGTCTGGTTTGTCTGTGCCAAATATCATTAAATACTATACTTCCAATGCCATGCTTATAGTACATAGTACATGCCGATGACCCCTCCTGTGGTGCGGGACGGCTAAATTCCAAAGATTGTCTATCACTGCGGAATAATGCCCTAAAGCAGGTAGATAATTTCCCAGGCATATCTCAAATTCTTGGTGTTACCCGGTGAATAATTGTGTCTACAGATACAATGCGCCAAAATTCAAATTGCCAGGGTTAAATTAAGGGTTGGGTCACGACTCACCTGGCCAAACCTAATGAGGACCGATCGGTACTTCTAAGAATCTTACCTAACTAATCTTACCTCGTGTATGGTGATTTCGGCAAATCTGCCCGCCTCGATAAGTGGACCCTCATCAAGATGCCGTCTCAGGCCACAGGCTAGTCGACCAGGGATCGGATCGTGGAGCGCTGCTGAGGTGTCGCATCTCATCCAGGGACCCCTTCCTTTTTGTCACACCGTCCGATCCCGGTCCGATAGCGTGTGTCAACCTTCAACAATCCAGCATCAATCTTGAGGGTCCCTATTTGGGTGCCAACTGCGAAAACAGAAACAAAATATCGAGGCTGAGTACCCCAAAAGGAAATGCACCTAATACGGGTTACAAAGGAACATTCAAAGTACTTTATACTCTACTGAATTCAATTACAAAAACAGTTCAACGTCAGATAGCTATCGCCCCTCAGTACAACACAACGAACTCCAGCGTGGTTCAATGTGTTCAGTGAGAGACATTAGAATTCATTTGCTTTTTATACATTTTGTGGGCACTATATTCAGCCCCACTTCGGGTTAATATTCCACTTTATACATCACCAATTCTAGGGTTTGTTGCCGAATCCCAAACAACCGCATCTAACTGGTTTGTTTTTATTACATGTAAAAATAAGCGTATGCATTAACTGTGTATTCTAAAGTTTCGCATTGCAGGTGTTCTTACACATTGATACAATGTAGTAAAACAGATGTTCTTTGTTCAATATGTAAATACATTATCATAATATATACTCGTGGATTGGTTTCATTGCGCGAGTAGTCTTTTTACACATAGGTCAACGTAGGACGAGGTCTCAGTTCATGACCTCAACAAGTAGCCTGCAGGCAGATTATACATTAGCGATGTACAGAGGTCAAGACGGCCATGTTGTATTTTGCAATGACATTGTCCACTATTTTAGCTCACAGGGTGACTTTTCCACACAAATCCTAAAATGGCGGTTTGACCTAAAATGGCGACCTACATGGATTAAAGGTCAGGACCTTGCAACACAGATTTCTCTCGCAAGCAACTTTCGAGCAGCTTGGCGTAGGCCAATATTAAATATATTTTCCACAATAGGAGGCACAATATACTTTCTATTCCGACATTACTTCTGCTCTGAGTGCAACGGGTATTAATGGCTGGCATCTTCCTCGTAGCAGTGAGTCATCTTTCACAGCTAGCTTAGTGTGTATATTGTCCAGTGGCTCTATGTCTTCCTTGCACAACCCTGCATGGTTTAGCACAGCTCGCCGATAGTCACTCCATTTGTTGTTTTCAGTGAGATTAATTGCTAACACCAAGGAGGGGTCAGTCGTGCAGGCGTTCGCTACCATCTGCAGTGATATTGCCAGCGGGAGTGCGTTAGAGGCCGCATAGTGTATGTATTCAGCCTCACCTGCTCTGGATGTGGGTTTTCCTGTCGGGTGGCATGACAGATAGTCCGCTGGGTTGTTTTCACCACTGCGTAAGCGACTATGTGCCTGGGTGCATGTCTTCTCCACTGGTCTTGGCTAGGGTGGCCCCCAGACCCACTGGGCTTTGCGTCTACAATGATTTGAGTGTGCCAGGCAAGGTCGATGTACGCCAGATGGCAGACCTCCGCTAGCAACGTCTTGATGTTGTCAAATGCCTCCTGGCACTCAGATGACCAAATGAATTCTGTGACTTTCAGCAGGAGCCGCCTTAGGGGTGCTGTAATGGAGGCGTAGTGGGGGATATAACGGGCGCAGTACCCAGCCATCCCCATGAATGAGCGGTTGTCCGCCACTTGTGTGGGTTCTTGAAGATTGTAGACAGTGTGGACCTTTTCGGGGTCTGGCGTCATGCCGTCAGAGGAAAAGATATGTCTGAAAACGTTTAGCTTTGTTTTACTGAATCAGCATTTCTCAATGTTGAGGGTTAAGCCCGCTTCTTGGTTGGCGTGGCAGGTCGCCAGCAGTGCATCGTTATGTTTTTCACAGGTTTTGCTGAACACAAGGATGTCATCACTGTAGTTCAGTGCTCCACGTACCCTCCTGATTACCTGTCTTATTGCCTCTTGAAAGATCTCAGCCACCGATGAGATGCCAAAATTAAGGCGTCTGTAGCGAAATAGGCCATCATGGATGGCGAAGGTGGTAATGCCTCTCGAGTCGGGGTGTAGCTCCATCTGGTGATAGCCCTGATTGAGGTCTAGTTTGGAAAACAATATGAACCTGTTCATTTGCACTATCATGTCCTCGGTCCAGGGACCCGGGTGACGCTCTCTCTCGGTGGTGGTGTTGGCCATGCACATGTCCACGCAAACCTCAGGGTTCCTCCGTCCTTGGGCACGATCATCAGGGGGAGACCCACGGACTCGGGCCGGATGCTGGTTCGATGATCCCGGCGTTGAGCAGTTGATTGAGCTCTTCTGATACTGCAGTCTGCAGATGAAATCCATCCCTGCTGGGATGTTAGGGGACAGGTCGTGTTTTCTCGTTCACGTGTAGTTTGATGGGGGCCTTTTAGCTTGCCAAGCCTTTTGAGCAGCAATTTTGTCATGATTGTCTCCTTTGTGATGAGGTTTACCACATGTGTGCCTCCATGCAGCATCTAGATGTTTTCCTCTGACGTATTCCGTGGCGCTGAAGTTTGTATCACGTCCCCTTCGCAAAAATTGATGTCTTTAAGTCCTAGACAGGACACAGTGTGATAGCTTAATAGGCACCGGCCTTTCGTGGGGCTCTGTATGACATGAATTGCTGTGGCGAGCCCATTGTGCATGAAGTGTCTCTTGAAATGGCTGATGGAATAGAGAGGGAGGTCTGCCCCCCACTGGAAAGTCTTGGCCACTGTCTTTGCTAGTTTTGGTCAGTCCAGTATTTGCAGGAACTCCTGTTCCCCCATAATATTGACGGTTGTGCCTGAGTCCACTAGGAAACAGAACTGTCTGTCCACAATGTTGATGGGAATCCTGGGTGCCTCTTTAGCTTCTCTGTCGTCAAGTATGAAGTTGACATACTCATCCTGTGAGTATTGGTTATAGTCATCTCTTCCAATGGGAAATCCGTGTTGTTGCTGTCGGTCGTGCCACTTGTGCCCCTGGGCTGGTCCATCGTATTCATCTCCAAAGACCGAGCTTTGGTCATATGAATCAGAGTCTTAGCGGTAGTTGTGCAGATGAAATTCCTCTATCCCTCTGACATAGCATCTTTGCCCTTGTTGGTATTGTCCTGGCTGGTGTGGAGTACTCTGGTTGTTGTGGCTGTACATCCTCTGGTGCATTTGCAGCGACATTCTCGGTGTGGGGAACGTTCTACCTTCCCTGCAAATGGATTGGAAGTGTCCATCTCTGCCACAATGGTCACACCTCTGAGAAAGGGCTGGACACGTCTGAGTGGGGAAACACCATTCTGCATCTGTAGCACTGCCTTTGCGGTCTGCGGTAGCTCAGGCTTCCCTTCCCTTGTGGTGATGCCCTCTTGTTTGGCGAGTTTTGGATGGCCGCAATCAATTCAGTTTTGTCAGGTTTAGCGTTACTGCTCCCAGATATGGACGCCGCCTGCACATCCACCCTTTCAATAATTTGCGCCATTTCACTTACTTAATCAATCGTGAGCGTTTTTTTTAGTAGCTGCTTTTTTAGTGGTTGGGAAATGCATCCTTCGATCACCCTCAGTCTTATGGCCATGTCTAGTGAGAATGCGTGAAATTGGCAGTGTGTGCCCTTGATCTGCAAATGAGTCATGAATTCATCCACTGTTTCTTCACTCCTTTGGATACATTGATTGAATATGTACCGTTCATAATCACGGTTGGACTCTATAACCAACTTCCTGTTGAGGGCTGTTGTTAGAGAAGCGTAGTCTTTCTGCTCTTCTGGTGGGATGGTTTTCACAAATGTTTTTATTTCACTGCCGGCGACATTAATGAACATGTTCTTCAGATTTGGAGATTTGTTTTGACATGCCGCTTTAATAAAGTTGTCAAAATCATCCAGCCATTGAATCCATCTTGGGCCCTTATCCACCTGTGGTGTCATGGCAAAGAGTGGTGGAATATGCCATGCGGTGGCCGTGGACCTTGTGGGTGGTGGTGTGGGGTCGCTCATGGTGACTTGTGGCGGTTGTATTCACTGTATGTTGGTAGACACAGTCGCTCACTGGAGTGTGGGTGGCCTGATCCACATGAGTGGTTCTGGTATGCATGATAGTGTTTCCAGTGTGGTGCCTCGTGGCTGGAAATGGACTAGGGCCTTGTGTGTCTTCCACTTTTGTGTGTAGTCCCTTGTTCTTCAGGAGCGTTCTAGGTGGTGTTCTTGTGGCCTCCTGACCATGTGCGGGGTGGGCACCGGGTCTTGTCCAGCTCTCTGGCTAATTGCAGGCTTCTGCGGCTGTGTAGGTGGGAAATTAAATGTTTATATAACCAGGCGCTGTTGGTGTGGGTGTGTGAAGCCTGTCTATTGATCTGTGGGGCCCATTGAGAGAAACTCTGTTGTATTGTGGCGGGATCGCCTTTTATGTGGTGCAGGAACAGTCAGGGCGGGCGTGTCAGGCCTGCCTGGGACCTGTATGCGCTGTGAGGAGGACTGCCCCTCTATTCAGGCGGGATTGCTGTGTACGAAGGAGGAGGCACCCACCTTGCGACTCTGCGTGTCATTGTAGCTCCGACACATGGAGCGGATGCTGGCCGCTGGCGGACTGCCGCACGACTGTGCTGCAAATCCATGTGATTCACACACAAGGTACATACCACTGTACCCTTGGAGCCGGGAACCCGGGATCGGGCGGCTGGATGTGCGGCGGAATTGCCGTTGCTTCTGGAAGCACTGTGGGAGGATGCTGATAAGCGGGGTGGCTTGGTAGGATCACCTTCCATGTGGAGGAGGAGGACTCCGGGCCACGGGAGACGTCATTGTCGCCAGTTGTTGGCCCAGTAGCCTACCGATAATAATAATGGACGAGACACCAGAGAATATGCAATACGATCTTCTTTATTTCAAAACTGAAACTTACTGCCATTTCCTTTCTCCCTTACCCGCTCTCACGTCATCCCACGTGGTCATGCGCTCCCTCTTAAAAGGGCAGTGTCATGTAACAGCCCTGTCTATACTTTCAAAACAGCATGAATAAAAGCGAATTGTAACGTACATTTAAAGTATACTTTGAACATTATATTTATTGAAGTGTTTGCTTTTTCGGTGGTGACCCTGGAATCTTGAATTCTTTCACAGCTGTGTAGAATCTGTAGTGATGAATTCCTGAGCATTGTTTCTTATGGATAATGTAAATCAGAGCTTAGCCAATCTGTTTGTGTTCATTGCTTGGATTGAAAAGCACTGTATAAATACAGGCAGACATAATGGAATCACAGAACAGATGTATACTGGAGCTCTAGCAACATGAGAGTCGACACCCCAACTGTCTGTACAGACATGCGATTGCAGGATATCTAACAATATCCCAAACGTCTGATGGAGACTGACGCCTTGGGTAGACGGGTGATTAGGGAGGGCTGCTTTTGGATCCTTCAGGACACAGCCCGTCTCCTTTCAAACACGCGTTTTGGAAAGGGAACAAGAGGAGCGCTCTTTTGTTGTAGATTCAGGAAATAGCAGGGCATGTTTCAAATCCTGTGCACTTGAGAATCGTGCCTTTGAACAATGGAGGGATTAGAAAGCTGTCCCGCGCTGTCTATCGATTGCGCTATTCCTGGTTACCGTATTAGGAGTATGTGGACTGTGTTAGGCAGGACTGAAATGAACAACACATGTGTGCATGTTTCCATCGTGTGGAGATTGTTTGGGAAACAGAGCATTGCTATTGCCGAGTGAAAGCATAATACGCCCTTCCTCAAAAACGTAAAACTTTTGCCCCAATATTCTTATTTATTTGTTCAGTGTTCTTTTTATGGGAGGTTGCACTCTTAATCTCAGCTCCCCCTATCTACCTGATGCCAATCAATCTTTTTTATTTTCTGTGTGTGTTTTTAACTCTTTACTCCCTTTGCTCTTATGGTGAACCATCTTGGAAAATATGTTTGATCTCCAATAATGGTGAATACCATTAAGGTACATTACACATACATATTATATTGAGTTCAGATGAAACAAGGGACATGTAGAGAGATGGAAATATTGCTTTTCAAGAAAGTTGGGGTGAAAGGTTGTAGATGGTGGCAGTGGGTAAAAAAGGAGGTCAAATTGCTCACCATTTTGTGTTTCTCGATACATACTTATTTTTTAAATTTATTTATTACATTTATTATACGCCCAGACCCTGAGGTATCACGGCATAGTTACAGACAATGGCAACAACAATCTTAGAGTATAGTAAGGCAATAACAGAGATAATACAGTCATACTTTTCTAGCGATTATGTATAATGGCATATGGGTTAGGTTCTGTGTTCATGTCAGAATTTATTGAAAAGCCAGGTTTTTACCGACTTTTTAAATGAAGGGTAGGAAGTTTCCATCTTGATATTAGTGGGAAGGGCATTCCAGTGCCTGGGGGCGAGTACTTTGAAACTACTACTGCCTGCTTTTTTCTTTTGTATCATGGGATGTCAAGATTTTCGCTGTTGTTCGATCTGAGGAGTCTGGTGTGATGTTTATTATTGACTGCGTTAAGGAGATATTTTGGTGCGTTGTTGGTGATACATTTGTGTGTAATGCTGAGGGTTTTGAACAATATTCTAGCTTAAATGGGGAGCCAGTGGTTGGATCTCTTGATATTCGAGATGTGGTTCGATTTTGTTTTTATGCTTAGTGCCGCTCGAAGGGCTTTGTGCTGCATAAGTTGGAGTTTGGCTAGATTAGCATTAGATGTGCCTAGGTAGAGGATGTTACAGTAGCCAAGCTTCGAGAGTATAAGTGCTCTTGCTAGTGTTACACAGTTTTTGGCTGAGAGGAATTTACGGCTGAGTGAGAAGAGTTTGGCTGTGTAGGAGGTGGAGGAGGCTAGGGAGTTGATTTGTTTGGTCATGGTTAAAGTGGTGTCTAGGCATACGCCAAGTGTCTTCACTTATTTAAGCACTGGGATTGTGGTGCCATCAATGATGAAAGATGTGTAATCATGCTGTAGGGAGGCGATATTGGATGCAGAGCCCAGTATGAGTAACTCTGTTTTGTCATCGTTGAGACATAGGCTATTGTTGGCCATCCAGTTTTGGATTAGTGAGTAGATTGTATTTATGAGGAGTGTGTCCTGCTCTTGATTCCCTGTTAGAGGGATCAGGATCTGCGTATCATCTGCAAAGTTGGTGTAGATGACCCCACCGTGTCCAGTGCTGCAAAGAGTAGCTTGGTTTAGGCATTATACAGGGTGGGGGATAGACAGGAGCCTTGTGGTACGCCTAACGGGACTGGTAAAGGATCGGCTGCTTCTTTGCCTATAGCCACTCTTGAGGTCCTATCTGCGAGGAAGGATTTGATCCAATGTGTGGCATTGTTTGACAGGTTGAAATTGTTGGCTAAGGTGGCACAAAGTTTGTCGTGGTCGACCATATCTAAGGCCGCTGATAGGTCTAGTAGCATGAGTAGGCAAAGTTTACCTGCTTCTCTTGAGGCATCCATTTGGATCTTCAGATCGAGTAATGTGGTTTCTGTATTATGGTTTGGGCGGAATCCTGACTATCTGTCCGCTAGTAGTTTGTTGTGTTTTTGGATCTGAGAGTATGCTATTTTGTCAATAATTTTCAGTAGAAAAGGGACAGTGGTTATGGGTCGGTAGTTGGTTGGATTGTGGGGTTGCAGGTTGTTTTTTTTTTAGTAAGGGTGTTAACCACACTTTTTTGATGCTGGCTGGGGCTACATTGGAGCTGAAAGAGGCGTTGATAAAAATTCAGTGATGATGGGTGAAAGGGTCGGGGCACATAATTTGACTAGGTGGGATGGGAATTTATCTTCTTTGCAATTTGAGGCTTTGAGTTTATTTATAGTATCTAGTACTTCTTTGTTAGAGACTGGGGTGAATTGAAAAGGAGTACATGATGGGGCGTTAGTAGGGGTGGTGTCAAGAGAAGGAGATGTTTTACCGGCAAGGAGAGATTTTTTGCTGCCGATTTTCTTTTTGTAGGAGTTTTATTTTGGATCTAATGCGTCTTGGATTGTGGTGCACCAGGCTTTGCTCGTGTTATGTAGTGCTGTGACTTGGACGGGGTTTTCAAGTTCTCTGTGATCTTTTGTCTAACAAGAAACTCTGCTGATTAATGCTGATTATTTGTTAAGCATTAAGACAGGTAGTGGTACAATCACAATCTGTGTGAAAGTGTAAGGGAGGGTTAACCAATTTCCACTTTATAAATTGTGTATTTTATCCCTTCCCATTTTTAAATTGGTTCCCTGAGAACAGAAAATCGGGGAAGAACACATAGCTTACATAGACATGGATATGGAAGCCACACAAGTAGCCGAGGCACAACTCAGGAAGTATGACTGTGGTGGGAGGGAATCCTTTCACAGGTACAGGGTTGGATTTATATCCACAATAGGACAGCCCACAGAGCAACCTGATGTGTTGAGTACTATCTGTGACACCAGACCCCTAAGAGGAACCAAGGGTCAAGGTGACGATAGGAGGCAAGACCTTTTCATCTCTTTTGGACACTGGAGCAACTTGTTCCTGTGTCCGCGAGGGAAAATATCCAATGTCAGGCAATGACATGAATGCTCAAGGGTTTCTGGGGGGTGATGAGTTTAGTTCCTTTCATAGACCAATCACCAATTCCTATGGGTGAACACAACATATTTATTCCATTATTATACTCTAGACAAACCCTGGAAAACATACTTGGGTGTGAGTTGATGATAAAACTTAACAAGGCAATATCTTTTACTGATGAGGAAATAGTGTGGTCAACTCCAGGGATACATTATGTAAATGTGAGTGAGCTCATATTAGCATTTACTGGAAAGAAAGCTTTATGAGGATTAGGTCTAGACAAGGAAGTATTTTTGTATGGAATGACTGTCTTATTATTAGGTTGCCTAAATTGATCGGTAAGCTATTGAGAATACCTGACACATTTTTGTTCAGGCCAGAGATCCATATGGACAATGAGGAAGGGCAAAGTATCCCTTCAGAACTAGAAGCAGCAATAGTTAGAGAAGAAAGGGCGATGCTTCATGGGACAGATGATGAGGGAGGGGGATGGAGAACGGTGATAGCCCTTAATGAAGGATATCTATTGACAGCCTTGACAGACGAGGAGCTATTTAGGGATGACTCTTCAGATGATGAGTCAGTATTTTTTTTATAAATCTCACTTATGGATCAAAATAGAGAATATAGAAATATTGCAGTGAAGGGCATTGGTAAAAAAGAAACCACAATTTCTTTCAGGAAGATTTGGAAAAGATACTGAGTATCTTATTTACTACACATCCATATGACATGGGCTTGTTGAAAGGAGTAGGAGCAGTTCAAATTAAGCTTAAATTATGAGCAATTCTGCCACGTGCAAAAAAGTATTCCAGAGAAGTGGATGAAGGTATATTAAAATCCATATCCGCTTTAATGAAGCAGGGCATTTTGGTACCATCTGATTCGCTGTGTAGCACATCCAAATACTCTGTAAAAAAATCAAAGAGGGGGTTGTGGAGATTTATCCAGGACCTTCACCCTTTGAACCATATAGTCAAATCAGAGTTTCCCTTTGTTCCAAACCATGTGACGATATTGTGCAATATCCCGTCAAAAGCAAAGTATTTCACTGCTGTAGATTTGAAAAATGGCTTATTCTCAATTCCCGTTCCTAAAGACTCACAAGATTTGATTTCCTTTTCATATAGAACGATTCACCTGAAACACACTTGTTTGCCCCAAGAGTACTGTGAGTCCACATCAATTTTTAAGAGAGTCCTTCAGATGGACTTGGGTAATGTCCAACTAGAAAGTACAATTTTTCATTATGTTGATGACATTTTAGTGTGCAGTGGGAAAGAAGGAAGTTGCGGAGAAGACTCTGTTAAATTTATCACCATACTGGCAGAGCAAGGGTAAAAAGTAGATAAGGAGAAATTACAATATTAACAACAATAATTCCTGTATATAGGAAAGTTGATCTTGCATGAAGGAAGAAAAGGGACACCTGAAAGGGCAGAGATTATTATGTGGACAGAACACCCGAGAACAGTGAGGCAAATGCCATCTTTTTTAGGCTTATGCAATTATTGCAGGGCCTGGGGTTTTACTACAGTACATATGTTCATACACTTTTAAAAGGACTCAAAGAGGCAAAGATGGTTACAATAAAATAATGTGGACAGAAGAAATGACTGAGGGATTTCATGAACTAAAAAATGCAATCAGCATCTCAATCAAATTGAGATGTCATGACAGCAGTACACACACAGAAAATAATACTAGGAAATGGTCAGAAACCATTGGCTTATTATAGTCGGGTGTTAGATACAGTCATGAAGGGACATTATCCATGTGAACAATTTTTAGACACAGCTGCATTTGCAATTGAAAAAGTCTCAAGTACAACCATGGGTGTTCAGTAACATTATTTTTTTTTTATTTACTTGTTTGCAACCAATTAAGACTTTTACAAGAATGAAGTAAGAAAAGACTTTGCAGTTTAATGTCCCAGTCCGTAAGTCGAAAGCGTAGGTTGGTAGACGGTCTGAAAGATCTGAGAAATCTGGAGAGAATGTTTGTGTCTAGTTTACGTTAAAAGATTTGCGATTTTGTCCATCGCCAGTTTTAAAATGTTTGCCGCTGCGATAGTCCATTTAGTATTGTCGCCAGACAAAAGATGAGTCCACCAAAGGTCCTCTTCCCAGAGGTCACTGTCCAAAGACAATGGTGAGAGGTAGGTCTTTCGGAGGTTTTGCGTTGCGGGACATCATCATTAGATGGCGGATGGTTTCCGGCTGGTCGGTGTCCTGACAGAGTCTGCATACATTTGTTGCCACTTGAGATCGGATTTCAAAATTTACCAAGTGGGTAAGAGGTTGAATCGTGCTCTGAGGAATGTTCCTCTCAAGGTCTTATTAGGACATGTTTTTATATATTCTGCTACCTCTTTTCTTTTACACACTATTCGAGGTAGATGAGACAATAATCTGTTTGATGACGCCTGATCTAGGGTTTTGATCCAGTCTAGATCCTACATCTTGGTTTTTATCCTCAGCGGGTTGACCATCAGCTCCTCTTCTGTGCAAGCAATTGTATCTAAGAGGGCTGTATTCCTTTCGCACCAGCCAGAGAGTTGAGCACATGCCCCTTTTGCGGCTTCCTCTTTGATCTTAGCATAAATAGTCGGAATGTCTAGAAGCAGGCATTTTCTAAATAGTTGGATATGACTGTTGTTTATCAGTGCCAATAAGGAAAGCAGGCCAAGTTCACGTCTAATCACTGCAATAGGTGTCAACTTGGGGATTTGCAGGACTGAGCGCCAAAAAAGCCCTCCAATTTTGGCCAGATTGTCTCTGGCATTGCCAAGGAAGCATCCATGCCATATACCATTGATGGATGACTTTGGTTTTATAACATTGGATGGCCGGCAACAAGGAATACCTTCCATACTTTTTGTCGTGCATTCTTGTTTGAGCAGCAAGGTTGCAAATCTTGGACCAAGCACTCGCTGCATTTGGGCCTCGGATTTGGAGCAGTCGAAAGTAACACCCAAGTATTTAAAATGGCCGACTGACTCCAACTTTGATCCTTCCAGGAACCATACTGATTTTGCTTTTTTTGAGGGTGCTTTTTCCATAGTCAACATTTTAGTTTTGTTCTTGTTAATCTCCAAGTTGTTGAGAGAGAAGTAGGACACCAGATGGTCAAGCTTTCGCTGGAGCCCGATCAGCGTTTGATCGATCAGGATCATATCCACATACAGTAGGTGCGGGACCCCCGAGGAACCAATTTTTGGCGGAAAGGCCCGAACTTGAAGTGCCGAGTCTTCATAGTCCCCAAGAAAGGCGATAAAAAGTGTGGGAGCCAAAGGGCAAACCCGGTTTGACCCCTCTAAAGGATGGAATCTCTGCAGAAAGCAAGCCATTTTGATTTAGGTGGACTCGCATACAGGTTCCCGTGTGGAGAGCTCTGATAGGTGCCAAGATGGAAGAAGGGCAATTCCATGCCGCTAGTTTCCCCTACAGCTTGTTTTGATCAACCCAGTCAAATGCCTGAGTTAAATCCATGAAAGCAAGGTACATTCGGGGGCACCAGCTCGAACTTTATTTTTTAGAATGTTAAGAATCTTGTTGTTAGCAGATGTGTTGGAATTTTTCAGAAAGCCGGTTTGGAGCGGGTCTACACAAGACGAGGATTTTGCCCAATGTTGGAATTTTTCAAGCAATAGCGAGGCAAAAATCTTGCTGATGATGTACCAAAGCGCTATCGGCCGATAATTGGACGGGTCCTCTCTAGGGCCCTTTTTAAAAATGTGCACCACCACCGCCGTAGTCCAAGATGCAGGAATGGTTTTGTATTCATTACAACGTGAAAATATTTGACTGATCAATGGTGCCCATTCTTCCGGGTACTGCTTTAGGTAAAAGTTGGTAAGCTACAATCACCACTTGACAAGATCCTCCAGAGTCCACAGTCTTTGCCCCCAGCACAGTCTTATCGCCAGCTTGTCCTATCAGTGTAAACGATTTTTTACAGGACAAAGACTCAATGGACCTAACTATCCATTTAGATCCTGATGAAAGTCCGAAACCAGCAAAGAAGACGTCAATTTCTGAACTTCTGACAAATTCCCAGGGTAAAGACTGTGAGCAGCATGGGGTTCTTCTTATCCCTGTAATAAATGTCAAAGGTACAACCTCGGCGCATTCCGATAAGGATAGTGGCGAAACTCCTCTGAGATCACATGATCACACTTCTGCCGCTCATGGAGGACATCATCCCCACACCCCAGGGTCGACAATCTATTGGTCAGTGGTTCATGGCTCATAGACTGAGGGGTAACAAAGTCTTGTTGTTGAGGGTCCAATACCTCCTGCGATGCCCGTACTTCCTCTCTTACTAAAGGGTATGTTGAATCTAAGGGCCTCTGCAATCCTGGGCTAAGTGAGGAAACAGGTGATCTAGGCCGAAGAGAGCCCCCCTCATTGTTAGCCACCGGAGTCATTGTCACGGGAGAGGGAGACTCAAGAATTGATGGTGCCAGGGTTTGCTGACCCAGAAAGTCAGAAGATACTTTAGGGACGAGAAGAGGGTTGCCAGGACAGGACACAGCCAATAATTCCAAGATTGGGTCTTTAGTGCTCTGACCAAATATTTGGATGTTAACTTCCAATAGAAGTGAGGCACTTAATGGTGGAGAAAGGTGGTCAGATGCTAGCGAGGAGCTAGCCATTCTTATAGGAGAGGGCTCAATGCTACGCTCTTTGAGAGAAGGTAGATCTTGAATGGTGTCCAGTATTTTGCTATCTGAAAGTTCTGAGGAACATTGAATTTCCTCTTACATTGTTTTGAAAGAAATGTTTCAAAGCCTTTGACAGTAGTGGGGTCGGTAAAAGTGTTGCTTTGGGGCCACAAGTTTTCCTTCTCTGCAGGCTATGTCCTTTGGTGGGAATTTTCCCACCCTCTGGGACATGCTGAATTCCCACTGATTGGTCCATCATTTTCTGGTTTCTAAAGGCCCTTGTCTTTGTTTTGCTGAGGACTGTCAGCCCTTGGGGTCTCAGAGAGAGTAGATATTGCAACTTTTTTGATGGCATACTTGTGGAATCGCTGAGGGGTCCTACCGAGTCCAGAGTTAGGGTGGACTCGGGTTTTTCTTGGGCAGCAAGTCCGTTAACCTGGATGTAATGGACTTCAGTGATTTGCACATCAATGTTAGGCTGAGACTGAAGTTCTGCACTTCCAGAAGGCGTATGCTCCTTGTCCTGGAAATATGTGCACTGAGCGTATGATGGTGCAGGTTCTGGAATGCTGTGGATCATTGCCGTTGCCTTGAAGATGTTTGGCACCCCCGCTCCATTGAGAGAGTTAATTGTGCCACTCTGAAACGGTCCAGGAGGCGGAGCCACGAGACTCCACATTTCACTTTCACTTTCACTGTGTACTGGCGGCTGCAGACCCTGGTGGAAGGCGTCACAACAGACAGACTGACCAAGCTCACTCTGTGCGAGTGTGCTCCCTCCAGCATCTACTGGGCCCGGGGGATGGAGACAGCTGTTGGATCCCCGCCACTGGTCTGGCCAAGCAAGTCACTCGGAGGCACCGGACTGTACTGCAGGGACTTTCCTGAAATCCCCGCGACGACAGGATCAGCAGCCACCGCCAACTGTCATGAACTACAGAACACGCCCCTTTTGAACTTCCTGGTCCTTGTCTCAACGGGGCTTACACTCCCTTGTACTTCCAACATGGCCGTCCACTGTAAAACACCTTCCTCGCTCTACACCTTGGACGTAGCGTGTTCTATTTATAGACTACCGCCTTCCGCGGTTCAGCGCGTCTCAATGCGAAGTAGCGACCAGACGTGTGCTCTCTAGCTCGCGGTATTGTTTCCTTTGCTTCATCCAGCCTACCCCATTCTTAGTCCCTTTCCTTCCATTCTTAATTTCTGGACTCGTGTGCCAGTAGCGCACTCTGTTAATTTCCCGGATTCCTGGATCCTTGCATCCTTGAACTTTGAACGCACGCTGGAGTCAGAAGAGACTTGTGCAGCCTTATTCAAGACTCGATCAGTCCGCAAGAAGGCATCGATCAAGGAATCCAGCAAAGATCGAACTCAGGTGAGAAGGGGGGAACTCCTTGACACCAACCTCACCTCCAACTCCAGGACGGGCACACCAATGTCGACCCCAACACCGGCAGGATACAAGGACTGCGACGCCACCGCTCCACCATGACGACACGCAAACTCTGCCCCCATAGGTGAGTTCGGTGAGGGGTTGTAGAGATCCTCTGAGAAATGTCCAATGGGGTTGGGGTGACTTCTCAAACGCTGCCCTTCACCCTCATCAGAGGGTTTGCTAGATTTGCGAGCATGAGACTCCATGTCCACAAATGATCACAGTTGTAACGTGTCAAAGTCTTTCTGAAACTTTCAGTTGATGTCTACTGATCGGTGATTGATTAGTGGAAGGGAGATAGTGACTGGCGGCTCTCGGCTCCCTTGAGTCCAGAGATCACTGCAGATCACTTTCCTCCCACTTTCCGCTCCGTGTTCTGTGGCGGAATGAGGTTTAAGAGTCCTCCTGCTGGGCTCAGGGCTAAGAGGCCCCTCCTTCTGGTTCAATGAAAGAAAGTGAGGAAATACTACAGGGCAACACGCAGGCAACACAGATCACTTTCCTCCCACTACCATTATTTGTAGAGTATGCATTATTTGCCATTCTAGAGAAGCCGAAAAGTACATTGACCACACAAAGAGCATCAGGGTATGAGGTAATCATGTCAAACCCTTTAATTGAAATTATTAGGTGTGGCACAGTGAACCCAAAAATGTCTAAAGCTGAACCACTGGGAGAAAATAATGCTTTGCATGACTATATTACGTATAACAAATGTTATGATGATATTCCCTGAGTTAGAGAGAATGCTCTAGGAAGGGGGGAAGTGGCCTTTATTTATGGATCATAATGGACCAGCAGTGATAAAGTTGAACCAAGAGGGTACATTTGAGGTAATGATGAGCAGAAGAGTGTCCCCAACTTACTCAGCACAGGCTGCTGAATTAGCAGTTCGTATTGATGTGCTGCAGGGCTTTGAGGTTGAGGAAGTGACGGTGTACTCTGACTCCTCCTATGTTACGTCAACTGTACACATAGGTCTGTCACATTGGGAAACGAGGAGCTTCCTCCGTGCAGACGGAACTCAAGTTTAACATGCAGGGTAATTAGAAAAGCTTATTGAAGCAGAGAGTTTCCCAGAGACCATAGCTATCGTAAAGTTTGCAGCCCATTAAAAAGAAAACAGATTTAATTTCTTGCGGAAACGAAGCCGTAGATTTAGTGGCCAACAAAGCAGCCTATTACCCAACCACATTTGAAAGCAAAATGAAAAATATAAGGCAGACAACAGGGTGATGCATGCTGGTCAGGGAAGGATTTAATATGACGTCCATTGTGCAGTTAATTGAAATACAAGGATAAGAATTGCAGGAAGAAAAAGAGTTATGGAGAAAATGGGGATGATCTTTATCCCCATACTGAGGCAATGTGGAGATAGAATAGCACTGGGAAGTCCGTTATGCCTCTAGCATTATTCAAGGTATCGTTAGAGCATCTTCAATACCCAGCACATATGACTCGAGAGAGAGTCTAGCTGCTACTATAGCAGAAGAATAGTTTGTACCAAACCTAGTTAAACATGTGGCACAGTTCATTATAAACTGAATTGTGTTCCAGAAATGTATTGTAGGACACACTTTGCGAATAGTGAGTGGAGTGATCCCCCGACCAAACAGACCATTTCAGCATCTACATATAGATCACATAGATATGCTGCAGACTTGTAATGGGTATAGATATATGTTATTTGTAATATGCCCCTTTTTCAGATGGATCAAGGTGGGCCCATGCAGGCACCCTGATGCTGGGTGTGCTGCCAAGTTCCTTGTGCGTGAAGTATTTCCAAGATGGGGTGTATGTGAAGTTTTGCAATCTGATAATGAGCCGCACTTCGTAAATGAACTATTCAAAAATATAGTTTTACTATTCGGTATAAGGCACAGATTTACATCAGCCTATCATCCACAAGCAAATGGTCGTTGTGAGAAATGTAATGGACTTTTGAAAGAAAGAGTAGCAAAGCTGAAAATCACTTTTAAAAAGGGATGACTCCATTGCCTACCCCTTCCGCTGTATGCGTGGTGGAATCAACCTGGCTCAGATCACCATTTGACGCCTCATGAGTTGGTGACTGGGTCCCATATGAGAACTCCTCTCACTATGCCAACAAGGGAAATACAGATGACCACAGTGCAGTGAGGACTCTGGGTGATGAAAGGCATGATTATTTGAAACATATGACTGAAAGTATTTATTTTATGTCTCAACAGCTCCAGAATCGGCCCATTGATTTAGAAGAAACACTGAACCCTCTCAGCTTGTACCCTGGGGACCAGGTGCTGGTACGCAAATTCATACGTACCTGGAGCATCCCCCATTTTTAGGGCCCCCGCGAGGTGGAGGAAGCAAGCCCTACTGCTGTGAAGTTGCAAGGGAGGAGAAGATGGATCGACCTACACAACATCAAACCCTACAAAGGAGAACCCTTGTCCTCTCCTGCAGCTACCCCTACTGAAGCAAGTGACAATTTTCAGTGGGTGCAGACAAGATCAATCGCCAAAAGTCAAGACACGGCATGGAAAGAAGAAGTACAACTTTTAGATTAGGGTTTCCTAAGGACTGATGAACTTGCAGTGATCCTGGAACACCTTCCTTAGGCTAGGACAAAAAGGGACAAGGGGACCGAAAAAAGTAAAATCCATAAGAAAAGAATACCTTATTTTCTATTCTACTTATTGTACACACATTGCAGTTTTTTCTTACATCGTACAATCTTATCAAGCTCTGATCAGAAGACACACAGACATTGTGACATGTCTTTGAAACCCAAAAAATAAAATCATAGTTGTAAGAATTATATTGGCAATTATTTTGTAGTTTTAATTATAAATTCATGAGTTATTAAAACATCGATAACTTTGGTTTATTGAAAATGATTAAAACAATAGAAATGTTTCAAGTGTAAGAGATCCCAAAAAGTAACCTTTATGTTGAGGAGTTTCCAAAAATGAATGAATACCCAAGGAAGAAGAGATCACTTAATCTTCGTCCACTAAAAAGAGCGAACTATTTCTAATCAAAATCAATAAATTCTTCTGAAGATATGCCCGATGAATTCAAAATATTCAGTAACACTGCCTTTATAATAACATCTATTTTTACACCATGATTCTAAGCAGCAGTAAATCCCAAGTGGTTACAGGTCAATAGATGGGAATTGCTGCCGATGATCAATGCAACAATAAAAGGATTCAATGCAATCAAAGAAGAATTGAGAGTCATCAGGCTGATGACCCTCCAGAGCAGGTATATTCTGAATCTAATAACAGTAATGGAAGGAGGCATGTGTGCCAAGGTCAGGCCGTCTTACTGTACATTTAATACTGGCTCATGATGGAGAAAATGGAACCCTCGTGGAAGCAATAACGATCTTAACAACCCTGCATACAAAGATGTAAGAGGAAGTGGATGAGACACAGGAGACAATTGGTTATCCTCTCTGTTTTCATGGATTCCATCTTGGGTGGCGACTACTTTTAAATTACTTGGAGCCATAATAGTGTTGGTGCTGCTAGGATTCTGTCTCATAAAGATCATCCCGGGACAATGCCAGAAGACAGCCAACAAAGCTGTTGGAATGAAGATATTGATTGACATTAACAGTGGCACTGGAGGAGAGATGCGGATGGAAGAAAGTACTCAAGGAAATATTAAGAAGTGTTCTATTGCACCCCTAGGAACACGGTTTTACTATCCCCAAGCTCAAAAGTGTTATGTGGGATGATGGATATTCTGTTCACCAGCTGGGGATTGTCGAAATATAACTTGGAATGTGGAATTAAAAGATGCAGACCACCTGAGGGGGGTGATGAAAATATGGCTCCAAAAGAAAACAAAATATGAGGAGATGATAGAAGATGAAGCAGGAATTATGGAAGAAGAGGAAAGTAAGAGTATGGTTGAATATGCGACCAGAGGGAAGAATGCAGAGGAGTAGGTGGATGCCTCTCTTCTGGTCCCTGACCTCTCACCACCATCTTATTGGAGTAGCAGATGAAGAGCTACAATTGGGAACCCATGCACGAATGTATGTGACATGTTGATACCACATTGATTGTATGAAAGATGATATGCACTCAGACACCCATTCAGAACATCCCCTCATGTTGAGACAGTCGAAGGATGCTACTGGGAAGGGTGTCCACTACCAAGATGTCATGATGCAATTATGAGTAATATGGATGAACTCTATACAAAATCTGAAGATGCCAAAAACTGGATGTATGGACCTATGCTGAAACAATATGAACATACTTAAAATGGACCATGTAACTGAAGCACAAAGAGAAAGATGTACCTAAAGACAAAGTATAAGATGAAATAATATGCTGACCAATAACTGTAAATACACTGAGATGCAATGTAGGAAAGATACACAGAAGCTTGCTAAAAAGAGGTATGCATAGAACATTTAGTACGGAAGTTGGAGGAAAATGGACGATGGCCTGTGTTAAGAATCGACCCTGTTACAGAATAAGGGAGTACCTTCGCCAAGGATGGAGAAAGCTATTTTGAGACATCGGAGCAAGGCACAAAGGGAGTCAAAGGAAAGGACCATGTGCATAAGACATATATCTGCAAAGATTAGAATAGACATGGATATTTGCAAGTGCCAAGTACTAAACAATCATGACGGCAAAAGCCTATGTGAGGTGGAGTGAGCAAGTCTCTAAAGGCCAGAGAGGCTACAAGGGCTAGTCATTCAAACCCAGATGCCGATAGTGGTCTGTTCAAACCCCCTCAAGGTTCCTGGACAGTAAGCAGACTCCAAGGTCAACTAAAAACAGAAGGCCTTGGCTAAAGATAAGGTCAAGACATATGATGGACTGATTGGGAAAACAAGAAATGAATTGATGCATCTCGAGCACCTAAGTTTTATTTCTATTCACGTGCTGCTAAACAAGCTGAAAGTCCAAGGATGGATGGGGTTGCCAACCTATCATAATGCCTGCCATGCACTTGCACATACTATGCTGCAGTTACCATTCTGCTGACATATTCTCTGCTATAGTCAGTATACTATGTATGTAGAAGTAGCCCAGGGCATGTCCTACAGACAAGGGGCAGCCAATGAGATGTTAACACTGATGTGATTCTATAAGTAGATATGTTCCCCTAATTTAATCCCTCCAGTTAATAGGTTTTGTAAAATGCCATGTATGATGACATCATAGTTGATATATAAAGAAAGTATATAAACTCTGTTTAGAGGAAAGAGGAAATGTGATTATGCAAGCATCTATTTTGATAGCTGTACTACTCCCTGCTGCTTTCTTTCATTGGGATTAAAGCAGTATTTTACCATCTCCCTGTGGTCTGTCCAGTTATTTGGTCTAAGATGTTTATTGGTGATTCCATATAGCACATAGAGGATACTTCAAAGTGCTACAACAAACTTTGCCAGTGCTGAAAAAAATGAGAACACTTTTCTCTGAGACTTTCTTTTTCCTGTGTTTGAAAATGTAGTTTCCCAGAATACAATGAATGAAAGCTCTATTCTCTCAGTCATTTGGACATGGGTAGGGGTAACATTTTGTTTCCAAGCTTAAAACGTATACGTCCACTTTTCTCTCAGTATTTTTTTGGGCTGCGTGTAACACTTTGTTTGTCACAATGCATCAAATGATTCACATTTCCTCTTCCTTCCTGTTAGAATTAGTTGTGGCCATATGGTTTGTTTCCCAGAATTCAAAAGAGGGTTCAACTTCTTGATTGCTCTTTTTTAGACTTTTTTAGACTGGGTATTAGGCTTTAGTTTCAATCACACATCAGAAGGTTAAATTCCCTCTCAGACTTGGGCTTGGTATTCATCTTTGATTCCATTTGTGCATGATATGATTCAACTTATCTCTCAGTCCCTCAGACTTGGGCTGGGTATTAGACTTTGTTGCAGAGTATGTGTCAGATGATTCAACTTCTCTCTCTCTCTCTCTCTCTTTGTCACTGAGACCTGGGATGAGAATTACACTTTGTTTTTGAGCATGCATCAAATACATGATTAAACTTCTCTCTGTCTCTCTTCGCCTTAGGCTTGATATTAAACATTGTTTCCCATTACATTTAAAATAATACAGCTGCTCTTTCAGTCACCCTAAATCTGAGCATCTCATTGCTAATTTATCTGACTGCTCTTAAACCCAATTCTCTTCAGTTTAATCCTCCAGTCTTTCTTTCTTGTCTTAGTGCAGGCATTGCCCTGTGTGATTTCACTCTTTGCTCCATGGTCTCCTTTCCTCACTCCCAGAAACACTCTCAATGTTGCAATTTCCTTTGAATATAGAACTCCTCTCCTCTTGTATAAATTACCAAGGTCAGGTTCAGGAAATAGTGCTATGCTGTGACCCACTCACGGGCACCCCTCTCACAAGCATCACAGTCACAGTGTTCTGTTCCATCAGTGTGCAAACTGGACTCTACAGTCTCAGTCCTTTTTTCATTTTCAAATATATCAATTCCTTGAACGCTTGGTTAGGAAGCTTGAGCAATCACATATAGGATTAAACATAACACAGTTTGTCAGAAGGCTTCTTTTTTAATAAAGCATTTTATTGTTTTGAAACAACAAAGAGAAAAGCAAATTCAACATAAGGACCATCTTGTACATTCACTTATAAAAGAAAAAACAAAAGAAAAAGAATCATTAGACTTATCGTCCACCGCCAGAGTGTCACTCCTCTGACATTTGTGTATACTGTACGTGTTCATATCTCACGTGGCGGAGAGTTTCAAGTCACACCCTCTTCCCACTTTTCCCATATCTTCAAAGATTTGTTGGGGCAGCCCCTTTCGGTGTAGATCCTGTGCTCTATCATGGCACATGTGTCCATAGCTGTCATCCACTGGTCCAGGGTCGGAGGGTCTGGGGCTCCCCATTTCTGCGCTATATTACGTTTGATCAACCCCATTGCTGTGTGTAGAAGCAGTTTCTCCCATTTATTAATGTCTATTTCAATGGGTACGCCCAGGAGTAGGGCCCCCGGGTTCAGTGGTATGGTGCGTCCCAGGACCTTGGTGAGTTCATTACAGCGTGTGGTCCAGAAGGATTGTATCCGGGGGCATGTCCATAGGATATGTATGAAAGTAGCCTCTTCCTCGTTACATCTGAGACAGTTTGGATTTGGGATCCGTTTCCAGCTGTACAGGCATGTTCTGGATAGTATACTCGGTGGAGTATTTTCAGCTGTACCAGGCGAAGCCTGGACGAGATGGCGATCTCCCAGGGGTGCATGAGCACCTGTATCCAGTCCTCTGGGTCTATTTCTCCCACGTCTACCTCCCATTTCGCTTTCAGATTGTTCAATTTGGGAGTTGCAAAGGACGATATTGCGTTGTATAGGATGGAGGTGCATTTGGCAGGGATGTATGCAGGCAGCATGTTACGTTCTATAGGAGTGTATTCCGTTACAGTAGTGTCTGCAGGTATGTGGGTCCGCAGAGCATGAGTCAAGCGCGTGTGATTGTATCGCTCTGTACTTGTGATTTGGAGTTGCATACTTAGCGTGTCAAATGCAGCCAGTTTCCCGCTTGCAAGAATGTCCCCCACCTTAAGGATTCCCGCCCTTACCCATTTGGGCCATGGCTCAAATTTCTTTATTTCAATCAGGTTGTTATTATGCCATAGGGGTTGTGTGGCCGTAACCTTATTCTTCCACCCTAAAAAGTTGTGCGCCTGTTTCCAAATGGCCATGATGTGTGTTGTGGTCGTGTGTGGAGGGGTCCTCGGGGGGGATTGATTTAGGAGGTTAAGTGGGTCTACATTATGGATGGTGGCCAACTCGGCCCGTATATGGGGTAGGACTCGGTCCCTGTGGAATAGGTCATTGACCACTGCGAGTTGTGAAGCCCAGTAGTAATAATAATAATAATAATAATTTGGCACTTATATAGTGCTACGAACCCTCAGGTATCTGAGCGCTGCTTATTATTACCCACGGTGTGTGGTGCTCATTTATCGACCTCGGAAGGATGAAAGGCTGAGTTTGGCTCCGCCGGGATTCGAACCTGCGTTAGCAGGCTCTGCACGGATGTCAAAGCGAGCGCTCTACTCGCTGTGCCACTTGACCGGCTTAATAACCGATTTAGTAGGTTTGAAGGCGGGGCACCCCAATCCCTCCCTCCCATATCGACCTCTGGAGCGTGGTTAGTGCTATGCGTGGTTGGTTTCCACCACATACGAGTTCTCTAAGGAGGGTCTCTACCTGGTCGAATTCTGCGTTTGGGATTTTGAGCGGGGCGTTTTGCAGGACGTAAATAAATGTTGGGAGGGCTATCATCTTGAAGAGCGTGGCCCTGCCCATAAGTGTCAGGGGGAGGAGTTTCCAATTCTGAGCATCATTAAGAAACCGGTCCTTAACCGGGCGGAGGTTGTGTTTTATGTGCTCCGTCAAATCCACAGATATCCAGATTCCCAGGTATGTGAAGCATTGTTGTTCCACTCGATACAGGCAGTCCCGCGGGATGGCCCGAGTTCCACCATTAACCGGAAAGAGGACGGATTTCCCCCAGTTGATTCGTAGTCCACTAAACTCGCCAAAACGGACGAGCATCTGCGTCACTTTGGGGCAGGATCGCATCGGGTCCCCCAGGTATATCAGGAGATCGTCTGCGTATAGGGATGTATATGTAAGGATATTTGGCATGTTACAGCACAGAGTACAGCACTACTGCACAAGTAGCATTTTTTTTGCAGCACCACCACAAGGGTGCGGTGCATTGCTATATGGGTTAGCAGATTAACAAGGAAAGACAGGCTATTCAGTCAAAAACGATTTTAACATATAAGATGCAAAGCTATTTTTACAGTTAAAAGCACACGTGTTCATTTAAAAATGCACACTATTTTTCACCTGAAATGCCTATATTGCTAGAGACACATTTGAAAATTAACAGCTAACCTATTAACAATTAACCTGACTAATAAAACCTTATTTTAATATAACCCACTAATAAAATGTGTTCTCTACTGCAGAATTAGGCATACTCTGAAAACCAGTTAAATGAATGTGCAGATTTTTTTTTTCTTCTCTTCTCTGCCTGATTATCCGTGTTGTTGTGCACAGTAACTGCAGGAGGAAGGAAATCAGATTTGCAACAATTGCAAATGTATAAGCGAAGCTATTGTTGAAGAGTAGGAGGATGAGAGATGATGGATTTCATTGGAACACGTCATAAAGAGGGCTGAGAGGAAAGTTTTAGTGGGCAGTAGCAGGGAAAAAGACAGGCAGACATCTTTCTGCACTACTGGGGAGAAGACCTGGCTGTGGGGGTGTCCTGCTGCAGTCGAGACTGGGGAAAGCTGAAAGAATTACCTTTCCACTGGCAGAGGCAGTCCTATCTGAAAAAGCTGAGAATTCCAGGCAATGACCCCGGCTTGAGAAGGCAAGCGTTCCTTTTTGCTGGAATTAAGCCAAGAGAGCCACATTCACAGAGAGAAGCCTCCGAACAGATAAGGTAATTACCTAACTGGGGGAGCTGTGTGTGTGCACGAAAGTATGCAGTCAGTGTAGAAAAATGAAAGTCCCGTGCGTGTCTTAATCAAGTGCTAATGTTGCAATTTAAGTTCTGTTCTCCGCCACTATAATTGCAGTGTGTCATTGAAAATGCTTTGATTGTTCCATTTTATTGCTGTAAAGAATGAGATCATGTCTAAATGCAACTTTTATAATACAGAAAATATTTGAAAACAGACGGGTGGTTTATTTTCTATTTACCATTACAATGCCAATGATGTGGGGAGATTTTTAAACAGTGCAATGGTCATTTTAAGACAGATGTGTGTATGTCAGAATCAGTATGAATAATTGTGAGTGACTGTAGTATAACTTGTTGGAGGTACATGAGCCAACGGGAAGAGAGACTCTCTGAACATAGCTCCCTACCGTATATAAGGTAGTGGAAATTACCACAAGACTACCACATATAGCTCTCTGTCGTAAATAAGTCAGTGAGTTTGCCCATGGTGGCGCACCAACACTATCACTGGAAATTGTGGTATCTCTAGAATGCAGGTCTGAGGTCTCTCTAGTGATCACACGAAAAATCTAAGCGAAGATAAGGGATTCTGGACATTGGGGCCACAAATAAAACAAGGGAATTATGCTCACCAAAATACCACCAACCACGTATACCAAATATGCAGGTCTGGGTGCTGAAATAATGCATGTCCATTGTATTATTGTTGCACATGGCCAAATCTGAATACAAAGAGTGATTATTGTTAAGTTATTTTTCGGCGGTAATAAAATACCGTCAGGCCCCAAACCTCCACAAAATACCCTACATATTTATGGTGCGTTGCAGGCCGGGAAAGTGATCATAGAGTACCTACTGGGCGTGGCAAGCGTGTCTCACACTGCCATTTGCACATTAAAGGGAACCCATTTTATAATAGCAGTGTGCCACTAAAAACGAATTTCAGAATGTCATAAAGGGAAACCACATTCTCAGATCTAGTGCAATATTTAGAGGCAAAGTTATTTGCACATGGGAATTGGTCTTCGAACAGTACCTTAGAATGGAGTAACCGCATTCAGGGTGAGGTGCAGAAAGAAAAACTAGACAATATTTTTGCAGAAGGCAGCATAATTCAGGTCTGCCTTACAAGATTATTGAATGCAGCCGATAAAAGTGCAGAGAAAGACTGTTTAATACGGCTATGCGGCAAAATATGGTTTATTTTAAACAAGTCCCTGCGAATGCAAGAGAATGATACTCAGCTAATTAACAGGTTAAAGACTGAATTAGATGGGGCAAGTAAAAATCAGGAAATGTTGAGAGCAGAATTGGATGTATGCCAAAAAGACATGCAATTAAAATGCAGAGACTTTGATACTCAGTTATCCAAAAGCAAGAAACAATTTGAAGATAGTGAGCAAGAATTGACACACTTAAAAGCCTTAGTGGATCACATTAGGCAGGATAAAGATGAGGTTGTTTCAGAAATGCAGATTTTACAAAAAGAACATTGCGAAAAAGAAGGTGATCTCCAGAGTGCAGAACAAGAAATGATTAAAATGATCCAAGAAAGAGACAAGAGAAATAAAGAGTTCAATGAATGCCAAATGCAAATGTGCGATATGCAGGAGGCAATTAATAAAATGAGTGATGAAAATAATTATTTGCATGATGAAGCCAACAGACTCCTTAAAAAGTGTAAGGACTTAGAACAGCGAATGTGCATTCCCAGGTCCCAGGAGAGGCGGCAGGGTACCACATTCAATGGAGTGGAGGTGAATTCTAGCTCTGCCCAAAGAGCTAGTGCCCCAGTGACTGGGCCGGTGACTGAACTTGGTTGCAGCGCCCTTGGGGGATTTGATACTCCCATTGGGGGCAGCCACCAATCTCATACACCTGAAAACAGGATTGAATCACAAAATAGTGCAATTCCATGCATTGCAACAAGTAGCCCCATAAAAATAATGAAATCCATTAAAGCCCTGATCAAACCATTTAAAAAGGGAGGTGAATGCTGCATTGAGGATCACTTAGAAGCGGTGCATGACATTTTTAAAGCGCTCCAGATACCTAAGGAACAGTACAGACAATATTTTCATTTAACTTTAGATGCCCCGACGGCCAGCATCATAAGGGGATTAAATGAACAGCAGAATATGACATGGCTGGAGTTTGAAAAAGAAATTAGGCGTCATTTTTCTCCTTTTCAGTCATTGCAGGAGGCAAAGAAAGTCGCGTACACTATTACTGCTGGACCTAATACATCACCTCGCCAATTTTTACAAGACTTAAAAAGAGCATTCTCTCGCTTTGATGTATCTTTTGACTCAAATTCCAATGAGTTTAAAACCGCATACTTCTATGGGCTACAGAAAGACATCATATCCCAATTGGTCCGTGAATTTGACCGTGACAAGTCCCTTGAATGGATTGTACATCAAAGCACCAAGCTATATGAGGTACTCTATTGTCAGGGTAGAGAAAGTGATAAAATGAAAGATACTAGGCCTAAATCTAAAGAACCCTCAGCCACAGTAATGGAAATCAGGTCAGCCAAAATGTCCCTTGAGTCTGCTCAAAGCCAAGGTAAAAATAATGTGACACCTGAACAAAGGGGTAATCAACAAAGATCGCCATTTCCTGTACCAATGTTCCAATCACATGATCCTAGTAATAGAGAGAGCTACATCAGCCCTAGATATTTAGGAGATAGACCCCGGGTAAGATACCGGTCTGATATGGCAGGTATGAACCATAACCAGAGACAAAATCAAGATCAAAGAAATGATGGTCCCTACCAGTCATTGGGGACACAGAGCAGATTTGATCCCAGCACCATGATATATGGTAATCAGGATAGGCCCCGATATGTGGATCGATTTACTGATAATGGAAATCAATATAGGGGCCAGTACCCACAATCTGAGAGACAGGACATGAAGCAAAACGTGAACTACAGTCCACGCCAGTACAATGATTCCCCACCAGGGGACTATAATCAAAGGATGGGTGCAACCCGCTCCCCTCCACAAATGAATCAAGAGTTCAGAAACCATCCCAACCGGTATCAATCACCTGAGAGGTATCAGAATAGATCCAATCAGGGGGAAAACAACCAATATCGACCTAGGCCACAGAA
This sequence comes from Ambystoma mexicanum, assembly GCF_040938575.1. Lineage (NCBI taxonomy): Eukaryota > Metazoa > Chordata > Amphibia > Caudata > Ambystomatidae > Ambystoma > Ambystoma mexicanum. The sequence continues at coordinate 389,928,752 of NC_090936.1, forward strand.
AGAGGATCCTAGAGAGGTGGAAAGGTTCCAATGCCTTGAGGCCCAAGTGAAAATGTTAGCTGAGCAAATAGGAAAGCTCTATACAGCGCAAAAACAACCTTCCAAAGAGGGGGCTGATGGCCATAGCAATGACCGGGGGGCTTCCGAAAAGTGACTAAGTACTCATGATAACTGCAGTGCCAAAATGACAGATTGCTCTGATATAACTTTGCATAACGACTCTGAGATGACTAATGGATTAAAAATGAAAGTACCAGTAAATGAAATTGTGATGGAAAGTGTAAATACTTCTAAAAAAGAGGTACGGTTTAACTTAGAGCTAAATAAAACAGTAAAGATTTGCACAAATGAAAAAGAAACATTAGGAATTCCAAAAGAACAAAGGGACAGATTTAAGAAAAATGACTCATGCATGGGGAATACCAGTGAACAGGGAGTAAGTGGGGATGCCATGGCTCCTTCCCTGGGCAAGCAAAACAATGACCAAACACAGACAGAAAAAGGAAATACTCACAAGGAGGGTACAAGTCAATCACCTGAAAAATTCATTGAGCCACATATTTTTGAAGAGGCTGAAAGGGCTGGTATTACACTAAATGATCACAAATGCACAGAATTAAAAAATGACAAATTGCTGAATGATGTTGTGACACATGTTCAGTTGGAAGGTTGTAATGTGGTCTCTGATGTTACCCAGATGGATGGGCGAACGGTGGCCACACTCCAAAAAACCTCTGAACATGGAGAAATGAATAAAATACCTCGCACAGAAATGGGTAAAAAGGAGGGAAAAATGTCTTTTCATTTACCAATGTGCTTAGCCAAAAGTGAAAAAGACCTGAGAAAGGTGAGCCCTGAAATCAGTAAGAATTCACATTTCTTATGTGTATTAGAGGAAGTTGAGGACAGATATTATGCACCCATCACTGTAGAAGAAAAATGCCACACCTTTGCTATGATTGACACTGGCGCACAGGCCACAATTATGTCCAAGGAGCTGGTAAAGAGTATCAATGAAGGGAGGCCTCCACAGAGTCAGATCACAGTGAAGGCAAATCAAGGCCCAGTGCATAACTTTAATGGGGAGGAGGTGCCCATCATAGGTGTAACTGAGGTTGACATAAAAATAGGAAAGCACAGAATGAAACAAGAGGTATTGATCACATCTATTTGTGAAATTCCATTTCTGATGGGGACAGATTGCCTGAAAAGATTGTCTCCTCTCATAGATGGGGTGAATGGAGTGCTGTGGTCCTTAACCAAAAAACCATTGAGGCCTAAGAAACTAAAATCACAAAACAGCAATATAAAAGAATGTCACACCGTTGCCAAAACAAATGATGCTGTGGAGGTATATCTCCAGAATAGCTGCATACCTAGTGTCACTGTTATATTAATGTGTCAAGACAAAGATCAGAGCGACAATGAAAAACTACCTGTACAAATATACTTGGACCCAAGGAAAGATTGGCAGACTGCTATAGATGAACACACATTACGTTTTTACTTAAAAGAGAATACATGCAAACAGAATATTGTTCCTAAAACAGATTCAGAAAAACACATTACCACTCTGGCAGAGATACACATGGAAGATGAGCAACCATGGGTTCACGCTGGTATAAATGATTATCTTAAAACAATAAAAGCCACTTTAGCGCTTGAACATGAAAGGAGTTTCATTAATGAGAAATTGTTGCAAAAAATTATGGAGAGGGAAGAAATCCCGAAATTTAGGATTAAAAACCAATATGTTTCTGGGTTGGACAGTCCAGACTTTGAAAACCGAATTACAGGCAGATGCATGCTTAAAATTAGCATTGGGCAGAAAACAATTTACCATAATGTATGGATAGTGAATGGAGCACAAAATGAATTTTACATGGGCAATGACATCATGCACAGAATGTGTATGGTGTTAGATTTCCTTAATCAAAAAATATGGTCACGCCTAGGTGGTCCGGCACCTGAATTTGAAGACAAAAGAAGGGCTTATCATTGTGCACAACTAGTTCCTTATGCAGTCGAATTACAAATGAGGAAAAATACTATTGTTCCTGCATTTACAAAACAGTTTGCAATAACACTGAAATGCAAAAATGGACAGCAGATGAAAGGCTCTGATGCATTTGTATGCCTGAATGAATCCATAAAACAGCAAGGCCTGGATTATGAATACATTCCATTGGTAGACATTGGTGAGGGATCTGTAAAAATCATGGTAAATAATAAAGGTTGTCAGGACGTTCATTTAGAGGAAAACTCCCCATTAGGAATGGCCATACAAAAATCACATTATACGGCAGATTTAAATAACATGGTGATTGGGAATATTCCTGAAAAATATGTAGATGCCAAGGGCGAGTTGCCAGAACACCTGGACTCTCAGCCCAAAGGAATATTTAAAATTCACTCTGTGTATCCTTATGATTCAAATGAGACAGTGTGCTGCCATCAAGAGGATTGCATAATATTTAATTTAAATGAAAATGAAACAGGAAATCAGCCCATTGAAGTGGAAGCTGATATGCCAAAATATTTGAAAGTGGCAGCTCTACAAAAAGACACAGCCACACAGTTAGAGGAAAGCGCTGAGATTCCTTTACCAGAAGAGTTTCCAGAATTTTCCAGAATGGTAGAAGAGCAGATCTCCTTAGCGGATGCATGTAACAGCGATGAGGATCGACGCAATCTGAGGGAAATATTTATGGAGTTTAAGGATGTATTTGCAAAAGATGCTTATGATTGTGGTTTAACTGATTTACATGTGGCCACACTACCAGAAGGTTGTAGCAGAAATCCAGTGTTTGTACGCCAGTATAGACTACCGCTGGCATGTTTAGAATCATTGGCAGAGATTATTAAAAATTTGGAATCACGGGGAATAATTAGGCCCATTCATAGCACATCCAATACGCCTATTTTAGGTGTGTTAAAGCCAAATGGTCAATGGCGGCTGTGTGCAGACTTAAGAGAGTTAAATAAAAGAGTACCAGTATCTAGATGGCCACTACCATTCATTGATCAGGGCCTAGCTCAGATACATGGTTCAAATGTATTTACCACGTTAGATCTCACATCTGGATATTGGTGTGTGCCATTGGCAGAGGAGATACAACACCTATTTTCCTTTACATTTGACAGGACTCAATATGCCTGGCTTAGAGCTCCGTTCGGGTACATCAATAGTGGGAGTGAATTTGGCATATTTTTGAGAAAGGCCATGCCGGATGCAGCGGAAAGAGGGACAATAGTTTATGTGGATGATGTCTTGATAAAAAATGAAAACCTTAAAAGCCATTTTGATGAAATAAGACATGTGCTTGGCCAATTGCAGAAAGCAGGCGCCAAAGTATCTTTGCAAAAAGCACAATGGTGCAAGAAAAAAGTGAACTTTCTAGGGCATGAAGTGACTGAACATGGGCTAAATCCACAAAGGAAGAAAATAGAGGCCATACAAAGATTAAAAGATCCTAAAAATGTGAAAGGAGTAAAAAGTTTATTAGGGATGACAGGCTATAACAGAAAGTTCATTGAGAATTATGCAGAAATCACTCAACCATTGACTAAACTACTTAAACTAAATACTCCCTGGAGATGGGAAAGAGAGCAATCTGATGCAGTGGCTAGATTGAAGGAATGTCTTGTAAAGGCACCATGTTTAGCATACCCCATAAAGGACAGGGATTTCTTTATAGAAATAGGCTTTTCTGAACATTGTATGTCAGCAGTGTTATCACAAAAACACGATTTGAATCACAAAACCATTGCATATGCAAGTAAGGCATTTTCCCAAGTTGAAATGAAATTTAATGAATGCGAAAAGGCCCTATTAACCACTGTGTGGGCGCTACAACATTTCCGCCCCATTATTCAGGGAGAAAAGGTGATTATTGAAACAAATCATCAACCTTTGCAATTTTTAGAGAGTAAAAGAATTAGATCAGGCAATCTAGCGCAATCCAGAATCACTTCATGGACACTGGCATTACAAGGTTTTCCCGTAGAAGTAAGATATGGACAAAATAAAAAGAGCCCAATTGCTCAAGGGTTAGCTGACTTACATGACTGTGCAGCTGAACAAATAACAAATGAAATGGATGTGGAAGCTAGTTTACAGGAATTTGAACAATCACCACACAAAGCTTTTGATGAAAAAACATGCAAGGATTTGCCAACTGTATATGTGGATGGTTGTGCTTTTCACATTGAAAATGACAGTAATAAACAATTAGTGGCAGGAATAGGAAATGTCTGGTTGAAATGTGAAGGCGTTCCTAGTATAGGGATGAGGATTGGAGATAGGAGCAGTCAGGTGGCGGAATTGGCAGCCATCTATAAAGCAATTGCTACTGCAGTTGATAAAAAGTTCAGTGAAATTGTCCTGGTGACTGATTCTGACTATGCACGGAATAGCTTTGTGGAATATTTGCCTGGTTGGAAAGCAAGAGGCATGGTTACATACAACAAAAAGCCACTTAAACATGGAAAAATGATACAAGCCATAGACAAATTGGTGTCAGAAAATAATTTAACAATATACTGGAGAAAAATTCGTGGGCATTTAAAAACACCAGGAGAGGATAAGGAGGGAAATGATAAGGCAGACCATCTGGCTAAGATTGGGGCTGTGATGGGAGAATTGCTACCTATTGATTATTTAATGGGTGAAATACAAATTGATGCAGTCACACGTTCTAAAGCACCAAAGGAGGTAGATCAACCGGTGGTGCAGTGGAGTCATGACACGCCAGACCAAGATTTGATTGAGGCACAAAAGAATGATCAAATTTTGGGAATCTATTATAATCATTTGATAGATCCTGAACAAAATCCTTTAACAGAAAAAGATTGCATGGGAAAAGAAGAGTTGAGGGTGTTATTAAAGAACAAAACACGAATTAGATTACAGGATGGGCTCATGATTAGAGAGTCCATAACAGGGCAAATACAGTGGGTAGTACCCCTTTCATTCAGAGGACTAATGCTACACCATGCACACGATGCCATAACTGCAGGCCATAGAGGTTCACAAAAGACATTAGAAATACTAAAAGATTATGCTTACTGGCCACATATGTCCCAAGATGTGGAATTATATACTAGAGGATGTCTAGTATGCGCCCAATTTAAACCTGCTTCACCAATGCATAGAGCACCATTGATGAAAAGAGGCCTAACTCTCCCATGGTCAGATTTGCAAATAGACTATGTAGGTCCTTTAAAAAGGTCGAGCAGGGGACACCGCTATATTTTGAGTGTGGTATGTTTGATGTCAAAGTGGATTGAGTGCATTCCCGCACCAGATTGTAGTGCGCAAACAGCAGCCACATTGCTGGTGAACCATGTGTTCTCAAGGTTTGGGTTGCCACAAAGAATTGAGTCAGACAGAGGAAGTCATTTCACAAGTACTCTAATGAGTAAGGTATGGCAAATACTAGGTGTGAAAAGGAAACTACATATCGCATATCGGGCGGCGTCTTCAGGTACAGTTGAAAGAAGCAATAGGTCTGTTGTGGATATTTTAAAGAAATTTGTGGCAGAAGCAGGTTCCAGCTGGGATTTGCGTTTACCATTGGTTTTGATGGCAATCAGGTCGACTCCTGCCAAAGCAACAGGTGTTAGCCCCCATGAGGTCTTAACAGGTAGGAAAATGGTGTTACCACAACACCTACTATACAGAACACATGAGCAAACTCTAGTGAGTGCATCCACAGTTCATGAATATATTGATGAACTGAGGAGGCATTTGCAACATGCATTTGCTTTTGTGCAGAGAAATCTGGAAAGAGCTGCTGACAGTGCTAAGTCATATTATGACAAAAAGACATCAGTAAAGGAATACAATGTAGGGGATCAGGTGTACAAGTTTCATTTTGGAAAAAGTAAACAGAAAAATTCTAAATTTCTGGCAGCCTGGCAGGGGCCATTTCGAATTATAGATAAAGTCTCTCCTGTAGTGTATAAAATTTTGAAAAATGAAGGTGAAACAGCAATAGAGCAGTTTGTCCATGTAAATCAAATCAAACCATGCCATCCCAGACATGAGATCAGGCAGCTTGAGCATGTGGAAACGGATAGAGTCCCTTGAGAAAATAAATGGGTGTGATCAGGAGGCAGTGACAAAGAAGTTAAAAAAAAAAGTTGATTGTTAGGATGGGACATAAACACTGTAATATATGTGAAAATATATAATATAAATAAATAAATAAATAAATAAATAAATGCACATATAACGGAAGCTCGTGGTTGGTGTGCAGAGAGAAAGTGTATTAAATATTGAATGCTGTTTTATATGTGTTTGTTTTCTTTTAACTTGTGTTTAATTTCAGAAAAAAGAAAAAAAAAAAACGAAGTATTTTTACCAAGCATGTTTTATTTTTGGCAAAAGGATGAAGTTAGTATTGTGCTATGTACTTAATCTGTTTATTTTCTATTTTGATTTAGACAATTAACATTATTTGATCGGAGGTTCCGGGATCAGAGGCCACGGGAGACGATGGAGTCCTGGAGTCCCCTGGATGAAGACCAAAAGATGCCTGCCTCCAGGTGGAGGTGAAGACAAAATAACCGGAATGCCAAAAGAGATGACTACTGTGGATTCAAGATTGCCAAGATGAAAGAGTACTCGAATGAACCGAATAACATCGCTGGTCGGGACATACCAAAAGAGACAAAACAAAAGTTCCGGCATATGAAGTTCCACGTATTTATTATTTTAATTATTTATTTTAACTTGTTATATTACTTATTTGTTTTAGTTAGTTGTTTTATTTCATTGTTTTTAATTGACTTGGAAAATTTAAACTTAAAGTAATGCCACTTCCACTGAGAAGGCAAATGTGGAACATTTTATGGACTTATGGACTCAGATGAAATATTGATTGCAAATTTTCATTGATGCACATGAATATTCATTTTGTTGGATTGATATATTGTATAAAAAAAAAAAAGAACAAGTTGTTTTTAGAGATTGGCTTGGATTATAGCCAAGTTCTAAAAACAAAAGGAGGGTATATGTAAGGATATTTGGCATGTTACAGCACAGAGTACAGCACTACTGCACAAGTAGCATTTTTTTTGCAGCACCACCACAAGGGTGCGGTGCATTGCTATATGGGTTAGCAGATTAACAAGGAAAGACAGGCTATTCAGTCAAAAACGATTTTAACATATAAGATGCAAAGCTATTTTTACAGTTAAAAGCACACGTGTTCATTTAAAAATGCACACTATTTTTCACCTGAAATGCCTATATTGCTAGAGACACATTTGAAAATTAACAGCTAACCTATTAACAATTAACCTGACTAATAAAACCTTATTTTAATATAACCCACTAATAAAATGTGTTCTCTACTGCAGAATTAGGCATACTCTGAAAACCAGTTAAATGAATGTGCAGATTTTTTTTTTCTTCTCTTCTCTGCCTGATTATCCGTGTTGTTGTGCACAGTAACTGCAGGAGGAAGGAAATCAGATTTGCAACAATTGCAAATGTATAAGTGAAGCTATTGTTGAAGAGTAGGAGGATGAGAGATGATGGATTTCATTGGAACACGTCATAAAGAGGGCTGAGAGGAAAGTTTTAGTGGGCAGTAGCAGGGAAAAAGACAGGCAGACATCTTTCTGCACTACTGGGGAGAAGACCTGGCTGTGGGGGTGTCCTGCTGCAGTCGAGACTGGGGAAAGCTGAAAGAATTACCTTTCCACTGGCAGAGGCAGTCCTATCTGAAAAAGCTGAGAATTCCAGGCAATGACCCCGGCTTGAGAAGGCAAGCGTTCCTTTTTGCTGGAATTAAGCCAAGAGAGCCACATTCACAGAGAGAAGCCTCCGAACAGATAAGGTAATTACCTAACTGGGGGAGCTGTGTGTGTGCACGAAAGTATGCAGTCAGTGTAGAAAAATGAAAGTCCCGTGCGTGTCTTAATCAAGTGCTAATGTTGCAATTTAAGTTCTGTTCTCCGCCACTATAATTGCAGTGTGTCATTGAAAATGCTTTGATTGTTCCATTTTATTGCTGTAAAGAATGAGATCATGTCTAAATGCAACTTTTATAATACAGAAAATATTTGAAAACAGACGGGTGGTTTATTTTCTATTTACCATTACAATGCCAATGATGTGGGGAGATTTTTAAACAGTGCAATGGTCATTTTAAGACAGATGTGTGTATGTCAGAATCAGTATGAATAATTGTGAGTGACTGTAGTATAACTTGTTGGAGGTACATGAGCCAACGGGAAGAGAGACTCTCTGAACATAGCTCCCTACCGTATATAAGGTAGTGGAAATTACCACAAGACTACCACATATAGCTCTCTGTCGTAAATAAGTCAGTGAGTTTGCCCATGGTGGCGCACCAACACTATCACTGGAAATTGTGGTATCTCTAGAATGCAGGTCTGAGGTCTCTCTAGTGATCACACGAAAAATCTAAGCGAAGATAAGGGATTCTGGACATTGGGGCCACAAATAAAACAAGGGAATTATGCTCACCAAAATACCACCAACCACGTATACCAAATATGCAGGTCTGGGTGCTGAAATAATGCATGTCCATTGTATTATTGTTGCACATGGCCAAATCTGAATACAAAGAGTGATTATTGTTAAGTTATTTTTCGGCGGTAATAAAATACCGTCAGGCCCCAAACCTCCACAAAATACCCTACAGGCAGGATCGCATCGGGTCCCCCAGGTATATCAGGAGATCGTCTGCGTATAGGGATGTCCGGTCTTCGTATCCTCCGGCCATTTGAAACCCGTCCAGTCTGCATTCTGGCGAAGCCACAGGGCGAGCGGTTCTATGGTAAGGGTGAAGAGAAGGGGAGACAGTGGGCAACCCTGTAGGGTGCCCCTACCAAGGGGGAAGGATCAGGATGACCACCCATTCACCCGCACCTCTGCCTGGATGTTGGTGTACAACAATCGCAGCCACCCCATAAAGGTCCCCCAAAGCCCATACGTCGCATGACTTCCCAAAGGCTGTCCCATCGTATCGAATCAAATGCCTTTTCGAAGTCAATTGCTAGCAAGGCCAGCGGTCCGTTTATGATAGGGGCTTGCTCTAGTGCCAGATGCAGACGTCGCAAGTTCATTCGAGTCGACTTGTGAGGCATGAAGCCACATTGGTCCAGGTGGACCAGGGTAGACGCAACCAGTTGTAACCTATTAGCTAGGAGTTTGGCAAGAACTTTTGCTTTGCTATTTATCAGGGATATGGGTCTATAGGAGGCACATTGTTCGGGAGGTTTATCTGATTTAGGGATGACTACTATGGTTGCCTTGCAGAGGTCTGTTGGAAGGGCCTCCAGCTCATAGGCGCGAAGAAGCATTCTGTGAAGGGGAGGTTCTATTTTGTCTCCACCTAGCTTTTGCCAAGTCTCTATCGGGAATCCGTTAGGTCCCGGTGTTTTCCCTGATTGCAGTTGTGCAATGGCTTCTACAATCTCGGCTTCCGATAGCGCGGCGTCCAATTGTTCCCTCTGTTGCAGTGAGAGAGTTGGCAATGCAATATTATCTAAGAAGGATGTGTCGAGCGGGAGAGTTGGACCCTGAAATAGGTTTGCATAGAACTCGGCAAAAGCTTACGCTATTTCAGCGTCCGATTGGCACCTTCTACCCTGTGGGGTGATTAATTCTCGGACATGTCGTTGTCCCTCATCCCTTTTCTCAAGCCAGGCCAGCATTTTGCCTGCCTTGTCTCCGAGTTCGTACACTCTTGCTCTAGAATGCCAGTGGGCCTGTTTAGCGTTATCCATCAACCTATTTCAGAGGCGCTCCTGGGCGCACCGAAGGGACCTGTGGGTTTCGGGAGTGGGATCGAGTATGTGTGTGTTCTCACATACACTCACTTCCCCTTCGGCTTCTACTATCTTTTGAAGCCGCTCTTTCCTTTTGTTCGTCGTCCAAGAGATCACCTCTCCCCTTAGTACCGTTTTGTAGGCCTCCCACACTGTCACGGGGCTATCTACCGTGCCCTCATTGGTTTCAAAGTATTCATTGGACGCCTCACTTAGGCGATCAATCAATTCAGGAAACCCCAGGTAATAATTATTCAATCTCCATGTTCTAGGGGGGAGGGCACCCTGCATACTTAGTTCCATTGTGAGTGGTGAGTGATCTGAGATGCCCCGAGGAATTAAGTCTGCGGATATTATCCTGCATAGATCGGTGTTCGGGAGGAGGAAGTAGTCTAACCTGGACATGGAGCCATGGGCTCCCGAGTGAAACGAGTATTGTCTGGTTCCGGGGTGTAGTGCCCGCCATACATCCGGAAGGCCTAAAGCCAATGTGAAGTTAGCCAATTTCGTGGGGGCATCTGGATTTCTGTTCCTAACATGGGTACAGTCTGTGTTGTTACACATTACATCATTGAAGTCCCCACTCAGGATGTACGTGTTAGGTCGGTGTTTCCCAATAAGAGCAGTAAGGTCATGTAGGAGTTCCTATCCCAGCCCGGGTGGGGAGTAGATCGAGGCTATGGCCAGTTTTTCACCCCAGAGCATTCCCAGGAGGAGCACGTACCGAACCCTGGGGTCCTGTTCTACAGTCTGCAGACTGAACGGGGTGCGTTTGTGTATCAGGATGAGAGTGCCCCTAGACCTCATAGTGTACCCTGCGTGGAATGCGGTTTGATAATTAGTTCTCTGGAAGAAGGCACATTTTGAACCCGTTTGTTGTGTCTCGGTTATTAGACCCATGTCGGGGGAGTATCTATTCAGGAATGGCATAATGAGGCGTCTTTTGATCCCAGATCCCATCCCATTTACATTCCATGTGAGCAGCTTAAGAGATCTGGAGTGTGGTGCGGGATTTGCTTGGATTTGTGTAGATGTCATTTACAGCGCATGTTCGGAATTCCCAGGATGTTATTGCCCCGAAGGGGGGGCGGTGTTCTTTCAATGTGTGTCGGTCGGGTGAGATTTCTGTGCGGAGTGGTACTGATTGGGCCTTGTAAAGGGCAGTGGACAAGTCGTTTTGTGAATTTGCAATAGTCCTGGAACAACAAAGAACTCTGTAAACTTTCCCTTCCCTCCCACTCCCTATACTCCACCCCAACTTGAAGTACCTGTCACCCCAACATCGCTGATACCCAAAACTTAGGGTGTCATCTCAAAATTCAAACCTTTGATTGAAGCCCAGGAGTGGGAGCCTCTACCGGGGGTGGGGAGAATCCCTTTCCGATGTCCCTTCTCCTGCGCCAGCTATTTGAGTCATTCCTGGTGGACTACTTCAGTTGGTAGGGTTCGGTGTCCAAAACCAGTGCTTCACCCCATTCCAATAGGACATATTCCTTTCTTTCTTGGCGGAGGTTAGTGGTCTGTTCAGCGTCCATTTTGCTCCGCTGCTTGTTCCGCGGCTTCTTGTGCCGCGGGCTCCTGATCTCTGCTCGGGGAGGGCCGTCTTGATCCGGTTTGGGGTCATCTTGTCTGTCTCTTTGGTCTCACTGTCCAATCTCCCTTGATATGGGTCTCAGCCCATTTCCACACCTCCTGTGGGTCAGAGAAGTGCACTGTGGTTCCTTTGTGATAAATCTTGAGTTGTGCCGGGAAGAGCAGGCCATACTTCATATTCAAATGTGCTAGTTGTTTCTTAAGCGGTTCAAACGATTGTTGTGCTCGCTGCACCTCCCGGGTGTAATCAGGGAATATTGCAATTCTCGAGCCGTTATATGTGATTGTCCCTCGTGAGCCCGACATCTGCAAGAGAGCGTCTCTGTCGTGGTAATTAAGCAATCGGGAAATTAGCGTTCGAGGCGGTGCAACTGTAGTCCTTTTGCCTGAGGGCATCCTGTGGGCTCTTTCCACCGAGAAAATTTTTGAGAAAGAATGGGGTTCGTAAGTGTCCATCAGCCATTGTTCCAGGAATAGTTCCATATATTGTCCCTCTTCTCCCTCTGGCAGTCCGAGGATACGCACATTGTTGCGGCGAGACCTCCCTTCTCCCTCGTCCAGCCTTGATTCTAGTGTTTTGAGGCGGTTTAAGGCCTGGGATAACTGCCTATTAATCCCCGTGATGTTGCCCTCTGCCTCGGAGATACGATGTTCCACTTCCCCAGTTCTAGAAGTCATCTTCTGTAGGTTGTGGTGCAAAAAGGAGACATCTGCCGCTATACTATCCATTTTGATCTCCATTGAGGAGCAGGAGCTGTCAATGGCCGCCATCACATCTCGCAATGAAAGGGGATCTTCTCCAATCTGGGATTTTGGTCGTGTTGGTTGTTCAGCTGGGGCTGGGGCAGTAGCAACCGCAAATTGTCCATACTACTCTGAGTGGAGGTCTTCTTTTGTCTGTCCTTGCCCATCTTTATGGAGGTTATGAGGCTTGTGTTTTATGATTGGGCCGATATGGGGTGTTCGTAGGACAATTTTGGCATGTCTATAGTATCGAATCCGCCGGATCTGGACCGGATACCAGTAAGGATCAGTAGTACTTTCCCTCCCTGGGGGAGATGGGTGCGTCTTTGCTGCTGTGGAGCGGTGTCTTGGTATTGGTACTCCGCTGATTTCTTCGAAGAGACGGGGTATGTTGGTCACCCGCTTATGTCAGGACATTGGGGCGGTTGTGTCATCCTTAAGGTATTCCCAGCCAGAGGGGGAGGGGCCATGGGCCTCATTACGACTCAGGCGGTAAGGGTTTTACGACGGCGTAAACAGCGCCGACTCTTACCGCCTGAGTACGAGGTCCCTTAGCGCCATGGCGGATTTAACACCTGCTTTTAGCAGGTGTTAAAATCCATGGCGCTAAGGGACCATGGAGTTAATTACGCCACCGTAATTTACGGTGGCGTAATTAACGCCTTCCCCACTCCCATTATGCCCTATGGGGCAAAAATGGGAATGGGGAAGGGTAAATGGGGATTGGGGACTTACCGCCCCGCCAAGGTCGGAATGGGGCGGTAGTTTACGCCATGGTGGTAAAGTCACGGCCCAGGCGGTAACTTACCGCCTGGGTCGTAATGAGGCCCCATGTCCCTTATGTCCTCGGTGGAAACGTTCAACAGGGCCCCACGACAGGAGCCTGTTATCTTTCTTTTCCAGTTAAAGTGTATGAGGCACCTCCGCACCCCCCTTCGAGAGGAAATAAAAAGGCGGGGTTGTTAAGACCCTCTCTCGAGCTCCGGTGACTCTGCTTCCACTTCTCCCCCCAGGCACCCCAGACACCGCCACAGGGCCCAACCCGGAGGACCGTTCAGGGGGTAGGGGGAGACTTACTTCCCTTCGACCCGTCAGTACCAGATCTTCTCCTCTTGCAGGCCCCACAGGTAGGGTCGCTGGTGGGCAGGCGGTGCTCGGCTGCGGCCGAGAGATGGTACCTTGTTGTGGCCACCCCAGGATCTCGGTCCGTCTGCTTCTTGCAGTCGAGGGTGCCGCGTGGTTTTCCCCTGCCGCCGACTCAGCGCTGGAAAGGCTGGAGAGGCAGCGTACCGTCGCAGTCTCCGCTGGAAGGGTGGCCACAACCGCGGGTGCCGCGGGGTCTCGGTCCGATCGGTGTGATCACAGGAGGTTTGTAGGAGCTGCGGCCCCCCTCGGGGGGGCCTTGGTGTGCACTTCTAGCCATTTGCTGAGTGTGCTCAGATGAGGCCCACGTATCTGCTCCGGGCGGGGGATCAGATCACTTCCCTTTTGCCTCCATGTCCCACACGACTCACTGTGTTGCAGGCGGGAGTCCGCTTCAGGGACGTCTTCAGAGTCCCGGCGGGTCTCGGCTGGGTGGGTGGGTATTGGTTCGGCAGCGATCACCTCTCGATTTCGCTGTCGTGCTTCAGGGGAGGCCGTTTAGGGCGGTCTCCAGGGCCTCCTCTGGTCTCCGCCGGCCAGACCGCCGTGGCGATTCGGATGGCCGGGAAAGTACCACCTTCAGGTTGTGGTGGCCATTTTGGGCATCCAGCCACCGGGCCTCCCGCTCTCGGTGTTTCGTTTAATTTCTCGGTTTTCTGGCCGACTGGAAAGCCTGTCTTTGGTCGGGCAGGACACTTTGTCTTAATACTTCACCCACGTAGTTTAAGTGGGTCGTAGTCCACTGGAATCAGGATATTATTACAGGATTTATCCGGCGCCTGCATGAGCTCGGTGGGCTCACATCCACATCGTTCGCACGCAGGCCACGCCCCCATCAGAAGGCTTTTTAATTGATGGGATCTATTTTTGTTAGGGTGCAGGGTATATTATCATTGATAACCATTAATAATTTGTTGGTCGATATTATAAATGCCAATTATACGTTCTATGTGTAGTCACATAGAGGATGTAACCTAGTACTCTTACCATACCTCGATTTGGTCTAATAGTGGGGTTCAGTTTGGGAAGTGCCCCATTTTTTGACATGTATGGACTAAAAAGGAACACACTGGCCCTCATTACGACCCTGGCGGTAAGTGAAAAACGATGCCGGTAGAGGATTACTGTGAAGGCCGTAAAGTACCTTACCGGCATGGTGCAAATACCACCATCGCGGACCAACCGTAAACGACCATGTGCAGTGTTCCCAACTGCCACAGGTGCACACAATCAGCACATGTGGAGGCAATACAGACTGGGCAAACACAAAGGGAACACACCCCACCCCTTCCCACATCCAGTCACACTCCACAATGATTCCAATACTACTAGCAATGCTGGGGATGGAGGACCCGATTGCAGTGGAAGTGCTACAACAACAACAACAACAACAACAGGCAGCAAAGAGGAGACGCAGGAGGAGAAGGAGGGCAAGGCAGGGCCAGCATGCCCCACCAGCACAGCCAGTGGCACCACGCAGGCAGCCCCCAATCCCACGCATCAGAGCCAGTCCATTCAACCTATGGCAGATCCACACCCTGTAGCGCCTGGACCGGGACACCACCACCACCATTGTGGATATGATACATAACAACATTGTCAGCCTGATTGAAACACGCACCACCATCCAACCCCTACTGAAGGTATTGTCTGTGCTCCACTTCTTGGCCACAGGCACCTACCAGCACACAGTGGGGCACTTGCATGGCATTTCACAACCATTATTCTCACGTACGCTAAACCAAGTGCTTGATGCCCTCCTCAAGCACACAGACGACCACATTTCCTTACCACGGTCTGCACAGGAGATCTCAAACACCAAAGTGGGTTTCCATTCAGTGGCCGGCATACCTGGTTGCTTTGGCGCCATTGACTGCACCCATGTGGAATTGGTGGTCCCACATGCCATAGAGGTAGCGTACCACAACCATAAGCTATACATCTCAATCAACATGCAAATGGTATGTGACTCGAACAGGATCATCACACATTGTTGTGCCTGATTCCCCGGATCAACCCATGATTCCCCGGATCAACCCATGATTCAATGGTCCTGCGGAACTCCATGATACCACGCTACATCGAGCGACATGCAGGGCAGAGATCCTGGCTTCTCGGTGAGTCGCATGTTATGCCCATGGAAATGTGACGTGGGTAGGTGATTGAGGTATAGATGCATACTTCACCTGGCTAAGATGGGGGGGTGGGAGAGATGCATACTTCACCTGGCTGAGATGGGGGGGAGATGCATACTTCACCTGGCTGCGAGTGCCAGAGGGAATGGAGCATGCTCATACCCCAAAGCAGCCCAGACTGGAGCTGACACCTGACCATATAATGCAAGATGTAAGCAGCCCTACCATGTGAATGAAGCAGTGTCCCAACCATTCCACAGCCATCTGCATGTGCACTGTACCAAATCAGACCGCATCCCCCTCAACAAAATGCAGCTACAAGCAATGACTATAGCCAATCACAGCACCAAACACCATCAACTGAAAGGACAGTCCTCCATTACTGCGTACAAAGGAGTCACATGATGGTCAAATACATCAATACACCACTACACTGACACAGAGGCCCAACTGAATTGCATGACAGCATTTGTTGTGCGTAGTGAGATCATCATGAGGCTGACATCAACGGTGCCAGGATGAAAGCATACAAATTACTGGATATCTGCCAGATCACGGAAACAACCGCTGTGGACTAACACAGTGCATGGGCACTCACAAGGAACTGGACCCCCCAGCGCACACTAGTTGATGGCATGCACACCAGTCCATAAGAGGAATACACACATAGCAGTCACATCGTGTGACTCCATTCATGCATGGAAATGGGGTTGAAATTAAGAAATAAATGCATGCCATGGTGTCACTTAATGAGGTCAAATATGATGTGATAACTCACACATACATTGTTGCCCACATGCAGGTGATGGAGGCTATCCCTTGAAGAGGTGGCTCCTTACCCAGTCGGGAACCCATAGAACAGGCACGAGGAGGACTATAATCGTGCCCATACACAAACCCGTGTGGTGATTGAGTAGACATTTGGCCTCTTGAAGGCATGGTTTCGCTGCCTCAGCAGGTCTGGTGGGGCACTCCTGTACCGCCATGAGAAGGTGGCAAAGATCGTCATGGCATGTGTCATGCTACACAATATGTACATCAGACGGAATGTGCCCCTTCCCTCTGATGCTGAACTGCAACCACCTGACGAAGAGGATGAGGAGGGTGGGGATGGGGCAGCACCTCAGGGAGGAAGCGATGCATAGGAGGGACGTGCCATGCGTCAGACTCTGATCAACCAATGTTTCTAGCACACATGGACGGGGGGGTATTACATGGAGATGGCACTCGGGGCACTGGGTGTGTCAGGGATATGGACACTGTAGACTGTTAACCAATAAAGCACACGTACGGAATAAGCAATGTCCACACATGTGAATTATGAGTAACCAAAATGTGTATTGAAGAAGCATAACTAAGTGAACAAGCCCTCCACCCCACACACCCACTCCCTCCTCCCCCCTCAACTCCCCAACACACCCACTCCCCCTCCCCCTCAACTCCCCAACACACCCTCACTCCCCTCCCCCCTCAACCCCCCAACACACCCACTCTCCCCTCCCCCCTCAACTCCCCAACATATGGTGTGCAGTACTGTCCACCAGTGGACCACATGGCACCAGTATGCAAGGCTGTGCCTACTGGCATCCCCCTCTTCCAGCACTAGGTGCCCCCCTGTCTTATCGCCGCAGGTTCCTGCCAGACCTGCGCACAGGGCTGGTCCTGGTGGAACTAGCAGCTGAGGATGTACTTGGCTGCTCGGATGTACGCATGTCCCGCATTGCTGCCACCATCTCAGACAGTACGTGCCGCACTGCGGCCAGTTCTGCGCATATGTCCTTTGAGGTTGACTCTATTGCTGCCTTCAGGGGAGCAGCACATTCACGGATGTCCTCCCTTACACTACCACATTCAGTAATGTGCTGTATCAAGAGGCCAGTGAGCTGCTGCTGGCGCCTTACAATGTCCTGGATCCCCACTTGGGTGTTTGGGGCTGGGGTGGATGTTTGAAGGGTTCCCGAAATACTGTGTTCCTCGGGCACAGTTGGGTTTGGGCTGGGAGTTGCCAGCCATGAGTTAGCCGGAGACAGCCCGTGCACGCTGGTGTCAGGCAGGCTGCATGGGGACAGGTGTGGGGAATGCAAGGGGCCAGTGGGGGGAGTTGGAACATGCAGCACATCTCCTTCCTCGTCATCGGAGATTGCTGCTGTGGCAGCTATTTTGCCAATTGTGCTGCTTGCAGCTGATGCAGTCCCTTCTGCCGCTGACACTTGGGTGATGCTGGCAGTTGTGGGCGCCATAGTGGTGGACGTAGAGCACATTGGTGCTGTGGCCTGTGGTGTGCTCTTGGCCTTCTGTTGCCGTGGCGGTTGGCGTATGCCCCTTGAAGTGGAGGGCCGGTGTTGTCCCTCCTCGGCCCTGGCCTTCTTCACTGGTGTGGCACCGGTGTCCTCATCGACGCTGTCTGATTGTGTGCCTGTGGGGGACCAAAGGAGGGAGAGGGTTAGTGATGGGTCTATGGGCATTGAGCATGCATTGGGGTGGCAGCATTGATATTGATTGGTAGATGAGACACATTGGGGGGAGTGACATACAAGTTGTCTCACTCTTGGGTGGGTGATGCATGGAGGCATTTGGGTTGCAACACAAATGGGGTGCATCATGCATGTGGACAAGGTGATGCTCTGCACTGCCTCTAGGCAGTCTTGTGCTTATGTGTCTGGTGGACCCTGATATACATCATTGCACTGTCATTTCATCTCGACATCATTGTGTTGGTACTGGCATTGTTTGATTTGAGACACCTACCTGCATCAGCTGATGACGGGGCTCCTCTCTCCATGTCCGCGACTCCCTCTATGGACTCGGTGCCTATGGTGGAGGCACATATCTCCTCCCATGGCTGGAGTTTTAGGGGCGACTCTGCTCCTCCACCTGTCGCCATCACGAGGTTTCTGTTTGCCGACAGTATGCTTTTCACACGTAGACGTAGATTGTCCCATCACTTGCGGCATTGTTTTGGTGTGCGGGATGTGGTGCCGACATCACTGACCCTCTGGGCGACCAATGCCCAAATCTGCTTTTTACGCAGCAGCGCAGGCCGGGTCATTTCAGTTGCAAACACCACGTCTGCATGCTCCTGAAGTGTTTCAGCCAACATGGTGACCTCCTCTCTGGAGAAGCGCTCCTGGCCAGCCGATCTCTACTTTTTTTCACAACTTTTGGCATCCCAAATTCAGATAGGTGGTGGTTGAGGTGTGTGGGAGTTCTGGGGGTCAGATGGCTCCTGGTTGTGGTGGATGGCAATGGATTGTGTTTTTAAAGATGGCCACCATGCTGTTTCCCGTTCCTGTGTGATGATGTTACTTCCGGTTCCGCTTATTTACGGTCACCGCTAATAGCGGTTGCCGCTATTTGAGGTGACCGCTATTAGCGGTGACCGCTAATGCCGATAGCTAGGATGCCGGAGGTGCTATTTCCACTGCATACGATGCCAGAAAGGGGGATTTTTCGGCCTTTAGCGGCATGGCGGTGAGTTCATTACCGGCATGGCCCAAAGCTCGTGCCCACGAACTCGTAATGGGCTGCTTTTAGTGGTCTATTGCCAGCACGGACATGTTAATTGCGCCATGCCGCTAATGACCGGTACTTACCGCCAGGGTTATAATGAGGGCTACTATTTTGATCAATGTACTGAAAGTTACACTATTAAGCATATAAAGTTCTTTAAATTGGAATAACATTTGGAGGGAGGGAGTTCATAAACTATCTGCAGCTTAGAGCCATCACAATAGTGGCCAGAAACAGGGCCCCCTAGACTTCTATCCTTTTGGTGTTTCATGTCATATGCCCCCAACCTCTATAATATAGTGCACACACAGGTCATTTCACTGGTAGAAGTAGATCAGACAAATGCAATATTAGGTCAATGTAGAATGGAGTGCAGGGAGGTATGTGTCCCTATGTGATGAGCAGTGGGCGTGTCTGTGGTTGGGGGTCAGGTGCAATCAACCTCTAAAATCTCCTCTTCTGCTCCAACCACTTTACTGGGTGATCTCCAGATTCATATGTACACCCCTTAAGCTATGTATCACCAGATTGGTGCGAGTGGACCACTATTGATTTTTCAACAAAGAGAAGGGGACTCTCTCCCAGCTGAAGTATTGTATGGGTGTTCATTCATACCTGCTAGAGGTCGATCATCTGTAATACTGCCTGGATTAATTGACCCAGTCCCTGTATACAGCTCTGGCAGGGAAGGTTGCCTCATACCTTCTATGGAAAGGACCCTTTGCAAGCACTGATGTGCTGCTTTCCTTCATGGTTAAAGTTCTAACTAGCTATTGGGAGAATTCAGTGGGTATTGTCATATTTGGCAGATGCATTCAGGTTGCTTTACTGAAATGTTTTGAACCGACTGCCTCAAAAAAGGAATAATGCCTCAAAATGACTACAGCAGGATCAAGCCCTGTATCACTGTTCCCCATGTTTCCCAGGTCATATCCAACCCCAAACTTGGCATCAGGAAAGGTATACTAGATACAAAATGCATACTACTGCTTTTGTAAACCTTTCTGTCTTAATCCATAACCTAATTTTCTTGCTAGTTGTATTAATGTATGTATTTATATCTTCATTTATTTATGCATGTATTGTATGTTTTCCTCTATGATGACCAGGCCCAAATAGGTGTCATAGTCCTGTAAAAGGAGGGGCAAGGCCAATGCTCTTACACACAGTTATTCAGCAACATATATACTGGATAATATTTACGTCAACATTTTCTTACAAAAAAAGTTAAACTAAATAATGAGTGTACCTACTAGAAATTGTGCTTGACCAGCTGAGAAAAAGAACGCTACATTTTGAGTTAAAAGGGCACTGAATCCCAACTTCCCAATCTCCTGCAGGGATGTGTGAGGGAGGGCGCAAGGGAGACCCTTGAGAGGGAGGATGTCCTAAAAGGGGTTGTTTGGAAGTGACAGAACCAGAGAAAACCTGGAAATGCTCCCATTTTGACGACAGTCGTGGGGAGACAATAAAGTCTGTCAAGTAGCCTCTAAGAAATACAAGTTCAGAATAGAAGGGAAGGAAGGCATTTCCAGAAATGTATCTATTTTTGGAATTTGTAGTAAAAATACTGTTTTTCTCCTCAGAGCCTTCCACCTTCCTGAGAGCACCAATTACTTGAAGAGGTGTTTTGGTGATTTTACATGCAAAGGTTTGCCCACTATGTATGCTGAGTTTAATACAAAACAAGCTTTGCCCATATCTTTTCCTCTTGCCAAGCCACACCACCTACTTAGATGGTAGGAAATGCTTAGTAGTGGCTACAATGGCAATGCAATTCACTGTAGATTTGGCATTTAGGATGTATTCCAATCAGAGTAGAGGGGTCAGTCGATTGCTCTCATTAATTATGAGTCATGAAATGTGTACTGCCTCAGCATTCTATAATTAATTACTGATGTAGATTAATCAAATGTACAGCTCTGTAATGTTTGGTGTTGTGTACTTCAAATGAAATGTGTTACCTCTGTGTACCAAACATCTCAATAAAAAACATTCCCCACTCAAAAAAAATAATTAAAAAAAATAAAACAATAGTCAGGGGGTGCCAGGTAGTTATTTGCCAAGATATCCACTTACGACCTCTTATCCATTGGACTTCTTTGAGCTAATGGAAAACCTTGTGGTTGGCTTTCCTTGTGAGCTTATGGACCTTGGAAATGTGCACCTGTTACTGGATGGGATTACACCAGAATAATTCTGAGTCCAAATAACCAGACAAACTCAAGAAGATGGCAAGTTGCTGTTTTATTAGCAATTATCTAAAAGAGGGAGTTTACAACAAACATCAACGGATGTGTACGCTCATTCTCTCAGTGATTTACACATGAAATAAATTATATAATTTCTTTGAGCATCACAATGACGTCATGCTACGTGGCAATAGTGAAAAACCTAGCAAGGGTTGGGATCCGTTAAGGGACACATCTAGGTATAAAATCATATAGGAGCTAGCTTTGTTACTGGCTGCCAGATATCAAGTGGACAACTTACGACTACCTCTTCATATGAGTCATTTAAGAAAAAATAGTTACACATTGTTTCATTGGTTTCTCAAGCTATAAAGTCCTTCGTTATATGGACTAATACAATTGGTTTGGCATGCTTGTGCCATATCTGGAACATTTGATTCAATTAGCAGCACATGAGCCAAGACCCAGGTTCAAGTAGATAGGACATGGAGCTGCCCTACCACCCAATTAGCCCAACATCTCTCATCACCAATGGCTTCTGCCATGAAATTCACGTTGTACTTGGCATTGCAGAGTATTATTGTCCTAGGAATGCAATGGCCGTGAGGGCTATCACTATCGTGTCTAGAACTCCAAGTACGAGCCGTATTATCAGCCTCGACTCACGTGACAAGACACCACAATTCTGTTCATTCTGCAAGCTTTTAAATGTTCTAATGATTTAAGACTCGTCATCTTTTCTGTTCTTTCTTGCACCTTAATGTCAGAGGATCCATCCTGCGCAAACATGTTCTTCTTCAGTGTAGACAGCTGACCTTGACTTCTCAATTCTTGACTTCTGGTCAGACAGCCTCCCAACGCAGCTCCAATAACTTGCTATTCTACTGCGACACAGCCTTTCATTTTCTCTTTATGGTTCTTTGGCTTACGTATTTCATGATACCAATGTCCAGTTTCTGTACAATGGCGACTCTGTCTTCATTCTTTTCACTACTAGCCTATATGATGACTTGATCGATCTTGCTTTTTAGTGTAAGTACATTCATTTTACCTGAGATTTCTGCTAGCACTTTCTAACATGTACTCTTCTACTTTTGCACTTTTAAGGTTCACTTGATTCTTTACATCGTCATTTCTCCTCTAGGATTCATACATTGGGGGTCATTCCGAGTTAGGAGGTAAGGGGAAAACGATGCCGGAAAAGGATTACCGGCATCGTTTCCCATTGCGGGCTATTCTGACCTATCAGACCGTTATTTACGGCACCCTAAAGTACGAGGTCGTAAATAGTAGTCTAATGGTGGGCGCCCGACACTCCATACCGAAATTAGCGGCATGGAGTAAACCGGAGCTGATTCCAAGTAATGCGGACATGCAAAAACGGCCTCCACAAGGCCACAAAGAACCTTACCGGCATGGAATAAATAACGGCATCGCCGAGAAGGTGTTAAGAACCCTGAGCAGTGTTTCCAAGAGGCACAGGTGCACTCAATCAGCATAGGTGGAGGCAATGGAGTCTGGCACAGCACAAAAGGAGCACACCCACACACCACACCCCCTCCCACACCAAGATGATACCAACTGTAGCAGCATTCCTGGAGCTGGAGGCCCTGCTTGCAAGGCAGCAACTACAACAACAGCAACAACAACCACAGCCCCCACCACAGAGGATACACAAGAGGAGAAGAAGGGTGAGACAGGCCCAGCATTCCCTACCGGTGCAGCCAACATTACCACGCCGCCAGCCCCCAATCCCCCGCATCAGAGCCACCCCCTTCAACCTCACACCAGAGCAGATCCACACCCTGTACCGGCTTGACTGGGACACCATTACCACCATAGTGGACCTGATACATGACGATATAGTGAGCCTCATAGAAATCAGCACTGCCATCCCCCCTCTACTGAAGGTAGTGTCTGTGCTCCACTTCATTGCCACAGGCACCTACCAGCATACAGTGGGACACATGCATGGCATTTCACAGCCCATATTTTCCCGGATACTCAACCAAGTGCTGGATGCCCTCCTCAACCACACAAGGGACTACATATCCCTACCCCTGACTCCCCAGGAGATATATGATACAAAAGTTGCATTCCATGCACTGGCAGGCATGCCAAATTGCATAGGTGCCCTCGACTGCACCCACGTTGAATTGGTGGTCCCGCATGCCATGGAGGTGCCGTATCGCAACCGCAAGCAATACCACTCCATCAACGTCCAGATGGTGTGTAATGCCAGTAAAGCCATCACACATTGCAATGCCCGATACCCCGGATCAACTCATGACTCCTTGGTCCTGCGGAACTCCACACTACCACGCTACATGGAGCGACATGCCGGACGACGTGCCTGGCTGCTTGGTGAGTAACCTGAATGGGCCATGGCAGTGCATTGGGGCTGTGAGTATGTTGGCTGCATACTCCACCTGGGTGGGAAAGGGCGGGGGATGCCTACTTCACCTGGGTGGGAATGTTCACGCCAGTGCACGATGTGCACCTCACAGAACACTGTGCCCCAACGCAAGTGACATGGCACATAACTACCTAACCACACAGTGATGAATTAGAGCCGACACCTTACACAACATGACTAACAGGAAACCTGGCCAAATACCACAACACATGCACCACTCATCGGCGGACCTTACACACCGTAAGGGCATCCAGCACCATGCAGTGCAATAGCACCATGTCGCAGACTCCTGCATTTCACCACACAGGACAGTCATCCCTGGGAGTGCATAGAAGTGAGTCTAACAGGGATCCCACAGCGTGTCACTGGTCCTGCACACCCATAGGATTGCTGCACGTCACCATGGCACAGATCAGTGCAGAATGATGAGTATGCTACTAACTACAGCCAACCCCCCCTGTCACCAAAACTCGCACAACACTTCAATGAATGCAGTCCAACAGTGCTGCATGCATACACGATGCACATGCAACAAGACGTGAGTGCACAACATAACCCATCATGAAAAAGCTACCCCCTCCATCATTCCATTGCACAGGACACATAGCCGGGCAAGTAATGGGGTGAATGCATCCTGGGACATGTGTGTATGGCCAGTAATCACCTGCTGCCATGTAAGACTAGTACAGTTCTCCACCATGAATTTACAAACACTTACCTTCATTCCACTCTCATGCAGGTGATGCTGGCTACCCTTTGAAGCCGTGGCTCATGACCCTGGTCCACAACCCACAGAACAGGCACGAGGAGGACTACAATAGATCCCATAACCGTACACGGGTGGTGATAGAGCAGACCTTTGGCCTGTTGAAGGCACGATTTCGTTGCCTCAGCCGGTCGGGTGGGGCACTCATCTACAGCCATGAGAAGGTGTCCAAGATCACCATGTCATGTGTAATGCTGCACACCATGTGCATCCGTCGGAACGTGCCACTGCCCCCTGACGTGGAACTGCTACCACCAGATGATGATGAGGGGTAGGAGGAAGGAATGGCAGGACAGCATCATGGTGCAGATGAACATGAGGAATGTGCCGTGTGGCAATCATTGATCGGACAATATTTCGGACTCACTAGTCAGCTGAAGGTGTGAGGATGACAGGACATCAGGCACTGGGTGTGGGGATACATGTACACCATGCACTGCGGAACATTAAAATACACATGCACAATGATCAATGTCCACTCTGTTTTTTTGGATGATCAACCAGTGTATTGAATAATAATGTTCTAAAGTGTACAACAAAACCTCCACCCCCGCCCCCTTCCACTCCCCCAACTCCCACACACAAACCCTCACCTCCCTCCTCCCCTCCCCCAACTCCCACAAACACCCTCACCCCCCTCCCACTCCTCCCAACTCCCACACACACCCTCACCCCCCTCCACCTCCCCTCACAACAACCCCACAATAGTTCCATTAGGACAACATAGGCCACATGTGTGTGCCAGCATGGTCAATGTGCACTCCCAGAGCCAGGGGGATCCATGTCGTGGCGGCGCAATGTATGCAGTGAACGACGGACCGGGCTGGTCTGGGTGGAGGAGCTTTGTGAAGGTGGGTCCTCCCGCTGGTGCTGTGGTGTGGGGTGTGCTGCTTCCAGGGCATCTGCGATCCGGCCAAGGAAGTCGCAGAGCCGGTTTGTGCTCGCTGTGATCACCTCGCCCAGAGCCTGAAGGTCATTGCGCCACTCCACCCTTGATTCGCGATTGTCCCGGATGAACTCCTCAATGAGGCCTGTGAGATGCTGGGAGCGCACTACATCCCTGGCCGATGTGGCTGATGTGCTTGGCAGGCTTGGTATTGGGCCTGCAGGCCTTTCCGGAGTTTCTGCAGGGGAAGTGGATACAGGACAGGCAGGTCGTACTCCTTGCCCTGTGAGCCCTGGGGTATCAATCTCCCCGGAGTCGCTGTGTGCCACATGGCGGTATGATGGTGTGTCAGGGGTATGGGAAATGTCATTGGTGTCCTCCACGTTGGCTCCCTATATTGATGGGGGGCTGTCTGGCACATCGAGGAGGCACATGGCTGCATTCTCATCAGCCACACTGGACTCCTCAGAGTGAGGCGTGGGACATGTGTCCAGAGGCACTGCAGGCATGGGTAGGGGTGCGGGTGGGAGTTGTGCACCCTCCATGGGGATTGCTGGAGCAGGTGGTGTTGCTTGTGCTGTCTTCCTGCTTGCAGGTATACGGCGGCCCCTGACTCTGCCCCTGGAGTTACTGGCCCGGGTGCTTTCCTGGTCCTCGCTGTCATGCTCGCTGCCTGTGGGGGGGGAAGAGAGAGACGGCATGAGCAATGATTTGGGGGTCAGCATTTCTGCATCGCCTATGGTATCACAATGGGATTGCAGCAGTTTGTTGACATTTGGGTGGTGAGTGGGACAGTGATCTGGGCTTGGATGGTAAATGCATTCAGATGTCTGGGTCACTCATGTTGGCGGAGTACTGTGATGACTCACATTCACAATGTTTACAATCACTGCTCTGTGTGCCTCTCAGATTCGGCCTCTTTGTGTGGTATGGGCCATATGGGTTACAGCCTTGCACCTGACATCAGCCTGGGTCCCACTTGTTACAGCATGATTTCATTGGGGGGGGGGGTTTGCCCAACCATGACGTGACACCTTGCCCAGTCCTTGGCAGTGACTTACGTTAGGAATGCATGTTCTGTCTTGACTCATGACACTCACCTCCATCAGCGGATGACGATGCACCGCACTCCATTTCTCCAACCCCTTCTATGGCTTCTGTGCCCATCATGGCCACACACGTTTCCTCCCACGGCATCATTTTGATGGGGGAACCTTGCCCTCCTCCTGTCTCCAAGGCCTGACTTCTGTTTGCGGAGAGGATGGCCCGCACCCTGAGACAGAGGTCATCCCACCGTTCCTGCAGTCCTTGGTGGTGCGGGGGGTGTTTCCCATGGTGCTCACCCTCTGTGTCACCAAGGCCCAGATCTCTTTCTTCCTGATGACGGTGGGCTTCCGCATATCACTGCTGAAAACAGTGTCTTCATGTTCGTGCAGAGTGTCCACCAGTATCTGGAGCTCATCCTGGGTAAAGCGATCCTTCCTTATGTGTGCAGCACCCTTTTTTAATGCTTTGGGCATGATGCTGGTCTCAAATGCCTATTTCTCTGATCACTATATGCCTCCGAGTCTTTTATGGAGAGGATGGCAATGGATTGTGATTTTAAAGATGGCCGCCGTGCTCCTTCCCGTTCCTGTGCGATGACGTTTTTTCCGGTTCCGTTTTTTAACGGTGACCGTAAATAGCGGGGACCGCTATTTACGGTTACTGCTAATTTCTCTATGTCGGTAGTGTTATGTACGGTGCGCTTGTTGCCAGTAAGGGCTTTTGGGGCCCTTTTACGGCATGGCGCTGAGGTACATTACCGGCATGGTGCAAAGCGCGTGCACACAAAGTCGGAATAGGCCGATTTTTACGGTCTTGTGCCAGCACGGAAACGCTCTTTACGCCATGCCGGTAATCGCCTATATTTACCGCCCTACTCGAAATGAGGCCCATTGTCTTCATTCAGTATTTCAGGACTTTGTGCACACTTTCTTATGATGTCATCAGTCCATTTTCTTAGCTCTTTCTCATAATCCTTCAGGGATCCTCTTCCTGCAGGCTGTCATCAACTCGAGGGTACATTCAATATGGTTGTCTTAATGGATACCGTCTTCCAAATACTCACTGCGGTATTGGTACAACAGCTAGTCACAGTCTCATGTCTCCAATACAGGGGAGCTGCGAGGTAGGATCTCCTGCAGATGTGTATATCTGCTCCTCTACATTCCCCCTGGTCGAGTCCTCAACCACCTCCTCAATATTTCCTGCTTCTTTGAATCTTCTCTTGAAGAATGGTTTCTTTGGTATCGATATCATTGTCAGCCCCCTCAGGGTGCCCGCATTTTTGATGTGTTCATCCACACTCCAGGTCATGTATTTGCATTTTCCCCCTGGGGTACAGAAGACCCAACATCCCACATCATTTTTATGATCCCTTTGGTACAAGAATTTCATTCCTTCAGGTGCTTCAATACTTGCTTTTATGTGGTTTCTAATGGTACTTTCAGTATGAGCATTGTCTTCTGTTTTTTCCTTCACATCAATCATGATCTTTATTCCCACTCTTTTCTTTGCTGTTTTCTTGCATTGTCCAATTAATATCCTTAAAACACTGAATTCAAATATTATCGTCGCCAATATTGCTCCAAAGAACTTCAACACATTTGCCATCCAGTCAGAAATCCATGCAAACAGAAATGATAACCAATCAACATCTCCAATAGCCTCTGTCTCTTCCTCCATTTTAGTATGTAGTTTTGTCAACATAGTCATAGCATCAGTCAGAGTCCCATTCTCACAGTTATGGGATGCTAAGAAAGTACAGCAAGTATGCCCAACCTTTGTGCAAACACTTCCTTCCATTGCTGTATTCATGTCGAGGACATACCTGTTCTGGAGAGTCATTAACCTTAAGGCCCTCAACGCTTCCTTTTTGGTGTTAAATCCTTTTATAGTGGCATTCATTGTCTGTAACATCTCCCATTTGGGGATCTGAAACCATTTGCCATTCACTACTGCTTGGAGTCCAGGTATACATATAGATGTCATTATCATAGCAGTCTTGCTGAACAACTTGTGTTCATCCAGAATCTCATTGTAAGCTTCTATTGACTAAGCTGAGAAGTAATTCTCTCTCTTCGTCTGCTGGAGTGCAAGTGACCTTCTTTTTCTCAGGTGCTCATCCATTTTTGAAAATCCCTCGATATTCAGTTAGCTCTGGGGAATCACCAAGGCTGGAACATGGATGAGTACAATGGAACACACTCCTACCCAATTCCTGGGCAACTTCATATATGCTCTGGATCCACAGTCCCAATATTGATCCATTAGGACAACAGTCCCTCTTCTCATTCCTGGGATATCAATGATGTTCTTGCACCCTTTATTCTCTCCAACTCAGACTTAACATTTGCTTTGATAGAATAGTGTTGCATTAGTCAATGGGACTACAGCCACTGGTCCTGATTTATCACCCACCAATGGCAGCAGTTTAGAGTTCTTGGCCCATGACTTTAGGCACTCATCGTTCACTTTCTGCACCTCGGGCACAATTTCCTCCCTCAGTAGATGAGCTGCACAGGACAGCATGCCATTTTCCCATCGTTTGGTCATAATCACTTGACCATAGATTATCAGCTGTGAGCGTTCCCATCATCCAGGCATTCCAGTTTTGTCAGAGCAATTCATCCTCTTCATTTCTTCAATTATTCCTTTGCCTTGTCCCACAGAAGGATACACGAGCATCTTGTCTGTCCACCCAGGCTCTTTTTCCATTTGCATTGTCTTGATGTAATCATCCTGGTATGGGAATGTCTGTCTTGATTGCCATTGCTGGGTTGCCCAGATCCCATAGAACTGTCCCCTTTTAGTACATGCTGCTAGATTGCTGAAGCACTTTGTGACATGTGCCGGCATCTCTTTTGAATTGAATGTTTTTACTTTACTCATGCCATGGGGGATGAGGGAGAAGACATAACAGCTCTCATTAGATACTCTCTTTCCCACCTTTTTTATATATTGGTACCATATATTATCCCACAAGTGAGCTGAATTATCAAGATAGGTATTTATCCCTTGGTTATCTTATCCTGCATCCCTCTTATGTCATTTGACATTCCCAAATAGGTCAAAGAAATGATCATCATTTGTACTTATACTGGGAAAAATCACGTGTTGTGTTTTAAAATGAACCATCAAATGAATGTAAGATACATTGATAAGAAGAGAAAGCACATTCATATGTATATCATGCATAAGAGTTTACACAAACATTGTGTGTGCCATGCCATTTCTTGTTGATTTGCTAGCCTTCTTGCAACTGCATTTTTTACTCCCTGAATCATGTTTAATACATTTACACAAATCACATTTGCAGTTGTACAATCTGCTCGATTATTGCAATCAAAGGTTTCCGTATAACTGGGCTATTCTTTCAATTTTGGAGAAAGGTGAGAATATTAGCATCTCTGCTAATGAGGGTAGGGTATGAATGAAGTATAAACACAAAAACTACAACCACAAACCTATGTGCATCACTATTGGCTTGTGTCATGTGCTATGTTTGCAATATTTCTCAAAACGAATCTGGGTATGTATCTCTCTTCCAGTTTTTAATAAGGAATTGCCACATGGGCATAGTGCCGATATGATTTTACTTTTGCAAAGAATCTCTAAAAAGTATGTTTTTAAGCTCTGGAATTCGCTGCAAGTTCATGCACCTCCTGCTAGTATTCTAAGTAGTGTCCAATGAATTGTAGTCTAAAATTAATGTTCTTTAATCACACACTTCTTTATTGTCCTTCTTCTTGGTGATCAATCAAGTCTGCACATGCAGCAATTATTCTTCTTGCCTTGTTGCCCCATCAGTGGTTATTAGAGGGAGGGTCTCTTTTTGGATTGTTTTGTTGCCCAAATGTAACCATGATCTTCCAGACACATTAACTGCAGTAGTGGAAACTTCCTCTACTTGATAAGGTTAATTGAACCTTGACTCATGCCATCTGCGTGTAATGTTTTTGATAAGCACTTGATCTCCAACATACAACTTTGGTGGTGGCAATAATGCAGTTGGATCAGTTACTCTGCCGTCCTCTTTTGTGTTCCTCAACTCCTCACTCTGATGCTTGACTTGATCTGAAATGAAAGAAATGCTGGTAGTCATACATGTCAAATAATCGTGCTTCTCATCACCTAGAGTCTGTTCAACACTGTAGGCATCACTTCTTACTCTAGATGGGGATGTGAGGGCATCCTCATGTCTCACTCTGTTACTAATATTCATAGCGGTAGGGTGATGATCTGAACCGGGCTGATTTCGAAGGGCATACAAGGCTAGGGTTAGGCAACATAGCCATCCCTTTTTCAAAGTTAAACTAATCTTTGCTATTCTTTCTTTGAGGAGCCCATTGAGCCTCTCACATATTCCATTTGCTTGTGGGTGATAATCAGAAGAAAACATATGCTTTAAGTTCAATGAAAGCCCTATTTGTTCAAATAGATTATAGACAAAGTGTGGCCTATTATTGGACTTGAATACATTGCACACACCCCATCTTACAAAAGCCTAGCGCGCTAAGAACTTCACTGCACAGGTGGTATCCGGATGTGTGCAGCAAAAACAAAGAGGTGATGGCTGGAAGGTTTAGAATTAATCTTAACCACTGGCAAGGCTCTGGGCAACCCTCCAGACCACCGTTCTTCGCCTGCCAAGCCATTACAGAAGAGAAAGACCATATGCAAATCAGGCTTGGCCCCACCCCAAAAGGGGCAGTCCAGCCCGAACTGCTAGGCCACATCCCTTCTGCACGAGACCACAAGCATCCCCAAACATGTTTCGCCCTTGTTGGGGCTCATCAGTGAGGAGTAGCTTGGGTCTCTAGGCCCAGCAGGCACGGGACCCACGTCTGGGCATACCCGTCCCACTCGGGGTGACATAGCAAAAACAAAGAGGTGATGGCTGGAAGGTTTAGAATTAATCTTAACCACTGGCAAGGCTCTGGGCAACCCTCCAGACCACCGTTCTTCGCCTGCCAAGCCATTACAGAAGAGAAAGACCATATGCAAATCAGGCTTGGCCCCACCCCAAAAGGGGCAGTCCAGCCCGAACTGCTAGGCCACATCCCTTCTGCACGAGACCACAAGCTTCCCCAAACATGTTTCGCCCTTGTTGGGGCTCATCAGTGAGGAGTAGCTTGGGTCTCTAGGCCCAGCAGACACGGGACCCACGTCTGGGCATACCCGTCCCACTCGGGGTGACATAGCAAAAACAAAGAGGTGATGGCTGGAAGGTTTAGAATTAATCTTAACCACTGGCAAGGCTCTGGGCAACCCTCCAGACCACCGTTCTTCGCCTGCCAAGCCATTACAGAAGAGAAAGACCATATGCAAATCAGGCTTGGCCCCACCCCAAAAGGGGCAGTCCAGCCCGAACTGCTAGGCCACATCCCTTCTGCACGAGACCACAAGCATCCCCAAACATGTTTCGCCCTTGTTGGGGCTCATCAGTGAGGAGTAGCTTGGGTCTCTAGGCCCAGCAGGCACGGGACCCACGTCTGGGCATACCCGTCCCACTCGGGGTGACATAGCAAAAACAAAGAGGTGATGGCTGGAAGGTTTAGAATTAATCTTAACCACTGGCAAGGCTCTGGGCAACCCTCCAGACCACCGTTCTTCGCCTGCCAAGCCATTACAGAAGAGAAAGACCATATGCAAATCAGGCTTGGCCCCACCCCAAAAGGGGCAGTCCAGCCCGAACTGCTAGGCCACATCCCTTCTGCACGAGACCACAAGCATCCCCAAACATGTTTCGCCCTTGTTGGGGCTCATCAGTGAGGAGTAGCTTGGGTCTCTAGAGCATTGCCAGTGGTTAAGATTAAGTCTAAACCTTCCAGCCATCACCTCTTTGTTTTTGCTATGTCACCCCGAGCGGGACGGGTATGCCTAGACGTGGGTCCCGTGCCTGCTGGGCCTAGAGACCTAAGCTACTCCTCACTGATGAGCCTCAACAAGGGCGAAACATGTTTGGGGATGCTTGTGGTCTCGTGCAGAGGGGATGTGGCCTAGCAGTTCGGGCTGGACTGCCCCTTTTGGGGTGGGGCCAAGCCTGATTTGCATATGGTCTTTCCCTTCTGTAATGGCTTGGCAGGCGAAGAACGGTGGTCTGGAGGGTTGCCCAGAGCATTGCCAGTGGTTAAGATTAAGTCTAAACCTTCCAGCCATCACCTCTTTGTTTTTGCTATGTCACCCCGAGCGGGACGGGTATGCCTAGACGTGGGTCCCGTGCCTGCTGGGCCTAGAGACCTAAGCTACTCCTCACTGATGAGCCTCAACAAGGGCGAAACATGTTTGGGGATGCTTGTGGTCTCGTGCAGAGGGGATGTGGCCTAGCAGTTCGGGCTGGACTGCCCCTTTTGGGGTGGGGCCAAGCCTGATTTGCATATGGTCTTTCCCTTCTGTAATGGCTTGGCAGGCGAAGAACGGTGGTCTGGAGGGTTGCCCAGAGCATTGCCAGTGGTTAAGATTAAGTCTAAACCTTCCAGCCATCACCTCTTTGTTTTTGCTATGTCACCCCGAGCGGGACGGGTATGCCTAGACGTGGGTCCCGTGCCTGCTGGGCCTAGAGACCTAAGCTACTCCTCACTGATGAGCCTCAACAAGGGCGAAACATGTTTGGGGATGCTTGTGGTCTCGTGCAGAGGGGATGTGGCCTAGCAGTTCGGGCTGGACTGCCCCTTTTGGGGTGGGGCCAAGCCTGATTTGCATATGGTCTTTCCCT
Organism: Ambystoma mexicanum; assembly: GCF_040938575.1. Lineage (NCBI taxonomy): Eukaryota > Metazoa > Chordata > Amphibia > Caudata > Ambystomatidae > Ambystoma > Ambystoma mexicanum. The sequence continues at coordinate 389,961,703 of NC_090936.1, forward strand.
TCTGTAATGGCTTGGCAGGCGAAGAACGGTGGTCTGGAGGGTTGCCCAGAGCATTGCCAGTGGTTAAGATTAAGTCTAAACCTTCCAGCCATCACCTCTTTGTTTTTGCTATGTCACCCCGAGCGGGACGGGTATGCCTAGACGTGGGTCCCGTGCCTGCTGGGCCTAGAGACCTAAGCTACTCCTCACTGATGAGCCTCAACAAGGGCGAAACATGTTTGGGGATGCTTGTGGTCTCGTGCAGAGGGGATGTGGCCTAGCAGTTCGGGCTGGACTGCCCCTTTTGGGGTGGGGCCAAGCCTGATTTGCATATGGTCTTTCCCTTCTGTAATGGCTTGGCAGGCGAAGAACGGTGGTCTGGAGGGTTGCCCAGAGCATTGCCAGTGGTTAAGATTAAGTCTAAACCTTCCAGCCATCACCTCTTTGTTTTTGCTATGTCACCCCGAGCGGGACGGGTATGCCTAGACGTGGGTCCCGTGCCTGCTGGGCCTAGAGACCTAAGCTACTCCTCACTGATGAGCCTCAACAAGGGCGAAACATGTTTGGGGATGCTTGTGGTCTCGTGCAGAGGGGATGTGGCCTAGCAGTTCGGGCTGGACTGCCCCTTTTGGGGTGGGGCCAAGCCTGATTTGCATATGGTCTTTCCCTTCTGTAATGGCTTGGCAGGCGAAGAACGGTGGTCTGGAGGGTTGCCCAGAGCATTGCCAGTGGTTAAGATTAAGTCTAAACCTTCCAGCCATCACCTCTTTGTTTTTGCGTTGCGGTATCCGGATGTGTACAAGGACTGGCTTTGATCCATCGAGAAAAGGGACACACGACCACCAATAGATACCTATATCAACTACATGTCTGCAGCATATCAATGTAGTCAATATGCAAATGCTGAAATGGGCCATTTGGATAGGGTATTTCTCCTCTGATTGTTCATAGTTTATGTCCAGCTGTAAACCTCTGACACGTGGTGCAATTCACAATGAACTGTCCAAAGTGTTCCAATAGATTGTGGCCAAACCAGTCCTCTGCATTAGTGGAAGCAAGACTTTCTCGGGTTATATGTACAGGGTAATACAGCTGCTGAAGTGCGACTTTTAGTAATGCCTCTGGCATCACTGGGTTTCCAGTACTTTCCTGTCTGAATAGTACTTTGGTGGGGGAAAACGAACACCACTTATGTCTTCATAGCTCCTGCTCTTCTTGTGGGGCTCTTCATTGTATCTCTAATAGTTGTGTAATTAATAGCATATTAAATTCCTCTCATACCAACATGTTTCTGTTTGATACTTCTGTATCATTTTCAGTTTCGAAACTCAAAATTTCAGAGGAATACTCAACCCTTTTAGCTTCTACATCTGCAGCTTAATTTCCGCAAGAAATAAAGTCTTGTTTGTTTAGTATGCGCTGCACATTTTATGACTGCTATGGCCATGGCAGTTGTAGTGCCTTAATGAGCCTGTCCAATAAAGATGCATTTTGCACTGGTGTACCGTCTGCAGGGAGATAACCCCTCCTTTCCAATTGTGACAGATCTGCATGTACGGTTGAAGTCACATAGGTGGCGTCACTGTACAACATCACTTCCTGACCTTTGTGTTTCTCTAGCACAGAACCAAGCGCTATCAATTCTGCTGCCAGTGCTGCAAAATTGGATTGTAGTCTTGCAATCACCACTACCTCAAATTCACCATTTAATCTGTATCTTACAACTGCAGGTGTTGTATGCCTCTCACCACTAGTCTGATCAATTTTTGATGACCCATCAATAAAATGAATCTCTCCTAAAGCATTTTCTTTCACACAGGTTACATCATTATACAATTTAACAAAGTGCCATCATGTACATGATTACCTTCTTCTATAGGTACAGCTATGAATGTGGGTGGGTTCACTATTTTACATCTCACAATTTTAATCACTGGATTAGAAATCATGACTTCATATGCAGATGTTCTTTGTGTTGTCAATGTACTTTTGGGTTTCTCGTAATATGGCAAATAAGGCATGCTGCACATATAGTGTTATTGCACAGGCCATAGTAATACTTGTGGACTACTCAATCGCAAATGTAGCAGCAGCCAAAGATTGCTCGCATGGAAAATGTCCTCTCATAACTGGATCTAAAATCCCACTGTAATATGCAAAAGGTTTATATCCTAGTGTTGTTCTTTGTGTGAGTATGCTGTCATTATTGATACATTGGTGTGTGAAAACAAATAAAACTCTTCCCTATAATTGGGAATTCCCAGAACTGGAGCTGTAGAGAGTTCTCTTTTTAATTCCTCAAATCCTTCCTCCATTTCTTTAGTCCATTCTATCTTTTCCTTACAAACCTTTGCTTTCTTAAGTGCTTGCAAATGTGGTTTTGTGTGTGTGCTATGGTTGAACACCCAGGCACTACAATAATTGCATGGGACCAGAAATTGCTGCATTTGCCTCAGTGTATTTGGCTTTGGTGTTTTCATGATAACCTCAGCTCTCTCCGTTATCACTTTCTTTCCTTCATGTGAAATTAACTGGCCTATGTACAACACCTCTTCCTGGCAATACTGTAATTTCTCCTTATCTACTTTGTATCCCTTGGCTGCCAATACAGACATTAACTGAACAGAGTACTGCCTATATTCATCCTCTGTTTCACTGCATATGAATGTGTCATCTACCTACTGAATTACTGTAGTTTTTAGTTCAATATTACCTAAATCCATCTTTAGGACCCTATTAAAAATCGTCGGGGACACACAGTGCCCCTGAGGCAAACAAGTATGTTTTAGTCTTTTTTTGTCTCAATGTAAAGGAAGTAAGGTTGTGTGAGTCTTTGTGCAACAGGAATGAAAATAACACATTATTTTTTTAAATCGATCACCGTTACAACTGAGTTTCAACTGGGATGCTACACAATATTGTCACAGGGTTCAGAACTAATGGAAATGCTGCTTCAATAATCTGATTAAGAGGGCACGAGTCCTGGATAAATATCCACTACCCCCATTTTGATTTTTTTATCAGATACACTGCAGTATTGCAGGAGGAATCCAATGGTACTAGGATTCCCTGTTTCATCAATGGAGAGATAGTCTTAAAAATGCCTTCATCAGCTTCTCGGGACATAGGGTACTGTTTTGCTCGGGATAAAATTGCTCATGGCTTGAGTTTTATTTTAACCTCCCCTATTACCTTCAATGTTTAAACGTCATATGGGCCCATAGTCCAAAGGACACTTGGCACCTTTTCTATGTCTTCCTGAAACAACAGTGTTCTTTGCTGCATCAGTGCCATTCGCTGTGGGACTTCCCTTTTCTCAATCTTTATCCAATATGTAATGCTTATGAAAAATACTAGCTCATCATCTATATGTTCATCTCTGAACATATCTTCATCTGTTATATTAGTCAATCTGTAAGCCTCCTCAAGAGATGTCAATGTTCTCCATGCTCTGCCTTCATCATCTACTCCTTCAAACATTGCTATTTCCCTCCGTACTATAGCTGCTTCCATTTCTATGGGAATGTTCTGCCCTTCTTCCTCGTCCATAGGTACTTGTGGTCTCAATAAAAATTAATCAGGTATACTGACAAGTTTCCCTTCTAATCCAGGTAGCCATGTTAATAAAATGCTTACTGTATACATGAAGATTTCCAGTTCTACCAGAACCCCTTGTAGAGCCATTTGTCCTGTAAATGTTAGTGTAGACTCTCCTACGTCATGTTAGGTTTCGTCCTCAAATCTCTACCCAGAATGTTAACTGGCGATTGTCATGTATATAACAACGGGACAGACATTTCACATTCCCCTATAGAAACAGGTAATTTATGAGTAAAAGGAACTACATTTGTAGCTCCAGAGAACCCTTGAGCATTCATGGCAATAATTGGCATTGGGTATTTTTCCTTACTTATACAAGAGCAGTTCGCCCCAGTGCCTACAAGAAAAGAAAAGGATTTGCCTCCTATTGTCACATCAACCGTTGGTTCCTCTTTGGGGTCTGGTAGTACTGATAGTACTGAACACATCAAGTCACCCTGTCATCTGTCCTATTGAGGGTACAAATGCATCCCTGTCCTGTAAAAGGGTTCCCTCCTACCACAGTGACACCCCCTATTCTAGGTGCCTGTGTTTACCCTGTGCTTGCATCCCGTTGTGTCTGCATAGGTGCGTGATGTGACTGCCCTTGCAGTGGGTTCATTTGCACTGGCCCCTGCTGTGCTTTAGGCACTTGTGTCTGATAGGATGTATGATCCTGGGCACAGCCCTCATGTGTTTGTGTGCTGTATGGTGGTGGAGGACCTGTTCCCCCTCTTTAATTTTGTTAATTTTGTTACATGTTTCCTCGCATTCTACATACACGTGCAATGCACTAGGGAATGGAAAATTGATGTGCCTCCTGACTTCATACTCATTTGATCCTGGCTGGGCATGTTGCGGCTGTTTTTCAACGGAGGCGGCTGCCAGTGATCGACGGAGGCAGTGCGGCTTGACGAATCAGACAGAATCCGCAGAGCACGTAGAGCACGCTGACTCTCGCTGAAAACGCTGGGTTCCTTACTCTAACCCTGGTGTGACGAGTAATCGAGTAACGAGCGAGCGAGAGAGCAAGCGCGGAGCTGGGTCAGGTCCCGCTGGAACCAGTGTCTGGACCAGTGCCCAGAGTTGCCCATATCGAAGCTACCGGCGCCACCTCCCGCGAACCCTCATTCCTGGCTGAGCAACACAGGAGAAGCATCGAAGGAGGTTGGAAGAGTGGCATTTGGGTACGAAGAGATTGGGTGCACACCGGGTGAGGCTGCTATTCCTGGGTGGACTGTGCTTAGCTCAGCGCTGTGTATGGGCTCTGTAAACTTTGAGAATTACGCCTAGTAGCCTTAGGCGCAGAGCTGTGGCAGTAAATAGTGCAAGGGGAGCGTGCTAGCCCGTTCGGGTTAACTCTATTTGCTCGAGTGCTGCATCCAACACTTTATCCAAATAATGTTGTCCTCCTACCTTCCCTTCCCCCCCTCTTCTCCTGGCCTCTTACTCTTTACCAGTAATGCCAGGAAAGGCCTCCAACCGCTGCAAAGCAGCGGGCACCAGGGGGAAAAAACCCTACGCACTGCGTTCATCTAAACAGACTGATGCAACAGGCACTGAGCTGCTGAAAGGTGGCAAGGTCGGGGATATAGGGTCGAAAGTGCCTGAGGAGTTAAACCAAAAAAAAGTCCCCTTGGATGCATTTTTCCCTGTGAAAACCTTCACCCAGACAACTTTGCGCCAGACAACTTCTCTACCAGAGCCAGATATGATTCCACCCTGGTGGTGGACAACAGCTATTTACCATTGGACTTGCAGAATGACTCCTTATTACAGCTATGCTATGCTTTGCAAAACCGCTCCTCCCCTGATACAAGGAGGAGGTCTGAAGAGTCTGTAGAAATAGTGTTAACACGGCCGCAGACCTCCATGTCGGCCCCTCTATCTCCTAAGGAGATTCAAGCAAACCTGCTGTCAAGGGAGGTGATCACATTGGGAACCGTGCCATCTACGAGTGCGGTAGTGGGTGTTCCAGTGGCTCATCATCCTCCACGGTCCAACAATGGGGAGGCAGCCAGGCTATCCGCCAGTCCTTATATGTTTTATGGCACAGCTTTGCCTTCGAGTACACTTACTGGAGAGGAGTATAGTACCCATGAGAACTCTGCAAACCACAATAACAACATTTTAAATTTTGGGTTAAAAATACTGCTAAAACTTTATGGTACCATTCATGAAGAGTTGAAATTGAAGGGGGTTGCAATTGTAAGTATATGTGAACGCCTAGCAATACAAAGTCATCTTAAAGAAAGGGCAAGTACTGAACCGCGGGAAATCTCAACCAAGAATTCCTCTGCAGTGAAGGGCATGACACAAGATTGTGCTATTGTGGAACCGTGTATAGTAAACCTGGATGCTACCATATCTCTGTCTCTGGCAGACTTAATAAGGGGCGCATCTGATTTGGGGCCTGCTACTAAACATCAGTGGATGCAGACAAAACAGAAAGCCCCAATGATAAAAAAGAAGATCATTGCTGAGCTACCGGGTAACCAGGATGTGAATCAACCTGTATTAAGTTCTACAATAAAGCTTGGTAGTGCCAATATGTCAAAAAAGCAACGCAAAAGAGCTGCAAGACGTAAAAGACGATCAGCTCAAACAGTGGGTACTCTCACTAGCTGGCTGATAGAGGAAGGTGCGGCATGTGCTACGCCTCACCAGGAGGAGGATCTTGCCACAAAACAGGTCCATGTAGATTTTAATCTAGATGCTCAATCTAATGCCTCCTCTCATGTGACTCAGAACTTACTGACCACTACTAACACGGTACACAGTAATACTGCTATACCTTCCGTTGACCCTTCGGCGGGGCTCTCATTTCTTACTACCCCAGTGACACTACTCCAGAGAAGTTTAACTATTGCACCTAAGACAGCCATAGAGGGGCGGCCGTTGAACCGAGCCGCTCTTTTGTCCCTGTTCAATAAGGTCCCCTCTCTTAGGATACTCAACAGCAGTGACTTTGATTTTGTGGAGCCTTTGACACCTTTGAACACTATGACCACCAAAGTTCACTGTAGCTTGCCAGAAACTGCAGGTTTAATCAGATTACATTCAGTATCCTTGCGATATTTGGGATATGTTTTAGACATACAGCCAAAAACGGACGCACCGGAAGAAGGTTGTACCAAATGGAATTGCCTAAAGCCCCAAACAATAGACACTAAAGTTGAACCGAAGACAACTGCTAAATGTAATGACAAGCAAGGCTGGGAATGGTTAAAGAACATGATTGCCACTAAAAGCCGTTTAGATTGAACTTGGTCAGTGGTGAGCTGGAATACTAGGGGGTTTAGTCATTGGCTGACAGGGGGCAGTGCCCAGGAAGTGCTGTTCTCTCATGAAATGTTTGTGTTACAGGAGACCTGGATCACATTCAAGGTAGAATTTGATGGGTACGTGACTTTCCAAGCAGAGGCCACTAAGGCGGAAAATGGTCGACCCAAGGGCGGCCTGTTAATAGGTGTAAAGTCGGCATTTAGCCCTCGGCTTGTAAACGACCCTAAACCAGGTAGTAACGTGTTGGCTGTAGCAGTGACTATAAAGGAGAAAGAAGGAAAACATCAAGACTTGTTAATTATTGACATCTACGATCCTCCCGGTACATCGAAGACTGAGTCTATTCTCGAGCAATTGGACTCGATTTTAGTGAATTGGGTCGCTGACCATGAAAGCAACCCGATCATATTATGTGGTGATCTGAATGCGAGATGTGTGGACTTAGAAGGTTGTGGTGATCATGATAATGTATCTGATCATAATCAAATGCCACTAGCTACATCTAACTACAAAGGTAAAGTATGGGTCGATTACTTAAATGAATGGAGGTGTATAATCTTAAATGGTCGCTCAAGTGGTGACACACCCGGTCAATATACCTGGAACATGGGTTCAAAGAGGGCAGTCCTGGATTACATGATGGCCTCCAAAGGTGTTTTGGGAAATGTCATGGACATCCGCATTGTACCCAACACTTATAGTGACCACGCCCCAGTTATTTTGACTCTGAATGGGAGAAAAGGGAAAGGCCTACGGAATGTTTGTAGTGATGTAATTGTAACAAATCAAGTGAAGCGGATCCGCTGGTCCCAGATTAATATTGAAAGAATGAGGACCCTGATCTTCCCTGAGGGTAGTTGTTTGCAGAGTGTATTAAGCGGGAAATCCCCTGAAGAGATAGAGGTATGGATACAATCCCTCACACTATCCCTGTTTAAGCACACTCAGGTTCCTAAAATCAAATGGAAAGCCGCTGAAAGGGGTACGTTTGATGCTAAGATTCGAGATCGCAAAAGGCTGATGAGGCAAGAAATTCGAACCTGTAGACTCTCATTTATTAATACTGGGAGCCTGCAGGAGAGGCTGACTGCGATTAAGTACATAAAGTGACAGTACCATACATGGCTCTATCATTATCGCAAGTTCTAAAAACGTGAAAAATGGGAGGGCTTTAAACAGACCCTTTTGAGCAGAAATTCCCGTAGAATCTGGCAACTATTAGGTGAGGCAGGAGGGGACCAGGGACTAAGATTAGTTAATCCTATTGGTGAGGAACAGTGGGTAGTACATATTAAGCATACGTTTTTTAATGAAAATATACCCACCTCCAGTATGGTATTGGATAAATCTCCCTGGCCTTTGCCTTAAAGCCATAAAGTGATAAAGCAGATCATCATAGCACTTAAACCCTCTAAAGCCCCTGGACCAAATGGCTTAGCAAACGTGGTACTAAAAAGTGACCCGGATAACTGGGCTCACGTACTACTAACACTCTTTACACGTATTTGTAGGGCGACTGTAATCCAGTCTTCATGGAGTAGATCGGTGCTCATTCCAGTGCATAAAAAGGGAGATCGAGGTAATGCTGGTAACTACCGACTTCTCTCCATGCTTGATGTAACTAGTAAAATATTCATGACACTTGTCCTCAAAGAACTTGAAGTTTGGGTCACTAAAAACGACATCTTGAATTACGCACAGACGGGGTTCAGACCTGGCTCTGGGACAGCCCATAATATCAGGGTCTTGGACCTTCTGATCAACAACACCCTGAGTAATAAAAACGCTACCCTGTATATACTTTTTGTTGATTTTTGCAGTGCATTTGACCAGGTCAAGAGGGAGACCCTGTGGGACAAGTTAAAGAACTTGAAGTGCCCTGGCTGGATTCTGCAAGTATTGGTGAGCCTACATAGTAATAACAGCGCCAGGGTCAGACTTAACAATGAGGGAGAGGCCACTGATCCTATTTGTATCAACATGGGAGTAAAGCTGGGCTGCGTTGGTGCACCTATGTGTTATAACACATACATAGCTGATCTCTTACCCCAGATGGCCGCCAAAGCAAATTGCCCACCAAAACTGGGGGTTACCCCTATTGCAGGGATGCTTTATGCGGACGATCTAATTCTGTTTGATCGTATGTTGACAGGGGTAAAGAGCATGTTAGAAGAGCTGTCTCTCTACTCAGCGGAGCTGGGACTCACCATCAATCTTAGGAAAACCAAGATCTTGGTAATAGCCAAAAGCGGCCCTCGTCGGTCAGGAGTTGAGACTAGTTTTGGGAGTGTAAGTATCGACCAATCATATCCATACCTGGGTTTGGACTTTGATACCCAACCCAATTATTATTTGATTATCTCACAAAAAAGAGGCGGGCAAAACTCCTCACATTACAGGCCTGTAAATTTGCCAAAAGTACAGCAGGGTTCAGTATTGCAGGGATTATTAAACTATATCAACAGTGTTTCGTCCCCGCTATCTTGTATGGCTTGGAGGCATTAGCTATACAGGATATGAATTGGCTTAATATACTTGAGGGCCAGTATTGGCGAGCTGTTTTTGGCTTGGACCCAGCCTGTTCTGTCCAGTACATTAGGCTAGAACTGGGTTTAACATCTCTAAAAGGTATGGCACTGAGAGCATGAGGTGTTTTCTACTTGAAAGCAATCTCCTCCCCTCCTTGTAAATTGATAAGCCTGGCCGGTATTCATTTTGACACTGAAAGATCACCTCAAGGAAACAGTTATAAACAACTAGAATAATCCCTCTTTGCCGATATAGACTGGTCCCATGACAAGAAGCGGCTTATGCCATTTATTCACCAGAAAAAATCTTTCATACAAAAAATGAATAGATGGGACTGGCCTCAAAATTATATACATCTGTCAACTTTGAAGGGGTACAAATCTGTAACTCATGTAATCCACAGATATAGAAAGCCTCAACAATACTTGCTACTGTGCCCAGACACTGAGGTACGTCAGTTTATGTTAAGACTGCAGACGAATCAGCTTCAGGTTCTAGCGGTCATTGGGCCACGGTCGGGTATTCCACCTAAGCACAGGAGCTGTCGTATCTGTGAAAAGGGAGAACATATAGAAACGTCTAGGCACGTTTTGACCTCTTGCCCTCGTTTGGACCCATTGTACATGAGCATGTTGGGAAAACTAGTTAACAATTATGAGACCATTAAGGGAGAGTCCTTTTGGGATTATTGTTTAAACTCGGTCTCAATTAGGACTCAACTAGCTTTATACAGGGTTTGGTTTGAAGTCAAAAGTTTACTACCCACTCTGCCGGCCCTAGCGGACACGTATGGGGATTCTAAGTAATCCCAGGTACTAGTTATTATGCTCGACTCCTGAAACTGAGGCTGGATTATTTGGTTGATACCTGGTTCCTAATTGCCTGTGATCATTTGTGCAAGGTATTTAGTTTCGCAGAGGAACATGACGTTATATACGGAGTGGGCCACACACACACTTTACCTACTGCACTTTACCTATTGCATCCCCGTATCTAATTCCTGCATTGCATTGTACCATTATCCTTACCTTTGTATTGCATTGCATTTTTGTACTGTATTGCATCTGTTTATACGTATAACTTGATTTAATTTTATATAACTTTTAACTTTTATATAATTTTTATCCATTTGTAATTAAGGTGTGACATGTTTGTATTAAGTTTTTACATATCTTCATTTTGTTTAAAGTTCAAATTTGAACTAAATCACAATAAATTAATAATAATAACATACACGTGCAATATGCCCTACTATCCCACAATTTCAGCACAATGGCGGTGGCCCTCTGGCAAACCCAGCATTATATCCTCACTGAATGTTGTGACTTCCACCCTGGACATTCTGAAATCCATCATGGGTGTTGTGAAATCCACCTTCTCTTTCTCTAAATCCTCCACCTCCATCTCATGGCTAAAACCCATACCCACTTTGATCCTGTGGGTGTACATTATTCACCTGTGATGCATATGTTGTTTTCTGCATTCCTCCTCCTTCTCCACTTGTCAATACTGCCCATTCTATAGCACATTTTGACAATTTCTTCTGAACTAACTTGGTTTCCTCAACCTTCCTGTTCTCATCTTTCTTTCTATTCTTCTCTTGTATCCATCTGCAATGAAGCACAATAGTGAACTGTATCCCAGCCCACGGCTTCACTTCCATTTCTACTTGTTTTTTCATTTGTCTTTGTACTTTATCTTGCAATCTCTGACACAAAATATGATAGAAGAATGCCACTGTTTTTTCCCAAGGCTCACGTGACTCAAGCTTCCATCTCTCTTGAATATCCTGAATATAAGGAATCAGCTCTTCATCTACTTTCATTTTACGTGACATGATTGACCTCATATCTGTTGAATCGGAATACTGTACCCTGAGAGCCCTCCAAACATCTGTGCTACAATTATTAAATGGTACTCCATCATGCGCTGTGTTTTGTGCAGTCACACTTGCATATCCCACTCATTTCCAAATGTCGTCAGCTCTCCCTCCAAGAATAGCTGCCAGTAGACCTTTTATGTCCCCTATGGCCAACATATTTTCTCCCTTTCATTTTCTCTAATTCGTACATCCTTTCCCAGGCCCTGAAGTCAACCTAGGTAACTTGCATTTTAAGTTATCCTTATCCATCTGAGGCCATGGAATACATTGTGGTCTTGACCCTCCTTTCCTGACAATGGGAATTGAGAGAACCCAATCTCATAACTGGACCCCATTATTTAGTTATTCAATGCAGGGGTAATCGCCCCTGTTTGACTTTGTGCTGGTAACAACCTTAACCTACTCACATAGGGTGGGCAGTCTCCTCTCACACTACACAATCGTCTTTGAACAATTTCAGGATAAGGTATAGAATCTAGTGTTCTTTCCCTAGGGTGTTCCAGATCTGACCATTTTACCTCTTTATCCAGACTTTGAATTCCCAAGGGTGCGCTTGCACCGTCCCCTTCTATCTTACGACCTGGCTCCCTTTCTTCATCTCACATTGCTACACCCCAACTGGTGTGACTATCATCCTCCTCTTCCCTATCTAAATCTAATCTGCTGAAAGACAAAGCTCTGCGTTCATCAATTAACATGTTTTCCTCCTCATCCCCTGTTTTGGTATTGGGGATTGTCTGCCGGTCCTGAGTCCCATTCTCGCTGTTCTGTCTTATTTGCTGATGTATCGTATCAATCCTCTCTCCAATACCTTCTGCATCATCTTTCTTCTTCTTTTGCTACTTTGGGTATTTCTTGAGCCTTCTCTTGTTCTTTCCCATCGCCCCTGTGTTTCGTTGCTTGGTCTTATTCGTTCTTTAAGAACGAGACTGGCATCAAGATCTCGCTACCTTCTATTCTGTTTTATTCCTTTTTCTACTTCCCTTCGCTCTCTCGTATCTCTTCTTACCCTCTCTTCTTCCTGCTTGTGTGCTTCCCTTCTTATTTCTTCTCTTCGCTCTTCTTCTCTGTAATCTTTTTTCCCTCACTCGTTGTGCCTCTTCTTCCTCTCTCTTTCTTTCTCTCCTATCCTTTTCTTCCTTTTCTTTCTTCCGACTTTCATCTTTCTCTTGCTCTTCTTTACATATCTTTTCCCGTCTTTCCCTGTTTTTCCTTCCTTGCTCATCATCCCTCAACAGCTTCTCTTGTTCCTTATGCTTCTTTTCTTGGTCACCTTTGTCTTCTTTTGCCTAACCTCCTCGAGGCTTTTCCCATCTAACTTAAGTAATATCTGTCCTCCCATCCATTTGTTCTGTACAAGCATTACATCATTGGCCCTATCCTTCTTTCCTTCCCATCTCTTTAATTTCCTTGTGTATAGCTGTTGATATATTCGATCTTTCGCCTTGTTCCTATTTATATCGTATGACCCGGTTATAGGTTAAAGTTTCGACTCAAAAGGGTCGAATGACAAAAGGGTCGAGTCAATTTGACCGAAAAAAGGATCGAATTTTAGTGTTTTTATTTTTTTGGGGGGGTCCGCCCACCCCCAAACCACTGTTTTTGGTGTAAAAACACCTTTTTTTTAGCTATACTAAATCCAAAAAAATATATACATTTAAAAAAAATGTGATCCTTTTGTTTTCAGTCGAATGAACTCTCACCTTTGGCATCCGATCCTTTTGATTTTGTAACTTTAACAGGACACCGTATGAACCTACACGCATCTTTCTTCTTTTTACTATCTTCTAGACTATCATCACTACTATAAGCGGGGGGTGCATATACTGGGTTAGTATACCCCATTGCTGCTTTTAATTCTTTTAATGGATAAAATCCTATCTATTTTGCATCTAGGTTCTTAGTTTCAGGTAGAGTAAGAGGAGCCGAGGGCTCGATGCCCTAAACTTTATGCTGATTAAGCATCAAATCCTCCAGTGGCAGGTCCTCTTTCTCCTCATGATGCATTTTCCAGAGTTCTAGGACGAACAGTCTTTTCTCTAATTTCATTCCTGTGTACGTAGGGTGCACATATTTGGTCATGTGTTGTAATACTGTCTTTGACAATGATCCTCCTTGTGGCCATGGCATGAACCTTTTATCATCTATGCCATTTACCCATTCTGTACTGTACTGTTTGAGCATGGGCGCATGTTGTGGTAATGTTTTACAAAGGTGCATAAGCGGAGTGCCCTCCATAATCACAAGTGACAATTAACTGTTAATAATTACCAGATTTTTACCTTGTTATATTTAATAAATCTCTACTTATCTCAAAGCTTATTGCTCACCACGTTAATAAGGAATATGAGCAAGCACCATCAATCACTGCTCAATCCTGTTTTGTGTTAACAATCGGTCTTCTTACTGGCACCAAGCGTTTACTCCACTTAACTCCAAACAACTTCAATTCCAAATGTCACAATTTATCACTTTTCAAAACTTCATACATCAAATAATAATCAAAATAATAACACAGTGTACATTAAAAAAACCTGTGATCACCTTCTCTTTTCCCTATAACATTTATAGTAAGAGGTGTTCCTCCTATGCCTCCAATTATATTACCCCGTATGGAGCTTAAGACACCACCTTTCACGATCCTGACCGTGGAATTCTCTCTCTTAATATTCCAAATGGAATTTGAGACGTCTTTTCTATCTCCCTTGAAAAATTATTATCTAGGCGTTCCTTTACCTATACAAAATTCCCGTTACCCAACTTATTTTCATAAAATATCACAATCCCCCTTTATATTGCTATTTTTCTTACTCTACTTGCATCCATTTAATCAACTTGAGGCCTTCGGTATCGACCACTTCGCCTTCGGCCTGTGGAGCACCCGTGGCAACCGAGCAGGGGATTCTTCAAAGAGGGACCTGCCCACTGTCTCGGTTTTTATTGCAAGTTTATTTCTTTTGGCCACTCTCCACAGGAAACTCCACAATATTCCAGCTAATGGCAGAAAGAGGATGCCTGATCGTCTGGAACTCTGAAGTCAAACTAGTTTAGATCAAAACCATCTGCACCGCTACCACGTAAGCTTATGGCCCTTTGGAACATAATGGATGGGATTACACAAGAAAAATTCTGAGTAGACATAACCGGACAAACTCAAGGAGATGGAAAGTCACTGTTTTATTAACAATTATCAAAAAACAGGGAGTTTACAACGAACATCAACGGACATACGCTCCTTCTCTCAGCGATTTCCACATGAAATACAATTATATACTTTCTTTGTGCATCAGAATGATGTCATGCTACATGGCAATAGTCAAAACTCTAACAAAAGTAGGGATTGGTTAAGGGACACATCTAGATATACAATCATATATGAGCTAGGTTAGTTATTGGCTGTCAGATATCAGTTGGACAATTTATAACTACCTCTCTATAGGTGTCATTTAAGGAAAATAATTTACATAGTGTATTATTGGTTTCTCAAGCTATAAGGCCCATCGTTATATGGACTGATACAATTAGTTTGGCACGCTTGTGCCATGTCTGGAAAATTCATTTCAATTAGCAGCACATAGGCCAAGACCCAGGTGCAAGTAGATAGGACATGGAGCTGCCCTACCACCCAATTAGCCGAACATCTCTCATTGCCCATGCCTTCTGCCATGAAATTCTCTTTGTACTTGGCCATGCAGAGTATTCTTGACCTAGCAATGCAACAGGAGTGAGGGCACTCGCTATCGTGTCTGGGACTCCAAGTTCAAGCCCTATTTTCAACCTTGACTCACTTGACAAGAGACCACGATTCTGCTTATTCTACAAGCTTTTAGATGTTTTAATTGATTTATTTTATTTGAATTTTTTTTTAAGTGCTCCCACAGCCCACGGCATTGAGGCACTGTTAAAGGGTATTGTTTGTCTTTAGTTGCGTAGTTGTTTGTCTTAGTTGCGTATTTATAATGATCTTAAATACCCAGAGATTTCTTGGCCCGGAGCCGGGATCGAACCTGTGTTGCTTCATTTCATCTTGCTTCCAAGGCTAGCACGTTGCCGCTGAGTTATCCTCCCAAGACAATTTAAGACTTGGCGCCTTCTGTGTTCTTTCTTGCATCTTAACGTGAGAGGATTCATCCTCTGCACACATGTTCCTCTACAGGGTAGATATCTGATCTTGACTTCTCAGTTCTTGACTTCGGGAAAGACAGCCTCTCAATGCAGCTCCAACAACCTGCTAAACAGCCTTTCATTTTCTCTTTATGGTTCTTTTGTTTACTTATTTCATGATACCAATGTCCAGTTTCTGTACAATGATGGCTCTGCCTGCATTCTATTCAATACTAGCCTATAGGATGACTTGATCTATCTTGTGTTTCAGCATATGTACATTCGTTACACTTCTGATTTCTGCAGAAGTTTCTAATGTGGAATCTACTTCTTTTACACTTTTAAGGTTGACTTGATGCTTTACTTCGTAATTTCTCCTCTAGGATTCATGCATTATCTTCAGTATTTCAGGACTTTGTGCACACTTTCTTATGACGTCAACAGTCCATTTTCTTAGCTCTTTCTCACATTCCTTCAGGGATCTCCTCCTGCAGGCTGTCATCAACTCGAGGTTACATTCGATATGGTTGTCTTAATGGATACCGTCTTCCAAATACTCGCTGCAGTATTGGTACAATACCTGGTGTTAGACAGGGCGCGGGCTCATGACTCCAATACAGGTGATGTAGGAGGTAGGATCTCCTGCGGATGTGTTCATCTGCTCCTCTACACTTGCTTGCGTCACCAATCCGCTCCTGCTTTATGGATAAAGCTACTGCCATTGCTCCAGAGGCCAGGACACCTGAGAATGTATTGCATGGGTCAAAAATGCCCCAATCCAAATCCAAACTGGTCATTGTAAATCAGCAATGTCATGAGATGGATCAAAAGTGGATTTATTGGTGTATTAGATTGGATTGATTGGGCTACGCAGGCTGAACATGCTATGATTCAGTATATTAGGCTTCTCTTTTTCAATGTTAAGCCAGATTGGGCTTGGTGACTGTATGCTGAAAGCATTCCGTATCCAGCTCTTAGACTCTGGGGCTAGAGTTTCCACCAACTAGGAACTGTTAGAAAGCTTCAGAAAAGGGTGTTGTACAGCACAGGCATGTCTGAAATCTCCATTGCTGTTTGCTGTTGCACAGGAGCAACCTGTGTCACTCATCAGGCGGAGCCATGGTCACAGATGCGTGGCACTGGTGTGCCCAAATCCAACCCTTGTGTTGTACAGTTAATGGCCTCATATCAATCAAGGAACTGCACTCAGGTTTGATCCCTTTCACTAATGCATTGAACAACTGCTTGTATTTTAAAGATCTTGGCCCCCACTGGACATCCTTTGGCTCCCCTGGAGGGTGGGGGGGGGCAGACCCACGGTGGGGGGCCCAGCAGCAATATTTTTACTGAAGGGGGCTTGTTGTGAAAAGGTTTGAAGAACACTTCCTTAATACATTTCATACTGTATTAACTGCCCGCTTTTTGGCTTTCTGCATGTATGGATGTATACAGGTATTCCTGCCATTGCGTTAGCATGCACACACTTTCGTATTATGGCATTTTAATTATTATTTAACAAATGGTATTAAACAAGTAGTGTGGGGATGATACATTTAGGAATTTGCTGAGATGTGGGCCAGACGCTTTGACTTGTTAAAAAGGATCATGTTCCTCAGATGCTTAACCTGACAGCCATGCCCAGCAGACACGGACATCCATCACACCCACTTTCTAAAATGAAGGCCCGCGTTCCTCCCAGCTTCTGTCTGCGCCTTGCGCTCGCGTGCTCTGACCGCTTTTGGCTTTCTAAAATGTCAGCAACCTGACAGGTTTTATTAATGAGAATTTGGGAACCTGCGCCGACCTTTTCATTGATGAGGGTGTTAAACGGCTATTATTAGAGGCAGTGTGAGTGGATGGACGCTGCGTGCGATGAGAGATGAAGTGGCGTATAGGCAAGTCTTCAAAGCAGGCTGCGGCCTTTCATTATGTCAGAAAGGAGCACTTCCCGCCAGCACTTTCCGCTGCGTTGACGCGAACAAACGTGCTAAAAAACACGATTTATCACCTCATCACGAGTCTAAACATCAGCCGCGCGGTTTCTTTTTTCAAGGCCCGTTTCCAAGAGGGCCAGAACAGATAAAGGGGACGTGCTCCTTTCTGACAAGCGTTTAGTCATATAAGGACGCATTAAAAAACCCTGGTTCAAAAAGGCTGCATCAAACACGATCTCACATTTGCCAGAAAAGGGCAAAAACGTGTGTTGTAATGCTCGGATGTGTAACTCCGGGGTTTATTTAAAGCGGGTGATGTAAATCTCAGTCAATAAACAAGTGACCCAAGAGTGCCAGAATGAGTGCGTGATAATCCGCATTTTGAAACACCCTTTGTGAGAGTCAACCGCTTGCAACAATAATGACAATTCTAAAACAAATTGGATAAAGAGATGAAAGCGCTTACAGTAAATAGACGTTTGGGCATGACATCATGTGTTCCTCCTTCAGATGGCTTTCTTTCAGTTTGTGTGCTGTAGGTGGGCGCGTCCACAAAGGCACTGAACAAACTGACTGCGAAGGGGATTTCTTTCTCAAATGGTGGTTTAGTATTTGCCGAAAGCTAAAGTATTGTGAGCAAACCACAATGACGTCTCCATTTGCCCGAAGAACGAGTACAGCAACTGCGATAGATGTGCAAACACTTCCAGACGGCAGAGCTCAGAGGCTTGCGCCCTTTCCCCCGTTGGCCATTAACTAGTGGGTACACGAGGAGTTTAGTATGACGAAATCAAAAGCACACATTAATTGGTGACCTGATTCTAGGCTGTTAGTGTGATGTTAGTGATTACATATATTGCATCTGGAAAATGTCCAATTGTCTATACCGGTGACAAGGAGCAGTTTTCCCATATTACTCCTGTGTTGGCCAATTTGGCACTGTCGGCAGACAATCCGGCACAGACCTTTCCACAGCAAAATTAGTGCAAACACTTCTTAAATGTGCTGGTTAGTTATGATATGATTTTTTATTTGTATCGCGCTCAAACGAAGGTGTTTCAGAGCGCGACTAGGCAAGGGAGGGGAACAGGGGAGAACAACACAACAAAAAAACGTTCTTACTTGGCCCAGTGACATTGAGAATGCGCAAGTGCATGGGAAAGGGAAAAGGGGGAAAGTGCATGGAAGGGGGAGAGTGGAAAGTGCAGAGCAGAGGAGAGCAGATAAATAATAATAAATAAAATAAAGAGAAAATGGAGGCAATACACAGTGGTAGTGCAGCTAGCAAATGGCAAGTGCTGTGTTTAAGGCAGCAGACTGAGTAAGTGTGATAAGTGCAGAAAAAGAAGAAAATGGGGGGGCTTTATGGGTACAGATACAGTCCCCAGAGCAAGGGGTGGCCAGGAGGCAGTGCAGCGGGGTGGCAGTGTGAGCAGGTACCTGGGCCCAGGGGACAGAGGGTGGCCATGTGCACAGCGCCATGAGAGAGCAGATCAGCAGGGGAGAGGGGGAGCCAAGGCAGAAGCAAAGAGGAAGGTCTTGAGGTGCTTCCGGAACCAGAGGTTCTCCTCAAGTTTTAGAGTGGCAGGGAGGCTGTTCCAGAGGGAGGCCCCAGCCGAAAATAGAGATCTACCCCCAGCTCCTTTCTTTGAAAAACAATTGACACAGAGGGATTTAGAGGTAGAGGAGCAAAGAGCTCGAGAGGGGAGGTATTTGCGGAGGGAATTTATTTTGGACCCAGGCCCCAGAAAGCCTTGAGGACAATGCAGAGGGTTTTGAATTTAATCCTTGCATCCACTGGGAGCCAATGGAGAGATTTCAGAGCTGGAGAGATACGATCCGAGGGCTTGAGGCCAAGGACAAGTCTCGCAGTCCTGCTCTGGATAAGTTGCAGAGGACAGAGAGTAGAGGCAGGTAGATTTAGAAAGAGGCTGTTACAGTAGTCCAACCTAGAGAGAACCAGAGCTTGGGAGACAGTGAGCTTCTGAGGGAAGGAGAGAAAAGGCAGAGTACCTCTGAGGAGGTGCAGTAGGAAGTTTGACTTTTTAGAGACCTCAGAGATATGGGCAGAGAAGGAAAGTGTGGAGTCAAAGATGACCCCGATGTTCTTAGCCTCGCAGGTAGGGGTGGGAGGAGGGCCAAGGGAGGCCGGCCAGAGAGTGAGGGAAAAGTATGGAGATGGTGTGCTGATGAGGAGCATCTTAGTCTTTCTGGCATTCAGACAAAGATCATTGGCAGCACACCAATCTTGAAAGGCAGTTAGGCAGTCAGAGATGAGAGAGAGAGAGGAGGTGGCCGTGGGCAGCCAGGAAATGAGTTGAGTGTCATCAGCGTAGCACTGGAAATTTGGGCAGAAAATGGCATTGCAGTGGGCGAGAGTTGCCAGGTATTGGTTGAAGAGCCAATGTGAGAGGTTAGGCCCCTGGGGAACCCCATAGGTATAGAGGAAGATAGATGATAGGAAGGTGCAAACCCCATTTATTTTAACTGCTCCGTACATATTTTGCTTTAAAAAGTCCATGTACTGTCACTAATGTAATGTATGTAATATGGCTCCTTGAACATCAGAACAGGCAAGGGATGTCAGAAGCATGACTACATAAGCAATACACTATGGAAATTCTGTATCCACCACCGAAAATACACAATGCCCTGGCATACATTCCCATTACATACGTGTCCTCCTGTGGGTCCTCATGTTAGGTTCCACCATAAGCATATGTGCAATGTATTAATATGTGCAATGTAATACATAGTCCCATATTATTGCCGTCCGAAAGAGGAAATCTGTACTGCTGACTCATATGTTTAGCCGTTTTGCACATCAGGTGGCAGGTTACCCTTTGGAGGGCATACTTATACTCTATAGGCAGTTTTTTTTTTGCCCAGCCATTTTATATGGTCTCGAGGCATTAAGGGTGAAAGATCTTAGATGGTTGCATTGTCTAGAGGGAGTGTTCTGGAGGAAACTGTTGAAACTCAGACCTTTGGTCCATATTGCACTGTTGCGTTTGGAGCTGGGTTTGATCTCATTGAGTGGCCAGGTGGAAGGGAAAAGGGGTTGAGAATTTAAAAGCCAAGATGACCCCACTATGCCCGATTTTAAAAATGTTGGGTGCAAAATGCGGGAGAAGCGACCATGCTAATAGTGATACATTTAATGGTCTTGCGATGACCATTTTCCTAGCTATAAACTCGTACCCAAATTGGGAAGCAAGGGGGGGTTGTGGTATCTGACTTTGAAGTCTTTGTTTAAAGCCAAACTTGAGTTGGCAGATTGAAATAGAAATTATGAACACATTTCTACTTTTAAAAGTCTAAAATGTAAGTCCAGGGTGATGCATAGGTTTAAAAAACGTCAATTGTATATCATCTTGAGCCCAAGGCCGGAAGTGCATAGGTTAGTATTGTGCCTTCGTATTAATCAGTTGCCAATTCTAACTGTTTTGGGTGTAAAAATGAAATTAGTATTGGATGAACAAATGTGTCGCATATGTAGGTGGAAAGGAGTTATGGAAACATCAAAGCACCTGTTTACAGAGTGTTCGTCCTTGAATACTATTTACATGTGCACCTATGAGACATTTGTTTATGATTACGATTCCATTGAATCTGAAGACTTCTGGATCTATTGTCTAAACTCACCCTCACACTCAGTCCATCTTGCACTCTATAGGCTCTGGAAAGTGATAGTTAAGAGACTTGCTATTGTTATAAAATAATTTTAGTGCTGGGAGTGCTTGCACTCTATAGGGTCTGGAATGTGATAGTTAAGAGCATTGCTATTGTTATAAAATAATTTTAGTGCTGGGAGTGCTTCTAAAAAGATACACTTCTATTGCCATCGCTGAGGTATTAAATGACTCCTTATTGTTTATTTGCTTATTTGTCTGATTGACACACCATTGTTATCTGATAGTCTAGCTGTCTCTGCTCCAATTTAGCGATGATTAATTTGCTAAGCATTGTACATATGATGCTCTTTAAAGTACTTTGTGGATTTGAACAGATCTGTTTTCAAACTTGTAAGTAGATATTGTGATACTGTGTATTTGATTCATTTTATCTAGGATATTTGTTGTCATAGATAATGGGCCTCATTACGACCCAGGCGGTAAGAGGTTAACGGCGCCGTAAAAGGTGTCGGCGCCGTTAAACCCTTACCGCCTAATTACGAGGTCCCTTTGCGGGTCCCGACCTGCCGTTAAGGAAGGAACCCGCAAAGGGACTTTCAAGGTAATTACGGTACTGCAATTTACGGTACCATAATTACCGCCTCCCCATTCCCATTGAACCCTATGGGGACAAAAATGGGAATGGGGAAGGGCCAATGGTGAATGGGGAATTACCGCCCTGCCAACCTTGGAATGGGGTGATAATTCTGCCATTCACCATGGCGGAGTTGGTAAAATACCGGCGTCAACCATGGTGCTAATAGCGCCATGGGTAATGCCAGGGTCGTAATGAGGCCCAATGTGTGCATTTTAGTTAGTTTGCTGTTTATGCTAATGTTCCTAAAAAGTCTTTTGACTAATTACAATTAATAATAATAATAATAATAATAATAATAATAATAATAATAATAATAATAATGCATTTATGTCCTAAAGGCACCTGTCTTTCATGCTATAACCCTTAAGTCACACACACAATTCTTCATGGAGCAGGCATTCCATAGTTTGTACCAGATGAATCCATGCCCCCTCTTCTGTCCTTGATCAACCACTCAATTTGGTTACATAATATTTAACCATTCTAACTGTAGTTAAATGTACTACCCAAAAACCTGCTTGTATGAACCCTTCATAAGCAATGTGCAATTGACTTGAGAGCTGGCGACATTGAAAAAAACCTCCTCAAATCAAAATGAAGTGCTGGAAATGTATTGGATAAAATCTACCAAATTTGGTAATCGAATGCATGTAAAAATGCTATTTTGTGTTAATAAGCTTTGTGCCCATCACCGCCATAGTGGTATTATGGCACCAAGACTAGCCCATAAAATGACATATTGGGCTCCTACCCAGGGAAAACCAGAACATAGTCTCTGGAGAAAAGAAAATCAGGAGAGGGTTGGAGAAGCTAGAGTGGGATAGAAATGAGGGAGCCGTTTCTAGTCCATTTATTGCATGGAGCTAGACATAGGACATGGATGTGGGATGGACTAAAGATAGCAATGAACACTTCGGTGAATAAACTGAACATTGAGCTAAATTCACCCATTCCCAAATGTTGCGTAGTTTTAGCAATAGACTTTTGGGGCTCTATTCCCCAGCAGTGTTCCAGAATGATGGTGAATATCTTTCAGGTTAAGGGATGGATGTGTTTAGTCATGCATTATTGTGTATTGCATTCGCCATTTATATATCACCCTTTCCCATTTGTATGGCCATTGGTGACCGCAGTCCATGTGTAGGAGGTTCTAAGAGTTTGAATTAAAGATACTTGTGTGCATTTTTGCCTTGTTAAGGCTTAGGTGGACTGGCTAAGCTCCAGTAAGCGGCCCGGAGGACAGGCACATGGGTGGGCCCTGTTGGTGGTTTAGGATAGAATACTAGTGCTGGAGATTCAATGTGTGCCCAGCTGGACTGAATTTGTTTCAGTCGGTCATAGCTGTATACTAGTGGCAGTGGTGTTCAGGTATGTCAGGGGTTTTAGTGTGGATGGCTATGTGTGCTTCTAGATCGGAATAGCATAGCCATAGCTGCATTCTAGGGTTCATCGATGGGTGGCCATGCCTGTGGCCTGTGTCCACAGACGTGGTGTAAGGTATATGTACGACAGGCTTGGCTGGGGTTCGATCGCAGTGTGCTTTTTTTGGTCCAGTGTGACTAACTGGTCTCACTATTCATGGTCTCCCTGGAATGAAAGTCTGAGCAGAGGGAGAGGACCTGGAGGGATGATAGGGAAGGGGCTAGGGGAATGGGGGTCTTACCTGCCCTTAGCCGACTGGTATGGGTATTAGGAGCAGGTTTTGGGGACCTGCATACAGTGGGGAGGAAGGTTGCACCTAAAGGGGGGTACCAAATTCGACAGTAAAGTACAGTAGCACATGGATTTGGGACACCTGGATAGAGGCATGCTTAAATGGGCATACAACAGTGGACTGTAAATGCAGTAGCACCAAGATTTTGGACACCTGGATAAAGGGACACCTAGGTTTGGGACACATGGATAGACAGAGAAACTCCTAAATGGGCATACAACAATAGACAGTAAAAATACAGTAGCACCTAGTTTTGGGACACCCGGATAGTGCCTAAACAGGGATACAGCAGTAGACAGTAAAATATAATCGCACCTGGGTCTGGTACACCTAGATTGGGATACCTGGATAGAAGAAGAGAGGCTAATTGGCATACCACAATAGACAGTAAAATACAGTAGCACCTAGATTTGAGTCACCTAGATAGTGTGAAAAAGGCCTAGTTTTCAAGATACAGCAGGTAATGGGAATACGCCTAGATTCGAGTCAGCTGGATAGCGGGGAAAAGGCCTATGTTTCAAGATACAGTAGGTAATGAGAATACGCCTAGATTCGAGTTATCTGTATAGTGGGGAAAAAGGCCTAGGATTCAAGATACAGTAGGTAATTGGAAAAAGCCTAGATTTGAGTCACTTGAATAGTGGGAAAAGGGCCTATGTTTCAAGATACAGCAGCTAATGGGAATACGCCTAGATCTGAATCACCTGGATAGCGGGCAAAGGCCTAGGTTTCAAGATACAGCAGGTAATGGGAATACACCTAGATGCGAGGCACCTGGATAGCGGGGAAAAAGGCCTAGAATTCAAGATACAGTAGATAATTGGAAAAAGCCTAGATTTTAGTCACCTGCATAGTGGGAAAAGGGCCTATGTTTCAAGTTATAGTAGCTAATGGGAATACGCCTAGATATGAGTCACCTGGATAGCAGGAAAAGGCCTAGGTTTCAAGCTACAGCAGGCAATGGGAATACGTCTAGATTCGAGATTGCTATGCCTAGATTCCTTCTGTGCCATGAAGAGATGGCCCTGAGGTTGGACGAATGGTCTGAAATGCAACAGCCACACACTCTCTGAAGCACAACATATAAGCATTATAAAATAAAGGATTAGAACTTTTTTTTCTTATAACAACATGTTGCAATACATTTTGTTGCATAGTTAACATTGTATATACAGTAGTATTTACTACTAAGATGCAAACATTCAATTTACTACTAAGATGCAAACATTCACTGGAGACAATCTGCCAGTCAGTTTGGGTGCAATGAAATTCTGACTGTTTAACTTGTTTGTTTGTTTATTTTATTTGTATAGCGCTCCAGACCCAGGAGTAAAAGGGCGCTTAGGACAAGTTACAGGCATAATATATATAGAATTTGCAGTAGTACATTAGTAAGGTTATGTACAGTATATACAGACAAATGTAGTTAAAAACTTACAGTTAAGGCATAGGTGAGGCTGTACAATATATACAGTATGTAGTAGGCTAGGTGTAACTTAAGGCTGGGTTTTAATCAGTAGCCAACCAACGACAAGTTTCCTGAATAACTGGAAGGATTTAGTCGATTTAATGTTCAAAGGCAGAGTATTCCAGAGTTGAGAGGCGAGGACCGTGAAACTAGAACCACCGGCTCTTTAGAAGTGAATCTGGGCACAGTGAGGCATAGAGTGTTGGAGGATCTAGTGATTCTAATGGCCGGTTTCATGGTGAATTTGTTAGTAAGGTAGGGAGGGGCTAGGTGGTTGAGGGCTTTGCAGGTGAGGCAGAGAGTTTTTAGGTCAATTTTTGTTGAATGGAGAGCCATTTGTATGATATCCTGGTGGCGGATATATGCTCATGCCTAAGAATGTTTAATGCTGCTCGTAGCGCATTATTTTGGAGATCCTGAAGTTTATTGATAATAGAGTGGTTGGCACCTAGGTAGAGGCTGTTACAATTGTCTAGCTTAGATTATATAAGCACCCTAGCCAGCGTGAGGTGCTATTGGTGGATAAAAAAGGTCTACAGGCTCTATTTAATTTCCCTGTGTAGGTGGTAGCTTGTTGTTATGGGGCTGCTAGAAGTCTTGGACATCCACAAGTGCACCTCCTATGGTGGTGCAGACATAGCCCTGTAGTGCAGCCGCTACTAGAGGCTTCCTTGGGGACCATTGCAGCAACAGGGAGTGGGGACATTTCCTGAGGGCTGGGAAAAACACTTCTGGTTGGTGAAATGTGTGCCTGGGAGAGTTCAAGGGTGCAAATTGAAGGGGGGTGGTGGGGAAATTGCGATGTACCTGACTTCCTGTGCCCACCCTTTGTAAAGGAAGCTTCCTGGCACCTCTCCCTATTTACCTGCTATGCTCGCCTGATAATTGCCCACCCTCCCACAGCATGTTTTCTGGTCCTTGGTATAGAGACTATGTTTGCATTTTTGGTCATTTCTTGAATGTCGTTTATTTAGTTGTTGCTGTAGCTTTGAGATAATTGTCACATTTTTGGTTTCTGTTGGTGTTGTTGATGTGGATCTTCACAATGGAATATTGAGATTTTTTACCATAAATCTTTTATGAACTTGCTCTGTGAACTACGTTTGGCTTCTCGGGCAGAGGTTAAATCCCTCTCCTGTTCAATGGCCAGTAAGCAGACATGGATGAATTCCTGGTCCCTGGAGTTGCCCATCAAGGAGAAAGGTGGATTCCAGGCATGGGTCTTCGACTGTCCGCTCTGTCATTTGACTTACACACTCACTTACAACTACTAACTATATGATCTTATCCCTAACAACTCTAAGAATTGTTCTTCGCAACAAGCCTTTTTGTCTCATCTCAAATCTCTGCAACCAGTGTTTTGTCTAGTGTTGCGCTGGAAATGAGTCTATCCCACCCCCCCAGGTGCTTCCACAGAAAGCGAAACCCATATGAAGCAATCTAACGTACACGGGGGGAACAGCCTATGCTCCTGGTAACCATACAGAAATCTCATAGCTCATAGAAGTGAATGCTAACACTAGAAATGCCCACACTCCACAACGCCATTTTTGAATAGGCCCTAAACGAGACAGGTTGCAGACCCATGCTGCTCGCATTCCACATTCACAGAGCCCAATTTTTACATAGCATGCTGGCTCCGCAGGAGCCTTATTCCCACAGAAGTCCATTTCCCTCTTGTCCCTGCAGTATTGCGAGAAACAGTACCAGGACTCAGGATGGGTCTATTAATTTCCAATAAACTGCCATTGAGTCTCTGACCCCCACCCAGCCAGTCCGGTGCTGGCTGCACATCACTACCTCGACCCTCACTCCCCTGACTCACTGATAAGCATTCAACCCCCGGTACTAACCTCCATAAAGTACCCACCAAAGATCTAAAGCCCACAGGACTGTAACTTTCCCTAGCAGCATCACACATCTCCAGTAACATGAGATAACAAGAAGGGTAAATCACAGATCTCTCCCCAGAGGGGAAACATTATGAGCAGGGACTGCAGTATCAATTGAGCCCCGAGTGTATGGGTCAGCAGGACAATATCTTATCCGTTCCTCTCCCTGGCATCCCTTTCCTGTGCCGCCCAGGTGCCTGCCATAATGAATGAATAGCATGTCTTGTTTGTTTAGATTAGATAGGAAACAGTGTATTTCAGGTATGCTCTGACCTTCACCACAAGGATGAGCCCAGCTGACCCACGTTGAGCCAGATCAATGGAGCAAAACCAGCCAGGTACTGCTTGGCATTGCCTATGGAGCAAGCACATGTGTAGGGTGCCTCCAATCAGGAGCACCAAAATGTCCCATATAGCGATGACTCTTTGTGCGTATAACCCCATGTTTGATGATGTAAGACCAGAGCACTCTCGGGCAGTAGAGTACTTTGCTGGCATTTGTATGTTGTACAAGTAAACCTTGTTACCCTTGCAAAGTTATCTCTTGTCCTCTTTCCCTAGCGGGTTGTATTTACTCTGGAGTGTGCATATCGAGGAATGTGCCTTCATTTGGTGACCCAGAGACGTGACTCCTCATCCCCCATACTTGCAGCGATATCCAGGTGGCCTCTCCAGATGGGCTGTGCCGACCTACAGTGATCAATCCCACAAAACGCGTACGCAGCAGAAGTGGTCCTTGCGTGTGCCGGCTTTGCAGAAACATGCCTGCTCATTGGACCTGGATATGGCCCAAGGGAGAGGCCCAGACCTGTTGTGGATTCCCCATGAATGGAAGCTGGCAGAAGAACATGGGCACGTGAGTATAGATTGCAAGGAGTAACAATGTCTAGGGAAAGGTATGGAGCAGTATGGTAGAGGGAAACACGCGATGAATGAAAGTGGATGGATGACGTGGATTGTTGAAAGTTGAACATTTTTGTATAGGGCCATGGTTTATTAATTTCTTAGTTTTTAAGATATATTGAAATATAAAACAGGAAGGAAAGGGAGCCTCTCCATCTGAGGAGAGAAGGTGGCAGCCACAGTGCACTATCCCGACCAGTGCAGGAAAATATGAATAAGAAAAAACTTAGGAGCCCCGTATAAGTGGAGCGCTCAGAAAAAAGTAGTGGTTGTTGTTTTAGCTTGTTATTTTACTTCGTTATTTTCAGTGTATTATTTCACATGTATGGAGGAGGCCCAGGAGGGGTGGGTATGGTGTGAATGAGAAGTGTGTAGAGAGAGAGTGTGGGGAACAAATGGGGATGTTCTAAGGGGGAGAGAAAAGTTAATGTTACATGAGTTTCAATATAAAAAACAAGGAAGAACAATTTTGACAATATTGGTTGATGGTACCATGATAACTGTAACGTGCACATACTAAAAAGTATTGACCGACACTACAAGACTTAAAGGTGTGGGTTGAAAGGGAGAACACTGTGCAAATATAGTGGTGACTCGCACTTTAGACAGATGAAGACTATGGGGACGGACACGCCCCTAGCCCACATATGTAAGGCCCTACCCCTGTACAGTGTCAAAATTAAAAAATATCACGCTCAATGGGTGACAGAAACTAAAGGGGAGGGAAAACCCCACTCCTGGCCAGAGGAGGGATCCTTTGAAAAGTGTGCATTAGACCCTATGTCGACATATTAGACCACTAAATACAAGAGGAGGCCATTACAAAACCAATGAGAAATATTGGATTTGTGGAGGATGTTTGAGGAGACAGAAGTTCCAGGTGGGGGAGGAGGCGCACCAGTCAAGGAGATGAAGACAAACACAGGGGAGGGTGAGAAGGGGGGAGCACCACTTAAGAAACTTTATTCATTACTGACTAAACCTGCTGAGGGATACACAAACCCAACATATGTCTCTGGGGGAACGATGTTTGCAGACCCCGGTATGGCCCCACCCCTTCTACATAATGCATCCCCCACATTATCCACTCACACGGGGGTAAGTGCTAGGGACCTCAAAGTGGCACTATCCACTACTTGCACAGAATTAGCTAGATTACGTGCAACATGTGGGACAGCAAGGGCAGCAGAGGTCCCGATGCTGCCCCCAGGCACCCCACCCATACCTCTGCGAGGGAGGAGTGAAAGTCTGGGAACTTTTTGTTCAGGATTGACGGCGCGCCTATAAAAGCTGTACATGTAGAGAGAGGGTTAAACAGATAGCTTGGAGTACAAGAATGTGCGATCGGCAAGGGGGGTGAGGAATATTGGAGTAATTTTGATGACACTGAGGAAGAGGCAGTGTGAGGGACTAATCGAGCACCCCCCACCACACCAAGAGTAGAGAGCTTGTGGAAAGCGAGGTTCAGGTAACGGTTCTGGAGAATAGCATTAGCAAAGAAGAAGGGAAGTAGTCTGAAAATGGAGAAACTTAAAAGAAAGTTGCAGATGCCCCTAATTCACAAATGTGCAGGCTGTCCCCATTATGTCCTTTGGGCACAAATGGACAAGAACAATCTTCTCAAGTCCCCACCCCCCACTGAATGCAGGGAAATGGATTTAGGCATTTCAGAAACACACCGCTGGGGAGCCCCTTGCAATAGGGGACATCAAAAGTTTGTTGGTATCAGCAGTGGGTGACCAAATAGAATCGGTTTGGGTAAAGGCGGGGTACCCGGGAGTAACACTGTGTAACAATTCTCACGATTGGGCATCGTTCAACAATATCAGAGCACGGGTCTGGGATGCACTGCAAAGAACCTTCCCAGATACCCTCGATTTATAATTGATAATGCAATTCACAATGGGGGGTGAGGAAGATGCTGCACAGCACATTCTTTGGGTTCAGGAGATGTGGAGAGTGAAGACGGGCAGCATGTGGGACCAATCAACATCCTTGTTTTAATTTACTGTGAAATGTGGGCTGTGAAACGAAGTTCAGAAGGCCCTGGATAAGATAGCTGGAGTGGAAGTAAAGGGCTGGCCTGAGATTCAGAGCATCATAGTACACCATTGTAGGAGGATCAAAGAACGTGAAAAATAACCTATTCAAAGACGACAGTCAGAAGACACAAAACAAGTGAAAGTAGCCGCGGTGTCAGTAGTACTGCTCCCAGAATAGACGGGGAAGAGGGGTGTGCCACGGTCGCCACACAGGCAAGGATGACAGCAGTGTGGGCAGACAGTTGGCAAGGACAGTGGGGAGGAAATCAGTAATACGCGGGATGCCAATGGCAAGGAGGGTAATCAAGAGGATGAGGTGGCTTCTGGGGGCAGAGAGGAGGGGAATTCAGGGGGCAAGGACAGAGAGGGGGCGGACAGGGGAAGTGCTGGTCAAGCACAAGGTGGGGTCACTTTGCCAGAGAATGCTGTAGTAGACCGAGCGGGAGGGAACTAAAGCTATAATAAGCCACCCTACAGAGGCCACCACCCAGGGAGCAAACAGGGGCCTATCCAGGGATCAACAATGATTCCATACAAAATACACTAAGCATACACTCAGTTACCTCTCCAGATCCCAGGCCCATATCGCCATCCACCACAACAGGCCATGCAGCAACCTCAATGACGGCCCAACGCACCGGCTGATGGAAGTTGGCACCCCTTTGCCACTACACCCAACGGTGCCGCAGGCCCCTACCAGGGAGCAACAGTTGTGCGAGGGAATCCATTCTTGTTTCCTGGTACAGACACCTATCCTGACTAGGACAGCCCACAGGGAGCACTTGTGTGTCCAGTGCTATCAATGACCTTGCATCCAGAAGAGGAACCAGTGGTTGGGGCAGAGATAGTAAATAAGCAATTCATCTTCATGGTGGACTCAGGGCAGAAATGCCATGCATACACAAAGGTGAATTCCCGTTATCAGAAAAGACACTCAACACAAAGGGATTCTCTGGGCTGTAGTAATGGTTCCTTAGGGAAATTGTGAAATACAGATTGACTACCCCTCTCTTTTAGTCTTGTATGGATCCCAGGTTAGGAATCAGAGCAACCTGTGTATTACATTGACTAGGTTATCGCTTAGTTGAGAGAAATTGCGCAACAATTGCAATTTTATTACAAAATATGTATCTTTTTAATAGTCATAAAAATATCTTAAAAAACATTTCAGACATGATTATCAATCATTCCATTCATTCGTCATACATACATTCTAACAGGGGAGTTCTATAACTGAGGAAAAGACTTGTGCATAACAGTTGTTCAATGTATGCAATTTAGACATTGGAAAAAGACATTAGATTTTCCTTAGACATCCGACATATGTTTCGGCCCCTTATAGTATACCACTTATGTCAACAGTGGTCACAAAAGTAAGTATCGGGCCATCTTCAGGACAGTTATTACTTAATGGTGGATCAATCTTCTTCCCCATTAGCACACTAACACATCTACAAAAAATACATAAGTGTACATATATTAGTTATTTTAAAAGAAAGAGAAATTGTATATCTCAACTTCACTGATTTGAGTACGATAGCTAGTTTTTTTCTAGACATACACTCTGAAAACACCTAGTCCATAAACTGTAATTTAGACTATCGAGAAATGACAGACTTCCGGGTGTAGCAACAAAGTTAGGCTACCCTAGTCTCAAGTTTCTATATTGAATAAGAAACATTAAATTCTGAATGTTGTGTTCTTATTGATTTAATTTACACAAACTTTTTATTGAAGAAAAATTATTGAAAAAAGTTGTTGACAAAAAATTATTATTGGAAACAGAGAGCTAAAGAGGACTTACACATGTGCGTCTTCTGTTTGTGTGTCTTTGATTGCCGTCTTGCTATGGCTATGGCTGACTCGATGTCTTACATGCTGTTATTACGTAAGGCTCTTAGAGATAGTGTACAGTGGACTTCTCTGATGTTCATACCTGTGGTGAATTGGAAAACAACTCCTTAGATATAGAAATCTCATGGATAGCAAATTGTTGTATACTAAACGAACTTAACTTACAGGTTAGCTGCTTCTATTTGTATTTTGGGAACTGGTCTTGCTTTTGCTGCGTGTGGCCAAGTTTCCTTTTTTACAGGTTATTTGGGCATATGTTCCAATAATGGATTTGTTGCCTAAAATGAAAAAATATTAGAAAATAATAAATAAAGAGGGAGCACATTAATATGTAACTTCCCATTTTAGAGCCACATATCTCTTTTCATTGAGTTCTCCTTGTGGACCATGCAGTACATCATGCTCTTATATGGTTTAATATAGCCGCTTATTGTGAATGAAGACAAAAGAACAAAAGAGCTGACACAAATTCGAATTGTTGTGAGCCCGTTCTGGCAAAATGCTTTGAAAACGTTTGATTATGCTCTTGCATCCTGAATCCAGCCGCCAGTAAGCCGGCTTTAACTTTGATAATGCAAAACAGTTTGATTATGCTCCTCCCTCCTACATAGGGCCGCCAATAAGCCAGCTTTAACATTGGTAACGAAGGGCAGACCCTGAGGTGTTTTTAAAGGAAAGCTCTTCTTGTTCAACGGTATTACGTGAAGGGCATATATTCCTCGTGCTCCGTGACAATACAATAACAAACAGGTATGGTTATGCATTTTTACCTCTCTCGAGGCACGAGGAATTAACCATTTTATGCTCCGTCCGTGCACTGGAAAGGGAGCCTGTCTCTGCGAGTGGACGAGAACGCTCGTTACAGAGAGAAAAACGGGTTTAAATGGAATCACGTGATTTGTGTAAGCCATCTCGTGATATCACTACGTATTTCTACGTGTATGAGGGGCTGGTGGGACTTGTAGTGTGGTAAAAAGAACTCACCTAATTTCTTTTTTCTCCCTTTTAAAGAACTTGTACATGCCCAGTGTTCGCGTGTGTGAAATAAGGAACAGCATCTGCATGCCGCTAAATGAATACTCGTCTTGCTGGCTGAAAATTCACCCATTATAGCTCTGTTTCTGATAATATTGCACGGTTTGTTATGAACGCTGCCAGAGCCATTAGAAGTGCTGCCTCATTTCTATAGGCTCATTTTGGCAAACCTCTTTTATTGTTGTTTTCAAAAATGTTGGACACAATGTTGTAATGTGTTAGAAAAAGTTTGTGAAAAAGAGGCATAGGGTGGTAGGACATTGCAAATGTCCTTATAACAGTGTATTCCATTCTATGGCGATGTTCAGGCCATACTTGACAGTATCGAGAATATATATCCATTTTTGTTCACATCTTGTGAGGTTCAGGTCCATATTACCACCGCGAGGGGATGGTTTAATGACTTGAATGACACACCATAATAACTCAGTACATTTGTGTTGTTTCTGAATATAGTGTGCAACCAGTGGTTTATTGTCAATTTTATTACGAATACAGGATTTGTGTTCGCAGATCCTTTGGCAAACCTGTCGTTTGGTTTTCCCTATATATACTAAGTTACATGGACATTTAATGGCATATACAGCCCATTTAGTTAGAGAGTTGGTGAAAATCTTCAGCTGTATTGCATTGTTACCTAGTTGGATACTTTTCATTGTGGCTGTTTGAGGACAGACCGAACAATTGCCGCAACGGTGGTGACCCGTAACCGGTGGTAGACCCCAGAGTTGAGTTTGGGTGGTAGTCGCCCTTAAAGGGCTAGGATACGTGTGAACTAAAGAATCTTTGATATTGCGTTGTCTTTTGAATACAAAACGGGGCATAGAGGGATTAAAGTCCTCCGTTTTGATCATGTACCAATGTCGTTTGATGATTTTCCTCAGATGGCTACTAATAGGGCTGTATGTGCTTACACATGTTATTTTTTCTTCTTTGTTCCGCTGCATTGGTTCTAGACAGGTGGTTCTGTTAATATGTAATGCTCTTTTATATGCCTGATGGACAGTCTTTTTGGGATACCCTCTGTCTTGTAACCTTTTTTTTAAAGATTTGCCGTGTTTTTTGTACATCTCCACTTGTGTACAATTCCTGCGGATGCGCAGAAACTGCCCATACGGAAGGCCCTCTTTTAGGCTCAGTGGATGGAAGCTATGATAGTTCAGCAACGTGTTCTTATCTGTTGGTTTTCTGTAAAGGGACTTTTCTATCTCACCTGTATTTGTTTTTTGTATTTGGAGATCAAGAAACGGGATAGTATGTGAATCTGTATGAATGGTGAACTGTATGTTGGAGTTTTGAGTATTTAACCATTCATGAAATTTTACCAGATTGTCTGATGTATCTCTCCAGATCATATAGACGTTGTCTATATATCGTAGCCATGTTATAATCGAACTGGAAAATGGGTTGGAGGAATCAAAGATCGACTGTTGTTCAAGGTCGTCCATATATAAATTTGCCAAGTCTGGGGCAAAAGTTGCCCCCATGCTTGTGCCTTTTAGTTGGTTGTAGTATCGACCATTATATAAAAAGAAATTCTCTGTAAGGGCTAATCGTATGCATTCTAAAATAAATGCGGTGGGGACACGATTCAGTGTTCCAATGCGTCTATCTAGATACTTGGCCATAACCCTCAAACAGTCTTGTTGGGGGATGCTGGTGTATAGACTCACCACATCTAAAGTGACCAAGATGTCTAGTGGATGTAGTTGTAGAGTCTCCAGAATTTTTAACATGCTTGTTGTGTCTTTTAGGTATGATGTCATTTTGGACACAAAGGGTCTAAGAAACCAGTCGGAATACTTTGAAAGGGGCTCAAGAATTGAATTAATGGCTGCCACAATAGGTCTCCCCGGAGGGGTTTTGTCATTTTTATGAATTTTGGGGATGATATAGAATGCCGGGGTTGTGGGGTGTATATTGACTAAAAAATCTTTTTCCTCCGGATCTATCCATCCCTCTTCGGTGGCATGCTTCATGAGACTCATTATTTCATCTTGGAGCCTGGGTGTGGGGTCCTGCAACAGTTCCCTATAGGAGGTAGTATCATTTAGATGTTTCATGACTTCTGTTTCATATGCTTCTTTTCCCCATAACACTATTCCTCCCCCTTTGTCGGCCGGCTTGATTATAAATGAATCATTCAGCTGTAGGGATTTTAGAGCCTCTCTCTCAGATCTTGTGAGATTATCTCTAGAGTTGTTTTTGCTCTTGAGGGATCTTTGGATTTCATGTGAAATCTTTTGTTCAAATGCTACTATTGCTGGGCTAACCATTGCATTAGTTGGAGTGAATTTTGAAGGGGGTTTTAAACCTGTAGTTGTCGATTCTTTCCTAGAGGTAGTAGGATTTCTGAAAAAATACTTGAGACGTATTGTTCTACAGAATTTTTGAAGTTCTATTTCCGTCTCAAAAGATTCTGCTCTTGCTGTCGGTACAAAAGACAGACCCTTAGAAAGAACGCTTATTTCAGTAGCCGAAAGGATGTAAGATGTTAGATTGAAAATCGGAACTACCAGGGTGGGGGAGGCCCCTGCCAATTTCTGGTGTTCATTCTGGGTGGTCCTTGATTCTTGTTTCGGCCCTGTTGCCCCCGCCCCCGAAAAAATTGGGGTGGTGGTCCTGGTTGGCTGGTGTCTGAACCACTGCTTGTAGACCCATTAGAGGAATTGGAAAAAGTTACAAATGGTTTTTTCCTGTTTCCTGCGTTATGTGCTCTGCCTTGATTGATCTTCTGTAGATCTTCATAATAGCTTTCTACAAGATAGGGGTATGTTTTTGTCTCCTTATATTGTTCCACATCAACAAAAAATAGGGATTACCCTTTATTCAAACAACCATAATGGTTCCTTATACAGGAGATTTAGATGTCAAAATAGGAGGGTAAATTGTTAGAGCACCAAATGGGGCATGAGCGGGGGGTGGGGAGTAACACGAGGGAGACACGGGGCATGAGCAGGGGTGGAGGAACACGAGGGAGACACGGGGCATGAGGGGGGGAGTGGGGGGTACAGGAGGGAGACACGGGGCATGAGCAGGGGTGGGGGGAACAGGAGGGAGACACGGGGCATGAGTGAGGGGAACAGGGCAGACACGGGCATAAGCTGAGGGGTGGGGGAAAGAAGGGAGACACGGGGCATGAGCGGAAGGTGGGGGGGAACAGGGGAGACACGGGGCATGAGCAGGGGGTGGTGGAAAAGGAGGGAGACAGACACGGGGCATGAGCTGGGGGCAACAGGAGGGAGACACGGGGCATGAGTGGGGGGTGAGGGGTACAGGAGGGAGACAGACACGGGGCATGAGCGGGGGGTGGGGAGACAAGGAGGGAGACAGACAAGGGGCATGAGCGGGGGTGGGGGGAAAGGAGGGCGACACGGGGCATGAGCGAGGGGTGGGGGACAGGAGGGAGACATGGGGCATGAGTGAAGGGTGGGGGGGTACAGGAGGGAGACACGGCGCATGAGCGGGGATGGGGGTACAGGAGGGAGACACAGGGCATGAGCGGGGGTGGGGGTACACGAGCATGAGTGGGGGGTGGGGGAACAGGGCAGCCACGGGGCATGAGCGGGGTGGGTGGTAGCACGAGGGAGACACGGGCATGAGCAGGGGGTGGGGGGTACAGGAGGGAGACACGGGGCATGAGCAGGGGTGGGAGGAACAGGGGGGAGAAACGGGGCATGAGTGGGGGGTGGGGGGAACAGGGCAGACACGGGCATGAGCCGAGGGGTGGGGGAAAGAAGGGAGACACAGGGCATGAGCAGGGGGTGGGGGGGAACAGGGGAGACACGGGCATGAGCAGGGGGTGGTGGAAAAGGAGGGAGACAGACACGGGGCATGAGCTGGGGGCAACAGGAGGGAGACACCGGGCATGAGTGGGGGGTGGGGGGTACAGGAGGGAGACAGACACGGGGCATGAGCGGGGGGTGGGGAGACAAGGAGGGAGACAGACACGGGGCATGAGCAGGGGTGAGGGGAAAGGAGGGAGACACGGGGCATGAGCGAGGGGTGGGAGGACAGGAGGGAGACATGGGGCATAAGTGGAGGGTGGGGGGTACAGGAGGGAGACACGGTGCATGAGCGGGGGATGGGGGTACAGGAGGGAGACACGGGGCATGAGCGGGGGGTACAGGAGGGAGACACAGGGCAGGAGCGGGGGTTGGGGGGAACAGGGCAGACACGGGGCATGAGCGGGGGGTGGGCAAAAGAAGGGAGACACGGGGCATGAGCAGGGGGTGGGGGGAAAGAAGGGAGACACGGGGCATGAGCGGGGGGTGGGGGAAAGAAGGGAGACACAGGGCATGAGCGGGGGGAGGGGGGAAAAATGGGAGACATGGGGAATGAGCGGGTGGTGGGGGGGAAAGAAGGGAAATGCGGGGCATGAGCAGGGGGTGGGGCGGAAAGAAGGGAGACACGGGCATGAGCGGGGGGTGGGGAGGGAAAGAAGGGAGACACGGGGCATGAGCGGGGGTGGGGGGGCAGGAAGGGAGACACGGGGCATGCGCGGGGGTGGGGGGAAAGAAGGGAGACACGGGGCATGAGCGGGGGAAGAAGGGAGACACGGGGCATGAGCGGGGGGTGGGGGGAAAGAAGGGAGACACAGGGCATGAGCGGGGGGTGGGGGGAAAAATGGGAGACATGGGGCATGAGCGGGGGGTGGGGGGGGAAGAAGGGAAATGCGGGGCATGAGCAGGGGGTGGGGGGGAAAGAAGGGAGACACGGGCATGAGCGGGGGGTGGAGAGGGAAAGAAGGGAGACACGGGGCATGAGCGGGGGTGGGTGGGCAGGAAGGGAGACACGGGGCATGAGCGGGGGAAAGAAGGGAGACACGGGGCATGAGCGGGGGGTGGGGGCAAAGAAGGGAGACACGGGTCATGAGCGGGGGGTGGGGGGGAGAAGGGAGACACGGGGCATGAGCAGGGAGTTGGGGGGAAGAAGGGAGACATGGGACATGAGTGGGGGTGGGAGGGGAAAGAAGGGAGACACGGGGCATGAGCGGGGGTGGGGTGTGAAAGAAGGGAGACACGGGGCATGAGTGGGGGGTGGGGGAACAGGGCAGACACGGGGCATGAGCAGGGGGTGGGGGGAAAGGAGGGAGACATGGGTCATGATTGGGGGTGGGGGAACAGGAGGGAGACACGGGGCATGAACAGGAGTGGGGAGGAAAGGGGAGGAACGGGGATGAGCGGGGAGTGGGGGGGAACGCAGGGAGTCACGGGGCATGAGCGGGGGTGGGGGGGAACAGGGGAGAAACGGGGCATGAGCAGGGGTTGGGGGGGAAAAGGAGGGAGACACGGGGCATGAGCGGGGGCTGGGGTGAACAGGGGAGAGACAGAGGGCATGAGCGGGGGTGGGGAGGGAACAGGAGGGAGACACGGGGCATGATGAGCAGGGGGTGGGGGAACAGGGGCGAGACACGGGGCATGAGCGGGGGTGGGGGAACAGGGCAGACACGGGACATAAGCGGGGGGTGGGGGGTAACACGAGGGAGACACGGGGCATGAGCGTGGTGGAGGAACACGAGGGAGATACGGGGCATGAGCGGGGGGTGGGGGCACAGGAGCATGAGCGGGGGGTGGGGGGAACAGGGCAGACACAGAGCATGAGCGGGGGTGGGTGGTAACACGAGGGAGACACGGGCGTGAGCAGGGGGTGGGGGGTACAGGAGGGAGGCACGGGGAATGAGCAGGGGGTGGGGAGGGAACAGGAGGGAGACACGGGGCATGATGAGCGGGGGGTGGGGGAACAGGGGCCAGACACGGGGCATGAGCGGGGGTGGGGGAACAGGGCAGACAAGGGGTATGAGCGGGGGTGAGGGGTAACACGAGGGAGACACGGGGCATGAGCCGGGGGTGGGGGTACAGGAACATGAGTGGGGGGTGGGGGGAACAGGGCAGACACAGGGCATGAGCGGGGGTGGGTGGTAGCACAAGGGAGACACGGGCATGAGCAGGGGGTGGGGGGAACAGGGCAGGCACGGGGCATGAGCCGAGGGGTGGGGGGAAAGAAGGGAGACACGGGGCATGAGCGGCGGGTGTGGGGGAACAGTGGAGACACTGGGCATGAGCGGGGGGTGGGGGGGAAAGGAGGGAGACAGACACGGGGCATATGCGGGGGGCAACAGGAGGGATACACAGGGCATGAGTGGGGGGTGGGGGGTACAGGAGGGAGACAGACATCTGGCATGAGCGGGGGGTGGGGAGACAAGGAAGGATACAGACACGGGGCATGAGCGGGGGGTGGGGGACAGGAGGGAGACACGGGGCATGAGCAGAGGGTGGGGGGTACAGGAGGGAAATACGGGGCATGAGCAGGGGGTGGCGGTACAGGAGGGAGACACAGGGAATGAGCAGGGGTGGGGGGAACAGGGCAGACACGGGGCATGAGCGGGGGGTGGGGGGAAAGAAGGGAGACAAGGGGCATGAGCGGGGGGAAGAAGGGCGACACAGGGCATGAGCAGGGGGTGGGGGGAAAGGAGGGAGACACGGGGCATGAGCAGGGGGTTGGGGGAAGAAGGGAGACACAGGGCATGAGCGGGGGTGGGGTGGAAAGAAGGGAAACACGGGGCATTAGCGGGGGTGGGGGGGAAAGAAGGAAAGAAAGGAAACATGGGGCATGAGCGGGGGTGGGGGAGAAGAAGGGAGACACGGGGCATGAGCGGGGGGTGGGGAGGGAAAGAAGGAGACACGGGGCATGAGCGGGGGTTGGGGGGCAGGAAGGGAGACACGGGGTATGAGCTGGGGAAAGAAGGGAGACAAGGGGCATGAGCGGGTTGTGGGGGGGAAAGAAGGGAGACACAGGGCATGAGCGGGGGGTGGGGGGGAAGAAGGGAGACACAGGGCATGAGCAGGGGGTGGTGGGGGAAAGAAGGGAGACACGGGGCATGAGCGGGGGGTGGGGGGGAAGAAGGGAGACACAGGCATGAGCAGGGGGTGGGAGGGGAAAGAATGGAGACATGGGGCATGAGCGGGGGTGGGGTGTGAAATAAGGGAGACACGGGGCATGAGCGGGGGTCTGAAAATGGAGAAACTTAAAACAAAGTTGCAGATGCCCCTAATTCACAAATGTGCAGGCTGTCCCCATTATGTCCTTTGCGCACAAATGGACAAGAACAATCTTCTCAAGTCCCCACCCCCCACTGAATGCAGGGAAATGGATTTAGTGCCCCTTGCAATAGGGGACATCAAAAGTTTGTTGGTATCAGCAGTGGGTGACCAAATTAAATCGGTTTGGGTAAAGGTGGGGTACCAGGGAGTAACACTGTGTAACAATTCTCACGATTGGGCATCGTTCAACAATATCAGAGCACGGGTCTGGGATGCACTGCGAAGAACCTTCTCAGATACCCTCGATTTACAATTGATAATGCAATTCACAATGGGGGGTGAGGAAGATGCTGCACAGCACATTCTTTGGGTTCAGGAGATGTGGAGAGTGGAGACGGGCAGCATGTGGGACCAATCAACATCCTTGTTTTAATTTATTGTGAAATGTGGGCTGTGAAACGAAGTTCAGAAGGCCCTGGATAAGATAGCTGGAGTGGAAGTAAAGGGCTGGCCTGAGATTCAGAGCATCATAGTACACCATTGTAGGAGGATCAAAGAACGTGAAAAATAACCTATTCAAAGACGACAGTCAGAAGACACAAAACTAGTGAAAGTAGCCGCGGTGTCAGTAGTACTGCTCTCAGAATAGACGGGGAAGAGGGGTGTGCCACGGTCGCCACACAGGCAAGGATGACAGTAGTGTGGGCAGACAGTTGGCAAGGACAGTGGGGAGGAAATCAGTAATACGCGGTTTGCCAATGGCAAGGAGGATAATCAAGAGGATGAGGTGGCTTCTGGGGGCAGAGAGGAGGGGAATTCAGGGGGCAAGGACAGAGAGGGGGTGGACAGGGGAAGTGCTGGTCAAGCACAAGGTGGGGTCACTTTGCCAGAGAATGCTGGAGTAGACCGAGTGGGAGGGAACTAAAGCTATAATAAGCCACCCTACAGAGGCCACCACCCAGGGAGCAAACAGGGGCCTATCCAGGGATCAACAATGATTCCATACAAAATACACTAAGCATACACTCAGTTACCTCTCCAGATCCCAGGCCCATATCGCCATCCACCACAACAGGCCATGCAGCAACCTCAATGACGGCCCAACGCACTGGCTGATGGAAGTTGGCACCCCTTTGCCACTACACCCAACGGTGCCGCAGGCCCCTACCAGGGAGCAACAGTTGTGGGAGGGAATCCATTCTTGTTTCCTGGTACAGACACCTATCCTGACTAGGACAGCCCACAGGGAGCACTTGTGTGTCCAGTACTATCAATGACCTTGCATCCAGAGAGGATCCAGTGGTTGGGGCAGAGATAGTAAATAAGCAATTCATCTTCATGGTGGACTCAGGGCAGAAATGCCATGCATACACAAAGGTGAATTACCGTTATCAGGAAAGACTCTCAACACAAAGGGATTCTCTGGGCTGTAGTAATGGTTCCTTATACAGAAGATTTAGATGTCAAAATTGGAGGGCAAATTGTTAGAGCACCAAATGGGGCATGAGAGGGGGATGGGGAGTAACACGAGGGAGACACGGGGCATGAGCAGGGGTGGAGGAACACGAGGGAGACACGGGGCATGAGCGGGGGTGGGGGTACAGGAGGGAGACACGGGGCATGAGCGGGGGTGGGAGGAACAGGAGGGAGACACGGGGCATGAGTGGGGGGTGGGGGGAACAGGGCAGACACGGGCATGAGCCGAGGGGTGGGGGGAAAGAAGGGAGACACGGGGCATGAGCGGGCGGTGTGGGGGAACAGGGGAGACACGGGGCATGAGCAGGGGGTGGTGGAAAAGGAAGGAGACAGACACGGGGCATGAGCTGGGGGCAACAGGAGGGAGACACGGGGCATGAGTGGGGGGTGGGGGGTACAGGAGGGAGACAGACACGGGGCATGAGTGGGGG
This sequence comes from Ambystoma mexicanum, assembly GCF_040938575.1. NCBI lineage: Eukaryota > Metazoa > Chordata > Amphibia > Caudata > Ambystomatidae > Ambystoma > Ambystoma mexicanum. Next base: position 390,003,125 of record NC_090936.1, read on the forward strand.
GTGGGGAGACAAGGAGGGAGACAGACACGGGGCATGAGCGGGGGGTGGGGGGAAAGGAGGGAGACACGGGGCATGAGCGAGGGGTGGGGGGACAGGATGGAGACACGGGGCATGAGTGGAGGGTGGGGGGGTACAGGAGGGAGACACGGCGCATGAGTGGGGGATGGGGGGTACAGGAGGGAGACACGGGGCATGAGTGGGGGGTGGGGGTACAGGAGGGAGACACAGGGCATGAGCGGGGGTGGGGGGAACAGGGCAGACACAGGGCATGAGCAGGGGGTGGGGGCAAAAGAAGGGAGACACGGGGCATGAGCGGGGGGTGGGGGGTAAAGAAGGGAGACACGGGGCATGAGCGGGGGGTGGGGGGGAAAGAAGGGAGACACAGGGCATGAGCGGGGGGTGGGGGAAAAATGGGAGACATGGGGAATGAGCGGGTGGTGGGGGAAAGAAGGGAAATGCGGGGCATGAGCAGGGGGTGGGGGAAAGAAGGGAGACACGGGCATGAGCGGGGGTGGGGAGGGAAAGAAGGGAGACACGGGGCATGAGCAGGGGTGGGGGGGCAGGAAGGGAGACACGGGGCATGAGCGGGGGTGGGGGGAAAAATGGGAGATATGGGGCATGAGTGGGGGGTGGGGGCAAAAGAAAGGAGACACAGGGCATGAGCGGGGGTTGGGGGGAAAGAAGGGAGACACGGGGCATGAGCGGGGGGAAGAAGGGAGACACGGGGCATGAGCGGGGGGTGGGGGAGAAAGAAGGGAGACACAGGGCATGAGCTGGGGGTGGGGGGAAAAATGGGAGACATGGGGCATGAGCGGGGGGTGGGGGGAAAGAAGGGAATTGCGGGGCATGAGCAGGGGGTGGGGGAAAGAAGGGAGACACGGGCATGAGCGGGGGTGGAGAGGGAAAGAAGGGAGACACGGGGCATGAGCGGGGTGGGGGGGCAGGAAGGGAGACACAAGGCATGAGCGGGGGAAAGAAGGGAGACACGGGGCATGAGCGGGGGGTGGGGGAAGAAGGGAGACACGGGTCATGAGCGGGGGATGGGGGGGAGAAGGGAGACACGGGGCATGAGCGGGGAGTTGGGGGCGGAAGAAGGGAGACATGGGGCATGAGCGGGGGGTGGGGGGAAAGAAGGGAGACACGGGCATGAGCGGGGGTGGGAGGGTAAAGAAGGGAGACAGGGGGCATGAGCGGGGGTGGGGTGTGAAAGAAGGGAGACACGGGGCATGAGTGGGGGGTGGGGGAACAGGGCAGACACAGGGCATGAGTGGGGGGTGGGGGGAAAAGGAGGGAGACACGGGTCATGATTGGGGGTGGGGGAACAGGAGGGAGACACGGGGCATGAGCAGGAGTGGGGAGGAAAGGGGAGGAACGGGGCATGAGCGGGGAGTGGGGGGGACGCGAGGGAGTGACGGGGCATGAGCGGGGGTGGGGGGGAACAGGGGAGAAACGGGGCATGAGCGGGGGGTGGGCGGAAAAGGAGGGAGACACGGGGCATGAGCGGGGGGTGGGGTGAACAGGGGAGAGACAGAGGGCATGAGCGGGGTTGAGGAGGGAACAGGAGGGAGACACGGGGCATGATGAGCGGGGGGTGGGGGAACAGGGGCGAGACACGGGGCATGAGCGGGGGTGGGGGAACAGGGCAGACACGGGACATGATCGGGGGTGGGGGGTAACACGAGGGAGACACGGGGCATGAGCGTGGTGGAGGAACACGAGGGAGTCACGGGGCATGAGCGGGGGGTGGGTGCACAGGAGCATGAGCGGGGGGTCGGGGAACAGGGCAGACACGGGGCATGAGCGGGGGTGGGTGGTAGCACGAGGGAGACACGGGCATGAGCAGGGGGTGGGGGGTACAGGAGGGAGACACGGGGCATGAGCAGGGTGTGGGGGGAACAGGGCAGGCACGGGGCATGAGCCGAGGGGTGGGGGGAGAGAAGGGATACACAGGGCATGAGCGGCGGGTGTGGGGGAACAGTGGAGACACTGGGCATGAGCCGGGGGTGGGGGGAAAAGGAGGGAGACAGACACCTGGCATGAGCAGGGGGTGGGGAGACAAGGAAGGAGACAGACACGGAGCATGCGCGGGGGGTGGGGGACAGGAGGGAGACACGGGGCATGAGCAGAGGGTGGGGGGTACAGGAGGGTAACACGGGGCATGACCGGGGGATGGGCGTACAGGAGGGAGACACGGGGCATGAGCAGGGGGTGGGGGTACAGGAGAAAGACACAGGGCATGAGCGGGGGGTGGGGGGTACAGGAGGGAGACACAGGGAATGAGCGGGGGTGGGGGGAACAGGGCAGACACGGGGCCATGAGCGGGGGGTGGGGGGAAAAGAAGGGAGACACGGGGCATGAGCGGGGGGTGGGGGGAAAGAAGGGAGACAAGGGGCATGAGCGGGGGGAAGAAGGGAGACACAGGGCATGAGCGGGGGGTGGGGGGAAAGAAGGGAGACACGGGGCATGAGCAGGGGGTGGGGGGAAGAAGGGAGACACAGGGCATGAGCGGGGGGTGGGCTGGAAAGAAGGGAAACACGGGGCATTAGCGAGGGTGGGGGGAAAAGAAGGGAAACACGGGGCATGAGTGGGGGTGGGGGAGAAGAAGGGAGACACGGGGTATGAGCGGGGGAAAGAAGGGAGACAAAGGGCATGAGCGGGTTGTGGGGGGGAAAGAAGGGAGACACAGGGCATGAGCGGGGGGTGGGGGGGAAAAAGGGAGACACAGGGCATGAGGAGGGGGTGGTGGGGGAAAGAAGGGAGACACGGGGCATGAGCGGGGGGTCAGGGGGGAAGAAGGGAGACATGGGGCATGAGCGTGGGTGGGGGGGAAAGAAGGGAGACATGGGGCATGAGTGGGGTGTGGGGGGAAAGAAGGGAGACATGGGGCATGATCGGGGGGTGGGGGGAAAGAAGGGAGACACATGGCATGAGTGGGGGGAGCAGTGGAAAGAAGGGAGACACGGGGCATGAGCGGGGGGTGGGGGAAAGAATGGAGGCACAGGGCATGAGCGGGGGTGGGGGGGAAAGAAGGGAGACACGGGTCATGAGCGGGGGCTGGGGGAAAGAAGGGAGACACGGGGCATGAGCGGGGGTTGGGGTGGAAAGAAGGGAGACACGGGGCATGAGCGGGGGTGAGAAAAGGGAGACACAGGGCATGAGCGGGAGAAAGAAGGGAGACACGGGGCATGAGTGGAGGGTGCAGGGGAAAGAAGGGAGACACAGGGCATGAGCAGGGTGTGGGGGGAAATAAGGGAGAATCTGGGCATGAGCGGGGGGTCGGGGGGGAAATAAGGGAGACACGGGGCATGAGTGTGGGTTTGGGAAAGAAGGAAGACACGGGGCATGAGTGGGGGTGGGGGGGAAAGTAGGGAGACATGGGGCATGATCGGTGGTGGGGGGGAAAGAAGGGAGACACGGGGCATGAGTGGAGGGTGCGGGGAAAGAAGGGAGAAACGGGGCATGAGCGGGGGGTGGGGGGAAAGAAGGGAGACACAGGGCTTGAACAGGGGTGGGGGGAAAGAAGGGAGACACGGGTCATGAGTGGGGTTGGGGGGAAAGAAGGGAGACACGGGGCATGAGTGGGGGGTGGGGGAGAAAGAAAGGAGACACAGGGCATGAGCGGGGTGTGAGGGGGAAAGAAGGGAGACACGGGGCATGATCGGGGGTGGGGGGAAAGAAAGGAGACACAGGGCATGAGCGGGGATGGGGGGGAAAGAAGGGAGACACGGGTCATGAGCGGGGGGTGGGGGGGAAAGAAGGGAGACACGGGGCATGAGTGGGGGGTGGGGGAAAGAAGGGAGACACAGGGCATGAGCGGGGTGGGGGGAAAGAAGGGAGACATGGGGCATGAGCGGAGGGGTGAGGGGGAAAGAAGGGAGACACGGGGCATGACGGGGGTGGGGGGAAAGAAGGGAGACACGGGGCATGAGCGGGGGGTGGGGTGGAAAGAAGGGAGACACGTGGCATGAGCTGGGGTGGGGGAGTGAAAGAAGGGAGACACGGAGCATGGAGTGGGGGGGAGAAGGGAGACAAGGGGCATGAGCGGGGGAAAGAAGGGAGACACGGGGCATGAGCGGAGGGTGCGGGGGAAAGAAGGGAGACACAGGGCATGAGCGGAGTGTGGGGGGAAATAAGGGAGAATCTGGGCATGAGCGGGGGGTCGGGGGAAAGAAGGGAGACACGGGGCATGAGCGTGGGTGGGGATTGAAAGAAGGGAGACACGGGGCATGAGTGGGAGGTGCGGGGGAAAGAAGGAAGACACGGGGCATGAGCGGGGGATGGGGAAAGAAGGGAGACACAGGGCATGAGCGGGGGTGGGGGGAAAGAAGGGAGACACAGGTCATGAGCGGGGATGGGGGGGAAAGAAGGGAGACACGGGTCATGAGCGGGGGGTGGGGGGGAAAGAAGGGAGACACGGGGCATGAGTGGGGGGTGGGGGAAAGAAGGGAGACACAGGGCATGAGCGGGGTGGGGGGAAAGAAGGGAGACATGGGGCATGAGCGGAGGGGTGAGGGGGAAAGAAGGGAGACACGGGGCATGACGGGGGTGGGGGGAAAGAAGGGAGACACGGGGCATGAGCGGGGGGTGGGGTGGAAAGAAGGGAGACACGTGGCATGAGCTGGGGTGGGGGAGTGAAAGAAGGGAGACACGGAGCATGGAGTGGGGGGGAGAAGGGAGACAAGGGGCATGAGCGGGGGAAAGAAGGGAGACACGGGGCATGAGCGGAGGGTGCGGGGGAAAGAAGGGAGACACAGGGCATGAGCGGAGTGTGGGGGGAAATAAGGGAGAATCTGGGCATGAGCGGGGGGTCGGGGGAAAGAAGGGAGACACGGGGCATGAGCGTGGGTGGGGATTGAAAGAAGGGAGACACGGGGCATGAGTGGGAGGTGCGGGGGAAAGAAGGAAGACACGGGGCATGAGCGGGGGATGGGGAAAGAAGGGAGACACAGGGCATGAGCGGGGGTGGGGGGAAAGAAGGGAGACACAGGTCATGAGCGGGGGGTGGGGGGAAAGAAGGGAGACATGGGGCATGAACGGGGGGTGGGGAGGAAAGAAGGGAGACACAGGGCATGAGCGGGGGTGGGGGGAAAGAAGGGAGACATGGGGCATGAGCAGGGGGTGGGGGAAAGAAGGGAGACACAGGGCATAAGCGGGGGGTTGGGGTGGAAGAAGGAGACACGGGGCATGAGTGAGGGGTGCAGGGAAAAGAAGGGAGACACAGGGCATGAGCAGGAGTGGGGGGAAAGAAGGGAGACAGAGGGCATGAGCGGGGGTGGGGTGGAAAGAAGGGAGACACGGGGCATGAGCAGGGGGTTGGGGGGAAGAAGGGAGACACGGGGCAAGAGTGAGGGGTGCGGGGAAAAGAAGGGAGACACGAGGCATGAGCGGGGGGTGAGGGGGAAAGAAGTGAGACACGGGGCATGATCGGGGGGTGCCGGGGAAAGAAGGGAGACACAAGGCATGAGCGGGGGTGGGGGGGAAATAAGGGAGACACGGGTCATGAGCTGGGGGTGGGGGGAAAGAAGGGAGACACGGGGCATGAGCGGGGGGTGGGGTGGAAAGAAGGGAGACACGTGGCATGAGCTGGGGTGGGGGGGTGAAAGAAGGGAGACACGGGGCATGAGCATGGGGTGGTGGGGAGAAGGGAGACAAGGGGCATGAGCGGGGGAAAGAAGCGAGACACGGGGCATGAGCGGAGGGTGCGGGGGAAAGAAGGGAGACACAGGGCATGAGCGTGGTGTGTGGGGAAATAAGGGAGAATTGGGCATGAGCGGGGGCTCGGGGGGAAAGAAGGGAGACACGGGGCATGAGCGTGGGTGGGGATTGAAAGAAGGGAGACACGGGTCATGAGCGGGGGGTGGGGGAAAGAAGGGAGACATGGGGCATGAGCGGGGGGTTGGGGTGGAAGAAGGAGACACGGGGCATGAGTGAGGGGTGCAGGGAAAAGAAGGGAGACACAGGGCATGAGCAGGAGTGGGGGGAATGAAGGGAGACAGAGGGCATGAGCGGGGGTGGGGTGGAAAGAACGGAGACACGGGGCATGAGCGGGGGGTTGGCGGGAAGAAGGGAGACATGGGGCAAGAGTGAGGGGTGCTGGGAAAAGAAGGGAGACACGCGGTATGAGCGGGGGGTGAGGGGGAAAGAAGTGAGACACGGGGCATGATCGTTGGTGCGGGGAAAGAAGGGAGTCACAGGGCATGAGCGGGGGTGGGAGGGAAAGAAGGGAGACACGGGTCATGAGCGGGGGTGGGGGGGAAAGAAGGGAGACACGGGGCATGAGTGGGGGGTGGGGGAAACCAGGGAGACACAGGGCATGAGCGGGGGTGGGGGGAAAAGAAAGGAGACACGGGTCATGAGCGGGGGGTGGGGGGAAAGAAGGGAGACACGGGGCATGAGCGGGGGGTGGGGTGGAAAGAAAGGAGACACGTGGCATGAGCTGGGGTGGGGGGTGAAAGAAGGGAGACACGGGGAATGAGCATGGGGTGGGGGGAGAAGGGAGACACGGGGCATGAGCGGGGCAAAGAAGGGAGACATGGGGCATGAGCGGAGGGTGCGGGGGAAAGAAGGGAGACACAGGGCATGAGCAGGGTGTGGGGGGAAATAAGGGAGAATCTGGGCATGAGCGGGGGGTCGGGGGGAAAGAAGGGAGACACGTGGCATGAGCGTGGGTGGGGATTGAAAGAAGGGAGACACGGGGCATGAGCGGGGGTGGGGGGGAAAGAAGGGAGACATGGGGCATGATCGGGGGATGTGGGGGAAAGAAGGGAGACACGGGGCATGAGTGGGAGGTGCGGGGGAAAGAAGGGAGACACGGGCATGAGCGGGGGATGGGGGAAAGAAGGGAGACACAGGGCATGAGCGAGGGTGGGGGGAAAGAAGGGAGACACGGGTCATGAGCGGGGGGTGGGGGAAAGAAGGAAGACACGATGCATGAGCGGGGGATGGGGGAAAGAAGGGAGACACAGGGCATGAGCGGGGGTGGGGGGAAAGAAGGGAGACATGGGGCAAGGGGTCAGGGGGAAAGAAGGGAGACACGGGGCATGAGCGGGGGGTTGGGGTGGAAGAAGGAGACACGGGGCATGAGTGAGGGGTGCAGGGAAAAGAAGGGAGACACAGGGCATGAGCAGGAGTGGGGTGAAAGAAGGGAGACAGAGGGCATGAGCGGGGGTGGGGTGGAAAGAAGGGAGACACGGGGCATGAGCAGGGGTTTGGGGGGAAGAAGGGAGACACGGGGCATGAGTTAGGGGTGCGGGGAAAAGAAGGGAGACACGGGGCATGAGCGGGGGTGGAGGGGAAAGAAGGGAGACATGGGTCATGAGCGGGGGGAAAGAAGGGAGTCACAGGGCATGAGCGGGGGGTGGGGGGAAAGAAGGGAGATACTGGGCACAACGGGGGTGGGGGGAAAGAAGGGAGACATGGGGCATGAGCGGGGGGTGGGGGGAAAGAAGGGAGGCACAGGGCATGAGCGGAGGGTGGGGGAGAAAGAAGGGAGACATGGGGCATGAGCAAAGGGAGACACGGGGCATGAGCGGGGGGCTGGGGGAAGAAGGGAGACACGGGGCATGAGTGGGGGTGGAGGGGGGAAAGAAGGGAGACACGGGGCATGAGCGGGGGGTGGGGAGGGTAAAGAAGGGAGACACAGGGCATGCGCGGGGGGTGGGGGGAAAAAGGGAGACATAGGGCATGAGCGTGGGGTGGGGGAAGAAGGGAGACACGGGGCATGAGCGGGGGGTTGGGTGAAAGAAGGTAGACACGGGGCATGAGCAGGGGGTGGGGGGGAAAGAAAAAGGGAGACACGGGGCATGAGTGGGGGTGGGGGGAAGAAGGGAGACACGGGGCATGAGCGGGGAAAAGAAGGGAGACACAGGGCATGAGCGGGGTGTGGGGGGAAATAAGGGAGAATCTGGGCATGAGCGGGGGGTCGGGGGGAAGAAGGGAGACACGGGACATGAGCGGGGAAAGAAGGGAGACATGGGTCATGAGCGGGGGGTGGGGGGGGAAAGAAGGGAGACATGGGGCATGATCGGGGATGTGGGGGAAAGAAGGGAGACACGGGGCATGAGTGGGAGGTGCGGGGGAAAGAAGGGAGACACGGGCATGAGCGGGGATGGGGGAAAGAAGGGAGACACAGGGCATGAGCGAGGGTGGGGGGAAAGAAGGGAGACACGGGTCATGAGCGGGGGGTGGGGGAAAGAAGGAAGACACGATGCATGAGCGGGGGATGGGGGAAAGAAGGGAGATACAGGGCATGAGCGGGGGTGGGGGGAAAGAAGGGAGACATGGGGCAAGGGGTCAGGGGGAAAGAAGGGAGACACGGGGCATGAGCGGGGGGTTGGGGTGGAAGAAGGGAGACACGGGGCATGAGCGGGGAAAGGAAGGGAGACACAGGGCATGAGCGGGGTGTGGGGGGAAATAAGGGAGAATCTGGGCATGAGCGGGGGGTCGGGGGGAAGAAGGGAGACACGGGACATGAGCGGGGGAAAGAAGGGAGACATGGGTCATGAGCGGGGGGTGGGGGGAAGAAGGGAGTCACAGGGCATGAGCGGGGGTGGGGGGGAAAGAAGGGAGACACGGGGCATGAGTGGGGGTGGGGGGAAGAAGGGAGACACGGGGCATGAGCGGGGAAAAGAAGGGAGACACAGGGCATGAGCGGGGTGTGGGGGGAAATAAGGGAGAATCTGGGCATGAGCGGGGGGTCGGGGGGAAGAAGGGAGACACGGGACATGAGCGGGGGAAAGAAGGGAGACATGGGTCATGAGCGGGGGGTGGGGGGAAGAAGGGAGTCACAGGGCATGAGCGGGGGTGGGGGGGAAAGAAGGGAGATACAGGGCACAACGGGGGTGGGGGGAAAGAAGGGAGACATGGGGCATGAGCGGGGGGTGGGGGGAAAGAAGGGAGGCACAGGGCATGAGCGGAGGGTGGGGGAGAAAGAAGGGAGACACGGGGCATGAGCGGGGTGGGGGAAAGAAGGGAGACATGGGGCATGAGCAAAGGGAGACACGGGGCATGAGCGGGGGGCTGGGGGAAGAAGGAAGACACGGGGCATGAGTGGGGGTGGAGGGGGGAAAGAAGGGAGACACGGGGCATGAGCGGGGGGTGGGGAGGGTAAAGAAGGGAGACACAGGGCATGAGCGTGGGGTGGGGGAAGAAGGGAGACACGGGTCATGAGCGGGGGGTGGGGGGGAAAGAAGGGAGACACGGGGCATGAGTGGGGGGTGGGGGAAACCAGGGAGACAAAGGGCATGAGCGGGGTGGGGGGGAAAGAAGGGAGACATGGGGCATGAGCGGGGGGTGAGGGGGAAAGAAGGGAGACACGGGGCATGATCAGGGGTGGGGGGAAAGAAGGGAGACACGGGCCATAAGTGGGGGGTGCGGGGGAAAGAAGGGAGACACAGGGCATGAGCGGGGGGTGGGGGGAAAGAAGGGAGACACAGGGCATGAGCGGGGGTGGGGGGGAAAGAAGGGAGACACGGGTCATGAGCAGGGGGTGGGGGGAAAGAAGGGAGACACGGGGCATGAGCGGGGGGTGGGGTGGAAAGAAAGGAGACACGTGGCATGAGCTGGGGTGGGGGGGTGAAAGAAGGGAGACACGGGGAATGAGCATGGAGTGGGGGGAGAAGGGAGACACGGGGCATGAGCGGGGCAAAGAAGGGAGACACGGGGCATGAGCGGAGGGTGCGGGGGAAAGAAGGGAGACACAGGGCATGAGCGGGGTGTGGGGGGAAATAAGGGAGAATCTGGGCATGAGCGGGGGGTCGGGGGGAAAGAAGGGAGACACGGGGCATGAGCGTGGGTGGGGATTGAAAGAAGGGAGACACGGGGCATGAGCGGGGGGTGGGGGGGAAAGAAGTGAGACATGGGGCATGATCGGGGGATGTGGGGGAAAGAAGGGAGACACGGGGCATGAGTGGGGGATGGGGGAAAGAAGGGAGACACAGGGCATGAGCGGGGGTGGGGGGAAAGAAGGGAGACACGGGTCATGAGCGGGGGGTGGGGGAAAGAAGGAAGACACGATGCATGAGCGGGGGATGGGGGAAAGAAGGGAGACACAGGGCATGAGCGGGGGTGGGGTGAAAGAAGGGAGACATGGGGCAGGGGGTCGGGGGGAAAGAAGGGAGACACGGGGCATGAGCGGGGGTTGGGGTGGAAGAAGGAGACACGGGGCATGAGTGAGGGGTGCAGGGAAAAGAAGGGAGACACAGGGCATGAGCAGGAGTGGGGTGAAAGAAGGGAGACAGAGGGCATGAGCGGGGGTGGGGTGGAAAGAAGGGAGACACGGGGCATGAGCAGGGGCTTGGGGGAAGAAGGGAGACACGGGGCATGAGTGAGGGGTGCGGGGAAAAGAAGGGAGACACGGGGCATGAGCGGGGGTGGAGGGGAAAGAAGGGAGACATGGGTCATGAGCGGGGGGAAAGAAGGGAGTCACAGGGCATGAGCGTGGGTGGGGGGAAAGAAGGGAGATACCGGGCACAACGGGGGTGGGGGGAAAGAAGGGAGACATGGGGCATGAGCGGGGGGTGGGGGGAAAGAAGGGAGGCACAGGGCATGAGCGGAGGGTGGGGGAGAAAGAAGGGAGACACGGGGCATGAGCAGGGTGGGGGGAAAGAAGGGAGACATGGGGCATGAGCAAAGGGAGACACGGGGCATGAGCGGGGGGCTGGGGGAAGAAGGGAGACACGGGGCATGAGTGGGGGTAGAGGGGGGAAAGAAGGGAGACACGGGGCATGAGCGGGGGGTGGGGAGGGTAAAGAAGGGAGACACAGGGCATGCGCGGGGGTGGGGGAAAAAGGGAGACATAGGGCATGAGCGTGGGGTGGGGGGAAGAAGGGAGACACGGGGCATGAGCGGGGGGTGGGGGGGAAAGAAGGTAGACACGGGGCATGAGCAGGGGGTGGGGGGGAAAGAAAAAGGGAGACACGGGGCATGAGTGGGGGTGGGGGAAGAAGGGAGACACGGGGCATGAGCGGGGGAAAGAAGGGAGACACAGGGCATGAGCGGGGTGTGGGGGGAAATAAGGGAGAATCTGGGCATGAGCGGGGGGTCGGGGGGAAGAAGGGAGACACGGGGCATGAGCGGGGGAAAGAAGGGAGTCATGGGTCATGAGCGGGGGGTGGGTGGAAGAAGGGAGTCACAGGGCATGAGCGGGGGGTGGGGGGGAAAGAAGGGAGATACAGGGCACAACGGGGGTGGGGGGAAAGAAGGGAGACATGGGGCATGAGCGGGGGGTGGGGGGAAAGAAGGGAGGCACAGGGCATGAGCGGAGGGTGGGGGAGAAAGAAGGGAGACACGGGGCATGATCGGGGTGGGGGGGAAGAAGGGAGACATGGGGCATGAGCAAAGGGAGACACGGGGCATGAGCGGGGGGCTGGGGGAAGAAGGAAGACACGGGGCATGAGTGGGGGTGGAGGGCGGAAAGAAGGGAGACACGGGGCATGAGCGGGGGTGGGGAGGGTAAAGAAGGGAGACACAGGGCATGCGCGGGGGGTGGGGGGAAAAAAGGGAGACACAGGGCATGAGCGTGGGGTGGGGGGAAGAAGGGAGACACGGGGCATGAGCGGGGGGTGGGGGGGAAAGATGGTAGACACGGGGCATGAGCAGGGGGTGGGGGGGAAAGAAAAAGGGAGACACGGGGCATGAGTGGGGGGTGGGGGGAAGAAGGGAGACACGGGGCATGAGTGGGGGAAAGAAGGGAGACACAGGGCATGAGCGGGGTGTGGGGGGAAATAAGGGAGAATCTGGGCATGAGCGGGGGGTCGGGGGAAGAAGGGAGACACGGGGCATGAGTGTGGGTGGGGGGAAAGAAGGGAGACATGGGGCATGAGTGGGGTGTGGGGGGAAAGAAGGGAGACATGGGGCATGATCGGTGGTGGGGGGAAAGAAGGGAGACACGGGGCATGAGTGGGGGGAGCGGGGGAAAGAAGGGAGACACGGGGCATGAGCGGGGGGTGGGGGGAAAGAAGGGAGACACAGGGCATGAGCGGGGGTGGGGGGAAAGAAGGGAGACACGGGGCATGAGCGGGGGTTGGGGTGGAAAGAAGGGAGACACGGGGCATGAGCGGGGGTGGGAGAAGTGAGACACGGGGCATGAGCGGGGGAAAGAAGGGAGACAAAGGGCATGAGCGGAGGGTGCAGGGGAAAGAAGGGAGACACAGGGCATGAGCAGGGTGTGGGGGGAAATAAGGGAGAATCTAGGCATGAGCGGGGGGTCGGGGGGGAAATAAGGGAGATACGAGGAATGAGCGTGGGTGGGGGGGGAAAGAAGGGAGACACGGGGCATGAGTGGGGGGTGGGGGGGAAAGAAGGGAGACATGGGGCATGAGTGGGGGGTGCGGGGGAGAGAAGGGAGACACAGGGCATGAGCGGGGGGTAGGGGGAAAGAAGGGAGACACAGGGCATGAGCAGGGGTGGGGGGAAAGAAGGGAGACAGGGGTCATGAGCGGGGGGTGGCGGGGAAAGAAGGGAGACACGGGGCATGAGCAGGGGGTGGGGGAGAAATAAAGGAGACACAGAGCATGAGCGGGGGGTGAGGGTGAAAGAAGGGAGACACGGGGCATGATCGGGGGTGGGGGGAAAGAAGGGAGACACAGGGCATGAGTGGGGGTGGGGGGGAAAGAAGGGAGACAAGGGTCATGAGCGGGGGGTGGGGGGGGGAAAGAAGGGAGACATGGGGTATGAGCGGGGGGTGGGGTAAAGAAGGGAGACACAGGGCATGAGCGGGGTGGGGGGGAAAGAAGGGAGACATGGGGCATGAGCGGGGGGTGAGGGGGAAAGAAGGGAGACACTGGGCATGATCGGGGGTGGGGGGAAAGAAGGGAGACACGGGCCATGAGTGGGAGGTACGGGGAAAAGAAGGGAGACACGGGGCATGAGCGGGGAGTGGGGGGAAATAAAGGAGACACAGGGCATGAGCAGGGGGTGACGGGGAAAGAAGGGAGACACGGGGCATGATCGGGGGTGGGGGGAAAGAAGGGAGACACAGGGCATGAGCGGGGGTGGGGGGAAAGAACGGAGACACGGGTCATGAGCGGGGGGTGGGGGGAAAAGAAGGGAGACATGGGGCATGAGCGGGGGGTGGGGGAAAGAAGGGACAAACACGGCATGAGCGGGGTGGGGGGAAAGAAGGGAGACATGGGGCATGAGCGGAGGGGTGAGGGGGAAAGAAGGGAGACACGGGGCATGACCGGAGGTGGGGGGAAAGAAGGGAGACACGGGCCATGAGTGGGGGGTGCCGGGGAAAGAAGGGAGACAAGGGGGTGAGCTGGGGGTGGGGGGAAAGAAGCGAGACACAGGGCATGAGCGGCGGTTGGGGGGAAAGAAGGGAGACAAAGGTCATGAGCGGGGGTGGGGGGAAAGAAGGGAGACACGGGGCATGAGCGGGGGGTGGGGTGGAAAGAAGGGAGACACGTGGCATGAGCTGGGGTGGGGGGGTGAAAGAAGGGAGACACGGGGCATGAGCATGGGGTGGGGGGAGAAGGGAGACAAGGGGCATGAGCGGGGAAAGAAGGGAGACATGGGGCATGAGCGGAGGGTGAGGGGGAAAGAAGGGAGACACAGGGCATGAGTGGGGTGTGGGGGGAAATAAGGAAGAATCTGGGCATGAGCGGGGGGTCGGGGGGAAAGAAGGGAGACACGGGGCATGAGCATGGGTGGGGATTGAAAGAAGGGAGACACGGGGAATGAGCGGGGGGTGGAGGGGAAAGAAGTGAGACTTGGGGCATGATCGGGGGATGGGGGAAAGAAGGGAAACACGGGGCATGAGTGGGAGGTGCAGGGGAAAGAAGGAAGACACGGGGCATGAGCGGGGGATGGGGGAAAGAAGGGAGACACAGGGCATGAGCGGGGGTGGGGGGAAAGAAGGGAGACACAGGGCATGAGCGGGGGGTGGGGGGGAAAGAAGGTAGACACGGGGCATGAGCAGGGGGTGGGGGGGAAAGAAAAAGGGAGACACGGGGCATGAGTGGGGGTGGGAGGAAGAAGGGAGACACGGGGCATGAGCGGGGGAAAGAAGGGAGACACAGGGCATGAGCGGGGTGTGGGGGGAAATAAGGGAGAATCTGGGCATGAGCGGGGGGTCGGGGGGAAGAAGGGAGACACGGGGCATGAGCGGGGGAAAGAAGGGAGACATGGGTCATGAGCGGGGGTGGGGGGAAGAAGGGAGTCACAGGGCATGAGCGGGGGGTGGGGGGAAAGAAGGGAGATACAGGGCACAAAGGGGGTGGGGGGAAAGAAGGGAGACATGGGGCATCAGCGGGGGGTGGGGGGAAAGAAGGGAGGCACAGGGCATGAGCGGAGGGTGGGGGAGAAAGAAGGGAGACACGGGGCATGAGCGGGGTGGGGGGAAAGAAGGGAGACATGGGGCATGAGCAAATGGAGACACGGGGCATGAGCGGGGGGCTGGGGGAAGAAGGGAGACACGGGGCATGAGTGGGGGTGGAGGGGGGAAAGAAGGGAGACACGGGGCATGAGCGGGGGTGGGGAGGGAAAGAAGGGAGACACGGGGCATGAGCAGGGGTGGGGGGGCAGGAAGGGAGACACGGGGCATGAGCGGGGTGGGGGGAAAAATGGGAGATATGGGACATGAGCGGGGGGTGGGGGCAAAGGAAAGGAGACAAAGGGCATGAGCGGGGGTTCAGGGGAAAGAAGGGAGACACGGGGCATGAGCGGGGGGAAGAAGGGAGACACGGGGCATGAGCGGGGGGTGGGGGAGAAAGAAGGGAGACACAGGGCATGAGCTGGGGGTGGGGGGAAAAATGGGAGACATGGGGCATGAGCGGGGGGTGGGGGGAAAGAAGGGAATTGCGGGGCATGAGCAGGAGGTGGGGGGAAGAAGGGAGACACGGGCATGAGCGGGGGGTGGAGAGGGAAAGAAGGGAGACACGGGGCATGAGCGGGGTGGGGGGGCAGGAAGGGAGACACGGGGCATGAGCAGGGGGTGGGGGGAAGAAGGGAGACACGGGTCATGAGCGGGGGATGGGGGGAGAAGGGAGACACGGGGCATGAGCGGGGAGTTGGGGGCGGAAGAAGGGAGACATGGGGCATGAGCGGGGGGTGGGGGGAAAGAAGGGAGACACGGGCATGAGCGGGGGTGGGAGGGTAAAGAAGGGAGACAGGGGGCATGAGCGGGGGTGGGGTGTGAAAGAAGGGAGACACGGGGCATGAGTGGGGGGTGGGGGAACAGGGCAGACACAGGGCATGAGCGGGGGGGAAAAGGAGAGAGACACGGGTCATGATTGGGGGGTGGGGGAACAGGAGTGAGACACGGGGCATGAGCAGGAGTGGGGAGGAAAGGGGAGGAACGGGGCATGAGCGGGGAGTGGGGGGGACGCGAGGGAGTGACGGGGCATGAGCGGGGGTGGGGGGAACAGGGGAGAAACGGGGCATGAGCGGGGGGTGGGGGGAAAAGGAGGGAGACACGGGGCATGAGCGGGGGGTGGGGTGAACAGGGGAGAGACAGAGGGCATGAGCGGGGGTGAGGAGGGAACAGGAGGGAGACACGGGGCATGATGAGCGGGGGGTGGGGGAACAGGGGCGAGACACGGGGCATGAGCGGGGGTGGGGGAACAGGGCAGACACGGGACATGATCGGGGTGGGGGGTAACATGAGGGAGACACGGGGCATGAGCGTGGTGGAGGAACACGAAGGAGTCAAGGGGCATGAGCGGGGCGTGGGTGCACAGGAGCATGAGCGGGGGGTCGGGGGAACAGGGCAGACACGGGGCATGAGCGGGGGTGGGTGGTAGCACGAGGGAGACACGGGCATGAGCAGGGGGTGGGGGGTACAGGAGGGAGACACGGGGCATGAGCAGGGTGTGGGGGGAACAGGGCAGGCACGGGGCATGAGCCGAGGGGTGGGGGGAGAGAAGGGATACACAGGGCATGAGCGGCGGGTGTGGGGGAACAGTGGAGACACTGGGCATGAGCCGGGGGTGGGGGGAAAAGGAGGGAGACAGACACCTGGCATGAGCAGGGGGTGGGGAGACAAGGAAGGAGACAGACACGGAGCATGAGCGGGGGGTGGGGGACAGGAGGGAGACACGGGGCATGAGCAGAGGGTGGGGGGTACAGGAGGGTAACACGGGGCATGACCGGGGGATGGGCGTACAGGAGGAAGACACGGGGCATGAGCAGGGGGTGGGGGTACAGGAGAAAGACACGGGGCATGAGCGGGGGGTGGGGGGTACAGGAGGGAGACACAGGGAATGAGCGGGGGTGCGGGGAACAGGGCAGACACAGGGCTATGAGCGGGGGGTGGGGGGAAAAGAAGGGAAACACGGGACATTAGCGGGGGTGGGGGGAAAAGAAGGGAAACACGGGGCATGAGTGGGGGTGGGGGAGAAGAAGGGAGACACGGTGCATGAGCGGGGGGTGGGGAGGGAACGAAGGAGACACGGGGCATGAGCGGGGGTTGGAAGGCAGGAAGGGAGACACGGGGTATGAGCGGGGGAAAGAAGGGAGACAAGGGGCATGAGCCGGTTGTGGGGGGGAAGAAGGGAGACACAGGGCATGAGCGGGGTGTGGGGGGGAAAAAGGGAGACACAGGGCATGAGGAGGGGGTGGTGGGGGAAAGAAGGGAGACACGGGGCATGAGCGGGGGGTCAGGGGGGAAGAAGGGAGACACGGGGCATGAGCGTGGGTGGGGGGAAAGAAGGGAGACATGGGGCATGAGTGGGGTGTGGGGGGAAAGAAGGGAGACATGGGGCATGATCGGGGGGTGGGGGGAAAGAAGGGAGACACGGGGCATGAGTGGGGGGTGCAGTGGAAAGAAGGGAGACACGGGGCATGAGCGGGGGGTGGGGGAAAGAATGGAGACACAGGGCATGAGCGGGGGTGGGGGGGAAAGAAGGGAGACACGGGTCATGAGCGGGGGGTGGGGGAAAGAAGGGAGACACGGGGCATGAGCGGGGGTTGGGGTGGAAAGAAGGGAGACACGGGGCATGAGCTGGGGTGAGAAAAGGGAGACACGGGGCATGAGCGGGGGAAAGAAGGGAGACACGGGGCATGAGTGGAGGGTGCAGGGGAAAGAAGGGAGACACAGGGCATGAGCAGGGTGTGGGGGGAAATAAGGGAGAATCTGGGCATGAGCGGGGGGTCGGGGGGGAAATAAGGGAGACACGGGGCATGAGTGTGGGTGGGGGAAAGAAGGGAGACACGGGGCATGAGTGGGGGTGGGGGGGAAAGAAGGGAGACATGGGGCATGATCGGTGGTGGGGGGGAAAGAAGGGAGACACGGGGCATGAGTGGAGGGTGCGGGGGAAAGAAGGGAGACACGGGGCATGAGCGGGGGGTGGGGGGAAAGAAGGGAGACACAGGGCTTGAGCAGGGGTGGGGGGGAAAGAAGGGAGACACGGGTCATGAGCGGGGGTGGGGGGAAAGAAGGGAGACACGGGGCATGAGTGGGGGGTGGGGGGGAAAGAAAGGAGACACAGGGCATGAGCGGGGTGTGAGGGGGAAAGAAGGGAGACACGGGGCATGATCGGGGGTGGGGGGAAAGAAGGGAGACACAGGGCATGAGCGGGGATGGGGGGGAAAGAAGGGAGACACGGGTCATGAGCGGGGGGTGGGGGGGAAAGAAGGGAGACACAGGGCATGAGTGGGGGGTGGGGGAAAGAAGGGAGACACAGGGCATGAGCGGGGTGGGGGGAAAGAAGGGAGACATGGGGCATGAGCGGAGGGTTGAGGGGGAAAGAAGGGAGACACGGGGCATGACGGGGGTGGGGGGAAAGAAGGGAGACACGGGGCATGAGCGGGGGGTGGGGTGGAAAGAAGGGAGACACGTGGCATGAGCTGGGGTGGGGGGGTGAAAGAAGGGAGACACGGAGCATGAGCATGGAGTGGGGGGGAGAAGGGAGACAAGGGGCATGAGCGGGGGAAAGAAGGGAGACACGGGGCATGAGCGGAGGGTGTGGGGGAAAGAAGGGAGACACAGGGCATGAGCGGGGTGTGGGGGGAAATAAGGGAGAATCTGGGCATGAGCGGGGGGTCGGGGGAAAGAAGGGAGACACGGGGCATGAGCGTGGGTGGGGATTGAAAGAAGGGAGACACGGGGCATGAGTGGGAGGTGCGGGGGAAAGAAGGAAGACACGGGGCATGAGCGGGGGATGGGGAAAGAAGGGAGACACAGGGCATGAGCGGGGGTGGGGGGAAAGAAGGGAGACACAGGTCATGAGCGGGGGGTGGGGGGAAAGAAGGGAGACATGGGGCATGAACGGGGGGTGGGGAGGAAAGAAGGGAGACACAGGGCATGAGCGGGGGTGGGGGGAAAGAAGGGAGACATGGGGCATGAGCAGCGGGTGGGGGGAAAGAAGGGAGACACAGGGCATAAGCGGGGGGTTGGGGTGGAAGAAGGAGACACGGGGCATGAGTGAGGGGTGCAGGGAAAAGAAGGGAGACACAGGGCATGAGCAGGAGTGGGGGGAAAGAAGGGAGACAGAGGGCATGAGCGGGGGTGGGGTGGAAGGAAGGGAGACACGGGGCATGAGCGGGGGGTTGGGGGGAAGAAGGGAGACACGGGGCAAGAGTGAGGGGTGCGGGGAAAAGAAGGGAGACACGCGGCATGAGCGGGGGGTGAGGGGGAAAGAAGTGAGACACGGAGCATGATCGGGGTGGGGGGAAAGAAGGGAGACACAGGGCATGAGCGGGGGTGGGAGGGAAAGAAGGGAGACACGGGTCATGAGCGGGGGGTGGGGGAGAAAGAAGGGAGACACGGGGCATGAGTGGGGGCTGGGGGAAAGAAGGGAGACACAGGGCATGAGCGGGGTGGGGGGAAAGAAGGGAGACATGGGGCATGAGCGGGGGGTGAGGGGGAAAGAAGGGAGACACGGGGCATGATCGGGGTGGGGGGAAAGAAGGAAGACACAGGGCATGAGCGGGGGTGGAGGGGAAAGAAGGGAGACACTGGTCATGAGCGGGGGGTGCCGGGGAAAGAAGGGAGACACAAGGCATGAGCGGGGGTGGGGGGAAAGAAGGGAGACACGGGTCATGAGCTGGGAGTGGGGGGAAAGAAGGGAGACACGGGGCATGAGCGGGGGGTGGGGTGGAAAGAAGGGAGACACGTGGCATGAGCTGGGGTGGGGGGTGAAAGAAGGGAGACACGGGGCATGAGCATGGGGTGGTGGGGAGAAGGGAGACACGGGGCATGAGCGGGGGAAAGAAGCGAGACACAGGGCATGAGCGGAGGGTGCGGGGGAAAGAAGGGAGACACAGGGCATGAGCGGGGTGTGGGGGGAAATAAGGGAGAATTGGGCATGAGCGGGGGCTCGGGGGGAAAGAAGGGAGACACGGGGCATGAGCGTGGGTGGGGATTGAAAGAAGGGAGACACGGGGCATGAGCGGGGGGTGGGGGGAAAGAAGGGAGACATGGGGCATGAGCGGGGGGTTGGGGTGGAAGAAGGGAGACACAGGGCATGAGCGGGGTCTGGGGGGAAATAAGGGAGAATCTGGGCATGAGCGGGGGGTCGGGGGGAAAGAAGGGAGACACGGGGCATGAGCGTGGGTGGGGATTGAAAGAAGGGAGACACGGGTCATGAGCGGGGGGTGGGGGAAAGAAGGGAGACACGGGGCATGAGTGAGGGGTGCAGGGAAAAGAAGGGAGACACAGGGCATGAGCAGGAGTGGGGGGAATGAAGGGAGACAGTGGGCATGAGCGGGGGTGGGGTGGAAAGAACGGAGACATGGGGCATGAGCGGGGGGTTGGCGGGAAGAAGGGAGACATGGGGCAAGAGTGAGGGGTGCTGGGAAAAGAAGGGAGACACGCGGTATGAGCGGGGGGTGAGGGGGAAAGAAGTGAGACACGGGGCATGATCGGGGGTGCGGGGAAAGAAGGGAGACACAGGGCATGAGCGGGGGTGGGAGGGAAAGAAGGGAGACACGGGTCATGAGCGGGGGGTGGGGGGGAAAGAAGGGAGACACGGGGCATAAGTGGGGGGTGGGGGAAACCAGGGAGACACAGGGCATGAGCGGGGTGGGGGGGAAAGAAGGGAGACATGGGGCATGAGCGGGGGGTGAGGGGGAAAGAAGGGAGACACGGGGCATGATCGGGGGTGGGGGGAAAGAAGGGAGACACGGGCCATAAGTGAGGGGTGCGGGGGAAAGAAGGGAGACACGGGGCATGAGCGGGGGGTGGGGGGAAAGAAGGGAGACACAGGGCATGAGCGGGGGTGGGGGGGAAAGAAGGGAGACACGGGTCATGAGCGGGGGGTGGGGGGAAAGAAGGGAGACACGGGGCATGAGCGGGGGGTGGGGTGGAAAGAAAGGAGACACGTGGCATGAGCTGGGGTGGGGGGGTGAAAGAAGGGAGACACGGGGAATGAGCATGGGGTGGGGGGAGAAGGGAGACACGGGGCATGAGCGGGGCAAAGAAGGGAGACACGGGGCATGAGCGGAGGGTGCGGGGGAAAGAAGGGAGACACAGGGCATGAGCAGGGTGTGGGGGGAAATAAGGGAGAATCTGGGCATGAGCGGGGGATCGGGGGGAAAGAAGGGAGACAGGTGGCATGAGCGTGGGTGGGGATTGAAAGAAGGGAGACACGGGGCATGAGCGGGGGTGGGGGAGAAAGAAGGGAGACATGGGGCATGATCGGGGGATGTGGGGGAAAGAAGGGAGACACGGGGCATGAGTGGGAGGTGCGGGGGAAAGAAGGGAGACACGGGCATGAGCGGGGGATGGGGGAAAGAAGGGAGACACAGGGCATGAGCGAGGGTGGGGGGAAAGAAGGGAGACACGGGTCATGAGCGGGGGGTGGGGGAAAGAAGGAAGACACGATGCATGAGCGGGGGATGGGGGAAAGAAGGGAGACACAGGGCATGAGCGGGGGTTGGGGGAAAGAAGGGAGACATGGGGCAGAGGGTCGGGGGGAAAGAAGGGAGACAGGGGGCATGAGCGGGGGGTTGGGGTGGAAGAAGGAGACACGGGGCATGAGTGAGGGGTGCAGGGAAAAGAAGGGAGACACAGGGCATGAGCAGGAGTGGGGTGAAAGAAGGGAGACAGAGGGCATGAGCGGGGGTGGGGTGGAAAGAAGGGAGACACGGGGCATGAGCAGGGGTTTGGGGGAAGAAGGGAGACACGGGGCATGAGTGAGGGGTGCGGGGAAAAGAAGGGAGACACGGGGCATGAGCGGGGGTGGAGGGGAAAGAAGGGAGACATGGGTCATGAGCGGGGGGAAAGAAGGGAGTCACAGGGCATGAGCGGGGGGTGGGGGGAAAGAAGGGAGATACCGGGCACAACGGGGGTGGGGGGAAAGAAGGGAGACATGGGGCATGAGCGGGGGGTGGGGGAAAGAAGGGAGGCACAGGGCATGAGCGGAGGGTGGGGGAGAAAGAAGGGAGACACGGGGCATGAGCGGGGTGGGGGAAAGAAGGGAGACATGGGGCATGAGCAAAGGGAGACACGGGGCATGAGCGGGGGGCTGGGGGAAGAAGGGAGACACGGGGCATGAGTGGGGGTGGAGGGGGGAAAGAAGGGAGACACGGGGCATGAGCGGGGGGTGGGGAGGGTAAAGAAGGGAGACACAGGGCATGCGCGGGGGGTGGGGGGAAAAAGGGAGACATAGGGCATGAGCGTGGGGTGGGGGAAGAAGGGAGACACGGGGCATGAGCGGGGGGTGGGGGGAAAGAAGGTAGACACGGGGCATGAGCAGGGGGTGGGGGGAAAGAAAAAGGGAGACAAGGGGCATGAGTGGGGGTGGGGGGAAGAAGGGAGACACGGGGCATGAGCGGGGGAAAGAAGGGAGACACAGGGCATGAGCGGGGTGTGGGGGGAAATAAGGGAGAATCTGGGCATGAGCGGGGGGTCAGGGGGAAGAAGGGAGGCACGGGGCATGAGCGGGGGAAAGAAGGGAGCCATGGGTCATGAGCGGGGGGTGGGGGGAAGAAGGGAGTCACAGGGCATGAGCGGGGGGTGGGGGGGAAAGAAGGGAGATACAGGGCACAACGGGGGTGGGGGGAAAGAAGGGAGACATGGGGCATGAGCGGGGGGTGGGGGGAAAGAAGGGAGGCACAGGGCATGAGCGGAGGGTGGGGGAGAAAGAAGGGAGACACGGGGCATGAGCGGGGTGGGGGGAAAGAAGGGAGACATGGGGCATGAGCAAAGGGAGACACGGGGCATGAGCGGGGGGCTGGGGGAAGAAGGAAGACACGGCATGAGTGGGGGTGGAGGGGGGAAAGAAGGGAGACACGGGGCATGAGCGGGGGGTGGGGAGGGTAAAGAAGGGAGACACAGGGCATGAGCGTGGGGTGGGGGGAAGAAGGGAGACACGGGTCATGAGTGGGGGGTGGGGGGGAAAGAAGGGAGACACGGGGCATGAGTGGGGGGTGGGGGAAACCAGGGAGACACAGGGCATGAGCGGGGTGGGGGGGAAAGAAGGGAGACATGGGGCATGAGCGGGGGGTGAGGGGGAAAGAAGGGAGACACGGGGCATGATCGGGGGTGGGGGGAAAGAAGGAAGACACGGGCCATAAGTGGGGGGTGCGGGGGAAAGAAGGGAGACACGGGGCATGAGCGGGGGGTGGGGGGAAAGAAGGGAGACACAGGGCATGAGCGGGGGTGGTGGGGAAAGAAGGGAGACACGGGTCATGAGCAGGGGGTGGGGGGAAAGAAGGGAGACACGGGGCATGAGCGGGGGGTGGGGTGGAAAGAAAGGAGACACGTGGCATGAGCTGGGGTGGGGGGGTGAAAGAAGGGAGACACGGGGAATGAGCATGGGGTGGGGGGAGAAGGGAGACACGGGGCATGAGCGGGGCAAAGAAGGGAGACACGGGGCATGAGCGGAGGGTGCGGGGGAAAGAAGGGAGACACAGGGCATGAGCGGGGTGTGGGGGGAAATAAGGGAGAATCTGGGCATGAGCGGGGGGTCGGGGGGAAAGAAGGGAGACACGGGGCATGAGCGTGGGTGGGGATTGAAAGAAGGGAGACACGGGGCATGAGCGGGGGTGGGGGGGAAAGAAGGGAGATATGGGGCATGATCGGGGGATGTGGGGAAAAGAAGGGAGACACGGGGCATGAGTGGGAGGTGCGGGGGAAAGAAGGGAGACACGGGGCATGAGCGGGGGATGGGGGAAAGAAGGGAGACACAGGGCATGAGCGGGGGTGGGGGGAAAGAAGGGAGACACGGGTCATGAGCGGGGGGTGGGGGAAAGAAGGTAGACACGATGCATGAGCGGGGGATGGGGGAAAGAAGGGAGACACAGGGCATGAGCGGGGGTGGGGGAAAGAAGGGTTACATGGGGCAGGGGGTCGGGGGGAAAGAAGGGAGACACGGGGCATGAGCGGGGGATGGGGGAAAGAAGGGAGACACAGGGCATGAGCGGGGGTGGGGGGAAAGAAGGGAGACACGGGTCATGAGCGGGGGGTGGGGGAAAGAAGGTAGACACGATGCATGAGCGGGGGATGGGGGAAAGAAGGAGACACGGGGCATGAGTGAGGGGTGCAGGGAAAAGAAGGGAGACACAGGGCATGAGCAGGAGTGGGGTGAAAGAAGGGAGACAGAGGGCATGAGCGGGGGTGGGGTGGAAAGAAGGGAGACACGGGGCATGAGCAGGGGTTTGGGGGGAAGAAGGGAGACACGGGGCATGAGTGAGGGGTGCGGGGAAAAGAAGGGAGACACGGGGCATGAGCGGGGGTGGAGGGGAAAGAAGGGAGACATGGGTCATGAGCGGGGGGATGGAAGGGAGTCACAGGGCATGAGCGGGGGGTGGGGGGAAAGAAGGGAGATACCGGGCACAACGGGGGTGGGGGGAAAGAAGGGAGACATGGGGCATGAGCGGTTGGTGGGGGGAAAGAAGGGAGGCACAGGGCATGAGCGGAGGGTGGGGGAAAGAAGGGAGACATGGGGCATGAGCAAAGGGAGACACGGGGCATGAGCGGGGGGCTGGGGGAAGAAGGGAGACACGGGGCATGAGTGGGGGTGGAGGGGGGAAAGAAGGGAGACACGGGGCATGAGCGGGGGGTGGGGAGGGTAAAGAAGGGAGACACAGGGCATGCGCGGGGGGTGGGGGGAAAAAGGGAGACATAGGGCATGAGCGTGGGGTGGGGGGAAGAAGGGAGACACGGGGCATGAGCGGGGGGTGGGGGGGAAAGAAGGTAGACACGGGGCATGAGCAGGGGGTGGGCGGGAAAGAAAAAGGGAGACACGGGGCATGAGTGGGGGTGGGGGAAGAAGGGAGACACGGGGCATGAGCGGGGGAAAGAAGGGAGACACAGGGCATGAGCGGGGTGTGGGGGGAAATAAGGGAGAATCTGGGCATGAGCGGGGGGTCGGGGGGAAGAAGGGAGACACGGGGCATGAGCGGGGGAAAGAAGGGAGACATGGGTCATGAGCGGGGGGTGGGTGGAAGAAGGGTGTCACAGGGCATGAGCGGGGGGTGGGGGGGAAAGAAGGGAGATACAGGGCACAACGGGGGTTTGGGGAAAGAAGGGAGACATGGGGCATGAGCGGGGGGTGGGGGGAAAGAAGGGAGGCACAGGGCATGAGCGGAGGGTGGGGGAGAAAGAAGGGAGACACGGGGCATGAGCGGGGTGGGGGAGAGAAGGGAGACATGGGGCATGAGCAAAGGGAGACACGGGGCATGAGCGGGGGGCTGGGGGAAGAAGGAAGACACGGGGCATGAGTGGGGGTGGAGGGCGGAAAGAAGGGAGACACGGGGCATGAGCGGGGGGTGGGGAGGGTAAAGAAGGAAGACACAGGGCATGCGCGGGGGGTGGGGGGAAAAAAGGGAGACACAGGGCATGAGCGTGGGGTGGGGGGAAGAAGGGAGACACGGGGCATGAGCGGGGGGTGGGGGGGAAAGAAGGTAGACACGGGGCATGAGCAGAGGGTGGGGGGAAAGAAAAAGGGAGACACGGGGCATGAGTGGGGGGTGGGGGGAAGAAGGGAGACACGGGGCATGAGCGGGGGAAAGAAGGGAGACACAGGGCATGAGCGGGGTGTGGGGGGAAATAAGGGAGAATCTGAGCATGAGCGGGGGGTCGGGGAAGAAGGGAGACACGGGGCATGAGTGTGGGTGGGGGGAAAGAAGGGAGACAAGGGGCATGAGTGGGGTGTGGGGGGAAAGAAGGGAGACATGGGGCATGATCGGGGGGTGGGGGGAAAGAAGGGAGACACGGGGCATGAGTGGGGGGAGCGGGGGAAAGAAGGGAGACACGGGGCATGAGCGGGGGGTGGGGGGAAAGAAGGGAGACACAGGGCATGAGCGGGGGTGGGGGGGAAAGAAGGGAGACACGGGGCATGAGCGGGGGTTGGGGTGGAAAGAAGGGAGACACGGGGCATGAGCGGGGGTGGGAGAAGTGAGACACGGGGCATGAGCGGGGGAAAGAAGGGAGACAAAGGGCATGAGCGGAGGGTGCAGGGGAAAGAAGGGAGACACAGGGCATGAGCAGGGTGTGGGGGGAAATAAGGGAGAATCTAGGCATGAGCAGGGGGTCGGGGGGGAAATAAGGGAGATACGAGGCATGAGCGTGGGTGGGGGGGAAAGAAGGGAGACACGGGGCATGAGTGGGGGTGGGGGGGAAAGAAGGGAGACATGGGGCATGAGTGGGGGGTGCGGGGGAGAGAAGGGAGACACAGGGCATGAGCGGGGGGTGGGGGGAAAGAAGGGAGACACAGGGCATGAGCAGGGGTGGGGGGAAAGAAGGGAGACATGGGTCATGAGCGGGGGGTGGCGGGGAAAGAAGGGAGACACGGGGCATGAGCAGGGGGTGGGGGAGGAATAAAGGAGACACAGAGCATGAGCGGGGGGTGAGGGTGTAAGAAGGGAGACACGGGGCATGATCGGGGGTGGGGGGAAAGAAGGGAGACACAGGGCATGAGTGGGGGTGGGGGGGAAAGAAGGGAGACAAGGGTCATGAGCGGGGGGTGGGGGGAAAGAAGGGAGACATGGGGCATGAGCGGGGGGTGGGGGAAAGAAGGGAGACACAGGGCATGAGCGGGATGGGGGGAAAGAAGGGAGACATGGGGCATGAGCGGGGGGTGAGGGGGAAAGAAGGGAGACACGGGGCATGATCGGGGGTGGGGGGAAAGAAGGGAGACACAGGGCATGAGCGGGGGTGGGGGGAAAGAACGGAGACACGGGTCATGAGCGGGGGGTGGGGGGAAAAGAAGGGAGACATGGGGCATGAGCGGGGGGTGGGGGAAAGAAGGGAGAAACACGGCATGAGCGGGGTGGGGGGAAAGAAGGGAGACACGGGCCATGAGTGGGGGGTGCCGGGGAAAGAAGGGAGACACGGGGCGTGAGCTGGGGGTGGGGGGAAAGAAGCGAGACACAGGGCATGAGCGGGGGTGGGGGGGAAAGAAGGGAGACAAAGGTCATGAGCGGGGGTGGGGGGAAAGAAGGGAGACACGGGGCATGAGCGGGGGGTGGGGTGGAAAGAAGGGAGACACGTGGCATGAGCTGGGGTGGGGGGGTGAAAGAAGGGAGACACGGGGCATGAGCATGGGGTGGGGGGGAGAAGGGAGACACGGGGCATGAGCGGGGGAAAGAAGGGAGACATGGGGCATGAGCGGAGGGTGAGGGGGAAAGAAGGGAGACACAGGGCATGAGTGGGGTGTGGGGGGAAATAAGGGAGAATCTGGGCATGAGCGGGGGGTCGGGGGGAAAGAAGGGAGACACGGGGCATGAGCATGGGTGGGGATTGAAAGAAGGGAGACACGGGGAATGAGCGGGGGGTGGAGGGGAAAGAAGTGAGACTTGGGGCATGATCGGGGGATGGGGGAAAGAAGGGAAACACGGGGCATGAGTGGGAGGTGCAGGAGAAAGAAGGAAGACACGGGGCATGAGCGGGGGATGGGGGAAAGAAGGGAGACACAGGGCATGAGCGGGGGTGGGGGGAAAGAAGGGAGACACGGGGCATGAGCGGGGGGTGGGGGGGAAAGAAGGTAGACACGGGGCATGAGCAGGGGGTGGGGGGGAAAGAAAAAGGGAGACACGGGGCATGAGTGGGGGTGGGAGGAAGAAGGGAGACATGTTGCATGAGCGGGGGAAAGAAGGGAGACACAGGGCATGAGCGGGGTGTGGGGGGAAATAAGGGAGAATCTGGGCATTAGCGGGGGGTCGGGGGGAAGAAGGGAGACACGGGGCATGAGCGGGGGAAAGAAGGGAGACATGGGTCATGAGCGGGGGGTGGGGGGAAGAAGGGAGTCACAGGGCATGAGCGGGGGGTGGGGGGGAAAGAAGGGAGATACAGGGCACAAAGGGGGTGGGGGGAAAGAAGGGAGACATGGGGCATGAGCGGGGGGTGGGGGGAAAGAAGGGAGGCACAGGCCATGAGCGGAGGGTGGGGGAGAAAGAAGGGAGACATGGGGCATGAGCGGGGTGGGGGGAAAGAAGGGAGACATGGGGCATGAGCAAAGGGAGACACGGGGCATGAGCGGGGGGCTGGGGGAAGAAGGGAGACACGGGGCATGAGTGGGGTGGAGGGGGGAAAGAAGGGAGACACGGGGCATGAGCGGGGGGTGGGGAGGGTAAAGAAGGGAGACACAGGGCATGCGCGGGGGGTGGGGGGAAAAAAGGGAGACACAGGGCATGAGCGTGGGGTGGGGGAAGAAGGGAGACACGGGGCATGAGCGGGGGGTGGGGGGGAAAGAAGGTAGACACGGGGCATGAGCAGGGGGTGGGGGGAAAGAAAAAGGGAGACACGGGGCATGAGTGGGGGGTGGGGGGAAGAAGGGAGACACGGGGCATGAGCGGGGGAAAGAAGGGAGACACAGGGCATGAGCAGGGTGTGGGGGGAAATAAGGGAGAATCTGGGCATGAGCGGGGGGTCGGGGGAAGAAGGGAGACACGGGGCATGAGTGTGGGTGGGGGGAAAGAAGGGAGACATGGGGCATGAGTGGGGTGTGGGGGGAAAGAAGGGAGACATGGGGCATGATCGGGGGGTGGGGGGAAAGAAGGGAGACACGGGGCATGAGTGGGGGGTGGGGGGAAGAAGGGAGACACGGGGCATGAGCGGAGGGTGCAGGGGAAAGAAGGGAGATACAGGGCATGAGCAGGGTGTGGGGGGAAATAAGGGAGAATCTGGGCATGAGCGGGGGGTCGGGGGGGGAAATAAGGGAGACACGAGGCATGAGCGTGGGTGGGGGGGAAAGAAGGGAGACACGGGGTATGATCGGGGGGTGGGGGGAAAGAAGGGAGACATGGGGCATGAGTGGGGTGTCGGGGGAAAGAAGGGAGACATGGGGCATGATCGGGGGTGGGGGGAAAGAAGGGAGACACGGGGCATGAGTGGGGGGAGCGGGGGAAAGAAGGGAGACACGGGGCATGAGCGGGGGGTGGGGGGAAAGAAGGGAGACACAGGGCATGAGCGGGGGTGGGGGGAAAGAAGGGAGACACGGGTCATGAGCGGGGGGTGGGGGGAAGAAGGGAGACACGGGGCATGAGCGGAGGGTGCAGGGGAAAGAAGGGAGACACAGGGCATGAGCAGGGTGTGGGGGGAAATAAGGGAGAATCTGGGCATGAGCGGGGGGTCGGGGGGGAAATAAGGGAGACACGAGGCATGAGCGTGGGTGGGGGGGAAAGAAGGGAGACACGGGGCATGAGTGGGGGGTGGGGGGAAAAAAGGGAGACATGGGGCATGAGTGGGGGGTGCGGGGGAGAGAAGGGAGACACAGGGCATGAGCGGGGGGTGGGGGGAAAGAAGGGAGACACGGGGCATGATCGGGGGTGGGGGTAAAGAAGGGAGACACAGGGCATGAGTGGGGGTGGGGGGGAAAGAAGGGAGACACGGGGCATGAGCGGGGGTGGGGAGGGTAAAGAAGGGAGACACAGGGCATGCGCGGGGGGTGGGGGGAAAAAAGGGAGACACAGGGCATGAGCGTGGGGTGGGGGAAGAAGGGAGACACGGGGCATGAGCGGGGGGTGGGGGGGGTAAAGAAGGGAGACACAGGGCATGCGTGGGGGGTGGGGGAAAAAAAGGGAGACACAGGGCATGAGCGTGGGGTGGGGGAAGAAGGGAGACACGGGGCATGAGCAGGGGGTGGGGGGAAAGAAAAAGGGAGACACGGGGCATGAGTGGGGGGTGGGGGGAATAATGGAGACACGGGGCATGAGCGGGGGAAAGAAGGGAGACACAGGGCATGAGGAGGGTGTGGGGGGAAATAAGGGAGAATCTGGGCATGAGCGGGGGGTCGGGGGAAGAAGGGAGACACGGGGCATGAGTGTGGGTGGGGGGAAAGAAGGGAGACATGGGGCATGAGTGGGGTGTGGGGGGAAAGAAGGGAGACATGGGGCATGATCGGGGGGTGGGGGGAAAGAAGGGAGACACGGGGCATGAGTGGGGGGTGGGGGGAAGAAGGGAGACACAGGGCATGAGCAGGGTGTGGGGGGAAATAAGGGAGAATCTGGGCATGAGCGGGGGGTCGGGGGGGAAATAAGGGAGACACGAGGCATGAGCGTGGGTGGGGGGGAAAGAAGGGAGACACGGGGCATGATCGGGGGGTGGGGGGAAAGAAGGGAGACATGGGGCATGAGTGGGGTGTCGGGGGAAAGAAGGGAGACATGGGGCATGATCGGGGGTGGGGGGAAAGAAGGGAGACACGGGGCATGAGTGGGGGGAGCGGGGGAAAGAAGGGAGACACGGGGCATGAGCGGGGGGTGGGGGGAAAGAAGGGAGACACCGGGCATGATCGGGGGTGGGGGGAAAGAAGGGAGACACGGGCCATGAGTGGGGGGTGCGGGGAAAAGAAGGGAGACACGGGGCATGAGCGGGGAGTGGGGGGAAAGAAAGGAGACACAGGGCATGAGCAGGGGGTGACGGGGAAAGAAGGGAGACACGGGGCATGATCGGGGGTGGGGGGAAAGAAGGGAGACACAGGGCATGAGCGGGGGTGGGGGGGAAAGAAGGGAGACACGGGTCATGAGCGGGGGGTGGGGGGAAAAGAAGGGAGACATGGGGCATGAGCGGGGGGTGGGGGAAAGAAGGGAGACACACGGCATGAGCGGGGTGGGGGGGAAAGAAGGGAGACATGGGGCATGAGCGGAGGGGTGAGGGGGAAAGAAGGGAGACACGGGGCATGACCGGGGGTGGGGGGAAAGAAGGGAGACACGGGCCATGAGTGGGGGGTGCCGGGGAAAGAAGGGAGACACGGGGCGTGAGCTGGGGGTGGGGGGAAAGAAGGGAGACACAGGGCATGAGCGGGGGTGGGGGGGAAAGAAGGGAGACACGGGTCATGAGCGGGGGTGGGGGGAAAGAAGGGAGACACGTGGCATGAGCTGGGGTGGGGCGGTGAAAGAAGGGAGACACGGGGCATGAGCATGGGGTGGGGGGGAGAAGGGAGACACGGGGCATGAGCGGGGGAAAGAAGGGAGACACGGGGCATGAGCGGAGGGTGCGGGGAAAGAAGGGAGACACAGGGCATGAGTGGGGTGTGGGGGGAAATAAGGGAGAATCTTGGCATGAGCAGGGGGTCGGGGGGAAAGAAGGGAGACACGGGGCATGAGCGTGGGTGGGGATTGAAAGAAGGGAGACACGGGGAATGAGCGGGGGGTGGAGGGGAAAGAAGTGAGACATGGGGCATGATCGGGGGATGGGGGAAAGAAGGGAAACACGGGGCATAAGTGGGAGGTGCAGGGGAAAGAAGGAAGACACGGGGCATGAGCGGGGGATGGGGGAAAGAAGGGAGACACAGGGCATGAGCGGGGGTGGGGGGAAAGAAGGGAGACACGGGTCATGAGCGGGGGTTGGGGGGAAGAAGGGAGACATGGGGCATGAGCGGGGGGTGGGGAGGAAAGAAGGGAGACACAGGGCTTGAGCGGGGTGGGGGGGAAAGAAGGGAGACATGGGGCATGAGCAGGGGGCGGGGGAGAAAGAAGGGAGACACCGGGCATGATCGGGGGTGGGGGGAAAGAAGGGAAACACGGGGCATAAGTGGGAGGTGCAGGGGAAAGAAGGAAGACACGGGGCATGAGCGGGGGATGGGGGAAAGAAGGGAGACACAGGGCATGAGCGGGGGTGGGGGGAAAGAAGGGAGACACGGGTCATGAGCGGGGGTTGGGGGGAAGAAGGGAGACATGGGGCATGAGCGGGGGGTGGGGAGGAAAGAAGGGAGACACAGGGCTTGAGCGGGGTGGGGGGGAAAGAAGGTAGACACGGGGCATGAGCAGGGGGTGGGGGGAAAGAAAAAGGGAGACACGGGGCATGAGTGGGGGGTGGGGGGAAGAAGGGAGACACGGGGCATGAGCGGGGGAAAGAAGGGAGACACAGGGCATGAGCAGGGTGTGGGGGGAAATAAGGGAGAATCTGGGCATGAGCGGGGGGTCGGGGGAAGAAGGGAGACACGGGGCATGAGTGTGGGTGGGGGGAAAGAAGGGAGACATGGGGCATGAGTGGGGTGTGGGGGGAAAGAAGGGAGACATGGGGCATGATCGGGGGGTGGGGGGAAAGAAGGGAGACACGGGGCATGAGTGGGGGGTGGGGGGAAGAAGGGAGACACGGGGCATGAGCGGAGGGTGCAGGGGAAAGAAGGGAGACACAGGGCATGAGCAGGGTGTGGGGGGAAATAAGGGAGAATCTGGGCATGAGCGGGGGGTCGGGGGGGAAATAAGGGAGACACGAGGCATGAGCGTGGGTGGGGGGTAAAGAAGGGAGACACAGGGCATGAGTGGGGGTGGGGGGGAAAGAAGGGAGACACGGGTCATGAGCGGGGGGTAGGGGGGAAAGAAGGGAGACATGGGGCATGAGCGGGGGGTGGGGGAAAGAAGGGAGACACAGGGCATGAGCGGGGTGGGGGGGAAAGAAGGGAGACATGGGGCATGAGCGGGGGGTGAGGGAGAAAGAAGGGAGACACCGGGCATGATCGGGGGTGGGGGGAAAGAAGGGAGACACGAGCCATGAGTGGGGGGTGCGGGGAAAAGAAGGGAGACACGGGGCATGAGCGGGGAGTGGGGGGAAAGAAAGGAGACACAGGGCATGAGCAGGGGGTGACGGGGAAAGAAGGGAGACACGGGGCATGATCGGGGGTGGGGGGAAAGAAGGGAGACACAGGGCATGAGCGGGGGTGGGGGGGAAAGAAGGGAGACACGGGTCATGAGCGGGGGGTGGGGGGAAAAGAAGGGAGACATGGGGCATGAGCGGGGGGTGGGGGAAAGAAGGGAGACACACGGCATGAGCGGGGTGGGGGGGAAAGAAGGGAGACATGGGGCATGAGCGGAGGGGTGAGGGGGAAAGAAGGGAGACACGGGGCATGACCGGGGGTGGGGGGAAAGAAGGGAGACACGGGCCATGAGTGGGGGGTGCCGGGGAAAGAAGGGAGACACGGGGCGTGAGCTGGGGGTGGGGGGAAAGAAGGGAGACACAGGGCATGAGCGGGGGTGGGGGGGAAAGAAGGGAAACACGGGTCATGAGCGGGGGTGGGGGGAAAGAAGGGAGACACGTGGCATGAGCTGGGGTGGGGCGGTGAAAGAAGGGAGACACGGGGCATGAGCATGGGGTGGGGGGGAGAAGGGAGACACGGGGCATGAGCGGGGGAAAGAAGGGAGACACGGGGCATGAGCGGAGGGTGCGGGGAAGAAGGGAGACACAGGGCATGAGTGGGGTGTGGGGGGAAATAAGGGAGAATCTTGGCATGAGCAGGGGGCCGGGGGGAAAGAAGGGAGACACGGGGCATGAGCGTGAGTGGGGATTGAAAGAAGGGAGACACGGGGAATGAGCGGGGGGTGGAGGGGAAAGAAGTGAGACATGGGGCATGATCGGGGGATGGGGGAAAGAAGGGAAACACGGGGCATAAGTGGGAGGTGCAGGGGAAAGAAGGAAGACACGGGGCATGAGCGGGGGATGGGGGAAAGAAGGGAGACACAGGGCATGAGCGGGGGTGGGGGGAAAGAAGGGAGACACGGGTCATGAGCGGGGGTTGGGGGGAAGAAGGGAGACATGGGGCATGAGCGGGGGGTGGGGAGGAAAGAAGGGAGACACAGGGCTTGAGCGGGGTGGGGGGGAAAGAAGGGAGACATGGGGCATGAGCAGGGGGCGGGGGAGAAAGAAGGGAGACACCGGGCATGATCGGGGGTGGGGGGAAAGAAGGGAGACACGGGCCATGAGTGGGGGGTGCGGGGAAAAGAAGGGAGACACGGGGCATGAACGGGGAGTGGGGGGAAAGAAAGGAGACACAGGGCATGAGCAGGGGGTGACGGGGAAAGAAGGGAGACACGGGGTATGATCGGGGGTGGGGGGAAAGAAGGGAGACACAGGGCATGAGCGGGGGTGGGGGGGAAAGAAGGGAGACACGGGTCATGAGCGGGGGGTGGGGGGAAAAGAAGGGAGACATGGGGCATAAGCGGGGGGTGGGGGAAAGAAGGGAGACACACGGCATGAGCGGGGTGGGGGGAAAGAAGGGAGACATGGGGCATGAGCGGAGGGGTGAGGGGGAAAGAAGGGAGACACGGGGCATGACCGGGGGTGGGGGGAAAGAAGGGAGACACGGGCCATGAGTGGGGGGTGCCGGGGAAAGAAGGGAGACACGGGGCGTGAGCTGGGGGTAGGGGGAAAGAAGGGAGACACAGGGCATGAGCGGGGGTGGGGGGGAAAGAAGGGAGACACGGGTCATGAGCGGGGGTGGGGGGAAAGAAGGGAGACACGTGGCATGAGCTGGGGTGGGGCGGTGAAAGAAGGGAGACACGGGGCATGAGCATGGGGTGTGGGGGAGAAGGGAGACACGGGGCATGAGCAGGGGAAAGAAGGGAGACACGGGGCATGAGCGGAGGGTGCGGGGAAAGAAAGGAGACACAGGGCATGAGTGGGGTGTGGGGGGAAATAAGGGAGAATCTTGGCATGAGCGGGGGGTCGGGGGGAAAGAAGGGAGACACGGGGCATGAGCGTGGGTGGGGATTGAAAGAAGGGAGACACGGGGAATGAGCGGGGGGTGGAGGGGAAAGAAGTGAGACATGGGGCATGATCGGGGGATGGGGGAAAGAAGGGAAACACGGGGCATAAGTGGGAGGTGCAGGGGAAAGAAGGAAGACACGGGGCATGAGCAGGGGATGGGGGAAAGAAGGGAGACACAGGGCATGAGCGGGGGTGGGGGGAAAGAAGGGAGACACGGGTCATGAGCGGGGGTTGGGGGGAAGAAGGGAGACATGGGGCATGAGCGGGGCGTGGGGAGGAAAGAAGGGAGACACAGGGCTTGAGCGGGGTGGGGGGGAAAGAAGGGAGACATGGGGCATGAGCAGGGGGCGGGGGGAAAGAAGGGAGACACGGGGAATGAGCGGGGGTTGGGGTGGAAGAAGGAGACAAGGGGCATGAGTGAGGGGTGCAGGGAAAAGAAGGGAGACACAGGGCATGAGCAGGAGTGGGGGGAAAGAAGCGAGACAGAGGGCATGAGCGGGGGTGGGGTGGAAAGAGGGGAGACACGGGGCATGAGCGGGGGGTTGGGGGGAAGAAGGGAGACACGGGGCATGAGTGAGGGGTGCAGGGAAAAGAAGGGAGACACAGGGCATGAGCAGGAAAGGGGGGAAAGAAGCGAGACAGAGGGCATGAGCGGGGGTGGGGTGGAAAGAGGGGAGACACGGGGCATGAGCATGGGGTGGGGGGAAAGAAGGGAGACATGGGCCATGAGTCGGGGTGCGGGGGAAAGAAGGGAGACACAGGGCATGAGCGGGGTGGGGGAAAGAAGGGAGACACAGGGCATGAGCGGGGTGGGGGGAAAGAAGGGAGACATGGGGCATGATCGGGGGTGGGGGGATAGAAGGGAGACACGGGCCATGAGTGGGGGTGCGGGGGGAAAGAAGGGAGACACGGGGCATGAGCGGGGGTGGGGGAAAGAAGGGAGACACAGGGCATGAGCTGGGGTGGGGGGGTGAAAGAAGGGAGACACGGGGTATGAGCATGGGGTGGGGGGGAGAAGGGAGACACGGGGCATGAGCCGGGCAAAGAAGGGAGACACGGGGCATGAGCGAAGGGTGCGGGGGAAAGAAGGGAGACACAGGGCATGAGCGGGGTATGGGGGAAATAAGGGAGAATCTGGGCATGAGCAGCGGGTCGGGGGGAAAGAAGGGAGACACGGGGCATGAGCAGGGGGTGGGGGGGAAAGAAAAAGGGAGACACGGGGCATGAGTGGGGGGTGGGGGGAAAAAGGGAGACACGGGGCATGAGCGGGGGAAAGAAGGGAGACACAGGGCATGAGCGGGGTGTGGGGGGAAATAAGGGAGAATCTGGGCATGAGCGGGGGGTCGGGGGAAGAAGGGAGACACGGGGCATGAGTGTGGGTGGGGGGAAAGAAGGGAGACATGGGGCATGAGTGGGGTGTGGGGGGAAAGAAGGGAGACATGGGGCATGATCGGGGGGTGGGGGGAAAGAAGGGAGACACGGGGCATGAGTGGGGGGAGCGGGGGAAAGAAGGGGGATACGGGGCATGAGCGGGGGGTGGGGGGAAAGAAGGGAGACAGAGGGCATGAGCGGGGGTGGGGGGGAAAGAAGGGAGACACGGGGCATGAGCGGGGGTGGGAGAAGTGAGACACGGGGCATGAGCGGGGGAAAGAAGGGAGACAAAGGGCATGAGCGGAGGGTGCAGGGGAAAGAAGGGAGACACAGGGCATGAGCAGGGTGTGGGGGGAAATAAGGGAGAATCTGGGCATGAGCGGGGGGTCGGGGGGGAAATAAGGGAGATACGAGGCATGAGCGTGGGTGGGGGGGAAAGAAGGGAGACACGGGGCATGAGTGGGGGGTGGGGGGGAAAGAAGGGAGACATGGGGCATGAGTGGGGGGTGCGGGGGAGAGAAGGGAGACACAGGGCATGAGCGGGGGGTGGGGGAAAGAAGGGAGACACAGGGCATGAGCAGGGGTGGGGGGAAAGAAGGGAGACACGGGTCATGAGCGGGGGGTGGCGGGGAAAGAAGGGAGACACGGGGCATGAGCAGGGGGTGGGGGGGAAATAAAGGAGACACAGAGCATGAGCGGGGGGTGAGGGTGAAAGAAGGGAGACACGGGGCATGATCGGGGGTGGGGGGAAAGAAGGGAGACACAGGGCATGAGTGGGGGTGGGGGGAAAGAAGGGAGACAAGGGTCATGAGCGGGGAGTGGGGGGGAAAGAAGGGAGACATGGGGCATGAGCGGGGGGTGGGGGAAAGAAGGGAGACACAGGGCATGAGCGGGGTGGGGGGGAAAGAAGGGAGACATGGGGCATGAGCGGGGGTGAGGGGGAAAGAAGGGAGACACTGGGCATGATCGGGGGTGGGGGGAAAGAAGGGAGACACGGGCCATGAGTGGGGGGTGCAGGGAAAAGAAGGGAGACACGGGGCATGAGCGGGGAGTGGGGGGAAAGAAAGGAGACACAGGGCATGAGCATGCGGTGACGGGGAAAGAAGGGAGACACGGGGCATGATCGGGGGTGGGGGGAAAGAAGGGAGACACAGGGCATGAGCGGGGGTGGGGGGAAAGAACGGAGACACAGGTCATGAGCGGGGGGTGGGGGGAAAAGAAGGGAGACATGGGGCATTAGCGGGGGGTGGGGGAAAGAATGGAGAAACACGGCATGAGCGGGGTGGGGGGAAAGAAGGGAGACATGGGGCATGAGCGGAGGGGTGAGGGGGAAAGAAGGGAGACACGGGGCATGACCGGGGGTGGGGGGAAAGAAGGGAGACACGGGCCATGAGTGGGGGGTGCCGGGGAAAGAAGGGAGACACGGGGCGTGAGCTGGGGGTGGGGGGAAAGAAGGGAGACACAGGGCATGAGCGGGGGTGGGGGGGAAAGAAGGGAGACACAGGTCATGAGCGGGGGTGGGGGGAAAGAAGGGAGACACGGGGCATGAGCGGGGGGTGGGGTGGAAAGAAGGGAGACATGTGGCATGAGCTGGGGTGGGGGGGTGAAAGAAGGGAGACACGGGGCATGAGCATGGGGTGGGGGGGAGAAGGGAGACACGGGGCATGAGCGGGGGAAAGAAGGGAGACACGGGGCATGAGCGGAGGGTGAGGGGGAAAGAAGGGAGACACAGGGCATGAGTGGGGTGTGGGGGGAAATAAGGGAGAATCTGGGCATGAGCGGGGGGTCGGGGGAAAGAAGGGAGACATGGGGCATGAGCATGGGTGGGGATTGAAAGAAGGGAGACACGGGGAATGAGCGGGGGGTGGAGGGGAAAGAAGTGAGACTTGGGGCATGATCGGGGGATGGGGGAAAGAAGGGAAACATGGGACATGAGTGGGAGGTGCAGGGGAAAGAAGGAAGACACGGGGCATGAGCGGGGGATGGGGGAAAGAAGGGAGACACAGGGCATGAGCGGGGGTGGGGGGAAAGAAGGGAGACACGGGGCATGAGCGGGGGTGGGGGGGAAAGAAGGTAGACACGGGGCATGAGCAGGGGGTGGGGGGGAAAGAAAAAGGGAGACACGGGGCATGAGTGGGGGTGGGAGGAAGAAGGGAGACACGGGGCATGAGCGGGGGAAAGAAGGGAGACACAGGGCATGAGCAGGGTGTGGGGGGAAATAAGGGAGAATCTGGGCATGAGCGGGGGGTCGGGGGGAAGAAGTGAGACACGGGGCATGAGCGGGGGAAAGAAGGGAGACATGGGTCATGAGCGGGGGGTGGGGGGAAGAAGGGAGTCACAGGGCATGAGCGGGGGGTGGGGGGGAAAGAAGGGAGATACAGGGCACAAAGGGGGTGGGGGGAAAGAAGGGAGACATGGGGCATGAGCGGGGGGTGGGGGGAAAGAAGGGAGGCACAGGGCATGAGCGGAGGGTGGGGGAGAAAGAAGGGAGACACGGGGCATGAGCGGGGTGGGGGAAAGAAGGGAGACATGGGGCATGAGCAAAGGGAGACACAGGGCATGAGCGGGGGGCTGGGGGAAGAAGGGAGACACGGGGCATGAGTGGGGGTGGAGGGGGGAAAGAAGGGAGACACGGGGCATGAGCGGGGGGTGGGGAGGGTAAAGAAGGGAGACACAGGGCATGCGCGGGGGGTGGGGGGAAAAAAGGGAGACACAGGGCATGAGCGTGGGGTGGGGGGAAGAAGGGAGACACGGGGCATGAGCGGGGGGTGGGGGGGAAAGAAGGTAGACACGGGGCATGAGCAGGGGGTGGGGGGGAAAGAAAAAGGGAGACACGGGGCATGAGTGGGGGGTGGGGGGAAGAAGGGAGACACGGGGCATGAGCGAGGGAAAGAAGGGAGACACAGGGCAAGAGCGGGGTGTGGGGGGAAATAAGGGAGAATCTGGGCATGAGCGGGGGGTCGGGGGAAGAAGGGAGACACGGGGCATGAGTGTGGGTCGGGGGAAAGAAGGGAGACATGGGGCATGAGTGGGGTGTGGGGGGAAAGAAGGGAGACATGGGGCATGATCGGGGGTGGGGGGAAAGAAGGGAGACATGGGGCATGAGTGGGGGGAGCGGGGGAAAGAAGGGAGACACGGGGCATGAGCGGGGGGTGGGGGTAAAGAAGGGAGACACAGGGCATGAGCAGGGGTGGGGGGAAAGAAGGGAGACACGGGTCATGAGCGGGGGGTGGGGGGAAGAAGGGAGACACGGGGCATGAGCGGAGGGTGCAGGGGAAAGAAGGGAGACACAGGGCATGAGCAGGGTGTGGGGGGAAATAAGGGAGAATCTGGGCATGAGCGGGGGGTCGGGGGGGAAATAAGGGAGACACGAGGCATGAGCGTGGGTGGGGGGAAAGAAGGGAGACACGGGGCATGAGTGGGGGGTGGGGGGAAAAAAGGGAGACATTGGGCATGAGTGGGGGGTGCGGGGGAGAGAAGGGAGCCACAGGGCATGAGCGGGGGGTGGGGGGAAAGAAGGGAGACACAGGGCATGAGCAGGGGTGGGGGGAAAGAAGGGAGACACGGGTCATGAGCGGGGGGTGGCGGGGAAAGAAGGGAGACACGGGGCATGAGCAGGGGGTAGGGGGGAAATAAAGGAGACACAGAGCATGAGCGGGGGGTGAGGGTGAAAGAAGGGAGACACGGGGCATGATCGGGGGTGGGGGGAAAGAAGGGAGACACAGGGCATGAGTGGGGGTGGGGGGAAAGAAGGGAGACACGGGTCATGAGCGGGGGGTAGGGGAGAAAGAAGGGAGACATGGGGCATGAGCGGGGGGTGGGGGAAAGAAGGGAGACACAGGGCATGAGCGGGGTGGGGGGGGAAAGAAGGGAGACATGGGGCATGAGGGGGAAAGAAGGGAGACACCGGGCATGATCGGGGGTGGGGGGAAAGAAGGGAGACACGGGCCATGAGTGGGGGGTGCGGGCAAAAGAAGGGAGACACGGGGCATGAGCGGGGAGTGGGGGAAAGAAAGGAGACACAGGGCATGAGCAGGGGGTGACGGGGAAAGAAGGGAGACACGGGGCATGATCGGGGGTGGGGGGAAAGAAGGGAGACACAGGGCATGAGCGGGGGTGGAGGGGAAAGAAGGGAGACACGGGTCATGAGCGGGGGGTGGGGGGAAAAGAAGGGAGACATGGGGCATGAGCAGGGGGTGGGGGAAAGAAGGGAGACACACGGCATGAGCGGGGTGGGGGGGGAAAGAGGGGAGACATGGGGCATGAGCGGAGGGGTGAGGGGGAAAGAAGGGAGACACGGGGCATGACCGGGGGTGGGGGGAAAGAAGGGAGACACGGGCCATGAGTGGGGGGGTGCCGGGGAAAGAAGGGAGACACGGGGCGTGAGCTGGGGGTGGGGGGAAAGAAGGGAGACACAGGGCATGAGCGGGGGTGAGGGGGAAAGAAGGGAGACACGGGTCATGAGCGGGGGTGGGGGGAAAGAAGGGAGACACGTGGCATGAGCTGGGGTGGGGCGGTGAAAGAAGGGAGACACGGGGCATGAGCATGGGGTGGGGGGAGAAGGGAGACACGGGGCATGAGCGGGGGAAAGAAGGGAGACACGGGCATGAGCGGAGGGTGCGGGGGAAAGAAGGGAGACACAGGGCATGAGTGGGGTGTGGGGGGAAATAAGGGAGAATCTGGGCATGAGCGGGGGGTCGGGGGGAAAGAAGGGAGACACGGGGCATGAGCGTGGGTGGGGATTGAAAGAAGGGAGACATGGGGAATGAGCGGGGGGTGGAGGGGAAGAAGGGAAACACGGGGCATGAGTGGGAGGTGCAGGGGAAAGAAGGAAGACACGGGGCATGAGCGGGGGATGGGGGAAAGAAGGGAGACACAGGGCATGAGCGGGGGTGGGGGGAAAGAAGGGAGACAGGGGTCATGAGCGGGGTAGGGGGGAAAGAAGGGAGACATGGGGCATGAGCAGGGGGTGGGGGGAAAGAAGGGAGACATGGGGCATGAGCGGGGGGTGGGGAGGAAAGAAGGGAGACACAGGGCTTGAGCGGGTGGGGGGGAAAGAAGGGAGACATGGGGCATGAGCAGGGGGCGGGGGGAAAGAAGGGAGACACGGGGAATGAGCGGGGGTTGGGGTGGAAGAAGGAGACAAGGGGCATGAGTGAGGGGTGCAGGGAAAAGAAGGGAGACACAGGGCATGAGCAGGAGTGGGGGGAAAGAAGCGAGACAGAGGGTATGAGCGGGGGGTGAGGGGGAAAGAAGTGAGACACGGGGCATGATCTGGGGTGCGGGGAAAGCAGGGAGACACAGGGCATGAGCGGGGGTGGGGGGTAAAGAAGGGAGACATGGGTCATGAGCGGGGGGTGGGGGGGAAAGAAGGGAGACACGGGGCATGAGCGGGGGGTGGGGTGGAAAGAAGGGAGACACGTGGCATGAGCTGGGGTGGGGGGGTGAAACAAGGGAGACATGGGGCATGAGCATGGGGTGGGGGGAAAGAAGGGAGACACAGGGCATGAGCGGGGTGGGGGGGAAGAAGGGAGACATGGGGCATGATCGGGGGTGGGGGGAAAGAAGGGAGACACGGGCCATGAGTGGGGGGTGCGGGGGAAAGAAGGGAGACACGGGGCATGAGCGGGGGTGGGGGAAAGAAGGGAGACACAGGGCATGAGCTGGGGTGGGGGGTGAAAGAAGGGAGACACGGGGCATGAGCATGGGGTGGGGGGGAGAAGGGAGACACGGGGCATGAGCCGGGGAAAGAAGGGAGACACGGGGCATGAGCGGAGGGTGCGGGGGAAAGAAGGGAGACACAGGGCATGAGCGGGGTATGGGGGGAAATAAGGGAGAATCTTGGCATGAGCGGGGGGTTGGGGGGAAAGAAGGGAGACACGGGGCATGAGCGTGGGTGGGGATTGAAAGAAGGGAGACACGGGGCATGAGCGGGGGGTGGGGGGGAAAGAAGGGAGACATGGGGCATGATCGGGGTTGTGGGGGAAAGAAGGGAGACACGGGGCTTGAGTGGGAGGTGCGAGGGAAAGAAGGAAGACATGGGGCATGAGCAGGGGATCGGGGGAAAGAAGGGAGACACGGGGCATGAGCGGGGGGTTGGGGTGAAAGAAGGAGACACGGGGCATGAGTGAGGGGTGCAGGGAAAAGAAGGGAGACAGAGGGCATGAGCGCGGGTGGGGTGCAAAGAAGGGAGACTCGGGGCATGAGCAGTGGGTTGGGGGGAAGAAGGGAGACAAGGGGCATGAGTGAGGGGTGCGGGGAAAAGAAGGGAGACACGTGGCATGAGCGGGCGTGGAGGGGAAAGAAGGGAGACATGGGTCATGAGCAGGGGGTGGGGGGAAAGAAGGGAGTCACAGGGCATGAGTGGGGG
This sequence comes from Ambystoma mexicanum, assembly GCF_040938575.1. NCBI lineage: Eukaryota > Metazoa > Chordata > Amphibia > Caudata > Ambystomatidae > Ambystoma > Ambystoma mexicanum. The sequence continues at coordinate 390,044,671 of NC_090936.1, forward strand.
GTGGGGAGAAGAAGGGAGACACAGGGCACAACGGAGGTGGGGGGGAAAGAAGGGAGACACAGGGTATGAGCGGAGGGTGCAGGGTAAAGAATTGAGACACAGGGCATGAGCAGGGTGTGGGGGGAAATAAGGGAGAATCTGGGCATGAGCGCGGGGTCGGGGGGGGAAATAAGGGAGACACGGGGCATGAGCGTGGGTGGGGGGGAAAGAAGGGAGACACAGGGCATGAGTGGGGGGTGGGGGGGAAAGAAGGGAGACATGGGGCATGATCGGTGGTGGGGGGAAAGAAGGGAGACACGGGGCATGAGTGGGGGTGCGGGGGAGAGAAGGGAGACACGGGGCATGAGCGGGGGGTGGGGGCAAAGAAGGGAGACACAGGGCATGAGCAGGGGTGGGGGGGAAAGAAGGGAGACAAGGGTCATGAGCGGGGGGTGGGGGGAAAGAAGGGAGACAAGGGGCATGAGCGGGTGGTGGGGGAAAGAAAGGAGACACAGGGCATGAGCGGGGTGGGGGGGAAAGAAGGGAGACATGGGGTATGAGCGGGGGGTGAGGGGGAAAGAAGGGATACACGGGGCATGATGGGGGTGGGGGGAAAGAAGGGAGACACGGGCCATGAGTGGTGGGTGCGGGGGAAAGAAGGGAGACACGGGGCATGAGCGGGGGGTGGGGGAAAGAAGGGAGACACAGGGCATGAGCGGGGGGTGGGGTGGAAAGAAGGGAGACACGTGGCATGAGCTGGGGTGGGGGGGTGAAGGAAGGGAGACACGGGGCATGAGCATGGGGTAGGGGGAGAAGGGAGACATGGGGCATGTGCGGGGGAAAGAAGGGAGACACAGGGTATGAGCGGGGTGTGGGGGGAAATAAGGGAGAATCTGGTCATGAGCGCGGGGTGGGGGGAAGAAGGGAGACACGGGGCATGAGCGGGGGTTGGGGTGGAAAGAAGGGAGACACAGGGCATGAGCGGGGGTAGGAGAAGGGAGACACGGGGAATGAGCGGGGTAAAGAAGGGAGACAAAGGGCATGAGCGGAGGGTGCAGGGGAAAGAAGGGAGACACAGGGCATGAGCGGGGTGTGGGGTGAAATAAGGGAGAATCTGGGCATGAGCGGGGGGTCGGGGGGGGAAATAAGGGAGACACGGGGCATGTGCGCGGGTGGGGTGGAAAGAAGGGAGACACGGGGCATGAGTGGGGGGTGGGGGAAAGAAGGGAGACATGGGGCATGAGTGGGGGGTGCGGGGGAGAGAAGGGAGACACAGGGCATGAGCTGGGGTGGGGGAAAGAAGGGAGACACAGGGCATGAGCAGGGGTGGGGGAAAAGAAGGGAGACATGGGTCATGAGCGGGGGGGAAAGAAGGGAGACACGGGGCATGAGCAGGGGGTGGGGGGGAAAGAAAGGAGACACAGGGCATGAGCGGGGCGTGAGGGTGAAAGAAGGGAGACACGGGGCATGTTCGGGGGTGGGGGGAAAGAAGGGAGACACAGGGCATGAGTGGGGGTGGGGGGAAAGAAGGGAGACACGGGTCATGAGCAGGGGGTGGGGGGGAAAGAAGGGAGACATGGGGCATGAGCGGGGGGTGGGGGAAAGAAGGGAGACACAGGGCATGAGCGGGGTGGGGGGGAAGAAGGGAGACATGGGGCATGAGCGGGGGGTGAGGGGGAAAGAAGGGAGACACGGGGCATGATCGGGGGTGGGGGTGAAAGAAGGGAGACACGGGCCATGAGTGGGGGGTGCGGGGGAAAGAAGGGAGACATGGGGCTTGAGCGGGGGTGGGGGGAAAGAAAGGAGACACAGGGCATGAGCAGGGGGTGAGGGGGAAAGAAGGGAGACACGGGGCATGATCAGTGGTGGGGGGAAAGAAGGGAGACACAGGGCATGAGCGGGGGTGGGGGGGAAAGAAGGGAGACACGGGTCATGAGTGGGGGGTGGGGGGGAAAGAAGGGAGACATGGGGCATGAGCGGGGGTGGGGGAAAGAAGAGAGACACACGGCATGAGCGGGGTGGGGGGGAAAGAAGGGAGACATGGGGCATGAGCGGAGGGTTGAGAGGGAAAGAAGGGAGACACGGGGCATGACCGGGGGTGGGGGAAAAGAAGGGAGACACGGGGCATGAGCGGGGGGTGGGGTGGAAAGAAGGGAGACACGTGGCATGAGCTGGGGTGGGGGGGTGAAAGAACGGAGACACGGGGCATCGGGTGCGGGGGAGAAGGGAGACACGGGGCATGAGCGGGGAAAAGAAGGGAGACACGGGGCATGACCGGGGGTGGGGGAAAAGAAGGGAGACACGGGCCATGAGTGGGGGGTGCCGGGGAAAGAAGGGAGACACGGGGCATGAGCGGGGGGTGGGGGGAAAGAAGGGAGACACAGGGCATGAGCGGGGGTGGGGGGGAAAGAAGGGAGACACGGGTCATGAGCGGGGGGTGGGGGGAAAGAAGGGAGACACGGGGCATGAGCGGGGGGTGGGGTGGAAAGAAGGGAGACACGTGGCATGAGCTGGGGTGGGGGGGTGAAAGAACGGAGACACGGGGCATCGGGTGCGGGGGAGAAGGGAGACACGGGGCATGAGCGGGGAAAAGAAGGGAGACACGGGGCATGAGCGGAGGGTGCGGGGGAAAGAAGGGAGACACAGGGCATGAGCGGGGTGAAATAAGGGAGAATCTGGGCATGAGTGGGGGGTCGGGGGAAAGAAGGGAGACACGGGGCATGAGCGTGGGTGGGGATTGAAAGAAGGGAGACATGGGGCATGATCGGGGGATGGGGGTACGAAGGGAGACACGGGGCATGAGTGGGAGGTGCGGGGGAAAGAAGGAAGACACGGGGCATGAGCAGGGGATGGGGGGAAGAAGGGAGACACAGGGCATGAGCGGGGGTGGGGGGAAAGAAGGGAGACACGGGTCATGAGCGGGGGTGGGGGGAAAGAAGGGAGACATGGGGCATGAGCGGTGGGTGGGGAGGAAAGAAGGGAGACACAGGGCGAGAGCGGGGGAGGGGGGAAAGAAGGGAGACATGGGGCATGAGCAGGGGGTGGGGGGAAAGAAGGGAGACACTGGGCATGAGCGGGGGATTGGGGTGGAAGAAGGAGACACGGGGCATGAGTGAGGGGTGCAGGGAAAAGAAGGGAGACACAGGGCATGAGCAGGAGTGGGGGGAAATAAGCGAGACAGAGGGCATGAGCGGCGGTGGGGTGGAAAGAAGGGAGACACGGGGCATGAGCGGGGGGTTGGGGGGAAGATGGGAGACATGGGGCATGAGTGAGGGGTGCGGGGAAAAGAAGGGAGACACAGGGTATGAGCGGGGGTGAGAGGGAAAGAAGTGGGACACGAGGTATGATCGGGGGTGGGGGGAAAGAAGGGAGACACAGGGCATGAGCGGGGGTGGGGGGTAAAGAAGGGAGACACGGGTCATGAGCGGGGGGTGGGGGGGAAAGAAGGGAGACACGGTGTATGAGTGGGGGGTGGGGGAAAGAAGGGAGACACAGGGCATGAGCGGGGTGGGGGTGAAAGAAGGGAGACATGGGGCATGACCGGGGGGTGAGGGGGAAAGAAGGGAGACACGGGGCATGATCGGGTGTGGGGGGAAAGAAGGGAGACACGGGCCATGAGTGGGGGGTGCGGGGGAAAAAAGGGAGACACGGGGCATGAGCGGGGGGTGGGGGAAAGAAGGGAGACACAGGGCATGAGCGGGGGTGGGGGGGAAAGAAGGGAGACACGGGGCATGAGCGGGGGGTGGGGTGGAAAGAAGGGAGACACGTCGCATGAGCTGGAGTGGGGGGGTGAAGGAAGGGAGACACGGGGCATGAGCATCGGGTGGGGGGGAGAAGGGAGACACGGGGCATGAGCGGAGGGTGCGGGGGAAAGAAGGGAGACACAGGGCGTGAGCGGGGTGTGGGGGGAAATAAGGGAGAATCTGGGCATGAGCGAGGGGTCGGGGGAAAGAAGGGAGACACGGGGCATGAGCGTGGGTGGGGATTGAAAGAAGGGAGACACGGGGCATGAGCAGGGGGTGGGGGGAAAGAAGGGAGACATGGGGCATGATCGGGGTTGTGGGGGAAAGAAGGGAGACACGGGGCATGAGTGGGAGGTGCGAGGGAAAGAAGGAAGACACGGGGCATGAGCGGGGGATGGGGGAAAGAAGGGAGACACAGGGCATGAGCGGGGGTGGGGGCAAAGAAGGGAGACAGGGGTCATGAGCAGGGGATGGGGGAAAGAAGGGAGACATGGGGCATGAACGGGGGTGGGGGGGAAAGAAGGGAGACACAGGGCATGAGCGGGGGTGGGGAGGAAAGAAGGGAGACATGGGGCATGAGCAGGGGGTCGGGGGGAAAGAAGGGAGACACGGGGCATGAGCGGGGGGTTGGGGTGGAAGAAGGAGACACGGGGCATGAGTGAGGGGTGCAGGGAAAAGAAGGGAGACACAGGGCATGAGCAAGAGTGGGGGGAAAGAAGGGAGACAGAGGGCATGAGCGGGGGTGGGGTGGAAAGAAGGGAGACACGGGGCATGAGCGGGGGGTTGGGGGAAGAAGGGAGACAAGGGGCATGAGTGAGGGGTGCGGGGAAAAGAAGGGAGACACGGGGCATGAGCGGGGATGGAGGGGAAAGAAGGGAGACATGGGTCATGAGCGGGGGGTGGGGGGAAAGAAGGGAGGCACAGGGCATGAGCGGAGGGTGGGGGAGAAAGAAGGGAGACACGGGGCATGAGCGGGGTGGGGGAAAAGAAGGGCAACATGGGGCATGAGCAAAGGGAGACACGGGGCATGAGCGGGGGCTGGGGGAAGAAGGGAGACACGGGGCATGAGTGGGGGGTGGAGGGGGGAAAGTAGCGAGACACGGGGCATGAGCGGGGGGTGGGTAGGGTAAAGAAGGGAGACACAGGGCATGCACGGGGGGTGGGGGGAAAACAAGGGAGACACAGGGCATGAGCGTTGGGTGGGGGGAAGAAGGGAGACACGGGGCATGAGCGGGGGGTGGGGGGGAAATAAGGGAGAATCTGGGCATGAGCGGGGGGTCGGGGGGAAGAAGGGAGACATGGGGCATGATCGGGGGTCGGGGGAAAGAAGGGAGACACGGGGCATGAGCGTGGGTGGGGGGAAAGACGGGAGACATGGGGCATGATCGGGGGTCGGGGGGAAAGAAGGGAGACACGTGGCATGAGTGGGGGGAGCTGGGGAAAGAAGGGAGACACGGGGCATGAGCAGGGGGTGGGGGTAAAGAAGGGAGACACAGGGCATGAGCGGGGGTGGGGGGGAAAGAAGGGAGACACGGGTCATGAGCTGGGGGAGGGGGGAAGAAGGGAGACACGGGGCATGAGCGGGGGTTGGGGTGGAAAGAAGGGAGACACGGGGCATGAGCGGGGGTGGGAGAAGGGAGACACGGGGCATGAGCGGGGGAAAGAAGGGAGACACAGGGTATGAGCGGAGGGTGCAGGGTAAAGAATTGAGACACAGGGCATGAGCAGGGTGTGGGGGGAAATAAGGGAGAATCTGGGCATGAATGCGGGGTCGGGGGGGGAAATAAGGGAGACACGGGGCATGAGCGTGGGTGGGGGGAAAGAAGGGAGACACAGGGCATGAGTGGGGGGTGGGGGGGAAAGAAGGGAGACATGGGGCATGATCGGTGGTGGGGGGAAAGAAGGGAGACACGGGGCATGAGTGGGGGTGCGGGGGAGAGAAGGGAGACACGGGGCATGAGCGGGGGGTGGGGGGAAAGAAGGGAGACACAGGGCATGAGCAGGGGTGGGGGGGGAAGAAGGGAGACACGGGTCATGAGCGGGGGGTGGGGGGAAAGAACGGAGACACGGGGCATGAGCGGGTGGTGGGGGAAAGAAAGGAGACACAGGGCATGAGCGGGGTGGGGGGAAAGAAGGGAGACATGGGGTATGAGCGGGGGGTGAGGGGGAAAGAAGGGATACACGGGGCATGATGGGGGTGGGGGGAAAGAAGGGAGACACGGGCCATGAGTGGTGGGTGCGGGGGAAAGAAGGGAGACACGGGGCATGAGCGGGGGGTGGGGGGAAAGAAGAGAGACACAGGGCATGAGCGGGGGTGGGGGGAAAGAAGGGAGACACGGGTCATGAGCGGGGGGTGGGGGGAAAGAAGGGAGACAGGGGGCATTAGCGGGGGGTGGGGTGGAAAGAAGGGAGACACGTGGCATGAGCTGGGGTGGGGGGGTGAAGGAAGGGAGACACGGGGCATGAGCATGGGGTAGGGGGAGAAGGGAGACATGGGGCATGTGCGGGGGAAAGAAGGGAGACACAGGGTATGAGCGGGGTGTGGGGGGAAATAAGGGAGAATCTGGTCATGAGCGGGGGGTGGGGGGAAGAAGGGAGACACGGGGCATGAGCGGGGGTTGGGGTGGAAAGAAGGGAGACACAGGGCATGAGCGGGGGTAGGAGAAGGGAGACACGGGGCATGAGCGGGGTAAAGAAGAGAGACAAAGGGCATGAGCGGAGGGTGCAGGGGAAAGAAGGGAGACACAGGGCATGAGCGGGGTGTGGGGTGAAATAAGGGAGAATCTGGGCATGAGCGGGGGGTCGGGGGGGAAATAAGGGAGACACGGGGCATGTGCGCGGGTGGGGGGGAAAGAAGGGAGACACGGGGCATGAGTGGGGGGTGGGGGAAAGAAGGGAGACATGGGGCATGAGTGGGGGGTGCGGGGAGAGAAGGGAGACACGGGGCATGAGCTGGGGTGGGGGGGAGAAGGGAGACACGGGGCATGAGCGGGGGAAAGACGGGAGACACGGGGCATGAGCGGAGGGTGCGGGGGAAATAAGGGAGACACAGGGCATGAGCGGGGTGTGGGGGGAAATAAGGGAGAATCTGGGCATGAGCGAGGGGTCGGGGGGAAAGAAGGGAGACACGGGGCATGAGCGTGGGTGGGGATTGAAAGAAGGGAGACACGGGGCATGAGCAGGGGGTGGGGGGAAAGAAGGGAGACATGGGGCATGATCGGGGTTGTGGGGGAAAGAAGGGAGACACGGGGCATGAGTGGGAGGTGCAAGGGAAAGAAGGAAGACACGGGGCATGAGCGGGGGATGGGGGAAAGAAGGGAGACACAGGGCATGAGCGGGGGTGGGGGGAAAGAAGGGAGACAGGGGTCATGAGCAGGGGATGGGGGAAAGAAGGGAGACATGGGGCATGAACGGGGGGTGGGGGGGAAAGAAGGGAGACACAGGGCATGAGCGGGGGTGGGGGGGAAAGAAGGGAGACATGGGGCATGAGCAGGGGGTCGGGGGAAAGAAGGGAGACACGGGGCATGAGCGGGGGGTTGGGGTGGAAGAAGGAGACACGGGGCATGAGTGAGGGGTGCAGGGAAAAGAAGGGAGACACAGGGCATGAGCAAGAGTGGGGGGAAAGAAGGGAGACAGAGGGCATGAGCGGGGGTGGGGTGGAAAGAAGGGAGACACGGGGCATGAGCGGGGGGTTGGGGGAAGAAGGGAGACAAGGGGCATGAGTGAGGGGTGCGGGGAAAAGAAGGGAGACACGGGGCATGAGCAGGGGTGGAGGGGAAAGAAGGGAGACATGGGTCATGAGCGGGGGGTGGGGGGAAAGAAGGGAGGCACAGGGCATGAGCGGAGGGTGGGGGAGAAAGAAGGGAGACATGGGGCATGAGCGGGGTGGGGGAAAAGAAGGGCAACATGGGGCATGAGCAAAGGGAGACACGGGGCATGAGCGGGGGGCTGGGGGAAGAAGGGAGACACGGGGCATGAGTGGGGGGTGGAGGGGGGAAAGTAGGGAGACACGGGGCATGAGCGGGGGGTGGGTAGGGTAAAGAAGGGAGACACAGGGCATGCGCGGGGGGTGGGGGGGAAACAAGGGAGACACAGGGCATGAGCGTTGGGTGGGGGGGAAGAAGGGAGACACGGGGCATGAGCGGGGGGTGGGGGGGAAATAAGGGAGAATCTGGGCATGAGCGGGGGGTCGGGGGGAAGAAGGGAGACATGGGGCATGAGCGTGGGTGGGGGGAAAGACGGGAGACATGGGACATGATCGGGGGTCGTGGGGAAAGAAGGGAGACACGGGGCATGAGCGTGGGTGGGGGGAAAGACGGGAGACATGGGGCATGATCGGGGGTCGGGGGGAAAGAAGGGAGACACAGGGCATGAGTGGGGGGAGCAGGGGAAAGAAGGGAGACACGGGGCATGAGCAGGGGGTGGGGGTAAAGAAGGGAGACACAGGGCATGAGCGGGGGTGGGGGGGAAAGAAGGGAGACACGGGTCATGAGCTGGGGGAGGGGGGAAGAAGGGAGACACGGGGCATGAGCGGGGGTTGGGGTGGAAAGAAGGGAGACACGGGGCATGAGCGGGGGTGGGAGAAGGGAGACACGGGGCATGAGCGGGGGAAAGAAGGGAGACACAGGGTATGAGCGGAGGGTGCAGGGTAAAGAATTGAGACACAGGGCATGAGCAGGGTGTGGGGGGAAATAAGGGAGAATCTGGGCATGAGCGCAGGGTCGGGGGGGGAAATAAGGGAGACACGGGGCATGAGCGTGGGTGGGGGGGAAAGAAGGGAGACACAGGGCATGAGTGGGGGGTGGGGGGGAAAGAAGGGAGACATGGGGCATGATCGGTGGTGGGGGGAAAGAAGGGAGACACGGGGCATGAGTAGGGGTGCGGGGGAGAGAAGGGAGACACGGGGCATGAGCGGGGGGTGGGGGGAAAGAAGGGAGACACAGGGCATGAGCAGGGGTGGGGGGGAAAGAAGGGAGACACGGGTCATGAGCGGGGGGTGGGGGGAAAGAAGGGAGACACAGGGCATGAGCGGGTGGTGGGGGAAAGAAAGGAGACACAGGGCATGAGCGGGGTGGGGGGAAAGAAGGGAGACATGGGGTATGAGCGGGGGGTGAGGGGGAAAGAAGGGATACACGGGGCATGATGGGGGTGGGGGGAAAGAAGGGAGACACGGGCCATGAGTGGTGGGTGCGGGGGAAAGAAGGGAGACACGGGGCATGAGCGGGGGGTGGGGGGAAAGAAGAGAGACACAGGGCATGAGCGGGGGTGGGGGGAAAGAAGGGAGACACGGGTCATGAGCGGGGGGTGGGGGGAAAGAAGGGAGACAGGGGGCATTAGCGGGGGGTGGGGTGGAAAGAAGGGAGACACGTGGCATGAGCTGGGGTGGGGGGTGAAGGAAGGGAGACACGGGGCATGAGCATGGGGTAGGGGGAGAAGGGAGACATGGGGCATGTGCGGGGGAAAGAAGGGAGACACGGGTCATGAGCGGGGGGTGGGGGGAAAGAAGGGAGACACGGGGCATGAGCAGGGGGTGGGGGTAAAGAAGGGAGACACAGGGCATGAGCAGGGGTGGGGGGGAAAGAAGGGAGACACGGGTCATGAGCTGGGGGAGGGGGGAAGAAGGGAGACACGGGGCATGAGCGGGGGTTGGGGTGGAAAGAAGGGAGACACGGGGCATGAGCGGGGGTGGGAGAAGGGAGACACGGGGCATGAGCGGGGGAAAGAAGGGAGACACAGGGTATGAGCGGAGGGTGCAGGGTAAAGAAATGAGACACAGGGCATGAGCAGGGTGTGGGGGGAAATAAGGGAGAATCTGGGCATGAGCGCGGGGTCGGGGGGGGGAAATAAGGGAGACACGGGGCATGAGCGTGGGTGGGGGGGAAAGAAGGGAGACACAGGGCATGAGTGGGGGGTGGGGGGGAAAGAAGGGAGACATGGGGCATGATCGGTGGTGGGGGGAAAGAAGGGAGACACGGGGCATGAGTGGGGGTGCGGGGGAGAGAAGGGAGACACGGGGCATGAGCGGGGGGTGGGGGGAAAGAAGGGAGACACAGGGCATGAGCAGGGGTGGGGGGGAAAGAAGGGAGACACGGGTCATGAGCGGGGGGTGGGGGGAAAGAAGGGAGACACGGGGCATGAGCGGGTGGTGGGGGAAAGAAAGGAGACACAGGGCATGAGCGGGGTGGGGGGAAAGAAGGGAGACATGGGGTATGAGCGGGGGGTGAGGGGGAAAGAAGGGATACACGGGGCATGATGGGGGTGGGGGGAAAGAAGGGAGACACGGGCCATGAGTGGTGGGTGCGGGGGAAAGAAGGGAGACACGGGGCATGAGCGGGGGGTGGGGGGAAAGAAGAGAGACACAGGGCATGAGCGGGGGTGGGGGGAAAGAAGGGAGACACGGGTCATGAGCGGGGGGTGGGGGGAAAGAAGGGAGACAGGGGGCATTAGCGGGGGGTGGGGTGGAAAGAAGGGAGACACGTGGCATGAGCTGGGGTGGGGGGGTGAAGGAAGGGAGACACGGGGCATGAGCATGGGGTAGGGGGAGAAGGGAGACATGGGGCATGTGCGGGGGAAAGAAGGGAGACACAGGGTATGAGCGGGGTGTGGGGGGAAATAAGGGAGACACGGGTCATGAGCGGGGGGTGGGGGGAAAGAAGGGAGACAGGGGGCATTAGCGGGGGGTGGGGTGGAAAGAAGGGAGACACGTGGCATGAGCTGGGGTGGGGGGGTGAAGGAAGGGAGACACGGGGCATGAGCATGGGGTAGGGGGAGAAGGGAGACATGGGGCATGTGCGGGGGAAAGAAGGGAGACACGGGGCATGAGCGGGGGTGGGGGGAAAGAAGAGAGACACAGGGCATGAGCGGGGGTGGGGGGAAAGAAGGGAGACACGGGTCATGAGCGGGGGGTGGGGGGAAAGAAGGGAGACAGGGGGCATTAGCGGGGGGTGGGGTGGAAAGAAGGGAGACACGTGGCATGAGCTGGGGTGGGGGGGTGAAGGAAGGGAGACACGGGGCATGAGCATGGGGTAGGGGGAGAAGGGAGACACGGGGCATGAGCGGGGGAAAGAAGGGAGACACAGGGTATGAGCGGAGGGTGCAGGGTAAAGAATTGAGACACAGGGCATGAGCAGGGTGTGGGGGGAAATAAGGGAGAATCTGGGCATGAGCGCGGGGTCGGGGGGGGAAATAAGGGAGACACGGGGCATGAGCGTGGGTGGGGGGGAAAGAAGGGAGACACAGGGCATGAGTGGGGGGTGGGGGGGAAAGAAGGGAGACATGGGGCATGATCGGTGGTGGGGGGAAAGAAGGGAGACACGGGGCATGAGTGGGGGTGCGGGGGAGAGAAGGGAGACACGGGGCATGAGCGGGGGGTGGGGGGAAAGAAGGGAGACACAGGGCATGAGCAGGGGTGGGGGGGAAAGAAGGGAGACACGGGTCATGAGCGGGGGGTGGGGGGAAAGAAGGGAGACACAGGGCATGAGCGGGTGGTGGGGGAAAGAAAGGAGACACAGGGCATGAGCGGGGTGGGGGGAAAGAAGGGAGACATGGGGTATGAGCGGGGGGTGAGGGGGAAAGAAGGGATACACGGGGCATGATGGGGGTGGGGGGAAAGAAGGGAGACACGGGCCATGAGTGGTGGGTGCGGGGGAAAGAAGGGAGACACGGGGCATGAGCGGGGGTGGGGGGAAAGAAGGGAGACACGGGTCATGAGCGGGGGGTGGGGGGAAAGAAGGGAGACAGGGGGCATTAGCGGGGGGTGGGGTGGAAAGAAGGGAGACACGTGGCATGAGCTGGGGTGGGGGGGTGAAGGAAGGGAGACACGGGGCATGAGCATGGGGTAGGGGGAGAAGGGAGACATGGGGCATGTGCGGGGGAAAGAAGGGAGACACGGGTCATGAGCGGGGGGTGGGGGGAAAGAAGGGAGACACGGGGCATGAGCAGGGGGTGGGGGTAAAGAAGGGAGACACAGGGCATGAGCGGGGGTGGGGGGAAAGAAGGGAGACACGGGTCATGAGCTGGGGGAGGGGGGAAGAAGGGAGACACGGGGCATGAGCGGGGGTTGGGGTGGAAAGAAGGGAGACACGGGGCATGAGCGGGGGTGGGAGAAGGGAGACACGGGGCATGAGCGGGGGAAAGAAGGGAGACACAGGGTATGAGCGGAGGGTGCAGGGTAAAGAAATGAGACACAGGGCATGAGCAGGGTGTGGGGGGAAATAAGGGAGAATCTGGGCATGAGCGCGGGGTCGGGGGGGGGAAATAAGGGAGACACGGGGCATGAGCGTGGGTGGGGGGGAAAGAAGGGAGACACAGGGCATGAGTGGGGGGTGGGGGGGAAAGAAGGGAGACATGGGGCATGATCGGTGGTGGGGGGAAAGAAGGGAGACACGGGGCATGAGTGGGGGTGCGGGGGAGAGAAGGGAGACACGGGGCATGAGCGGGGGGTGGGGGGAAAGAAGGGAGACACAGGGCATGAGCAGGGGTGGGGGGGAAAGAAGGGAGACACGGGTCATGAGCGGGGGGTGGGGGGAAAGAAGGGAGACACGGGGCATGAGCGGGTGGTGGGGGAAAGAAAGGAGACACAGGGCATGAGCGGGGTGGGGGGAAAGAAGGGAGACATGGGGTATGAGCGGGGGGTGAGGGGGAAAGAAGGGATACACGGGGCATGATGGGGGTGGGGGGAAAGAAGGGAGACAGGGGCCATGAGTGGTGGGTGCGGGGGAAAGAAGGGAGACACGGGGCATGAGCGGGGGGTGGGGGGAAAGAAGAGAGACACAGGGCATGAGCGGGGGTGGGGGGAAAGAAGGGAGACACGGGTCATGAGCGGGGGGTGGGGGGAAAGAAGGGAGACAGGGGGCATTAGCGGGGGGTGGGGTGGAAAGAAGGGAGACACGTGGCATGAGCTGGGGTGGGGGGGTGAAGGAAGGGAGACACGGGGCATGAGCATGGGGTAGGGGGAGAAGGGAGACATGGGGCATGTGCGGGGGAAAGAAGGGAGACACAGGGTATGAGCGGGGTGTGGGGGGAAATAAGAGACAATCTGGTCATGAGCGGGGGGTGGGGGGAAGAAGGGAGACACGGGGCATGAGCGGGGGTTGGGGTGGAAAGAAGGGAGACAGAGGGCATGAGCGGGGGTAGGAGAAGGGAGACACGGGGCATGAGCGGGGTAAAGAAGGGAGACAAAGGGCATGAGCGGAGGGTGCAGGAGAAAGAAGGGAGACACAGGGCATGAGCGGGGTGTGGGGTGAAATAAGGGAGAATCTGGGCATGAGCGGGGGGTCGGGGGGGAAATAAGGGAGACACGGGGCATGTGCGCGGGTGGGGGGGGAAGAAGGGAGACACGGGGCATGAGTGGGGGGTGGGGGAAAGAAGGGAGACATGGGGCATGAGTGGGGGGTGCGAGGGAGAGAAGGGAGACACGGGGCATGAGCTGGGGTGGGGGGAAAGAAGGGAGACACAGGGCATGAGCAGGGGTGGGGGGAAAAGAAGGGAGACATGGGTCATGAGCGGGGGGGAAAGAAGGGAGACACGGGGCATGAGCAGGGGGTGGGGGGGAAAGAAAGGAGACACAGGGCATGAGCGGGGGGTGAGGGTGAAAGAAGGGAGACACGGGGCATGTTCGGGGGTGGGGGGAAAGAAGGGAGACACGGGTCATGAGCGGGGGGTGGGGGGGAAAGAAGGGAGACATGGGGCATGAGCGGGGGGTGGGGGAAAGAAGGGAGACACAGGGCATGAGCGGGGTGGGGGGGAAAGAAGGGAGACATGGGGCATGAGCGGGGGGTGAGGGGGAAAGAAGGGAGACACGGGGCATGATCGGGGGTGGGGGAAAGAAGGGAGATACGGGCCATGAGTGGGGGGTGCGGGGGAAAGAAGGGAGACATGGGGCTTGAGCGGGGGTGGGGGGAAAGAAAGGAGACACAGGGCATGAGCAGGGGGTGAGGGGGAAAGAAGGGAGACACGGGGCATGATCAGGGGTGGGGGAAAGAAGGGAGACACAGGGCATGAGCGGGGGTGGGGGGGAAAGAAGGGAGACACGGGTCATGAGCGGGGGGTGGGGGGGAAAGAAGGGAGACATGGGGCATGAGCGGGGGGTGGGGGAAAGAAGGGAGACACACGGCATGAGCGGGGTGGGGGGGAAAGAAGGGAGACATGGGGCATGAGCGGAGGGGTGAGGGGGAAAGAAGGGAGACACGGGGCATGACCGGGGGTGGGGGGAAAGAAGGGAGACACGGGCCATGAGTGGGGGGTGCCGGGAAAGAAGGGAGACACAGGGCATGAACGGGGGGTGGGGGGAAAGAAGGGAGACACAGGGCATGAGCGGGGGTGGGGGGGAAAGAAGGGAGACACGGGTCATGAGCGGGGGGTGGGGGGAAAGAAGGGAGACACGGGGCATGAGCGGGGGGTGGGGTGGAAAGAAGGGAGACACGTGGCATGAGCTGGGGTGGGGGGGTGAAAGAATGGAGACACGGGGCATGGGGTGGGGGGAGAAGGGAGACACGGGGAATGAGCGGGGAAAAGAAGGGAGACACGGGGCATGAGCGGAGGGTGCGGGGGAAAGAAGGGAGACACAGGGCATGAGTGGGGTGTGGGGGGAAATAAGGGAGAATCTGGGCATGAGTGGGGGGTCGGGGGAAAGAAGGGAGACACGGGGCATGAGCGTGGGTGGGGATTGAAAGAAGGGAGACATGGGGCATGATCGGGGGATGGGGGAACGAAGGGAGACACGGGGCATGAGTGGGAGGTGCGGGGGAAAGAAGGAAGACACGGGGCATGAGCGGGGGATGGGGGGAAAGAAGGGAGACACAGGGCATGAGCGGGGGTGGGGGGAAAGAAGGGAGACACGGGTCATGAGCGGGGGTGGGGGGAAAGAAGGGAGACATGGGGCATGAGCGGTGGGTGGGGAGGAAAGAAGGGAGACACAGGGCGTGAGCGGGGGTGGGGGGAAAGAAGGGAGACATGGGGCATGAGCAGGGGGTGGGGGGGAAAGAAGGGAGACACTGGGCATGAGCGGGGGGTTGGGGTGGAAGAAGGAGACACGGGACATGAGTGAGGGTGGGGGGGAAAGAAGGGAGACACGGGGCATGAGTGGGGGGTGGGGGAAAGAAGGGAGACATGGGGCATGAGTGGGGGGTGCGGGGGAGAGAAGGGAGACACGGGGCATGAGCTGGGGTGGGGGGAAAGAAGGGAGACACAGGGCATGAGCAGGGGTGGGGGGAAAAGAAGGGAGACATGGGTCATGAGCGGGGGGGAAAGAAGGGAGACACGGGGCATGAGCAGGGGGTGGGGGGGAAAGAAAGGAGACACAGGGCATGAGCGGGGGGTGAGGGTGAAAGAAGGGAGACACGGGGCATGTTCGGGGGTGGGGGGAAAGAAGGGAGACACGGGTCATGAGCGGGGGGTGGGGGGGAAAGAAGGGAGACATGGGGCATGAGCGGGGGGTGGGGGAAAGAAGGGAGACACAGGGCATGAGCGGGGTGGGGGGGAAAGAAGGGAGACATGGGGCATGAGCGGGGGGTGAGGGGGAAAGAAGGGAGACACGGGGCATGATCGGGGGTGGGGGGAAAGAAGGGAGACACGGGCCATGAGTGGGGGGTGCGGGGGAAAGAAGGGAGACATGGGGCTTGAGCGGGGGTGGGGGGAAAGAAAGGAGACACAGGGCATGAGCAAGGGGTGAGGGGGAAAGAAGGGAGACACGGGGCATGATCAGGGGTGGGGGGAAAGAAGGGAGACACAGGGCATGAGCGGGGGTGGGGGGGAAAGAAGGGAGACACGGGTCATGAGCGGGGGGTGGGGGGGAAAGAAGGGAGACATGGGGCATGAGCGGGGGGTGGGGGAAAGAAGGGAGACACACGGCATGAGCGGGGTGGGGGGGAAAGAAGGGAGACATGGGGCATGAGCGGAGGGGTGAGGGGGAAAGAAGGGAGACACGGGGCATGACCGGGGGTGGGGGGAAAGAAGGGAGACACGGGCCATGAGTGGGGGGTGCCGGGGAAAGAAGGGAGACACGGGGCATGAGCGGGGGTGGGGGGAAAGAAGGGAGAACAGGGCATGAGCGGGGGTGGGGGGGAAAGAAGGGAGACACGGGTCATGAGCGGGGGGTGGGGTGGAAAGAAGGGAGACACGTGGCATGAGCTGGGGTGGGGGGGTGAAAGAACGGAGACACGGGGCATGGGGTGGGGGGAGAAGGGAGACACGGGGCATGAGCGGGGAAAAGAAGGGAGACACGGGGCATGAGCGGAGGGTGCGGGGGAAAGAAGGGAGACACAGGGCATGAGTGGGGTGTGGGGGGAAATAAGGGAGAATCTGGGCATGAGTGGGGGGTCGGGGGAAAGAAGGGAGACACGGGGCATGAGCGTGGGTGGGGATTGAAAGAAGGGAGACATGGGGCATGATCGGGGAATGGGGGAACGAAGGGAGACACGGGGCATGAGTGGGAGGTGCGGGGGAAAGAAGGAAGACACGGGGCATGAGCGGGGGATGGGGGGAAAGAAGGGAGACACAGGGCATGAGCGGGGGTGGGGGGAAAGAAGGGAGACACGGGTCATGAGCGGGGGTGGGGGGAAAGAAGGGAGACATGGGGCATGAGCGGTGGGTGGGGAGGAAAGAAGGGAGACACAGGGCGTGAGCGGGGGTGGGGGGAAAGAAGGGAGACATGGGGCATGAGCAGGGGGTGGGGGGGAAAGAAGGGAGACACTGGGCATGAGCGGGGGGTTGGGGTGGAAGAAGGAGACACGGGGCATGAGTGAGGGGTGCAGGGAAAAGAAGGGAGACACAGGGCATGAGCAGTAGTGGGGGGAAGAAGCGAGACAGAGGGCATGAGCGGCGGTGGGGTGGAAAGAAGGGAGACACGGGGCATGAGCGGGGGGTTGGGGGAAAGAAGGGAGACACAGGGCATGAGCGGGGGTGGGGGGTAAAGAAGGGAGACACGGGTCATGAGCGGGGGGTGGGGGGGAAAGAAGGGAGACACGGGGCATGAGTGGGGGGTGGGGGAAAGAAGGGAGACACAGGGCATGAGCGGGGTGGGGGTGAAAGAAGGGAGACATGGGGCATGACCGGGGGTGAGGGGGAAAGAAGGGAGACATGGGGCATGATCGGGTGTGGGGGGAAAGAAGGGAGACACGGGCCATGAGTGGGGGTGCGGGGGAAAGAAGGGAGACACGGGGCATGAGCGGGGGTGGGGGGGAAAGAAGGGAGACACGGGGCATGATCGGGGGGTGGGGTGGAAAGAAGGGAGACACGTTGCATGAGCTGGGGTGGGGGGGTGAAGGAAGGGAGACACGGGGCATGAGCATCGGGTGGGGGGGAGAAGGGAGACACGGGGCATGAGCGGGGGAAAGAAGGGAGACACGGGGCATGAGCGGAGGGTGCGGGGGAAAGAAGGGAGACACAGGGCATGAGCGGGGTGTGGGGGGAAATAAGGGAGAATCTGGGCATGAGCGAGGGGTCGGGGGGAAAGAAGGGAGACACGGGGCATGAGCGTGGGTGGGGATTGAAAGAAGGGAGACACGGGGCATGAGCAGGGGGTGGGGGGAAAGAAGGGAGACATGGGGCATGATCGGGGTTGTGGGAGAAAGAAGGGAGACACGGGGCATGAGTGGGAGGTGCGAGGGAAAGAAGGAAGACACGGGGCATGAGCGGGGGATGGGGAAAGAAGGGAGACACAGGGCATGAGCGGGGGTGGGGGGAAAGAAGGGAGACAGGGGTCATGAGCAGGGGATGGGGGAAAGAAGGGAGACATGGGGCATGAACGGGGGGTGGGGGGGAAAGAAGGGAGACACAGGGCATGAGCGGGGGTGGGGGGGAAAGAAGGGAGACATGGGGCATGAGCAGGGGGTCGGGGGGAAAGAAGGGAGACACGGGGCATGAGCGGGGGGTTGGGGTGGAAGAAGGAGACACGGGGCATGAGTGAGGGGTGCAGGGAAAAGAAGGGAGACACAGGGCATGAGCAAGAGTGGGGGGAAAGAAGGGAGACAGAGGGCATGAGCGGGGGTGGGGTGGAAAGAAGGGAGACACGGGGCATGAGCGGGGGGTTGGGGGAAGAAGGGAGACAAGGGGCATGAGTGAGGGGTGCGGGGAAAAGAAGGGAGACACGGGGCATGAGCGGGGGTGGAGGGGAAAGAAGGGAGACATGGGTCATGAGCGGGGGTGGGGGGGAAAGAAGGGAGGCACAGGGCATGAGCGGAGGGTGGGGGAGAAAGAAGGGAGACACGGGGCATGAGCGGGGTGGGGGAAAAGAAGGGCAACATGGGGCATGAGCAAAGGGAGACACGGGGCATGAGCGGGGGGCTGGGGGAAGAAGGGAGACACGGGGCATGAGTGGGGGGTGGAGGGGGGAAAGTAGGGAGACACGGGGCATGAGCGGGGGGTGGGTAGGGTAAAGAAGGGAGACACAGGGCATGCGCGGGGGGTGGGGGGGAAACAAGGGAGACACAGGGCATGAGCGTTGGGTGGGGGGGAAGAAGGGAGACACGGGGCATGAGCGGGGGGTGGGGGGGAAAGAAGGTAGACACGGGGCATGAGCAGGGGGTGGGGGGAAAGAAAAAGGGAGACACGGGGCATGAGTGGGGTGTGGCGGGAAGAAGGGAGACACGGGGCATGAGCAGGGGTGGGTGGAAATAAGGGAGTAACGGGGCATGAGTGGGGGTGGGGGGAAAAGTAGGGAGACACGGGGCATGAGCGGGGGTGTGGGGTGAAAGAAGGGAGACACGGGGCATGAGCGGGGGGTGGGGGGGAGAAGGGAGACACAGGGCATGAGCGGGGGAAAGAAGGGAGACACAGGGCATGAGAGGGGTGTGGGGGGAAATAAGGGAGAATCTGGGCATGAGCGGGGGGTCGGGGGAAGAAGGGAGACACGGGGCATGAGCGTGGGTGGGGGGGAAAGAAGGGAGACATGGGGCATGAGTGGGGTGTGGGGGGAAAGAAGGGAGACGTGGGGCATGATCCGGGGGTGGGGGGAAAGAAGGGAGACACGGGGCATGAGTGGGGTGAGCGGGGGAAAGAAGGGAGACACAGGGCATGAGCAGGGGGTGGGGGGAAAGAAGTGAGACACAGGGCATGAGCGGGGGTGGGGGGAAAGAAGGGAAACACGGGTCATGAGCGGGGGGTGGCGGGAAGAAGGGAGACACGGGGCATGAGCAGGGGGTGGGGGAAAAGAAGGGAGACACAGGGCATGAGCGGGGGTGGGGGGGAAAGAAGGGAGACACGGTTCATGAGCAGGGGGTGGGGGGAAGAAGGGAGACATGGGGCATGAGCGGGGGTTAGGGTGGAAAGAAGGGAGACACGGGGCATGAGCGGGGGTGGGAGAAGGGAGACACGGGGCATGAGCGTGGGAAAGAAGGGAGACACAGGGCATGAGCGGGGTGTGGGGGGAAATAAGGGAGAATCTGGGCATGAGCAGGGGGTCGGAGGGGGAAATAAGGGAGACACGGGGCATGAGCGTGGGTGGGGGGGAAAGAAGGGAGACACGGGGCATGAGTGGGGGGTGGGGGGGAAAGAAGGGAGACATGGGGCATGATCGGTGGTGGGGGGAAAGAAGGGAGACACGGGGCATGAGTGAGGGGTGCGGGGGAGAGAAGGGAGACACGGGGCATGAGCGGGGGGTGGGGGAAAGAAGGCAGACACAGGGCATGAGCAGGGGTGGGGGAAAGAAGGGAGACACGGGTCATGAGCGGTGGGTGGGGGGGAAAGAAGGGAGACACGGGGCATGAGCGGGGGGTGGGGGAAAAGAAAGGAGACACAGGGCATGAGCGGGGGGTGAGGGTGAAAGAAGGGAGACACGGGGCATGATCAGGGCTGGGGGGAAAGAAGGGAGACACAGGGCATGAGTGGGGGTGGGGGGGAAAGAAGGGAGACACGGGTCATGAGCGGGGGTGGGGGGGAAAGAAGGGAGACACGGGGCATGAGCGGGGGGTGGGGGAAAGAAGGGAGACACAGGGCATGAGCGGGGTGGGGGGAAAGAAGGGAGACATGGGGCATGAGCGGGGGGTGAGGGGGAAAGAAGGGAAACACGGGGCATGATCGGGGGTGGGGGGAAAGAAGGGAGACACGGGCCATGAGTGGCGGGTGCGGGGGAAAGAAGGGAGACACAGGGCATGAGCGGGGGGTGGGGGAAAGAAGGGAGACACAGGGCATGAGCGGGGGTGGGGGGAAAGAAGGGAGACACAGGTCATGAGCGGGGGGTGGGGGAAAAGAAGGGAGACACGGGGCATTAGCCGGGGGTGGGGTGGAAAGAAGGGAGACACGTGGCATGAGCTGGGGTAGGGGGGTGAAAGAAGGGAGACACGGGGCATGAGCATGGGGTGGGGGGACAAGGGAGACACGGGGCATGAGCGGGGGAAAGAAGGGAGACACGGGGCAAGAGCGGAGGGTGCGGGGGAAAGAAGGGAGACACAGGGTATGAGCGGGGTGTGGGGGGAAATAAGGGAGAATCTGGGCATGAGCGGGGGGGTCAGGGGGGAAAGAAGGGAGACACAGGGCATGAGCGGGGGGTGGGGGGGAAAGAAGGGAGACATGGGGCATGATCGGGGGATGGGGGAAAGAAGGGAGACACGGGGCATGAGTGGGGGGTGCGGGGGAAAGAAAGGAGACATGGGGCATGAGCGGGGGATGGGGGGAAAGAAGGGAGACACAGGGCATGAGCGGGGGTTGGGGGGGAAAGAAGGGAGACACAGGGCATGAGCGGGGGTGGGGGGAAAGAAGGGAGACATGGGGCATGAGCAGGGGGTGGGGGGGAAAGAAGGGCGACACGGGCATGAGCGGGGGGTTGGGGGGGAAGAAGGGAGACACGGGGCATGAGTGAGGGGTGCGGGGAAAAGAAGGGGGACACAGGCCATGAGCGGGGGTGGAGGGGAAAGAAGGGAGACATGGGTCATGAGCGGGGGGTGGGGGAAAGAAGGGAGTCACCGGGCATGAGCGGGCTGTGGGGGGGAAGAACGGAGACACAGGGCACAACGGGGGTGGGGGGGGAAGAAGGGAGACATGGGGCATGAGCGGGGGGTGGGGGGGAAAGAAGGGAGGCACAGGGCATGAGCGGAGGGTGGGGGAGAAAGAAGGGAGACACGGGGCATGAGCAGGGTGGGGGGGAAAGAAGGGAGACATGGGGCATGATCGGGGGGTGGGGGGAAAGAAGGGAGACACGGGTCATGAGCGGGGGGTTGGGGGGAAAGAATGGAGACACGGGGCATGAGCGGGGGTGGGGGGGAAAGAAGGGAGACACGGGGCATGAGCGGGGGGTTGGGGGAAAGAAGGGAGACACGGGCATAAGTGGGGGGTGTGGGGGTGGAACAAGGGAGACACGGGGCATGAGCGGGGGGCTGGGGGGAGAAGGGAGACATGGGGCATGAGCGGGGGGTGGGGGTGAACAGGGGAAACACGGGCCATGAGCGGGAGGTGGGGGGAAAAGGAGGGAGACAGACACGGGGCATGAACTGGGGGTGGGGGAGGAAGAAGGGAGACACAGGGCACGAGTGGGGGTGGGGGTAAACAGGGGAGACACGGGGCATGAGCGGGGGGTGGGGGGTAACACGACGGGCAACAGGAGGGAGACAGAGGGCATGAACGGGGGTGGGGGGAACAGGGCAGACACGGGGCATGAGCGGGGGGTGGGGGGAACAGAACAGACATGGGGCATGAGCGGGGGGTAGGGGGTAACACGAGGGAGACACGGGACATGAATGAGCGGGGGAGGGGGGAACACGAGGGAGACACGGGGCATGAGCGGGAGGTGGGGTGTACAGGAGGGAGACACGGGCCATGAGCGGGGGGTGGAGGGAGGAAGAAGGGAGACACGGGGCATGAGCGGGGGGTGGGGGGTAAAGGAGGGAGACCCTGGGCATGAGTGTGGGGTGGGGGGAGAAGGGAGACACGGGGCATGAGCGGGGGGTGGGGGGAAAGAAGGGAGACACGGGGCATGAGCGGTTGGTGGGGGGAAAGAAGGGAGACATGGGGCATGAGTGGGGGGTGGGGCGGAGAAGGGACACACGGGGCATGTGCGGGGGTGGAGGGGGAAAGAAGGGGGACACGGGGCATGAGCGGGTGGTGGGGGGAACAGAGGAGACACGGTTCATGAGCGGGTGTTGGAGGGGGGAAAGAAGGGAGACACGGGGCATGAGCCGGGATGGGGGGAATGAAGGGAGACACAGGGCATGAGCGGGGGGCGGGGGGGAGAAGGGAGACACGGAGCATGAGCGGTGGATGGAGGGGGAAAGAAGGTAGACACGCGGCATGAGCGGGGGGTGGAGGGGAAGAAGGGAGAAAGACACGGGGCATGAGCGGGGGTGGGGGTGAACAGGGGAGACACAGGGCATGAGTGGGGGGTGGGGGTGAACAGGGGAGACACGGTGCATGAACGGGGGGTGGGGGGAACAGGAGGAAGACACAGGGCCTGAGTTAACTACAGATCCTGCTCCTTGGCCCTCCGCAGGCCACCGTGTGCCGTTGGCGTGAGCAGGCGGTGGAGGAACAAAAGAGAGACACAGGGCATGAGGGGGTTTGATGGGGACAGGAGGAAGACACAGGGCATGAGCGGGGGGTGGGGGGAACGAGAGGAAGACACGGGCATGAGCGGGGGTGGGCGGAACGGGAGGAAGACACGGGGTCTGAGGTTACTATGCAGGTGGCAGATCCGCTCCTCAAACGATAAACAAAGATGGCGGGTGTCTCTCAAAATACGACGCACTGCACGCTTCACCGCAGCCAATGAGAGGGCACGTCAGATGTCCGCGGTCATCACGCATGCTGCTTGCCCAATCCCTGTCCTGTCTGCGGAGCGAACAGGGAAATGTGTCCGCGAAGCAGACACAGATATCACTAATTTTTTCTGCCCTACTTTTTGATCATTTTAAAAAAAAACTACTGGACGGATTTTCACCAAATTTGCAAAAGCAAACTTTCGGGACCAAGCCGCTGCTCCTGGCCCAAATTTGGTGGAAATCCGTCCAGCGGTTTGGGCTGTAAGCGTGAGCAATTTTTTTTTTCCATTCAGTCTATGGGAAAAAAATAAATAAATTGGAACCCCCCCTATAACTTTGCCCCCCCTGGACTAAACCTCACCAAACTTTGCAAAATAATTCAGAGTGGGCCATATACTTGTTTTGCAAAGATTGGTGTGGATTCGTCCAGGGGGAGCGAAGTTATAAGCCGCCCAAAAAGTGCTCTTCCTATGGAAACAGCAACTTAACCATAACTACATGGCCACTACTGTGGCCATGTAATATGACCTGCATACCCGAACAATACGCGCAGAGTGGGGAGATCCTAAGACATGTTTGTATAGCATGGATGCCTATAAAATGGACATCCACATGCGACAAAGCAGAAAGATGGGCAAATGAACGAAAATATGTGCATGTGAATTTGTTACTGTAGAAGTAACGAAAAGGCGCAAAGTTGGGATGGAAATGAGTCTATCCCACCCCCCAGGCACTTCCACATAAGGGGAAACAAATACGAAGTAATCTAACATACAAGGGATGAACAGCCTATGCTCCCGGGCATCATGTAGAAACCTTGTAGCACATAGAAGTGAATGCTAACACTAGAAATGCCCACACTCTGCGATGCCATTTTTTAATATGCCCTAAAAGGGACAGAGCACGGACCCTTGCTGCTTGCGTTCCGCGTTCACAGAATCCAATTTCAACAAAGCATGCTTGCTCCGTTTGAGCCTAATTCCCACTTGTCCCTGCAGTGTTGTGAATAATCAGTAACGCCTTCAGGAATGAGCCCGACACAGAGCGTGAGACCGTACCAGGCCCTTGGATGTGTCTATTCATCTCCACTAAACTGCCATTGAGCCTCTAACCTCTGCCCAGCCAGTCCGGTGCTGGCCACACATCACTACCTCAGCCCCCAACCTACTGGCTCTCTGATAAGTATTTGAAACCCAGGTCCTAACCTCCATAAACTACACATAAAAGATCTAAAGCTAACAGGACTGTAACTTTCCCTAGCAGCAACACAAGTCTTGTAAGGATATTCGGCGTGTTACAGCACAGAGTACAGCACTACTGCAGAGGTAGCATTTTTTAATGCAGCACCACTTCCTGGGTGTGGTGCATTGCTATATGTGTTGCCAGAGTAACATGGACATATAAGTAAAGACAGGCTATTCAGTCAAAAACGATTTTTACATATAAGATGCAAATCCATTTTTACAGTTAAAAGCACACATCTGCACATTCAAAATGCACACTATTTTTCACCTGAAATGCCTATGTTGCAAGAGACACATTTGAAAATTAATAACTAACCTTATTAACAACTAACCTGACTAATAAAACTTAATTTAACATAACCCACTAATAAAAATGTGTCTCCACTGCAGAATTAGGCCTACTCTGAAAGTGAACTTTTAAACGCACATTCATTTTTTTTTCTCTGCTGCTCTGTCCACATAACTACAGGAAGCAAAGAGCTTGAAGGAACAGGAAATCAGTTTGTTACAATTGCCACTGTAGAAATGAGCCATTGTGTAGTGAGGGCAGAGATGACATGATTGATTCTGATTGGAGCAGCGTCATAGCAAGTATCATGCTAGAGGCTGTGATTAGAACTTTGCTGGGGAAGCTTGAGAAGAGGGGGAAGGCAATCGAGATCTTGCAGTGCTGGGAGAAGGATCTGTTTCCTGGCTGGGGATTCCTGCTGCAAAATCTGAGAGTTCCAGGCAATAACCCCGGTTTGAGAACGGCAGACGCTTGTTCTCACTGGGGTTGATTTTCAAGGGAGCCAAATTCAGAAAGAGAATAGCCGGAGAAAACTCATGCTGAACAGATAAGGTAATTATAGAAGCGAGTGGGAGCTGTGCGAAAGTGTGCGAAACTGTTCAGTCAGTGTATTCGAGGGAGACTCAGTCTCTTATCAGCATATTTAATGTTACCAATTGAATATATTCTCACAGCTCTTGTTAATTTTATCACAAATAATGTTGTACCATTTCATTTATTTCTGTAAAAAAAAGTTAAACTGTGTTTAAAAGAAATTTCTATAATAGAAAAATATTTGAAAACAGATAGCTAGTGTGTATTATTTCTCTCTTTCATTTTGCATGGGGAAAGTTTTAAACGTGGGTAGATTTTTAAACAGTGCAATTGTCATTTTAAAACAGATGTGTGCATGATTCTATTCAGTATGGACAGTTGTGAGTGACTGTTTGTAGCATAGCCTGTTGGAGGTACATGAGTCAACGGGAAGAGAGACTCTCTGGACATAGTTCCCTACCGTATATAAGGTAGTGGAAATTACCACTAAAATACCACTATAGCCCATGGTGTCACACAACACTAACACTGAAAATGTGGTATCCCTAAAATGTAGGCCTGAGGTCTCTCTAGTGATCAAGAACAATCTAGATAAAAAACAAGGGATGTTGGATATTGGGGCCACAAATAAACCAACCACTATACCAACCAACCACGCAAACTACCACGCAAACTACCACGCACATCATCTAAATAGGTCTGAATTCTGAAATAATGCAATGTATTATTGTCATGTGTGACCCAATATGAATACAGAGAGTGATTATTGCTAAAGGTATTTTGGCGGTAAGAAAATACCGCAAAGCCCCAAATATCCACAAAATACCCAACATATTTATGGTGCGTTGCAGGCCGGGAAAGTGATCATACAGTACCTACTGGGCGTGGCAAGCGTGTCTCACAATGCCATTTGCACATTAAAGGGAACCCATTTTATAATAGCAGTGTGCCACTAAAAACGAATTTCAGAATGTCACAAAGGGAAACCACATTTTCAGACTTAGTGCAATATTTAGAGGCAAAGTTGTTTGCACTTGGGACGTGGTCGTCGAACAGCACCTTAGAATGGCGTGACCGCATTCAGGGTGAGGTGCAGAAAGAAAAACTAGACAATATTTTTGCAGAAGGCAGCATAATTCAGGTCTGCCTTACAAGATTATTGAATGCAGCCGATAAAAGTGCAGAGAAAGACTGTTTAATACAGCTATGCAGCACAATATGGTTTATATTGAATAAGTCCCTGCGAATACAGGAAAATGATACCCAGCTAATTAACAGGTTAAAGACTGAATTAGATGGGGCAAGTAAAAATCAGGAAATGTTAAGAGAAGAATTGGATGTATGCCAAAAAGACATGCAATTAAAATGCAGAGACTTTGATACTCAGTTATCCAAAAGCAAGAAACAATTTGAGGATAGTGAGCAAGAATTGGTACACTTAAAAGCCTTAGTGGACCACATTAGACAGGATAAAGATGAGGTTGTTTTAGAAATGCAGATTTTACAAAAAGAACATTGTGAAAAAGAATGTGATCTCCAGAGTGCAGAATAAGAAATGATTAAAATGATTCAAGAAAGAGACAAGAGAAATAAAGAGTTCAATGAATGCCAAATGCAAATGTGCGACATGCAGGAGGTGATTAATAAGATGAATGGTGAAAACAACTATTTGCAAGATGAAGCCAACAGACTCCTTAAAAAGTGTAAGGACTTAGAACAGCAAATGTGCATTCCCAGGTCCCAGGAGAGGTGGCAGGGTACCACATTCAATGGAGTGGAGGTGAATTCTAGCTCTGCCCAAAGAGCTAGTGCTCCAGTGACTGGGCCGGTAACTGAACTTGGTTGCAGCACCCTTGGGGGATTTGATACTCCCATTGGGGGCAGCCACCAATCTCATACACCTGAAAACTGGATTGAATCACAAAATAGTGCAATTCCATGCATTGCAACAAGTAGCCCCATAAAAATAATGAAATCCATTAAAGCCCTGATCAAACCATTTAAAAATTGAGGTGAATGCTGCATTGAGGATCACTTAGAAGCGGTGCATGACATTTTTAAAGCACTCCAGATACCTAAGGAACAGTACAGACAATATTTTCATTCAACTTTAGATGTCCCGACAGCCAGCATCATAAGGGGATTAAATGAACAGCAGAATATGACCTGGGTGGAGTTTGAAAAAGAAATTAGGCGTCATTTTTCTCCTTTTCAGTCATTGCAGGAGACAAAGAAAGTCGCTTACACAATCACTGCTGGACCTAATACATCCCCTCGCCAATTTTTACAAGACTTAAAAAGAGCATTTTCTCGCTTTGATGTATCTTTTGACCCAAATTCCAATGAGTTTAAAACTGCATACTTCTATGGGCTACAGAAAGACATCATATCCCAATTGGTCCGTGAATTTGACCGTGACAAGTCCCTTGAATGGATTGTACATCAAAGCACAAAACTATATGAGGTACTCTATTGTCAGGGTAGAGAAAGTGATAAAATGAAAGATACTAGACCTAAATCTAAAGAACCCTCAGCCACAGTAATGGAAATCAGGTCAGCCAAAATGTCCCCTGAGTCTGCTCAAAGCCAAGGTAAAAATAATGTGACACCTGAACAAACGGGTAATCAACAAAGATCGCCATTCCCTGTACCAATGTTCCAATCACATGATCCTAGTAATAGTGAGCTACATCAGCCCTAGGTATTTAGGGGACAAACCCCGGGTAGGATATCGGCCTGGTATAGCAGGTACGAACAATAACCAGAGACAAAATCAAGATCAAAGAAATGATGGTCCCTACCAGTCATTGGGGACACAGAGCAGATTTGATCCCAACACCATGATATATGGTAATCAGGATAGACCCCGATATGTGGATCGATTTACTGATAATGGAAATCAACATAGGGGCCAGTACCCACAATCTGAGAGACAGGATATGAGGCAAAACATGAACTACAATCCACGTCAGTACAATGATTCCCCACCAGGGGACTATAATCAAAGGATGGGTGCACCCCAAGTGGAAGCTGATATGCCAAAATATTTAAAAGTGGCAGCTTTACAAAAAGACACAGCCACACAGTTAGAGGAAAGCGGCAAGATTCCCTTACCAGAAGATTTTCCAGAATTTTTCAAAATTGTAGAAGAGCAGATCTCCTTAGCAGATGCGTGTGACAGCAATGAGGATAGGGACAATCTGAGGGAGATATCTATGGAGTTTAAGGATGTACTTGCAAAAGATGCTTATGATTTTGGTTTAACTGATTTACATGTGGCCACACTACCAGAAGGGTGTTTCAGAAGTCCAGTGTTTGTACGCCAGTATAGACTACCGCTGGCATGTTTAGAATCATTGGCAGAGATTATTAAAAATTTGGAATCGCGGGGAATCATCAGGCCCATTCATAGCACATCCAATACACCTATTTTAGGTGTGTTAAATCCAAATGGTCAATGGCGGCTATGTGCAGACTTGAGAGAGTTAAATAAAAGAGTACCAGTATCTAGATGTCCACTGCCATTCATTGATCAGGGCCTAGCTCAGGTACATGGTTCAGAAGTATTTACCACATTAGATCTCACCTCTGGATATTGGTGCGTGCCATTGGCAGAGGAGATACA
The DNA here is from genome assembly GCF_040938575.1 of Ambystoma mexicanum. Classification (NCBI taxonomy): domain Eukaryota; kingdom Metazoa; phylum Chordata; class Amphibia; order Caudata; family Ambystomatidae; genus Ambystoma; species Ambystoma mexicanum. The sequence goes on from NC_090936.1 coordinate 390,072,771, forward strand.
GAATTTATTTTCCTTTACATTTGACAGGACTCAATACGCCTGGCTTAGAGTTCCGTTCGGGTACATCAATAGTGGGAGTGAATTTGGCATATTTTTGAGAAAGGCCATGCCGGATGCAGCGGAAAGAGGAACAATAGTTTACGTGGACGATGTCCTGATAAAAAATGAAGGCCTGAAAAGCCATTTTGATGAAATAAGACATGTGCTAGGCCAATTGCAGAAAGCAGGCGCCAAAGTATCTTTACAAAAAGCACAATGGTGCAAGAAAAAAGTGAACTTTCTAGGGCATGAAGTGACTGAACATGGGCTAAATCCACAAAAGAAGAAAATAGAGGCCATACAAAGATTAAACGATACTAAAAATGTGAAAGGAGTAAAAAGTTTATTAGGGATGACAGGCTATAACAGAAAGTTCATTGAAAATTATGCAGAAATCACTCAACCATTGACTAAACTGCTTAAACTGAATACTCCCTGGAAATGGGAAAAAAGCAGTCTGATGCAGTGGCTAAATTAAAGGAATGTCTTGTACAGTCACCATGTTTAGCATATCCCATAAAGGACAGGGATTTCTACATAGAAATAGGTTTTTCTGAACATTGTATGTCAGCAGTGTTATCACAAAAACACGATTTGAATCACAAAACCATTGCCTATGCAAGTAAGGCATTTTCCCAAGTTGAAATGAAATTTAATGAATGTGAAAAGGCCCTATTAACCACTGTGTGGGCGCTACAACATTTCCGCCCCATTGTTCAGGGAGAAAAGGTGATTATTGAAACAAATCATCAACCTTTGCAATTTTTAGAGAGTAAAAGAATTAGATCAGGTAATCTAGCGCAGTCCAGAATCACTTCATGGACGCTGGCATTACAAGGTTTTCCTGTAGAAGTGAGATATGGACAAAATAAAAAGAACCCAATTGCTCAAGGGTTAGCTGACTTACATGACTGCGCAGCTGAACAAATACCAAATGAAATGGAAGTGGAAACTAGTTTGCAGGAAATTGAACAATCACCACACAAAGCTTTTGATGAAAAAACATGCAAGGATTTGCCAACTGTATATGTGGATGGTTGTGCTTTTCACATTGAAAATTACAGTAATAAACAATTAGTGGCAGGAATAGGAAATGTCTGGTTGAAATGTAAAGGCGTCCTTAGTATAGGGATGAGGATTGGAGCTTGGAGCAGTCAGGTGGCGGAATTGGCAGCCATTTATAAAGCAATTGCTACTGCAGCTGATAAAAAGTTCAGTGACATTGTCCTGGTGACTGATTCTGACTATGCACGGAATAGCTTTGTGGAGTATTTTCCTGGTTGGAAAGCAAGAGGCATGGTTACATACAACAAAAGCCACTTAAACATGGAAAAATGAAAAATGATACAAGCCATAGACAAATTGGTGTCAGAGAATAATTTAACAATATACTGGAGAAACATTTGTGGGCATTTAAAAACACCAGGAGAGGATAAGGAGGGAAATGATAAGGCAGACCACCTGGCTAAGATTGGTGCTGTGATGGGAGAATTGCTACCTATTGATTATTTAATGGGTGAAATACAAATTGATGCAGTAACACGTTCTAAAGCACCAAAGGAGGTAGATCAACCAGTGGTACAGTGGAGTCATGACACGCCAGACCAAGATTTGATTGAGGCACAAAAGAATGATCGAATTTTGGGAATCTATTATAATCATTTGATAGATCCTGAACAAAATCTTTTAACAGAAAATGATTGTATGGGAAAAGAAGAGTTGAGGGTGCTATTAAAGAACAAAACACGAATTAGACTACAGGATGGACTCATGATTAGAGAGTCCATAACAGGACAAATACAGTGGGTGTTACCCCTTTCATTCAGAGGGCTAATGCTACACAATGCACATGATGCCATAACTGCAGGCCATAGAGGTTCACAAAAAACATTAGACATACTAAAAGATTATGCTTACTGGCCATATATGTCCCAAGATGTGGAATTATATACTAGAGGATGTCTAGTATGCGCCCAATTTAAACCTGCTTCACCAATTCATAGAGCCCCATTAATGAAAAGAGGCCTAACTCTTCCATGGTCAGATTTGCAAATAGACTATGTAGGGCCTTTAAAAAGGTCGAGCAGAGGAAACCTTTATATTTTAAGTGTGGTATGTTTGATGTCAAAGTGGATTGAATGCATTCCTGCACCAGATTGTAGTGCGCAAACAGCAGCCACATTGCTGGTGAACCATGTGTTCTCAAGGTTTGGGTTGCCACAAAGAATTGAGTCAGACAGAGGAAGTCATTTCACAAGTATTCTAATGAGAAAGGTATGGCAAATACTGGGTGTGAAAAGAAAACTACATATTGCATATCGGGCGTCCTCTTCAGGTGGAGTTGAACGAAGCAATAGGTCTGTTGTGGATATTTTAAAGAAATTCGTGGCAGAAGCAGGTTCCAGCTGGGATTTACGTTTACCGTCGGTTTTGATGGCAATCAGATCAACTCCTGCCAAAGCAACAGGTGTTAGCCCCCATGAGGTCTTGACAGGTAGGAAAATGGTGTTACCACAACACCTACCATACAGAACACATGAGAAAACACTTGTGAGTGCATCCACAGTTCATGAATATATTGATGAACTGAGGAGGCATTTGCAACATGCATTTGCTTTTGTACAGAGAAATCTGGAAAGAGCTGCTGACAGTGCAAAATCTTATTATGATAAAAAGATATCAGTAAAGGAATACAGTGTAGGGGATCAGGTGTACAAGTTTCATTTTGGAAAAAGTAAACAGAAAAATTCTAAATTTCTAGCAGCCTGGCAGGGGCCATTTTGAATTATAGATAAGGTCTCTCCTGTGGTTTATAAAATTTTGAAAAATGAAGGTGAAACGGCGATAGAGCAGTTTGTCCATGTAAATCAGATCAAACCATGCCATCCCAGACACGAGATCAGGCGGCTTGAGCATGTAGAAACAGAAAGCCCTGGGGCTACTACCCACTGATGCACACAATACAACATAAAGTCCCTTGAACACAAAAAGAGAAAATAAATGGATACAATCAGGAGGCAGTGAAAGAGAAGTTAAAAAGTTGATTGTTATAATGGCACACAAACACTGTAATATATGTAAAAATATATAATATAAAATAAGTAAATAAATAAACAAATAAATAAATATATATAATGGAAGCTCATGGTTGGTGTGCAGAGAGAACATGTATTAAATATTGAATGCTGTTTTATATATGCTTGTTTTCTTTTTAACTTGTGTTTAATTTCAGGAAAAAAAATAATAAAAAAAAAAAAAGAAAACAAAATGTTTTTACCAAACATATTTTATTTTTGGAAAAAGGGTGAAGTTAGTATTGTGCTATGTACTTAATCTGTTTCTTTTCTATTTTGGTTTAGAACATTAACTATTTATACCAGAGGTCACGGGAGACAATGGAGTCCTGGAGTCCCCTGGATGAAGACCAAAAGATGCCTGCCTCCAGATGGAGGTGAAGACAAGATAACCAGAATGCCAAAAAAGATGACTCCTGTGGATCCAAGATTGCCAAGATGAAAGTGTACTCGAATGAACCAAATGACATCGCTGGTCGGGACATATCAGAGGCAGACACGAGTCCTGACATATGGAGTTCCACGTATTTATTATTTTAATTATTTATTTTAATTTGTTATATTAATTATTTGTTTTAGTTAGTTGTTTTATTTTATTGTTTTTAATTGACTTGTAAAATCGAAACTTTAGAGTATTGCCACTTCCATTGAGAAGGCAAATGTAGAACATTTTGTAAACTAATGAACTCAGATGAATACTGTGTTGATTGCAACTTTTTTAATTGATGCACATGAATATTCATTTTGTTGGATTGCTATATTGTGAAAAGAAGAAAAAGAACAAGTTGTTTTTAGGAATTGGCTTGGATTGTAGCCAAGTTCTAAAAACAAAAGGAGGGTATGTAAGGATATTTGGCGTGTTACAGCACAGAGTACAGCACTTCTGCACAGGTAGCATTTTTTTATGCAGCACCACTACATGGGTGTGGTGCATTGCTATATGTGTTGCCAGAGTAACATGGACATATAAGTAAAGACAGGCTATTCAGTCAAAAACGATTTTTACATATAAGATGCAAATCCATTTTTACAGTTAAAAGCACACATCTGCACATTCAAAATGCACACTATTTTTCACCTGAAATTCCTATGTTGCAAGCGACACATTTGAAAATTAATAACTAACCTTATTAACAACTAACCTGACTAATAAAACTTCATTTAACATAACCCACTAATAAAAATGTGTCTCCACTGCAGAATTAGGCCTAAACTGAAAGTGAACTTTTAAACGCACATTCATTTTTTTTTTTCTCTGCTGCTCGGTCCACATAACTACAGGAAGCAAAGAGCTCGAAGGAACAGGAAATCAGTTTGTTACAATTGCCACTGTAGAAATGAGCCATTGTGTAGTGAGGGCAGAGATGACATGATTGATTCTGATTGGAGCAGCGTCATAGCAAGTATCATGCTAGAGGCTGTGATTAGAACTTTGCTGGGGAAGCTTGAGAAGAGGGGGAAGGCAATCGAGATCTTGCAGAGCTGGGAGAAGGATCTGTTTCCTGGCTGGGGATTCCTGCTGCAAAATCTGAGAGTTCCAGGCAATAACCCCGGTTTGAGAACGGCAGACGCTTGTTCTCACTGGGGTTGATTTTCAAGGGAGCCAAATTCAGAAAGAGAATAGCTGGAGAAAACTCATGCTGAACAGATAAGGTAATTATAGAAGCGAGTGGGAGCTGTGCGAAAGTGTGCGAAACTGTTCAGTCAGTGTATTCGAGGGAGTCTCAGTCTCTTATCAGCATATTTAATGTTACCAATTGAATATATTCTCGCAGCTCTCTGTTTATTTTATCACAAATAATGTTGTACCATTTCATTTATTTCTGTAGAAAAAGTTAAACTGTGTTTAAAAGAAATTTCTATAATACAAAAATATTTGAAAACAGATAGCTAGTGTGTATTATTTCTCTCTTTCATTTTGCATGGGGAAAGGTTTAAACGTGGGTAGATTTTTAAACAGTGCAATTGTCATTTTAAAACAGATGTGTGCATGATTCTATTCAGTATGGACAGTTGTGAGTGACTGTTTGTAGCATAGCCTGTTGGAGGTACATGAGTCAACGGGAAGAGAGACTCTCTGGACATAGTTCCCTACCGTATATAAGGAAGTGGAAATTACCACAAAAATACCACAATAGCCCATGGTGGCACACAACACTAACACTGAAAATGTGGTATCCCTAAAATGTAGGCCTGAGGTCTCTCTAGTGATCAAGAACAATCTAAATAAAAAACAAGGGATGTTGGATATTGGGGCCACAAATAAACCAACCACTATACCAACCAACTACGCAAACTACCGCGCACATCATCTAAATAGGTCTGAATTCTGAAATAATGCAATGTATTATTGTCATGTGTGACCCAATATGAATACAGAGAGTGATTATTGCTAAAGGTATTTTGGCGTTAAGAAAATACTGCAAAGCCCCAAATATGCACAAAATACAAAAATACCCAACAGTCTCCAGTAACATGAGATAACAACAAGGGTAAATCACAAATCAGCTCCCAGAGGGGAGACATTAGGTGCAGGGACTGCGGTGTCAATGGAGCCCGAGTGTATGGGTCAGCATGACAATATCTTATCCTTCCTTCTCCCTGGCACCTCTTTCCTGTGTCGCTCAGGTGCCTGCCATAATGAATGAATAGAAGGTCTTAGTTGTTTAGTTTAGGTAGGAAACAGTCTATTTCATGTGTGCCCTGACCTTCACGGCAAGGGTGCGCTCAGCTGACCCACATAGAGCCAGATTGACAGAGAAGAACCAGCCAATTACTGCTTGGCATCCCCTTTGGAGCAAGCCCATGTGTAGGGTGCCTCCAATCAGGAGCACCGAAATGTCCCATATAGCGATGGCTCTTTTTGCGCTTGTAACCCCATGTTTGATGATGTAAGACAAGAGCGCTTCGGGCAGCATAGTCCTTTGCTGGCACTCGTATTTTGTACAAGTAAACCTTGTTACCCTTGCAAAACTATCTCTTGTCCTCTTTCCCAATCGGTTACATCTACAGTGGTGTGTGCGTGCCTTCACTAGTCAACACAAACATTTGGCACAGTCACTTATGGGCCTCATTATAAGTTTGCCGGTCCGGGAACTACGGTACCGGTAAGCATGCCGGTACCATAGTTCCCGGACCAGCAAACTACGAGTTGTGCTCGTGGGTGCCTTTCTGCCCGCCAGGCCTGTGGGCAGAAAGGCACCCACAAGCACAGCATGTCAGATGCACCGGCACCGTTACAAACGGTGCCGGTGCATCTGACCTCTCCATTCCCATTCAGCCCTATCGGGCCGAAAGGGAATGGGGAGCATCTTTTTTCCAGTGGCCACAAATGGGAAATGACTGGGTCCGGCAGAGCCGTAATAACCCAGTAATTGTCCATTTGTGGGCGCTGGAAGAAATTGCAAGTTTGACGGCAGCCTGCCGATTTTACTGGCAAGACTACAGCCAAACTTGTAATGAGGGCCAAATGAATCTGTTTCCTTCCTGTAAAAAGAATGTAAGGTTTTCTATTGTCAACAATTACTTTGTGTCATCAAAAAATAGGACACTCTCAGTTACAGTAACTTCATGTAATCTCCTGTCTGCCTGCAATGTTTTCCTCACACCTAGTCATCGACAAGAAATGGCATGCTTTTATATGTCATGCAAAGTAGTTACGGGATATTTTCCTTCCTGGTAGATACAACATTATTGCCTATTTTATTTCTGTATGTGACTAAATGCCAGAGATAGGCCAGTCTAATTTGTTTTTTAAACTAATTTGCTCTTGTTCTGAAAGAAGTTATATAACATCACCCGAAATGTATGCTTCGAAAGGCATTCGTTTCGGAAAGATGTAAAAGGCTATGAGCTGAGGAAAATGACATGGGTCCCAAAGAGTTATCTGTACGGGAACAAGATGTATCTGATGAACTCCTCACTGGAAACAAAAGCAAGTATATGTGGTGAGTAAGCACAGGATGAATGAACAGCACCTGAGGCCCACGGGCATGTTGGCGCGTTACAAAAATTAAAATAAAATAAAATAAATAAATAAATCTCCTTTCTTATATAAACTAAGGCTATACAACTTGACATTTTGACAAGCAACTGATGGTGCAGTCAGATCATGTCCATACAAATGCTGATTCGATACTGTATCCACATATTCCTTCCATTCATTATCTCAGCAAACTGATCCTTCCCAGATGTAGCTCTACTGTTTCCCATCTGGAATGACCCGCAAGCTGGGACTTGTCACCCGTGGCTGTTTTAGTTCAAGTACAGTTATGTCACCTGTCAACAAATGAATTTGTTTTTAATTGTATTTTTTTCAATGCTTCATTCACCTTGCGGCTTCCCCTTGCTGTTCAGGTGGCTGAATTTCAGTCCCAGGAAACTGAGGCTAAAATGTTTTGCTACAGGTTTGTCTGAACGTCTGATTGTTGCCCCTGTAGTCTCAACTCACATTCTTTCTTGAAGTGTATTTTCAATTGATTACTGTACATGGGTAGATAAAGGGCTCCTTTAAGCTCACTGAACTGACATATTCTCTCACTTTCACATGTGACAGCTAAGCAAGCACTCACTAAATAAACTATTTGAGTAGTCACATGCGGTCTCTCATGACTCTAAACAAACTAGACCCGAGACCTGTACTGATAATGATGTGCTCTAGGGAGGGATATTCTCTTGTCTAATAAGCTAACCAGTCAATAACTTGTGCCATGTAAACTGGGCACCTTATGTTGCTCTTTTCCTTCAAAGCCATAACACACTGTTTTTGCCTTGCAGTGTCACCATTACATATTAAGTCAAATCATTCTCCCTGCTGGGTTCTCAAGCATAGCCAGCACCATTGCATGAAGGTTTACTGGACAGGTGAAGCAAGCCCATGTTCCCTGATTGGTGGAGCGTATTACCTGTGATATATACCTCAAATCAAAGCACTCTCTAAATCTAATTCTCACTCTCTTTGCCAGGTACGGTGAGTCTTCTCTTTGGTTGAACTGCCGCAAAAAGTCACCTGATTCTGTTAGTTGTTACCATTTTGCTGGATTGAAGTAGCACTATTTACACACAGTTTCTCATAAAGACTCTTCTTAAGGTCTTAAGGCACAGCACCAGGCATCTTGGATTTACTGTGGCCAACATCATTACAACCGCCTCCAGCCACCATTGGAAAATGTCTAACTCATAAGGTCTTACCTGGTCTGCCCTAATTCCCGCATCAAAGCCTTCCAGCCATACATTTCACCTCAGAATATAAGGCCTGCCTCGCATAACCCACTGCCCATCCTCATGCCAAACCCAACAATTGGTGGAAGAAGCGTATATTTCCAAAGACCAACCATCTGAAAGCCCTTCCCCATTTTAGGGATCCAACTCATTGGCACCACAGTGAACAGCTGCTTTTATTCCATGTATACTCAACACCATTCCATCTTGAGAAATGTTAATTGGATGGCTAAATCATTATTTGGATGCTTACTGTACACACCTCTTCCCCCCTTCTTCTCTTTCACAAAATAACACCTTGTAAACACCTGATCAGTGGCCAATATAAGTATTAAACACCAGCACCTCATGGCTCCAATCAAACTGAGCCTGTGTCCGAGAAGCCAGACATTCTGTGACCTGTGCAGATAATTACATCCTGAAACCAGGGCTCTTTTCCGTCTATCCCTATCCCAAGTACCTAGGTAATAAATATCATAATTTTTATTAGAACCAGGTAACAGTGGTTTATTCAGGACAAGTACATTTATGTAGTGCCATTTTTGCCCGCAAGACTAAGCACTGCTAGAACATCCAATCATCCTCACTAGCTGGTGCTAATGCATGCACCACAACACAGCATCCAGTTCTGCATTGAAACTGAGATCCCCTAATTGTTATCACATATCACAATCACGTGGTTGTTCTATTAGACAGATTACACTACAAATCAAAACAGCCTATAAAACACATTTTCATAATCTTCACCATATGTAAGGATTTGCCAGAGTGAATAGTGGAGCTACCACTAAGAAATCACCCACTCCCTGACACTGTTAACCATTTTCTCAATTACGGTAAACCCATCTAGAAAGGGCTTCTAACAAGGCACTGTCCAAGACTCAGTGAGTCTAGGATCATGCTGCTGACTTCTTCTTTGATCAGAATAACTACAATACCATTGTACTTACCATAAGTAGTGAAGACTCTGCATTGGGTAGGGATTAATGCACACTTGTATTCCAGAGGAGTCTCTCTAGTTCTCAAAGCCTTGTCCTGTTGACACCCAATTCACCCCACCAAAACCTTCCAACCACATGTGACACTCCAGCATTTGACATACCCCATCCTCAACCTACTGCTCAACCAGATATCCAAATGCAAATTACTTCATGGAAGATTCCTATAGCCCTGTGGAATCAGTTGTCCAAAACTCTGTTCCTCTTTTCATGTATCTCAGAAGTGATTTAGTACACGTGCATCTGCCAGCAAATCAAATTGATTTTAATGGTTGTTTCCTCCAATGCCTCATTTGGCCTGAGGCTTCCTCAAGCTGCTTCAGTGGTTGCATTTCAATCTCAGGAAACTGGGGGCTTAAGCACGTTGCCACACGTCTTTTTGAACAGTTAATATGAGACTATATTTTTCAATCCCCTTCTTTCTTGGTGGTTGTTCTACAGTGTTTGATATACTTAGATTTCTAAAATAGTTCTTCCAAGATCACTGAACTCATCCAGCCTCAGGCCGGACAAGCCTCAAAGGGGACATTGTACTCTTCCCAGTTCTGCAGTAAGCCCTGGGAGTGGGTGGTGCATATGAGAGCTGTCCCACATGTGGAGAGCTTTCATGATGCCTAAGTGATAACACTAAGGCGATGCAGCCAATTTATGGGTGACATGGAGGTGTATCTGCCCATAGGGGTGGATATGGCAAATTGTGCGTTAGAAATGTGTATTGTATGGCGTGGTAATAAAATACATATTACCACACCATACAAAAACCTCATGGTGCAAAAAGGGATCACTGCTGTGCTTTGGGGTGGACAGGAGTGGCAACGTCCCTATGACCTTATCGTTACTACCCCTGTCTGCACCTAAAAATGGGGGTCAGCACAATACTCAAATAAGTATCATGACCACAATCCTGCAAAACGAATGTCTCCATTGTATTCTCATCTATAAGAGAGAGACACCATTGGGAGTAGTTTGGGATGCCACACCACTTCCATTTCTGATTAATCAAACACTTAAGATGAAATCAAAGTAATATTTAGAAGCAGAGTTTACTCTCAGAGGTCTGCCAATCAAAATACTGTAGATTCCTATGTGAAAGTGACTTCAGCCCATGTGATTGTCATGGTAAACATGTGAGCTATCCTTTTCCAAAAGCTTACTACTTGTTTCAGCTAGTGGCATGTGAATATGATCTTCCCACCTCTAAGCCACTATGAGGGCACAGGGATTCACTGTTAATAGTCCACCATCAAATACATCCTTTGCAGAATTCTATATTTTAGCTGGATGGAAGAGAACAAAGTCATCATAATTGACATCTCTAGCTTTTTAGGTACATGAAGAATATTATGGATCAGGGGGAAATGACCTTTATAAAGTAACAGACTGTAGTGGACTCCAATCATGCACCTTCCCTCATACACCTTCCCTCACACACCTCACACCTTCCCTCAATCCCCTTTAAGATCAATATCTCCTTCCCTGTGGGGGAGTCTGTATCTCCAGATCCATTTGTCAACATGAAACATCAGTGCTGCAGCTCCCTTAAAATGGAGTTGCCATGTAGATGATATTCGCCTAGGAGATTACTGAAGCCAGGTGAGGATTCCACACTGAAGAATCATCCTAAAATGCCACTTCCTTCCCATTCCAGGGGATAACCCAGCAATAGTGGATTGCCACATAAGGGAGTGTAGGCGAATACTGATGGTACATCCATATTGCTACGGGTTGACCTTCAGTTAAAGGCGTCCAATCAGGAGGTTGTATAAAAACTTTTTCAATGAACCGTGGGTTGTAGTGAACGTTTAAACCACTTCTTATCTGAAAAATCATCAGGATCGGATCAGCCACAGTAGAGTAAAAGCGACGAGACTGCCAAACACTCTTAATACATTGGGCAGTGGCACCCAATGTGTACAACTCCAATTTCAGAAGAGCCGTGTCTCCATTTTGTCGTGCGCACTTTCCCATCCCACCTTTGGACCTAACTTTGCAGTGCTTCACATAGAACAAGAGGATTCTGAGTTATGTGTCTATCTGTGGCCGGGTTAAATGAATCCGAATGGATCGCCGATTCTAAAGACATTGCGGAATTATGCACATTTTAACGAAATTACGTTGGCCCATGTTTGAAATTGCAAGGCTAAGGATTCTGGATATGCATTTCTGGCAATGGCTTATAATGGTTTGGGCTACTGGTTTAAAGTCCTGGATATTCCCGGTCCTTGAAACCGTTGATGACCAATGGTCACTGATACCCCAGATTCAAAAGCTTTGAAATTTGGCTTCACTCAAATGCATTCTCAGAAAAAGCATGCTGTCTTTTCTCTTTCCTGCATCGAGTCACACTCATGAATGCATTTGGATCCTGGTGGCAGGATTATTGGAATTCAGCACATTTGCTCCTGCGCAAATACATCCTGAAAAAGCTGTTTAGGGTATAAAGAAAGAATACCAGTACATTAAAAAAAAAGACATGTTAAACCAGCCTTGAATCAATTTCACTGGCTATCAGTTGGAAAACCTTTACAATTCAAATCACTCTGCATGACAAATAGAACCTATTATAAGGAGACACCTGACTACCTAATGGACACATTTTTGTCAGAAAACAACACATGGTTTAGTATACCCAAGATAACCTATCAGAGAAGAGGTGCCTGCTTCCTTTCCCACCAAAATATGCCAAACATGTGATAGCCCCTCTACTGAGAAGGAACACAGCTGAATTACGAATTACCTGATCTGTGGGAGATTTCCCACTCAGGAGGGTCTTCAACCACGTTAGCTCAGTGTACCTTTCAAAGAGTAGAAATGTCCATTTGCATATCAGTCTGCTACCATCCAGCCGTGCAGTCCAGCCCGACATGCTAGGCAATTCTTTTCTGAACAAGAGTACCATCTGCAACCACTGACAGTCTGTTCTCTTAGTTGGGCCTCATCAATGAGTTAAGCTATGCCACTCTAACCACAGTGAGCAAGGGGTTGATGTTTGGATTATTTTTAGTGACTGGGTGTGAAGCCCCACATCTTTCAACATATTCAAACATGTTAACATTTCAGATGAGGTTCTTCTAATTATTATATTGTCAGTGTGTGAAATGCTTGTGGGAGGCCATCTGATAGGGAGCACATTGCATGCTGATAGGAGAGGATCCCTAAAAATAAAAACAAATGCAAAAAAGGACCATCCAGCACCAGTTCAGGCCCACGTTACTGGGAGAGAACTGACACTGCAGTGATAGTGGAGAGCTGGCGGCACACACAGAAATGTGCCGCGGAAAAGGTAACTGGGTAGGGAGAGGCGGGTAGGAGGATGCAGGGAACAAGTGATCTATGTATAATAGAAGTTGGCATATTTGGTCGACATTGTGGGTGGCGCAGTGATCACATAGATCACATTATAATTGTATTGTTTGTCCCTCTTGCCATTGCTAAATTTACATATCACTCAATTTTGATTTGCCGTTGCTATGTTCAAGCTCACTCTATTTAGACAGGAGGGTATTTTCCTGACACTGAGCCTTATTAGAACCTCGGTTGTGCATACATTTTTGGCACTAATACTGTAATCATCACTTTTTTTATGATAACGGAAATACCGTCAAATGTACTGCACAGAGTTTGGAGGTAAAGTGAAGTATTCACCCCCCAGTTAGAAGAAGAAGGTGAATTTTGAACATTGCCTCCAAAAATCTTTTGAATTAACTTGGCTGAAGACCTGCTTGTGGTAATTCCCAAAAGATCCCCATCAAGTCCTATGGTCTACAAAATGAGTATTTCGACCACCATAAAACCACTCCTAAGCCTGTGGTAAATCCACAGGACCTAGTGGCAGCAACAGTAAAAGAGTTTGGCGATAAATCGGCAGATATACTGCCAAACTCATAATGAAGCCCATTGTGTCCATAGTGCTACAAGCTCTTTAATACATAGCTGGTCCTGGCAGCTTCTTTAAGCAAGGTTGGCAATGGGGAATTTGATTGCTGTTTCAATTATACTGACAGAGCAAATTGATAAAATGGATCAACAGGTTCAATAAAATGACCCACTATAATGACAGATAAAATAATACTGCAGTCTCCGCACAATACATGGGGATACATTTTTACCATAGAAAATATCAAAGGATTAATCTCCCCGGCGTATGTGTCCACTGCTAAGAAAATACACTACTTCATTGAAAAGCTTGGCTTGCAAATGCGTGCTCAATTCAAACAACTGTATTACCATTGCTGTCATTTATAAACTACTAGCTGGGGTAGCCGGCCTTACATGTGTCCTGATCAAGTGGTGTATCATGTGCCCTGGAGGAGGTTGCTCTTGCCCTCATGTCAGCAAGTCTTGCTTCAGTTTACTCTGGCATCTTATTTCCCCTGGAGAAAGTTGCTCTTGTCCTCTGGCCAGCAAGTCATGCTGCGGTTTATTGTTGTGTTTCAGAGGCTCTTGATATTGATTTTCGCTTTGCATCAGATGGATTTTTTCCAACTGATGTTCGTTATTTGTGCGGCATGTTTCAGTGCCTCAATGGCTTCAGCACATTTGAGAAAGTGTCCAAGAAATATTGATTGATTGTGCTCTCTTCCTGTGAATGAACTTAAGTAAACTGTAACCTGGCCATTTCCCATATTTGGAGTGATGTGATAAACAAACATTGTTTATTTATTCCCTTTAAAAATGCTTTAATAAACACTTTTAAACTGTATACAGTAGTAATACATTCCAAAGGAATAACCAAACCATTGAAAATTTTGATTCAGTCACTTTTCCAAATTGTGCCTCCTTCTAGTGCCTACTTTAGTGAATCGGGGTGGGCATCAGTAAATGTGGCTGTCTACAGAGTACATTTATTGCATCCGAACGTAAATACAATCTTTCCCCAGTCAAATGAGGAATCCATGCAAAATTTGGTAGCAGTGGGTTCAACAGTGTGGATTCGTATAGCCTGACAAACATACACACAGACATCTACACATTTTTTTGCATATAAGATTTTTGCATCCAAACATAGACTAAGATCTTGCCCCAGACAAAAGAGGAATCCATGCAAAATGTGGTAGACGTGGGTTCAACAGTGTGGATGTATATAGCCAGAGAATCATAAACAGATACATACATTCTGCTTTATATAACGACTAAGGGGACTCCATCTCTTTTGCAACAGAAAAGGCAGACTACATCTCCAACATACAATCAATGACCAGTAAGACAGTCACCATGGGTGAGTTTAGTATATGCTTAGATGCCTCCTCATTTAGACTCACTGCCCTATGGACTAATTATTGCAGCTCACTGTGCCTTAACATTTTGACTTCCACTGCAACCTAGATGGGGATTTGGGGGGTGCCATTGACATGCCCCTCACCTTCAACATCTGTCACTGAAACCTTCAAGTCATTCTTTCTTGTAGAGGCCATAACCTCCCCTGTGCGAGATTGCTTATGGCAGACCATCCTCTCCACCACTCCCTCACCCTACCAACAGGGTCATCCATATATGTCCTATGAAGATACTCATGTGTGCACTGAAACCCTGACCCCTCTCCCTCTCCAGAAGTCCCCCCAGAGATCATCCTTGTAATCTGGCAAAATGAGCTAATTAGAACCTTGGAGCCACAGGTTCAAAGCATCCTAAACATGAAGACACTCCACAAAAACTGAACATTTAGTACAGCACTTGTATTGCTATCCTCAAAAAGCAAATCGAGCTCTTGAACACTGTTGGATAATAAATATTAACACATAAACCTCACCTATCTCACACACCAGAATAGCTACTATGCTACCATAGAAAGCTTTACTTTGAAACCATATTATTTGTTATGATAACCCTGAGGTCTTCTGCTTCTAAAACATGCCCAGGCCACCACTGACAACAAAGCAATTGATTCCAGCTCAAAAGCACAAATCTTGGGTAGTAGAATAATACTCAATTCAATAATCACATCAACCACTGCTATAACAAGCACTGCAAGTATTCAAACTATGGTCCTGATGGAGGTTATAGTGCTTCTAATTTCATCTCTGAGTAGCTGTTTCTGCCACTTTACAGCAGCAAGTATGAATCCTAACCCGCCTAAGACCAGAGTCTGCCACAAGAGGGGATGTGTCCCATGCTACCTTGTTGTAACAGACCAGCCTACATGTCCAGGTACTGCAGGGGTCGTTAGAAGTGCCAGCTCAAGAGAATGCCACTGAATCTGTTGCAGTGGGAGATGTTCTCGAGAGGGGTTTGGATGTGTAGCTTTCAGCAGTAGGTTGGGGAAACAGATCCATGATCATCCATGTTAGAGGAGCAGAATGTTTCTCAGCCAAGGACACTGCAATGGACTGCCATCTGGCAAGGGTGTGCAAACTCTGACTTTTTGATTTCTATTAATTAATACATTTATGTGGGTAATTCCATCTCTAAAAGGGCAATCTGCTGATCAGATTCCCCTTTCATAAATTCCATCCCAAAGGCATAGGGTGTATCTGGGTCCTGCTGCATCCATAGCCTGGTTTGCATCCCCTGCTCTACCAGTGGCACAAAGCAGGTTCAGAGGCCACAGTTGCCCATTTGAAAGTTGAAGTGTCAGCCAAGTCGCTGCAGTGCAGGTGCTGCTTTTAAGATTGGCCCCCATTCAAAAACTCTGATGGTCAAACGTAGCACATGATGGGGGCAGGTTAAACTCTGAAATAAAGTGAGTTAAGGCATGGTGCTTCACACTACTTAGAATCATTGAAGCCACATTAAATTAGAACTAGAAATGTGTCAGCTCCTGTAAGCCAGCTCAAGCTATGGAAGGGGATGTGTATTTGGGCCAGACAGGCTGAGCCTGCCAAATGAAAGACCAGGAATTCAATGGCATGCCTCTTCTTTGATCTCTTTGTGAGGGTAGGCAACACCCTCTAACAGAGACAACCACCTAGAAGGCAGCGGCCCTGGGGCCAGCCATCAAAGAAGCACATCCATTCAAAGGAAGTAGCCTCACACTCAGATGCTGAGTTTCTAAAAGTCTTTAATCCTATCACAGAAGAAGGGAGGAGGCAGAGTATAGTAGTCAGGAGTGCTCTGTACAGTGAAAGAAGACTTCCACCATTTTGGTTCTCTTTGCCTCTGTATCCCCTTCTGTCCCCTCCAGTTCCTCTAGAGAAAAGTACTTTGGGTGTGATGTCAGAAGGGCAAAGTCCACTTCTTTCAAGAATAGGGATTGGACCTATGGAGGCTAGTGGCAGTCCTATCACCTGCAGACCTTTACCTTTAAAAGAAGCATGCTCCCCCACTTCTTTGATTTACTCTGGAACAACACCTAAGAAGGTTTCTCTAGACCTCCTTTCGGGGGGAATTACTTTCCAAACTCCTTAACTACTGAGGTGAAGAAGGAGCAGTCCCAGGCAGAGGAGAGCTCTGCCCCCTACTCACTTCCAGGGCACATTGGGGGGGCACTTGCTATGGTCCAGCATGTGCCATTCTGCACCAGAATTTCTCAGTGCTGGGAGAGCAGACCTCAAAGAGATTCTGGTCAACATCCTGACCTGCATCACTGAAAGCCACCTTTGACCTGTACATAGATATTGTTTTTAACCCTGCTTGACTCCAGCTTGCTGCTTGGGCCCACACGTTCCACTGTATCATAACTGAGCTTGATCCACTCGCATCACTGCTCGAAGCCATGTTTGAGGCCATTGGACCACAACAGAACAGAAACAGAAACATTGTACTGTTGTCCAATAACTGCCCCCTTGGTTCCTATGGGCCCGATAGACTGGCAAGTCAATTTTGCACATTTTTGTGCATGGTTAATAATGTGCCTATCACCCCTGTATTAATCTTTAGAGTACAACATTTGTTTATCTTTTTCATCTTCTCTGTTCTTTTCATGAGAATGGGTTTTGCACAGTGTTTTCTAGATAGTTCTATTACAGACTAGCTGTCCCCTGCCACGCGTTGCTGTGGCTCAGTCTGGTTAAATGGAAAAGAAAGAAAAGAGACAGTGCACATTTCTAATATGTTTAATTTGACAATGCTTGTGGGTAGTTTCTAATGGCTCTGGCACTTCTCTAAGTTGAGGCAGCTTAATTTTCCCAGCGGCACAACACATTCTTTTTGTTTCTCCATTAAATTTCAGAGCCTTACAATAAGATACACTTCAGTCATGGTGCCGATGAAAACATGCCGGCTCAAACTATAATCACCAGCTGGGTTGTACCGGAAGGTAAGGCGATTGTAATCACGTGCTTGCTGAGCACAGAGTCGTGTTTGAAGCTATTCTCGTTGACATCTTTCAGCCACTCTCAGCCTGTCGCGTTTATTCTGTTGAGAACGAAGCAGATCTGAAGCTGCAGAACATGATCGCCGTGCTCGCAACCATCCATCGTAAAGTCTGGCTGCACGTCGCTCTGCTGCTTCCTCGGCACGTATTTGAGCCATTTAAATCAGAAACATTGAAATGGGATCGTAAAATAGTGTGCATTTCTTTTACGTCCAACAGATGGCGTTGTTTTGCAGTAAAATGTTCAGCATAGCGTGTGTTGCATTTACGTTCAACAGATGGCGCGGTTTTTCAGAAAAGCATGTCTTGACCTGTCACAGGTGTGACATCTATGTATAGTAGGTATATAAAAACACGCACCTATTCGAATTCAATGTTGTGTCAAAATTTCAAAGCAATCGGTGAAGAACTTTTGGATATTTAAGATTTTGAACAAACAATCATTTACATTTTTATTTATATAGATGGTGTGCTTGATTAATGCTAAATGAAAAGGTGATGGCTGGAAGGTTTTGAATTTAGCATAACCACAGGCATATCTCTGGGCAACCCTACAGACCATCGTTTTTCAGCCTGCTAAGCCATTATAGAAGGGCAAAAACCATATGCAAATCATAGTTGGTCCTTCCACAAAAGCAGCAGCCCAGACTGAACTGCTAGGTCACATCCCTTCTGCACAAGACCACAAGCATCCCCAGACATGTTTTAGCCTTGTTGGGCATCATCAGTGAGGAGTACCTTGGGTCTCTAGGTCGGACAGACTCGGGACCCACGTCTGGGCATACCGTGCCACTCAGGGTGACTTTAGCCAAACAAAAAGGTGATGGCTGGAGGGTTTTGAATTAATCATCACCACGGGCAAAGCTCTGGGCAACCCTCCAGGCCATTGTTTTTCAGCCTGCCAAGCCATTACAGAAGGAGAAATACAATATGCAAATCAGGCTTGGTCCTTCCCCAAAAGGGGCAGCCCAGCCCGAACTGCTAGGTCACATCCCTTCTGCACAAGACCACAAGCATACCCAGACATGTTTCAGCCTTTGTGGGCATTATCAGTGAGGAGTAGCTTGGTTCTCTTGGCCGGGCAGACTTGGGACCCACGTCTGGGAAAACCCGTCCCACTGAGGGTGACTTTAGCAAAACAAAAAGGTGATGGCTGCAAGGTTGTGAATTAATCATAACCACAGGCATATCTCTGGGCAACCCTCCAGACCATCGTTTTTCAGCCTGCAAAGCTATTACAGAAGGGGAACAACCATATGCAAATTAGGCTTGGTCATTCCCCAAAAGGGGCAGCCCAACCCGAACTTCTAGGTCACATCCCTTTTGCAGGAGACCACAAGCATCCCAAGACATGTTTCAGCCTTGTTTGGCATCATCAGTGAGGAGTAGCTTGGGTCTCTAGGCCGGGCAGACTCGGGGCCACGTCTGGGCATACCCGTCCCACTCAGGGTGTCTTTAGCAAAACAAAAAGGTGATGGTTGTGCTTGATTAATGTACATATATTTTTACTAGCTGTTGCTTGCGGCTTCGATCGCACGTATTTTGGGATTTGGTACAATTGCTTTCAAAAGACACACACATTTTTTGTTCAAACTGTATGAAATATAATTTACAGTAAAGTAATAGTCATTGTTTATTGAAGACATCTGTTGGGGCATAGTGGCTACAAAACAGAGATATTTGTTCCATTGATGTGCATCCAGATATTTTTTTGTGTTGTAATTACAAATAGACATTGAGACAGACAAAAAATACAAATTACATATTTGGCATCTGCAACATACAAAAAAAAACATTTGAGTACTTCTTTGTAAACTACACCATTGGTTCTCCCTTCAGGTGCTAGGATTACGAGAGTTAGGTGATCTCACACTGGAACAGGCCACATAAAACTTCCCTGCAAGAAGCAGTCTTCACTTAGGTCAATCTCTGCTACCTTTAAAGTCCGCCCCTGAGATTTGTTGATGGTCATGGCGAAACAAACCTTTATGGGGAACAGATTCAAATGGATATTCTAAAGGTATAAGAGGTGTTTGTGGTATGAACACGGACACCCCTGGCCAGAACCAGTTAGCACCATAGCCTTAATCACATTTCTGTGGAGAGCTTTCACTAAAAATCTTGTGCCATAAAAGAGCTTATTTGGGTTGAGGTTCTGCAATAATATCACAGGTGCTCCCACTTTGAGAAGAAGTTTGTATTCTGGAAGAGCAGAAGGATTTAAAGTATTCAAGAACTCAACAGGGTTGTGGACTGCGTCATCAATTTGAACCACTGAGCTTAACAATTATAACTCCATTTGCCCTCCTCCAAAAGAATGAATAGGTATCTTAATGATTATGGCAGCCATGCTGTTCTTTGGCTTTAAAATTGCACCCTCACATTACCATTCTGTAGATTTCTCCATTAGATTTTTTATGTCAGGGTACATTTTGAATGTGAGGTATGCTAGGGAATTGACGACTGTGACTAGGGCAGAAGGGATGACAATGTTGCTCTCAAATATTGGAAACTCTCTATTACCATTTTTAAAAAGCAGTTCCAAAATGTACTTTATAATGAATATTTCAAATGTGAATTCTTTGTTTTCTAATATCTTCGGCTTGAGAGATATGGGTATCCTTAAAAATAATCCACTCTCCTTTTCCACATCCCTTAACTGGATTTTCAGAAAATAGTAAGTGTTTCTTTACTTTTGAAGAAGAATCTTGATACCAATTTTCATGTCTGTAGCATCTTCAGTTTTTGAGATATAGGTATCCTCATAAAAAAAAAGTCACCCGCCCTTTTCAGCCCCTTAGGGATGGGATTTCCAAAAATCCTTCCTTAGTGGGTGCCTATGTCATGAAAACAATGTACCTTCCAAATTTCAGGTTTGAGCTGGGTGTTGATGAGTCAGTGAGGACCTCTTCGTTTATGGTTTGGGGTTGTTGGATCTTTTTTTATACTCAGCAAACTGACTGCAATTTATCTCTTCGGGCACCATTTAAATGCACATTTGCTGTTTTCTTTTGTCCACTGCCTCCAATTTTAAGGATGTGGGGGACACCCCTGCACCACCAAAACCACAAAATACCAAACACGGGGAACGGGGGACATCCCAACAATCCCTGCTCTCCCAGTTTGGTATTTTGCAAAATATGCAGGGAAAGTGCCCCACATGGTAAATCACCCATGCCAAAAACAATCAAATGGGTCAGTAGATCAAACATTTTCAGTCAGATAGGCTAATTCCTCTTTTATATATGTAGCTATAACCTTGATTGGAGATTCCCTTTATTTTGTACTGTATTACTGTGTTGTTTGGGTCACTACTGAATCACATTCACACCCCTCTTGAAAGGATAGCCTTCCCTCGTCCCACCTTACAACAAAAGGCGATGGAGGTATATCTTCTAATTGTGTCTGTTTTATCTTTATGATTGTGTTGGCTCTTGGTTTGGAGAAGTGTAATGGCTAAGTGGGCATTTTTGCACCTACTCATCCTTGTACTCCAGCAGAGCTGAATACAATTTGCCACAGACACCCACTGCATCTCCCACCTCTTCCACTCCTTTTACCTATGATTTCAGTGGTGGCAATGGTGATGATGATGATGATTAGGGCAATGATGATGACTGGAATTTTGACTATACACGCTATCACATAAGAGAACACTAGAGGAGGGTTGTATTGCCACTAGTCCAACCTGAGAAGTGGCCCAGAAGTAGGGTTGGAGGAACAAACAGTGCATGAAGAGGCACCTATCAACACCACCACAACTCATGCACAGGTTTGGAGTGCAGAAAGAACACCACACACAGCTCATTTGGTGCCTTTTCTCTTTGCAAAATTGCAGAGATCATGATATGTCAGTGGTGTACATCAATCAGATGGCACTGCTTACCAAACCATCACATTAATCAGTACTATCTCTTGTACCTCTGCACCTTATGGAGTGCCATTTTCTCTCTGCATCTGGCTCTGTTCAACATCTAATGACACCTACTGTGGGTCCACATTGTAAATCTACAGTAAAGAATGTATTTAAACAGAATCTGCATGCTGTGCAGAAACGTTGTGTCCCGTGGGAATATTGGATCCAATAAAGGTATGACATCTTTGCTGGGTCACATGGAGTAACATATGCACAAGTCTGAGACCAGCATATTACACAACATTTCCCCATGATCCAGCAAACACTCATCATCATGCTGGCACTGCCCTGTTCAGTGAATCAAGAATTGGGAGATGTGCAATTTCTGCAACAAAAGTGTGTCTGCCAGTGGCATCAACAGTACCCAAAACAAAAACAAAAACAAAGGGGGACATTACGAGTTTGCCAGTATCCCATAAAAGTGCCAGTAATATCGTTTACTGACACTTTTATTGGTCTGGCAAAAAATGGACTTGACAGAAATCAGTTGCCAGAATTACCGACGCCAATAACACCTCACCAGAATTGCCAGCATCAGTGTTACAGGCATGGCAAACATCGGCAAAGCGGGAAACCTGTGCCTGTAATAGCAGCACAATGGTATTACCAGCACATTATCAACATGGATTTACTAGTAATACCGGCAGATTTTCACCAATATTTCTGGAAAATCCAAGCCGGAGATACCACCACTTCAGAGCTGCTGGTTTATGGACCCAGGTCAACAAAATAAGGCCACAGATGCGCTCAATCTAAGCAGTTACACCAAATCAACACCACAGGAGCAGTACAAAAGGGCCAGACCTACCCCAAAAACACTTCCTAAGACAACCATGCTGCCACTCAATGTCCATACCATGGACTTGGAGGCACTGCATGCTGATGTGCAGCTAATCATGCTGGAGTAGCAGCAGTGGCAACAGAAGACCAGGGATAGAAGGAGGAGGAGGAAGAGGAGGAGAATGGAGATACAGGTGATCCGGGTGGCAAGGCAGAAGCATGCCATGATCCCTCAGAAAAGGACCACACTGTGGGCCCTCACTGATACACACCCTGTGCCGCCTAAACAGGGAGAACATTCATGACCTCCTGAGCCTAATCCAGCATGACATTGGGAGCAGGATCAGCAACAGGACAGCGATAATACTGCTGTTGAAGTTGGTGTTGGTCCTGTGCATCCTGGCCACTGGCAGGTTGAAAGACCAAAGAAATATCGAGGCTTAGTACCACAAATGAAATACGCCAATCACGGGTTAAAAAGATACAAGTATCTTTTATTACTGTACAGTTACAAAGCCAAACAGATAGCTATCTGGCTCCCAACCCCTCTCAGTGTGTACCAGCAGACACAGTGAGGGGTGATAGTGCTGGACATCTAAACACAGACATATTCATACAATTTTTGCAACATTGTCCAGCCTCTCTCCAAGCTAATAATTCACTGGCTAGAGTTTGTGCCTAGTTCATATGACAGATGTTACAATATTATACAAAGGATTAAACAAGTTTACATGTCCATGAAGTCACAATGATGCTGTTGCGCCTTTGATCCACGATAAGCCTTATTCCACGAATCGCTACAATGCAGTTCAGCCAGAATACACGACCAGAGTTTGTTTTCCATTGTCTCTTTGTTTATACGAGGATGAGGCTTGTAAGCGCAGAAAAAACTTGAATGGCAGTTCATATGAAGCACAAGGTTTCTTTGCATTAGTCAAACAGTCTGCTCTCGGTCAGCCTAAACATTAACAAAACTTAAGGGTTGTTCAGCTAGACTGCAAGTCGAAAACACAGTCCACCATTTAAGAACATGGAACAAGAGTCGAAATCAAAATGGCGGATGATACCTAAAATGGCTGCGAAGTTAACCAAAATTGGATCATTACAAATGCAGTTTTCTGTGCAACGCGAATGGGTTTAGGCCAATATTCATAATAAGGAGGTATTATATGATTACGGTTTAACAAACCCTCCTTTTGGCCTAAGCCAGGAGCATTACTCAAACATTTGCTTTTCTCAAAACCCCATGCCTCAATGTCCGTACATCCCGAATCACATTCTTCAGAAACATCAATCACCATTAGATTCTTGATAGTGATATCCTTCATTACAAAAACATTAGTCATTTTCTCGGGTGCACATATTTTTGGTCCCAAAGTAAACACAGTTTGCGACACAATCCCCCTAACATCGAACATATGGCAGGAACACATTGTATGCAACAAGAACAGAACAATAGAACACCAAGGATTACCACTAAAACTGAAAAGAGCTTCCATCCCCATGAACGTAGAAAGTCCCAGAACCAAGCACTAAGATCCCAATTTCCCTCTGGAACATGTACATCTGTACTTAGGACATGCAGATTTTGTATCGCCTTGAATATGGTAGGGGAGGAGTCCGGTACGAAAACAAAACAAGCAGATCCCACCAATTTACATAGCTCACCACGCTCAGCCAGGATGATGTCTAACACCATCCTGTTCTGAAGGGCCACTAATCTGATTGCTTTTTGTTCCAGCATCATGTTATATAGTATATCAGTGGTTCTGTGGAAGGTTCTCTCCAATACTGTTGCTAGTCTCCTAATAACCTCAGAGTTCATTATCTGTCCCCAAAATGGCAAAAAGGATTTCACTACATCACCCATAACTTGTGAAGGAGTATCACCATTCTTGTCCCACCTTGGACAAGCTCTAGAGACCTCAGAGTTGTTAGCTACATATACCCCTGGTAGCAAGATACCCAAATAACAAGTAGCCTGCAAATCTCTAGGTAACCAAGGATAAGCTTCATTGCCACAGACAAAATAAACGGGATCACCTACATACAAAGGTCTGTCCTCACTAGTTAGATTTGCAATGTTGGTACAACCCTCAAAAGTACCCATTAACTGAGAACCATCCCTTTGTATGAAGAAGGAAACAGAGTTGGGGCTATGATTGATAGTATAAGAAGGAGGCATGGCATCCTGGTTGCCTACGGGAGCCATCTTGAAAGAAATTAGCGATTGGAAAGGTCTAGAAAGTCTATCGGAAGGCCTAATAGAAGCAACATTGAGTTTGCTCCTATTCGCAAACAGGGAACATCCCAAAGGTGTCAGGAATCGTCTTTCGAATTCGTTCAGATTAGTCCCATCGAAGTTCCCAGAAATACTATCATTTCAACGACCAAAGAATAGTGCGCTTAGTGAGGCGTAGAATGCAGTAGTCAAAGGAAGAGGATGAATATTCCAGCCCAATTCTTTTTTCCCGTGCTGTGGCAAATGCAAACATATCCATCAATTTGTTCTATTTAAAATCGCATGGGTCGCATTCATGATTAATAGTAGAGTGTTATTTTGGTAACTCTGTCTGTGTTGGGAATCCCTAGCAGGTAGAGTGTGCAGATGCACAAAAGGTGAAGACATAGTGAGAACACTTTCGGTTGGTAACAAAGTCTCAAGTGGACGCACCCCCTCAATATACCAGAAACCAAGTGCAAATACAACTGGCAGACCAGTTAACATTATTTAAAGAAAACAATGAGTTCTCAATGACCATGATTTTTGATGTTCAAAGACTTTGTTAGCCATGAGACTGACAGCTTGCCCCATACGAGTAGAGTTAGAGAAGGCCATTGTTCCTCAAAATCCGTTTAAAAAGTCTCTTTGTCAGGCTCCTTAAGTTCGTCCTTTGGTGGTCTCCTGAGCACGTGGCTTATCTTGCTTGAAGGTAACTTTGCAGGTCCTGGCCACTTACTTATGTTTCAGAGAGAGAGTGGCAAGGGACTAGCACAACAGTGATTTCTTGTTGGCACAGCCGTGCTGTGCTGTAGGTCTAGTGACGTGGGCGCAGATCAACCTTAAGACTCCAGGTACGGTGTGATTGCTTCCTGATGGAAGTGGCGAAACAGAAGCAAAAGTGCTCAAGGGTGCAGAAAGATCCGAGGAATAATTCAAAGGCAAAGCAGCAGTCTCCCCAAACCCCACAGGCTCAGGAAGAATCTCTGAGACACCCTTGGTGTCATTCAAAACAGACTTGTTGTGCAGAACAGAATAAAAAGTCTCCTTCTCTTCTCCTTCGTCGAGTGACAGAGGAAAAGGTATCTTCTTGATGTGTATCACGTGGATCCATTGTCTCTTGCTTGCTATTCGTACATCGGTCTGTGTGGCCAACAGGACCTGAAATGCTCCTCCCCAGTGTGGTACGAGACAGGATGCTCTTTCAAAGATTTTCACGAGCACCCAATCATCTGGTTGAAGTCAATGACCTGGCCCCTCGTATTTTACTGGGAGGGCTTCTCGCACCTGTTGATAAATCAAATACAAATCTTGAGTTAACTGGTCACAGTATTCAGAAAGGAGCAAAAACTCCACGTCTTTCAGTCTTTTGGGCTTGGGCAGATTCCAAATATTGGCTGGTCTCCCCATTACTATTTCGTAGGGGGAGAGTCCAGTTCTTGTTTGTGGGGTTGTCCGCATGGACAATAAAACCAGCAGTAAGGCATCTGGCCATTTCAAATTACTGCTAGCGCAAACTTTAGCTAGCTTGTTCTTTAGGATACCATTATGTTGTTCTAGAAGTCCGGCACTCTGAGCATGTCTGGCCGAATGGAACCATTTATCGATCTGTAATCCCGCGCATACTTGCAGGATAACAGCAGCGATAAAATGTGGACCATTGTCCGACCAGATGACCCTCGGCAAACCAAACATAGGAAAATATTCCTTAAGCATGGTTTTCGCCATTGTCATTGCTGTGACATCTTTCACAGGGGAGGCTTTAACCTACTTGCTAAAGGCACAAATGAATACAAGAACATACTTATTGTAATGGCAGCGCTCCATTTCGATGAAGTCGAAATTTATCACTTCAAAGGACACAGAGGGGGGACCAAAACTACCCCTCGGTGTCAATGTACCCTTTCTCATATTATGCTTTAAGCATACCATACAATTTTGGACCAAACACTCAGCAGTCTTAGAGATGTTTACATTTACCCAGACAAGTTCTAGCAGTTTATACATTTTTCTAGCACATATGTGAGGAGAACCATGAGCCATCGTAACCATAGCGGTGACATAAGCATCAAGTAGCATCCATCTTTTCTTGTCATTGTCTATCCAACAACCTTTATCAACTAAATTTGCTAAACCCTCAGCCCATAGCTTAAGCTCTTCTGGAGTGGCATCAATTTGAATACTTTATTGAATCAATTTCTTCATCTAGTATACAGGTGTTCGTGGCTTCTTTTGTTACATAAATTTCCGAATACAAATCAGTGGGAGTTTGTTTGTCTATCCTGTCAGCAAAAGCATTTCCTCTCCCTACATCATCTGTTACTTTCTGGTGTGCGGCGCACTTCATAATTGATAGTTGAGTAGGAAGCACAAGTGCTGAGAGTAGCTGAACTATCAAGGTACCGTGTTTTATCTTAGTTCTGCATGAGGTCAAGAAACCTTGTTCTGCCCATAGTCTACCGAAGTTGTGAACCATCCCAAAGGCATACTGGCTATCTGTAAATATATTTACTCTAAGCCCTTTGGAAAGTTCACAAGCTCGAGTCAATGTGATAATCTCTCCGGCCTGTGCAGAGTTATGCGAAATTCTCTTGGTTTCCACAATAATGCTTAATGTAGTGATGGCATAAGCAGCAGTGGATGTACCATCCAGAAGTTTGAAGCAGGAGCCATCGCAAAACAGCTCCCCTTGTGGATCTTTCAATGGTGTCTTATTTAAATCAATTCTGCCTTAATGCAATGTCTTGCGGAAGAGGCAGTAGTTCGTCCGGATTTAATACGCAACATCTCATAATTTGGGTATGTGGTGCAAATAGAATCAGTTTGTATCTTGTTAATCGTGTGGAGGTAAGATGTTGCATTTGCATTCTGTTCAATAGAACGTCTACAGAGTCGGATACCATCACAGTTAAAGAGCGACCTAAAACCATACCCTCACTTTTTTTTACGAACGCGGCAGCAACAGCGACAGCTCACAAGCATCTCGGCAATGCGCATGCAACAGGATCAAGTGTGGAGGTAAAATAACCACACAGTCTATTCTTCCCCCCCTTGTTCCTGCGTTAACACCGCCAAAGCACATCCATCACATGCATGCACTTACAACACAAAGGCCTTATCATAATTTGGTGCGCCCAAAACTGGTGCTGAACACCGTGCAGCCTTAAGCAGATCCAAAGATTTCTGGCCCTTCTTTGTCAATGCCAACATTGGTTTTATCACTAGTGAGAAGTTTGGGATCCACTGTCTACAGTAAGAAGCCATGCCTATTAAGGCTCTGACCTCTTTCTGTGTATTTAGAACAGACATGCTAGAGATGCTTTTTATCCGTTCATGTGTCAGTCGTCTTCCCTCCTTTGACAGGAGATAACCTAAATACGTGACCTCCTGTCGACAATATTGAAACTTTTTCAATGAAGCCGTATGCCCATCCTCTGCTAGATGAATAAGCAGCAACACGGTGCCCTCCTTGCAAGCAACTTCTGAGTCTGCAGCTAAATGTAGATCATCAACATACTGTAATAATGTGCAAGCGGGAGGCAACTCAAGTGTATCGATCTGCTCCTTCAAAGCTCTACTGTAAATACTCGGACTCTCCATGTACCCTTGCGGCACATGAATGAATGTAAACGAGCATCCCCCTAGGGTGAACGCAAACAAATATCTACTATCAACGTGTACAGGAATGGCATTCTTTAGATCCATCACACTGAAATGAGGAGCAGAAGCTGGAACCATTGTTAATATTGTGGTCACATCAGGCACAATTGGAAATTGTGGAGCAACAATCTTATTAATAGCATGCAAATCAATAATAAAACGGAAAGGAATCGCATAATCCCCTTCCTTGTACACCGGTAAAATCGGGCTATTGCGCAAACTTCCTGCAATTACCTCAATCACTCCACGATGGACAAAATCAGAAACTATACTTTTCAGAGCTTGATCACCATCAACTGAAATCTTATATTGTGGAATACGTGGCCACTTGACTCCTGCCTTCAAAACAATTTTAACAGATTCAATTTTCAAAATGCCAACATCATTATCGTCAACCGCCCAAAAACATGCCGGAACTTTACTACATTCAGATCGTAAAGGCCCGGTCAAAAATTGCGATGCAGAAGATTGCTGGGGTGAAATCGTCAAATGTACTCCATCCGAAGAACAATGAATTACCACATTTAATTCCTTCAACAGATTCAACCCCAACACATTTTCCCCACAATTCATCGTTAGAAGAAATGGACAGTGATCCATGAATGGACCCAGGGAAATCGGTACCGGCTGAGAAACCGGACTAACCACTGGTGTGCCAGAAAACCCTACAGAAATGTTATTCTGCCCTGACAGTGGAATATCTGGAACCTGTGAAAGATCAATGGAACACTTGTGTGCTGCTGTATCTATCAAAAATAGATGCTTCCTATTCTCCACCTTCATTTCTACGTAGGGCCCTTTTGATCGACGGGAATAGGCACTGGTTCCAGACTCTGCTTTGGGCTGTCCTAACGGAACCGTATATCATCACATACAAGATCCTCAGAAAGATAGACAGCCGAAGGATTATAAAAAATATTTCTACTATCTATAGTAGGTTGCTGATTATCCTGCGAAAATGACTATGAATTCTGAGCAAACTGGCTTCTACCAGGACCCCCAACCCCAGGGCAGCCTCTTTATTGTCTACCCATGACACCATATGTGTTATTCGATCCCTGCTGAAGGATCGGGCATTGTGCTCACCAATGACCTTCTTGTCTGCAATAAGTACATTGGTTCATGTGTACAGGACCCAACTGCGCATTACTTTGTGGAGCAAACTGACCTCTAAACTGTGTACTCCCACCTCTGGTTCCTCTAACTATCTGTTGCAACAATACTTTGGTTTTCAGGTCTCCCTTTTTCTTTTCAATCCTCTCTTTTTCATTATTGACTCTATTTTTGAAACACTAATTCATATGCAATACTTCGGACTGCGATTTAGATTGCCAAGCACCTTCAGAAGACACAGGACCCAATTACACACAGCGCACAGAAGGCGTTTGGAGCAAAGAACTTGAATAAGATTCTTCTCCAACCTGTGACACTGAAAAGCAATGGCTCAGGTAGGATCATGTACAGCACACTCCCCAGGCACCCGCGTCCCTGTAGAGATACACCCAAGTTCTAATTTTAACCTCCTTACCTTTAGATGTTCCAACTTTGGGGTACATCGGTGACACTACCCAGTCCACTACAACTGTCCTGAAGATGGCACAAGCAGTCCAGCCACCTACCACGTGCCAGAAACACTATTAGATAGATGTAAGGCCAACCGGGCCACATCATAAGTCACTATATATACTAAGCCACACTGCTAAAACAATTGAATGCAAAAAGTCAATGTATGAGGTTGTTGAGACGCCTTAAACAGTGTATATCCCTGGTAACAACGGGCAGGAAAAAGGTTTTTGATTATAGCTTTGTCATGCTATTTTTAAATCACATGAATACAAAATTGTTACTGTGATCTGTTAGAAGTGTGCTGGATCCATTCCCGGCAAGTGTTAGATAGGTGAGGTAGCCTAAATCCCCTTTATTCTTAAATTGTTATATCCCCTCATGACTTAGGCCTCCTCATCAAAAAAGAGGGCAACACACACCCCCCAGATATTGTAAAAGTGTTAGGACAACCGTACGGTTGGTGGGTTCTACTAACACATACAAACAACTAATGGAGAATGTCAACGTAGTGTCATTCTCCGACGATCAATATCGTCTATGTCTAGATAAACTATCACTGCTGATACCTCTACAACAGAATTAGACACACTGTTGCAAAAAAAGAAGAAGCTAGTATGCACAGAGTCCCATGGGCTCCTTATGTTGGAATACCTGAAGGCAGGGGTCATCCCAGAAGGCCCAAAAAGCGGAAGAAGAAGGCAGGAAGCAGACCGAAGAGCTGAAACAATTGGAAGATAAGATCAAGACAGATTCCATCATCCCAGATATCAAGAAACAGTAGGAATAAATAGAGGAAGAAATAAAAAAATTGAAGGAGTTCACACTAGATAAAAAAATGTGGAAACTCAAAAAGGACATTCAAAATTACAGAGAGGAACGGACATACCCCTATCTAGTCCCAGGTTTCTATCAACAACAGAACAGTAGCAACACCAACAGGACAGGCGGAAGACCATCGAGGAAATTTGGATCTTTTTCAAACTCGCCCAACAGTAGCGGGTAAGAGACACCACTGAGAGGCCCTTCCACATCGACAACAGCAAGAGGAAACAACAATTATTTCAAGGGTGAGGCAAACAGGGCAGACTGAGACAACAAGGCTACCACGGGATGCGGACACGGCAGTGGACCCCACAACCCCAACAAACTTGGTGATCCCAATTTTCAAATTAAGCATGTACAGCCTGACCCCAGAAGACACAGAAGTTCTCAGCAAAGGACTAAGCTTTGTCCCGAAAAACAAAGCAGACCGCTTCACCACCGAAGCCGAAGTAAGAAAGTTCTTTTGATTGATTCGGCTATGGTATTTCTTCTGAGACGCCACAAGGGATGAAGACAAAGACCAAGGCCCCTCCACAACAGGCTTGAAACCAAAATCCACCTTCACGCCCCTCACGTCAATGATATGTCCAGAGATAATAACTTTTGAGAACAGAATTCTGAGAGAAGTGGACAACATTTTCAAGATAAAAAACCACTATAGAGACAATCTTACACAGACAGAAAGAAAAGCCTTAAAGAACTTTGAAACTAACAACCTTTTTCTAGTGAAACCCGCAGACAAGGGTGGCGGCATTGTCCTCTGGGACAAAGAACTATACGAGGAAGAAACAACCAAACAACTTAGCGATACACTGTTTTACAAAAACTGGACAACAATCTGACAACACGTCTTGCTGAAGAAATCAAAAGCCTCATGCTCTACGCCAATACACAAGGATGTATCGATGAGGATGAAAAAGCATTCCTCACCAAAGAACATCCAGTCATACCAGCATTCTACTGCATCCCAAAAATCCATAAAAACATCACAAAACCACCGGGGAGACCTATAGTTTCAGCCATAGGGTCAATTCTGGATCCCCTGTCCATATACACAGATGTATTCCTCAGACCATGTGTCAGAAAAATGAGATCCTTCATCCAGGACACCACAGCCATGATTCACCACCTGAACAACATCCTCACTTCACAACAGGATATACTCGTCACGTTTGATGTCGAGGCGTAATACATAAGCATACCACAAATGGAATGTATCAACATACTGAAAGAATACCTGGACAAGAGGACAGACGGATCCACACCTACCTCATTCATCCAAGAATGCATCTGCCTGGCTCTCACGGAGAATTACTTTATATACCAAGGACAATTCTACTAACAGATCAGAGGGACGAGCATGGGATCGACTTTCGTGCCAGATATCGCAAATTTCTACATGGACAATCTAGAGAATCTTTTCATATACAATGACACCAACCAATACAAGAACAAGGTAGTCGGATGGGTGAGGTACATAGACGACATCTTTACCATTTGGAAAGGCAGCGTCCTGGAATTACAGCAATTTCAGACATGGCTTAATAACATGGACGCCTGCATCAAGTTTACAATGCACTATGATACTAATAACCTGGCCTTCCTAGACCTCAACATCCTCAAAGCAGAGGATGGGACAATTAAAACTACTTTATATCAAAAACCCACGGACAAAAACACATTTTTGAAATTCTCAAAGCCCTCAAAGAAAACCTACCTTTTGGGCAGTTCCTGAGAATAAGAAGTAATTGCTCCACCTTACCTGAGTATGATCGCCATGGGAAAGACCTAGAAAACCGCCTGAAAACAAGGGGGTACCCAGCAGCAATTATCAGAAAAGCACGGAAAACGGTGAGAAACACGAACAGAACAGATTGCTTGACCAAACAGACAAGAGTAGAGCATAAAGACAAGATGACTTGCGTCACCACTTTCTCACCAGTGAGAATGTACTCAGAAAGACGATCCTGACAAACTGGCATTTGTTACAAACAGACACCTTTGCACCAGCAACGCCACGGTTCGCTTTCAAAAGAAGTAGAAACCTCAAACACCATCTGGTACACACGTATCCTACAGAGAAACCTAAAACAACAGCCCAAACTACTCTCTGGCATCTCCCACCCGTAGTCGGACACTACCGTTGTGGAAAGTGCTCAGTTTGCCACCTGACACAAGATCAGAAAGAGGTATCCCTGAACGGCATTATATGGAAGTACAGAACTTTTTTAAATTGCCTGACCAAATGGAGTGTTTACATGATTAAGTGCCCATGCAACCTATTATACATAGGTAAAAGTAAACGCGAAGTGAGGCAACGTATTTGCGAGCACAGGTTCTGCCTGAAAAACACAATAGAGGATAACCCAATGGTGGCCCACTTTGTCAAAAAGCAGCATAAACATACAGAACTAAGATGGTGTGTGATCCAAACCCTTAAAGCTAAAGCAAGAGGGGGAGACAGAGATTTAGAATTAAGAAAATTAGAGCAAAAATGGATACACCGTCTAGATATGGTTAAAAACAGTTTAAATGTGTCCATTGAGTGGAATCTTTTTTTCTGAAAGGTTTTCTGAAAGTTATCTGTAATGCAAGTTAAAAAACCTCCAAATGAAATATGACAGCTGGTGTTCATTTGTTGTTCTAACATGCTGGTTTTAATATGTTTTAATGTTTTCTACCATGCCTCACAGCTTGGTGATGCCAACAAGCCCTGCAAGTGTCAAACAGTAATATGTGTCTTCGATCATGTAAAGAAGCACACTATGTGTCATTCAATATGAACTGCTGGTTATGTATGAGTAGGGGGCAACGCCCACACCAATATGTGTAAATAGTCCGTTCATCATACGATAAGTAGTCAACTCAGACTGACACGCTGTTGAATTACAGAAATACTCCCATGGACCCACGGAGCGGGCCCAGACACTACTCCCCCACCCAAGCCAACTACAATGATTGCTTGCGCATGCACTCCTGATGTCCAGTTGCGCCGACACGACCTACGCGACATCAGATAATGCACATGCGCACGTGCAGCTGCAGACACTGCCATCTCCACGGCGAGCAGCAGCTACGAGCGAACGCAGGTAAGCTGATGATGCCGACTCAGAGCGGTCTCCCGTCCACACGGTAGAGACGCTCTACAGGCACAAAAGGGAGCACTTGTAGATCTTAGACGTCCCCCAAAGTGGTGCTTATTACACACCATTCTGTTTCCTCATCCCACGTAGCCACCAAATACGCACGTAGCTTGGAGAAGAAGAAATCCAATTGATAATAGATCACCACCATTGCCAAATAGCATGCACTAGTAGTTGTTCACCACTACAGCCATAAATGGCGTTATATGCACATTAAATAGAAGTGTAGGCTTTTCCCAGTCATTTTCACCAGATAATTATTATCTTCTTCAACAGCCACTTAGCTGTAGACCAGATCCTAGATACAAAAGACCCAATTACACACAGCGCACAGAAGGTGTTTGGAGCGAAGAACTCGAATAAGATTCTTCACCGACCTGTGAAACTGAAAAGCAATGGCTCAGGTAGGATCATGTACAGCACACTCCCCAGGCACCCTCGTCCCTGTAGAGATACACCCAAGTTCTAATTTTAACCTCCTTACCTTTAGATGTTCCAACTTTGGGGTACATCGGTGACACTACCCAGTCCACTACAGCTGTCCTGAAGATGGCATGAGCACGCCAGCCACCTACTACGTGTCAGAAACACCATTTAGTGTTGACTAGATAGATGTGAGGCCAACCGGGCCACATCATAAATCACTATATGTACTAACCCACACTGCTAAAACAACTGAATGCAAAAAGTCAATGTATGAGATTGTTGAGATGCCTTAAACATTGTATATTCCTGGTAACCACGGGCAGGAAAAAGGTTTTGATTATAGCTTTGTCATGCCATTTTTAAATCACATGAATAAAAAATTGTTACTGTGCGATCTGCATATTGGATGCTCTCTTATGTACAGACCACATGCAGTGATCTGTTAGAAGTGTGCTGGATCCATTCCCAGCAAGTGTTAGATAGGTGGAGTAGCCTAAGTCCCCTTTTTTCTTAAACAAGCACTTTCAGAAGTCATAATTTGTGATTGGATATCAGGCAACAATCCACGCACAAATGTATTCACAAACAATCTTTTTCCTGACTCAGTGCTTAAATCCTGTCCGCTAAAATCTGAAAATACCTGTTCGAACCGAATAAAATATTCGGTATCACCTTCAGATTTCCCTTGGATACAAGAAGTGAGTGTGTCCCAAACTATTCTTCTCTCGGGAACCAGAGTCTTTAATTTTGTTACTATTCTGTCTGGCAAAGTCAGTATCACCTGTGGTGGTCTCTCAACAGTTTTCCTTTCTCCGTCTAACCATACCAAGTTAATCCACGTGTCACCCAACCCTGCTTGATCACCTACAGTCCTAATCTGTTTCCATAAATCAGCAAGTATGATCACAGGGAATAACAAGTCCATATCACCTAGAGTGAAAACTGATGAATGCAAGACAGATTCTATTTCTTTATAAAACCCTGTTGGATTTTTCCTAATGTCTTGAATTGACTGTCTAATAGTGTTCACTTCATGTCTAGAAAACGGAACATGAACACATTGAGAAACATAGTGAGCTTCAATAGTGGTAGCTGGTGTGCCTGCTACGGCATCAACTGAAATATCAACTTTAGGAACAAACGGCGGAGGAACCTCTCTCATTGACATTTGAGAAGTGGGCAACTCCAATTGTTTGTTAAGCATTAAAGCTAGATTGAGAGACAATGTAGTGGAAGCAGTATCGGGCGCAAATGCTCTCTTATAAATAATCATCAAATCTGTGGGACAACAAATCTTTTTATTCATACACTCATCCTGCAGGTACTCTACCGTTACCTGTAACACTTTCTTTTGCATTTCTGGAGTATACTGACTAAACGTATCATATACTTTTATGGGAGATATGAGACACCCAAATCCATCTAAGTGCATCCTTTGTGCAAATACGCGTCTCTTCACTCGTTGACTCACAAGAAGGAAGAAACTGTTTCTGCACATACAGAGCGTCCAATCTATCACCATCTGTTTCATCATTCTGTAACCAATCTAACTCCCTCCTAAACTCGAAAACCCTCTGAACATGCTCATGTACTTTCTCTGCAGTGTCTCTTGAGTAAGCCTGGACAGTCAAATCCCTTAACCCTTGTAGGACATTTATGTCCATCAAATCATTCCACATTATGGCCAAGTGTATTCCCATCCCCTCAATCAAAACGTTCTGTTCGGGAATACTTTCTAGATCAAAAAGTGTAGCTATGACAGCTGATTTTTCACCTTTCTCTATACATTTCTTAGCCCATCCGTATAATTCTCTCTTCCTAGCATTAGAAACTGTACTACGAGTCACTACTTTTGATTCAGCACTCACCTCTTCATTTGCTACAAGCAGAATAGAACTGCTTGGGAAAGAGAGAGTAGACAAATCCTGTACAACAGGTAGTGGAGACACTACCGCTGGTAAGAAAGACGGAATCACAGGAACAGTAATAGTTGGTAAGGGTGGAGATACAGAAGGCGGAGAAACAACAGGAAGAGGAGAAACAGCTGGTGGTGGAGGAACAACGGGAACAGCTACGGGAAGAGGTGCAACAGCGGGAAGAGGTAAAACAGCAGGAAGAGGTACATAAGGGGGTGGTGCAGTGGCACCAGTCCTACGTTCATTTAAAAGCTTATCAATTACTTTGTCTTAGACATGACAATCTTTAGACGGATACATTTTTTGCACACCAAGTTGCAAAGCCCTATCCATGTTTCTAACAGACTCCGACTGTTTCTGTTGATCATACAATAATGCTTTCTTTGAGCTAGACATGTGACGACGGGCATGTTTCTCTTTACTCTTAAGTTGCTGCATAGCTTCCTTTTTCCAGTTCTGAATTACATCAAATGCTGCAGACCTCGCCTTTTTCTTTAACAATATAGACTCTAAATACTCTATATACGGGCAATCTCAAAACTACCATGAACTGGACACTGAAATTCAGAAGCTTGTCTAGTTTCTCTGTGCCAAATATCGATGAATAATATACTACCAATGCCCTACTTACAGTACATAGTACAGGGCAGCGACCCCTCCTGTGGCGCTGGTCGGACAAATTCCGAAGATTGTCTGTCTCTGCAGAATAAACCCCTGAAACAGGCAGACAATTTCCCAGGCATATCAGATCACTGGTGTTACCTGGCGTTGTTTGTGCTCATGAGGACAAAACGTCAACCAAATATCAGGATATTTAGGAATCGGGGCACGACTCACCTGATTTCAAAGGACTAAGGAGGTCCGATCGGATTACAAAGGACCCTCATGGTTGGCGATTTCAGCAAAACAACCCGCCTCCATATGAGGACCCTTGTCAAGATGCCCTCTCGGACTGTGTTCTCAGTGTTCAGGGATCGGATTTCGCAGTACTGTCGAGGTGTCGCGTCTCATAAAAAGGGGCCCCCTTTTTTCTCACTTTCTGATCCCGGTCCAATAGCCGCGTCTTCTTTTCAACGAGATGACATCAATCTTGTGAGTCCCTATTCGGGCGCTATCTGAAAGACCAAAGAAATATCGAGGCTTAGTACCACAAATGAAATACTCCAATCACGGGTTAAAAAGATACAAGTATCTTTTATTACTGTACAGTTTCAAAATAAAACAGATAGCTACACCTCGCAGTGTGTATCAGCAGACACAGTGAGGGGTGAGAGTGCTGGACATCTAAACAGGGACATCTTCATACCATTTTTGCAACATTGTCCAGCCTCTCTCAAAGCTAATAATTTACTGGCTTGAGTTTTTGCTTAGTTCATATCACAGATGTTACAATATTATACAAAGGATTAAATAAGGATTAAATAAGATTACATGTCCATGAAGTCACAATGATGCTGTTGGTTCTTTGGTCCACAATAAGCCTTATTCCACAAATCACTACAATGCAGTTCAGCCAGAACACACGAACAGAGTTTGTTTTCCATGGTCTCTTTGTTTATACGAGGATGAGGCTTGTGATCACAGACATCACTTGAATGGCAGTTCATATGAAGCACAAGGTTTCTTTGCATTAGTCAAACAGTCTGCTCTCGGTCAGCCTAAACATTAACGAAACTCAAAGGTCGTTTGGCTCGACTGCAAGTCGAAAACACAGTCCACCATTTTAGAACATGGAACAAGAGTCAAAATAAAAATGGTGGATGATTCCTAAAATGGCAGCAAAGTTAACCAAAATCGGATCATTACAATTTTCTGTGCAACGCGAATGGGCTTAGGCCAATATTCATAATAAGGAGGTTTTATATGATTACGGTTTAACAAGGTTCCAGCACTCTGTGAGCTAGCTACATGGAATTTCATAGCCTGCCTTCTTCAGAGTGCTGGTGCAGTTACTGGAGACCCTCCTGTGCCATGTGGGCCAGCACATTGCCCCCCTAATCACTCAGGCACAGGTAAACACAACAAAGGCCCACTTCTATGTGATTGCTGGAATGTCCAATGTTTTGGCAGTTTTGGACTGCATGCCTCAGAGGAGGTCTACAGGATCTGGAAACAGTTCCACTTCTTCAATGTCTAGGTGACCTGTGATGCAGACCTGACCATAACGCAATAGTGCTGCCCGGCTCCCAGGGTCTAACTATGTCTCCATGGTCCTGTGGAACAGCACCCAGCCGGCTTACATGGCATTTTTCGGAGGGCAAAGGACCTGGATGTTGGTTGAGTACATGTATATTTGCACCTTCATTGGAGCATGGGTCACAGTCAAAGGGGTGCAGGGTGGAATATGTCACAAATGCATGTCTAGCAAGCACCCTGCATATGCAGAACCAACAAGCACATGCCTCAATTGACAAGCCACAACACACAAGAGTAGCACACGACTGGAGATGCAGCAGTCGTTGATCAGGCCATTTCAAACCCAAAAGGACATCCACATGTAATGCACTACAGGTAGCAGAATGCAACCTCCCCCAAACCCACTCTCCAGTGCCGGTGAATCAATAGACTAGGCCACATAGGGACAGGGGGTTTGGTCCTCCCTCTCTTCCAGTGCTATATCAGCCACCTTGGCATGGTGGCTGGTGTGTCCAGGGTGATGTGGGGAGCATACGAGGGACTGTGGGCCCACTGACCACAAGTGTTTTTTTTGCGGCAGCTGGGGGTGGTACAGCTGGTGGTGGTGGTGGTACAGGAATAAGTGAAGCTGGTGCAGGAGGAGGTTGTGCTGGCACAGGAGGTGGCTCTGCTGGTTCATGAGGTGGCGGTGCTGTCCACCTTGGAAGGTCTGGCTGCACGTGATAAGCCTGACTACGGCCCAGCCACATCATCATCATCATCAGAGGAGGAAGATGTGCCTGTTGGGGTCAGATGAGCATGCTGTTAGTCTTCTGCGAGTCACATATGCAGGCTTGCACTACACTCATGCTACATTGTGTGTATCCTGGTCTTGTCATGCTGTTTGTTTGGTCTTTCTGATCCGATGTGTGCCCCTACATATGGGTGGTGGGAGTGCACATTGACTGCTGGTCTGCCAAGGTGGCTTGTTGTTGTATGTGCGATGTGCGATGGCCCTATGATTCCTGTCCTGTTCTCCCTTGGCACACATGGGTGCTAACAATATGTCAATGTGTGGGGCAGTACATTTTGGCTATGGTGCTTGTGCATGGCTACATCTGCCTGCAACCCATAGCATGTGTGCGATTGGTTCATTTGCTGTGACTGACATGTGTTGGACCTGTTCTCTTGTCCATTCCATGCTTCTCTGCCTGGGGATGCATTTATTTTGTCACAACATTTACATTTACATGGGGTTTGTTGTATTTATCGCCATCACCTTGGGTTCCAACTCTGTCCTCTGCTGCCATAACTTCCTCAATGACCTCCATGTGCAATGTGGAACTGCACATCTCATCCAAGGACATGCAGGTCAGGGGGGAAACTGTCCCTCCTCCTGTGGCAGCAGATTACCTTCTATGGGTGGGCAGGATATTTCTGACCCTCAGCCACAAGTCGTCTCACCGCTTGTTGCAGTACCATGGTGGGCATGGAACAGTCTCCATGGCTGTAACCTTGTTGGCCACCTCCTGCCAGAAAACTGTCTTCCTCCTCTCTCTTCTAGCTGCTCCTGCGGATAGGGCGTGTGCGTGCACCCGATAACAAGGGATGAGAAGGTAATTCCGTCGGTTGGTCTGTCAAAAACAGGTAATACTGACCCCATGGAATTACCAGCATTTTTCAGGAAAACTCATAATGACCCAGCTGGAATGTGCAAAAATGCACTTGAGCAGTGTTTTAAAGATCACTTGCTTGCACAGCAGATGCTTGAGAGACAGAAAACAACAAGTGAGCACTCCCAACAGCCAGTGAGAAGTCTGCATTCATCTATTAGCAACCCTCCGGTCCAACTGTCAGGTGCTGGGGCACCCATGTAGGGTCCAGGGATGAATATCGGTTTCTAAACCATCAATCATCCCCACACCTCTAATACACCAGAAGGCACGCAAACAGATTGGAAACACATGTAAATTATTAACCTACTTGGCCAATTTTGATAACATGGACGGAACGGCATGCTTATCTCTGCAAGGTGGTGGATCGTTGGTTAGTTGCAACACAGCAAAAATACAATTATTACCCAATGATAAAAGGGACTGTCCAGTCAAGGTTGTTTAAAAATATCTGCTTTACTATGCTGTCATGATGCCTACCCTCGGGGATCCAGATCAAGTCCAGCAACCCGGAAGCAGGCATCAAGTTATTCCAAGCAAGCCCAACAACCCCTGCTAGAGGCTATTTGGGTGCAGTCCTGGCGTCTATGGCGCCAGGCTCATATGGAGAGTCAGTCCTGGCGCCATAGGCGCCAGGCTCATAGATTAAAACTTACCTGATGCAGACCATGCTGCAAACTTACCTGATGCAGACCATGCTGCAGAGCTCCAAGCCAAAAGAGGCTTGAAAGGGACTACTTTACCTAGGGACTATTTTTTACTCGGATGGGGTCGGGGGGGAATACTTACCTGGGACTACTTTGGAGGCTATTTAAACAACGCCTGAAGAGCAGCACACGCTTCGCGTTATTCTGCATCCAGCAGCGTAACGCTCACCATGCCTGCAAGTCTGCATCCAGTCTTCTGCCACGCCCGCCTCGAGTCTGGAGCTCCTAAAAAAAGGGAGAAAGAAGGAGAAAAGGTTAGAACAAGAGCAATACCTTTGATGCTTACCTGAATTCCCGATCCACCGCGCCTTTGAGCCTGAAGAACAAAGTTATTTTATGCGTGTCGCCTCGCCTGCTGCAGTGCCCCGCTGAACCCACCGGCCTTCGCAGCATCTTCACTATTCACCGCATCCTTCTGCATGTTCCCGCCGCACTCCGGCACCTAAGGGGAACACAAGAACAGCAAGGTGCGCCAAGGGAATAAACAGAGGCAATATTAGTTACCCCCCATAGACTTACCTGATTTTACCTCCGGGAGTACTATTCCTCTTTATGGGTCAGCGCAGCCTCCACCGCATCTTCGCCGTACCCTGGCCCCTAAGGGGAAACAAAAGGACAGCAAGGTGAAACAAAGGGACAAACAAGGGGAATCCTCCTCACCACAATAGACTTACCTAACTTTACTGCCGGAGGCATTATTCCCCGAGACTTCATAATTTCTCTCAGCACCTGAATAAGGGAGAAAGCAACAGGTTACATACTGACATTATTTTATCGAACTACAAATCCTTACCTGAATGTTACCAGTTGCCACAAGGAACTCTTTGCTAGGGTCAAGCTGCAACCTGCAAGGAATCGGACAAGAGTGAAAGTCAGAAATTTGAACTCTTACGAACTATATACCTACGGCGTCTTGCTGGAAATCTCAGAGTCAATATTGTTCTGGAACTCACCTATTCCTTCGAACCAGTGAAGCAACTGGTTATCTACGCGCCCTTGCGCTCAATGCAGGATGGAGAGCTCATCTTTCCAAACCATCAGGTGAGACTATAAGAGGGGACATTAAAGGTGATCAGTGGGGAGAACAGCGGGGGTGGGGGTTAACGCTCAACTCCACGGGTGGTTAATTCCCTTTCTCCATTTACAGAAGAATACTCCTACGGGCCAAGCAAACACAGCTAGATGGGCCAATCCAGTCTGTCATCTCGACACTACGCATCACATTGGTGGAGACCGCAGCTGTCCAGGTGAGCTTAACAATTATTACAACAGACAGTTGTAGCACACTACAAAATACAACCCACCCTGTAAAGGAACACAGAGGACAGACAGCTTCATGAAGGAAAGGAATGCACTCTGGATACTGACAAGAGGGTAAAGCAATCAGTCTTAACTGTTCAAGGTTATTTGGTTTCAACACCAAGGGAGAATGGGGTCAAACATGTCACTATGGGCCTTCGAAGAAGGACTAGGGGGACCGAACAACAATGTACCTGGTGCCTTACATGATCTTGATGCTCGATGGGGTCGAGTCGTTTCTGGGATGCTTTCAGCTCCTGTGACAGAGTTCAAGATGGAAGACAGCTGAGGGTATGAGGCGGCAGGCCGTTTGGCAGGTGAGGCTGGACGGATGGCTGCAGACTGACCTACATGGCAGCTCAGGGTAAAGAATCTTTGTCTCTGTGCTGGTGGCCGATCTGGAATGCTGGTCAAGGCGTCTCAGGTGGCTTTAGTGACTGCAGTGTGACAACAGTCAGTGGTGCAGCCGGTTGCAGTTCGAGGGCTCGACTGCCTCAAAAATGTCTTTAAAAGATGGATGCTGGTTTTTGCTTGTTGTGGCACTCCTCCTTGTCGTCCTTTATGGTGGAGGGCTCAAAGCTGAGGAGATTGTTTGCAGGCAACGGCCTTGCCCTTCTTTTGGAGACTCGCTGGCTCTTGCCACCTAGGAAGCTTGTTGGCAGAACCTTGCAGGGCACACTTTGTGCTGGCTGGGTACCAGTTCTGGAGCTGCTGGATGGGTCCCCTGGGTACGGTATCTACCTCTGCTCCCTGGAAGATATTTAGGGGAGAGATCTTGCTTCCCTCTTGGAAATTCTGGCATTCCAAACTATTGGAAGCTATAA
The DNA here is from genome assembly GCF_040938575.1 of Ambystoma mexicanum. NCBI lineage: Eukaryota > Metazoa > Chordata > Amphibia > Caudata > Ambystomatidae > Ambystoma > Ambystoma mexicanum. The sequence continues at coordinate 390,115,421 of NC_090936.1, forward strand.
GGCCAACTTTACCTTCAGCCAGGGTCCAAATTATTCCTTCTTCTTACTCCATTTGAAGTCATCAGATGATCTCCCAAAAGAGGGGCTCAACCCTCTTTTAAAGCCAAATGGGCCCTAGTGATTGGTGTAGGCCAAGTGTACCTTAATCAACCAATCCTGGGTACCCACCAACAATCTTCTGTTATGCGTGAGGTCATAACCAGAGTGCTTTGCAACAGGAAAGGTAAGGGGTGACAACATGTACAACTAAGTCCCACCCATCTTCCAGTCTGTTGTGGATCAAAGTGTCTCTGTGGTTAATTGAGCGCTCTGTGACACCTGATCAAAGCACAAGTCTACCCTGAGGTTTGTGGCGAGAACAGAGTTTTTTGCCCTGATACATGGAATTGTTTGTGTGTAAAACAGGGATGTGCGTGCCACTCCGCCCACAAATTGCCTTTCATCAAACAGGGATTTGGGTGCAGAATGGCATACAAATCACTATTTTATACACAAATAATTCCATGAATCAGGGCCTTTGTCTTCATGAAATCACATACTTCTTCCCTCTGAAAGGGGGTTGTCCCAAACATGACATTCACTGCCCTTCATACAGAGGGGTGGGAGCTATCTTCAAGCTGACACATTGCATATCAAAAAGGTGTTCGGGCAGGCCTGCATCAATTAACTCTCATCATTATGAGCTGCCACCACACAGAATTTAACAATCGGCAGGGCGGATCCACAGAGCCTTTGATATTTTAATTAGGTTGGCCATGGCTGGGGGAAGGTGCTGCCTTCTCCCTTCTTGAGATGCTTTGATGTACCTGTGGCTGTCACATTCTAGCTAAATGTGACAGGCAGTACTGCGCTTGTAGGCTGTGTCCCCCCTGAAGTACAATGGACTATGCGTTTGATGTGTGGATTAGCCCCAAACATTTTCTGGGGTTGATCTCCCATCATTCTATTTCTTACAAAATGTCAAAAAAGCCCAGGCGAGCGCACATTCCCTGTGCAGATGGTCGAATTCCTCACAGGGAGAGAGCCTAAAGTTACATACATGGAGGATGAATATTTTAGCCATACATGCTAGTTTTGCAAAGATGATGACACACAGTATTGGGTGTCCAAGCAGTTTGTGTAGCCAGCAACACTTGTTCCTGTTGCCATTGCTATCCTAAGCTGCCACCAGCATTTGTACAATCGGAGCATGTTTTTAGTAATGCTGTCACTATTGTCGTTGACCATGGAAAAAGCCTCTCTATAGCTCATGTAGAATAACTGACATAGAATGAATAAGCACCATATCCTAGTCGACTATTTCAATATACTCTAGCTTTCATAAGCATAGTGACAGGATCCTCAACATTATGAGAAGATCACAGTTGAGTCAGAAGAGGACCTGTATCCCAGTGGACAGGGCAGCCTGGGCAGCAGAGGGGGAAGCTGTCACTGTGGCTTCCAGTGATACAAATAGATCAGTGCCTGATATGTTAAATTGAATTGTGGTGACTGAGGTGCTGCAGATGATGAACAGCAATTTTGATGATGTCCTGTCTCATTGGGGAGGGGGAACGCAATTTAATTTTACATCACTCCTCTCTCGCAGGAGTGAGGCCATACAATAAATTTTTATGTCACTCTTGTCTCGCAAGAGTGGGGGCGCACACCATATTTTTAGGTCTCTCCTCTTTCTCAAGGAGTGGAATACACACTGAATATTTTGTCTCTCCTGTCTCATTGGGGTGGGACCGCCCTGAAACGTCCATCTGCCCTGTCCAACGGGGTGGTGGCACACACTGAATGTTTATGTCTCTCCTCTCTTTCATCAGTGGGGCATACACCACATTTGTATCTCTCTTCGGTATTGTAGAAATGGGACACACAGTATATTTGTATGGCACCCCCCTCTCACAAGAGTGGTGCACACACTGAATTGTTAGGTCTCTCCTCTGCTAGGAGTTGAGTCACACACTGAATGTTATATCACTCCTGCCTCACGGGGTTGGGAACACAGTCAAAGTTTGAATGTTTCTCCCATCAAAGGGGTGTGGCTACACACTGAATTTGTATGTCTCGCCCTTCCTACAGGAGTGACTTTGTAAAATCTCTCCTAACATGCAGGAGTAGGGCCCAACTTGAATTTGTTTGTCTTTCTTGTTTAGCAAGAGTGCAATCACATACTGAATTGTATATCTGTCCTCTCTCTGATGGGTTGGGTGCACACACAAATGTTTATCTCCCTCCTGTCTCACAGCAGTCAGCGGACACATTACATTTGTACATCTCTTCTCTCTCACACAGGTGGGAGCACACCCTGATTGTATGCATTTCTCAATTGTGCAGAAGTGTCAGCATGCTAAATTTGCACTCTCTCTACGCTTGTAGGAGGAGGACCACACTGCATTTTTCAATATCCACTGTCTCAGAGGAGTGGGGAAATACACTGGGCCTCATTACGAGTATGCCGGTAAAACCGTGTTCATTACCGGCATGCCGGAATGAGCGGGTCTGTGCACGTATGAACCCGCTAATAGCGGGTCATTACGAGTGGGCGAGAACGCGCCTTCCCCCATGCCAGTAGTGGCAACACCGCCATGCCGGTAAAGGGCCTCTAAGCCCCCCATACCGGCATCGCGGGCCCGCCCATTGCGCTACCGCCTCACACTAACCCGTAAATACCGGCACGGTAATACCACCATGGTATTACCGTGTTCGCAAAAAACAGACCCGGAAATTACGTCATCGCGCAGGAACGGGAAATGGGCCGGCGGCCATCTTTAAAAACACAATCCATTGCCATCCCCCATTACTACCACTACACCCGTGTTGTTGAGTGCCAAAACAGAACCAGGATGTCAAAGGCCACCGGAAAAAGCAAACAAAGCAAACAAAGGAAGAGGAAGCAGCGCTTCTCAGATGCAGAATTGACAATGCTAGCGGACACCCTACAACAGCATGCTGACATTATCCGAAGCACGGACCTGAAGCATGCGGCCCAAACGCATAAAAAACAGGTGTGGCAGGAGGTTGCGCAGAGGGTAACAGCAGTGGGGGTTACCCCAAGGAGTATCCGGGATTGCAGAAAGCGCTGGGACGACCTCCGCCTCCGTGTGCGGAAGATCCTTGCGGAGAACCATCCTATTCAGTCATGCATTGCTTGCCATCACCAATGTGCCCCGGTTGTGCCTCTTACTTGTTGTCATCCATTTGCATTATTTGTGATATGTGGCCCAGTGATGTGTCATTTTCCGTTTGGCTGTGTCAGGTGAGGAGTGTTTAGCTCTGCATTCATTCTCCACTCACTGGCTATTGCCACCCAGGTGTACTTTTAACCCCCCCTTTCCCACCCTGGTAAGCTACCCCCCTTTCCCACCCTGGTGAACTATCCCCCCCTTTCCCACCCAGGTGTACAATCCCCCCCTTCTGCATCCGCACACATGAGTACCCCACAGCATGGCCATGGGCCTGTTGTGCAACTCACCGAGCAGCCAGGCACGTGGTCCAGCATGTCGCTCCATGTGACGGGGTAGAGTGGATTTGTGCAATACCATGGCATCATGTGTGGATCCAGGAAATCTGGCGCAGCAATGGGTGATGATTTTGCTGGAGTCACATACCATTTTCACATTGATGGAGTGGTATTGCTTGCGATTGCGGTACACCGCCTCTATGGCATGGGGGACTACCAATTCCACATGGGTGCAGTCGATGGCACCAACACAATTGGGCATGCCGGCCAGTGCATGGAAGCTGTTGGGTATTTTGTGGATATTTGGGGCTTTGCTGTATTTTCTTACCACCAAAATACCTTTAGCAATAATCACTCTCTGTATTCATATTGGGTCACACATGACAATAATACATTGCATTATTTCAGAATTCAGACCTATTTATATGGTATGCGCGGTAGTTTGCGTGGTTGGTTGGTATAGTGGTTGGTTTATTTGTGGCCCCAATATTCAACATCCCTTGTTTTTTATCTAGATCGTTCTTGATCACCAGAGAGACCTCAGGCCTACATTTTAGGGATACCACATTTTCAGTGTTAGTGTTGTGTGCCACCATGGGCAATTGTGATATTTTTGTGGTAATTTCCACTACCTCATATACGGTAGGGAACTATGTCCAGAGAGTCTCTCTTCCCGTTGACTCATGTACCGCCAACAGGCTATGCTACAAACAGTCACTCACAACTGTCCATACTGAATAGAATCATGCACACATCTGCTTTAAAATGACAATTGCACTGTTTAAAAATCTACCCACGTTTAAACCTTTCCCCATTCAAAATGAAAGAGAAAAATAATACACACTAGCTATCTGTTTTCAAATATTTTTGTATTATAGAAATTTCATTTAAACACAGTTTAACTTTTTTACAGAAATAAATAAAATGGTACAACATTATTTGTGATAAAATGAACAGAGAGCTGCGAGAATATAGTCAATTGGTAACATTAAATATGCTGATAAGAGACTGACAGGCTAATTCATAGAATCCAGCGCACAAGTAGCGCACGCGGCTGGCGCACAGCGTGCGCCTGCGATAGTCTGCGCCAGGCACGTGCGCTAAAACAGATTTCCGCGCACAGCGTATTCATGGATTTCAAGCTCCCAAAACAGCCGTGGCGCAGAGAATCGCAGCGAGCCTGCAGCAGCGCCAGTAACGCCCCCAAGAACGCCCTCGCGCACGGAAAAGCCATCAAAAGCGCTAAATCATCGCTAAGGGCTGCGCTAACCCCGGACCACTTCACAGGGCAGGCAAACAAGGAAAGCAAAGCGGGCAATCTCCAAATCAGGAGTACGCGGGAAGTACTACACGCGACTAGGCAGGGAACGTGAATCACAGGGGTACGCGGGAATCATCACACGCGAACAGGCAGGGTGCGTGTATTACAGGGGTAGCGGGAAGTTCAACACGCGATGGGCCAGGGAACGTGTATTACAGGGGGACGCGTGAAGTAGAACACGCGATAGGCCAGGGAACGTGCATCACAGGGGTACGCGGGAATCATCACACGCGAACAGCCAGGGTGCGTGTATTACAGGGGTAGCGGGAAGTTCAACACGCGATGGGCCAGGGAACGTGTATTACAGGGGGACGCGTGAAGTAGAACACGCGATAGGCCAGGGAACGTGCATCACAGGGGTACGCGGGAATTATCACACGCGAACAGCCAGGGTGCGTGTATTACAGGGGTAGCGGGAAGTTCAACACGCGATGGGCCAGGGAACGTGTATTACAGGAGGACGCGTGAAGTAGAACACGCGATAGGCCAGGGAACGTGAATCACAGGGGTACACGGGAATCATCACACGCGAACAGGCAGGGTGCGTGTATTACAGGGGTAGCGGGAAGTTCAACACGCGATGGGCCAGGGAACGTGTATTACAGGGGGACGCGTGAAGTAGAACACGCGATAGGCCAGGGAACGTACATCACAGGGGTCCGCGGGAATCATCACACGCGAACAGGCAGGGTGCGTGTATTACAGGGGTAGCGGGAAGTTCAACACGCGATTGGCCAGGGTACGTGTATCACAGGGGTGCGTGGGAATCATCACATGCGAATAGGCTGGGTGGGCCCCCACAGGTGTACCCTGTACACCCTCCCCGGCCCCTGCAGGCAGCCCACAAAACAGTGGACTACCCTGCACACCTGATCATGTCCCCCTGCACCCCCATCCACCAGGGGCACCCTCCACCAGGCCCCCACCCATGTCTCCCACCACCCCCACCCCCCAGCAGTGCAGGGGCACCTGCCATCAGGCCCCCATCCATGTCTCCCACCACCCCCAACCCCCATCCACCAGGGGCACCCTCCACCAGGCCCCCACCACCCCCACCCACCAGCACTGTGGGGCACGTGGCCAGCAGGCAGTCAGGCAGCAGCCGATGGCAGGTGGGAGCGTGCTCAGGGTTCTTGGGGACTTAAATTTTGCCTCCTGGCCAGGAGCGTGGTCTTTCGTGTTAGAACGCGTGGACAGCCTGATAGGGAGTGAATGTGCACCTGAAAACCCCCCACTCATCGCGCGAAAACCCGTCACCAGCATATGTGCGTCAATAGTTACCTGCACGTGCAGTGTCAAAGCGTGTGATTGGTGAAAAGTGAGGGACACGCAGGAGTGTCGAAGCGCGTGATTGGTGAAAAAGGATCCACATGCAGGATTGACAAAGCGTGTGATTGGTGAAAACTGAGCTACACGCTGGAGTGTCGAAGCGCGTGATTGGTGAAAAAGGATCCACATGCAGGAGTGACAAAGCGTGTGATTGGTGAAAAGATACCTACACGCAGGAGTGCCAAAGCGTGTGATTGGTGAAAATGGGCCAAGCACGTACACGCCGTAAGTGACGATGTACGTGTGGGCCTGTATAAAAGGTAGTGTTGAACACCATTTCCTTGTACGTGCTTTTCGTGGAGAGCGAGTGGGTGAATTCGGTACTTCTTGTCGTTTCACACGCGATTTACTTCACGGCGTTTCCAGTTCGTACTCCCTGTTACCTCTGACAGCTCTTTTCTCTTTTTCCTCTTGTACTGGTTTTCCTGGGCCTGTTCCCTCAAACAGTGTCCCCTTCTACAGTTGACCTGTCTCCTCAGACAGCGTACACCTCTTCTTTTGGCGGGGGTGTTGCCAACCAAAAGTGCTATTTTTTCACGCTCTTTTACCTGGCAGACGGTGAGTCACGCACGTATCTAACATCTGTGCTTGCCCCGTGTGTAGCCTACCCCTTCAGAGGTCAATCTAGGCCGCGTGTGACACGCATACGTTCATTGTGTTACTGGATGCCACAGCGTAGTGCAGGGTTTTCCATCAGCACACGTGGTCTAGGAGGGGTATTGTGCACTTTCCTTTACTTTTCTGGGGTGCCTGTGCGTTGCGTGACCCGTCATCTTTCCCCAGGGGTGTCATATAGCCTTGCCACTGCACTAGGGTACGAATACCATCTGGTACCCAACCCCTTTGACACCCAATTGCCCAGGACAATTGTGCACACCCACTCCCATACGCACAATACCATCAGTGCCATGGTTGGGAGGCGTGCAAGCCGTAAGGGTGGCAAAGGTGGCCGAGCCACACGTGGTGGCCGTGGAGGATCCAACAGGGGACGTGGTTGTGACTTGCAGGGCGCCCCTGTTCCCCCCAGTCTGGAGGAACAGTCAGGGACACCCATGCCCCCCCCCCCCCCCCCCCCCCCCCGTTGAGAGTCATGTGGCTGATACCAACCCTGATCAGCCCATGTCGGACCAGGCCATTGTGGCACCAGACCTGTCCGAGGGTGATTCCATCGCTGACATCCAGGTCAGCAGGTCCACTGTACGTGCACCGGTGCACATTGGTGTCATCAGGGCACGCGCATCTATGCCAGATAGGTCATCTGCTGGCCCCCGTAGCCAGGGTGTGGCTCAATCCACCCCACCTCTCATACACCCTGCCAAGACTGTGTCGGTCCTAGTTCATGCACCTCAGATCAGGCCTGACCCCATCCCACTACCCCCAATGCCTGCACCTACTCCCATGCTGAGTGGGCAATCACACACACCCAGTACAGAGTCCACCACGGCTCCTGCCCCTAGTGTCCACAGCGGCGTAGGACACTCTGGATCCCCACCCCCTTCCAAGCGCAAGAGGAAGAGTGCACGTCCGGCACAGGCTGATGCCCCAGACACGGCTGCACAGTCCGGCCCATCAAGGAAGCCAAGCTTCACAGACGCCGAACTTAATGCACTTGTTCAGTATGTGTCAGATCATGATAGGGAAATGGTCATCGTTGCAGGGTCCAAGACCACACATGCCAGACGCCAGGCACACTGGCAGACCATTGCTGACAGAATAAGTGCCCTTGGAGTAGTGAGGCGCACAGCTAGTGATTGCCAGAAGCGCTGGAATGACCTTAAGCGCAGGGCAAAGGATAAGCTGGCCTCAAGTCATGCCGCAACCTTGGTGACTGGAGGTGGGTCCCCAGCACAGGATATAGAACTCACACCACACGAGTCTGTAGCTGGATCCTACGTCACCGAGGGACAACTCCAAGGTGTGGGAGACCTCCCTGATTACGAGGCATCATCCGGTGAGTGCACATGCATGTGTGTATCATCCCTGTGCATGTTGTGTGTGTGAAGCATTCATGTTGGGTGCCTGTCAAGGGGGTGTGTGGCAGAGTTGATAGTGGCACCCATGTGCCTCATCCAGTATGTTCAGTGCAACACCATCTGGCCACAGCACTATCCCTACTGGCAACAGTGCACATATGGGCCAACACCATGGAAGTTGCCCTTGATTAGTAATTTTGTCACTACATTGTTGCTCATACTCCCCTGTCTATTCATCTGATGTCTTACATACCATTCCTCTCCTTTCCCCCAGCCATTCAAGTATCATCTTCACATGCCTGACATGCAATGATACCACATGCTAATGCGTCCTCTGTATATAAATGCCTACCAACATGCAGTCATAATGTGGATGTAGCCTTGAGATCCACCTCCTTCCTGGGTCCTTTGGTACCGTCTGGTTTCGAGCCCCATTCCCTCACACTCCATGCTGCTCTTCATGGTTCATCTTCCATGACTTCTACAGTTCAGACCATCGTGCCCTACGCACGACACCTGCTTGCCAAAAGTCAAATGAGGGCAGCCTGCCCTCCAATGCGACCCACCCTATTGCTGACCAGTGCATCTGAGCCTACTCTAAGCTAACTCTCACTGACATCTGCTCATACATGCCTTTGCCTGTCCCATAGACCCTTCACATGGTCCCTGTCCTCTCTCCTTGCTCCTCTTCCACCATCATAGGTGGGACCCGTTGGGGTGTACTCCTGGCCTCCTTCCAATCCTCAGATACCACTAATGATGTGCATGGTAATGGGAGCGTCTCAGTCCAAGGCCCTTAGGCCAACCTCAATCTCCTTGAGAAATGCTACCCACATCTCATCAACTTCCTTACCTCTCCTGCTGTCCCCCCTCCTCTCTCCTCATCAATCCTGCACTGCCTCCCTGCACCCTCCCATGAACCTTCTCCGCCTCCCACTCCAACTCCTACACATGCGGCACCTCTGATCTCTAGCACTCCCCGTAAGTCCTACAAGGCTGTCAACCTCCTCCACAATTACACTCCTTTCACTGCGGCTGCATCAGGCATTCCTCCGATAACTGTCACTTACATGAGGTTATGCACCTTGACATCCTTGGTCTCATGGAAACATGTCAGACGGCCAGCTCTGTCTGCATCCTTGACCCTCTCCTTGGCCCGCCACCACTGTGCAGGGGGTGTGTGCCCTTGGCTTCCCTGAGGGTATTCCTGCCACTGTCACACCTACTTAGACCTACTCCACTCTGGAATGGCTTGTGTGAGGTTACTGTCCACCACACCTTGACATTCCAAACAGTGCGTACTGTGTCTGGGAAAACTGGTCAAATGTACTACTTCCTTTCTGAGTGTCCTCACCTCTCCTCCTCACTCATGTCCCCAGACACAGAATTCCTCATCCTTGGTGCGGTACGCATCCACCTGCATGCCTGTTGACGCCCCCACGTGACCTTTCTGTGACCTCAGCAACTCCCTCTCACCCTCTAGACTCCCGTCTGTCCCTACTCATTCTGCAGGGCACACTCTTGATGCTCTGATCTCATCTGACTTTCCCCTCTCCGTCCATCTCTGCACTCCTCTCTCCTGGAGTGATCACATTCTCCTCTCCTCCCAGCTCACCCTCAACACCCCACAGGCAAAGCCACCCTCACCACTGTCACACACCTTCTTTGTATTCCGACCCATGAAGTGTGTGTCAGTCGAGGCTCATGCTGCCAAAATGTCCCCCCCATCCAGCTCCCCCTTAGGCTCACTCCCATCCTGACAGGGCCCACTCCATGCTCCACTCCATGTCAGGTACACTGGATGTCTTAGCCACGGTCATGACCACCTGTCTGAAGCCCCATGCCAATGCAGAGTCCTGGCATGACTCGGATCTTGGGAACCCAAACCACAGGTGCCGGGTGGCAGAGAGGGAATGTCCTGCATCACGGCCATCCTCTGGCAAACTGGCCTGCCACATGCTCCAAAGGCAATAGCGCCTCACCCTTCTCACCAAGATGAGATCCCCAATCCAAGGGCACATATCTGCGGCATGTGACAACTCTGCAGGACACATAGAAATCTGAAAGGACCTTGCCGAGCCAGAGGCAGTGTGTACCTCCCCTGTCCCCTCCGAGCCCACAGCACAGCATGATTGTCTCTGTACCCCTATAGGCCACCCCCCCAGCACTTGTCTGCGCCTAACACCATCTGCCCTTGACGTCAAGTCCTACTTACCTTGTACAGCACTTCCAGCCGCCACTCCCCCTTGCACTTCATTGTGCCACCCACCCCTGCACTTGCGTGACATGAATGACACCAGCACCAGTAGTATTGTTGACTGGCATCCCCTTCTGCCCCACCACCCCTCAGTGCTCCGCTGCACCTACAAACATTACTTGACCGGTGCTTCACGAATGCAAAATTATTCCGTTACAGGTGTTGGGGAGGTGGAATCACAATGTTTACTGCATTATGTTGATCTAGACAAGGCACTGTGCATCGTTGCCAATTTGGACTAGCAGATCCATGTACAACATGTATACTAATTGATGTGACGATGCAATGTCAGGACCAGAGTGGTTGAAATCCAAAAAAGTAGCCCTCCTCTCCCTCCTCACTTGGTGGCTATGTCACATGCCATGTGTGTGATGGCATGTGCCTTTGACATGGCAATCACCGCCCAATGTGTGATGGCAGTGCTAGGCATCAAGGTGAGCAGGCGTTGCTGTCCAATCAGTACATAGTATGCCCTGAGCCTCCCCTACAGACCCAGTGATGGTGAATGCATAGGAGGACTCCCAGTCATGTAGGACATGTGTCGTAGGACTACTGCCTATGTTGTTCATCAGCCCTTGTTGCATGCCATGGTGCTAATGCCTGTTTCCATTTTTCTCTTTCATGTCTTTGCAGGGGACGAAGCACTTGTTGATGCTGGGGATGTGGTGGTGGAGCCGTCCCAGGAGGGCAACCCGGGCCGACCTACCACAAGTGAGGGACGTGGTGTGTTTGTGGGTGAAAACCCACAAGTGCTGCAGGCCGTGCTGTCGAGGGGTGTCTCTGGGGGTTCCTCCCCCGAGCAGTATTCAGGTGTAGACTCGGAGGATGACACCTATGTGCAGTCGCAGGTGAGTGTTCTTGGGAGAGAATCTCCTCTGTCCGACCCACCTGCAGCCAGGCCATTGGCCTCAATGGGGATGTCAGTGTCGGCAGATCAGCCTCCGGTGGTTACGGATGCAGGGCCACACCACCCAATCTCTGATCCTGTTCCTGGGGCTGCAGATCAGAGAGGGAATGCAGTCCTGCAGCCTGAGGCCTTGCCGGCACAGCAAGGCGCAGTCCGCCTTGCCCCAGGCAGGTGTGGTGCCCGTCAACGTGGTGGCCGTATGCCACCTGGCAATACCGTATGGGAGCAATCCATCTACGGTATGGCCACCCAACAGGCAGCATCATCCGAGATGATTGCACAGGCCATGGATAGGGTGGCCACTTCCATTGTCCCCCCAGAAAGGCTGATGGAGCGACTGGAGCAGGCTACAGAGTCCATCTGCCAGGCACACAGGGAGGATATGTTGGCGTCCAACATGGACAGGCGGGCGGCACTGGCGACTCTGGGGGAATCACTTTCCATGGAGTCCCAGCGCCACAGGGAAGCCCTGAGGGAAGAACTCCGTCACCTCAGGTCGACCCTGTTAGAGCTTGAGGCTTCATCCCATAGAAGGACAGAGGAGCAGCTGGAGCGTCTGACACGGACGCTCTCGGCCGAGATGCAGGCAACTCGTGCGGAGGTCAGGTCATCCCGGGAGTTACTGCATGGGGACCTCCGCATGATTATTACCCAGAACCAGAACTACCAGACCCGCCTGCTTGCAGCCATGGAGGAGCAAACTCGTGCTTTGCGTGGGCTGCCTCCCATTGTCACACCATCATCTGAGGCAGCTCCCCCACCTCCAGAGTCAGCTGCAGGGTCTGGGCAGAGCCATAGCGACTCATCTCCCACAACAGAGTAGCCGTGTGGGCCACGAGCCTATGGGGTGTTTTCCTTTCCCATGATCCACACAGGTGGATTGTGGCGTGCATCCTGTCCTCGGACCTCATAGGTGCCCCCCCCCCCCCCCCGCCGGCCCTTTCATGGCCATTTTTTCTCTTTTTCATTTTTATTTTGCAAGAGTGTTGCCTTGTGTGGGTACCTGGGCATACACTGTATTGTGGCTGGGCACATGCAGGCTTGTCCTGAGTTTGGTTTCGATGCTTGGGTAGCAGACATCCACACCCCTCCTGCTTCCCTTTCCATGGGCTTGCAAAGGGTGTGCCCAAGTGACAGCAAATTACACGGTGACATTGGACTCCCATGAGCTGTTGGCCAGTCCATAGTCAATACTGTGTAGACATTCATAGTGTTCATTGTTGTTGCACCTAACTATGCATGATGGTATGATATGTGCCTCTACTTACATATGTTGCTCATGTTTTGCAGGTATTTCACACAGATCTTCACAAGGGCATACTCTCTGGAGTCACACTACATGTCGGTAGATGTGCACTGACACTTTTGCATGGCGCCATCACTGTACACCTGGACGGTGAGGACATACCAGCAGATTCAGGTAATGAGACTACCATTGATTACAAGCAATGTGTCTTGTTTGGGTGGGCTTCAGGGTGGGTTGGTGTGTAATTTGATAGAAATTACTCTTACACAGGTGTGTAGTAGTGGGCCCAGGGCGGTTAGCTGCTCAAGTGCGGCTATGTTCCATTTTGGGCACTGCTATTTGTGACACTGGTGTCATGTTGTGATGGCCAGTTTGTTTGCTGTCACATACCATGACATGGTGTCCTCAGTGGCGGGACTGTGAAGGGAGTGGGTGACATGGCAATGTTGTCATGTAGTGAATCGCCTGTGGCAATGCATTTTAGATTGATGGAGTTGTGTCTTTGCATTGTGATGCATAGCTGGTGTATGTGTAGCTAGGGGTGCACACATATTGACACTTCCATGTTAACAATCTCAGGCTGATGTGTATCTGACAGTTCATTGTCAAGTAATTTGCAGACATTGTCAGGTAGAGTCATCATTGATTGTCAGATGGCATGTGCCAGAGCAGTGTGCACTAGCCAGCACTGTGATTCCTAGGTGAAGAAGTTGGCCACCAGTTGCGTACGGGCTGCCTCCCCCCGTGCCCTTTCCCCTCCCATGCGCAGCGGGCGTGCATGTGGTTGTGGATGTGGGGGCACCACCATGTCCACGGGCAGGCCCCGGCGTGTTGCAACGTTGTGCAGGACACATGCTGCCACTATGATCCTGCACACTATTCGGGGAGCATATAACAGCTGCCCGCCAGAACGGTCAAGGGAGCGAAAGCGTGACTTCAGCACTCCGAATGTGCGCTCCACTATGCCCCGTGTAGCAATGTGGGCTGTGTTGTACCTTACCTGGGGTGGCGTGGTGGGGTTCCGGATTGGGGTCATCATGTGGGGGCTGATAGGGTAGGCACTGTCCCCTGCGGAGGTGGTGATGGGTATCATTAGTGGTGTTGTGTCATGACCCAGTATCTGACATGCATGCATGTGGAGTGGCATTCATGCTCACCAAGCAGCCATGTATCTCCATGCTGGCCAGCCTCTAGGTCCCGGCATAGGGTAGACATTCTGTAGATGAAGCTGTCGTGGGTGGACCCTGGATAGTTGGCATATACTGATGTGATGATTCCCTTGCCATTGCATACAACTTGGACGTTGATGGAATGCCAGTGCTTGCGGTTTCTATAGATGTGCTCTGTTGCCCTGGGAGGACGTAGAGCCACATGTGTGCAGTCAATAGCACCAAGCACTTTGGGGATTTGAGCCACACCATAGAATTCCTGGGTGCACGTCCGCCTTTCTGCATGAGTCCTGGGGAGATATATGTGCCTGCGGACTGAGGGCCGTGCAGTGATGATGTTCAAGACCTGGTGTAGGCAGCGTGACTGCGTGGCCTGTGACACACCACCCACTATGGCACTTGTCCGCTGAAAGGATCCAGTGGCCAAGAAGTGCAGTACATTCAGGACCTTCTGCAGGGGGCTGAGTGCTTGGGAGCACAGGGTGGGTGATGTGAGGTCATCCTCCCACTCACTGACCAGGTCCAGTATGATGTGTGCTGGAAACCTGTACCTCCCATACACCTGGTCATCAGGCATCCCGAATAGGCTGGTTCTGGGTGTGAATATTCTGGCCCTGACTCTCCTCCTCATCCTCCTTTGGTAGCCCACTGCCACTGCTGCTAGGAACGGTATGTTCATCCTGGCATCTGGCTTGTTTATTGAAAAGTGCGCAAATTAATGCCTTGCGCGTGTAGTAGGCAGCGTGTGAGCCTCGCACCCCTGGAATCGAGTTCCCACTCCAATCGCGTGTATATATTCCCACGCTGCAGGCATACAGGTGCGCTGACGTACTTGCCTGTGTAAGGGGCCGCGCGGCCCTGAAATACACGTACATAGGCCAATGGCGTGTACGCGCACTTTTGGCCAATTACACGCGATGAAATACACGTACATAGGCCAATGGCGTGTACGCGCACTTTTGGCCAATTACACGCGATGAAATACACGTACATAGGCCAATGGCGTGTACGCGCACTTTTGGCCAATTACACGCGATTACACTCAGACGTGCAGGATTTCCACGTGTGCTCCGTCTTCACGTGCTGAGTGGGGAACGCCCGTGCGGATCACGTCAGACGCGCTCACGCGATGAGGGACTCTGGTCCAATAGAATCGCGTATGCGTGCTGACGCACTTACGCGCTAAGGGCCTTTCCTCGGATTTCACGCTGACGTGCAGGAATTTCACGTGCCAAATCACTCCGTATCAAGCTGGCCACCCGAAAACACACGGAACACCACGCTCCTGCCCCGAAGGCCGAGTTACTGCCCCCCAAGTGCCCTGAGCAGCCTCCCACGTGCTATCTGCTGCTGCCTGCCTGCCTGCCTGCCTGCTGCCACCGTGCCCTGCCATTTGGTGCCTGCACATCAGCCATCTGCAGGGGTCCAGTTGCTGTGTCCACCCCTGCTGGAACTGAAGACTCCCAACTGGGATTACATCGCTCCACAGCCCAGCCCCAGGACCCAGTTGCCCACCCACACCTGCCTCTGGGGTTGCCATGTCGGGCACTTCTACATCTGGCACCAGTGGCAACCCCAGGCCAGAGGGGCAGAGGGGCACCAGCTTCACTGCCACCGAAGTTGGTGTCCTGGTGGAGCATGTCCTGGGGCAGTATGATGCCCTCTTTGGATCGTCCCGCGCCAGCAAGGAAGGACGGGAGAGGATCTGGGCCGACTGTGTGGTTGCCATCAACGCGGAGGGGGTGGCAACCCGCAACGTCTTGAAGATCAAGAAGCGCTGGGAGGACTTGAGGTCCAGGACCCTTGTGAAGGCCCGGCGCCTCGTGGAGGGGGGCCGGGGCCACATGAGTACCATCCAGAAGAGGGTCCTGGAACGCGTACGCCCAGCGCTCCACGCCCAGATCCTTGAGAGGGAGACCCGTCTGGAGTTGAGCGGTAAGTGTCCAAGCATCACTGTGTGAGACAGGGCATGTTGCGGTGAGCTGGTTCTATGATACTTGCCTGTATGTGTGCCATGTGCCATATATGCATGTATGTGTGCTGGGACATCATGGTACTGCCTGTGCGACCAGTGATGTGTGACCCACATGGTTGTTGCATGTGTAGAAATGCGGCATGGGGAGCACTATGCAGATTTGGGACATGAGAGCATGGCAGTCTCTGTACCTGGACATGGATGGGGGTGAGGATGGGTGCTGATGCCAGGTACATATATGGTAGCCATGTCTGTGTGCCTGACCTGCATGTCTGTGACTTGTGCATGCCATGGATGCATGACTCATGTGTGTGACAATGCACAGATTCAGTGACGCACCCACCTTACCCTTGTTTTGCCTGTGTTTGGTGTGATTGTGGCCAGATGGATGTGACTGAGGTGTAGTGTGTGCATGTGATATGCATGAGCCATGATGCATGTGAGTTACATTTCATTGAATGTTTCAATAGTCATTTGGACATGCATGGAAATGTGCATGGCATGCACCATGCCTGTTACTGTGTGTGTTTCGCCTGCACTGACCCATGTGTTGTGGAGGGACATGATGGAAGTGTACTTTGACAGGGGTGCTCATCTGCTATTGCTTCCTGTCTAGGGGACCATTGTACAGTAGCCTGATGCTTGTGTTCTTTGTCTCCCTCTACACAGCGGCTAGTGAAGAAGAGGGCGGAGACGGCGCTGTGGAGCAAGGCGGCGGGGATGCCCCCACGGCTGCAGCGGAAGGGGTGGGTGAGCCCCCACAGGGGCCTGCTACGGCGGGAGACGGTGAGGAGCCATCCAGGTTGGTGGTTTGCACAGAGGAGGAGGAGGCCGACACTGGTGCACACATGGGGCCTGGTGGGAGCATCCCTGCTGGTGCAAGTGGTGCAGTCCAGGGCCTGGGGCAGGAGGCAGCACAGGTCACCGTGGAGGGGCCTGTGCATGTCGCTGTCCCTGACCCTGTGAGTGCACCACCATGCACCAGCAGGGATGCCCCGTCCCAGGCCCGTCCGCAGGTAGAGGGGATGTCCATGTCAACTGACTCCCCTCCACCTGCGGCCGTGGGAACCCCTGGCCGCGTGGAGCAGGTCCTGATTGGGGTCGCGATGCGCACGGCTGTGATTCGTGATGCCGTGCGTGCTTCCCGGGAGGAGCACGCACGTCATCACGAAGTGCACCGTGCCGACGTGGCCCAATTGGGATCGGCCATGTTCGGGGGGTTCCTGCATGTGTTGGCCAATCTGACGGCCCTCTCCTCCTCTGTGCAGGCTATCCACCAGTCGTTCTCCTTGCCGTCTTCCGGCCCAGATGCCACCATGGCCCCCTGTGGACCTGCCCCAACCAATGCAGCCAGCTCGGTGGGGATCCCATCCCTGCCGCAGTTGGGAGTCGGAGGTCCAGCAGGGGTGGACGACACAGCAAGTGGACCCCAGCAGATGGAAGATGTGCCGGCATCATCGGGCAGGGCACGTGCACGACGGCGTCGGTGGTTACCATCAGCCTGGATGCCGTCGTGCTGGCAGAGGCAGTGGCGTCGCAGGCAGCAGCGGGCTCGACGTGGGAGGCATCATGGCTCAGGGCCATCAAGATCGGAGGGGCAGGCATCGGCCGGAGGGCAGGGCAACCCTGGCATGGCGGTGTGTTCCGTGTGGGAGGAGTTTGGCCAGCGGATAGATGCGGAGCGGCAGCGGGCGGAAGAGGAGCGGCTCGCCATGGCCAGGGCGGAGATCTCCATGCATCAGGCATTGAGGCGGGCTGCGTGCCTCGAGGAGGCTCGCAGGGAATTTGGAGAGCACATGGGGTTGTCCCTGCGAGACCTCGGGGCCAGGACTGAGTCCCGCCTCCAGGACATAGACATGGAGTTCGAGGATGCCCTGGCCAACATCACCAAGTGAGCCGCAGGACTAGCCCGCTGCCTCTGTATATAGTTTTTTAGTTAGTTAGTGCTAGGTTTCCTTTATTTTAAATTTTTTTTTGGACCGCTTGGACAATGGCCACTTCTTTGTACATATTTTTTTAGATAGTTAGTATTAGGTTTAATTAGTGCTGTTGGGCTCATGGACCCTTGAACAATCCTGTAAATATAGTTATATTTTTTTGTGAGATAATTTATTTTTACTTTCATATTGGTCACACCATGACGTAATGGTTTATGTTTCATTTCATTCTACTTGTGTTTACTTTGGACAAAATCGATTCTTTTTTCTATCCTTTGTTTTTTGGTTTCTCATTTTTGTTCCCGGACATGGACCTTTTATTTGCTTTCCCAGATAGTTGTCAGAGTTAACTTTATTTTTATTTTTTAATACATTTTTATTTTATCTTACACTTGTGTCATTTTTTCTTTGATTTCTTACATGCCATGATATGGGTTTTGACATTGACTTGCACCCATTGTGTATGTGTGTGTGGCGGACATGTGTTCTTTTGCTTAGTTGCCTTTGGGGTTGTGTCATGTGATTGCATTCACTATGTGGGTGCATGCAATCCTTGCCTGGGTGTTTGTGCTGGGTATGCTGGTCATTACTGCCATTATTGTGTATCGTCAGGACCAGGGGCCAGGGGGACATGGGTGGGGGCCTGGTGGAGGGTGCCCCAGGTGGATGGGGGGTTGGGGTGGTGGGAGACATGGCTTGCCCATGGGTGGGGTCCTGCTGGCAGGTTGCCCACAGTGCTGGGGGTGGGGGTGGTGGGAGACATGGGTTGCCCATGGGTGGGGGCCTGCTGGCAGGTTGGCCACTGTGCTGGGGGTGGGGGTGGTGGGAGACATGGGTTGCCCATGGGTGGGGGCCTGCTGGCAGGTTGGCCACTGTGCTGGGGGTGGGGGTGGTGGGAGACATGGGTTGCCCATGGGTGGGGGCCTGCTGGCAGGTTGCCCACTGTGCTGGGGGTGGGGGTGGTGGGAGACATGGGTTGCCCATGGGTGGGGGCCTGCTGGCAGGTTGCCCACTGTGCTGGGGGTGGGGGTGGTGGGAGACATGGGTTGCCCATGGGTGGGGGCCTGCTGGCAGGTTGCCCACAGTGCTGGGGGTGGGGGTGGTGGGAGACATGGGTTGCCCATGGGTGGGGGCCTGCTGGCAGGTTGCCCACAGTGCTGGGGGTGGGGGTGGTGGGAGACATGAGCAGGTGTGCAGGGTAGTTCCCTGTGGTGTGTGCTGCCTGCAGGGGCCGTGGAGGGTGTACAGGTAATGCCTGGGAGCACACAGCCAAATCGCGTGTGCAACTTCCCGCGCACCCCTCGATTCCACGTTCCCTGCCATATCGCGTGTGGGACTTCCCGCGCGCCCCTCGATTCCACGTTCCCTGCCATATCGCGTGTGGGACTTCCCGCGCGCCCCTCGATTCCACGTTCCCTGCCATATCGCGTGTGGGACTTCCCGCGCGCCCCTGAAATCCACGTACCCGGCCATTTCGCGTGTGCAACTTCCCGCGCACCCCTCGATTCCACGTTCCCTGCCATATCGCGTGTGCAACTTCCCGCGCACCCCTCGATTCCACGTTCCCTGCCATATCGCGTGTGGGACTTCCCGCGCGCCCCTGAAATCCACGTACCCGGCCATTTCGCGTGTGCAACTTCCCGCGCACCCCTCGATTCCACGTTCCCTGCCATATCGCGTGTGGGACTTCCCGCGCGCCCCTGAAATCCACGTACCCGGCCATTTCGCGTGTGCAACTTCCCGCGCACCCCTCGATTCCACGTTCCCTGCCATATCGCGTGTGCAACTTCCCGCGCACCCCTCGATTCCACGTTCCCTGCCATATCGCGTGTGGGACTTCCCGCGCGCCCCTGAAATCCACGTACCCGGCCATTTCGCGTGTGCAACTTCCCGCGCACCCCTCGATTCCACGTTCCCTGCCATATCGCGTGTGGGACTTCCCGCGCGCCCCTGAAATCCACGTACCCGGCCATTTCGCGTGTGCAACTTCCCGCGCACCCCTCGATTCCACGTTCCCTGCCATATCGCGTGTGCAACTTCCCGCGCACCCCTCGATTCCACGTTCCCTGCCATATCGCGTGTGGGACTTCCCGCGCGCCCCTCGATTCCACGTTCCCTGCCATATCGCGTGTGGGACTTCCCGCGCGCCCCTGAAATCCACGTACCCGGCCATTTCGCGTGTGCAACTTCCCGCGCACCCCTCGATTCCACGTTCCCTGCCATATCGCGTGTGCAACTTCCCGCGCACCCCTCGATTCCACGTTCCCTGCCATATCGCGTGTGGGACTTCCCGCGCGCCCCTGAAATCCACGTACCCGGCCATTTCGCGTGTGCAACTTCCCGCGCACCCCTCGATTCCACGTTCCCTGCCATATCGCGTGTGGGACTTCCCGCGCGCCCCTGAAATCCACGTACCCGGCCATTTCGCGTGTGCAACTTCCCGCGCACCCCTCGATTCCACGTTCCCTGCCATATCGCGTGTGGGACTTCCCGCGCGCCCCTGAAATCCACGTACCCGGCCATTTCGCGTGTGCAACTTCCCGCGCACCCCTCGATTCCACGTTCCCTGCCATATCGCGTGTGGGACTTCCCGCGCGCCCCTGAAATCCACGTACCCGGCCATTTCGCGTGTGCAACTTCCCGCGCACCCCTCGATTCCACGTTCCCTGCCATATCGCGTGTGCAACTTCCCGCGCACCCCTCGATTCCACGTTCCCTGCCATATCGCGTGTGGGACTTCCCGCGCGCCCCTCGATTCCACGTTCCCTGCCATATCGCGTGTGGGACTTCCCGCGCGCCCCTGAAATCCACGTACCCGGCCATTTCGCGTGTGCAACTTCCCGCGCACCCCTCGATTCCACGTTCCCTGCCATATCGCGTGTGCAACTTCCCGCGCACCCCTCGATTCCACGTTCCCTGCCATATCGCGTGTGGGACTTCCCGCGCGCCCCTGAAATCCACGTACCCGGCCATTTCGCGTGTGCAACTTCCCGCGCACCCCTCGATTCCACGTTCCCTGCCATATCGCGTGTGGGACTTCCCGCGCGCCCCTGAAATCCACGTACCCGGCCATTTCGCGTGTGCAACTTCCCGCGCACCCCTCGATTCCACGTTCCCTGCCATATCGCGTGTGGGACTTCCCGCGCGCCCCTGAAATCCACGTACCCGGCCATTTCGCGTGTGCAACTTCCCGCGCACCCCTCGATTCCACGTTCCCTGCCATATCGCGTGTGGGACTTCCCGCGCGCCCCTGAAATCCACGTACCCGGCCATTTCGCGTGTGCAACTTCCCGCGCACCCCTCGATTCCACGTTCCCTGCCATATCGCGTGTGGGACTTACCGCGCACCCCGGTATGCACGCACACGTTTATTTTTTCTCTCTGCGCGTGTCTGTGTTTGTGGGTACCCCTTTGTACGTCATTTGTCCAGGAGGGCAACAGTATTGTACATTGGTTATGTCTGTATATAGGTGCTATTTGTTGGCGCGCCTTTTAGCGCACATTTCTTGCAGGCGCAGACACGCTACCGCCTGCTTTCTTGTGGCGGTCGTGTTTGTGCCTGTTTGTGCCTGTGCGCTGCTTTGAGCGTGCGCTTTTTTGCCCTATTCTATTCCATGAATACGTGTTGTATGCGAGCGTGTGGGCGTTCCGCGCACTTGCCTCCTGAACTTTCCCCGTGCCGCCCACATTCTTCCCCATTCCGAGTGTTGTGCCCCATTTTATTCCCCATTCCGAGTGTCCCGCCCTGTGTTCCGCCTACTTTAGAGCTGTGCGCTGCGCTCGGAGTGATGGCGCAGTGGCCGTGGCGCACGACGTTGGTTGACCTGTGCGCCGGCCTGCGCCGCGCGCTTTTTCGGCGCACGTCCTCTGCTTTTCTTGCGCACGGACTTCCATGAATCGACGTGCGCTGGTTTCCCTGCGCTTTGCGCTGATTTTCGGCGCAGCGCACGTATTGGCCCCTCTGCGCCGGGATTTTCGGCGCACATTTATTCCATGAATCGGCCTGTGAGACTCCCTCTAATACACTGACTGAACAGCTTCGCGCACTTTCGCACAGCTCCCACTCGCTTCTGTAATTACCTTATCTGTTCAGCATAAGTTTTCTCCAGCTATTCTCTTTCTGAATTTGGCTCCCTTGAAGATCAATCCCAGTGAGAACAAGCATCTGCCGTTCTCAAACCGGGGTTATTGCCTGGAGCTCTCAGCTTTTGCAGCAGGAATGCCCCAGCCAGGAAAGAGATCCTTCTCCCAGCTCTGCAAGATGTTGACTCCCCTTCCCCTCTTCTCCAACTTCTCCAGCAAAGTTCTAATCACAGCCTCTATATGACGCTGCTCCAATCAGAATCAATCATGTCATCTCCCCCCTCACTACACAATGGCTCACTTCTACAGTGGCAATTGTAACAAACTGATTTCCTGCTCCTTCGAGCTCTTTGCTTCCTGTAGTTATGTGGACAGAGCAGCAGAGAAAAAAATGAATGTGCGTTTAAAAGTTCACTTTCAGAGTAGGCCTAATTCTGCAGTGGAGACACATTTTTATTAGTGGGTTATGTTAAATGAAGTTTTATTAGTCAGGTTAGTTGTTAATAAGGTTAGTTATTAATTTTCAAATGTGTCTCTTGCAACATAGGCATTTCAGGTGAAACATAGTGTGCATTTTGAATGTGCAGATGTGTGTTTTTAACTGTAAAAATGGATTTGCATCTTATATGTAAAAATCGTTTTTGACTGAATAGCCTGTCTTTACTTATATGTCCATGTTACTCTGGCAACACATATAGCAATGCACCACACCCATGTAGTGGTGCTGCATAAAAATGCTACCTGTGCAGTAGTGCTGTACTCTGTGCTGTAACAGGCCAAATATCCTTACAAAGCCTACTTTGGTTTCGGCTATCTCCTGGCCAGTCCGTGGTAGGGATATGTGGGTGCTTGCGTGCTTCAGGAGGGCATCGAGCACTTGGTTCAGCATACGTGAGAATAGTGGTTGTGAAATGCCATGCAGCTGGCCCACTGTGTGTTGGTAGGTGCCTGTGGCCAGGAAGTGTAGCACAGACACCACCTTCAGTAGTGGGGGGATTGCAGTGCGTATTTGTATGTGGCTGGCAATGTCGTTGTGTATCATGTCCACTATAGTGGTGATGGTGTCACGGTCCAACCGGTACAGGGTGTGGATCTGCTCAGGGGTTAGGTTGAATGGGCTGGGTCTGGTGCAAGGGATTGGTGGCTGCCTACGAGGCGCTGGTGGCTGCGCTGGTGGTAATTGCTGGGCCTGTCTCACCCTCCTTCTCCTCCTGCATCTCCTCTGTGTTGCCTGTTCTTGCTGCTGTAGTTGTTGTTGTTGTTGTTGTTGTTGTTGTTGTTGTTGTTGTTGTTGCTGTTGCTGCTGTAGTTGTAGCAGTATAGGCATGTCCTCCTGCGCCATGATTGGAAATGCTAGTGGTAGCATTTTGGTGTAGGAAGGGGTGTGGTGTGTAGGTGTGCTCCTTTTGTACTGGGCCACTCTGCATTGCCTACACCTGTGGGGGGGGTTGTGGTGTGTGGGTGTGCTCAGTTCATACTGGCACAGCCTCCTTTGACTCCACCTGTGGGGATTGTGTGCACCTGTGGCAGCTGCCTTGTATCTTGGTTGCTGTTTGCGGGTGGTCCGCAATGCCTGTTTTTCCGGCATCATGCAGCCCGTTATTTCCGTGTTCGCGATGCCGGTATTTGCATGTTTGCGTGGGTTGTGATTGCCCCCTATTACCGGCATGGCGGTATTTACTACCTGAGGAGGCGCGTGTATGCGCCTATGCCGCTATTAGCGGTACTGTAAATAATGGTGCCGTTAATACCGGGTTTGTGGGTCAGAATGCTACGGAACGTTAAATGATGCCAGTATTTACATACGGCATCATTTTTCCCTTACCGGCATAACTCGTAATGAGGCCCACTGACTCTTTAGGTCACTCCTCTCTCATGGGGAAGGGGAGAAACAATACATTGTTAAAGCTCTCCTGACTCTCAAGAATGTGGCACACATTGACTTTTTCTCTCTATTTCGTCTCACGGGGGTGGGTCACCTACTCAGTTTTACGTCTCTTCTCTATCACAGCAGTGAGGATGCAGACTGAAGTTTCTCTCCTGTCTCACAGGGATGGGGGCATACACTGAATGTTCATGTCTCTCCTATCATGTAAGGGTCAGAGCACAGTACATATTTACTTCTCTCCTTTTTTGCAACGGTGGGGACGAACACATCATTTCATATCCCTGCTCACTTTCAGGAGTGGAGCACACAATTCGTTTTTAAGTTGCTCCACTCTTGAAGGAGTGTATGTGCATACTTTATTTTACACCTCTCCTCTTCTGCATGAGTGCGCGCACACACCAATTGTTATATCTTTCCTGTCTCGCAGGGGTGTGGGTACACATTGATTTTTTGCATCGCTCCTCTCTCACAGGGTTGGGTGCACTCACTGAATTATTATGTTTTTCCTGTGTTGCACGGAAGGAGGCATGTAATGAAGATGTCTGTCTCTCCTCTCACAGGGATGGGGGCACATTCTGAATGTTTCCTCCTCTCCTCTCTTAGTGGAATGTGGACACACTGAATTTGTATGCCTCCCCTGTCTCACTCGGGTGGTGGCACACACTGAATGTTTATATTGCTCCTCTCTCACAGGAGTTGGGACACACATTTCATTTTTATATCTCCCCTGTCTCACAGGAGTGGGAGCAAACTCTAAGGGCCTCATTACAAGAAGTGCGGTAAAAACTGGCCCATTACCAGCATGGAGGAACTAGAAGGTCCATGCTCGTATGACGCCACTAATAGCGGGTGATTACGAGTGCGCGAGCATGAGCGAACCCCCATGCTGGTAATGGCCATACCGCCATGGCGCTTAAGGTCCTCCAACCCCCCCATAGCACCATCACAGGACGCGCCGTTACCGCCTCCACAAAGGAGGCACCCCTTATTACTGCCCCAGTAATAACAGCATGCTAATACTGGGCTCGTAATACTGGACCCGGAAGTAACGTCATCGCATCGGAACGGGAAATGCACCGGCGCCCATCTTTAAAAACACAATCCATTGCAATCCTCCCAAACCACCAGTTGTGTTCAGGAGAGACCAGTGCCAATCCCTTCACCAAGTCAAAGGCTACCTGGAAAACAACCCCCCGCCTGTGCAAAAAGCGTTTTTCAGATAAAGAACTTACATGCTGGCAGACACCCTTGCTGCACATGCAGACGAGATCAACCTGCAGAACCTGAACAGGGAGGTGCAGCAGCGCAAAAAGGAGATCTGGGAGGAGGAAGCCTGCAAGGTCTCGGCAGTCGGCACCACCCCACGGACAGTGAAGAACTGCAAAAAGAGGTGGGATGACCTCCGCCTCAGGGTTCGGAATATCCTGGCCAGCAACAGGAGGAAGGCCATGGCTACAGGTGGGGGTCCCCACTCACCTGCCAAACTGTCAGGCTGGGAGGATACTGCAAGCACGTTTATTCAGATAGAGTCCATCGAGGGATTTGGGGAGATGGAGACGGGTGCCGCAACATCTGCGGACGGAGGTGAGGGACCCTGCAGATCCCTGTAGGGGAAACCATGACGTAGCACAAGTGATGTGGAAGAGAGTCTAGGCAAGGCAATGCATGTCCCAAAACACACATGAACATATCCTTGTGCAGATGGAGGGCCAAACCCTGCCACACTGAAATGCATGCTGAGTGCCATTCCCATTACCAACACACAGCCAACACACACGGGCCGTGTCCATGTAATACATCACAAAAACCCCAACACAACGGCATGCCACTTGCCATGCATCAAACGCCAAAATTCCCCCTTCAAACTACCCTGTGTGATACACCTTTAAGATATGAATGCATGATAAATGAAATACTCCACAGCACCATATAATGCATCTAGCATGTAAGACCATCACTGATGCCCTGCATCTCTTCTACCCCCCAGGCACCGATGGAGAAGATGCCAGCGAGGATCCAACCGCAAGGGCATCCACATCCCGGCCAAAGACAACGGCCACCGACAATACCACCTCCGGGGCAGCCGCCCAGCCCACACCAACACCCAGGGTGCCTGACACTGTGGACACTGAGCTGGCTAAACCAGTGGAAGGCGAGGCCGTTGACCCACTGAGCAACACTGATACCGCAGTGGAGGAGTATGTGGACCAGGATGGACTGACCCATGTGCCATGTCCACACTCCCCAAGCCTCGGGTTCACCCCCCCACCCCACACTCAGCCCTCACCCACCTGCAGCAGTGCGAATCCCTTGATGCAATATTCTGACCTCAGCAGCCTCCCCGAGGACAGCACTGCCAATGAAGGCCCGGTCACAGCACCCTCGACCACTGCTGCTCCCACCAACAACCTTGAGGCACGGCTAGCGAAGGGTGGAGGCCAGACAGGACTCTATGTTGGACCTGCTCAGACAATATGTCCCTGATGGGGAGGACACGAGGCATGAAATAGCCCAGGCCATATCGGGGACCACAGCCGCCATAGCGGCGAACACTGCCGACGTCAATGCCTCAGCATTGTTGATGAGGGACAGTCTGGGGGCCATCACTCAGGTCCTCACCACCATCCTGCTGCACATGCAGCAGCCACAACCCGCACTAGCCGTGCAAATCCCCACGGCTCCACCCCATCCACCACACCTGCTTCCTCTGCCTCCATTTCCTCTGCACCCTCCAGCCCTGTGCGTCTAACAAGACGGAGTGCGAGGCACTCTGAAATGCTGCCCCCGGACATCAAGAAGTCCAGGAAATAGTGTTGGAGAACTATGGGAGTGGCTCAGATGGTGTTGGCGGTGAATGGGAGTATTGGGGGGTTTTGGGAGTTCCTGGGGGGTTTGGAGAGTTCACTGGGAGGTTTTGGGAGATCATTGGGGGATTGGAGGGGTTGCACATTTCCGCTGTTCATATCAATACACCACTTGTGTGAAAAATCATTCAATTTCTGGACATTGTTCAATTTGTGTGTATGTATTTAATTTATGATGGTGCACAGTGCCCAACTCCCCACATTCCCTGTGTGCATGTCCACATGGACCCAGGGTACAATGTTTGTTTGTTTGTTTGTTTAGTTTATTTGTAGAGCGCTCCGGACCCGTGGGTAGACAGGCGCTTAAGAACGTGGTTACAGGCAAAAGATATGCATTTACATTTACAAGTACATCAATTTACAAAAAATGTACATAGTACAACAATTTACATATAGTGCAGGTAAGGTTGCGGCTGTTAGATATTCGGGATGATGGTGGATGCTACTCTTTGTTCAGTAACCAGCCAATAACAAGTTTCCTAAAGATCAGGAAGGACTCAGTGGTTTTAATTTTGAGTGGTATGGTGTTCCAAAGTTGTGAGGCTAGTACAGTGAAACTCACGCCTCCTGCTCTTTTTAAGGCATATCTGGGCACTAGCAGGCATAGGGAGTTGGATGGTCTAGTGGTTCTGGATGTGGATTTTAGAGTGAATTTGTTGGAGAGGTACGGTGGGGCTAGGTTGTTTAAGGCCTTGTAGGTGAGGCAGATAGTTTTGAGGTCAATTCTTTGCTGTATGGAGAGCCATTTGCACGCTTTCCTGTTTGTGGAAATGTCCTCGCGCCTTGGGATGTTGAGTGCTGCGCGTAGAGCATTGTTCTGGAGAACCTGGAGTTTGTTAGTTACAGATTGGTTGGCTCCTAGGTACAGGCTGTTGCAATAGTCTCGTTTGGATTGAATGAGTGCTCTGGCCAGAGTGAGGCAGCTGTCGGGGGATAGGAAGGGTCTGCTTGCCCTGATTAGCTTACCCGTATAGGCAGTGGCTGAGGCGGTTGAATTGAGTTGTTTGGAGAGGTTGGAGTTGGCATCAAGGTGGAAACCTAAGGTTTTCACGCTTTTAGCGATAGGGATGGTGTTACCGTCTATGATAATGTTCTTGTAGATGGGACTGAGTTTAGACAGGTTGTTAGGAGAGCCGACCAGCAGAAGCTCCGTCTTCTCATCATTCAGGCAGAGGCAGTGGGTGGCCATCCATGCCTGAATGATTGAGAAGATTTCGTTGATCCGGGTGACGTCTGCATTGTAGTTGCCTGAGATGGTGAGGAGAATCTGGGTGTCATCTGCATAGTTAGTGTAGTTGACACCCAGACGGTCCAATTTGTCGAATAGGGGCTACGTAAATATATTATACAAGGTAGGGGGTTTCACAGGAGCCTTGTGGGACTCTGAAGGCGATGGGGATGGGATCAGCAGCAGCTGTAGTGGAGAAGACTCGCATGGTTCTATTCGCCAGGAAGGATTGTATCCATGCGGAGGCAGAGGAGGAGAAGTGGGCTGCGATGGAGAGGTGGTTGCATAAGATTTCGTGGTCGACTAAGTCGAAGGCCGCTGAGACGTCTAAGAGAAGTAGGATGGCTGCATTTCCTTGGTCTTTGTTTTCATCAATCTGGCTTTTGAAGTCAACCAGGGCAGTTTCAGTTCCGTGTTGAGGTCTGAAGCCAGATTGACGAATACCTAGCAGTTGGTTAGATTCCGGGTACTCCTGAATCTGGATGTAGGCGACTCTGTCCACGATTTTTAACAGAAAAGGGACAGTAGTGATGGGTCTATAATTTGTTGGTATGGCTGGGTCCAGGGATTGTTTTTTTAGGAGAGGGAGCACCGAGGATTGTTTTAGGTTGTTGGGGACAGAATTGCTGGCAAATGAGGGGTTAATTAACTTAGTGATAAAGGGGGAGAGGTCTCTGGCAGCGTCTTTTATTATTTGGGCAGGGCAGCTGTCGCCTTTGCAATTAGAGGGTTTCAGGGAAGTGATGATTTTTTCGACTTCTAGGATGGTCACTTTCTTAAAGGTGAAGCCTAAATTGGCTTTGTTGGGTGTTGGTGGGCTTAAGCTAGAGTTGGCGGTTTTGTTGCTGGGGAGTTGTTGACGTTTGTTCTCGATTTTTGTCTGGAGTCCTGTGATTTTATTGTTGAGGGCATTCTGGATGCTGGTGCACCAGGGTTTATCTTTTGAGCAGTTGTCTGGAGGGGGATTGGGGTTTTCTAGCTCCTTTAAAATTTTAAATAATTCTTTGGTGGAAGAACCTGCCTGGTCAATCCTAGCATTATAGTTATCTTTTTTGGTGCGAATTATCTCACTTTTGTATAGCGCGGAGATGTTTTTAAGATTGGATTTCTTTTCAGGAGATGGGTAAGTTTTCCATAAAAGTTCTAGTTTGGCTTTCTTTTTCCTGAGTAGTTTGAGTTCTGGAGTGTACCACAAATTGAGGTGGTTTATTGGTTTACTTTTACGTAGTTTCAAAGGGGCAATGGTATCAATGGCGGTAGCCATGGAGTTGTTGAAGGAGTCGACTAGTAGGTTAAGGTCAGCATTGTCCGGTAGAGCGTTGAGGGTGGGTAGGACCAGAGGTAGTAGGGCTTTGGCCGTGATGTTGTGCTTGTTTCTGGTTGGGCAGGCTGGTGCCAGGGGGCGTTTCTTGCGCGTGGCCTGGTTGGTATGAATTTCGAGTGGGATAAGGTAGTGATCTGTCCATGTAAGAGGTTGGGGGTCCTTGCAGGTGGTGTTGCAGTTAAGAGTTGCTACCCAGTCGAGAATTCTGCCTTTCTGGTGAGTTGGTGAAATTCTAAGTTGAGCGAATCCGTGCTCAGTTAGGGCGTTTGCTAAGGATGCGGCTGGTGCGTCCTTGGGGGTCATTGTAGCCTAGGTTGAAGTCGCTGAGGATGATAGTTTGTGCTAGTGGCTTGGAATTTTCAGTAATGAGAGCTGTAATGTCTTCCTCGAAGGTTCCCAGAGGGCCTGGAGGTCTATATATAAGGTGTAGTGTGATTGTACTAGTGGGGGAGGTTTGTAACTTCATTGTGTCGCATGTCCACTATGGTGGTGATAGTGTCCCGGTCCAACCGGTACAGGGTGTGGATCTGCTCAGGGGTTAGACTGAATGGACTGGGTCTGATGTGGGGGATTGGTGGCTGCCTACGAAGTACTACTGGCTGCACTGGTGGTAATTGCTGGGCCTGCATCTCCTCTGTGCTGCCTGTTGTTGCTGCTGTAGTTGTTGTTGTAGTTGCTGTGGTTGCTGTAGTTGTGGCAGTACAGGCATGTCCTCCAGCCCCATGATTGCAATAGCTAGTGGTATCATTTTGGTGTTGGAAGGGGTGTGGTGTTTGTGTGTACTCCTTTTATGCTGGGACAGGCTCCATTGACTCCACCTGTGGTGATTGTGTGCACCTGTGGCAGTTTGCTTGATTGCAAATTGCTGATTAGGGGCGGTCCACGATGCCTGTATGGCCGCCATTGTGCAGGCCCTAAATCCCGGTATTTACACCTCGAAGGGGCGCGTGTACGCACCCATGCCAGTATGAGGGGGCACGGTACAGACGCTGGCGGTATTGGCGGGATGGTCTGGTCGTAATGCCACAGACCCGTTAACAATGCCGGTATTGCCATTCCGCCTTCCTTTTTTCATTACCTCCATTCTCGTAATGAGGCCATAAATGTTTACATCTCTCCCCTCTCCCAGGGGTTGCGGCCCACGCTGAATTTTTACATTTCTCCGCAAAGGAATGGGAGCACACAAAAAATGTGTATGTCTCTCCTGTCTCACAAGGGTATGAGTCATACATTTGTACAGCTCTCCTCTTGCTGGGGTGGTGGTTAGATACTAAACATTTAAGTCTCTCATCTCTTGCAGGAGTGGCGTCACACCTTGATTTTCCTCTCTCGCAGGAGTGGAGGAAAACACTGATTTTTGTGTCTCTGATGTCTCCAGGGTATGGGGCACACACAGCATTTCTACTTCTCTCCTTTCTACAGAAGTGGGGGATGCACAATTAGTTTCTGCATCTCTCCTGCTAGGGATGGGATTAGAATGGGCCAAGCATACAATTCTCCCCCAGGATGGCTGGGCCAGAGCTGCGAAATGTAAGAAAAAAGAATTGAATGAGACACAATTCTTCAGACTCCAGCAGGCCTCAAAGGAACAGAGTGCTGCAAGACCTGCTGGGTTGATGTGCACACAGATTAGGGCCCTTGTCTTGATTACAGCAGTGTTGGAATTGTGCATGGTTGGCTCCCATTCATGGGCTTCCACAGTCAGTCAGTGAAATGTAGAAGAGACTAGCCCAGGTGAATGTTCATACAGCACAGGGGCAATACACACATTTAAATGACATGTTTTGTGAACCTGGATGGCAATGTTGGCACCACTGCGCCCCATACACCATTGTTCTGTTTCAGAAACCATACATAGAACACAGCAAAGAGCCCAGGGAGAGAATTTCAGGTAAGGAAATACACCTCAAATGCGACAACATGGTACACAGTAATGATCCACGTCTACCTGGCAGACATGCAGGCAAAAGAGGACGCCCAGGATTCCATAACCATGTTCAGGTAAAGAGAAAGTCAGATCCCATAGCCACTGATAGCAACAGCCTACCCAACATCACATGGTCAGGACTGAAGGAATTGAAATCAGAGAGGTCTAGAGATGCCTGCCAATGACACGAGGACAAGGGTTAGCAAAGTTCCCAGGAGAGGAGGGCAGAAGTTCCCAATCAAGATACAAATCAGTTCTGAAGGCAAACCAGGTCTGGCAGACAAGGATTCACACTAACACCAAAGTAACAGGTCCAGAACATAACTACAGGTAATCAAAGGGACAGACAATAGCTGGTACATATGAGGACTAAAGCCAGAAAAAGGACTGGGGCAAGGAAGAAGAAAAAGGAGGACACAATCACAGGATACAGAATAATTCAAAATAGTGGACTCACCAGAGTGAAGAGTCATTGTGGATCACCGGGGGTGCGCTCTACATTCTCTTTTCACGGATCCGAGGCATCTTGGAACTCTGCTGCGGCTTTCGCATCACAAGTGCAGAGAGCTCCTTCATGGGCAATGGAGGAACTCCAGAATGCCCGGAAATGTAGTTCTCACGGTCTCGCAGCATGCAGGGCAGTGTCTGAGACTGAGGCATGTGAGGCTCGCCAAAGCCGCACTGTGACTGGCTGTTACAATCCTCATCAGCTTATCGAGACCCCTATTTGTCAAGGAAGTGAAGGTCTGTATGTTTTTAGAGTTTGTCCTCGGATTCATACTGTAAGAATGTGATCTCCTATGTTCTGGTTCATTTATTGATCACTAATGAGTTCATTACAAGTGGAGTTTAATAACACCCTCAATAGCACCCAAGGATGTTACTATGTGGTGGTTAAATGAAAAGCCTTTGTGGTACTTTGTGGTTTGTGGTACTTGCTTTTGGGCACAGATAAAAAACACACAGAAATAAGAAACATTTGAATATTAATTACTAGTAGACTACAAACTAGGGGTGAGGACCATTCAGAGTTGGGTGGATTTTGTTTTTAGAAATACCATTGCAGAATGTTACCACCTTTACCAGAGGTATTTCTGAAAATCCACATAATTCAAAGTACATCACCAGCAGATGTTGAATTTCTGGGATACCTTGAGGGGTATTTCAGGAATGCCACCTTTGCTCGTAGTAATGTAAAAAGGTGTTTTTTAAGTTTTCTTCCAGCCATTTTCATCTTTAATTTGAAAGTGCAAATGGATTATGTGCAGTAGTTTTCTCACAACATTACTATACATCTTTCTATGTACGAAATTGTCAATGCTGACCCCTTTATGCATTACATGGGTCAGGTGGTGAGAGTGGATTCCAGAGATTCCCATGATAAAAGAGGTAGTTAGAATCTATCAACACTCACACCATGCTAATTATATTCGTGAGTCATGAATATCTTATCAAACACAATATCAATTTATTCACAAAAAGTATATTTCTCAACCAAAAACAAAACATTTCTCATTTGTTGTGGCAAGATGTATCAGTTTTAAAACACTGGTGTTAAAACATTAACACAAGTAAGTGACAGAATGTCCTAAATAGAGTAGCGTGGTGTATATGTATTGAACACAGTTCATTTTAGACAACATTAGAAGCCTTCGGCATCTTGTAGTTGTCCAGACCTACGACTGAGTTCCAAAAATCCTCTATGCTATGCCATAAAAATCGACATGTTTCAGTTCTCTTATATAATTCATGGAACTTTCATCAGGAGATTTGGCACACTTTAGTTTCAATTACAATAAAACAAACAAACAGTCGAAAACGCTTTCAACATTTTTCTACAGTACAAAATCTTCTGTTCATTCAGTATGGTGTGGTTGGTCTGGTAAGTGGAGTTAGTCCTCACTAGATAGTATTCTGCGAGTTGCAGGAACATTTCATCTGTAGTCAATGGCACCTGATAGGTAATTGCTTGACCTTGTGTAGGTCTTGAGTTTACAGGCAGAGCAAATGTCTTCGGTTTTGATTGTAGTCACTTCCTTTAATGGTGGCAGGGTGTCCAAATGCTGGACCTTGTGTTTGTTGCTTGATCTGGTGTCTCTATCTCGAGGGATAGTGTTCAGAAAGGAACATTCACCACTAGCATTGGTATTTTCTCAAACCCTGAAATGCGTGGATAGTAAAATCAGCTGTACTTGCTAAATACTGCAGATTTGACTGCAAAACCCCAAGTCTGTTATCATTTTCCATTGTCTTGTCCAGAACACCCTAATGTGACCAAGACAAAAAATGGAAATCAACCACAGATTACGATTAAGATATATAGCTACAAAGTTGCATGAAGACAGACATCTCCTTCCACCTATATCTTATACAGTCAGATATACATGCAAACACATCATCACAGTCACTAAAACACACACACACACACACATATATCCCACCTTCCTTGAAAACATAAATACATATAATAGCTCGCTCTTGCTCCCTCTACATCACCTGATAATCACCGGCAGACTCCATTTGCAATTCTCTCTGCTTCCATGAATTGAAACATTCAGCCCATGTTCCAAGAAAGTACAACTTGGGAGCACAAAGAAAGCCAAGTCTATTGCTTGGTTTTGTCCAAATGCAGACACAATAGC
Organism: Ambystoma mexicanum; assembly: GCF_040938575.1. NCBI lineage: Eukaryota > Metazoa > Chordata > Amphibia > Caudata > Ambystomatidae > Ambystoma > Ambystoma mexicanum. The sequence continues at coordinate 390,148,942 of NC_090936.1, forward strand.
CACTATTTCCAGCAAGACGCTGACCACAGTTTCCTGTGTCTGGCAGATGCGGACTGGCAAACCAAGGTGGTGTACTGTCTACATTTTCACCAACACAATAAAAGGGGGTGAGTGACAAGTAATTTATGAATGAAGAATGTGAGAAATTAAAGCATGTGCGTGCAAGGTAAGGGAAAATGGACAAACGGGCATCATGGATGTGGTACAAGAGAAGGACACCAGAGGGTAACAGCTACGGAAAATAGGGTCATTGAGACAATGGCACGCATCTGGCAATGTAGGTGAGCAGGTTGATTGTTGCAGAGACCGCCTGGGGAATGTATGCCACTACACCAAGCAGTAGCACTGGTTATACTCCTTTTTTTCTGATGAAGTGATCCATACTTGCTTTATGAAAATATGTTTCAATGAAGACTTTTCTTCTATTATATGCTTTCAGGTTGCTTTATAATGTGGCTTGGTGCTTTAGCACTATACACAATTGTACAGACTAATATAATTATAGGAAGTTTCATTATAATTAAAAAGAACTTGTGTGCAGCTGTGTGTACTTTTGTATGTTTTTGCCTCAGGATACAAACCATTCAGAGGCTTCACCCTCTTACAGATATATTGATGCTTTCAAAGCCAGATTTATTGAACAGTGTACTAGTTTAGCGTTTGAATAACAACTTTGCAGAACACCTTTTGTCAGTTCTAATACTGAAAATGGAAAAAGGAGAAGATGAAGAATCTTCTGCTCTCTAAATTGTAAACTGTTGAAACAGTGAGATGGGGCACACATCTCCATCTTCCACTCTTTATGTGATCCTGAGCAAATAACTTTTCATCTCTGTGCCTTATTTTCCTTAACTATCTGCAGGCAAAGTCTCACTCAGATTGGTTTATAATCTCCGATCAGAACTACCCATTCTAGAAACGGGTTTTGTAGGCAGACATGATAACGCTGATCCTGTAGGTTGCTGTGTCGATTCGCTTATCACTTGATGTGCTTTCCAACCTGAAGTAAACTGCACTGAGAATGGGCATGTGTGGCTGGCTGACATACCCTGCAGCAGACGGGGGCAGGCGAGAGTCGATGTACTGCTGAATACTGGGACCTTTTGTGCTCTCTCCCCACCTGTCGCCTTACTGTGGCGTGGTGCTCTTTGTTGCGTTGCATTGCAGTCCACATGTCTTGGAAAGTGTGCATTCTAGGGACTGGACCTTGAGTCTTGTTCCTTGTGTCAGATCCGCTCCTTGTATGACCACATAGATTTGCCAATTTCAGGCAACCGCCTCATGTGTGAAGGTGCTCACATCCAGGGAAAGGGGTGGGATGTCCGAATGTTAAATAGCTAGTAATGTCTGGAGGGTCCTAACATGTAACTATTCACAATTTGGTGCAGATTGGTGAAACCTTGTGGAATTGTATAAGGAAAAACGCTTCACCACAAACCCAAAAACAAAGTTTTACTTGAACTGAAATACTGGGAATGGGGTTGGGTGTCCAAATGTCATGTATCCAGTAAAGTCGAGAGGATCCTAACAGGTAACTATGCAAAATGTGGTGCAGATTGGTGAAACAGTGTGGAATTGTATAAGGAACAATGGTTCACCACAAGTCCCGGCACAAACACATTTTGACTTTTTTATATATACACACAGTGTTACTCCATAAATAGTTATAATTATAACAATGTATATAATACATACTGTTGGGGAGGTGGAAAACCAAGTGAGGGTCTTATGTTGTGGGGGTGGGTAGACAGGTGCCAGATACAGGTTTTGTTTTCTGAGCTGGGAAGTTAGGTAGCCAGGCATTGGTCTTTTGCCATGCTAGCTCATGTTTGGTTCTGAGAGTGAAGTCAGACCCTCTTGCTCAACTATGGTCCAGATTTACCAATGAATTGCCTCGCTTTGGTCAAAAACTCAATATGGAATTGGATCAGATCAGATGGGATGAGATGTAGACTGCTGTCAAGTTGCAAGCTAGGACACAAAGATATCTTGTCTCAAATGTCAGCTTTCTCATTTCATCAATTGTATTATCCTGGTGAAATGATTTTAATATGTTTGATTTGTGGGAATGTTTCCTGGAGTCTGGGTTTTCTATGAAACCACACATATAACTATAATATGTGTTACATAAAAGTAATGTCAATAACGTCTGCTACATATACTTGTGACTATGTGGGAGGGCGAAAGGTTGGTATTGTGTTTACTTGTTCTGGAAGTTGGGACTGCTGCATTGTAGGGCTAGGCCACCATACTGCACCATTGGCCAAAACGCATATTTGCCCGGGGACAAAAGTTGCCTGCATCCCCACTGGTTGGAATACATAGTAAAGGTATACATGTCTCCGCTCTCAGAGGGGTTGTGGCAAACATTGCATTTTAAATCTGTCCTGTCTCACAGGAGTGAGGAAAAATACTCAGATTGTTAACAATTCTCCTCTCTCTCAAAGTTGCGAGCACATTTCAATGTTTACATCTCTCCCCTCTTGCTAGGCTTTGTGCTCACAGCACATTTTTGCATTTCTCCTGTCTTGCCGTAATGGGAGAACATAATTTGTATGCCTTTGCTATCTCACAGTGGTTGGATCACACTCTGAATTCCTGTGTCTCTCCTCACTAATAGGAATAGGACCACAAAATAAAATATGACATTTGATTTGTCTTGCAGGGGTGGAAACACACACTGATGTTTTACACGTTTATTCTCTGACATGTGTGGAGTCACACACTGAATTATTATGTCCCTCCTGTCTCACAGGCATGGGCGGCACACACTCAATATTTATGCCTGTCTAATCTATAAGGGGTGGCAGCACACCTTGAATTTGTACATTGCTCCTCTCTCAGACTGCGGGTGGCACACACATAGGTTCCACAACTTTCTTCTCTCTCACACCCGCACACACACACACACACACACACACAGACACACACATGTAGAGCAGAAGCTGCATGCCTCTGCAGAAAATCCTACCCCCTACCTCCCATATGTTGGAGACCTGAGATCATGCTGCGTTTGACACCTGCAGTTGAACCAATACCACAGCGTGTGTTCGAGAGAAGATGCCCATTGCCATTGAGACAAACCTACCAAATGTAACCCCAAAGGGATGACAGCTTTGAGGGAGGAACTCCCTGAAGGAATATAAGAAGGGCAGAGAAAAAAAGCCAGTGGCATCACAAATGAGTATGTATGATGTCCCGAGATACTGGCTCAAGAAAATGTATAGATCCTGAAGAGACTAGTGATGAAATAAAGAATCAAGTGAACTTTCAAATATGAAAAAGGAGATCACATGTGCATGAAGTGCTGCAGAGAATCAACTGTTCAATAATTGTACAGACGCTGAAATGCAAGGTAGACTAAGTCATCATAGAAGCTGGCTATATGTAGTGAATAGAATGCTGGTGAAGCCACCATTTTATAGAAGCTGGACATCGATATCATGAATTTAGTAAGCCACGACCCATGAAGAAGAAAGGGAAAACTTTGTAGCAGCAAGAATAAGCTGAATCGTGGAGCTGCATTGCGATGCTGTCTGGCCTGGAGTCAAGAATGAAGCAGCCAAGGTCAGCTATCTATTCTTGAAAGGAGCAAACGTACAAAGGATGAATCATCCCTTATTAAGGTGCAAAGAAGGAACACCAAGAGTGCCAAGATTAATTCATTTAAAACATTTAAAAGCTGCAAAATGGAACAAATCGTGGTCACCTGTCACATGAGCCAAGGATGAAAATAGAGTTCGAACTTGGAGTCTTAGAAAACGATAGCAAGCCCCGTCACTCCACTGTATTCTCAGAGACAAGGATACTTTGCAAGGCCAAGTTCAAAGACAATATTCATGGCAGAAGGCTTGGGTGATGAGAGATGTTGGGTTAATTGCAGCTGGGTCTGGGCTTACGTGCTGCTAAGTGAACCGAATGTTCCAGACATGGCACAAGCATGCCAACCAATTGTAGTGGTCCATTTAACAAAAAACATTATAGTTTGAAAACCAATGAGAAACCATGTATCTAATGTTTATGAAGGTGACTTGTTTTAGAGATAGGCATTTGTTGTCCACCTGACAGTAGGCAGTCAATCACAATCCTAGTTCCTATAGATAATATACTTAGATTTTCCCCTTAAGCCAATACCAATCTCTAGTAGGTTTTCTATTATTTGCCACGTAGTATGATGCCACCTCTGATGTATTTTTGATATATTTGATTTCTTTATTTATTTATTGCATTTGTTACACACCCAGACCCGACAGTATCACAGCGTTAGTTGCTTAGGAAATGTAGCTTCATATGATCTTAGGGTTCTGGTTACATACATACATTTGGTTTCAGATATTAATAACATTGATAGTTTTAGGGTTCTGATTACATACATACATTCTGTTTCAACAAATTAATAACATTGACGGTTTTGATTAAGATCTTAGTCAAATTTGTCAAAGAGCCAGGTTTTTATCATTTTCTTTAAACTGTGGTGCAATTGCTCATTTCTAATGTGATCCGGTAGCATGTTCAAAAGTGTTGTTGGGGCTACTGTGAAGTTAGAGCCTCCCGCTCTTTTGCTCTTGTAACAAGGAATATTGAGGGCAATGCTGGTGCATGATATTAAGGACCGAGTGGAAACCTTTTGGGTTTCATGGTTGTTCAGATTGATAGGAGCATCATTAAAGATTAATTTATGGGCAGAGAGCAGGGCCATAAAGAGGATTCTTGCTTTAACAGGGAGCCAATGAACTTCTTTTCTAATATGGGAGATGTGATTGTTCCGTTTTAAGCGAAAGGCTGCACCTAGCGCTTTATTCTGACATAGTTGCAGTTTGGCAAGTTTAGCAGTAGTGGTGCCCAGTAGAAGTATGATGAAGTAGTCTAGTTTTGAAAGGATAAGAGGTTGTGCTAGGGTAAGGCAGTTCTGGGGAGTGAGGAATTGTCGGCTAAGTGAGCTAAGTTTCATCATATGGCCAGTGGATGAGGACAGGGCGTTGATGTGCATTGTCATGGAGAGGTTAGCATCTAGGTAGATGCCTAGTGTTTTTACTTGTTTCAAAACAGGGAAAGAGATGCCCTCAATATTTATGGCAGAGTAGCTTTCGCCTAGGGATTTTATGCTGGCAGGAGAACCTACAATGAAGATCTCTGTTTTCTCATCGTTCAGGGATAGGCTATGAGTGGCCATCCAGTTTTGGATGATAGATCCCATTAATGGTGACAGTGTCATGTTTGTGGTCCCCAGTGATAGGAATCAATATCTCGGTGTCATCTGTGAAATTAGTGTAGATGACACCCATGGTGTCAAGTGCTGCCAAACGTAGTTTAGTGTATGTACAGTGTGGGTGAAAGGCACGAGCCTTGAGGGACACCTAGCGGTACTGTGATTGGGTCAGCAGCCTCATCGTCAATAAAAACTCTGGAAGTTTATTCCAATAGGAATGATTTGATCCATAGGGTGGCTTCAGGGAAAAAATGTATGTTTTCAGCCAGAGCATGGCACAGGATGTCGTGGTCTATCAGGTCGAACACAGCCGACAAGTCAAGTAAGAGTAAAATGCCTATGTTGGTGGCCAAGACCTGCTATTGGGATACTTTTCTAAATTTGAATTGGGATGCAGAAGTAACGGCGTTGGCGCTAGTTAAGTGAGAGGGCATACTTTTGCCAGCTAGGACATTTCTTTTGTTCTTTATTTTCTCTTGTAGTGTGAGGATTTTGTGTGCCAGTGCATTTTGAATGATGGTACACCAGACTTTGTCTGAGAGGGCGAATGCAACAGTCGGAATTGGAGACTCTAATTCCCTAAATATGGAAAATAGTTTGTTGGCACTTGTTGACCCATTAGTAATGTGGGTGTTGAGGGAGTTTGCTTTGTCAGCTACTACTGTCAATTTGTATGTTTTAGTAGCTTCGGCAAGTGCAGTAGCTGTATTGGTGGAAGGGTTCTTTTCTTGAAGGTGATCCAGTGCTTTTTTGTTTCGGCTTAAGAGTATGGGCCTCATTCCGAGTATGGCGGTAAGGGATAGCGGCCACCGGTAACGAGACCGGTGGCGGTAATCCCTTACCGCCATACTCCGAGGTTCCCTTTGCGCCCTCGCCCTTAACGCCTGCTTTGAGCAGGTGTTAAAGTCGAGGGCGCAAAGGGGCCTGCAAGCCAATAACGGTGACCGTAATGAACGGTCACCGTTATTTGCATCTTCCCCATTCCCATTGAGCCCTATGGGGGCTCATTTGGGAATGGGGAAGAGCCTTGGTGAATGGGGAATTACCGCCCCGCCAACCTTGGAATGGGGCGGTAATTCCGCCTTCCACCAAGGCGCTGCCGGTCCGGGTACGGCGTCAACCAAGGCGTTAATAGCGCCATTGGTTAGCGCCGTACTCGGAATGAGGCCCAATGAGTTCTTCATCCAACCAGAAGTTCACTCCCTTTGGTTTGTGTGGGGGTTTAGGAGTGAGTGGGGCTACTATGTCGACAGTAGTTTTCAGACATGTGTGATAAAGAGTGGAGATACTTTCGGGGTTAGTATCTGTGGAGGAGTGAGTCTTGAACATGTCTACAAGTATGGGAATGAGATTTTCTGGAGTGAGTTTACAGGTATTTCTGATGATATGATATGATATTTTATTTGTATCGCGCTCGTACACAAGTGTTTCAGAGCGCGACTAGGCAAGGGAGGGGAACAAGGGTGAACAAGAGCACAACATAAAAACGATCTTACTGGGCCCAGTTATATTGAGAATGCGCAAGTGCATGGGAAAGGGAAAAGGGAAAAAGTGCATGGAAGGGGGGAGAGTGGAAAGTGCAGAAGCCGAGGAGCGCAGATAAATAAAATAAATAGAAAATGGAGGCAAACTGTGGTAATGCAGCCAGGAAGTGGAAAGTGATGTGTTTAAGGCAGCAGACTGGGTAAGTCTGAATAAGTGCAGAAAAGAAGAAAAATGGGGGGGGGCTGTATGGGTATAGATACAGTCCCCAGTGCAAGGGGTGGCCAGGAGGCAGTGCAGGAAGGTGGCAGGGTGAGCAGGTACCTGGGCCCAGGGGACAGAGGGTGGCCAGGTGCACAGTGCCAAGAGAGCAGATCAGCAGGGGAGAAGGAGAGTGAAGGCAAAAGCAAAGAGGAAGGTTTTGAGGTGCTTCCGGAACCAGAGATGGTTCTCCTCAAGTTTTAGAGTGACAGGGAGGCTGTTCCAGAGGGAGGCTGTTCCAGAGGGAGGCCCCAGCAGAAGATAGAGATCTACCCCCAGCTCGTTTCTTTGAAAAACGACTGACCCTGAGGGAGTTAGAGGTAGAGGAGCGAAGAGCTCGAGAGGGGAGGTATTTGCGGAGGGATAGCTGAAGGTATTTTGTTCCCAGGCCCCAGAAAGCCTTGTGGACAATGCAGAGGGTTTTAAATTTAATCCTTGCATCCACTGGGAGCCAATGGAGAGATTTCAAAGCTGGAGAGATACAATCTCAGGGCTTGAAGCCAAGGACAAGTCTCTCAGTCCTGTTCTGGATAAGTTGTAGAGGGCGGAGAGTAGAGGCAGGTAGAGTAGATGGAGATAGGTCTATGGCTGGCAGGTAGTGGAACTTGTGCCTTCGTGGTGAGGAGGTCAAATCGTATTAGTAAGTGGTCAGACCAAGTAACTTTAAAAATGGATTCTAAGTTTATAGTTACATTGGATGTCAAAATCCAATTGATTTATAATCAAATCCAAGGTTAATATCTCCCAAGATAATTACTTTGGTGAGAGGTTTCAAGAGACAAGTGATGAGCAAAGGGATGTCGAGTTCTGGCTTGTTAGTTTTATTAGGTTGTCTGTAAATAAGAAGGAAGTTGAATGTGGTTTTACGGTCTGTAGTGAGCTTCAAGTGCAAGCGATTGTATCCTGCAACAGGGTCTATGGGGCATGGTCTAAGCTGCATAGTGGTTTTGGAAATTATTGCTACTCCATCCCCTATCATATCCTGGCGGTATGCTCTGAGCATAATATAGTCAGGAGGGATGGCTAAAGCAAGAGATGGGCCAGACGCTGGTTGTAGCCATGATTCCATGATAGTTAGGAAGTCTAGTTGTTGATCAAGTAGTAGATTGTGGATATCAATGGCATGAGCTCTTATGGAATGAGCAGTAGCCAGGGCACCTTTGAGACTACTGTTAGTGGCTACTGTGTGGAGCAGAGTTTCTTTATCAAGGGTGGTGGGGGTGGCAGGGATAGGCACCTTGTGGGTTGTCATCCCCTGCTCCTGCTGTGAAGTGGGGGGTTCACAGTGAAGTATGCTTGCAGGTGTATACAAGAGTGTGGTGTTGGAAGTGTGTGGTAGGGGGCCAGTAGGTGTAGTTTTAGTTAAGGGGGTGTGTTGGTGTTCGTTTAGAACTTTGCCATCTTCCTGAGTTGATTCGGTTATTTGGACTCAGAGTTATTCTGTGTAAACTCATCCATTGCATATTCATTCCTAAAGAGGCCCCAAGCTCACACAAAATGAACGTATTTGTCTTTCCTCTCTTGAAGGAATGGGTGCTGTGATGAGCCAGGAATGAGACATGGACAGAGAGAGCTCATAGTTTTGGCTATAAACATTTATTTAACAAAATAAGGGGTTGTGAAAGGTGTTGCTATCCCTATGCTAGTAGGTGGTTTCCATACCACAAGAAAATCAAAGGGTCTGTCCATTGTCAAGATGTCGAAATCAAACTGTCCTGTGTCCGAAATCCTATTCTGGCACTCATACTTCAAGCAGAAGTCTAAAGTGAAAAGAGTAATGTCTTTAGCCTTGGTACTGCACAAATTGTTCAAGTTCCAAAGTAAAGGTGTAACTTAACCACAAAAGCTCCAATGGATACAATCCACAGATCTCGGGGAATATTACCTTGCCCAGGTTTTCTCTTCAACAACACAACAGTTCTTAAGGGTATGCTTCTTCCTTAAATGTCTCTGTACAACAAAAACAAAAGTGCCTTATATGTTAAGCAACTTGGCTTTACCTGCTATACTTTCATGCCAAGTCTGTCCCTTTTACTTCAATTAACAATGCTTGTCCGTAAATGTCTCTGTACAACAACAAAAAGTGACTTGTGTGTTCAGCAACTTGGCTTCACCTGGAATACTCTCCTGCCATATCTTTTCTCTTATACTTCAATTACCAAAGCATGTAAATGTATCTTTGCATGCTATACTTCCCTGCCTGGGCTTTTCTCTTTTACACTTTACTTGATAGTCTTAAAAACTAAGTTTTGCCTGGTATAATCTCTTGCTAGGACTTTTCTTCATGAACTTTATTCAGCACACTTATACATTTCAATATGCCTAGTCAGGGCTTTAAGTGGGCTGGGGCCTGCCGGGGCTGGGCCCTGGCAGGCTCCGAAATTTCGTTTTGAGGCGGGGCCCTGCCGGGGCCCACTAATCTCCCCTGGCAGCCCCGGCCACTACACGAAAAGGCATTTTTTTCTACAGCCTGAAACTCTCGCTCGTGTGCGAGAGCTTCAGGCTTCAGAAAAAAATGCCTTTCCAACATAATGGTGGCGCCGCACCTACGAGGCATCCCTTTAAGCAAGGAATGCCCGTGGGCCGGCGCCACCATTATGGAGACAACGTGAGGCCACTGGAAGCAGAGGCCTTGCTTTCTAAATACTGAAGCTCCCGCAGATTCGCGGGAGTTCCATTATTTAGGAAAAGGCCTCTGCTTCCAGTGGCCTCACCCTTTCAGCCTTAATGGTGACGCTGCCCCTCCCCAGCTGGCAAGGGGCAGCGCCACCATTAAGGCAGAATAGGCGAGGCGCTATCCCCTGCCAGGTTAGCCTATAGAAAATAAATGTAGAGATCAGCACCCTCTCCCCAAGGGGGAGCAGGTGCTGATCTCTACAAAAGGCTGCCTGGCAGGGGTGCCAGTAGCTATTGAGCCGAGGCTCGTGGGGGGGGGGAAGGGGGGGCAGAGGGGGGCTGGGTTGGGACGTGGCCTAACTGGCCAGCGTGACCCCCGCCGTTAGGCCACGCCCCCTTGATGAGCCCCGGCTCATTTTGTGGTGCCACTTAAGGCACTGTGCCTAGTACAGCTTCTTGGCAGGGCTTTTCCTTTCATACATTTGTAAACTTCACTGTGCCTGGTCGTATTCCTTGATGGGGCTTTTTCTTCATAGCCTTTATGACACACACCTGCAAACTTCACTGTGCATAGTATACTTTCTTGCCAGGGCCTTTCCTTCATCCTTCTCTCTTGATGCACTTGTGAACTTGATTCCCAATAATATTTGGTCGTCTTTGCTCTGACAGTGTGCCCATTTTCATTACAATATTGTAAGGCAGATCCCTTTTCTACCAATGAAAGCAATCCAAAGAGCCACAAAATGTGATACATGACATATGAAAAAAAACTAAAATGTATTGTAACTGCCAGGGCAGGGAAATATCTAAAAGGAATTCAAAATAGTCAGCTAAAATGGCAGGTTATATAGCAAATACAGAAAGGAAAAAACAACAATTGATTTAAACTTCATCACTGTTCATTGGCTGGTGTGATCACCAATATCCTTATTTCTATACATTTTGTTCCTTCATTGGCACATTCTCATTACATTGTAAGGTCACGTGCTTGCTAGTTAGCTCATGTACAGTGAAATCATCTCACTCCCCACATGCTACAATTGGACAGAAGCATTAGACACGTGTATCAATCAGAATTACTTTTACCATTGGTTGCTCCAGGAGGAGTAGAAGTGGAGTGAAAGATTACATAATTTTTGGCCAAACATCTTTTCCTAAAGAAACTAGGGCTTTCAGTTGATATGCCAAATAATTATCGACCAATAACAAATACAGCATTCCTACTCAAGATTCTTGATTGTGTGGCCTACATCCAAATTGCAGAACGTCTAAAGGCACACCCCATCCTAAATGACCATCAGTCTGGATTTCAGGTTGGGTATGGCAATGAGACTGCATTACTTGAACTGAAGTCTAAATTGACGGTCCATATGGACAACAAGGAAGCATCCCTTCTTATGCTGCTCGATCTTTCTGCGGCTTTCAACCTGGAGGACCATAACATCATGGCCACCAGGTTGTGTGAAGTGGCTAACCTTTCACCTCTGGCCTGTAAATGGGTATCGTCTTTCCTTAATAACCGAGACAGTAGAGTCTTCTGCGGCAATGCGGAATCGGAACCTATTATGACAACTTGTGGCGTGCAACAGGGTGCTTGTACATCTCCCTGTTTCTACAATATATTCACAGCCCCCTTGTTTACAATGCTCGACTCTGAAAACATTATTTTTACTAACTATGCGGATGACACGCAGTGTGTCTTCCCGCTTACTGGCTGTCATAAGGAAGATGAATTAGCTATTAATGGAGTTTTTACTCCTATTGAGGCCTGGATGGTCTATAACAAATTAGCACTGAACAAATCAAAAACTGAACTACTTGTTATAGGTTCACCACACACCATTAACAGTATGGGACCAGAGTATGAGAATTTCCAACTGGGAGGAGAATCTATTAAGCCCCTAAAAAAGGTGAAAACCCTTGGAGTAACCTGTGACCAACATATGACCATGAAATAACATGTCAGTAGCCTAGTATCATCCTGTGCATACTACATCAAATTGTTAGCACATTTTAGGCCATTGATCTCACAGGAGAATGCTGAGACTTTTGCGAGAGCAATAGTGGGTTCTAAAATTGACTACTGCTCTAGCCTACTCATGGGTATCAGTAAATCTGATTGTAATAGGCTGCAGGTATGCCAAAATGGGGCCATCAGAGTTGTTATGAATCTTAAATGCAGAGACCATGCCACACTGGCAAGACATGCGTTACACTGGTTGCCAGTGACTTCCAGATTCCTATTCCGTACCCTGACCATTATACATAAGTGTAGATCAGGAAGTATGCCCGGATACCTACAACAGCTGCTATCCACAAAAAACAATGTGCGAACACTAAGGTCAAACAATCAGCACTTCTTGGCTGAACCAATATGTCATACTGTCAGAGCAGCTAATTCAACCTTTGTCTTCAACGGACCTAGGGTCTGGAATGCTCTTCCTCTAAATATAAGATCTATTGACTCGCTTGATTTGTTTAAGAAGAGCTTAAAGACATATTTATTCAACTAATTGATCCTTAGACAGCTTTAACTTCCCCTCTCCATGGCGGCTCTGCTTCTCGGACTCTTCTATTTGTTACTCGTTGTTGGTGTCTTGTAGTGCCCTCACGCCTTCGGGTTAATGGCCGCGCTATATAAATGTACTAAAGTAAAGTAAAGTAAAGTGAGATGTGACATTGTGACACATAAAATATAACTCTTTAAAGTACTTGCATGTCCTTCCTGTTCTCATGAGCTCATCTGATATGTCCCTGACCTTACGCGCTGGGGCTTGGTTGCTTGCAGACCTAGCTATTCTGCAATGGTGCAGATGTGTATTATATCTGTTCATGCATTATAAATTATCATGAGATTGTATTCAATATTACCTTCATGTGATATGAAAAAAGTGTACTCAGCTATACTTATTACTGGATCTCATGTGGGTCTAGTGCAGGAGCAGTGGAGCTTGTGTGAATTATAGCTTCATGAAGGGTTCCTATCATCTCCACATTCACACAATGTGAGTGAGATGTAAGCCTATGTGTTGCTTGTTCTAATTAAGGCCACTCTGTGGATTGTGGCGCTTTGTATAACTGGTTCTTTAACACAGAGAACTCATCAATGAGATTTATCCTACAGGGGGCAGTGTTGTTCTGTGATTGTTCTAGCTCTGTGACCATGCTTCTTCATATATTGCTGCTTGATTCCTGCTAGCTAAAGACCTCCATTAAGCTGCATTATGGGACATACATTGTTGCACCTCTCTGGAACATGGCTCTGCGAACTCAGTAAACCTGAGGCATCCTGGCCATCAGGGTACAGTGTCTTATCCTTAAACTCTGGGGTCTAGTATCTTTTCTTGTTTCACTTGTGTGACTTCTATACCACAAACAAAACCCTGTGAAAGCTTTTGTCCCCCCCTTCAACTTTGACCAATCATTGCACTGCATTCAGCCTTTGGCTGTGCAAATTGCTGCAACGTGGAATGTGTGCCATTCTGCGAGGGACTGTCTGATGTTCTGTGCAGAGGGGTGATGGGGAGGTATCCATGCTTTGAGAGAAGCTAACTAAATTGTGTGGCCAACATGTATTGTATTCAGCTACTGCAGTGGCGATCCTTTATTCAACTTTATAAACACTTCTATATTTCTCTAATTTATGTTGGATACTGCGGGATCTGGTTCAAGGCACAGGTTTATGTCCATCTATAAGGTGTGTGTTATAGTACAACTAAAGCCTGGATTTCTTGGGCCTTGTTGGGCCTATGCTGGAAACCCTCCATTACACAGGGCTCCTCTTTGCTTCGCTATGTGCTGTTTCATGGAGACCTTCGCAGCTTGTATTTACGGGCACATTAATGACGCTGAATAAGTTCACCCATATTTTCATATTCCCCATCAATATCTTGGTTTCCCTCTTTGCCAATATCCATTATATGTATTTTGGTTCACTTTCTTTTTTGGGGTCCATCCAATGATGCATCACCTCTCTGAAGGTCACCTTCCCACATGTGATGCTCCCTCATGTAGCTGCCCCCTTGGTCAGGATCAGGGAGCAGCTGCCATCCCCTGTCCTCATGGGAAGAGGCTACCATTGGGAAAGGAGTGATTGCATCATCAGATTCATCACAGTTCACACACTGAATTTTTACATCTGACTAGTTCAGGAGTGAGGACACATCCTGAATTTGTATATCTTCATGTCTTGCAAGGGTAAGGGCGAACACACAACATTACATCTCTCTATTGGATGATTGGGCCATACATTCAATTCCTGTGACTCTGCTGTCTGGTGTGTTACAGCACACACTACACTTTTACTACTCTCCACTGACACATGAGTGTGGGTACACAGTGAAATTGTACGCGTCTACTATCTCACAAGGTGTGAAGGCACACTGCATTTGTATGGCTCTCCTAGCTCACAGGGCTGTCACCACAGACTGAATAGTTCTTGCTCTCCTGTCTTGCAGGGGTGGCAGCACACACTAAATATGTACATCTCTCTTCTTTCACCAGGGTGTGGGGCACACACTTAATTCTGATGCCTTTCCTCTCTCACAAGAGATATGGGCAAACAATGATGTACATCCCCCCCTTCCACAGATATGGAGACACACACTGAATCGGTATGTCTCTCCCTGTGGGCACACTCAATTTTTAATCTCTCCTCTCACGCAGGAGTGGGGGCACACTGAAATGTTCTGTTTCTCTTGTCTCGCAGGAGTGAGGCCATAAAATGAATCTTTGTACCTCTCTTGCCCGATAGCAGTGGGAGCAAACTCTGAATATGTACATCTCGCCTGTCTCATAGGAATGGGGGCATGCACTGAATTGTATTTGTCTCTTCTGTCTCGCAGTGGTGGGGCATTGATTATGTTCTTTATGTGTCTCTTCCCTCGCAAGAGTGGGGGTACACACTGACATTGTACATCTCTCCTCTTTTTCAGGGTTGAGACTGCACACTGACATTTTACATCTCACTTTTCACACAAGAGTGGACACAAACACATTTTTTAATCGCTCCATTATCACAGTAGCAGGCACACTCATCGACTTTGTATGGCCCACCTTCGTCACAGGGATGGGGTCACACTTGGATTTGTATGTCTCTCCTGTCATACAGTGTTCGGTGAACACACTAAAAATGTACATCTCTCCTGTCTTGCAGAGTTGGGGGCACACACAAAATGTTTATGTTTCTTCACTCTCGCAGGTGTGCAATCACATACAGCATTTTTACATCTTTTTTGTCTCACTGGGATGAATGCAAACACTGCCTTTGTATATCTCTCATCGAACAGATGAGCGAAGGGCACACACTGAATTAGGATTACTTTCCTGTCTCGCAGGGGTGGGTGCATACACTGAATTTGATTGTCTCTCATTTCGCAGGGGTGGAATCCCACACTGAATGTTTACACCTCTCTCACAGGAGTGGGGGCTCAAAATGAAAATGTATGTGTCTCTCCTTATAGGGGTGGGGGCACACATGGAATGTTTATTTCGGTCCTCTCTCAAAAAGGTAGTGGCATGCCTGTACCACCTCGCAGGAGAAGGGAACACACACTTAATTGCACAACTCTCCTCTGTTGAAGGAGTGGGGAGCCCACGCATCTTTTATGTCTCACCATTTTCATAGGGGTTGGGCAAATACATGTTTAAATCTCCCCTCAGAAGGGTGGTAGAACACACTACATTTGTAGGTCTCCCCTGTCTCACAGTGATGAGAACACATATTAAATTTGTATGCCTGTCCTCTCAGGCAGGAGTGGGGGCAAACAGTGCATGATTATGTCGCTCCTCTCCCTCCAATCTCGGACAGGTGAGGGATCACACAGCATTTTTATGTTTTTCTGCCTCGCTGTGTCAGAGGTACACACTAAAGTTTTACTTCTCTACTCGCTCACAGAAGTGGGGGAAGACACTGAATTTGTACATCTCTCATGACTAATAGGGCTGCAGGCCCACATTGAGGCGTGCAGCAGGAGATGCTCTGGAGAGGAGGCCAAGGCAGAGTGAGTACCAGAGATCAGACACATCGCCAGCAGAAAGAGTAGGTGCCCTGCTCGAGAAACCAAAGACCTTTGAGAACGCCTAAGCAGCCACAAGAGACTGGTGAGCCCAGAGAGGGGAATTGGGACAGCAGGGCTCTGCACAGAGTATGCCGCACACAGAGGAAAGACAGAGACATTCACAGCGCAAACCCAAGCAAGGGAATTGGGACGCCAAGTGCATTACGAAAGAAAAAGGTGAAAGGGGGACGAGGAACCAATGGCTGAATGAGTCAAACTGTTACGTGTGGAGAAATCCCTGGCAGGAGAGTATACCAGGCAACCTGTTTTGAGCCTGGGACCCGCACCCAATTATAAAGCGAACAGTGTGAAAGCCCTGGCAGGAGATCATACCAGGCAATGTGATTGCGAGTCTGGGACCTGCACCCAATTGTGAATAAGCTATAAGAATTAAGAAGAGGGAAGACAACCTCTTGAATGGGTAAATGCATTGTCATTTGATAGCTGCATTTATCCTGCCACTACATTGCTATTTGACAGCTGAATTGCTATTTCATAGCTGCATTTAGCCTGCTTCTACATTGCTATTTGATAGTTGAATTGGCATTTGAAAGCTGCACTTAGCCTATTAGTGCATTGCCATTTGATAGCTGCATTTATCCTGTTACTACATTGCTATTTGATAGTTGAATTGCCATTTGATAGCTGCATTTAGCCTATTAGTGCATTGCCATTTAATAGCTGCATTTAGCCTGTTACTACATTGCTATTTGATAGTTGAATTACCATTTGATAGCTGCATTTAGCCTATTGTTGCATTGCACTTTACTACATTGCTATTTGATAGTTGAACTGCCATTTGATATCTGCATTTAGCCTATTCAGCCACCTCGCTTTACATGAGTGCTTGGCACACCTCCTGCCATACAATACTGCCCTCCGCACTTTATGATTGCAATTGCCTGCAAGCCCTGGTGAATCTTGGCACCATGTTCCAGTCCCCAACAGTCTTCCACCCCTTCAAGTCTCCTCTTCAAAAGTTATTTTCCCTAGCCTTGGCCAGTACACTCTACTTTACTATCCACCTACTGCCCACATGCAAACACACCACGACTCTGTTACCTCTCTCACGTTACCATAACACTACAACCATACCTATGTCTACCTACAACACCGATCCCTACCTTAACAAGCCAGCCCTATGGCTCCAACATTTTGCATCTAAACCCACTCCTATACTACCATGCTCACTAGCCATGAGAAACACCAGACTTGGCACTAGACTCACTCACGCCTCCTACCACCATTTGACTTCCTTTTGCCAAAATAAACACCCACTACCTATCACCAGGAACTGCTTCCTCTCCACACACATCAACATCCCAACCCATTAATCCTGTTGTGAACATCATCAAAGGGGCATTAATTAATGCCAGATCTCTCAAAGCCCACGCCTCAGAGGTAGCAGACCTCATCCTTACCCATGACCTGGACTTTTTGGCCATCATAGAAACCTGGCTGCACGCAGCCTCTGGTGCCCTACGTTCGCTAGCCATTCCAACAGGCTATAATATCATCAGACATGACCGCAATACCAGCAAATCTAAAGGTGGTGGCATTGCCGTCATCCACAGAAATTCCCTCAACTTCTGCCTCTCCACAGTTCACCAAAGCTCATCCATGGAAGCCCTAACAGCCAAATTCGCCCTCACCTCCAACCACACCATCTCATTCCACCTACTTTACAGGCCACCAGGGCCATTATCTTCCTTCACTGAAGACCTCTCTAAAATTCTGACAGACAACACTAAAACCAACTCCCAAATTATTGTACTAGGTGACTTTAACCTGGGACTTACTGACCCCAACGACACGGCTGCTTTGAGGATTAACAACCTGCTTACTAACGCAGGAAAGGGTGGCTGGCTGTAATAAGCTTGCAGGTGTATGCCGCTGCAGAGGGAACTGCATTTGTTTGTCTGGCCAAGGATAAGGTAGAGTCGAGGTAAATCCCTAATGTTTTAGTGTCCTTAGAGGCCTTGATAGTGTTACCATCAATGATGAAGGAGTTGAAATCAGGGGCCAGTTTGGATAGTTTTTGAAGAGAGCTGAGAATGAGGAGCTCTGGCTTCTCATCATTCAGACAAAGTACGTGTTGCGCCATCCAGGCTTGGATGACGAGGTAGATAGCATTTACAGAGAGAGAGTCGGTGACGTAGACTCCTGAGATTGGGATGAGTATCTGGGTGTTGTCAGCATAATTGATATATGTGACACCCAGTTAGTCCAAAATATCCAATAGAGGTTTTGTGAACACGTTGTACAATGTGGGAGAGACACAAGAACCTTGTGGTACCCCGCAAGTGACGGGTGCCGGGGATGCTGCTGCTAGTGGAGAGAAGACATGCATCGATCTGCTGTCCAGGAATGAACTGATCCAGGCTGTGGCTTTATGAGAAAAATGGGCAGCTAGTTTATGGTGCCGACGAGATCAAAAGCCGCAGTGAGATCGAGAAGAAGAAGTAGAGCAAGTTTACCCTTGTCTCTTAAATCTTCGATCTGTGTTTTGAGGTCGATAAGGGCAGTTTCAGTTCCAAGGCGGGGCCGAAACCCAGATTGCCTTAGACCCAAGAGTTTATTAGATTCAAGATAGTCTTGAATCTGTAGGTATGCAGCTCGGTCAAGAACTGCTTGTAAGAACGGCACCATGGTGATGGGCCTGTAATTTGTAGGTATATTGGCATCCAAGGTTGTTTTTTTTTTTAGGAACAGGATAACCCAGGCATCTTTCAAATTATCTGGTACTGAAGGAAGAATTATTGGCCCACATGGCTCTTCCTGACCTCCCAAGTATGGCCTCTATTCCCCCTACCCTTGCAGTACTGGTTCTCTGCCTAACTCTGTGGTACTGGCTTTGCCACCCACTAAAGCTCCTCCACTGATCTGTGCACAAATGTTTCCACCCACATCTTCTGCAGAAGAATCATCTGCTAAAGCAGGCAGATTATCTGTGTGCCTCAGCCAGAGAAGGCTCATGAACTCCGCCTCCCCCATTTACATACCTGGTAGGCCGATATGAGACCCATGTCCACTTCCTTTTGCACAGACAGCACCACACCAGCTCACTCCACCTGCATCCCTGCATCCCTGCCATTTTTCCCCAACCAAGTAAGGTCCTCCTAAACAACAAAAAGTGACTTCTCTGAAAATG
Source organism: Ambystoma mexicanum (assembly GCF_040938575.1). Taxonomy (NCBI): domain Eukaryota; kingdom Metazoa; phylum Chordata; class Amphibia; order Caudata; family Ambystomatidae; genus Ambystoma; species Ambystoma mexicanum. The sequence goes on from NC_090936.1 coordinate 390,167,720, forward strand.
TATAAAGAAAAATGAGGATTCTCGACTCAGACATCAGAAATAAGCTGATTTTAAAGTTAAGGACAAAATAAACGTTTCTCCACCTTGAGTAGCAACGGTTTCAAATTCAAATCACAACAAAACAATAATATGATTATCTAACAAAACAATGGGTTGTGTGAAAAAAACAGGTTTCCAAACACAACACAATCGTTTTCAAATCCCAAATAACACAAAAAGTCCCCAAAGAAAAGAAAGTGCTGCCTTAGTCCTCAAAAATGTCTCTCTTTCTTCAACTCCTAGAGTGGTTCAGCACAGCTTGGACTTCCTGCTTGAAACTCTACCCACAAAGGAAACAGGAAGTTGCTGTTTTTTTTTTATTTAGACGTCAGAACGCACCCAAGTCCATGTTAGAATACCCAAATCCATCATCACTATGATGCTGTTGCACGAATCCTCGTATGGTCCACTAATGCTTTAATAGACTTCCTGCTCTAATCCAAATGCGCAAGAGAAATTCAGAATTCAGAATTCTTCTGTGGGCTCCCACAGACACATCCAAATCCAATGATTGAGCCCAGAGGGATTTGCGGGGCAGTGGAGTTTTGCCCAGTCTTAATTGGCACCCAGCATTGCATAGTTACTAAACAGCCCTTTTCTGTATGGCACTGCTGCCAAAGCTGGAATCTCACTGCTTCTTAAGAAACCCTCTGATGATCCGAGCACCTTCACTAACTATTGACTGATTGCAAACACTCCCTGCATAGGTTAAATGCTCAATAAACGAGTAACAACACAACCATCAACCTGGCATCCACCCCATGCTATAGAGAAAGAAACTGCTCTCCTATACATCAAAGATGACATTCTCTACATGCTAAATAACAACTCACCTGCCATCTTTATCCTACTTGATCTTTCAGCAGCAGGGCAGGTGGAAGCGCTAGGCCAGTTAGGCAGTCGGCTGCAGCGTGACAATGAAAGGACGGAATGAGGCAGTCAGGACAACTGAGTGTGTGTGGAGGTCAATTGACTTCATTACATGCAGTGAAGGGCGCCATGAAGCAGCTGAAATGACCCCACTGTAGCGCTTTGCGTTTTGCATATCTGTCTTCAAGCGGAAGATAGAGAGCGGAGCTGGCCCATACTCCTTGTGATCTGGCACATACAAGGAACGGGGCATACATAGACAAACAGAAGACGTGGTGGCGCCACCTTTGGGCTGGTGCAGAAGACCGAAAATATGCATGCGCTTCAGCTGTGACAGCAGTGCTGCGACTTGCACAGTCTGCTTGGGCCTGGCTGGGCAGGGAATGGCTGCTCGCCTGCTGCAGTGCGCTCTGCACCTGCTAGCTGCATTCAGGCCTTGGCTCGCAGTGGAAGAGGTTTTTGCAGCTGGCTTGCTGCACTGTACATTTGAAAGGGGAAAGAAGTCAGGCTTCCTGAGCGTGCAGTTAGAGGTGACCTGGGCAACACTGCCACAGATCCCTGCCAGCTTCTGGGTCAGGTCAGGTCACCATGGTGAGGGTTAGTGATCCTGGTACCTGGGCCCTGCCTGGGAGGGCTGGAGGATGGATCACAGGTAAGCCCAAGTACCTGGCCCGGTCAATGTGCACTTCTGCTCCAGCATTCCTGTTCTATTTTTCCTTTGAGCATCTGGAGTTTGTAATATTTAAATGTTCCCGAGGTTAGCAGGGCCCACTCTTGAAAGAGTGTGACATACCTCACTATCATCGGGAGTCTTTTATCAGCATATTTAAAGATAGATCAGCAAAACAGTGGTCCGGCCATTAGAGTGGACAAGCAAAAACGTGGATGTCAATGACTGAGACAAATGTTGAAAGTCACAACGCAGTAGTCACTCAAAGGCGAACAAAAACGAGTTTTTTCATTCCAACAAGCACACTAAAAATTGGGAGGTGCTTGTCCAGAGTGAGGTTCTTTTTGCATTCTTAGATTTGTCATCTTCGAATTATTTGGCAAACTGCAAGTACCATAATGCAAAATAAAGGCATCTCCCCAAAGCAAAGGGGCACATGGAATGGATGTAAAATGTTAAACAAAACAGCAGCACTTAAAAACATAAACATGGGCATGGCTATGGCATGATGAAGGGCCGTTGTGAGAATGTCGTGCATGGAGTTGTTTCTGTATTGGCCAGCTGCCATGGTACACACCCATTTCAACTCATCGCTAAGTGTCCAATGAGGAAATGACATCAGTGACCTGCCCTATGAAGTGAAGGTGCTCCATCTCATCATGAACTATTGACACATGGGGCAATATGGGTCGCTAATCTATACATTAAAATGCCACAGCATCAAGAATCTGTTGCTTTGTGAGGAATCAGATGATCAGATGATTTAGAAGTGCAGAAGTGTTGGGTTGCAGAAAATATTGGACAACATATGTCATCTTACCACTTTTTGTCAGCAGAGTGGTCTATGTAGAGGTGCCCACGCGTGCTTACACTGCCTGACTGCTAGCATAATGGCATCATGCATTGAAGGTAAATGCGGCAAAACGAAGTTTCAACTTCTATGATTGGTCATTATAGTTATGCATAGATCATTAATAATCTGGCAATTTATATGGTGGTTGATGATTGTTTGATTCAAAGTGCTGTTCTAGTCAATAGGGGTCATTCCGACCCTGGCGGTAGGGGCTTAACGCCACCGGTAAGGATGCCGGTGCCGTTAACCCCCCTACTGCCCTATTACGAGGTCCCTTAGTGGGTCCCACCAGGACCAGCTGGTTTTACCAGCCTGTCTTAGCGGGACCCGTTAAGGGATCATGGAGCTAATAACGGGCCCGCAATTTGCGGGCCCATTATTAGCTCCTTCCGCATTCCAATTGAGCCCTGTGGGGGCACAAATGGGAATGGGGAATGGTTTTTCGAATGGGGATTTACCGGGTCCTCCAAGGTTGGAATGACCCGGTAAGTCCCCATTCAGAGACCCAGGACCAAGACCCGGGTTTGGAGGCAGCCATTTTGCTAAAAGCACCATGGCTGCCTCCAAACTCGGAATGACCCCCAATGACTGCATCATTACAAACTCCTGGCACTCATTTATCAACCTCAGAAGGCAGAAGGACCAACTTGGCACAACCAGGATCTGAAACTTCTGTTGCGTGTTTACTGTTTCGAGGTTGAGCATGTGAGCTGCTGGTCCGACTTGCATGATGTATGATGCACCCTGAAAGGAATAAAGATCCCCAGAAGCAATGCACACACATGAAATGAAAGTCAGTGATTTTCCAGATCTTTGTCTAAGTTACTACTCCAGCCACCCCTTATGCAGTCAATCCACCTCTGTCTCTACCTGCTCCCATCTCTGCCCATCTATCTCTCTCCTGTCCTCTCTGTCTGTGAATGACCAGGTGCACCTTTTCTCCAGAAATTCTTGCTGTGCCCACCACTCGCACTGACAGTATTGCTGATTGTGACTGTGCCCATCTGCTTTCCGACGGCCCCCCACCACCCACCTGATCACGGTCACTCTCACTGCCCACACCACACCTGACTATCCTTGCGGAGTCTTCTCGCTGTTACTGTCTTCTCGGGCCATCTAGCTCCCAGCACGGATTTGGGATGCAGATCTAGATGGGTTTTGTCATAGAACTGCACTGCTCCATAAGGAAACATAATAAAAGGGAGTGCTTGTCATCTTTGGGCACTCAGAACCAGCATGTGTTATCACTCTCTCACTCAGAGCTCTTCACTCGTAGCATCGGTGATGAACTGGTTAAAACTCTGTCAGGCCCATACTCAATGGTGGATTCCACACAACCCGACAGAAACTACGCACTCCACACCTTAACAGGCTGCTGGTATTGGGTGGCTCCCCGTTTTATTTGGAACCCAAACACACACACACACACACAATTAATTCCTCCTGCTAACTTAGACACTTGGGATCTAAATGACCTGCCCATTGATAGTATAAAGATACACAGGAGCCCAACCTTGAATTGGAGTAGAATTCAAGAGTGGTAGCGTTGGTAACAAAGACAAGGTAGATGGGTTGGGGGAGGTGGTGAGGCCTAGAATCTCTTCGAGTGGGGGGGGCAATGTCAAATTAAAACTTTACCTACGGCAGCAACATGTCGTGCCCCAGCCCTAATCAGCAGCTGTTAACATTGTTAACCATGCGTGGCGTGGTCATGGGCCTGACCTTGTCAAGAGGGTCAAGGACTACTCTCAACCTGGGGTAAGCAGCCTATCCGGGCAATTCCAGAACCAGACCCAAGCCAGCTGTGGTTGGGGAAGTTGAGCAAGACCCCTGTCCCTGGCTCCCCAGTATGCCTGGAGCTTTGTATTCACTTTGGAGCCTCTTTCTCTGACTCAATGCCTATCAGCCCGTCTAATTGCAAGATCTCTATGTTTAGTCTTTCAGGTAGTTCCCTGAAGACTTGTTGACCAGAATAACAGGGCATTTCACTGCAAAGGACTATCACTTCCAGCAAGCACCAGGTGCCACAGAACCATGGGATGGACCACAGATCCTGAGGAACAGCACAGTATTTAAGCAAACATCCAATACTACAAGTACCAGAATTTACCTTTATCCAATGGATAAGACTCAGTCTGGAATAAGAAGAAAGGATTTATGCAATGGAAATCGACTCGCCCCATTCAAGAGCCGAGTGGCAGACCTAACTCCAAACCAACAAGTCCAAGCCTGAATACATGGGATGTTGTAATGGTGGGGAAGAAGGGATTGTCAAAGGGCTACTCAGGAATAGGGGTAATCCAGGAACACTCCCAGAACCTTTTTTAAACTCCAACGTAAGGAGGAGAGAAGAGAGGGAGTACAAACACTGCAGAAGACTGCTTGGAAGTTTGATAAATAAGGAGGCCAGAAAGAGGGTAGGGTTAAAGGTCATTATGAAGACTTCCAGGGGAAGTCCCAGTCCAAATGATTTGGAGATTGGAGGAGCTAGAGCTACATTAGATAGCAATTGGCCCAAAGAAAGAGCTGACTCAATTAACCCAGAGAGAAGCTTCCACACAGGAAAGGGAGGGCTTGTAAAAGACATCCAAAATTGTTTGCAATGAGAGGTGTTCAGGCAAGGTGGGTAGTGATGGGGAAGGATCAAAAGACCATAGAGGAGGGTGCAGCAAGTGGAGGAAGACGTGTAAGAGACTTGTGGCTTGTTTGGTAGGAGAGAAGGTAAGGTGTTGGGTTTGACAGAGAGTGGTGACAATGTTATTGTTTCCTTGAGGATGAGCGTGAGCATGAGCGAAAGTGAGGCAGAGTGGGAAAGGGTGTGTGTTTGAGAGAGAGAGAGGGAGAGAGAGAGGGGAGGTTAGATCAACATAGTTAAGAAGTGTGGATGTTGTAGTGGTAGGAAGGTGGAGTTAGGAAGGAACAAAGCACAGGGTAGAGAGCCAGAGAGTGAAGCGAGAGGGAGGGAGAGAAGTAACATTAAGGGGGGTAGAGGAGAGTAGAGGCAGGGAAAGTGTGGGGAGGAGTGAGATCCGTAGGGATGATCATGAGGGTGTTGTAGAGTAGAGACATGAGAGGAGAGAGGGTGCGATAAGAACAGGAGACAGAGAGAGGGTGAGATAGACAGGCAGATATGTGAGAGAAGAGCAGTGGCGATAGCTGTAGGGAGAGGAGAGTGAGGAGACATTTTGAACGACGGTCATCTGGAAGAAAGGTACACCAGGGTAATCTTACTACCCACACTGGTTGCTTAGAAAGTCCCTGAGGGAGCAGAGGGTTCAGACTATGGCCTTCAGGCCCTCCCTAGGATAGGGCTAGACTGGACAGTAGGGGTACCCTGGCTATAGGAAATCTGCACTGTGACAAGACCTTTTATGTTAGGGAGACTAGCCTATTGACCTCCAAGCCCCCTTATGTTCGAGGGAAAGACATTAAAGCACCACCCCTATGCTTATGCTGCAAGCCCTAAATGCCTGTTTATTGTATAACAACTTCTATAATAAAAAAAAAATGTTACTTATTGATTACATCACTCACTGAGAACATTGTCACAAATGTCATGATATTTAAATGCATAGTAAGCAATGTTCATAAATAATAAATAAAATTAAACCCGCACCGATGTGCAAACATGTCGCGCAGGGTTTGATGGTTAATGTGAGCACTGATTGTCATGCGAGCACAACAAGCGGCGCACACAGTGAAAAGTCAAAGCTGCCTGGAATGATGCATGCCAGGCAGTGTTTACCCACTTTTCACGGCGGAGTGCAACAGTGCAGCGCAAAAAGCAGCATACGCATGGGTAGGCCGACTTTTCCTTGCACTTTTGCACCCCGCCATGCAAGTGACGAAAATTTGGCGACGGTAGCCATTTGAGTTGCAGTGCAAATGTAACGGCTCACTAGCGTCAATAACGCCTTTAATTAAAATGAGCTTCCTGGGGAGCCACCAGTTACAGACCTCTGCTTAAACGTGTTCTTCCTCTCCTGAATATGTCTCACAAAGTGGGAATAACGGGAGCCCTGGTGCTTTCAGGGCTTGCCTACTTCAGAGCCTGTACCTCCGCACATCTAAAGGCCCCATCCATCAGATACAACTCATCGAAAATAAGGCTGAAGAGCTGATTGTGGGCCTGAGACCTTGGGCTCTCATCACTCCTGCTTTGATGGTCCTCCACTGGCTACCTTTCAGTGGACACATTGAATTCAAAGCTCCATACCTCATCCACCAGGCTTATTGAGACTCAAGACCTCCGAGATCAGCAAGAACCACATATCACCTTCTTTAACTCCCTTCAAGAAAAAGATGTTTAGGGTGAAGAACTTAGACACAGTAGGAGTCAACAACTGGAACAACCTCTTACTTGCACTCAGGGTAGAGGAAAACAACAAAGGGGTCTCAAACCCCACCCCGCCAAGAGATCCTTCAACACAGTCTGTCTCCCACCTTTGGGTACCGGAACTTTCTTTGAAATTGGGCACCCCAGCCCACAGCTTTGAGCTCCCCATCCTGATCCTTCCCCATCCCCATCCTTCTGACTCTCGGAGACCTTCTTTAGTACCCTTTTCACGTTGTGCATTTCTTGTCTTTTATTTTACCATGTCCTATACATTTCTCCCACATCCACCGCCCCCCGCCATCTTGCACTTAAGGCACATAGGCCCTCATTACAACCCTGGCGGAAAGGGGTTTACGCCGGCGTAAAGCATGGCGTACGTTTCCGCCTGACTACGAGTTCCCGTAGCGCCATGGTGATTTTTACGCCTGCTTTTTGCAGGCGGAAAAATCCATGGCGCTACGGGACTTGTTGTTAATTACGCCACCGTAATTTACGGTGGCGTAATTAACGCCTTCCCCACTCCCATTATACCCTATGGGGCAAAAATGGGAATGGGGAAGGGTAAATGGGGATTGGGGACTTACCGCCCCGCCAAGGTCGGAATGGGGCAGTAAGTCCGCCAACCACCATGGCGGAGTTGGCAGCTTTGCGCCATGGACCATGGTGCAAATTGCACCATGGATCTCCGCCAGGGTCGTAATGAGGGCCATAGAATATGTCGTGCCTCCCTATTTCCCCTTCTCCTTCTTGGAGCCCTACGCAGTGACTACATTCACAGTTAGGGCTTCACTAAACGCCAATAAATAAATACATCTAGAAAAGCAGGAAAATCGGCAGCCACTTCCAAGAAATGGCAGAGAGAGTGAAAAAATGGGGATGACCAACGAGGGATTGATAGTTCCAACTCATCATCTGTATACACCAGGACCTATACTTGAACACAGTGGGATGATGTGACTACTGTAGGGTATTTTGTGGAGATTTGGGGCCTGACGGTATTTTATTACCGCCGAAAAATAACTTAGCAATAATCACTCCTTGTATTCAGATTGGGCCATGTGCAACAATAATACAGTGGACATGCATTATTTCAGCACCCAGACATGCATATTTAGTATGCGTGGTTGGTATGCGTGGTTGGTGGTATTTTGGTGAGCATAATTCCCTTGTTTTATTTGTGGCCCCAATGTCCAGAATCCCTTATCTTTGCTTAGATTTTTCGTGTAATCACTAGAGAGACCTCAGACCTACATTTCAGGAATACCACATTTTCAGTGTTAGTGTTAGTGTGCCACCATGGGCGATCTCACTGACTTATTTACGACAGAGAGCTATATGTGGTAATTTTGTGGTAATTTCCACTACCTTATATACGGTAGGGAACTATGTCCAGAGAGTCCATCTTCCCGTTGGCTCATGTACCTCCAACGAGCTATGCTACAAACAATCACTCTCAACTGTCCATACTGAATATGATCATGCACACATCTGTCTTAAAATGACAATTGCACTGTTTAAAAATCTCCCCTCATCATCAGCACTGTATTGGTAAATATAAAATAGACCACCCGTCTGCTTTCAAATATTTTTCTGTATTATAAAAGTTGCATTTAAACACGATCTCACTCTTTACAGAAATAAATAAAATAGCACAGTAACAGCATTGTCTGTGATACACTGAAAAGAGAGTGGCGGAGAAAAGAACTCGATTTGTAACATTAACATGTGATTAAGGCACAGGAATCTCCTTTCCTACACTGACTGAATATTCTCGTACACACTCAGCTCCCACACTTATGTAATTACCTTATCTGTTCAGCCCGAGTTTTCTTCAGCTGTTCTCTTTCTGAATGTGGCTCCCTTGAAGATTAACCCCAGTGAAAAGGAGCGCCTTTCATTCTCAAACCGGGGTCATTGCCTGGAACTCTCAGCTTTTTCAGCAGAAATGCTCCAAACAGGAAAAAACAGGTTCTTCTCCCAGTTCTCCAAATCTCCACTGTCTTCCCTCTCTCCTCAAACTCCCCCCAGCAAAACCCTAATCACTGCCTCTAGCATGATACTTGCTATGACGCTGCTCCAATCAGAATCAATCATGCCATCTCCTCCCTCTCTACACAATGGCTCATTTTTATAGTAATACTTTGTAACCAACTGATTTCCTGTTCTTTCGAGCCCTTTTGCTTCCTGTAGTTATGTGGACAGAGCAGCAGAGAAAACGAAAAAAAAAATGAATGTGCGTTTAAAAGTTCACTTTCACAGTAGGCCTATTTCTGCAGTGGAGACACATTTTTATTAGTGGGTTATGTTAACTTCAGTTTCATTAGTCAGGTTAGTTATGAGTAATGTTAGTTATTAATTTTCAAATGTGTCTCTTGCACCATAGGCATTTCAGGTGAAAAATAGTGTGCATTTTTGAATGTGCAAGTGTGCTTTTAACTGTAAAAATAGATTTGCATCTTATATGTTAAAATAGTTTTTGACTGAATAGCCTGTCTTTCCTTGTTAATCTGGTAACACATATAGCAATGCACCGCACCCTTGTGGTGGTGCTGCATAAAAAATTGCTACCTGTGCAGTAGTGCTGTACTCTGTTCTGTAACACGCCAAATATCCTTACACTACCCAGTTGTGCGTAGCTTGGCTCTGGTTGATAGAAATCCCTACAGCTGATGGGGACCAGGCTCGACCTTTATCAAGTATTTAAATTTCCTAATAGCACCAATAAGCATAAACTCTGTCAAAAGAGTTCATGGCTTACCAATCTACAACAAACTCATGCCAAATATTGTATTCTGCTGTAATGTCACCGCTATTCATACACATACATGTTTGCGTCAGTGGAAGAAGCTTGATCTCCTAAAACCAACATGCACTGTGCCTCCATCCTCACTTTGCTTACAGTGTAAGCACAGTTTGCACACAGATCACTTGCTTGCTGACTTGCTTTGGAGCCACCTCAAGTGCCCTAAATGAAACGTATGCCTACAATCTGCGAGAGAGCCAAAGCTTTCTATAGGCTGACCTATACATAATGTGCTGTCAACATGAGAAGAATCACTTTGTTTAAATCCTTAAGCCAACTCAAGTGCACAGGGTTCTTTTTAAAGTTAAGTAACTACCTACATGCTTACATATGAGAATACTGTAAACACTATTAATGCTATTATATTGATTGATAGCCTTCCTTCATGCGAACAACATAATTTGGGCTTCCAAATCAAAAGCCAACAGGAAGGGCATTCTTTTCTGAGTGCTTGGTACATCCATCATCAAATCGTAAACAACGATGGCAAGAAGGCAACGGAGGAACCCCTCTCTAGCAGGTGAAATTAAAATAAAATGACACTCTTTTCTATGAACATTCTTTAACAACTACAAAATTCTTCCCGAAAGGATCACATTTCTTTTTCAGTAGTAATGTGCAGACATTCAAAGTGAAGTCCCTTTATTTAGCACTCTATAGTGTGTTCTTAATCTGGTTATTATTCGGGTAACACTATGTGTTATTATAATGGTTGGACAGATGTTTCAAGGTTTCTTTGGATGCTTGATGTGGAACTTCAAACACACATCCTAACTGTTGAGTTTTTGTGCAACCTTAACGCATCTTTGAAAATGATGTATTCACTTTATTATAGAGATGAGGAGGGATGGCATGGCATGATATGTTATAGTATTGTAAGGTACAATACGATATGCTATGGCTGATTTTGCATTGTAGGCTACAGCTATCAGAACAGACATGGTTACTTTTGGGTACAACATGGCAAAGCAATTGAGCTCCTTTTTAACTCAGCAACTGCTTTCAGAAACTGCTCCCAAACAAGCAGTTGGAACTTATCTCTTATAAGCAAACCATCTAAAAACACATTTTCCCATATACTTAATTTGGCAGGAAGTCTTTATTGGATGTTTAGTGAGCTAGCGTTGCAGTATTAGTCTAGTATCAGTAAAACATGCTAGGTTCCAGTGAGTTTACCCACGGACTAGAACATTAAAATACAATTAATGCAAGAAAACCTAGACCCAACATGCATGCTGCATGTAGTACTGTAAGAAAGCTGTGTATACCAAAAGAAAGTTAATGTTGTTAGGTGGGTGCAGATGAGCATAAAAGGTACATATTTTCACACAGCAAAAATCTTGGAAAGGGAAATAGACTCTCATAAAAACGAAATACTTTATCCTGTGCAGTGCATAGTATATGACTTACTGTATACCCAATTACAAACAATGATCAAGGCACGACATCACCATCTGATCATTTGCAACACCTAATCCATTCTAGACCAGATGGATGTAATTTGCAAGTACACTCCTCATGGTAGGGCTATGTCCACCTTCTCTACATAGGTAAGTAAAAAACAATCTCAAAATATTACAGAAGGTTCAGAACCAGTCACTGACTTCTTAGCTTAATGTAAACCAACCAATAGGAAGGTGATGATGGGAGAATTGCAGAGCAAATGCAAACTAGGAATTGGCTTTCTCACAAATACATGGAATACACACATCATGCGAAAATGATAACAATTCTGGATGAAATCTGAACAGCATTTCAGGACGTGATTGAACCTCCTGACACATCATACATTTCATTCTGATGAACAGCTTTATAAAGAGGGAAGGACGTGCATCTTCCATAGCAAATATATCATTCCAAATATATAGGGTTCTGGAGCAAGAACACCAGATCAACACTGTTGAACTCTGATAATGAATCGTGAGAAAGTAATAGTGAGAAAGTAAATGTGGAATAAACAGAAGACAAAAATACCATTGAAATTAAGAGAACTTTGTTGAATGGTGTAGTATTTTATTGATAGGTTTTTCAAAAGCATGGAGATATTGCAACATGTCAACCAAACATGAATGGCGAGGATGCTGTGGAAATAAGATCACGCCACAATGAGATTTTTGAAGAATTAGAGATGAAGATGAACTAAAAGAATTAATAGTTTCAGGAATTCTTCCAAGCATGTATACACTATGTAACATTGTATTAATATTCCTCTTGTGGCATGTTGCAGATATGCAGAACTATGTCACACACAGAAGGTCATATATGTAAACAAAGATCTCTGGTGTGACAAATGTATTTGCCATACTTTGAGTATACCCCATTTCTAATAAGTGTTTCTCACAGCAAATGGAGTCATAGGTAAATATGAAAACATTAACCGTAGATGAATAATGAATTTGGCTAATTATGAAGGAAAAAATAACACATTGAAGAATGTAGGCATTATTTTCCCCAAAGAAATCAAGAATTATCAATATGCATGAAATCCCCCACACATAAAGAAGGTCTTCAGAAGTTCCTTCAACCCAAAGAATTATTTGAGGTCATTCAGGCCCTATCCTCTCCTCCAGCTGAGCAGGCTGGCATCTCCCTTTCTCAGAAGCTATTCGACTCCTTATCCACCTTTTACAGTACCAAAATTCTTTCTATACATGATCAAATTACTCGGTCTGCACCAAAGACTAATAATTTTGCTGCCGCTCTGCCAGTATCTGGCTCATGCAATTCCTGGTTGTCCTTTCCTTCCATTTGCTGGCAACCACCAAAGTAAATTTGCATCTACGTTTGATTCAATCTGATGGGCCATTTGTGAAGAAGTCATGCCTTCCATTGCTCTCTGGGTTGCCCAGGCAATCAATCACTCTTGCAATTCTGGTATTATTCCTCCTGACCTTAAACACACACTGGTGATCCCCTTTCTAAGGAAACCCTCACTGGACCCCTCCGTTCTGACAAATTTCCATTCTATTTGACTCTTGCCTTTCTTCACAAAACTGCTAGAGGCTCTGATCTCTCTGCTTATTAATTAATTTCTGGAATCTTCTCACATCGTTGACCCCTTTCAATCTGGTTTCCACCTCGGCCATGGCACAGAGAGCATGCTGGTACCTGTTGTAGATGAACCAACATGCACTCTGCTGGTTGGTCTCTCTGATCGGGTGCAGTTGGGCCGCTGATATTATTAGATCTCTCAGCCACCTTTGACACCATTCACCACTCCAACCTCTTTGACCGTTTGGCCGGGGCGAGGATTGCCATGCAGGTGCTCCTTTGGTTTAAGTGTTTTCTGTCAGAATGGTCTCAGTCTCTTTCTCTCCCCCCTTTCACTCTTCCTGTCTTGTGGAGTTCCTCAGGGATCTGCCCTGTCCCCTGCCATATTCAACTTATGCATCCAGCCATTGGTTGGGCTCATCCACTCTTATGGCCTGCAGTGCTACTCTTATGCTGATGATATGCAGATAATCTTTGGCTGGACCTTTCCAAACCCGGTCGGGCGTCTCAGCTGCGAGGGGGCCTGGAGACCGTGTTTTGTTGCATGGCCAAAGTGGCTAAAGTTGAATGGGGACAAGACAGGGGACCTGGTGATGGGCACCCCCTCTGCTCTTTCCCTCTGGATTCCCTCTTTTGGGCTTCCTTCACTCAGGCCATAGCCATCATCTGTGTCTTCAGTGAGGGACTTGAGTGTCAGTTTCTATTCTCTTTTTCTTGAAGTGTAAGCAGCTTCTGTTTGTCATTCTGGGCATTACATGCTCACAGTGTTGCATAAGGTGCTATTTTTTCTTCCTTCTACAGTGCATACTCCTGCAGTAGCTTTGCTTGCGCTTAGCACAATCGACTACTCTAATTCTCTTTACCTGGCTCAGTCGTTCTTTTTAATGCACCACCTTCAGCTCTTGAAAAATGCTACTGCCAGACTAGTAACCCATACCCCCTTCTCTATGCACATCTCTCCTATTCTGAGACAACAGTGCTGGCTCCCTGTCGCCCAAATAATTCATTTTAAAGTGATGTGCATAGTACATCAGGCTTTTATGGCACTTGAACAGAGTATCTGCAGCTCAAATTTCATCTTTGTTTGCCCATTCACCCCTTGTGGTCTCAGGAGCCACTTACTATCCAAGTGCCCCCTGTCCGGCTCACCCGTGTAGGTGGTTGTGCCCTCTCTGTGGCTGTAGCTAAGCTATGGAACTTGCTTCCACGGCCGATACGCAAAGCCAAGGACCCCCTGTCCTCCTGGTGTCTTTTGAAGACCCTTCTATTCAGATAATCTTATCAGCCCAACTATCTTACATAGCCCCAGCCCTATGATGCTCTTGGGTATATGATGTGCTTTACAAATGCCATTAAGATTAATATTAAGATTCTTTTTTATGCTACAGAGTTCATCTGACAATGATCATTGCATACAGACCAGCCCACCAATCTCACAAGGATTGGAATCGAGTTTATGGCATGGCATGGAGGCTTCCAATTATGCAGAATGTTTTCTTTGTTTCTCCCAGCAGTAAGAATAGTACCAGAACACAAAACATAACACTAAGATCCCTTCACTACAAGTCCAACAGCCTGAGGAATGATCATGTGTGTTTGTGTTCCAATCACTATGGCTATTAGCCCATAAAGTGTCCCCTCCCTCTTTGTCCTTCCTCTACTCTTACTCCTTTTGAGCACCAGGTCAAATGACCATCCCCTGAGCAGACCTATATTGTTGTGATAAAATAATCTGTTGACTCTTCATTGTGATTTATTTTCATTTTGAGTTACTTGGGTGATGGTGAGGAAATAGTATGCTTACTTTTTTTGTCAGTATTGAAGTGGCTTGTGACTGGTGAAGCGTGCTCTTTCAGTGTAGGGGGGTCTGTGTTGTATGTGGGTGGGTCCCGTCACTTTACAGGAAAGGAGTCACAAGCATGGAATAACAACATGGTTAGTGCAGAGCAGAATTAATCAAAAAAGATATGTGCAGCTACTTTATTGCTTGATATTTTGATAGGTGGCAGTGACATTACATGCTGAAAAACTTTGTAAGGGCTGGGGTCAGTATTAAAGGAGTTGATGGGCCGGGGCTAAATCTAAACAATGAGGCTGATGTGGCCAATAATTCATCTGATGATTCAGGTGATTTGAGACAGGCATTGGTGGCATTTGTGCATATGTTGTCTTTTGAGTTATGCATAGAGGTTTTGATAAAAAAGAAGAGTCTCAAGCATTCTTACTTATCAGTGTTTGTTGTCTTAGGATAAGTGTCACTATTTAAAGGCACTCTCAATAGACAAGTGAATAGTGCACCGCTCATTTATCTTATTGATAAGATGTTTTGATTCTTCAGTGGACAAGGCGGTTGTCTGATTATCTGGCTGACACAGCCGTTAGGTTCCTATAGAGTAGGCCGACTGATACAGGTGATGCTGGGTTGACTTCCTCCAGTAAAAGACCCACTATAAGAGGAAACACATGGTGCAAGATAAGGATGTATGCAATCTCTTACCTCTGTGTCACAAAGGGCTGGAGTGAAGGAAGTGACATTGTCATAGAGAGGAGAATAGAAATGTGCAGGATCTATATGTCCTGCGCTGGGTTCTAAGAAAGGCATATAATGGACTGTGATGTGGGAGATAGGGCTTTTTGCCTGTGACTCCTTCCATGTTTTTTTTTGTCTGTGCCTTTTGCTGTGTTCTTTTTGGCAGGGTTCCTTAATGCATAAAAGAAACTGCTTGGGGCTTTGCAACAGAGTAGCCTAAAAAATTGGCCCCAGATTTAACAAGTCCTGATTGCAAGCAAAGACCTGTGGCTGTGTTTTTTTCAAATATGGAAAGGTTTCCTCGAATGTGAGAGCTGAGCTCTGCTGTCCAAGCCTACGGCATTCTGTCAAGCCTGGCTGGGGCATTGAAGTCTGCACCTGGCTACATGACAGGATTCCGAGGCGGTGTTCCAGAGTGGTTTGGGCTGAACCGTGGGGGCTGTGACTATTGCTGACACAGACAAAGCTGCAGCCACCTGGAGGAGCTAGGGTTGCCAAGGTCTCAAGAAAAGTTAAAGTGAATATCAATAGGGATCATAGAAACTGGAATTTCTTGCAAGGGGGGATTTGGCCTGGTCAAACTGACACAGAAGAAAGCTCCCTCTATCTCCATGGTACCTGGAGATCATAGAAGTTGCCTGAAACAAAATTGATTATGGGAATAACTATGGTATGAACGATAGTTCCTTTTCTCTAACCTCAGACTAACCCGACCTTAGATAATGGGAAACGGGTACATTTGAGGTGAGGCTGTTTCTAAAGTACCTTTGCTTTCATAAACCAACTAAGGTGCTTTTCAGGGTGTGTCCTAATTTCTTTCCCAATTTACTAATAGTAAACAGGGGGAAGGTGGCTAAGGATGTCATTCCATGGTACTTACATTATCAATTAAGGCTAATTAGGGTTTCTAGAATCTATAGAAAATAGTCAGTGCAAAATTGCATGATCTGTTTCCTCTTTTTCGCTCTTTTCAACATGCATAGTTGAACTAATATTTTGCTGGTTAACTTTGGAATATGTTCCATGTTATACTTTGAATATGTTTCATTCTTCTTGTATATCACCAATGCAAATAGAATGAATGGACATTACATTGTTGACTGAGCTAAATAATGTTCAGAAATACGTGGACTGGTAAACGTATGTGGTACTTTGTTATTGTGTGTCCTACTCAATTTACAACATATTGTGTACAAATCTTGTGTACCTAGTGCAGTACTAGGGTTTCCTAGTGTCTAGCGTAACCCGTGGAATCAAAGTGGTGACACAAAAGAGACAGGTTGCACAACACCTTGGGTCCTCTCATCAGGATTTGGTAATTAGCAGTGGCAGGCACTCTCTGGATCTTGACACTATAAGTAGTTGGGTACACTAATGAGTCCATGGTACAGGAAAGGAAGAAGGTATCATGTTAATAGTCAATATTAAGCTAGGATGATGAAAAGACTCTTTGGACTTAGAAGTGGTATAACCAAACATTTTTGGAAATAAGTTTGTGAAAGGGTTATGAAAGTACATCACTGCTTTTACCACTATAGATAAGGCTTGGGCATCTATAGGGAGGATTTTATAACCTCAAGTTTCTGGAATGGCTGGAAGTGGTAGAGGTCTGATGTCTGGCCCCTCCTGGAGACTCTCAAGCCTTTCCCACAGACAATCCAGGGCAGACGAGATTTTCAGTCCTCCTATCCATCCTTCTCTTCCCCAAGGATGGAGGCCCTTTAGAGGCAGAAGGTTTAGAGGATCAGAGGCATGAGACACATTTCTTCAAAGGTTAGTTATCATACTTTGCCTTAGGGGCTGCAATGGGGGTGTTGTTTTTAACATTTATTCAAACATGCACTTTCCAATTCCCTGGATTTTATAGACAGAACAGGGTTTTGCAATCGATTTTATCAGCCACTCCTGGGTGCCATGTGGGAGATTTCAGTCTCACAGAAGGGTCATTGCTCGATATCACAGGAAGTGCGGAAGTCCTAAAAAAGGATGCAACAGAAAGATGCAGGTTTGTCCTCAGGGGTATAGTGAGCACCATATTTCTGGTCCACAAGAAGGACAAAGGTTTTTGACCAGTTATAAACTACTTTAAAAATCTCAATGCTTTCATTGTATATGAGAGTTTCCAGATTGAAACAATTGCCCAGTGGATGAATTTGTTAGGCTCGGGGGATTGGGTGGTCTGTCTGGACCTGAAAAATCCTTCTGTATCATATTGGGCACTAATTCAAGTTAACAACAGGCAGACTGGGGAAGCACTTGTTCGGAAATGGAGCTCCCCTCTCTTCCTCATTGCTTGATTTCCAGCACTAGATTCATTACCCTTAAAGTGGGAATTTAAGTCCCTGCCTAAGACTATCATCTCATATTTAGAGGGTTCATATCACTCAGTTTGAATCATGTCAATATATTCAAAATCGACTCCATCTCGGTGGCCCCAGGGGGGTTGTATACATTTAAGAAAAGCAAAAGAAATTCTGATCTAGCTCTCCAGACTAAACTTGATTTCCACAGCCAGCCAATTTCCCCTATCATCTTTTGGAAAGATGTTACTGCTCTTCAAATAGTTTTTTTAACCCCAATTATGAGGCCCCCGTACAGGCGGCCTCTCAGACCTTTGTTGGGGTTTTCATGGTATAACTGATATCTGTCAATTTGTAAAGCTGTTGTCAGCCACGTCTCTTGGAGGAAAAGACTGTCATGACCCAATATTATTTCTATGGATTCCTCTTTAGCAATGACATGTGAGTTGCCACAAGTGTTCCAGCAACCTATGTTATGCAATCATTGATTAGCATGCGGTAGCACAGTTAAGTAGCACAATAACCACTCCCAACCCCACTCGTTGTGAGATCTGACCACCCGATTAAATGAGGGCTTCTTGTCATTTGATAAAGAAGGTGTTAATTCACCTAAACATTTCCCACAACACCCTGCCACAGTACCAACTTTAGGAGTCACATCCAAGTTATAACACAACACAGGCAAAGTGGGATTATGTGAATGAATTAAGGATGCCATATCCGATAAGACGCTGTGGATATGTGAGATTTCCCACCATTACAACCCAGTGGTTCCACAAAGTCGAAGTCGTTTGAATTTAAAACTCGTAGTGCAGGAATCTTTTGGAGCAAAGACAGTAGGTCTGAATGATTAATCTGACCCTTCACTTTGCCGATAGTATTTACCCCAATCAAAAATATCTTGGGGTGAAGCAGAGGGAGCTCAGGGTTTATATTGACCTGCTCTGCACCTTTCTGATTTGCCCCAAGGTCTTTTATTTCCATCCCCCTTACAGCTTTGTCTCTTTGGTGGCCAACGGTGACTGAAGGAGCCGGTAAAATTAATATAGAAGCTGGCGAATTTGTAGTAGCGTCTTTTCCCACGTCACCATTTTCCATTTCGGCATCCGCTTCATTGTTTTTCAGTAACTAGCTAGTTAGTGTTCCAGTGGTTTTTTGCACCCTTTTTTTTGCACGTTTCCCAGATTTTGGGGATTTGGCCTGGTGGAGGACATACTAGTCGAGTTTAGAGGCTCCTTTGTAGTTGCTTGAATGGCTGGGATAGCTTTCAGCAGTCGCTGCTGGTGTTTTAGTAAACGTCTTTGTTTGCAATATTGAAAATATTTGCACAAAACTGAATTTGCTTCAGCTACCACCTCTACCTCATTGCCACCTGCTGCGAGAAATCCCCTATGTATTCACTCTGAAGTGACCTCATGGGCCCCATTTGTGCCCTCAGTTCCAGCTTCCATAATCTTATCACGCTGAGCAAGTTTTAACAAGCATCGCA
This sequence comes from Ambystoma mexicanum, assembly GCF_040938575.1. Lineage (NCBI taxonomy): Eukaryota > Metazoa > Chordata > Amphibia > Caudata > Ambystomatidae > Ambystoma > Ambystoma mexicanum. The sequence continues at coordinate 390,186,601 of NC_090936.1, forward strand.
CTGACTCGCTCTGTATCCATAAGTCCTCATGAATTCTGCCACACAACTTTAATAATATCTTGACTGCAAATTAAAATACACCTATACTAGGGTTTACACTGTCGCCTGTAGAATTCGAAACCCTCCTAACATTAGAGTGCACATAGCCTTCCTCATGGCCCCTCCTCTGAGTCTGGGTACAGAATAGGGGTGACAGACATCCTTTGAGATAGTTCTTTATGTCTATATCGGCTGTGATGGTGGCAGTCGGCTCTGGTAGTTCATTAAATCAATGTATTGCAACAGAAGCATCAGCACAATTTTGTAATGAGTAACATAACTCTAAATGGGAATTATTATCAATGTCAGCAAATGATCTGTTCTGACTTTCCTTGATCACGTGTTGGCCGTAGTAACTTCTGACGTCAAAATATGGGTGGGATTTAACGCACTAGTTATGGGTGCCTCTGCCTGAAAAAAAGCAGTGATATTCACCTCCTCTCAGAATTGTTACCCGTTGGGCCAATGGGGATGGCGCTTGACATTTCCTGATTTCCCATGTTGTCACCCATGAGGTATAGGTTGTTAACAGTCTTACAATTCCTTCTGTTGTAAGCCATCGATCTGAATTTGGCGGCGGATTTCCCCAGCATGTTGGTAACACTGGGCTTATTAACTGTCTTCAATGGGATGAAAGCAACAGTTATTTAATTGAAAAATGGGCAAAGTACAAAGCAGTGAGAGTGGCTTGATGTGGAGTGCAGGTGGTACTGTATAGTTGCTCAGGCAACGACGATGCTACTCACCTTCCTCGACGGACCATGACAGACTTTCTGTCCACTTTGAATCCGTGCCACGCTCTGCCAATAATTTCCTATTTTATGCGCTCAGGGCTTCCGTCTGAGCAAGCACCTCTCCCAGCAGCAGCAATAGACAGCAAAGGCAGACTCTCACTCAACCACGACAGACCACTTTCTGTCCACTACTACTCTACCTATCCAAACTCCTGGAATGTATTGTTTATTCTCAACTCTCCATTCATCTTGAACAGAATTCTCTTCTCTCCCCATTTCAATCTGTTTTTCGACCGTGTCATTCAATGGAATCTGCTTTCCTTGCTCTCTTTGAGTCTCTTCATGCTGCTCGCACACACTAACCCCAGGTTCATTCTTATTCTTCTTGATATGTCAGCTCATTTCAACACAGTGGATCACTCCCCTCTTCTTAAATATCTCTCTTCTCTTTGTATTTCGGGTCCAGTTCTGAACTTGTTTCACTCCTATATCACAGATCATACTGTCTCTGTTTCTTGGTCGGGTAAACTTTCTGCCTTACTTCCCCTTCTTCTTGGGGTTCGCCAAGGCTCTTTACACGAACTCACTTGCCCATGTTATAGACTGTTTTGGACTTAGATATCACTTATATGCTGACGACACTCATCTATTTTTCCTTTTCTGATTTCTCAAACTCTGGTCATAAGAACATCCTAATATGTTTACAAGCAGTTCATTCCTGTATGCACTCTTGGTTTCTTCACTTAAAACCATCCAAAACTGAAATTCTCTTCTTTCCGCCATCTTCTATTCCATCCACCTCTTAATGTTCTTCCATTTCTTTTCCTCCTTCTCGAAATCCCTCATTCTTCATCTGCCACGTAACTTGGGGGTCACCTTCAACCCCGAACTTTCTTTTTCTTCGTTCACTGCTTCCACTGCCCACTCTTGCCACGTTCAGCTTTTCACAATCTAAAATGTGCCCCCTACTCACATTCCAAGCTAGTATACACTTAATCACTTCACTCGTTCTTTCTAGGTTTGATTATTATTCTGCCATTTTCATTGGTCTCCCTGTCCATCATCTTGCTCCCTTGGCATCCATCTATAACTCAGCCATTTGCACTCTCTTACTCTGCCTCCTCAAGCATCTGTTTCAAACGCCTTACTCTATATTTCCTGGTTGTGTTTGAAACCTGCGGTCTTGCCCATTTTCTCACTATGGTTTTAAAATGCACGCATGGTCTTGCCCCCTCCTATCTTTCATCTTTGGTCTCCATTTATTCCATCCCCGACCCATGAGGTACCAATAACTCTATCTCCTAACTGTGCCCAAACCTCCATGTGCATTCTTACGTTTTTGCCCATTCTACCTGCCTACCCCCACATTTTTTATCTTTCTTCCTTTGTCATTCCCCTCGGCTCCATCCGTGTTGCCTTTTCGCTCCTCACTTAAAGCCCATATCATGGCTTCTATCTAACAAGATAATGGGCCTCATTACGAGTTTGGAGGTAACCATACCCTTAATAAGGGCATGGCTACCCCCAAACTCGGGTCCTGGTCCCATAAAAGGGGACTTACCAGGCCATTCCGATCTTGGAGGGCCCAGTAATTCCCTTTCGCGGACCCGGACCCGGTATGTCCCCATTCCCATTTGAGCCCCCATAGGGCTCAATGGGAATGGGGAGGATGGTAACAACGGTCCCGTTAATGATGGGGCCGTTGCTACCATCCGGTACTGCTCGCGGGTGCCGCTCTGCACGCCTGGTCTGACCAGGCGTTCCAGAGCAGCACCCGCGAGCATACTCGGAATGTTGCGGCGAGGTAACAACAGCGCCGTTAGCACTACTGGCGCCGTTATTGCCTTACCACAACACTCCTAATGATGCCCAGTGTAACTTCTTTCCTCATGTGTTTTTGTACACATTTTATTTTGTGTACCTCACTTTGGGGAAAGCATGCTATAAATTCAATAAATAAAAATGAAATTAAGGTAAATTAAATTAAATGTGTTTTCGTAGGGGTTGCAACAAACAAAGACTTGGGGCAATAGTTCTTCTAGACCGGGATTTGTTTGGTCACTGGCTTGGAATGTTTGTGGGGTCTGATGGCGTTGTTGCTATTCATACCACGAAGGGTGTCACGGTGAAGTCAGTAGAAAAAGAGGAAAGATCATGAGGGAAGGAGCACTTTATGGATCACTTCCCGGAGTGACTGGAGCACAAGGGCCCATGATCATTCCTAAGGCATGTGGGCTTGTTCTGGTGCACTTCTTACTGATCGAACAAATGAAGAAAATAGTTCTGCATAATACTCACCTCTGTGCCATTGATAGCATCCTGACTCTGTTCTTACCACTATTAGCAATCAACATCGTGCCATGTTTTTGCAGACACAAGAGAGAAAGGCATCATCCGTTCAATTTGAAAAGCCAATCCCCCGCGGCGCAAGGATGCCATAGATGGGTGATGTAAAACAGCCTTTGGAGTGAAGCGTCATATTCCTCCACCTCTCCAAGAAATCTTTACACCATAGGGATAGGTGGAAGCAGAGAACATTTTCAAAACATATTTTGCACGTATCGTCTCCAAGTTCGTGTGGCTACTATTATGTATATATTGTTTAATGTCATGTGCATTAGGCACAATGCATTCTCGTCTGTAGAAAAATACTGAACCACTAGCGCCATGCTAGACCCTTCAAGGTGACTCAAATCAAGTTAATCACTTATACTTAACAAAGTAAAATACTTACATTTATTAACATTCGCACCCAGGGAAGGGCCAATCAATTAGCTGGAAGAGCAGGCGAGAATACATTGTATACCGCCCGGTCTTTCCAGCCACGTGAGGCCCTTCCCCAGGTGGTGCCATCTTGATTGTGTGGAGGTAACAGGGTCCAAGTTCGTGTGGCTACTATTATGTATATATTGTTTAATGTCATGTGCATTAGGCACAGTGCATTCTCGTCTGAGAAAAATACTGAACCACTAGCACCATGCTAGACCCCTCAAGGTGACTCAAATCAAGATAATCACTTATACTTAACCAAGTAAAATACTTACATTCATTAACATTTGCACCCGGGGAAGGGCCAATCAATTAGCTGGAAGAGCAGGCGCGAATACATTGTATGCCGCCCGGTCTTTCCAGCCACGTGAGGCCCTTCCCCAGGTGGTGCCATCTTGATTGTGTGGAGGTAACAGGGTCCAAGTTCGTGTGGCTACTATTATGTATATATTGTTTAATGTCATGTGCATTAGGCACAGTGCATTCTCGTCTGCAGAAAAATACTGAACCACTAGGACCATGCTAGACCCCTGAAGGTGACTCAAATGAAGTTAATCACTCATACTTAACCAAGTAAAATACTTACAATCATTAACATTCGCACCCGGGGAAGGGCCAATCAATTAGCTGGAAGAGCAGACGAGAATACATTGTATGCCGCCCGGTCTTTCCAGCCACGTGAAGCCCTTCCCCAGATGGTGCCATCTTAATTGTGTGGAGGTAACAGGGAGCCTCTCTTCTCATTATTGAAGGATAATGGTACCCTCCCAAGTTATGGCCCAATGTAAATTCATTGGAGACCCCGCCAAAGGTTTATATGTCTTTTAACACATAGTGGTAGTAACAGTATAGGTTTTTTGCATTGTGGTGGTGAATAAAAAAACAAACTGTTTAATAGTCAGCAAAGTAAATGGACGCAGCAAGCTAACTAATGCAATGATGTCTCATTTTGTAGCATTTAAACAACATTGAGGGTAATTCATGGAATAATTGTGTTCCAAAATTTATGGCGCAAGCTGGCATAAGCTTGAAAAAGCAAGCACACGCATGCGATTCGAACGTGTGCTATTCATGGAAGGCCATGCGCCTGTATTTCCCAGGATGTGCGCCAAATCCGTGCTTACCTTACATGTCACTGCGACTTTCCAAATGCGTGTGCGACAGGGATGGGGAAAGCGCACAACTTCTCACGCACCCACCTAAAAAGGGAGCGGAACACGGGGAATGGGGAACAACGCGTGAAAATGTAAGCCTAATGTGGGAAGTACCGTTGGGAAACACACGCAATGCCCACATGCTAGTGAACAACACATATTCATGGAATCGAATAGGGAAAACCTGCGCATGTCAAAACACTCGCACAAATACATCCGCCACACGAAAGCAGGCGGAAGCGCCCCCGCACAGCATAAAAGTAAACAACATACAAGCATATACAGATACGACGAATGTCCCATTCCTCACAGCAGTGATCGTGGGACACCGCAGGAGGAGGAGAATAGCCAGACCCCGCATTTTTTTGCCCAGGTCCAGCCTTTTTGGGATGACTGATGACGAGGTCTATGGCAAGTATAGGTTTCCACCTCATATCATCCTAGTCCTGGTCACTGAGTGGGAGGATGAGCTCACATCACCCATCCTGTGCTCCCAAGCATTAAGCCCCTTGGAGAAGGTGCTCAATGTACTGTATTTTTTGGCAACTGGTTGATTTCAGCAGACAACTGCCATAGTGAGGGGAGTCTCACAGCCCACGCAGTCACGTTGCCTACCCCTGGTGTTGGCAATCATCACTGCACAAACCTCAGTCCGCAGGCACATTTACATGTCCAGAACACCCCCAGAAAGGCAGGCCATGGTCCAGGACTTCTACAGAGTGGCACACTTCCCCAAAGTGCTCAGTCCCATAGATTGCACCCATGTGGCCCTACGTCCCCCCAGGGCCACTGAACACATCTACCGCAACCGCAAGCACTGGCATTCCATCAATGTGCAGGTTGTATGCAATGCCAAGGGAATCATCACCTCTGTCTATGCAAACTATCCAGGGTCCACCCATGACAGTTCCATATACAGAATGTCCGCCATGAGGCGGGCCCTGGAAGCTGGGAAGCATGGCAACACATGGCTCATAGGTGATTACAAATGCCTGTGCTGTGCACATGCATGCATGTCACACACAGACAAATACACAAGCCCAACTAATGACAACCATTATAACTTTACAAAGGGACAGTGCCTACCCTCTGAGCACTTACATGATACCGCTAATATGGAACCCCACCACACCACCCCAGGTAAGATACAACGCAGCCCATATTTCAACCAGGGCCATAGTGGAGCGCACATTCGAAGTGCTCAAGTCACACTTCCACTCCCTTGACCGCTCTGGTGGCCAGCTACTATATACACCCACAGTAGTGTGCTGGATTATTGTGGCAGCATGTGTCCTGCACAATGTTTCAACACAGCGGGGTGTACCGGTGGACATGGTGGTGCCCCCACAGCCTCAACCACACACACAGGCACTGCACATGGGAGGGGAAAGGGCACGTGGCGAGGCAGCCCGTACACAGCTTGTGGCCACATTTTTCACCTAAACTCCAACCCCTGCAGAGTGCACACAGGCCTGGCACATACCAGGTGACAATCGATGATGAGAAAGGGACAGTTAACTGTCACAACCTTACCACCCTGACCTTACACATTGTGTGCATCCTTAGCTACTTAAACACAGCCAATCCCGTGTGACCAAAAGGAACACATGCAAGGTGCATATCCCACCCACCCCCCTGCAAAACAGGGCAAGAAAGTACTTGTATGCCATCCAAACCCTCCCAACCTCCATTACCCCCGTCTGCCACACCATGCCATGGTATGCAATAGCAAAACATCAAACCATATGCACAACACATGACATAATTATCATGAAGTGCTACGTGAGAAATGTAAAAGGCACCAGACAATCACACCTGACATGGAATCTGATGAAATGACTAACCAAAACCTTACACCTGTAAAACTGTGGCACAAATGCATGCCGCCAGTGGTACAAGCAACAAAAGTCAGAATTCCTGTTGCCATGCACATTGGACAATAGCAAATTGGCATTACAAACACTTTGCGCTGCGTGTTTCTCCCCTGCAACACACCGCTCACCGGACAGCACAGTGAGTGTGCATTGCATTGGGGAAATCCCTTGAGTATCATGAAAAGTAAGTATAATCTACAAAATAGTACCCTGTGATGCATGTACACGATCAATGAATTGGAAGTGAACATGGATTGTAGGGACACAGCATGACTGAGAAAGCAATCTGGGTGCACCTGTGTGCATGGTGTCACCGTAGTTGGTGTGGGGGGCATTGGCTAAGTGTTTTTTGTCAGTAGGGACATGGATCGAATACATGCACGTGAAATGAAGTGAGCCTTAGTGTCCTGTACACAGCACATGTCAACATTGCACTCAGGGACCCCTCTGTGTGTTAAACCACACCAATCCCCTGACACTTCAAAATCAAACCCAACATAGGATCAGCCATTGACCAGCAGAACATATCATGTACAGCGTACTCCACATCTATAATAGCAGACACCGAGCAATCACTGATGGGTTGATTGTAAATCCGTATACGGTCTGCACACAAAGTGCATCAAAGCGCCTCAAGGAGGGAGGAGACAAGGGAGAATAACAGTACATTCCTACAAGTCCTTCAAACAGTCCAGAATGTGAAAAATAACAATCCAATCAAAGTTGATAGTACAAGTGCATGTAACAATAAGGGAGAATCTAGGGAGGGAATGTGAGAAAACAAAACTAGCATCAACATTGCTCTGCCTGACGGCAATAGTTGCAATGCAAGAGTCTCATAAGGAGGGGGGGTGAGGGAAGAGGAGGGAAGAGATGAGGAGAGTAACAAAACAAGTGACAAACAATGGAAGGTCGATGAATAATCAAGATAGTGCTGGGGAGGGGGAGAAGAAACACCGAAGGGAAAGGGGCAACAGACGAGATGTAATCAGTGGTGGACGGACTGATGATAAAAGTAAGCACCAAAATATAACTCAAAAAGGTGAAGGTGGTGGGCGGATGGACGGAGGCAGAGAGGGAAGCGTCTGCAAAGAACAAGTGGCTACGTATCACCATGCCTGATGGCAATTGGGGTAGTGCTGGAAAAAGACAGACAAAGGACACGTAGGAGGGGAAAGGGTGGTGGAGAGGGAGCGGGAGGAGAGAAGGGAGGAGGGGGCCAAGGTGTAAAAGCAGGAAGGGGGAGAAGGGGAAAGAAAGCACACAAAGGGGGCAGAGGGAAAGAAGAGGGTGCAGAAGGGGAGGGGGTGTGACTGTGAAGGGGGGAAGGCAGAGGGAGACTGTTAGGGGCAGGTGGAGACTGGCGGGGGGCAAGGGAGACAGGGGGAGACTGGCAGGGGCAGGGGAGACAGGGGGCCAATCAAGGAAACCAGAAGGATGGTGTACCATGGTGGACAGGAGTAGACAGGGCCTCCGTTGTGGGGGCCTTTGGTAGGCGTGGCTGGCACCAGCCTCGTGGTTGCCCAAATTGTCTCAAGGGCCAAGTGCAACCAATGGGAGGGGGGAGAAGGGCCAGGCCACAAACAGGACAATCAAGTCAAAAGCAATGCGGCCATATTTGAAATGGCACAACAAAACACCAGGCAGGGCTGCAAGATGGCCAAAGCAGGAGAAGCAAGGTATTGGGGGTTGATGAAACACGTGGTCACAAGGATAACTCAGTGTGCAGCATTGATGTGGCATATCAAAATCACTGTAGGCCAAGTGTCCCAATGCAACATTGTCAGCACACAGACCCCTCCTACCATCAGTGTGTGTTACAAAGCCAAAGGGTGCATGGTACCGCCTACAGCACGAAGTGCATGAATGTAGACAGTCAAGTCATAAAAAAATCACAAGCGACATGATGAAATGCACAGTCAACAGAATACTCACCAAAATAAAGTGCAGACATGCATTGGAGAAGCCATCTGGAATACCCACTAGGGCTGTACACATAAGTGGGACTGCAGGCTAGCCACAGATATGATTGAAGTCCAATGCCCCTGTGTAAAATGCTGTCACACCGAGCCATCCTTGCGAGCCCATGGAAAGGGGAAGCAGGCATAGCATATGTGTCAGGACCCCAAGCAAAACACATACATGAGACAAGCCTAAATGGGCCCTGCCACACAGTGGATGCCTTTAAATGCCACAAAGCACCACACATGAATGCACAATAGAAAAAAATATATATATATTATTTGTACGAAAAAAAGACAAAAATTAAAATGGCCACATACGACATGGGGGGTGGGGAAGCACTCAGGAGGGGGGAGGTACAGGGCACACCTCAACACCCACATGTGTAGATGTTGAGATTTAAAAAAAAACTCAATGGACTCAGCGCCTGAACGGCCCGACCTATGTGGGAGATGATTGTCGTCGTCACCCTCTGGATGGAAATCAAAAGGTGGATGTGGCACAGTTGCCTGACCACACCTATCCATGGCTTTCCCCTCAGCAGCAGCAAGCATGCGGGTCTGGTAAGACAGGTCCTGCATGGCAATGACACGTAGGTCTTTATGCATGACCTCACGTGTCACACGTGCTTCCCCCTGCAAGGACTCACCTGTAAGATGGAGTTCTGCCTGCATGGCCTCACCTGACAAACGGAGCACCTCCCGGCTTGCATGGAGTCCAGCTGAGATGGTCCTTTCAAGCCTCTCCATCCTGTCTTCTGCCCACCTACTCTCGTCCATCATGAGCGCACCCAGAGTAGATCGGAGGGATCAGTGTTCAACCCTCAGGGCCTCACGGTTTGCCTCTGCTTGAGCAGCGAGTGCTTGACGTAGAGCCACCATTTCAGCCGGCGCACCCTGTCAGAGGGTGACAAAATATGCAAATGGACTTTGTCTGTCCTGTTGTCATCTACAAACTCAATGATGTCTATGTCCTCCGAGCTCAGTGATCTCAGTGATGGAATATGACGGAAGAGAGCCATTGTCATTTTTCGATTTAAGATTATGCGTCCATCCTCTTCCAGTAGTCGTTCAAGGAAGAAAGAGTGTGTTTTAGTGGATCGTTCAGCTCTCGTTAGTTGAGATCTTTTCTCGTATCTTTCATTTTGTGTTCTCATTGTGGTTCTTTTGGTGTAATTTCTCCTGTCTGGGAATTTTCTTATTGATCCTTATTTTGTGTGTACTTTTGACTTCCATTTCATAGGTGTTCACCTCTCCCTACGTTTAGATCCCTGATCATTTTTGGCTGGTCCCCACTTGTCAAAGTCTTTGGAGGGCGGATGCTCTTTTGATGACCACCTTGGAGGTTTAACATTGTGGTCAGTTTTTGCTTTGTGCGTAGGTCGATTTATGTCCCTTTTTGACACAGCAATGTCTTTTTTTTCCTCAAGAGTTAGGAAAGTCGAGACTCTAGGTCTAAAATGATTAGCTTTTTTTCTGGTCCCCCTTCAATTGGGCTATGAAGTGAATATGTAGCCTTTCGTTTCCCTTGCAAATGTGTTGTTGGGTCAATTTCTGAGGCCTCAAAGGAGTGTTGGCTGAGGTTTAGTATAGATTTCATAAGTTCCATTTCTGTTGGCGAAGGATTAGCCGTCGGGATCTCGTGGGTGCTTTGAGTTAAGCTTGGCAGGATTATCTGTCTAATTCCTTTTCAAATTGTACTATCTTCAAAAATAGAGGCCATTGGTTTCAACTTGACAGAGTTTTTGTCATGACACTTTGCCCTTGGGTTTTGCGGGACCAGAAGGTCAGTTTTTTTTGCTTTAGATTGAGCAAGGCCATCAAGCGGAGGATTTTTCACAATTTGTAATAGACAATTTGTCCCTTTAAATGTGTACCCATTTTGTCTGGGTTTAGTTGAAGTATGTTTGTTTTTCAGTGTAACTTTCCGAACGTGGTTTGGTGCAGCAGACGTCAATCGGTCTGCAGCTGTGAACTGTGTGTGTTTCTTAGCAAGTGATGGTTTCAGATCTTTCGTTGGTCGAGGTTCCTTTACTTGTGTTGGGATCTCTCATTGCCCAAGTACTGACTGCTCCTTTTTTGTTTTTTCAGAAGTTTCTGTATTGTTTTGGGCCAAAAAGTGACAGTTGTTTGCCATCTGAGGCTCTGTTTGAGTCATTACGGATTCCTGATCCGTCCTTGCTATAGACCCAGTTTGGGTGTTTTTTTCTGCTGTAGTTGTATTTTTATGATCCCTCGAAGTGATGTAGCCATCCAAGAATGATAGCCTTGTTTGTGCAAAAACCGCCATAGTCGGTGATCCTTCATTGTTTCGTTTAAGGATTCGTAGAGTTTTGTAAAGGGGCCAGAGCTATCGTAAGTGCTGACATTATAGAAAAAGGTCCATCTTTTTGTTTGGAGTTGTGTTCCCCACATCACCTGATATTTCGCTCAGTCTTTTATGGTTCCGTGGAGTTTTTGGAGGGCGTGGTGATGTTTGAATATCCTGTTCTTCCATTTCTGTGCTTTGTTTAGCCTAGTTGTCCCAGCTTTTTGAGGTCCGCCCAAGAGTTGGTTCAGGAGATAGATTTCTGTGCTTGTTGAAGCATCAGTAGCTCATTTCTCTATGTGCAGTATTTGATTTAAGCTCTCCTCATTAAGATCTGATAACGAGGTGAAGCCCACCTCAGGTATGTTTCCAGGTTCTCCTGGTTGCTTATCGATATGTCCTCTTGATTGAACTGATTTCTCGTGGGTTCATTTTATGATCTTATCTTGTGTGGACAAAGGGAATTTTTGAAAGTCCATTTGTTTGGTTTGCCCGCACCTGCCATTTGTTGGCGTCTTTCCAAAACGCCATCTTTTAGAAGTGTCGATGTTTGACTTGGGGGCAATGTACAGATTCACATTTTGTTTGGGAGTTGATTGAATACAGTTGTTAGCAGTTTGTGCAGGTTCTGTTGCTTCAAGTGTTCCTTCAAGTAAATCTGGATCTGATATCTCATTTCTCTCTAGTGTGGTTACATTAGTTCGTATATGAAAAAACGAATTCCAAGGCCCCTTTAGTGGAGTCTGGAATTTTCTTTGTTTTTTGCCTCTTGTCTTCTCGTTTCGCAAGAATATGCTTTGCTTTCCCTAAGGCTAAGTTTTTTTGTTTCTTCTCACTGGCCCATTTGTGAGTGCACTTTGGTCAGTTTTGATCTGTTCTTTTTTTGGTATATGTGGGCCTTTGGTCAAGCGTTTAATTCTTTTTTGGACACATCCCCCTTTCAGAAAAGTCATTTTCTTAGGGCTCTGCCCATTTTCAGTCGAATCCTTGCTCTTAAATTGATTTTTTAGGTGAGTCTCGTTATTATGTATGTGCCCCTGCGGTTCTTGTTCCATGTCTGAGTTTGACTCTTCTGTTGTGGCATATGAAAGGTCTTGCGTCCATTCAAGATATCCTGGCTCTTGAGGGGTATTTGGAGGAATTATCAGGTCTGCTCTTGCTGTTACAGGATGGACTTCGATGGTGATTATGATGTGTTCTCTATGGTTTGGTAGTACACTGATGGTTTCTAGTGCCGTAACAGGATTTTTAAATGACTAAGGGATTGATTGTTTGGGGTCTTAGGCAGGTCAAGCTTCTCATTTTCGGCTTTCGGGTTAGCAGGAGTTTCAATGTCAATTGTGGGCTTAGTTTTAGATTTTGGCTGTTTAGTGCTGTTTTGTGATTGCTCCCCTCCAAGAGCCGTATTTAATTCACCTAGGCATGCAGCTCCTTCGCCCGAACCAGAGCGAGGTGCTCAGCAGAGATCGCCAAACCCCTCCCATCTGCCTCCCCTCTCAGGCCATCAGTCGTATGCCCAGCGGAGAAGCCCATCCGCTCTCCTTTTTCCTAACTCTTCTATGAGCCCATCAGTGCCGCCCCACTAAGCGGAGAGAGCACCAACCCAGAAGCGCCGCCGACGCACACACCGGGCAGGGCAATCCACGTGCCCGCTTCCTCAGCGTCCTTGGCAAGTGGGAGTGCTGGCCCTGAAGCACCGCTGAAGCCACGAAGGCATGCCCACTCCAGCGGCAAACCCGCTTCCTCTGCAGACCCTCCACCCCAGGCACCACCACCAGGCAGCCCCTGCTCTGGAGCGCCTTCAGCCTCCTTCAGGTATGGTTTGTCGGCTTGGGCATTTGTCTACCGCAAGTTGGCAATGGGGACCAAGTTTTTCTCGGGCGGGATAAAGGACGTCAGACTTTTTCCTTAAGTAGGGACCACTGTGTTTGGGGCAACAGCTTCCTGTTGTAGAGAGGCGCACTTAGATGTTATACGTGTTTGCTCGCAGGGACGGGGTGCAGTTGTAATTCCACCTATGTTATGACCTTTGGGGTCACCCGGTTTTTGGAGTGGGGGCATGTCAACTTTCAGTGGTTGCAGTGCCGCTTGAAAGCTCTTTGTCTCTGTGTGCTGGTCCTGTCTTTTCCTGCTTTTACAAAGTTTTAGGGGGCTATGGTGTTCGAGCCCACTGTCTTCACTTCTAGTGCGCTGACTTCTAAGTCAATGTCTGTCTTACTCCCGAATAGAGTTGACATTATCTGTAAGTTTCAGAGGTTCTGCAGGTAGCGGGTAGGGGATGGCCGTGGTCTTCCACAGACTGCAAGCACCTCAGCAAGCAGATCTACGGCCACTCCGCGGTAGAAAGATGCTTTTAAGCACTGACTCCTCCTCTTCCTCACAATGGAACTGGTAGAAAGACGGCTACAGGTAACAGGTGACACAGACTGAAAACCCCTCAGCAAGCAGCTCTATGGCCACTCTGCGGTAGAGAGGTGCTTTTAAGCACTGACTTCTCCTTTTCCTCACAATGGAACTGGTAGAAAGACTGATGCAGTTAACAGGTGCCACGGACTGCAAGCACCTCAGCAAGCAGCTCCGCGGCCGCTCCATGGTAGAAAGGTGCTTTTAAGCACTGACTCCTCCTCTTCCTCACAATGGAACTGGTAGAAAGACTGCTTCAGGTAACAGGTGCCACAGACTGCAGGCACCTCCGCAAGCAGCTTTAATTCAACATTTAAAAAAAAGACCAGGCGAGCACACACCCACCGTGTGGATGGTCAAATTCCTTATAATCTTGCCATCAGGTCTTTTTCTGACTCTGTTCTTTCAATGCACATGTTCATTTCCACAACACCTAAAAGCATAGCAAAGATGTTATTATGTTACAGGTTGGGGAAGTGAGGAAGATCTGTAGCCTTGCCTGACAGCGCCTACATAGTGAGGATGCAGAAGACAAGACATTTCCCGGAACTATGGCACAATCCCCCGAGTGTCACATGGACAAGATTGAAGAACAATGGTTTACAGTTCTGTCTTACAAAGACAATCCAGTTAGTAGAAAATGAGGCCGTTCTTACGTAAGTCCAGAAGGCGGGTAGCATCTGTAGTCAGAGACAAAGACTGAGCAGAGGTGATGACGTTACAGTGATCTGGGAATATGTTCAGAAGAGTCAATGACAGAATGCAGAAGAGCAGTCAGTCCTTATGGTGGAGTGTGTTGCGGCAGTCTTGTGTAGCAAGGCACTTAAGGAAAAAAGGCATAGCTTTAAATAGAAGAGACTACTCTGTGAAAGAATGGAACACCAGCACATCCAGGAAGAACAATGGGGGAAAACGCTCGCAGGCGCAAGCGCTCTATTGGTGCAGGACATAGTAAGAGTACAGGTTAAGCCAAGAGTGATGATTCAGCATTATGTGCTATGTAATATGCCAGTCCTATTGACCATACTGGTTATACTGAGAATGATACGGGGTGGACCTGGTAAGGGACATCTCACATGATTGGATCCTCACAATTTGAAAAGTGCATTGCAACATTAACAAACATGCATCAAATCACGAGTAATGGAATGATGAATTATGAATAATTTTGCAAATGATGATGTTTTTCTTTCCCTGTGAGCAAATGACTGCATGCAGGCATCACAGGCATGCATTACTCTCATTTGTAGAACATTTGTAGAGGTTGTGGCTTATAAGTACGATGTACATTATATAATATATTCTTTTGTTATTTAGCATTTGGTTAATTACAAACCTTTAGCCAATTTAATGAAACAGATAATCATACAATAGGATACGATGAACGATTACACGATAAAAGAGAACATTCTTAATAAATAAAAACATGAATTATACATTAATAAAACATAATGCATTCATTAGATCATATCATAAAATCCAAATCGCTTCCCATAAGATGATCCCTACGTTTTTTCTGTCTTTTGTAAGGAAACACATTTAGATGTGACAAGCTGAATAATACCGCAGTGTTAGTGGTTATATAATGCAATGTTTGAGAACAATTCTCTACAAGCATCAATGGGTTGGATCATATGGAGCCACAAGAAAAAAGTCATGCTCCTTGTTATCTTGTATGATTGCATATTCCTAAAATATTCTCACTGTCAATGTTTGTCTTATAGATATTTTGCACTGTGGCCCCGATTTACACAAAGCATTTTTGAATCGGATTTTCCCATTGAAAAAATCTTGCGTAAATCAGGCCCTGTGGGTTTTTTGATTTGTATTTCTGTTACCTACATTAAGCTGTACATGTGAGTTATCATTGTTTAATTCGTGCTTCTATGGTCTGCCAATACACTTATGCATGACCCTTACAGCTATACTCACAGACATCACACAAATGTGGTAGCCTATTCATTCCCATTGTCATCATTTCTTCGCCAGCTCTCTCGCTGCGAACATTGTCAACAGCAAAGGCCAGAGACGTAGCTCACTGGCATGCTGTTCGGAGGCTGTTCACATTTTCCGCTGTGGTGTCACGTGCACATTGTGTTTACTTTGCAATTAAAACCTCGCTTTCCGATGAAAGCTTGTGGAAATATGGCACATGCTTCACACATGCAAATGGATGCGTCCCTGCAATTATCTCCCTTGAAAGCCTGCTTCTTAACTTGCTACGAACAGCAATTTGCAAAGCACTTTCTTGCCTTTTTGTTTTCTCTTCTGGTGTTGATTAAGATGCTGCGCTCAGTTGATGAGCTGTGTGCCTGAAAAGATTAATCAGAGGTCAATGCAATGCAGCCTCTTCTAAGGGTCACAACACAGCAAATAGAGGACAAAAGCTAGTAGCACTGGTCGATTCATGGAGCAAACGTGCGCCGAAAATCCCAGCGCAAGCAGGCGCAAGGTAGCGCAAGCTCGAGAAACGCAGCGCACGCGCACGTGTGAGATTCAAGGAAGACGCTGCGCGTGTTTCCCGCTGCCCGTGTGCCCAATCCTGCCATGGCGCACGCAGGCACACACGGCGTGCGCTACACGCACAGCAAAAGCGCACATAGCGCGGCGCACACAACCCAAGTGGCCGGAACAGTGGGCGTAACACGCGGAATGGGGAATAACGCGTGAAAAAGAAGGCGTAACTGGGGAAGTACTGCAGGGAACTACACGGAACGCCCACACGCACGCCAACAACCCGTATTCATGGATTCGAATACGGGAAACCCGCGCACGGCAAAAGACGCACACAGGCGTCAACACGTCCGTCACACGAAGGCAGGCGGAAGCATCCCCGCGCACAGTATAAAAGTGCGCGCAAACAACAAACACGTATATACAGCTACGATGAATGCCACATTTGTCGCCACACTGATCGTGGGACACCGCAGGAGGAGGAGAATAGCCAGGGCACGCATTTTCGCACCACGGACAAGCCTTTTTGGGATGCCTGACGACCAGGTCTATGGCAGGTATAGGTTTCCACCCCACATCATCCTAGACCTGGTCAGGGAGTGGGAAGATGACCTTACATCCCCCACCCTTTGCTCCCAAGCATTGAGCCCCTTGGAGAAGCTGCTCAATGTCCTGCATTTTCTGGCCACTGGGTCATTTCAGCGGACTACTGCCATAGTGGGGGGGTCTCACAGGCCACGCAGTTACGCTGCCTACACCAGGTACTGGCAATCATGACAGCACGCCCCTGAGTCCGCAGGCACATATACATGCCCAGAACACCTGCAGAAAGGCAGGCCGTTGTCCTGGATTTTTTCAGGGTGGCACACTTCCCCAAAGTGCTCGGTGCCATAGATTGCACCCATGTGGCCCTACGTCCACCTAGGGCCACTGAGCACATCTACCGAAACCGCAAGCACTGGCATTCCATCAATGTACAGGTGGTATGCGATGCAAAGGAAATCATCACCTCTGTCTATGCAAACTACCCTGGCTGCACCCATGACAGTTTCATATACAGAATGTCTGCCCTGAGCCGGGCCCTGGAAGCTGGGCAGCATGGCGACACGTGGCTCCTAGGTGAGTACAAATGCCCTTGCACATGCATGCATGTCACACACACACACACAAATAAACAAACCCCAATAATCACAACCATTTACACCTCCCCAGGGGACAGTGCCTACCCTCTGAGCAACCACATGATGATGCCAATCCAGAACCCCACCACACCACCCCAGGTAAGATACAACGCCGCCCATATTGCAACCAGGGCCATAGTGGAGCGCACATTCGGAGTGCTCAAGTCACGTTTCCGCTCCCTTGACCGCTTTGGCGGGCAGCTACTCTATGCATCACCAGTAGTGTGCAAGATCATTGTGCAGCATGTGTCCTGCACAATGTTGCAACACGGCAGGGCGTCCCGGTGGACATGGTGGTGCCCCCACATCCCCAACCACAGGCACAGGCGCTGCCCATGGGAGGGGACAGGGCACGTGGCGAGGAAGGCCGGACCCAGCTTGTGGCCACATTTTTCACCTAAACTCCCACCCCTGCGGAGTGCACACAGGCCTGGCACATACCAGGTGACAATCGATGATGACAAAGAGACAGTCAACTGTCACAACCCTACCACCCTGAGATAGTTGCCATGGAAGTGCCACATTGTCTGCATCCCTAGCTACTTAAACACAAGCTATCCTGTGTGACCAAAAGGCACACATATGACATGACATGATATGGCCTATACACAAGTATTTCAAGGTGCGATGAGGCAGGGAGGGGGGAACAAGGGAAGACAGACAACGGTACTACTAGGCCAGGTATCATTTAGATTGTGCAAGTGCAGGGGTAGGGGGAAGGGAAAAGTGCAAGGAGAAGGGGAGGGGGGGAGTGCAGTACAGGGTAAGTAGACCAAAAAACAAATATATAGATAGGCCAGCTGGTGGCAACTGCAAAGGTAAGTGCAGACAAGTGCTGGGAAGGGGGGGCTGTAGGGATAGAGAGACAGTCCCGCAGTGCAGGGGTTGCCAGGGAGGCAGTGCAAGTGGAGAGTGGCTGGGCCAGGGACCGAGGTCGGTGAGAGTGGCCCAGTTGCAGATCCAGTGCAGTTCCAGTGAAGAATTTAGCAAGGGAGAGGCATAGAGAAAGCAGAAGCAAAGAGGAAGGTCTTGAGGTGCTTCCCGAACCGGAGATGGTTCTCCTCAAGTTCCAGTGAGGCAGGAAGGCTGTTCCAGAGGGAGGGCCCTGCCGCGGAGAGAGATCTACCCCCAGCTAGTTGCTTTGAGAAGCGGATGACCCTGACATGCAAGGTGTGAATCACACACACCTGCAAAACAGGCCATGGCCATCACTGTTATGTTACTCAAACCCTCCCAAACCACAACATGACATGGCAAGCAATACCCATACACCAACACAGTAACAATAAGGTACAGATTGCCATGTCCAAAATGTACAGTGGCATCAGACAATGATGCCTGACCTGGAATCAGATGAAATGACTGACCAACAACCTCCCACCCAAAATATGTCATTTCCAAATGCATTACAAGAGTTGTAGACGTAACATAACAATGACTGCCTGTCTACATGCACATTGTGCATTGCAAAATCAACACTGCAGCTTCTGTGTGCTGTATCCTACTCCTGCAACACACTGCTCAGCGCACAGCACAGTGAAGAGCCATTGTGTGTGATGCACACCCTGAGCATCACATCTAAGCGACAGACCACATCAAAAAGCAAATTAGGCATGTACAGGATCCATAATTGGTCACAGAACATGTGCTGCAGGGACACAGTGGGCACCAGAAGGCAAACAGTGTACACGTGGATATGCAAGGGTGGTTGTACATGTAGTGCATCAGAGTGCAAGTGTGTGGGTCAGCAAGGACATGCACTCAACATATGCATGTGCAATCAAGTGACCATCAGTGTTCTCTACACATCACATGTGAACATTCACCATGTGTACACCCCAGCATGTCAAACCACAACTATCCCCTCGCACCTGAAAGGTAAACACAACACATGAACAGGCATTGATCAGCAGAACACAACATGTACATAGGATACCACCATTACAATGTCAGGGTTCCCATCACACTGCAGGGCAAGGCAACTATCAACAACAACCCCCCCCCTCCCTCACAATTGACCATGACCCACTGAACAACTGCACCTGGGTCATGGAGCCTTCAACCCTCAATTCCACCTGGCCACAGGATCACCTTTCCCCTTCGTCACCATCTCCCACCTTGTGTGTAAAAAGATGCCTGCACCCTCAGAATCCACACTCATTTCCAAAATCACAAAACCCAAGCCAGAAAAATGAACCAGAACACCCTCCAGTAGATGACTCGACGTAGCAGTACCTCACAAAGGCCAAGTACTACCACAATGATGCAACAACCAAGGTAGCACAGTAAAACAATGTCACAACAGGATGTGAACCATGTGTGGTACATAACATAGAATGATGCACCATGAACGGATGTGTACTGTCACAGGTCCCGTGTACAGGCGCGGGAGTGTCACGAAACAACCACCCCCACCGTGTCCCGGGTGCCTGCAAGGTCAAACTCACACAGGCCCCTGAGACCCTGGTGGGGAAGGAGGGTCAGGGATATGCAGTCGGGACAGGTGTTGCCACACTGGATAACTGGAATGTGTGGCAGGAGAGGGGAGGAGGAATGACACATGAAAGTAGGGAATGCACGAAAATGTACTACCTGCATGAACACATACACAATCCAAACAAACTTGGACATCATTGTCATGGCCTTCTGTAGTCCAGGCTTAGGAGTGGCACGAAGCAACCACCCCCTCTAGGGTTTTGGCAACTGCAAGTTTGGGGCTTACACAGGCATCCGCAATCCCAGCGGGGAAAGAAGGTTAGGGAACGTTGCTTGGATAGGTACGGGAAGCAGAAACACCGGGTAGAGGGTACAGGGTTCAAAATTGCATAGGATTCTGGGTGATTAGGGGGGAAAAAACATACCAAATTGAATTACACATTCATCCATGCAATAGTGCACCCCCCAGCAAGCCTATGCAGAGCAGTTTGAAAGAAAAACAACAAGACACTTAGCTCTGGTTTTGAGTGCTGGCCTCCTGCCTGCGCACTCTCAGGTCCGGTTACAGGAGCACTGCAATGCTGCAAAGAGAGCCACAGTCAACAAACTGTACGTGCCAATTACACAAAAACACACCACCAAACATGCCCCATATCAACAAACTACTCTACAAACAGACAATCTGGTGTAGATGCTTCGTACCCATATATAACATTACCCCTGTGATGGGTCATACACAGTCAATGCAGTAAGTCAGCCGCCGGTGGGTGCGTGGCAAATGGAACACCAATGTGTCACAATTCACACAACATGCAATGTTCCCTGGGTAAGCAGACATACCCATAGAGCAAGCCATGACTTCAGAGCAAGTTGTGTACCACCATGACCGAAACAAAGTTGGCAGTGCATTTATCAAAATGTACATGGAAATGAAATGCACTGCACCCAAGTATGTCCCTTGCTGTATGCCCCTGTGAGCTGCCCCTTTCCATGTCTCGGAAGGCTACATGGTTGATACAAGTGCCTCAATGGACCTTGGTGTACCGGAGGGTATGTGCCACTGCCCCTGCAGGTGTCCCAGACAACCTTACAATCAACAGCCATCAGTCCACCAACACATCTGAGCTGCATTGTGTGCTTCAACACCAATATTCGTCCAAGCTCACCCTCAGTGCTGTGACTAAGCCTGCTGTGCAACTCGCCTGGTGCAAGTTTTGCTGTGTTGTGGCCCCCCTGTGCTGCTCACCTTGCCTGGAGTTCCTTGGAACACGTCAGCAGTTCTAGGATGTAGGTCTGCAATCCCTGTACCTCTGCTTGTGCACACATGTGCATGTGGGCACCAACAAACGTGTCCAGAATTCCGACGTCCAATGGGCCATGTCTGCTGGCAAAGGTGCTCTGGAGGTTCATCCCCTGCAGAAAGGGCATGAAACACATGATTAATGCTTCAAAGTCATCTGTGTGTGTCTCTTCAGGCATCTCATTACTTGACCATGTCAGAGAGTCAAATCAGAAATCACACCATCAGTCCGTCTTTCACATCCAAAGTGTGGAACACTATCTACGGCATGAATTGCAACACGCACGTGTACAGTAAAGATAAGAAACATACTACACAATGCATAGCAATGAATGTACACATTAAGCATGAAACACCCAATCTAGCAAAAGCTGAACAGTGGACAATAACACCAAAATCATCCCCACTAGGGGTGTAAACACAAGTCACACAGCACCAGACATGTCACAGATATGACAGTCCAAAGCCCTTGTGTAAAAGGTTGTGACACCGAACCATCCTTGCGAGCCCATGGATAAGGGAGGCAGGAGTGGCATATGTGAGTCAAGGACCCCAAGCAGCAAACACATACACAAGACAAGCCTGAAGGGCCCAGCTGGAACAGACAGTGGATGCCTTCAAAAGCCACAAAGCACCGCACCGTCACATGAAAGCACAATAGACAAGCAATTTTAAACTATATTAACTAATTACACTAACTATGGAAAACCTACATTACCTAATTAAACTAACTATCAAACAGAAACTTAACTAACTAAACTAAAAGAAAAATCAAAAATGGCCACATACGACCCGGGGGGGAGGGGAGGCACCCAGGAGGGGGGAGGTACAGGGTGTTGCTCAACATCCACATTCGATGATGCTGAGCCAAAAAAAAAACCCTCCATGAGCTCAATGCCTGCACATCCCGACCTATGTGGGAGATAGATGGTCGTCCGAGTCTGGCTCATCCTGGAAAGGAGGACGTGGCACAGTAGCCTGGCCACGCCTAGCCGCAGCTTGCCCCTCGTCAGCAGCAAGTCTGCCGGACGGGTGAGCCTGGTTCTGTGTGGCGATGTGACGTAGGTCTGCATGCAGAACCTCACGTGATACACGTGCTTCCTCTTGCAAGGTAGCACGTGTAACACGGAGTTCCTCCTGCAAGGCCTGGCTGGACAACCGCTGCACCACCCAGCAAGCCTGTAGCTCAGCCGAGATGGTACGCTCAAGCTGTGCAAACCTCTCCTCTGCCCGATGCTTCTGGGACATCATAAGGACACCCAGAGTGGATTTGAGGGAAGCATACTCCTCCCTCAGGGCATCCATTTGCGCCTCTGCGTGAACAGCAATTGCTTGACGCAGAGATGACATTTCAGCCTGGCGTGCCCTGTCTGAGGCCGCCATGCCGAGCCTGAGCGAGCGGGCCGTGGACCGTGCTGCCTGCTGCTGGAGAAGCACCTGCCTAGCAGGGGGGAGCACAGATCGGGCCACACGCTCCATGCTCTCAGCGATGTTCTCCATTGCTGCCCCCTGCCGTTCGGAATTGGCAGTCATGTCTTGCTCCCACTCAGTATACTGCGGTTGCGCGCGGCGACCGCGTTGCCGGGCTTGACCCATGAGGGACCCAAGGACCGGGGGTCCTCGCTGTGTTGGCACCGCCCGCTGCTGCACGACTACATGCCCCCGTCGACGTGATGTCCCAGGCACATCAGTGACTGGTGTGGAGGGTGACCCTGCGTCCCGATACACCACGGGCGGAGGAACCAAGACTGTCTGATCCCTCAGTGCAGGTGTCGCGGACAGAGGAGTGTCCACATCAGAATCACTCACCCCTGACACATTGACTTGATGCTCATCCAACTCAACATGGACGTCAGAGTCGTCATCAAGGCTCGACTCATAGGCAGCCAGAGACAAGATGGACTGTAGCACTTGGGGGTTTTCGTGGCTACCACCCCACGACCCCCACTAGTGCGGGTTGATGTAGTGGTAACAACCCTGTGTCTGGCATGACAACACCATCCTCCGCCTCCATTGTGTCATCACCTGAAAAATAGAGAGAAAAAAGATCACTACACATGTCAGAAGCACACAACACACACACACACCGACAGCAAATGCATCAGGCAGACATGTGACACACAACATATAACCTGGCATGCATGCTGGGTCAACTTTGAATTGCTTCTGTGATCAGACCTGTTGAAAGGTGGCAGTTTCCATGGAAGTGGGTCTATGCAGTGCAGAAAATGTGTACGCCTCTCACTACCTACATGTACAAGGACTCCATGGTGTGTGCCAGGAAATGTGAAGGCAGTGCAATGTCAAATTCAGACATCACGTGCATTGTGCATTCAATTTGTACCATATCTAGAAGCCAAGCACCCCTCCACCACAGTACCAAAGCAGGGATGCCTAGCATGGTATCAAAAGGCTGACCATACACCTGTGTATTGACAGGCAGTGTTGACTGGCATCAACAGCTTAATGTGATTCAAAAGACAACACTGCAAATGATGCTGGGACAGTAAGCAGGACACATGATGAAAACTCTGGATGCCGCCCATGTGTGAAGAAGACACAACAACAGTTGGACAGAGTCATTGGCCATTGAACAGGCTGAGGCCTGTGAGCCACACAGATTGTCAGACCCTAAACATGTTTGCAACGCAGGACTGAGCCACAGTTGACATGGGAAGGCTGATGAGATGCCAGGCAATGTATGTAACCAAGGACTTGTATTACAGTGATCATCCAGTCAAGGACACATAGGGGCATGCGTGCAATGCACATGGAGCATGAATGGGCACTCATGTCCCTGCGGGACATCTGACCTATGCACAGTACAAGTGAGATACCCTGCATCAAGTACTAAGGCATATGTCTGGCAGATTCTACGCTGGAAGTTAGCATCTACACAGGACGCATGAACAAGAAAGTACACATTGGCAAGATTGAATCAGACCAGTGCAAAGGTGGAACTGGGGTGCAGAGTGGCGGAGGAGGGACAAGGGAGCATGCCTACATGGAGTCCCCACATGCAGGCAGAGGAGACATGCATCACGGAAGCATTGCATTACTTACACATCAGAACCATGTGCAACACATCCCACAAGTGAAACACGCACGTCCTCAACAAACACGCATCAACACTCACTGGACTGGGCATCAAAGTCCAGCATCTCTCCCACTCCTTCGACCATTTCAGGTGGTATGAACTCCTCATGCGGAGTGAGCACTTCCTCCTCTGGTGCAGGCCCACCGCCAGTCACCAGAGTCAAGTTGTAATTAGAGGCACGTTTAGCCTTAGTGCTGCGTTTGATTTCATTCCAACGCTTTTTGCACTCTTGCACCGTGCGCACCTCATGGACGAATGAACTGACATGTTCCGCAACATGCTTCCAGTGGGTGTCACGTTGGGCAGCCGTAGTCCACGAGTAAGTCCAGTTCCTGCTTGCAGAAAGGCTTCTTCCTCGACGTGCAGGAGGTCGTGGCTGTGTGTGGGGTCCCAGCCTGTGCTGCAGGTGCAATCTTCCTCCTCTTGGACTGTGGCGCAGACCCTGGCGCAGACCCTGGCTGGCTAATGCCGCCCTGACCAGTATGGCCAGTGGGTTCGGTGGATTGAGCCAAGGGAGTGGCAGGTGGAGGGACGACCAAAGGCCTGACTTGTGTCAGTGGCAGCTGGGTGCCCTCTAATGGACCCTGCGCAGCAACATCAGCTGTGGCAGGGTCATTGACCGCAACAGTCCTAGTTGGCAGACTCACAACCGGGGTGTTGTTGGGTGCATCTGCCCCGGCAATTGCCAACACCCGGCTGTTCGGGGCAGCAGATGACATGACTGCCCCAGGGACACGTGTCTTGGTCTGAGCAGCCCGGCCTGCCCCTATGGTTTCCCTCCTGGCATGTTGGAGATCTACCAAGGGCTCCTCAAGTGCCAACGCAGCCTGCGCTGGCAGACCCTGAGCCTGGTTGGCGGTGTCCACAGCTGCACCTGCAGCTACCACTACCCTTGGGCCCGTGGCAGTCGATGGAACAGACTGCCGGGTCACACGGGCGCCAGTGCCAGATGCAGAAGCTGCATCCCCCAGAACCACAGGGGGTGGTGGCATGACTGCACCGACACATGGCACAACATTGTGCTCAAGTGGCGCACCCCTGCCTCTTCCCCCTCTGTGGCCGCCCTGGACACCCTGGATTCCCCCTACTCCCTGGTCACCATGGCAACGTCCCCGACCACGCCCGCCACGAGGAGTACGCCCAGCTGAGGCGCCCCTCACCTTTGGTGGCCTCCCAACCATGGCACAGATGTAGTAGTGCCGGCACAGATGGAGTGGTGCCAATGGGAGGTGTACACCACAATTGACCTGGGCAATTGGGGTGAAGGGGGTGGGAAGCAAGATGTTAACAGCCCCCCTGCACCTGCAAGGCTGTATGTGACCCCGGTGATGTAGTGACGGGTCACGCAACGCTCAGGCACCCCAAAACTGCAGTAAAACCGTGCATGCAACCCTGCAGCCTACGTGCGTGGATTCAACCTCCCGCAGTACGCGGTGGCACCCAGTAACACGAATAACGCGTACGCGTGGGACACGCAGGCTACTATGACAGCGAAAATGGGTGCGATACACAGGGGCACCCGCAGTGGGAAAAAGAGCATGTGCGACTCACCGTCTGACTAGCGCGATGCAGAAAAACACGCATAGCCAATACCCCCGCCAAAAGAAGAGATACGTCCTTGATAGCTGTGAAGTTGTGATGGCGCGCGAAACAACAGGAAGCAGCAACACACGTCAGTCTCCACGAAAGGCACGTACAGCGAACTGCTGGGCCCGCTCACCTTTAACCTGTGCTGAGGGAAACGCCCGCGTGCGTCACGTCACTTACACGCATGGGCCCTTTCCTCGGATTACACGCGGATGTGCAGTTTTTCACGCACGCTGAAATGCCCATGCACGCCTGCGTGCGTCACGTCACAGGGGCGCTTGCGCTTGAGGGGCCTTCTGTCCAATGAAATTGCATATGCGTGCAGACGCGCTTACGTGCTAAGGGCCTTTCCTCGAATTACACGCTGACATGCAGAATTTTCACGTGCCAAATCACTCCGTATCAAGCTGTCCACGCGTAAGCACACGGAAGACCACGCTCCTGCCCAGAAGGCCGAATTACTGCCCCCCAGAGCCCCGAGCACACTCCCACCTGCCATCTGCTGCTGCCTGGCTGCCTGCTGCCCACGTGCCCTGCCATTTGCTGCCTGCACATCAGCCAGGGGTGCTGTTGCTGTGACCACCCCTGCTGGAACCGAAGACTCCCGACTGGGATTCAATCGCTCCACAGCCCAGCCCCAGGACCCAGTTGCCCACCCACTCCTGCCTCTGGGGTTGTCATGTCGGGCACTGCAACATCTGGCACCACGGACAACCCCCGGCCAGAGAGGCAGAGGGGCACCAGCTTCAGTGCCACCGAAGTTGGTGTCCTGGTGGAGCAAGTCCTGGGGCAGTATGATGCCCTCTTCGGAAGTTCCCGCGCCGACAAGGAAGGACGGACTCGGATCTGGACGGACATCGTGACTGCCATCCACGCGGAGTGGGTGGCAGTCCGCAACTTCCAACATGTCAAGAAGTGCTGGGAGGACTTCAGGTCCAGGACCCTGAACAAGGCCTGGCGCCTCTTGAAGGCAGCGGATGCTAAGGGGCACCAGGGCCATTTGTCGGAAGATCAGATGAGGGTCCTGGAACGCATATCCCCAGCGCTCCATGTCCAGGTCCTTGAGAGGCAGACCCGTCTGGAGTCGAGCGGTAAGTGTACATGCATTGTGATTGTGAGCTGTGCGTGTGGTGATGTTTCAGTAGTGTGCAGGTTGCACATCTGTTTGTATGGGGTCGAGTATGGGTGGGGGTGTACAGGGCCGTGAGGCTAACACATGCGAGGGCTGTAATGTGTGAGACATGGATGGTGCTTGTGTTTGTAGGCTTGCATGCCAAATGCAGTTGTGTGGGCACACATGTTTGGATGAATGTGTATGTAATTAGACATGTTCGTGATGTAACGCATAAATGTTGTTTTCAGCTGCATGTATCAGCACTGTGTACATGTGCATTTGTGTGTATTTGACAAGGGTGCAACAGTGATGCAACATGGATGCATGTGACAGCGGGATGTGGAAGCCTGATTGGCAGATGTGACATGGATGCCCATCTGAACACTTCGACACTTGGCAGAGGTGTACACATGCATGCAAGTGTGGTGGTGTGTGTACATGTGTAGTCCACTTCCTGTGTTGCATGTGATGTCTGGCTCAGCTTTGCCTGCTCATGCTGTTGTATGTGTATGGATTTTGCTGGCAGTTGCGATATGGCTCATGTGTGCGAGTTGAAATGACATGTGTGTTGGGGATTGTGATGGCATGTCTGCGGTTTGCCAATGCCATTCATGTACAACTGTCATGTGTGTATGTGTCCATTGTACAGTGCCCTGATGCCTGTGTTTTATTTCTCCCTGTCTGCAGCGTCAACTGATGAAGAGGGCGGTGAAGGTGCTGTGGAGCACAGCGGCGGGGATCCCACCGCCAGCCGGAGACGCAAGGCCCGGCTCCCCTCCCAGATTGTGATCTCGTCGGGGAGTGAGGAGTCCGGTGCCGCGTCCCAGGCCGCAGCTGCCGGGGGGAGGTCCAAGAGGCGGAGGTTGGAGTTGGACTCCTCGGCAGCAGAAGGGGCAGCTGGGATCCCACAGGGCCCAACGGGGGAAGATGGCACGGAGTCATCCAGGTTGGTGGGGGGTTTGGTGGAGGAGGAGGCCGTGCAAGCAACAGAGACGGGGTCTGGAGGTGGGGATTCCACTGGTGCTAGTGGTGCAGTGCAGGACCAGGGACAGGAGGCAGAACAGGCCGCCGCGGAGGTGCCTGTGTGCAATCCTGTCCCTGATCCTGTCCCTGCATCATCTTGCACCAGCAGGGATGCCTACGTCCAGACCCGTTTTCAGGCAGGGGATGAGCTCACGACAACTGGCCTTCCTCTGCCTGCGGACGTGGCTATCCGGGTCCGGGTTGAGCCTGTCCTGACTGGTGGGCGTTGCGTCAACAGGCCATGCGAGGTGACCTGCAGTCTTTTCATGAGGAGACTGCACGTCATCTAGAATGGCTCGTTGACCGCGTCGGCCTACTGGGACAGGTCACCCAGGCCGGATTCCTCCGTTTGATGGGGCTTGCTGCGACCCCCTCGTCAACTGAACCCCCTATGCGCCAGTCGTCCTCCGTGCCATCTTCCCACCCATCAGTCACCTGGGTGCCCTGTGGGGCTGCCTCAGACGGTGCGGCCAGGCTGGTGGAGGAGGCATCCCTGCCACAGTCGGGAGTCGGACGTCCAGCAGGGGTGGCCACATCAACGACTGCACCCCAGCCAGCGGAGGATGTGCAGGCAGCAGGAGGCAGTGCACGGGCAGAGGCACTGCAGCAGCAGCAACGTGGTGGGAACCATGAAGTCTCGGGGCCTTCGACATCGGAGGGGCAGGCATCGGCCGGAGGGCAGGAGGACCCAGGACAGAAAGTGTCTTCCGTGTGGCAGCGGTTGGGCCACGCCATAGATGCGGAGCGGCAGCGGGCGGAAGAGGCACAGCTCACGATGGTCAGGGCAGAGAACTCCATGCGGAGGGCCCTTAGGCGGGCCGAGTGCCTTGAGGCAATCCGCAGGGGATTGGAGGTGGACACGTCGACGGCCCTGCGGACCCTCGGGGCCATGGAGGAAGACCGCCTCTAGGACATTGAGCAGGGGTTCGATGATGCCCTGGCCCGGGACATCCAAAAGTGAGCCATCGGACTAGCCCGCTGCCCTTGAACATAGTTCTGTAGTTAGTGTTAGGTTTCCTTTGGTTTTGCATTTTTTTTGGACCTTTTGGACAATGGGCCACATTTTTGTATATATTTTTTTTTTATTAGGTAGTGTTATTAGATAGGTTTCATTTCTTCTGTTGGGATCATGGACCCTGGCTTGTTCATCTGTACATAGTTGACTGTTGGATTTTCTTTTTTTTTTACAATTTACCCATGGAGCAATGTCTTTCAATTATAATTTTCCATTGGATTTTCTTTTGTGGACTGTGACTTTGGACACCATTCCTTTGGATTATGATTTTTGGTTTTGCATTTTTTCACGGACATGCTTCTTTTTATTTTTTTACATTCCCATTTCTGTTTGTTTATTTTTGATTCAATTTATGTTTCCTTTAATACATATTTTGTGTTCAAACTTCAATGTGTAGTATCATCTCATTGGTTTCATGCATATCATGATATGGGTTTGGAGATTCACTGACACCCATTGGGTGTATGTGAGGGACATGTGTTCGTTTCCAAACTTGCAATTGGGGTTCTATCATGTTATTGCCATTTCTAAGTGGGTGGATGCAATACTCGGGTGGGTGTTTTGCATTTGGAGGCTGACCATAGGGACCAGGGATCTAGATTGTGATGACATGTAGGCTGGGGAACATGAGTTGGGGCCTGGTGGAGGGTGCACCACAGTGCTGGGGGGTGGGGGTGATGGGAGACATGAGTGGGGGCCTGGTGGAGGGTGCACCACAGTGCTGGGGGGTGGGGGTGCAGGGGGACATGAGTTGGACATGAGTGGGGGCCTGCTGGCAGGTGCCACACAGTGCTGGGTGGTGGGGGTGCAGGGGAACATGAGTTGGACATGAGTGGGGGCCTGCTGGCAGGTGCCACACAGTGCTGGGGGGTGGGGGTGCAGGGGAACATGAGTTGGACATGAGTGGGGGCCTGATGGAGGGTGCACCACAGTGCTGGGGGGTGGGGGTGCAGGGGAACATGAGTTGGGGCCTGGTGGAGGGTGCACCACAGTGCGGGGGGGTGGGGGTGATGGGAGACATGAGTGGGGGCATGGTGGAGGGTGCACCACAGTGCTGGGGGGTGGGGGTGATGGGAGACATGAGTGGGGGCCTGGTGGAGGGTGCACCACAGTGCTGGGGGGTGGGGGTGCAGGGGAACATGAGTTGGACATGAGTTGGGGCCAGGTGGAGGGTGCCCCACAGTGCTGGGGGGCGGGGGTGCAGGGGAACATGAGTTGGACATGAGTGGGGGCCTGGTGGAGGGTGCACCACAGTGCTGGGGGGTGGGGGTGCAGGGGAACATGAGTTGGACATGAGTGGGGGCCTGCTGGCAGGTGCCCCACAGTGCTGGGGGTGAGGGTGATGAGAGACATGAGTGGGGGCCTGGTGGAGGGTGCACCACAGTGCTGGGGGGTGGGGGTGCAGGGGAACATGAGTTGGACATGAGTGGGGGCCTGCTGGCAGGTGCCCCACAGTGCTGGGGAGTGGGGGTGCAGGGGAACATGAGTTGGGGCCTGGTGGAGGGTGCACCACAGTGCTGGGGCGTGGGGGTGAAGGGGAAAATGAGTTGGACATGAGTGGGGGCCTGCTGGCAGGTGCCCCACAGTGCTGGGGGTGGGGGTGCAGGGGAACATGAGTTGGGGCCTGGTGGAGGGTGCACCACAGTGCTGGGGGGTGGGGGTGATGGGAGACATGAATGGGGGCCTGGTGGAGGGGGGTGGGGGTGCAGGGGAACATGAGTTGGACATGAGTTGTTCATCTGTACATAGTTGACTGTTGGTTTTTTTTTTTTTTTTTACAATTTACCCATGGAGCAATGGCTTTCAATTATAATTTTCCATTGGATTTTCTTTTGTGGACTGTGACTTTGGACACCATTCCTTTGGATTATGATTTTTGGTTTTGCATTTTTTCACGGACATGCTTCTTTTTATTTTTTTACATTCCCATTTCTGTTTGTTTATTTTTGATTCAATTTATGTTTCCTTTAATACATATTTTGTGTTCAAACTTCAATGTGTAGTATCATCTCATTGGTTTCATGCATATCATGATATGGGTTTGGAGATTCACTGACACCCATTGGGTGTATGTGAGGGACATGTGTTCATTTCCAAACTTGCAATTGGGGTTCTATCATGTTATTGCCATTTCTAAGTGGGTGGATGCAATACTCGGGTGGGTGTTTTGCATTTGGAGGCTGACCATAGGGACCAGGGATCTAGATTGTGATGACATGTTGGCTGGGGAACATGAGTTGGGGCCTGGTGGAGGGTGCACCACAGTGCTGGGGGGTGGGGGTGATGGGAGACATGAGTGGGGGCCTGGTGGAGGGTGCACCACAGTGCTGGGGGGTGGGGGTGCAGGGGGACATGAGTTGGACATGAGTGGGGGCCTGCTGGCAGGTGCCACACAGTGCTGGGGGGTGGGGGTGCAGGGGAACATGAGTTGGACATGAGTGGGGGCCTGCTGGCAGGTGCCACACAGTGCTGGGGGCTGGGGGTGCAGGGGAACATGAGTTGGACATGAGTGGGGGCCTGATGGAGGGTGCACCACAGTGCTGGGGGGTGGGGGTGCAGGGGAACATGAGTTGGGGCCTGGTGGAGGGTGCACCACAGTGCGGGGGGGTGGGGGTGATGGGAGACATGAGTGGGGGCATGGTGGAGGGTGCACCACAGTGCTGGGGGGTGGGGGTGATGGGAGACATGAGTGGGGGCCTGGTGGAGGGTGCACCACAGTGCTGGGGGGTGGGGGTGCAGGGGAACATGAGTTGGACATGAGTTGGGGCCTGGTGGAGGGTGCCCCAGAGTGCTGGGGGGTGGGGGTGCAGGGGAACATGAGTTGGACATGAGTTGGGGCCTGGTGGAGGGTGCCCCACAGTGCTGGGGGGTGGGGTGATGGGAGACATGAGTGGGGGCCTGGTGGAGGGTGCACCACAGTGCTGGGTGGTGGGGGTGCAGGGGAACATGAGTTGGGGCCTGGTGGAGGGTGCACCACAGTGCTGGGGGGTGGGGGTGATGGGAGACATGAGTGGGGGCCTGGTGAGGGTGCACCACAGTGCTGGGGAGTGGGGGTGCAGGGGAACATGAGTTGGACATGAGTGGGGGCCTGCT
Source organism: Ambystoma mexicanum (assembly GCF_040938575.1). Taxonomy (NCBI): domain Eukaryota; kingdom Metazoa; phylum Chordata; class Amphibia; order Caudata; family Ambystomatidae; genus Ambystoma; species Ambystoma mexicanum. The sequence goes on from NC_090936.1 coordinate 390,218,143, forward strand.
GGCAGGTGCCCCACAGTGCTGGGGGGTGGGGGTGATGGGAGACATGAGTGGGGGCCTGGTGGAGGGTGCACCACAGTGCTGGGAGGTGGGGGTGCAGGGGAGCATGAGTTGCACATGAGTGGGGGCCTGCTGGCAGGTGCCACACAGTGCTGGGGGGTGGGGGTGCAGGGGAACATGAGTTGGGGCCTGGTGGAGGGTGCACCACAGTGCTGGGGGGTGGGGGTGCAGGGGAACATGAGTTGGGGCCTGGTGGAGGGTGCACCACAGTGCTGGGGGGTGGGGGTGATGGGAGACATGAGTGGGGCCTGGTGGAGGGTGCACCACAGTGCTGGGGGTGGGGGTGCAGGGGAACATGAGTTGGGCATGAGTTGGGGCCTGGTGGAGGGTGCACCACAGTGCTGGGGGGTGGGGGTGATGGGAGACATGAGTGGGGGCCTGGTGGAGGGTGCACCACAGTGCTGGGGGGTGGGGGTGCAGGGGAACATGAGTTGGACATGAGTGGGGGCCTGCTGGCAGGTGCCCCACAGTGCTGTGGCTGAGGGTGATGGGAGACATGAGTGGGGGCCTGGTGGAGGGTGCACCACTTGCTGGGGGGTGGGGGTGCAGGGGAACATGAGTTGGACATGAGTGGGGGCTTGCTGGCAGGTGCCCCACAGTACTGGGGAGTGGGGGTGCAGGGGAACATGAGTTGGGGCCTGGTGGAGGGTGCACCACAGTGCTGGGGCGTGGGGGTGAAGGGGAAAATGCGTTGGACATGAGTGGGGGCCTGCTGGCAGGTGCCCCACAGTGCTGGGGGTGGGGGTGCAGGGGAACATGAGTTGGGGCCTGGTGGAGGGTGCACCACAGTGCTGGGGGGTGGGGGTGATGGGAGACAAAAATGGGGGCCTGGTAGAAGGTGCACCACAGTGCTGGGGGGTGGGGGTGCAGGGGAACATGAATTGGACATGAGTTGGGGCCTGGTGGAGGGTGCACCACAGTGCTGGGGGGTGGGGGTGCAGGTGGACATGAGTTGGACATGAGTGGGGGCCTGCTGGCAGGTGCCACACAGTGCTGGGGGGTGGGGGTGCAGGGGAACATGAGTTGGACATGAGTGGGGGCCTGCTGGCAGGTGCCACACAGTGCTGGGGGGTGGGGGTGCAGGGGAACATGAGTTGGACATGAGTGGGGGCCTGATGGAGGGTGCACCACAGTGCTGGGGCATGGGGGTGCAGGGGAACATGAGTTGGGGCCTGGTGGAGGGTGCACCACAGTGCGGGGGGGTGGGGGTGATGGGAGACATGAGTGGGGGCCTGGTGGAGGGTGCACCACAGTGCTGGGGGCTGGGGGTGATAGGAGACATGAGTGGGGGCCTGGTGGAGTGTGCACCACAGTGCTGGGGGGTGGGGGTTCAGGGGAACATGAGTTGGACATGAGTTGGGGCCTGGTGGAGGGTGCCACACAGTGCTGGGGGGTGGGGGTGCAGGGGAACATGAGTTGGACATGAGTTGGGGCCTGGTGGAGGGTGCCCCACAGTGCTGGGGGGTGGGGGTGATGGGAGACATGAGTGGGGGCCTGGTGGAGGGTGCACCACAGTGCTGGGGGTGGGGGTGCAGGGGAACATGAGTTGGGGCCTGGTGGAGGGTGCACCACAGTGCTGGATGGTGGGGGTGATGGGAGACATGAGTGGGGGCCTGGTGAGGGTGCACCACAGTGCTGGGGGGTGGGGGTGCAGGGAAACATGAGTTGGACATGAGTGGGGGCCTGGTGGAGGGTGCACCACAGTGCTGGGGAGTGGGGGTGCAGGGGAACATGAGTTGGACATGAGTGGGGGCCTGCTGGCAGGTGCCCCACAGTGCTGGGGGGTGGGGGTGATGGGAGACATGAGTGGGGGCCTGGTGGAGGGTGCACCACAGTGCTGGGAGGTGGGGGTGCAGGGGAACATGAGTTGGACATGAGTGGGGGCCTGCTGGCGGGTGCCACACAGTGCTGGGGGGTGGGGGTGCAGGGGAACATGAGTTGGTGCCTGGTGGAGGGTGCACCACAGTGCTGGGGGTTGGGGGTGCAGGGGAACATGAGTTGGACATGAGTGGGGGCCTGCTGGCAGGTGCCCCACAGTGCTGGGTGGTGGGGGTGCAGGGGAACATGAGTTGGGGCCTGGTGGAGGCTGCACCACAGTGCTGGGGGGTGGGGGTGATGGGAGACATGAGTGGGGCCTGGTGGAGGGTGCACCACAGTGCTGGGGGTGGGGGTGCAGGGGAACATGAGTTGGGCATGAGTTGGAGCCTGGTGGAGGGTGCACCACAGTGCTGGGGGTTGGGGGTGCAGGGGAATATGAGTTGGACATGAGTTGGGGCCTGGTGGAGGGTGCCCCACAGTGCTGGGGGGTGGGGGTGATGGGAGACATGAGTGGGGGCCTGATGGAGGGTGCACGACAGTGCTGGGGGGTGGGGGTGCAGGGGAACATGAGTTGGACATGAGTGGGGGCCTGCTGGCAGGTGCCCCACAGTGCTGGGTGGTGAGGGTGATGGGAGACATGAGTGGGGGCCTGGTGGAGGGTGCACCACAGTGCTGGGGGGTGGGGGTGCAGGGGAACATGAGTTGGACATGAGTGGGGGCCTGCTGGCAGGTGCCCCACAGTGCTGGGGAGTGGGGGTGCAGGGGAACATGAGTTGGGGCCTGGTGGAGGGTGCACCACAGTGCTGGGGCGTGGGGGTGAAGGGGAAAATGAGTTGGACATGAGTGGGGGCCTGCTGGCAGGTGCCCCACAGTGCTGGGGGTGGGGGTGCAGGGGAACATGAGTTGGGGCCTGGTGGAGGATGCACCACAGTGCTGGGGGGTGGGGGTGATGGGAGACATGAATGGGGGCCTGGTGGAGGGTGCACCACAGTGCTGGGGGGTGGGGGTGCAGGGGAACATGAGTTGGACATGAGTTGGGGCCTGGTGGAGGGTGCACCACAGTGCTGGGGGGTGGGGGTGCAGGGGAACATGAGTTAGACATGAGTTGGGGCCTGGTGGAGGGTGCCCCACAGTGCTGGGGGGTGGGGGTGATGGGAGACATGAGTGGGGGCCTGGTGGAGGGTGCACCACAGTGCTGTGGGGTGGGGGTGATGGGAGACATGAGTGGGAGCCTGGTGGAGGGTGCACCACAGTGCTCGGGGGTGGGGGTGCAGGGGAACATGAGTGGGGGTGCAGGCTAGTCCCCCGTGGTGTGGGCTGCCTGCAGGGGCCGTGGAGGTTGTGGAGCGAACACCTGGGAGGACCCACATGGCCAATTCACGTGTAGTACTCCACGGAACCCCTGAAATACACGTACCCTGCTGATATCGCGTGTGAAACTTCCCGCGCACCCCAAGATACACGTACCCAGGACATTCGCGTGTGGAACTTCCAGCGCACCCCTGGAATACACTTACCCTGCTGATATCGCGTGTGAAACTTCCCACGCACCCCGTAATACACGTACCCAGGACATTCGCGTGTGGAACTTCCAGCGCACCCCTGAAATACACGTACCCTGCTGATATCGCGTGTGAAACTTCCCGCGCACCCCGAAATACACGTACCCAGGACATTCGCGTGTGGAACTTCCCGCGCACCCCTGATATACACGTATCCTGCTGAATTCACGTGTGAAACTTCCCGCGCACCCCTGATGTAGACGTACCCTGATGGAATCGCGTGTGGAACTTCCATGGCACCCCTGAAATACATGTACCCAGCTGAAATGACGTGAGGTACTTCCCGCGCACCCCAGTGATACACGTAGCCCGCTTGCCGTGCTGGTACAGGGTTAGCGCAGCCTTTTGCGCTGGATTGGGGATTTTGATGGCTTTTCCCTGCGCAAAAGGCGTTCTTGGGGGCGTAACTGGCACTGCTGCAGGGTCGCTGCGCCACTGTGCGCCACGGCTGGTTTTGGTGGCTGGAATCCATGAATACGCTGTGCGCGGAAATGTATTTTGGCGCACGCGGATGGCGCAGCGATTCACACGCGCACACTGTGCGCCAGCCGCGTGCGTCACTTGTGCGCTGAATTCTATGAATTACCCAATTTGTGTGCATGATCTATGTTTGTCTTTCTATTGGCATTCATTTGAGTGAGGGTCATTTGGTAATGATGAACATTCAAGGTTCAAGAGAGTGTAGGTACATCCTCTGTACTTGCGTCTGTCTAGGACTGTGTTACAATGGAGATGTAAGCACATGTTGGATTCGATGCTATATTTGATCTTCTCATAAAAGCTATCACACAGGAGTAACAACAAAAAGGAATGTAATCATTTATTGACTCGATGACCCTTTCAGTAGGCTCAGAGTGTCTACTCAATGGAGTATGTGGGACAAGGATGACGCCTGTCAGTCTGGAGAGCAAAGCTGAAAGGGGTACAAATATGTTTGCAAAGTTCTTCAGAATTTCAGGACGTTTTGTTTTTGGTACCTGTGTGGGGAGAGGGATTCTGCATGAAGAACCTAGATTGCATATGACACTGCCACCAAAAAATGTATTCCGTCGCTGGTGGTAGCATAGCAGGTATATTGAGGCAGACGTTATGTCTGGCCAGCTGGTCTAGTGGAGCCACTCTTATCAGCTAGCAAGAGGAACTGCCAAGCACATAGATTGCTTCCAGACATTTCACAGTTCTGCATGTGTTTGCATGCATGTGTGAGTGTGAGAGTAGAGAGAGTGGGGGTAGGGTGGGTGGGTGGTGGTAGAGAGAGTGGGGGTAGGGTGGTTGGTTGGGGGTAGGGTGGGTGGGGGTAGAGAGAGTGGGGGTGGGTGGGTAAGAGAGAGAACACACATGAATAAGGGAGTGCATCTATGGCTTGTTAGTGTGTGTGATAGACTTGGTGTGTGGAGTGGTTAAAATAGAGTCGAGTGTGTTAGTTATTGAGTGAAGCAGTGCAAAAGAAATAGCCTGAAAGTCAGTCTATCAAAATACTTTATTTCGGCAGAACCCCATAAAAGTGAATATAAACACCAAGCATGAATTTACTTGCACAGTGCACATAGTCATAAGGCATAATTGCACATGAGTAAGCAATATAAAGTGCAAGTGCATTGTCAAGCATAACACATATGTTAAAAGGATAAACATTTCGGTAGAAGGTAAGATGTAAATAAGCCGAGAGTCTGGATGGATTAAAGAACACATGACTACAAGCCATCATTACAGGTCGGGCGGTCCGGAAATAACAGTGGCTGTAAACCGGTCGCCACTGTTAATTCCGGACCGCCTGATCCCGACTCCTGCAGGCGGGAGGTGATGTTCCCGCCAGGTCTGACCATCATGAGATGGTGCCGGTGTTTCCACTTCCCCATTCACATTGACTCCTATGGTACTCAATGGGAATGGGGATTAACCAAATTCCACCTCCGGAATTACCGGGACACCAGGGTCGTAATGCCCTGGTATTTCCGGGAGTCACAGAGGGGGAATGGTAATACGAGTACGGCGGTAACCAGGCAGTTTTACCGCCTCGGTTACCGCCAGACTTGTAATGAGGCCCCATGTCCTCCTACAGCTCACAATAACCATATGTGTATGGGCCACAAAGGCAAATTGACTTGTGCCGGCAGAGGCCTTTTTAATAATAATAATAATAATAATAATTTGTCATTTATATAGCGCTACGAACCCTTAGGTATCTGAGCGCTGCTTATTATTACCCACGGTGTGTGGTGCTCATTTATCGACCTCGGAAGGATGAAACGCTGAGTTTGGCGCTGCCGGGATTGCCTCTGCACTGATGTCAAAGCGAGCGCTCTACTCGCTGTGCCACTTGACCCGGCGATATTTGTCAATCAACACTTCTTTGTCAATATTTCAGGTTCTAGCTTTCAAAGATGAAAGTATGTCCGAGGGATTCCCTTGGCAGTGCAGTGAGCATACCCACATTGGTCACAATTAATGCATTCATGAATGCACAGGTCCTTGAGGAATAGCGCCCCAAAGGAAACATAACTCAAAAAAGAACAGACTGTGAATGTGAAGGTACCGCGGTGGTGAACAAAAAAAAATAATAGATGACAGAAACATTTTTAAATAAAAAATGACATTCGGTCAGAAAAAAGAAAATATTGATTCACAAAGTACAGTGTATTAAAGTAACATATGGGGCTGCGCTCCAGCCAACAAAAGCGAGGAAATTCACAGTTGAGACACCAATACCTAGTCGCTGTGGGGTGCCCCTTAACGTCTTCCTCTGGATGAACTAAGGTGACTAAATTGGTGCCTGTGAAGCGAATTTCACTGCTTGTCTTGGCCTGGCTAAAACCCCTAATGCTACTATAATATACTTTTGAGCTTTCCTTTATTATTTCTTTGCCATTCTCTAGCCTCCTTTTTCTTCTACTTCTCGGCGATGCTCTTTAAGGTTGTTTTTCTATTTTGGTATTAATTACGTATTCAATTTCAATGTATTTCAATGGCTTCTCTCTGCAGGAGTTTCCTAGTGCTGATGTTCTATTTTTAGTTTGTGATTTTGGGGTGCCTGAAACTTTTTTTGGCTGAGCCTTATGGTCCTCTCTAATTCAGTAAATGTGCAGTGCAAAGGAACAGTCATCCTTTGAATATATTTTGCCTGATCTTGAAAAAGGTAATGTTTGTTTTTGACTGTTTTACCTTTTTTTGAGCACCAACATGAACTACAATTAGATATTATGGTCAGTTACCAACGTAGAACATTATAGGAAATAGAGACAACTGGGCCTGTAAGGTTTGCATAGTTTCCATTAGCCCCCTGGTAGGTGCCATGCACCAATTGGAATGCTGGGAACGCAGGCTGTATTCACTAGGAAAGTTTGTGTCCCGAGCATTCTCATTGGTGACAGGTACTTCCCTTTTCCGTGCCCCCTTCACCATTTAGCATCCGTGTAGTTTACTACATGGGCCCTAATGGTGTCCTTTTTTCAAAGAGTAATGAAAATGTAACTTAACTTTGTGGTGCAGCTCGGCACCAGAAGTGCTGCTCTTCGGGAAGTCCAATGTCCATGTTGATGACGTTACAGTCATCAACATGGAAAAAGGACTTCCCCGACAGCATTCCCAGAGCCAAGCTCGGGCCCTTAACATGGGCAGCAGGCTGTTACCGACAGGGTCAACCCGCCACCTCAGTAAATATCGCCTCAGTCGACTACAGTACCTCGGGTACTGATTGGTTTTTGGCATCTTCATATACAATGGGTGGCTTGATTAAGGCATTTTTGGCACAGACATGTGTGTAACATGCAAGTCACTGGTTTGAATCACTTGTTGGTTAACATAGACACGCATTATGACTTTGGATGTCAGTGCTAATACCACAAAACTGATTTTCCTTTAGAGTCTTTGGTAACAAAGGTAATTCTGTCACATTATACGTTTAATTCACACCTCTTCCGGGAGTACAATAGGACTTCAAAGGGATTGTAGGAATTAGTGGTGGTAATTTCGCAATTTTTCTGAAAAGAATTGTTCCATGCAAGTGTTGCAGATGTTGCTTCCTAATGGGTTGCCAACTTACAATTAGGTGAACTTGAAAAACTGGCAGTTGACTTGAGTCTGTTGACTTGATTTTCCACTTACAACCCAACTTGAAATAAGTTCCTCAACTTTCCATTTTCTCATTTTGTGAAAATGATCATTGGCAAAAAAGAGGGATTTCTGATTTGCAGGAACAAGTCATTTGGTTAATAAGTTAGTCATTGAGCCAAGATGTGATTTTTCTACCTACAATTCTCCCGGAGTGTATATGGACTGTTCTTCCACGTCAGCCTCCACCGCAGAGTCCTCCACTTACACTAACTATCATTTATTTGATGAAGAAGAGTGCCACCTGGCTATTCCCTGACCCCTCCAGGTAAATCAAACTGTATACAGACAATTGATCAGGGTGACCACGGTTGTTCAAAAGGACACACCACTAGTTGAAAAAGTATTTGTAATATAAATCTCATACTGTGCATTACATATAAGCGAAATCATCATCACAAGTAAATGAGCCCAGCACATTCCCAACAGAGAAACATATACAACAATATACAGAATTTGTAATACATTTTTTGACTGTCCGGTGGCTAACAACATACAGCCCCTTGTATATTAAGCAGGATTGCCATTTGTGTTGGACTAAGCATCAGATATTTGGTGTCCCTGTGTGTGTGGCAGACACTATAATTTATAAAAGGCGACACAACTGTGTTTCGGCCTACAGCAGTTCACCTTGCTATTGATATAAAATGCCTTCATCAGGACCAGGAATTGTGGTCTGGGTTTTTGCAACCTTTCCTGTGGTATAGATAAAAAAAAAAAAAATGTACAATACTAAGTGTGCTTGTAGGGGACAAACATAAAAAAGTTCCACAAGTAGCTAATTTGACGCACTGCTCACTGCAGCCACACAATCCATGAAGTGGAGTCTGTGTGCTAGGAATTCAATTGTCCTGGTTTTAACATGTGAGAGGAACACAAACACAGGACATCCATCACTGCATTGTCTATTTAAATTGTGTGAGCTGGAATTGCATTTCTCCTAGAGGTAGTGTTGTCTATTGGGCTCATGGTATAGAGAAAGGCTTACCCCAATTATGGAATGGGTTGCATCAGGATGGTCTGCTGGCAATTCAGCATGAAAGGAGGGTGCTCTGGGATCACTGTTAATCCTCTCTGTAATCCTGTCAGATAACATTTCATACTGTAATCCAGTGGGCTGCTGTTCAAGTTGAACGTGCATAGAAAACAGTAGGTGCAATGCCCTTACCCATCCGGCACATCTCTGTGATGTGGTCTGCATGTAAGATTGTGGCAGCAAGAGCTGGCCAATTTAAAAAAGGTAACATTATTATTACCTGGATGCTTCTAAAATGAGAAGTCACCCGTTCGCTCCATGTCTTGTAAGTAAATGCTGTGCAGGATCGGGTTGGTTTAAAGATGCTGTGTCGGGAAAAGTAGCCACAACAGAGAGGCTCAGAGGGAAATTCATGTAGAGCACGGCGGCCATCTTTGAAACGACCTCTGTGCAAGGATATAAATATAACAAGACCTACTCTGGGTACCTAAGCTCAATTTGGTGTACAGATCTTGTCAAAGCCAGGACTCCATATATCATAGTATTACTATTTACCTAGGATAGTGATTCTGTTCACATTGGGGCTCACCCAGCCGTGGACCTGATGCTAGGTGTTAAAGCACCCCTACACATTGTCCTAAACTGATTTAGTGGGTATACTGAGCCGAGTTGTTTGGAAAAATTGTATAAAAAAGAGTTGGTACAATTGCAGAGCGAAGTCTTAGTGCCCACGGTATAAGTATCTAATGTATTTGTAAATCCATGATAGTGGGAGTGCAATCCATCATGTTGACCGCAGGGGAGCTGTAGCAGATATGATCCTGTGTAACTCATTTAACCTTATTCTAGTGTTTAGCCCTAATAAACTATAAAGCTTTATAGGTACCCACATATCATTTTTTTCACATCACTGCATTGCAAGATCCAGTGTTACTATTATCACCATAATATAGTATTCTAGGCTGGACTTGGTATTCTCAAAGAGTGCTTGTATTACAAGTACTCTGTAATTTTCGACTGTAAAGCTCCTATGTAGCTTATTACAAATTACTTTATGATTACATCATTCTGAATGCAGATACATAGCTAAGATTCACATTTTTAATGTACATGTCCCAATATACTGGTCACTGCATTAACCAGTGTTCCTATTACGATAAGATGGGGTTCCTGGATAAGCTCAGCATTGATACTGAGTTTTTACATTACTGGTACACTGTGTCAGTCTGTTTCGTTGTCCCATTATGATTGTTCTGTGTAATTCCATATTCTGTTGCAAAACTCTATAGTTCACATAACTGGTGGACCAAGTTCGAGATTCCCTACGCTGGATGATCAGGTGTAATTCTCTCTTGTCCCACTGGTGTAATGCCGAACAAGGCTAATGGGAGATGAGGACGGTCTCAATTATCGGTTTAACAAGCCGTTCTATTCTATTGCTACATTCAGACCATGACATATGCTGTCCAATTTATGAATCAATCGCTGTTCAAGTTCTCTATGTCTTTCTTCACTGTCACCTTCTCTTATGTTTGTGCTTACAGTTTGTATAATGAACCATTTGAGATGTCGATCTGTATGTTTAAATCATTTATAGTGATGAACAAGGGGTTTATCCCAGACGAGATGTCTGATACATGAGCGGTACTCAGAAATCCTTTGTTTAATGGATCTTTTCGTTTTCCCGACATAGATCAATTCACATGGGCATTGGATGGCGTAGACAACCATTTTACTAATGCAATTAGTGTGTTCATTTAGGTTCCAATGTAATTCCTTGGCAACGGATACAGCATCTTTAAACTAACCTGATCTCGCGCGGCCTTCAATTACAAGACACAGAGTGAACAGGAGACTTTTCAGATTAGAAGCACCCAGGTAGGAATAATGTTACCATGTTTAAATCGGCCAGCCCTTGCTGACACGATCGTACATACAGACCAAATCAGAGAGATGTGGCGGACGGGTAAGGCCATTTCGCCACTGGTTAAAGTCTGATATTTTATCCAACAGGATTACCGAGAGGGTAAACAGGGATCCAACAGGACCCTCCTGTCATGCTGAATTGCCAGCAGACCATCCTGATGGAACACATTCAATAATTGGGTTAAGACTTTCTCTATATCAGGTGCCAATCAACAACACTACTTCTAGGAGAAATGCAATGCCAGCTCACACACTTCAAATAGACAGAAAGTGATGGCTTTCCCCTGTCCGTGTTTCTATCACAGGTTAAAACCAGGACCATTGAAGTCCTAGCACAGACACTCCACTTCTGGAATTGTGTGGTCACAGCCAGTAGTGCACAAATTGTGATACAACATGCTACATCATTGAAGCACGGTAGGTTCCCCTCCTGGGGACACTTTCACAGCTAATTATAGAGCTCTTTTTTTATATATGTTTAAATCAGACAAGCACACTTAGGGGCTGATTCATGGAATTATTTGGCCCGAAATACAGGGATTTGTGCGCCATTCTGCCTGCAAATCCCTGTTTAAGAAATGGGGATTTGCGGCCGAAATGGCACACAAATACCAGTTTTTCGGCGCAAATAATTCCATGAATCAGCCCCTTAGTATTGTACATTTGTTTTTGTTATAGATCTATACCACAGGACAGGTTGTGAAGAACCCAGACCACAATTCCTTGTCCTGATGAAGACTGTTTTTATCAATAGCCATCTGAACTGCTATAGGCCGAAACAAGGTTGTCAACTTTTGTAAATATAAGTGTCCGCCACACAAGCCTGACACCAAATATCTGATGTTTAGTTCAACACCAACGCCAACCCATGCTTAATATAGACGGGGCTGTATGCTGTTAGTCACTGGACAGTCAAAAAATGTATTAAATGTTATGTATATTGTAGTATATGTTTCTCTGTTGGGAATGTGCTGGGTTCACTTACCTGTGGTGACAACTTTGCTTATATGTAATGGATAGTATGAGATTTATGTTATAAATACTTTACAATGCGTGGTGTGCCCTTTTGTACAACCGGGTTACCCTGATCAATTTCCTGTGTACACCTATCATTTACTTGAGCCTAGATTATTGCAATAGCCAGTGCTCCAATCATGAAATGCTATGCCTAAAACAATGTGGACATATTTTAATTTATTTGCAAGTCAAAGTACTAGTAGGCTTTAAATACTGAGAGTGTCTAGCTTCTGCAAGAAGAAAATGGAGGTAATAGTAAGGTGAGGCGATACATGAGCGGTACTCAGAAATCCTTTGTTTAATGGATCTTTCCGTTTTCCTGACATAGATCAATTCACATGGGCATTGGATGGCATAGACAACCTTTTTACTGATGCAATTAGTGTGTTCATTTAGGTTCCAATGTACATTTCATTGGTCCAATGTGAGTTTCTTTCTCGTGAACTGGCACACTACAAATTTCCCTCATTTGTGATGCCCTTTAATTGGCAGAAGACCCCAGGTTCTGTCTATCGTAGGTTGTTGCTTGGTTTCTCATGAAATGTGTACCAGTTGTTCCCTTATATTCTGATTCATTTTGAAGGCAAATACAGTTTTTTTTTAGACAAAGTGCTGGTGCTCCTTATAAGGTGCCAGTGTTTATTGATGGTGCTCTTCAAGATGTTGCTGATTAGGCTATATGTGGTGACACAGACGAGTCTTTTCAAAGGTTCTTTTTTGTGGCTAAATTCCCTGGCAACAGACTCAGCATCTTTAAACTAACCTGATCTTGTGCGTCTTTCAATTACAAGAACAGAATGAATGGGAGACTTCTCAGCTTAAAAGCACCCAAGTAGGAATAATGTTACCACGTTTAAATTGGCCAGCCCTTGCTGCCACGATCCTAAATACAAACCACATCACATAGATGTGGCGGATGGGTAAGGCCATTCTGCCACTGGTTAAAATCTGACATTTTATCCAATAGGATTACCGAGAGGATTAACAGGGATACAAGAGGACCCTCTTGTCATGCTGAATTGCCAGCAGACCATCCTGATGGAACACATTCAATAATTGGGTTAAGACTTTCTCTATATTATGTGCCCCCTCGACAACACTACTTCTAGGAGAAATGCAATGCCAGCTCACACACTTCAAATAGACAGAAAGTGATGGCGTTCCTGTGTCCGTGTTTCTATCACAGGTGAAACCCAGAACCATTGAAGTCCTAGCACAGACACTCCACTTCTGGGATTGTGTGGTCACAGCCAGCAGTGCGCAAATTGCAATACAACATGCTACATCATTGAAGCACGGTAGGTTCCCCTCCTGGGGACACTTTCACAGCTAATGATAGAGCTTTTTTGATATATGTTTAAATCAGACAAGCACACTTAATATTGTACATTTGTTTTTGTTATAGATCTATACCACAGGAAAGGTTGTAAAGAACCCAAACTACAATTCCTTGTCCTGATGAAGGCTGTTTTTATCAATAGCCATCTGAACTGCTATAGGCCGAAACAAGGTTGTCAACTTTTATAACTATTAGTGTCCGCCACACACGCCTGACACCAAATATCTGATGTTTAGTTCAACACCAATGCAAATGCTGCTTAATATACAAGGGGCTGTATGTTGTTAGTCACTGGACAGTCATAAAATGCATTCAATATTCTATATATTGTAGTATATGTTTCTCTGTTGGGAATGTGCTGGGTTCACTTACCTGTGGTGACAACTTTTCTTATATGTAATGCACAGTATGATATTCATGTTATAAATACCTTAAATTTGCGTGGTGTACCCTTTTGTACAACCGGGGCCACCTGATCAATTTTCTGTATACACGTATCATTTACTGGAACCTTGATTATTGCAATAGCCAGTGCTCCAATCATGAAATGCTATGCCTAAACAATGTGGACATATTTTAATTTATTTGCAAGTCAAAGTACTAGTAGGCTTTGCATACTGAGAGTGTCTAGCTTCTGCAAGAAGAAAATGGAGGTCAATAGTAAGGTGAGGCATTATGTCGAATCGTCCTGCCTTCCATTTCTGTAGTTTAAGAAACAAACAATATATTGGTCAATTGGAAGCACTCCAATATGGCTCCCGGGAGTGGACGGAATGACTCAGAGAAATGATCTAGGAAAAAGAACTGCCACTTTTGAAGTAAAAAAAAAGTTAAAAACCTTGAGAACTCTAAGTTGGATTTATGAGACCTCCAACCTTCGGAGGGCTTTGACCTCATGATTAGTTCTGGACATGTATGCCTTTTATGTGGAAAGATTCACAAACAAATTGACAATAGTTTTCTTAAGTGTAGCACTTAATCAAAGCCTTCAGAACATTCATATGCATTATACTAATCATGAGCAAGTTTTTAGTACAGTTTTTAAATTGTAGTGTAGCATCATTTACCCCAGGAAACTGAAGTGTAACTTTGTGCTAGAAACTCATGCTGTTTTTTTTATTTTATTTTTTACTGTGCATGAGCAAATTCATTTTATTACACAACTTATGGGCATTGTACATGGTCTTGACCATGCCAGTAACCGGGTTTTCCACTCACCCCTCGCCATTTATATTCCAATGTGAGTGTGAAATCTTCTTAACAAATGAGAAGCCATTATATATTTAGCTCTACCTACTATAAAGTAACCTGGTATAGCACCCTTTTATGGAATCACTCTTACCTTGTGTGTTTGGCTTTGCCAATCATTCTTCCCAAAACTCATGCCAGAACGTTTGTAGACAGTTTGCATTCAACATTTATTAAGCATATGTCGCTAGAGAACTGCCAAGGAAAATCCTAAAGGGTGGAACCCAGTGTTTACTTGGTACGCTGCCCAGACATAACCCTAAAATGCACAGACTCTCCTGTAGGAAGAGCCATGCTGTTGAGTTTAGGCAATGTTACCCATTCTCTAGACAACACTTAAAAGCCATTACTCCATCATTTTACCATGAGAGTCGACGTATACTGCTTACTATGGAAGACAACATTATAAGATTTTAGTGTCAGCTGTGATTTCATCAATATAAAATAAGCAGGAAACTGCAATTTCTTCATAGTCCTAAATGCCACCTTCACCCTTTAGAGTGATCAATGGAATGTAAGTCTAATTGCTTCTATTACCATGAAAGCACACAATGTTCCAATAGCAAGTTTAAATTACCAATTTGTAATTACCACATTAAGGTCCTCCTTAAGATTGTGGCAGTAAATTGGACGTAAGTCTACTGATTTACCACCAAACTCATTTACCATTACCATCACTCAGTCCTGTGGCATTACCATGGGATTACGTGTGGTGGAATGGCAGTGTAAAACCTTGTTTTTTCAGTCCATAGGGCTCAATGGGTTTTTTGGCTGATTTAAAGTGAGTGGTAATACTGTATCGGATCTGCATTGAACATTCCCTTGCCTTACCTGCTGAGCTTTAATCATGTCTATGGTTTGGTGTTTGGATTGCGTGTGGGAGGGGCCGTGGTGATGGGGTCTATGGGGGCGGGGCCAGGCTCTGAGGGAACATAGTTTCACTACTTCTTTTCGTACACTTCGACCACTACTCAAAGCATGCAGTGAATGTCAGTGAAGGCGCATTTAGGCAACACTCAAAAACTAAAGGAGTAGGATGTCATTGTGCCGAACCAAGTGGCTGTGATTAAGCGGGTTGCTCGTTTCCTTGCATGGCTGCGGGGGGTGTCTGCATCTCAGCCGATGGGTCATTGCAGTTCTTAGTGCATGGCTCACCGGCCCTGGGCTGAATTTCGCAAGAGTATCAAAAGAATGAAAAATAATTAACAGAAGATAATTTAAACACATATCCCCTATGAATGCACTTGAAAATAAGGTGTTAGACTAACGATTAGTGCAGCTGTGAAATAAAGGTTAAATTAAAGTAAAAACACTTTGGTCATGTGGTAAGGACCATCCTAACCAGTCAGATAATACATTAACACTACACTTTGAACTACATAGTCACTTCTACTATTCTGTTTGCCCATACCAACCAATGCTCAGCTTCATTGGTTGCAATGTTGATTCAGTCTCTCTCAGTGGTTCGAGGCCATACCAATGGAACTTAAGAACTTTACACATTCTGTGTAATGCAACATAACCTAACCTAAAAATAACCTGATGGGGTATCAGACAGATCACAGCTCCCTGTTTCTGTAATAATTAAAATAAATTAGGTCTTATTTAATGTTATGCACCAACAAATATGGCCCTACGTTCTGAAGCGCTATGATCATGATGGCACAGTGCTGACCTGGTATCCACAGCTCGCCAGCAACCAGCCAAGCCTTTCTGGAAATGTGCCCTTGGGAAAGAAAGCCGAGTTTCAACAGGAAGAGGTTTCACTTCTTGAATCATTTCCGTTTGGTTTTGTAATTGTGTAAAGCCATGAGATTGGGATATTTCAGTTAATGAATATGTCAGAGGGGTGTTGCATAGAGCATAGCTGCCATTGCTTTGGCTTTACAGTGCTGCACCCATGTCTGAAAATGCAGTCATGAACCTCTCATGGTTCCTGTATAGGAGGCCGTGCAATTACATCACTGTTGCACACAATGTTATGATGTGCTTGGATGTCACTTAACGCCACTGAAAGGTCACCTCACAGTGCTTAACGTGAGGGTCAGGGAGTTGTTGAGGTGCAGTCCAAAAGAATGAATGCAAGTGTGCCAAAGTTCATGCAGTGCATGACACTAGTAGTAATGCAACTGGGTGATTCTGCAGACACTCTGGTGCAAGTGTCCTTCAATATGTGGGTTGGCTTTACAATGCTGCACCCATGTCTGAACAGTCAGTCATGCACATCTCAAGGTTCCCGTATAAGTGTGTCAAAGGTCATAGAGCCAAGAGCCCTAGATCCCTCAGTCCCCGACGGCAAGTTCTATATTATTGTTACTGGGTGACCCTAAACACACGCTGGTGTATGTTCCCTTCAATATGTAGGGTTCCTCTGAGAATAAAGCTTGCTGCCTGCTTCTCAAGCGGTCATTGGGCCTTGCTAGGAAAGTGCATGCAAATCATCCATTATTTCAAGAATACTGTAAGTCCTTTTGTAAATTGGTTTTAACTTTCAGATTCCCACATTACTAGTTTCTCCTGTAGTAAGTATGACTTACTCCAGGATAAATCGTTTTAAATTGTGTCCTATGCTTTGATAGCTCATGATCCTGAAATAAAAATAATTCTAAACTCTTTAATAAAAGTTCAGGTTAAGTATCCAGTCTTCATCATCAGTGCTTGCACTCAGATTTCCAAAGTTTAAAATAATGTGTTTGCAAACACGAAAGCTCTAATGTCTGATTGGCCTTTAACCATAGAGTCAATGATGTTAAATCAGGCAGGACCGGCAAAATGGCAACCAAAGGGGAAATGTATGTGAATAGCCAAGGCCAAGGCCCGATGGGCCTCATTACGAGGCCGCCGGTAGTACCGGTGGCCTACCGGTAACCTTGGCTTAACTTACAGCCCAATATCTCGGTGATACTGGGATATTACAGGCTGCGGAACGGTAAATTGCCATTCCTGTAAGGTACAAAGGGACTCTAAGGGAATGGAAACACTGAAGCACCGTGGTGAACAGTGCCAGTGCTTCAGTGATTTATCTGCCATGAGATGCCTGAACTACCGGCAGGTCAGGCCTGCTGGTAGTTCACAGACCCTACCGGCAGACTCGGAGTAAGCCAGTCTGGAGTATGTGCCGGCAATGTTGTTACCTGCACCTTAATTGCAGACTGGCTTACTCGTAAAGAGGCCCATTCTTGTCTCGTAAATATCCACCCAAGAGTGTTTGACATTCTCCCAGTTTTTAATGAGATTGCAAAAGGCAAGTTAGGATTTATAGAGATGACCAGTAGATAGCTGTCAAACATAAATGAAGCATAAATAGTTTGACTAGTAACAAGTAGAGTCTGAAGATCACTCCTTGCTGGTGATTCCGAAATGAAGGTCTGTCTTGCCTTTGCAAATTCTTGGCAACAACCAATTTACAATTTCAGAGCTGAGCTCAGCATGCCATCCACATTTAATTTACTCTGAAATGAGGGCAATGGCAAAACAATACACATGAAGATGTATTAAAGAATTAACAAAAAAGCATGTGCAATCGTGAAGGGTCAAACTATAAACAACCAGATTTAGAAACTAGATCAGAGATGGATCACCGGCATCTTGGCTCCTCACTAAAATCTAGTTTACACCTCCAGCTCAAGTTGCGGGGGTTCCCTCTCAACTTTTTACTGACCATTTGTTCACAGTGGGATTCCTCCCAGTTTCAACAAGGCACTTCAGTCCCTTCTTTCATGTTCATAGAAGAGTAGTGGTGGCAATGAAAGATAGACCCAATAGTACAATACGCAACTAGCCTTGTGGAAGGAAAGGTTTGAGCACTTGTAGTTGGTAATGCTATTCTTAACCTATTGAGCAGATGATTTAAATACATGTAGATATGATTATTATTCATTCCCTACCCCCCGAACATAGTGAACAGCATATGAGGGATCTCCTTGACCAGATACCCACAACATGTATCTCCTCCTCGACCAGAAACCATCTGGACTCTCCGATCCTGCTCGACAAGATTGTCAGGGCCATCTCAGACCTCCCGAAAGGTAAAGCTATCAGCCCTAACGGGCTCACGGCCAAATTCTACCAGGAACACATAGCCATACTAGCCCCCAAATTACTGGAGGTCTGGGACGAGTCACTTTGCGTGTCCGTCCTTCCAACCTCCTTGAGTGAAGCCATCATAACGGTGTTGCATAAACCGGACAAACCTGGCAACGAATGTTGGTCATACAGGAACCTTTCCCTTATGAACTTGGACACTAAGATCTTTGCTAAAGTGATAGTGAACCGTTTCCTCCCGATCATGATGCACCTGGTTCATGAAGATCAAGCAGGTTTTGTACCTGGGAGGTCCACCTCCCATAACATCAGGCGGTTGTGCAATGAGATGTCCCGAATTGACCAGGACTCGAATGCTATTGCGGTCACACTGGACGCTCAAAAAGCGTTCAATAGAGTATCATGGAAGTATATGTGATTGGTGTTGTAGATAATGGGCATTGGCCCCAATATGATTGGCTACATTAAACTATTATGCAGTTCTCCGGTAGCTAGGGTCTGGGTCAATTCCTTGACATCCACTCTGTTTACACTCTTCAGAGGCACCCGACAGGGTTGTCCGTTCTTCCCGATCCTCTTTGCACTAGCGATAGAGCCAAGGGAAGACTACATCGGAGCATGCCATGCCCATAGGGGAATTGACTGAAAGACACCCCCAAGATTATATCTCTTTACACAGATGATGTCTTATTATATATTAGGGACTGCACCACCCATCTTGATCCCGTACTACGAGACATCACACGCATAGGCACCTTCTCCGGATTCACAAATAATTACTCCAAATCTGAGGTCCTTCCGCTCACTAACTCTACCCAGCAACCAGCCACCGAATACACGCTCTGCTGGTCCCCTGGTGGGATCAGATATTTGTGAGTCCAGGTGTCCCCTACCAAGACCACCCTGCTGGCAGACAACTACCTGGCTGCAGCACAACTAGCTGAGTCGAACATGGCACAGTGGCGCTCTCTCCATCTGTCACTCACTGGGAAGCTTTCCGTTATCAAGATGGTCTTGCTTCCCAAGTTGCTATACAACGTTTGTAACGTACCCATCTGGCCCGGGGGAAATACGTCAAGAGACTACACAAATCTTGCGCACAGCTCCTATGGCACTCCGGTGTGGTACGCAAGAAATGGTCAGATATGACGCTCCCTTATGAAAGGGGGGGACTCACTGCCCTCAACCTAACACTATACTGGATAGCGGCACAAGCCCAACATGCCACTCACTGGTACCCTGGCTCCCCAACCCGCCCATACGTTAAGCTGGAAACCCTGGCAGCAGCCAGAGTCAATATAATGACCCTCATATTACATCAGCATTATGTACCCAACTCACCCATTGACCCAGTCAGAACTACTCTACGTGCCTGGGATTGACTATTGAATGCAACACCACACCCCTCCCTTACTATAAATGGCTCCCCATATGGGGCTTCCCCGGGCTGGAACCCACATACAACACAGCTGTGGCTCGGCACTGGGGGTCTCTAGGCTACCAGGAACTAACAGACTTCTATCCTGATGGGAGGTTCATAGACCCGCAGACATGGAAACCGGGCCAATCTGGGTCTGCTTTGGAGACCCTGCAATACTCCAGGCTTCGAGCTGAATTCCGCGCTGCATGGCCCTCCTTCCCCAATGAGCCCTCGAACACTCCAGGGATCGCGTATATTGCAAATTCGGCGGCCCTCATGGCGTTGTCTCCTCGTTATATAAAATTCTGTTGGCAGATGCCCCAGCCCAGCCCCTCAGGGCACGCAACGAGTGGGCAGTGGAATTGGGCCTCAAGGTATCTGTCCAATTATGGGGAAAGATGTGCTCACACACTAACAAAGTTTCTTTCAATTTCCGCCATCGAGCAATACAGTATAAATTACTGAACAGACTGTACTATACTCCTCCCAGGATCTCTAGGTTTGCCCACACCGCCTCACACTCCTGCCCCCGCTGCAAGGTGGAGAATGCGGACCATCTGCATATGTTTTGAACATGCC
Source organism: Ambystoma mexicanum (assembly GCF_040938575.1). Classification (NCBI taxonomy): domain Eukaryota; kingdom Metazoa; phylum Chordata; class Amphibia; order Caudata; family Ambystomatidae; genus Ambystoma; species Ambystoma mexicanum. The sequence continues at coordinate 390,238,239 of NC_090936.1, forward strand.
ATAAACTGGGGGAATTCTGGGAGAGAATGCTAGAGATACTTGCTGAGATCACCAGAACAGTAATAGATCCTGACCCACTGGGAATCTTGTTTGGGGTGTGGGAAACCATCGACACTAAACGCATGGCTAAATTTCTAAACATAGGCTGCATAGTGGCCAAGAAATGTGTACTTCACAGCTGGAAGAGTCCCTCTCCCCCTGCATTCCAGAAGTGGGTAAGCATGCTTACATAGTCCCGAAATTGTCAAGAAGAGTACCTTACTATGCTCCCCTCTCACTCTCGTCCCGAGAATGTATGGTCAGCATTCAACAGTTACCTTAACGGCCAAAAAGAGAGCGCATCTGAGAGTTGCTCCTCACTGGTTCCACCGCAGAGCATTTAAATGTCGTGGTGCATTGTGATTTGCTACTCTCCTATATGCTTCATATTACCATTGCAGTTGCTGGATTACTCCCAATGTGTACAGGAAATATATTGCCTGCTTTTCTGACATATATGTTTGCTTTAAACCTCTGCCAAAAAAAAGTAAAAAAAAAAAATATATAATTATTATTCAATTATGTAACAATTGTATGCACGAAAATGTATTTTATTTTATTATGTTATTTTATTTTATTTCTCTTTTTTTTTGCTTCATTGTATTCAATGATGGTAAATATTAGGTTTTATTCTTGCATTGAGAAGCTGAGTTATAAATATGTTTTATTTAGTACAATGTATTTCTGTATGTAAATGTATATTTCATGTGTAAAGTTTATTTTATATACCATATCACATTAAAAAATATATATATATTTATTAGGAGTGGCAGGACAAATCATCCTGACAGCACAACAGCACACCCCACAAAGAATGAACCACTGAGTTCCATGCATTTTCTGTGGATCACCGAAGAAGCTGCTTAGTGATGTTTACACTTCTATCAAAAGCTGATAAAAAAGATGTGGAGTGAAATAGATACAGTGTCCTGGGTAAAACACACAACCTACATGCATTCAGAGATCACCCATACTGCGTGACTTCATAGGCAAAAGCTTTGGTTATATGTCAACATATAAACAAGCAATGCCCTCTTTTGAATGTGTGCCTGCAAAGCTAGCAAGCAAATGTTAAATATTGCTTGTAATACCAATCAGCATTCCCGCCAGCCCAATTAACACAGTGTACCATGAGCCTGGGACACATTAGATAATGAGGCACCAGAAAGTCTTCTGCATAGAATCTAGATCATGATTTTGAACTCACCTCCACCAACATACTCATATTGTGTCTTGTAGCTGTAGGCAAAGATTGAATCTATTACACAGCCTGTGGTAGCGGCCGTGTAGTTATGGTTAAGTTGCTCAACTCGAAGGAAGAGCACTTCTGGGGCGGCTTATAACTTAGCTCCCCCTAGATGAATCCTCACCAAACTTTGCAAATAATGTATATGTCCCGCTCTGAATTATTTTGTCAAGTTTGGGGAGGTTTCATCAAGGGGGCAAAGTTAAAGGGGGGTCCCACATTTTTTTCTTTTTCATAGACTGATTGGAAAAAAACTTTGCTCATGCCTACAGCCAAAACCGCTGGATGGATTTTCATCAAATTTGTAGCAGGAGCGGCAGCTTGGTCCTAAAAGTGTGCTTTTGTAAATTTGGTGGAAATCCGTCCAGTGGTTTTTTTTTTTTAAATGACCAAAAAGTAGGTCCCAAACAAAAAGTGATATCTGGGTTCGGTCCACGGACCCAATTCCCTGTTTGGTCCGTGGACAGGCCTCCGATTGGTCCAGAGGGTGACGTGATATCCGTGGACATAGGACGCGCCCACTGATTGGATGGTAAAAAGCGTGAAGTGCGTCAGATTTTTGGAAATGCCGGTCATATTGGATTTGTGGACATCGGTCGGTGTATCGCAGTAAAAACATTAAAAAAAACACAACATTGCACTTGTCAAACCTATCAAACAATCTCTGGAGAGGTGAGGGGTGATGAGGATGGGATGGGATATGGCCATAGGAAGCCAAACAACGGGTGTTTTTCACTGTAAAAGTCTGCGAAAGTTTCAGATGTTCGCAAACAGTCCTGTGAAGTTCGCAGACACTTACAGGGTTGGTGAAAAGCAATTCTTGGATGGCTCATAACTTTGGCACCACTCAATGAAACTGCATGACATTTTGGAATTCTATTCTATTCCTGGTTCTGAAAGATTTTACATAGTTTGGTGGGATTCTTTGAAGAGGGCGAAAATTAGAGGGCGGGTTCCAAAATAATGTAAGGGCTTATAAATGTGGTGCCTTTTGACAAATCTGCACGAAGGTTTGCAACAATTTTCAATTCGGATATAAATGTTTTTGCAAAGCTTGGTGGGATTCTGTCAAGAGGGGGCAAAATTAGTGGGAGTGGGCAAAATATTGTAAAGGCTTATAAATATGGTGCCATTTGACGAATCTGCACAAACGTTGGCAAAACAATTTTAAATCTAGATATACATGTTTTTGTAAGGTTTGGTGGTATTTTCTCAAGAGGGGGCTAAATTAGAGGGGCGTCTCCACATTTTTAGTTAGCTTATAACTTTGTTGCCATTTGAAGAATGTGTACAAAAGTTTTCATAAAGATTATAGACCCAACCTTGAATGTTTAAGTAAAGTCTGAATGGAGTTTGTCAAGTGGGGGTTAAGTTACATGACTATTGTATGTACATACATTTTGACACTTTTGAAAAAAATAAACATGGGCGGATTTCAAGGAAACCTGTGAAAGGAGCATTGGCAAGGACCTGAAAGCATGGTTTTGCCCTTTTTTTGACAATTGTCATAATGTAGGTACAAAAAATTGTGATAATGCTTTTCTGACTGAGGTATAGCCTGTGGCCATGTGCTGTAGCCAGATCGTCCGGGTCATGGCATAAGGTCATGATCCGGACAATCTGGCTACTGGCCATGACCGCGAGGGACGTAAAATGGTGTTAAAGTGGCCATGCACACCTGGGACCAGCTATGTAGTAGAGTTATTCGAAAGTGGGATAGATTTGAAAGGGAAAAAAAAATTGCTTGTTGTTATATGGACATAGGGTTCTGTCTTAGCCCTCTGCAGACTGCCTTGGAAAGGGAAGAGGGAAAAAAATGTGCTTGTGGTAATATGTTCATAGGGTTTTGTCTTTGCCTTCTGCAGTCTGCCATGGAAAGGGAACAGGGGCTCTGTGCGGAGCCTCGCCTTCCCTTTCCACGGTGGCCATCTTGGAAAAGGATTTTCCTTCCTACACAGTAGGATAAAAATCTATTTTTTAGCACCCCGGGTCCTGCTTTGGGAACCAGGGTGCTAATGGCCTTTATCCTCCATCGCAGGGCCTGGAATGGAGGATAATGGTCCGGAGCCCTCATTATTTATTTATTTATTAGTTTTTCTCATGCTACTTCATTACAGCTTCAAAAGCACTTTTTAATTGCTTCCCCTAGCAGAGTGGTGTCTTGCAGTATATAGAGGACTGTTGTCTTTGAAAGATATGGATCAAGAGCCTCTTTTATTGCTTCTAAGGTAGCTGGTGGGATTTTGTGTCCCACAGAAGTAGGCTGTGTGGTTACAGTATTGGTTGAGGAAGATGATGTGGAGGAAGACAGCCTACTGCTTGCTAAGAAAGGAACAATATTTCTGAGAGCATTGCAGTGGTTGCATTTGGTGTGGCGGCGCTTGGAGGTGGTCCTGTAGGTCCTGTTGGAGTAATGTCCAGGTAGTCCGCGACTGAGTACAAAGCTGGACTCACTGAGTGGTGGTGGCTCTTGGGGAGGAGAGATGGCAATAGCTGATGCCATTTTTAAGATAAATAGAAGTTTTGCTGCTATTCTTCCAAGTATGTGCTTTGTACTAGATTGTTAATGGATAATGAGTAAGAATAGGTGTAGGACTTATGCAAGGGTACGTCCTAGATGAGTAGAAAATGCAGTTCCGAACTTTCCTCGAAGCAAGGACCTGAAAGCGAAGTGCAAACGCATTCAAGGACACGTCATCATGCCGCACGCGAGCGCATGGTCATTTGGCACTGTCCAGAAGGTCCGCGATGACGTTGGATGTTCGCAGAAGTTGACGGAAGCAAAAACAGTGGAAAAAGTATAGAACTGTTAAAAATTATGCTAGAAGGTGGGAAATGGCAGAGTTTTAAGGTGACATTTTGTAAATTGGACAAAAATGTTGCTAAACTGGGGAAGTATATTATCATGCACAGGTAAAAACCCATGACATTCTCTGAAAAAAAGATTTGTTAAAAAGACATTATGGTTAAGTTGCACCCATAAAAACCTATAAAATTCACTGACAAAACTTTGTTAAAGGGGCGTTATGGTTACACGTAAAACCGAAAAACCTCAGAAATTCACCAGTTATGGTCAGCTAAGATATGATATGATAGGTTATTTATAACGCGCTTAATACCCAGAGGTTTCTAAGCGCGGACCCAGGGATCGAACCTGTGTTGCTCCGTGTCATCTTGTTTACAAGTCGAGCACGCTGCCGCTGAGCTATCCTCCTGGGACCAAGCAACCATAACTCACGCCACCACCATGCACTGATAAGACTGATCAAAGATGACATCACAAATGTCATTGATGACATCACATGTGAAATTAATTTTGATGAACAGTCCCTTTAAGCGGTTGTGTTTATAATGTTGGTAACGAAATGTCAGGTGTGATTGTGTAATGCAAAACATGTAATAACTAGCTAACAATTCAAGACTTACTACACATGTGTGCTAGTACAAACAATACATATGAAGACCCACAATGCATACACATCAGAGGCACATACAGGGAAACTAAAGTAAGGAAGAAAGAAATAGCATCATCAGAAAATGTTAATAGCTTTAAAATTTATTTTCATGTATCCAAATGAATTGTGTGTTTTAGGCCTGGCTATTGCCCCATGTATGTGTACCATGAGCTGACCAAACGCTAAGGAAAGTACTTTAAGAACATATGACAAGTTTAACCTCTAGATATACAGCACCTTTTGAATTTTAATATTCTAACAGTCATTGTACAAAATCACCTGGCCTAGATATGTCAGTGAACAAAAACAAGTGGGCCAGATATTTGATGTCATCAATGACATTTGTGATGTCATCTTTGATATCCTGGGTGTTAGTCTTAGCAGTGCACGGTGGTGGCACAAGTTATGATTTCTTACCTTACTATAATTGGCGAATTTCTGAGGTTTTTCCGTTTTACTTGTAACCATAGCGTCCCTTTTGTTTTCATTATATTTCATAGGTTGTTATTAGTGCAACTTAACCATAACGTCCCCTTAACAATGTATTTTTCATTGAATATATATATATATATATATATATATATATATATATATATATATATATATATATATATATATATATATATATATATAAATGCTTAGGTATGCTTCCTTACTCAGCTGATGCAATTTATCAGTGTTAGGTTGCCCTCTGGTGTCCAAATGGCAAAGTGCAACTCTGTGTGCCCTTCCAATGCAACAACAGCTATCATTTTTACAAACAGAATTAGCACGGTTTTACGCGGTCACCTTCACCTTCCACTATCGCAAACATTTGAAATCATTTCAAGTTACTTCTTTCCACCCCCACTTTTCTTCACACGTTGGACGGTGGTTCCAGTGTCAGTGAACAGTTAATTACTGGCTCCATGTTTCAGTCTCTTAAGAGTGAAATGCTGTAGGATGAATGCCTCCTCGCGAGCTTGCACTGAAAGTAGGTCCTGTAATTATGCTACTTCTGAATCTTATGTCATCACAGGGAAACTGCAATGAACAAGGTTGACAATTACACATCTACTAAGACAAATCATAGAGGCCTGTGCATTCGATAGAATTTACATACAGTTCTTATACCGAGCATACCTCACATTACATATGATACAAATATACCTTTCATATTCAAAAGAAGACAGTGGCCCTCATCACAAGGTTGGGGGAATGGGTTTACCAGCACTGGTAAAGGTGCCGGTACCGGTAAACCCATTCCGCTCTACCACAACGTCTTCTCGCGGGACCCGCAATGGGCGCCTGGTAAAACCAGGCGTCTATTCCGGGTCCCGCGAGGACACCAGGGAGCTAACAACGGGTCCGTCATTAACGGGCCCGTTGTTAGCTCCATCCCCATACCCATTTAGCCCTATGGGGGCTCGAATGGGGATGGACCGGGTCTGGGTTCCTCGGACGGGGAATTACCGGGTCTGCCAAGGTTGCGATGGCCCGGTAAGTCCTCATTTGAGGAACCCGGGCCCGTAATGCGGTAAGGAAGCAATCATGCCGCTAAAAGCGGCATGGTTACCGCCAACCTCCTGATGAGGGCCAGTTTCCTATACGTATAGCCTTTGCCATGAACATTAATAAGTCACAGGGACCTATGCCCCCTTCCTGGAACCAATCAATGGTAACTCTGATATTTACAAAGGTGGAAAGAAATGACCCTATCAATTACTTACTGACATTAACTTATAAGATATGCTAGAAGGGCGTATGTTACACCGGGAATGGATAGTTAATGCATAAAGGGGCTGATTCATGTAATTATGTGCGCGGAAAAACGCCCTTTGTATGCCATTCTGCTCGCAAATCCCCATTTGTGAAACAGGGATTTGCGGGTAGAATGGCGCACAAAGCCCGTTTTTCGCCGCACATAATTCCATGAATCAACCCCAAAATAACAAGGGAGTGAGTAGGCAAATCCGATGGATCAACTTTGCAAGCAAAATGGACCAGATATAAAATATAGTCTTTAAATCCTATCCCTCCAACTCATATGAAATGCCTCAAATATACTGATTGAATTTTTGTTCAAGCCACATTTCTTCTGAGCGTATGCAATTTAAGACAGTTATTTTAAGGAACAATGAAAATGGCTGATGCATATCATTACTCTTCTGCAAGTAGCTTTCAATATTTGATCTTACCCATTCCAACTAACCATTCAATTGATTCAAATCTGTTTGAAATAGAGGCACTAATTAATATGAATCAGAGTTAAATCATTTGAACCTGAAAAAAAAAGGTGAAAGGCAGAAAAATATAACATAACATCAAATAAGTTAAAATTAAAGCATGCTACAAGTGAAGTTCTCTGCTTCAAAATCAGCCGACCTATAGACACTTGTGCCGTCCCTGAGTGCACTGCCCGTAATAAATATCAAATCCTCAACAACATAACATATTAACTGCTATAAATGTAGCATTGTCAATAAAAAGTCCCTATGGTATCTCTTATAAGCGCGATCTCCTGGGAATAAAGGAAAAGGCGATCCTCTCCCCAAGAAATGTATTTAACCCCTCTCCTTTCAGTGGCAAGATACAGTCCCTCCCTCTGTTTTATAGCCGCTCAAAGCAATTGCCATTAGATATTAGACATTGCTGATGTAAAAAGCAAAGGGAAACCATAACACATAACAAACCACCGACGTTCTGCGGCACTAAAAGAAAGGAAACACACATATCAATAACCAAACTTACGAAAGAAGACATCGAGGGGGTAGCTTACGGCAAGCTCTGAGCTGGCAGATGCAGTAGCATTGGTCCTGACCATCATGGCGCACTTCTAAACCATTCAGCAATGTCAACTGCCCTGTTTGCAGGTGGTAGTCGTGGTTGCAGGTAAGGAAGGCACATCTGAGTGTTCTGAAATATCCTGCCAGCAAAATCCAACCTTTAAATCGGTTATGCCCACACATATAACTTGATTCTTCAGTCTCGTTGAGGTCATGGTAGAGATGATCCTTAAATTACATGTATGGAACACATAACCCTATTATTTAAGGTTACACCAGTAATAAATGCAATAGCAACAGAAATATCATGAGGAATGCTTGTAATTTGCATTATGGTATCGGTCCGCCATCATCAGTGTCAGTGGTGGAAACAGTTGCAGGCACCCCTTAAAAGCAGCTAAACGTGAGCAACTTCTAGAAATACAATTACCCAACTTGTACTGCACACCTGAACATTTTAGCTGTTTTGCAAAATGTTGAAAGACAATTCTCAGTAGCAAGAGGTGCCATGTAATTCTATCTGAGCTTGTAAAAGACAAGTTTTGTTGTCTTCTTTTTGTACTAGCTTTGTGAAGCCGGTGTCAGGCTGTAACTTTTCTGTGTTGGGCACAAGAGAAGTTTATATTCTGGGCACTCGGTGTAAACTCATACCGATTGAAATGTTATGGTTATGATGCCAGATTGCATCAATCAGACAGACAGCAGCATAGAGGTTTTCCTTAAAAGGAGCAAAAAAGGACAACGGATGGCCAACCATCATTCCAATGCCTTGCCCCACCAATACCAAAACCATACCTTGTGTTACTGTCCAGTACCAAAATGTGAATTATTGAAGGCTTTGGACTAATCATAAGTTGTAACCACTTGGAATTCATATCTGAAGCTTTACATTCCAGCATATTAAAGAAAGGGCCTCATTACAATGTTGCAAGTGCAGGAAAAAAGTGGCAGTAATTCCGTTACTGCCACTTTTCCTGCAATACCAAATTACACATTTGGTAGAATTACCACCAGTGGAATTACTGGGCGGTAATTTCGGGGATTTTTTGAGGATCAGTGAACGATGTACCCCCTTCTTTATGCTGGGGATAAATCCTCCACTTTTCCTCCAAAAAACAGCGGAATTAACACACAATAATTCTGCCGGTTGTAATTCTATGAACAATCCCCAATGAAGTCCTGTGCACTCCAAAAAATGTAAATGTACACTGCCTTTCACCACTGTAATCCCATTATAAAACCACTTGACCACGTGGGCATAACAATAATACCGTTTGGCAGTATTTCTGGTGGATTTGCCACATAAATACCGCCAAACTCATAATGAGGCTCCCTGTGTTATACCAGATGAGTAAAAAGCATATTTAAGCTTTCATCATCTCGCTTAGTGGCAGCTGTGGGTGATTGGTCAATGCTAACATAAACTGATTTTAAATTAATTAATTACCCTTCAAATGTATATGAACATGCAACGTATATCTCATAAAATGTAAGTAAGAATGGAGTTGATGTTCAAAGGTAATGCTGGTTTGAAAAATAAAAGTCTTTTATGGGAGTGTTTATTAATCGTTAGACTATTAGGGATGTTTTACCACAAACTTCTAGGTCAACAAGGGGTTCAGAGGTAAATGCTGTCTGTGGTTGCCCTGGCGGTGGGGCAAGACTGGTATTCTCTCAACCATGGGTTAGTTACCAATAGCAAATAATGGAGGTGTTGCACAGTGGGACATTGGTCCTACTGCTGTTCAGGCACACCCAGTAATCTATACGCCCAAGATGAAAGTGGGGGCCTTGCTTCAGAGGTATTTGTCTACCTTTCGCATTTGGGTTTCTTCAGCAGCACATCCTGATTGCTGCTTGTCGACACTCAGGGCTCATGAATGAAAGGGTTCTTCTATGCAGAGGTTACTGTGATTTCATGCTTCTGAAGCAGCTCTGGTGCAACGGTTCAACACGAATCAGGCAGGAGAGTTGTGGAGCCACTGAAGAAGATGGGTGGCCAAGCAGAAGAAAGAAGGTCTGATGAAATGGAGGTGCTGTTCTGCTGTTTGATTATGGAGGCACAGCTCATGTGGTTAAAGAGGCAGGCTGGATACAGCTGTGGCTGTTTAGGTACGAGATGCACACTCATAGAGGGAAGTTCATTTTGGCTTCCCTTTAGGCTGAGGTTAGGTGTACGTTTTTGGGTCTTTAACAATCACTGACCTCAAACCCATCAGTTGCCAGTGCTCTTGTCTCTTTGTGTTAAGTCTTTGCGGGGACAAACAACTGCATTGTATCATTGAGGGATGGAGAACCTTTTGGTTTAGCCAGGTCAGTTGAAAAGACAACCAATCTGGTATCTTTCTGGTAACTGCAAGTCCGATACAAATGATACTGGGAGATAGCTGAAGTGTCAGGAACTCCTTATGGTCCACCTTCCAGGCTTTGTCTTCCTTCATGTTTGTGGGCTTATCCCCCAGATTCTACAAGTGCAAGTTAGGGAATCAGACCATTCACTATTTGGACAAGTTGGAAGAAATCGCATACCCCAATCACATCAGTGCATCCATTCAAATATTCTAGGGGTGACCACTATATTTAAATTCTGGTTTCTCCTGAAGTGTTCTCCCAGTTGCGAATTGTGAATTAAATTAAGTCAACTATCCTGAACTGTTCCTAGCAAGTCTTGGTAGGGGAATCCCTTGATCGATGAAGCAGACATTATCATGAGCATGTATGGCTATAATATGTTCCCATTCACTCTCAAATAGGAACAGCATATGGCCATTGGGCAGAGTAATATATTTTACAGAGGTTCTGCCTGAACGATGCCCGTTGGATACTTCAAGCTGTTTACACATGTCTGAGAAGGCAGGTGAGGACTGATCAGCGAAAAATGTGTGTGTATCAATCATGAAACAGCACAGACTATGGGTTCCTAAGCCTGGGAGAATCACCTGAGAAGTGATCCACAAACATTTGCAGGTCTAGTTCTTAAAGCTTGGATGAGCCGCGATTATTCATATTATTAATGGGGGCCTGGGGCTCCTAAAGAATTCAGGAACCCATGCCCTTACTTTAGTATTTGTTTTGTTAAAGCCTTCTGTGAGAGGCCAGATTACCCAGACTCCACACTCCCAGGGCAGTGTATAATGTTTTAAACATAAAAGCAATCCCACCTTCCCATCCAGGCTTACATACCAAACATCATACACCAGAGAACAGGTACCGACACAGTTCTAAGGGAGAATATGAAAGAATGACAACTTCCTTCCAGTAAACAGCCAGAGGTAGTACTTCTTCTATGTTCTCTCCTGAAATTGTACCACTGAATTAGCCCTGATATGTGCTGACAGAGGTCTGTCTGGAATTTTAAAAATGTTTTCCGATGCTCTTACCCTGTGGAGGGCCTGGCATTAGTTCACCAATCTTATTTATTTTAAACCAAACTACCTCCCCTAAACTTTGCACAAGTTCAGGAGCGCAGTCGAACCCTCTACCACACCCAAATGCAGGTGATTATAGATTTGCACAAGTTAACAAGTTAAGGCTTAGCGCTCTTAGCGCTCTTGTCAGAGTGCTAGGATGGGACACACATGGAGGTACAGACTGAACTCTTGGCTTATAGTCATTCCACACAGGACTTCAAGCAACTCCATACAATGTTCAGCTTCGTTAAGCAATCGTTACTCAGTGTCTTGGAAATCTAGGCATGGCGAACTTGGAACCCATGTTTAGCCATGTTTACATCACTTTGGGTAACTGAAAGACACCAAAGAATCATAGATGGGAAACTGCGGTAATGTGGATGGAAATGTGTGCCTTCTGCACTTAAGGGGTTAATCATAACTGCTTGGGATCCCAATGGGCAATTTTCCAGTCATTTTCTGCAGTACAGACAAGTGCTTAACTATTGTAATCTAAAGAAAATGTTTGTAATGCACTATGGTGCCTTTATCATGTGTGTGACTCCCGCTGTGAGAAAATAACAGATTGCATGCAAAGAGGTAGGCATAACCTACATCAAGTTCTCTTGGCATGAAACCAATATCTGAGTCAGCTCTTTTGTTTATCTGTGCTAAAGTTGAACTAAACTCTGTTGTTTTCTCACTGTAACTTCAATATTTGACCAGTGCTGTAAAAGGTCTTAGGAATAGCAATTTCAGCAAAAAGGAGCCCACACTGATTTGAAACATGAACCATTTTTTTAAACTTTTGATAAAGCATTATTTTTCTCTAATCTTGATGTGCTTCCAGGAATATCATTTGAGTTGAGTAACAAAGAAGTGATGCGTGACCCTGCAATATGTAAGACAAAGACAACACTGCTTGTTTATCACTATTCGCACAAAACGTTAGTATGACAAAAAATGCAACTATTTTTAAATACAAGAACCAATGGAATCTAGGCCAGATCATACGGTGCATACAACTCTACTTGGCCAATAATTGCCATTACTCACAGGCCAGATGTCCTTGTTTGCAAGACAGCAAACGGTGCTAATCGTGTACCGATGAATGAATGCAGAATTAATTATATAAAATAGTACACATAATGACGGGGATATATAAAACATAATACAAGTATAAATTTAAGCATGTGGAATAGACAAACATTACATGAGACATAGTAAATCATTCAGAGTAAAATAATTAAAATGTAAATGTCGAATAGGAAACATTTACATTTCCCCCATCCAAAGTATATACTCCCCACTTTACGCTGACAGTGAAACTTTATCGGTACTTCAAAAACATTGACATTCCCACAACACTGCCTCTTCAATCTTCCCTGTTGTTGGAGCTAGACTTACTATTTCACTAACCCATTTTATTTTTCATTTTCACCATAGTTAATGTGACAACATATACATTCTATAGTTTTCATTTAAGATTTTCACTAATTACCTATATTTCTTCACTGCCTCAAAATGCCATTTTTGGTAATGAGGCGATATGACCTGAGGCCGTGAACTGACCCGGTTGGAACAGCCCAACACCCTAGTTGAGAGCGTTACTGACAAGATTGTCCCGACGCCGAGGGTCATATCGCCATCAGCACGCGTGAGCGACTACATGCGAGTGCTAATGGATAAAGAAATGTTTTTCAAACGAAAGAGTTACCCGTTTCCTGTCCTGCAATGGCAGATCTACAGCAGGAGTCATATGACATAATCATTTCGGAGAGTGGACTCCTCGATCAGACTCGACATCACCTGACTGGAGAAAAGTACATTTTTATTTTTGTGTTTTTGAAGTTCCAAGCCTTTAGCACCCATGTGTGTTTACTCCTGGGTGCTAAAGGTCGGTTTGGGGAGGAGGGAGGGAGCAAGGAAGGCACAGGGCGAGGGGTGCACAGCCATGAGAGAGCTCTAAATGCAGGCTTATAACAGGGAATACAGCCTATGTTCTGAGCTCCCTTATGGACTGGCACCCCCTCCCAGGGTGCAAATGCATATTAGCACATGGAAGTCATTATTGGGTTCCTCTGGGTGAATCAGAATGTTCAGAATGCAGTCAATAACATCCGTTATTGATTGCATTACAAGCTTTCTGATTTCAGACCAACAAATAAGCAGCAGACATCATTTTTCTGCATTCAAGAAGTGGCAACATAATTTCCTAGAATTCATTCAAAATGACACTCCCTCTGTAAGTACCTTTTTTACTGCACCTTCAACTTGACAGGGAAGATCCAATTTGACACAAACAAGGGAAAGCTAAAACATCCCAACATATTTTGTGCTTACATTTATAGAAACGGTTTAATTTTAAATCACACACAATGGGGATAATTCATGGATTCAAGCACAAGAGTGGCGCACGCGGCTGGCGCACAGAGGGAGCGTGTGCCAGCTTGCGCCAGCCGCGTGCACCAAAACCCATTTTGTTGCACCACGTATTCATGGATTCAAACATCCCTGACCAGCCGTGGCACAGCGTGGCGCAGTGACCCTGCAGCAGCGCCAGTTACACCCCCAACCATACCCTGTGCGCCAAAAACATCAGCACAAATCCCCTACATGGCGCAAAGGCCAGTGGATCAGCATACAGCCCCCAGGAACGAATTTGCGCAAACAACGCCATTCAGTCCACACGCGACAACCCAATTGCATGTAATAGTCCCCGCGCACCCCTCGGAATACGCATACCCAGCTCGCGCCAGGCCAATCGCATGTAAAACTCACCGTGCACCCCTCGAAATACGCGTACCCCACTTGCGCCAGGCTATTCGCGTGTAAAACTCCCCACGCACCCCTCGGAATGCACGTACCCCGCTTGTGCCAGGCCAATCACGTGTAAACCTCCCCGCGCACCCCTCAGAATACATGTACACCGCTCGCGCCAGGCCAATCGCATGTAAAACTCCCCGTGCACCCCTCAGAATACGCGTACCCCACTCGCGCCAGGCCAATCGCATGTAAAACTCCTCGCTCACCCCTCGGAATACGCGTACCCTGCTCGCGCCAGGCCAATCGCATGTAAAAGTCCCCGCGCACCCCTCGGAATACGCGTACCCTGCTCTCGCCAGGCCAATCACGTGGAAAACTCCCTGTGCACCCCTCAGAATATGCATACCCCGCTCGCACCAGCCCAATTGCATGTAAAACTCCCTGCGCACCCCTCGGAATACGCATACCCCACTTGTGCCAGGCAAATAGTGTGGACAAAGTCCCCCCTGTGGTGTGGGCTGCCTGCAGGGCATTTCCAGGGGGAATGAACTACCTGCAGGGCATTGGGAGGGAGGATGGGCTGCCTGTGGAGCATGGGGAGGGTGGTGTGCTGCATTCGGGGTATGGGGAGGGTGGATGGGCTGCCTCCGGGGCATGGACATGGGTGTAGGGTGGACCCTGTGGTGTGGGCTGGCTGCAGGGGGTGCATGTGGCTCCTCACCACACTGCTGTGTGAATTTGGGGGTACGCAAGTGAGAATTACACGTGATTTCACTGGCGCGAGTGGGGTACGTGTATTCTGGGGTACACGATTGAGAATTACACGCGATTTCGCAGGTGCAAGCAGGGTACATGTATTCCGGGGTACGCGAGTGAGAATCACACACGATTTGGGTGTGCCTTCTCCATGCCCTGCAGGCAGCCAATCCACCCTCCCCATACCCCACAGGCAGCCCATCCCCCCTCCCCATGCCCACAGGCAGACCATCACCCCTCCCCGTGCCCTGCAGGCAGCTGACACCACAGAGGACCACCCTACACCCCTGGGCATGCACCATAGGCAGCCACCATGGCACCATGCACTTGTAAGCCCCAACAAAAGTCCCCGCAACCAGTGACGGGCACCTGCCAGCGGGCCCCGACACATGTCCCCCCACCAGTGACGGGCACCTGCCAGCAGGCCCCGACACATGTCCCCCCCACCAGTGACGGGCACCTGCCAGCAGGCCCTGGCACATGTCCCCCCCACCAGTGACGGGCACCTGCTAGCAGGCCCCGACTCATGTCCCCCCCACCAGTGACAGGCACCTGCCTGCAGGCCCCAACACATGTCCCCTCAAAAACCGCGTCAGAACAATACAGACCCATGGCCCTAATGTCAACCCAATTCCCACCTCCCAACCATGGCACAGATGGTAAATAGCCGATGGGAGGTAAACTCAACAATTGTCCTGGGCAATTGGATTAAAGGGGGCAGAGTACTGGATGGAATAGGTACCCATGTGATCCTGCAAAGCTGTCTGTGACCCCTGGGGAAAAAAGGACAGGTCACGCCATGCTCAGGCACCCCAAAAAGAAACAAAATAATTATAAGAGATGAAACATAAAAAAAAATTGAACAATAATTAAAGTAAACATGCACGTGGCCCCAGTAGCCCACGTGCGTGGAATAAACCTCCCTCAGTACGTTGTGGCACCCAGAGACACAAAAAACACGTACGCATGGAACACACGGGCTACCATGACCTCAAAAACGGTACGCGATGCACAGGGCGAACCACAGTGGGAAAAATAGCGTGCGCGACTCACCGTCTGCCTTGCGTGGACAAGAAAAATAAAAACACACACACTTGTGCACGTAGGCAACACCACGCCAAAAGGAGAGGTATGAACTTCAAACGCTGTGGAGTAATCACGTGTGAATCGGTCTCCACAAAAAGCACGTAAAGCGAACTGCTTCCCCGCTGGACCTTTAACCCGTGCTTAAGGCAACGCCCGTGCGCGTCCCATCACTGGTGCGCTTACACGCTATGGGCCTTTCCTTGAATTACCCACATTCACACACGGACGTGCTGTTTTTGCACGTGCGGATTCAACATGCACCCGTGCCGAGGGAAACACCCGCGTGCGTCATGTCAATTACACGAGGCCCTTTCCTCGAATTACACACTGACATGCTGTTTTTTCATGTGCAGATTCACTCTGCATCAAGCTGGCCACGCAACAACACACAGAAGACCACGCTCCTGCACAGAAGGCCCTTTTTCTGCCCCTAATAGCCCCCAGCCACCTCCCACAAGCCATCTGCTGCTGCCTGCCTGCCTGCTGGCCACGTGCCCTGCTATTTGGTGCCTGCATATCAGCCATCTGCAGGGATCCAGTTGCTGCAACCAACCCTGCTGGAACAGAAGACTCCCGATTGGTGTTCCATTGCTCCACAGCCCAGCCGCAGGACCCAGTTCCCCACCCACACCTGCCTCGGTGGTTGCCATGTTGGGGCAAACACCATCTGAGACCACTGGCAACCTCCAGTCAGAGAGGCAGAGGGCTGTCAGCTTCTCAGCCAGAGAAGTTGGCATCCTGGTGGAGCAAGTCTTGGGCCATTATGATGCCCACTTCAGACAACCCTGCACCAACAAGGAAGGACGGAAGAGGACCTGGTTGGACATCGTGGTTGCCATCAATGCGGAGGGGGTGGCAACCCGCAAATTAAAGCACGTCCAGAAGCACTAGGAGGACTTCAGATCATGACCCTCGCAAAGGCCCGGCGCCTTTTGCGTGCAGCGGATGCCGGGGGCGCTGGGTCCAACTTTCGATCGACCAGATGAGGGTTCTGGAACGCATCGACCCAGTGCTTCACCACCAGGTCCTGGAGAGGCAGACCCGCCTGGAGTCGAGCGGTAAGTGTCCATGCGTAATCATTGAATGCAGTGCATGTTGAGGTGTGTCAGGAGTGTGCAGCCTGGACATATGTCTGACATGGCCCAAGTATGGATGTGTATGTGCAGGGACATGCCCGTGCTGCATGTGAGTCCAGTCATGTGTGATGCACATCAATGGTGTATGTGTTCCAAAGCATGACGCACAACTGCATGTGGAGATGCACACATGTTAGCATTTCTGTGTATGTACTATGCCATGGTTGGGGTGTAACACATGGATGCTGTTTCCACCTTCATGTACGTGCACGGCATACGTATGTGTGTGTGTATTTGACATGTGTGGGACTGTGATACGCCATGGATGCATATGACACAGACATGTAGGTACCCAATTGGCAGATGTAACATAGTTGCCGATGGTTGCACTGTGACAGGTGGTGGAGATATACAGATGCATGTCTGTCTGGTGGCGTGTGTGCATGTGTTCAGCACACCCCATGTTGCTTGTGACGTCATGCCAGCCTTCGGATGGTCATGCAGTTGTGGGTGTATGGATGCTGCTGCCTGCTGCACGATTCCTGTTAATTTGTGCATGTGTGTGGGTTCAAATGATTTGAATGGTGGGAGTGTGATGCCATCTGTGAAGTTTGACACTGCCACTCATGTGCAACTGTCATGTGTGTATCAGACCATTGTACAGTGCCCTGATGCCTGTGTTCTATCTTTCACTGTCTGCGGCGTCAACTGATGAAGAGGGCGGAGACGGTGCTGTGGATCACAGCGGCAGGGATCCCACGGCCAGCTCCCCTCCCAGCTACTGATATCTTCCGGGAGTGAGGTCCATGGTGCAGCTGCCAAGGGAAGTCCAAGATGTGGAAGTTGGAGGTGGACTCCTCGGCAGAAGTAGGGGCAGCTGAGCCCCCACAGGGGCCTACGGAGGAAGATGGCATGGAGTCATCCATGTTGGTGGGGGTTTGGTTGAGGAGGAGGCTGTGGAAGCAATATGCTTGTGGGCCCACAGTGCCATACAACGCCTCCCCAGCGTTGGGTCCACTAGCAGCACATTGCGGATGGTGTGACAGCCATGGGATTTCAGGTGCGCATGGCTCAAGACTGCTACAAGCGTTGGAATGACCTCCGACACTGTGCAAAACAAAAGCGTGCCTCCATTTATGCCATGTCTCAGGTGACTGGTGGTGGGCCAGCACCAGAGGAGGATGAACTCACTCAGCATGAGGGGATCACTGCAGAGTTCATCCAGGCAGAACAAATCCATGGAGTGGGAGAGAGGATGGGTTATGATGCATCGTCCGGTGAGTATTGATCCGTGTTACTCAATGACATGTGTGATTGTCATGTGTGACCCTCTCAGCTACAACTTGCGTCCTTCCTTTCATCAATCTCCCACTCTACCTGTGGTGTTCACCATGGGTCTGACCTCTCGGTCTGGCTTTTCAAACAGCACCTGGTACCTCTCGCCTAATGCATTTACATTTTTTGCTACAACTTCCAGTGCTATGCTGATGACACTCAACTCATTTTCAGGCTGACCTCGGCCACCTCTTCTCCCTCCCTCATTTCTGATTGCCTCATTGCCATTTGAAATTGGTGTACTGCCAATGATCTGTGTCTAAATGCCAGCAAGACTGACATCCTCCTCATCGGTACACCTTCACCATCCTTTCCCCTCACTCTCTGACCGGCCTCCCTTGGCCCTCCTCCTCCCCCCACCTGCAAGGCCAACTACCTCGGGGTCACCTTTGACTCCACACATTCCCTCTCCGCACCCATTTCTGACGTCTCTTGAGATTTAAACATCTTGCTTAACCTCCTCAGGGGTACCCTGCCTTTCCTCTTGTTCACCTACAAGCTCACTTTCTCTCAAACTCTGGTTGTCTCAAGGTTGGACTACTGTGACAGCCTCTTTCAAAATTCTACCTGTCTCCACTCTCCGCCCTCTACCACTAATCCAGTACAGGACTGCGAGACTTGTCCTTGGCCTCAAGCCCTCAGATCCTATCTCTCCAGCTCTGAAATCCATTCATTGGCTACCAGTGGATGCAAACATTACATTTTAAACCCTCTGCATTGTGCACAAGGATTTCTGGGGCCTGGGTCCGAAATACCTTCAACTATCCCTCTGCCAATACCTCCCCTCTCGAGTCCTTTGCTCCTCTACCTCATACTCCTTCCAGATCAGTCGTTTATCAAAGAAACAAGCTGGGGGCAGATCTGTGTCTACGCTTGGACCTCCCTTTGGAATAGCCTACTTGCCATGTTGAAACTTGAGGAGAAACATCTCTGCTTCCGGAAGCACCTCAAGACCTTCTTATTTCCTCCTGCATTAGCCCCTCTTCTCCCCAGCTGAACTGTTTTCTCTCTTGGCACTGTGCACCTGGACACCCTTTGTCCTTTGGGCCCAGGTACCTGCTCACCATGCCTCCCTGCTGCACATCCTCCCGACCTCCCATTGCAATGGGTCCTGTACGTGTACCCATACAGTCCCCCACTCCAAATGATCTTGCACTTTCCACTTGCTGGCTGCACTACCACCTTTTGAATGCCTATTCTATCAACAGACTTCATTTTCATTCTTTAGTCTCCTCTGTTTGGCACTTTCCACTTCTCCCCCTTCCAGGGACTTTACCAATTTTTCCCTTCTCCATGCACTTGCGTGTTCTCAATGTCACTGTGCCCAGTAAGATAGTTGTTTTCATTTTCTTTTCTCCCTTGTTCCCCTCTCTTTGCTTGGTTGCGCTCTGAGCCACTTGTGTACAAGGGCAATCTTGATGAGATGTCATATCATGTCATATACATCCTTTGTGCTTGGTGCAGTGTGTCTCACTCTGACTGTGCTGATGGCAGTTGCTCCCCGTGCACATGTGTGCACAATCATGCTCAATATGCATTCCATGCATGCCCCTAGGTGTCCTTGACCGCCTGCTCATTGTAGTACGTCTCCAGGATGATCCAAGTGTCATGTTATTTGGACAGCCATTTCATGCTCACTGTGGGTCTGTGTGTCATCACGCATGACTTTAGGGTGTCCACATCTGTGTCATGCACAGGCCCCCTGCCTCTGTTCGATGGGTATTGTGTCTTCTGCTTGCATGGATGTACTACTGATGGTTCCTCATCTGTCCTGCAACATGTCCACTTCTCATCAGCTGTAGTGACATTTGACTGATGAGATGCAATAGACGCATGCCAATACTGTCTGCCAATGCACAGTTCTGTGGTAAACCTTTCATTGCCATGAGTGCCTCCCTGCTATTGCCCAGAGGGTGGGTGTTTCACGGTATCCATGCTACATAGTGCATGCCGTTTGCACATGATGGCTGCAATTGCCCTTACACTGCCGTCATGTTTGGAGATTGACATCACTACGAACGTGTTGATGTTGGAAGTTGAGGGGGATACACATGCACTGGACCGCACACACCCACTCCTGTGCCAAGTTCAGCCCTTCAACATGCCAACACAATGCTGCTGTGTGATAGTGACCTGCCATGTATGTACCCATGTCCCTCCTTTCACTGTATAGAAATGCACAAGTGTGGGTGCCTCCTGTGAAACATGCACTCTGAATAGTCGATGGTTGTTGAGTGCTGCACATGAACATGCATGTTACATGTGTCATGGTGTGTTTGGTGTGATTGCCACCTTTGGCTATTTGTGTGTTTCCTCATGCTTAAACTGTGTACCATCTCTTTGTTGCCATCTCTCATTTCTGCCTTGGATATGTGCCTGCTAGAGGTTGTGTGATGCAGGTGATGGGCAACATGCAATACATGTGTTGGTTTCACATTTTGCACGCATCCTTTTCTGCTTTCGGGATACCCTTGCATTGCAATGCCACTGGATGCATGTTGGGTTTTGAGTTGCGTGTGACATGCCTGCTTCAGGTGTTGGCTGTCAATATTCTGATCTGTATGTGTGTGGTATGTGCTACTGACATGCGTGCTCATGTTTCTTTTGTTTATGTTGCAGGTGATGACGCAATGGAGGCAGAGGATGAAGATATCATCCTAGACACGTGGTCAGTTCACATCACCAACTAGGCACCAGTGGTGGTCGTGGGGTGGCAGACCACGAGAACCCACTGGTGCTCCAGGCCATCATGTCCAGAGCGGACTCTGAGTCAGGCTCTGATGGATCCTGTCACCATTATGTTGAGCCGGATCTTCATCATGACATGTCGTCGTCGGTAAGTAATCCTGCATTGGATGATCTTCTGTCCGCAACACCTGCAATAGGGGGCCAGGCGGGGTTGGAATGTCCGCCTGTGGTGGTTACGGGTGCAGGGTCACACTCCACACCAGTTGGCCATGTTCCTGGGACATCAGGTCGATGGAGGGATGCAGTCCTGCAGCCGCGGGCGGCACCAACCCAGCAAGGACCACGGTTCCTTGGGTCTGGCAGGTGTAGTGTCTGGCAACGCGGTGGCCGTGCGCCACCGGGGTCAACTGAGTGGGAGCATGCCATTATTGCCATAGCACAGCAGCAATGGGGAGCAGTTGAGATGATGGCTCAAGGTATGGAAAGTGTGGCCCGTTCCATCCTCCCCCCTGAAAGGCAGGTGGAGCTCCAGCAGCAGGCTACGCGGTCCACGTGCCGCTCACTCGGGCTGGGCATGGCAGAATTAGTAAGGAAAACACTGAGAGAAGGGAGAAACAAACTCAGGTCCCTTGCCTATGACCTAAGAGATGTAGAACATCAGTGACCTCAAGCAGAAAGGAAGCCGCACAGATCCATTGGAAGATTAACTTCACCGACTCGGTCAGATTCAAAGCAAGAAAAAAGGAGAGCGTTATTCACCACTCAACAAAGATCCTCGGAAGCGACAAAAGGTAAACGTGCGAAATCGTGGACAAAGAGAATCGCTGACATTTTGCTAAGCTCCATTCGAAGAGGACGTCGCAACAGTTCATCAGAACTAAAACAGACAAGAGAAAGCAAACACCTGCAAGAGCAACGGGAGTACAAACCCACGATAAGGCAAGATCGGCCTGGTCTCAGAAAGCAAAACAAAGATGAGCCTACGCAAGACAAAAAAGTGCATAGAGCGACATCCTCCGAAGATGAGCGGGTTCCACAAGGCCCACAGCGAATGTAGGAAATTACCAGACAAGATCGGCCCGGCTCTAGAAAACAAAACAAAGTCGAGCCTATGAATGATAAAAAAAGTGTACAGAGAATTACTACTTGAAGATGAGCAGGTGCCACATGGCCCACAGCGAAAAGGGAAAATCACAATAGAGAAAGACATATCAAGACTCAGACATAGGGAGGCAAACACTGCACTCCATCGAAACCTTAAAGAAAAGGAGCAAAAGCAATGGGCCTGGCTACCAGAAGTGCTGGCCAACCATCAGAGATCCTAGCCACCAAAACCCGAATCATTCACGTCAAAGAAAACAAAAAATCTGCTCTCTACTACACCATCGAATCATATAACCATGGGCTCGTGGAACACACATGGTTTTACACACCTGATGAACACATTGGATGTTAACTTGGGTTCATTGACATTTTGTGTCTCCAGGAGACTTGGCTCTTGAAGAAACCATCAATAGATGGCTGTGAGATAACCTATTCACCGGCAATCCAAGGCCCTCTCGGAAGACCACACGCTGGCCTTATTTTAGCAATTAGAGCTGGAAGTGACCTTCAGATCAGAAAGAACCTTGCAAATGATTCCTTTACATTAGCAGATGTGATTTGGCACAGACCTGCTTCACTTCAGAATGATCTGGGGGAAAGCAAGTTCTGTCTGGTGATCAGCAATTATTGGAACCCAAAAGCATTCATGGATACCTCCTTTATGACCAAGATCGAAAATGTACTAGACGACATCTTACAAGAATTTAAAGATTGACCACATAATCATATGTAGCGATCTAAACGCAACAATGAACCTTCAAACACAAAAGGAGGTAAATAAAAATCCAACCACTAAGACCATGTTTGGAATCACAGGGTCTATTGCCCCAAATTCAGACAGAAGAGGCTCACAGTGGTCTTCCCTTATGGATGCTAGAGACTTGCATAACTTTCACTTTCTGAAATCAAAAATCCTGCCAGATCTCCTGACTTGGGAACAAGGAGATCACAAAGCAAATTTGGATCACATATACTTCTCCCGAGACTTAATGTCAAGGAAAACATCTTTTGAAGTAATGAGGACATCACACAGCTACCATAATTTGCTGAATGCTGTTTGGGAAATGGAAATACCTCAACATCTTCCCAATAGAGCAACTATGACTTCCAAGCTG
This sequence comes from Ambystoma mexicanum, assembly GCF_040938575.1. NCBI lineage: Eukaryota > Metazoa > Chordata > Amphibia > Caudata > Ambystomatidae > Ambystoma > Ambystoma mexicanum. The sequence goes on from NC_090936.1 coordinate 390,261,059, forward strand.
GCAACAAATAAAGGGGGAACATGTTTGCGGCTGAATTCAACCTCAATAAAAGAAATCACAAGTCTATACCAATGAACCAGAACAACAGACAAGGATACACAGAAAACGTCTCAACCTGACTATTGTCCTTTGTTGATCCCTTACTATCAAAGAACTCACAGCAAAACTCACGTGTCCCAATGTCAAACCAACAATCAACTTCGAAATAACAAAAAGAAGAGTCATGTGAAACCTAACAAGGAGAGCAAAAAAAAATCCTTACACCAGAAAAACCTAGAAGCTGCAAGATCTGCAACAAGTAAATATAAAAGCTGGCTAAAGTCGCACCAAATCACATTATATCAGCAGGACTCGGAAAAAATTCTCTCCACGTTAAGTGGGAAACAGACCAAAGCTTTTTGGTCATTAATAAACACCGGAGGGGCTACAACACAAAGCACACTATTAAACAGCATAACAGAAACCCAATGGATACTCCATTTCTCAAACCTATTTGGACCACCATTGGCTTCCAGCTTTGCACAAAAAATCAAATCAGAAAGTTGGGAAATTGAACAGGATTAGCGAAAAAATCACAAAACTGAAAACATCGTGAAGCCCCAGGACCGGATGAAGTCTGGGCTGTCCTAATTGCTGAAATATTTAAGAACTGTGCCACATTATGTTCAATTCCCTCGTCATGGAAAACTGCAAATGTGGTACCCAGCCACAAAAAAGGGGGATAGGGAAGACCCAATAAACTATCTCCCTATTGCCCTGGTAGACACCATCGGGAAAATCTTTGGGTCCTTCCTCCTTGATAAATTCAAAACATGGGTGGCCACTTCAGAAGGGCACAACCCCTTCTAAATCGGTTTTATCAAAAACATAGGCACGACGGCCAACATTATGATCGTAAGCATCTTAAAAGCAAAAGTTATGGAAGGCGTTCCAAGAATAGTTCTAGTTTCCATCGACCTCTCCCAAGCTTTTGACAAGGTCAATCGGGAGAATCTCTTGGCGAAACTTGATAAATGGCTCTGCACAACAATTCTGTATCCCATCAGGAAACTACACACAGATACATCGATGAGAGTACGCCTGAGCGGCGCAGGACTATTATCTGCAAAAATACTCACTTTTAGAGGAGTAAAACAAGGGTGTCCCTTGGCTCCGGACTTATACAATGCGTACATCGGAGACATCCACAAGATGGAAAAATACATAAGAAATTTCCCACCAACTGTTGGCAAAGAAAAAATAAACAGACTGCTTTACGCAGATGACATCATTCTCATAGACCAAACGGGAGTAGGCCTACAAAGAAAATTGGACATCTTACTGGCCTATTTACGATCAAACAACTTAGAGATGAATTCTACTAAAACAAAAGTAATGATCCTTATGAAATCGTTAAAGAGAAAAGACAATGGGCCTCATTACAAGTATGGTGGTAAGGCAACAACGGTACCGTTAGCGCTACTGGCACCGTTGCTACCATACCGTCATACTACAAGTTCTCCTCGTGAGTGCCTTTGCAGCCTCCAGGCCTGACCTGGTGGCCGTACCAGCACCAGTGAGCAGAACAGTACTGTAGAACTGGTAACGTTATTAATGGTACCGGTGCTACCACCTTCCCCATTCCCATTGAGCACTAATGGGAATGGGTAATAATTTTTTCTGGTGCCCAGAAAAGGGCAATTACCGGCACCGGCAAGGTCGTAATGACCCGGTTATTGCCCTTTTCTGGGCGCCAGAAAAAAATTAATACTGGCGGCAGCCATGCCTGTACTACAGGCACGGCTACCGCCAGCCTCGTAATGAGGCCCAATATCTCTTGGCAGTCAGGAGGCTTCTGCCTAGAAAAAATTAAGTCCTTTAGATACTTGGGTGTCATTTTCAGCACGCACCGACAGGAACTACCGATGCAGGAACTTCTGTTAACGAAAATCGAAAGTCTAACTTCACAAGCAAGGATCATGGACAGAAAATGTTGTTGCTTCTCTCTTCAAGCCTCACTGAACTTTTACAAAGTAAAGGTGGTGCCGGCAATAGTCTACTGCGTAGAAGCTATGCCGGCCATTCCGCACAAAATTTTGCGAAAGTTGAAGGCTATTTTTGGAGGAAACTACTTATATTACCCCTTCGACTCCAATAGCATCAATTCGAAAAGAACTAAGCCTGACATATTTGAAAGATACAGTGGACCTAAACGGTCTTATGCTCTACAGGAAAATCCATACTTCGAAACAAAATATATTTGGCCTAATTCTTTATGAAATGAACAATGGATCGGGTACCATGCTATCAGACTGGGCAAAAAAAAAAAAACGACCTACTACTGAATGAAATTGGCAGCTCGAAATTGGAACTCAAACTAAATCCTTCAAAAACTGCCAAAAAATTGAAGGACTGGGATTAGTGTCAGACCTTAAATAAGGCAGAGAAAAATAAACTAACTCAACATCTACCACCCAACGCCAGGAAAATCAATGAACCAATGAAATATCTAATAAAATTTCCTAACAAGAGACTTTGCTCGATCTTCCTAAGAGCCCGGCTAATCCTGCTGAAAACCAATGAAATACTGACACCCAAAACAAATGCAGGTTTTGCGTCCACGAGAACAAAACTGAAAATATTAGACACTTGCTGCTCCTTTGCCCTGGACTGGTTTAAGAAAGAAGCATTTTTTTGGGTCATCTATTTACGGAATCTAGGCTGATGGATGAGGACTACCGGTGGAGCTACTTGATGAATGGCCCTAACACGAAAACAGTAATTGCAGTAGCCACATTTTTGGAGAGTATGAACTTGGACAAAAAGTTTTAGGAACCAAAAAAGGTCAAGATGTTATCCAGTCTTTCTTTTCTTCCTTTACTCTTCACCTTTTACTTATGGGAGCATAGAGTCAAGGGGACTTCTCTCTTAAAAGAAACAGAGGGCAAAGAAGTATGCCCAATACACTTATAAAAACTGGTGAAACAGTTAAATCACGTATAACAAACAAAAAAAAAGATTTGAATGAAATCGAATGATGGTAGATCAACCTATGGAAAATGTATGGGGCAAATCCGCACACGTTTTCCTATGCTCACATCACAACATATGCATAGACCCATATGCTCTAGGTGGACACAACCTACAGGTGCAGTCCCCTCGGTCATATTTAGTTGGGATCTGACAGGTGGAGTACACGATGCGTCTCCAGAAGGGGGAGGGCCAAACCTCCCAGCCTGCCATGGTCAGGCTAATTAACTAGCACAGGCTCCATTGATCGGCCCTGTCCTTTTTATGAGCCCTGTAGCTGGTGGCAGAAATGTACATACTGATCACAGAGTAATTCAAACAGGCATGCATGGGGCATGGCTGCAGAGGCTAACAAAGGAGACAGGAAACCCCAACAACCTTTCATATGCAACTGTGTCAACCTCATGCCAGCTCCCACCCTTAGTACTGATTGACAGTGAAAGATCATGTTTGGGACTGCATGTCTACTGTAGTCATCCTCGCAGGGGGGCCCCATTCAGAGGGTACAAGTATGTGGTTTCACACAGCCAGAAAATCTGGTCTTGTCGCAGCTTAAAGGGAGACCATCCACTTAAATCAGGAACCAAAGAGAGCTCCATTAACCAGAGGGAACCTTTCATCCAAAACAGACACAAAGATGGGTGGGACTTAATATTACTTGTTTTCACCCCCTTTACCTTTTCTGTTGCAAAGCAATCTGGTTTTGACCTCACCCATATAGGAAATTGTTGGTGGGGACCCAGGATTAGTTCATTAAGGTAGGATTAGCCTACACCAATCCATGTGCTATATTTGGCTTTAAATGAGGGCCAACCGCCTCTTTTTGCAGATCATCTGAAGGCTTCACCAGAAGCAGAAAGAAAAACTCATCATTGGACACTGGCTGAAGGTACAGTCTTCCTTACATCTTCTGCCAGTAATGGAAGGCCAGGACCTCCAAGAGGGAAGCACAATCCCTCCCCTAAACATCTCCCAGGAAACAGAGGGAGATATGAAATCCAGAGGACCCTCCAGTAGCCCTAGAACCAGAACCCAGCCAGCACACAGTGTGCCTTAGGCTCTGCAGCAAGCTTCCTAGACGGGAAGTGCCAGAGAGTCTCTGAACCAAACCAAGGACAAGGCAGTCACCTGCAACACTCTGCTCAGCTTTGGGCCTCTACCTTAAAGGACAACAGAAGCCCGGTGTAGAAGCAAGGAGAAGTGCATTGACAAGCATTTACTGATGTCCACCTTAAGGACATATTCGAGGCAGTTGAGCCCCTCGAGCTATGACCGACTGCACCGCTTACTGGTGTTACTCTTCAGTGACTAATGCCGTCCGAGATGCCTCAACCAGTTTTCAGAACCACCAACCAGCACTGAGACAATGATTCCTGACCCCAAGGCTTTATGCAGGTCAGCCTCCATCTGTCCATTCAGCCTCGCTTGCCGAACTGCCTGCCACCTGATACGCACAGCTGTCTCCCGTCTTGAACTCTGTTGCAGAAGCTGCACAGGACCCTGAAACCGACACGACCCTGTCGAGCACCAAGAACATATACAGCACAAGGTACATTGTATTTCTGTCCCTCTGGTACTTCTGCGAAGGCCCATAGACTCATTTTAAGACCCATTGCTCCCTTTGTGCTGAATCCAAGAATCCTTGAACTGTTGCGATTATTTACCATGCCGACTACCCTCCTGTCAGTATCCAGAGTGCATCTTTTTTCCTTCTTTGAAACTGTCTGTCCTCTGCATTCCTTTACAGAGTGGGTTGTTTTTCGCACTGTTGCTAGAACTGTCTGTTGTAATAATAATAATAAAGTCGATATGTTTATAGAACGTTATCTGGACAGTCCCTTTTATCATTGGGTAATAATTGTATTTTCATTTTGTTGCAACTAACCAACGATCCACAATCTTTTGGAGATAAGACAGCCGTTCTATCCATGTTACCAGATCTGGACAAGGAGGTTTATAATTTGCTTCATATCCAATCTGTTCGGATCACTGCTGATGTATTAGAGGTGTGGGGCTGATTGATGGTTTGGAAACCGATATTCATCCCTGGAGCACTGGTACCCCAGAAGTTGATTTGTCACAAAGACACTGGACACCCTAAAAATGGGGGCACACTTAGCAACCCATAAATGATATGGGTGGTTAATAATATCTTCATTGCCATCAAATTCAAACTCAACAATCTTTTTTAACTAACTTCTTTATGGTTTCTTTAATCTTGAAACAATAGTTTGGATTTTTTAAATTACTATTGATGCGCACTGGAATCATGATTTTACATTGCTTGGCTAAATCCTCCTCTTTACCTTTTATGGACATGCAATGATAGTATCATGAAACTTTCACCACAGCACTGAATCCAATGAGATTGAGTTGGGTCATTTTTCCACCGAACGTGTGAGGGGAATCCTTTCAAGGAATCGACCCGACATTTCTCTGAAATTGCAAAAATGTATGAGTAGCATGTTTGGTAAAGAAGAAGGTTTTTCATGGAGTACTTTATAGCTTTATAGAAAGAAGTAGAGGTCATTATTGTGGCATAACATATGGGTTGGGGCATGGTGAACTTAAAGATATTAGTTTAATAGTGAGTAAAGTAAATAGACAAAATACATTTGTGAATTAAATGTGGTTTTACTGTGTAGTTGTCTTGAGAAATATGCAAAGGGTTTAACCTGAGCAAGTATTAGGTGTAATGAAAAAGTAGACTGTTCAAAGCATGTTTCCATCCTTCAACTCTCACTTTAGTGTACTAAATTTGATGCTGTCTTTCATATTGAAGGTCTCATTTAAAAAAAGAAAAATCCCATGAGAGAGGACAATCTCATTGAAATAAATCTTGCAGAGAAATTCTATTGGTTTTTCTTGAATTCAGATCATTTTTTTGTGCTGTGTCACTGTCTGTTCCTGAAGTCATGAGGTTTGGAATGGAGTAGTTATTGACTACATTCTGCACATTCTGATTCGCTGAGATGAGGCCAATAATGACTTCCATGTGATAATGAGCTTCATTTGTATATCAAGTTTCTTTGCTGCAGCTGTTTGCACTTGTGGTTATGATATAATATCATTTTTTTCTACAATCACTGTTTGTGTTTGTAGTGGGAGCTATCTTTCGGGTGTTCTATTCTCCACTATTTGTACACTATTTAGTTGTAGTAGGATTATAATGGATGGTGGCATGAAAGGTCATGATTTAGAAAACATTGCATTTGTTATGTATATGATGTGGAAGATTAATCAAAATGATATATGATTTTCTTTTCTGCTGTAGAGCACAAATAATCAAGAACATTATATAAATTGGACATTTCCCTAAAACAATTATTAAAAATCCTTCCTCATCATCTTAAACTTCCTTTAGGATCTAGGGTGCTTTCTAGCTTGCTCTCATTGATATGATTCCGAATGACGTGGCACTAAAATATTCAAGATATTGTTTTAACTCTCTACACTGGTCTCCTAATCTATTGTGTGCTATCTATGAGATTAAGATGTACTGTATCCTTGCTCTATCAGATACTGAAGTACTTGCATATCAGAGGTGTTACCAAGGACTTTTTGTAGGTATCCCTTTGGTATGATCCCTTTTTCTGGTAATCTCAATCTGAGTTACTGCAAACAAAGAACGCCAGTCACAATTCAAACACTAACAAGAGTTTATTTTTGCTTCAAGCATTCTCATGTTCAACTATGTCTGCGGACAGTCATAGAGAAATGATGCAATTTACATGGCGGACAGTCACCCTTAAGTACACTTCAGCATTGCCTCAGTTGTTGCATTATAAATAGTTTATGACCTGTGTAACATATACATTTTCCACGAAAACACATGGGTCCTCACTCTACGTCATGTCTGTACAATTTACCGTTTTCAGAGCAACACGGTACACCCTGTTCCCAGTGGTAGGAAGACATTCTTTGCATATCTTATCTGTGTTTGTCTTTGACCAAAAAGTCACTCTGCATTTTTGGCTTAGTAGTTTATTTAACTCTTCCTACCAAGAATTTACACGTCACATTATGTTTTCTAAACATTGGTTGCACACTTAGCTTCGGAAATCAGGAGACAGGAAGACACATAAACTGCCCTTTATCTCTGTTTGTGCCTGCTGTTCAAGGCTCAAAGCTGCTGAAATCATTTAGCTAAGCATTCCTCCCAGAGACACGTTTTCCAGTCTTTCAGGCTGTGGGCATTTTATACTTGGAAAATGAAAACCAAACACATGAGAAAAGAAACTGAAATGGAGTTTGAAAGTGAGCTTCAAATGAAATAGCTTAGGCTAACAGAGAATGCATGCTTTTTCACAAACCCTACTTTTAGCCTAAGCTAACACATTCCAAGTGAAACATCATCATAATCATCATAATCATTTATATCAATGGCCATCAATTGCCTGATCTTTACATCCTGCATAATCAGTGCATTAGTCATATTAACTGGAGGACAAGGTGCAGGTTTCAATTTCTCCAGAGCCCTAGGACAGCAGTTACCGAGTATAGAATCTAAAACTGGTAAACATTGTATACAGCAGCAACAAAACAAAATACCTCCAACGAAAATGGCAAGTGCAGAGAATATCTTCCATGCCCAGCTTCTAAACAGATTCCAAGCCCATGTACTAATGTCCCAATCACCTTCATCAACATGGATTCCAGAACCAGGTGTATGTAATCTTTGTATAGCATGAAACACAGTAGGGGAGGAGTCAGGTGTATACATGTAACAGGCTGGCAATCTCATTTTGCAAAATCATCCTCTTTCAGCTAACATCACGTTTAATACCATTCTGTTCTGAAGAGCAACCAGTCTAATAGCTCTTTGTTCTAACATCATATTAAACAGTATGTCAGTAGTTTCATTAATTGTTTTCTCCAATACTATGGCCAACCTCCTAATATCCTGAGAGTTTATTACTTGGCCCCCAAAAGGGAACCATTGATTTTGCCACATCCTCTAATATTTGGAGAGAGGTATAGTCATTGATTCCCCTCCTAGGGTGATGTTTCAATATTTCTACAGTTGAAGTTATGTAAACCCTGGAATAAGTATCCCCAAGAAACATGTTTCCTGCCCATCTTTGGGTAATCATAGACATGCTTAGTTCCCACAGAAAAGGTAAATGGACCTCCAATGTATAAGGGCCTTGTTGCATTTACCAGAACAACAATGTGCATATATTTGTCATATGTACACATATACCGAGAACCTTCTTTACTTAAACTAAATGGTACTGTATCAGGATTATGGTTGATGGTGTAAGGTGGGGGAGTTGCTTCCCTATTTCCAACTGGTGACATTCGAAATAACATCATTGATTGGAAGGGCCTGGATCTTTTTTATTTGTATGTTTGGTAGAGGCAACATTGGTAGTGTTTTTAGTAGCAAAAACAGAGCATCCTAGAGACAGCAATACATGCTGATCAAATTCATCGATGTTTGTCCCATCAAAGTAATCAGTGGTACTATCATTCCATTTGCCAAAAAACAGAGCCTTGAAGGAATCATAGGAAGCAGTTGATAATGGGAGTGGATATGTACCAACCTAAACCTTTCTCACTGTGTTGTGGGAGGTGAGAACATACCCAGCAATTTTTTCTGCTCAGAATCGCATGCGTGTCATTCATAATTCTTATGAGGGTATTGTTGAGATACCCTTCTCTGTGCTCGAGATCAAGAGGGTGAAGGGTATGTGAGTGCATATGGAAAGGAGACAAGGTAGTGGAGCTGACTGTAGGCAACAGTGAGCTACGGGGATGGGAATTTTCTAAAAGCCATAAAACAGGTATGAATATAAACACAATACATGTTACAATAGTTACTATTACATATGTATTCCTTGTTGACCACAGCCCTTTAGATCTGGTCCCTCCAGTGGCAATGCTTTCCATGTCCTTGCTTCTACATGCACCAGGCATAGTCTTTCAGTGTCTGTTAAGAAGCCTCACTGAAAAAGGCTTGATGGGTACATCCGTGTGTGGCACCTGGCCACGAGGCCAATCTTGCTTGTAGTCTTCCTTTCCCTGCCCCCTCTACCTCCAGGCGTCTTTCGTGGTAATAGACAGAATACAGATGGTTTCTTGTGGTTGCAGTATTTTTACCACACTTTCCTACCTACAAAATGTCATTCCCTAGCTATTTCCATGGTCAAACATTATATCTGGACACTCCAAGCACAGATTGGTCAGTGAACAAAGGGTCAGTATCCAGAGTAAGTGGTGAACAATCGGTCTCTTTAGGCTCAGGATCAGAACATGTGCCGTCACTGAAACTCAGGCACTTGGGTTAAGGATCTCCTACCCCCTCCTTTCCCCATTTGTCATAGGACAAACGCAAGGGCACTCATTTTAGGTATGCTGCATGGATCTAGAGCTTCTTCCGGGCCGCTTGAATAGCTGTCGGAGAGGACATAATTTCCTGGTCGAATACAGTGACCAGGACCCTCATATTTATCGGGCAGTGCTGCACGAACCTGTTGGTGCATGGAATGCAAATTTTGAGTCAAATGGTCACAGTAATCAATCAATAATGGGTACTCAATGTCAGACAGTTTCTTGGGCCTAGGTGCGTTGCATACATTAGCAGATCTCCCCATTACTATCTCATAGGGAGAACGTCCTGTTTTTGCCTGAGCAGTGGTTCTCATGGATAACAGAGCTAGTGATAAGGCATCAGGCCATTTCAGTTTGCTGTGTGCACACACCTTCCCGAGCTTGTTCGAAAGGATGCCGTTGTAGTGTTCAACTAACCCTTTGAAGTTGTCTTGCAGAGTAGAATCTCTTCTTAATTTGTAGCTTCTCACATACCTGTAGTATGATAGCAGCAATAAAATGAGATCCATTGTTGAACCATATTACTCTAGGTAACACAAATGTAGGGAAGTACTCTTTTAGCATAATCTTTGCGGTGGACATAGCAGTATTATCTTTGAAAGGGAAAGCCTCAACCCATTTGCTGAATGCACATATTACTACTAACACATATTTGTAATTTTGGCATCGTTCCATTTCTATAAAGTCAAAATGAATCACTTCAAATGGCATGGAAGGAGGTCCAAAACTACCCTTTGTTGCTGGTGTTTCCTTCCTAATGTTATGTTTTAGACAGATCATACAGTTCTGAACTAGTCGTTCTGCAATTTTGGGAATGTTGTCATTTCCACATACTGGGTCTAAGTGTTTACAAATACCTTTCACACTAATGTGAGCTGGCCCATGTGCCATGGTTACTACAGCTGCCACATAAGAGTTGGACAGTATCCATCTTTGTTTATCATGATCAACCCAACATCCATCATCATCCAACCCTGCTGGTCCAGAACCCCATTGTTCAATTTCTTCTGCTGTGTCTTCAGCTTGAATTTCTTTTACACTACTAATGCCCTCTTCCATCATCCCACTCTCAGCAACCCACCAGGCACATTACTGACTGTGGGTCTGTGGCAGTTTTCTTGGCTATTTTGTCTGTAAATATGTTCCCTCTCCCAATATCGTCAGTTACTCTCTGGTGTGCTGTGCATTTCATTATGGTCAGTTGTTTAGGGAGAGCCAATGCTGATAATAGTTGCACTATCCAGGGACCGTGTTGAATCTTAGTGCCATGGGATGTTAAAAATCCCCTCTCGGCCCATAAGTTGTGAGCTACTCCAAAGGCCTACTGACTGTCAGTATAAATATATACTCCAAGCCCCTAGGATATCTCACAAGCTCTAATAAAAGCAATTATTTCTGCAGCCTTGGTAGAATTGTGAGGAATTCTCCTTCTTTCGATAATGGTGTCTAAGGTGGTGATTGCATAGGCAGCGGTAGAAGTGCCAGCTGGTAATTTAAAACAAGAACCATCACAAAATAATTCCCCGTTCGGGGAGGGCAAGGGTGTGTCGCTCAAATCAATCCTGGTGACATTCAAATGTTATTGCGACAGAAAGAGGTTGAATGGATCGAACAAATGGATGCCCTTGAGCAAAAGGCATGAATAATGATTTTGATCTGACATGTTATATTTGAAGAGTTTTAAGTTATTTACTCTGTTAACAGTTTCTGTTCTTTCTCTGGACTTTTTTGTTTGGACATTAAAAAAAAACATATATTGCTCTTTTTTCAGCTGAGGATCCGTTATATTCATAACAATGTACTATCCTGTCATTTGAATGCAACTGTCCGTTATGTTCATCACACTGTACTATCCTGTTATAAGAATGTAACTGTCTATCATGTCCTGGTGAACACCCATGGCACTACTGTCAATTAATAATTATGCTGTCTTATCAAAATGCTTTATTCCCCATATATCATTCATCTTTATTGTTATTAGATAACACACATTTTTCATGTTACTACCCGGCAGACAACAGGTTTAGATTGGGCAAAATATGAGATAGTGTTATCTATATTGCATCTGCTACAGATGACATCTGCTACCCCTGGTCAAAACAATGATTCAAATTACACGGCATTATAGTTTAATAAGAAACTTCACAGTAACCTTTTCCATTCAAAAACATTTTAGGTGGAAAATATTGTTATAATATTCATACCTTGAGCCTGTTACAATGAATGTTAGGCCGCATTAAACACACTTTACATAAATCGGAAATCGTATCAAGGCTGCCAACTGTGTTTCGACGTATGTCAGCTGTGGGTGCCTTTTGACGATCAGGTGACCGTCACGCACGTGATCTGACGGTGTTCACCTTTGAATATCTGTCAGAATTTAAACAAAAATATTATGTGCTGATACTGTATATACCCAGCGCTTTGCTTTTATTGACTGCTTTAGTCCACGATTGTAGTATTTTTGAATCCATAAGGTAGTCGATATCAAATCCATTTTTGATCACATGATCCGGTCACGATCACGTGGCATATCATGTTAGTAAATAAATATGCGATGTGGGACGGGAGGTTGTATCTGCAGCAGTCTTCCCATTCCTGCATCGCGTAGCTGAACAATGTACAACAAGATAAGCACCTTCGGGTCTTTTACTCCGGGCATTGGAATTATTGAGAATTGCACTCTTTGTGCATATCATTTTTTACAATATTGAACATTGGTGGTCATGGCAGGAAATGTTCCCATGTTTTTCAGATTGGGCTCAGCACTCTTTTCATTTGTTGAGCAATGAAAACTATACCTGTCCTCTAAGTAACATATCTCCAGACAACAGCATAGAAGGACTTTATTTTTGGCAACAAATTGGAGGTTATCTTGGAGTTTCCAAGTGATATGCAGACCTTGGGCACTCCTAAGGTTAGTCAAATAAGCATGTTTTGTTATTTTTCAAGTACTTTGGTGTTCACTTGGAAGATGAGACAGTTCACTGATTTTTTGTCTCTTTACAATGTTTTTTAGGTAGTGAAAAAACACAATCTACATCTACACCTGAAGAAGGGGTCAGAGTAACCCCGAAACGCGCACTGGACAACAATATGTGATTGTGTGATCATATTTTGATGAACTGTCTAGTAGACAACAAATTCAGAAATTCAGAAATTTTGTCTGATGTATTTTTTATTCATTATTTTTGAAAAAATCATCTGTTAATTCATTTAGGAATTGGTATCTCTGTATTAATGAATGATGCAATTCATTTCACTTTTATATTTTGGATGGACTTATAAAAAAATGTATCTAAAAACATATTCACTTTGCATTCTTCTTCTTTTTTAGCTTAGATTTAATTGTGTAAACAATATTTTATTTACTGATCAGGAAGAGACTTGTTTCTCGATTAGAGTGACCAGGTTTTCGTCTTACAGGTTTCTGTGGTAACAATTCTACTGGCCCAAATCAATCCTCCCTTTTTGTGTCTTGTTCAGTGAAATAGAGACAATCATGGTTTGTGTCATTGGTACTGTCCTCCTTTAGTGGAGGTAAAGGTTTGGCCGGATACAAGGAACTCCATCTCTTAATTTTGATGTGGGGTGCAAATAGAATGAGCTCGTATTTTATTAGCCGGGCAGATGTGAGATGCTGAGTTTGCATTCTATTCTGTAGTACATCTGCCGAGTGAAGCACCATCATGGTTAAGCAGTGACCCAAAACCATGCCTTCACTTTGTTTTACTGTGGCAGTGGCAGCAGCTGCAGCCTTGAGACATTTTGGCCAAGAGCATGCAACCGGGTCCAACATGGAGTAAAAATCGCTGCATGGCCTGTTCCTTCCTCCATGTTCATGTCAAAATAGTCACAGCACAACCATCTCTCTCTGCCACGAATAATACAAAATCTTTGACATAATTTGGTGTGCCCAATACTGGTCCGGAACATAAAGCTGTTTTGAGGAGATCAAAAGCATCCTGACAAACCGTATCCCAAGGCCGAGGTAAAGCTACATCTTTTCTTGTCAGTGTCAACAAAAACTTAATCATTAGTGAAAAATTCAGAATCTATTGTCTACAATCGTATGACATCCCGATAAAAGCCCTAACCTCTTTCTGTGTATTTGGAACCACCATGTCAGAGATGCATTGTATCCTTTCAGGCGCGAGGCGCCTTCCCTCCGATGACAGGAGACAGCCTAAATAGGCAACCTCCTGTTGACAATACTGACATTTCTTCAAACTGTTTTATGACCATTGTCAGCTAAGTGTTTCAGTATCAAAATGGTACCCTCTTTACAAGCGCTCTCTGAATCTGCAGCTATAAGCAAGCCATCTATGGATTGTACGAGTGTGCAAGAGGAAGGAAATTCAAGCATATCTAGTTGTTCCTTGAGGGCCCTACTGTAAATGCTAGGACTTTCAGTGTACCCTTGCGGTATTCAGGTGAAAGTAAAAGAACGTCCCCCAAAGGAAAAAGCAAACAAATACCTGCTATCTGGTGTATGGGAATGCTAAAAAATGCTATTGTAGAGTCAATTACTGAAAAATGTATAGCCGTTGCAGGAATCATAGTCACAATGGTAGTGATGTCAGGAACAATGGGAAACTTGGGTGCTACAACCTTATTAATCACTCTTAGATCAATAACAAAACGGTAGGGTAAAGCACCTTTTGTCTAAACAGGTAAAACAGGGCTATTGCATGTGCTACCAGAAATTCCCTCTATTACACCCTGATGTATTAAGTCAGAGACAATACTTTTGAGTGCTTGCTCACCACCAACTGAAATGTTATACTGCAGAAGATGAGGCTATGTAACACCGGTTTTCAAAACAATGCTCACTGGTTCAACATCTAGAATAGATGTGTGGGTACCTAGTGCAACTCACTGGGTAAAGGCAAAGCCATGAATTGTGAGGTGGAATTGTGCTGGAGAAAGAATGGGCAGGTATACTCTGGAGAACAGTAAATCACTGCGTGCAATTTTGTCAATAAATTCAGTCCCAGCAGATTTTCACCACAGTTGGTTGTTAAAGAAAATGGAAAAGAGTCAGTGAATGGTCCTTAAAGACTCAGCACTGGTTTTGAGACCGGACATACCACCGGGGTACCAAAGAACCCTACTGATACATGTTGTTGCTCTGACAGGGCAATGTCTGGAACCTTGAAGGGGTCAATAGAGCATTTCAAAGCTACGGTGTCCACCAGAAAAGTGTGCACCCTATCCACAACCTTCATTTCTACATAGGGTCCGTTCTGGTCTACGGGGATAGGTGTGGGTTTCAGACCCTGCTTCGGGCTGTCCTAGTGAAATAAAATAATGTTGGATGTAAAATCTTCAGTAAAATAAGTATGAGTAGTGTTGTCAAAAATGTTTGCGCCCCTCGTATTCTGTTGCCCATCTAGATTTCCCATATTGCTATCAAATTGCTGGTTCTGGGAGAACTGATTTCTATTTGGCCCCTGCATGCCATTGCTACGTGCTCTCAACCTTCTACCAGACATTCTGTTTACCTTTTGTTGTAGGCTCAGACACTGTGCCCTCCAGTGGCCCTCTTGCTTACAGTAGGCACATTGGTTCAAATTCACAATCCCCATGTGTGGGGTAAACTGTCCCCTCGGTTGGGCATTTCCTCCCTGTGGTCCTCTCATTATTTGCTGCAAGAGTACCCTAGTCTTTAAGTCAGCCTTTTTCTTTTCAATCTTTTCCTTTTCATGGTTCACTCTTTTCTCATAGTACTGGGCCCTATGTAGAATTTCAGATTGTGACTTATTCTGCCATGCACTTTCAGAGACAATGATTTGAGACTGAATGTCTGGCAATAACTCACATACAAATCTATCAACAAACAATCTCTTCCCTGGTTCAGTACTCAAATCCTGGCCACTGAAATCCGAAAAACACTTCCTCAGACCTGTTTAAATACTCTGTGGCTCCCTCTGTCTACCTTAGCATGCAGGCAGTCAATTTATCCCAAATGATTATTTATTCGGGCACCAATGACTTAGTTTGTTCATAATATGTTTAGGTAATGTAAGTATGCTCTGATGAGGTTTCTCTCCTGCCCTTCCTGTCCTGTCTCCCCCAATTAACAAAAGAAAGACATGGGGAACATTTTAAATGAGCCCAAGATTCGTCCCCTCATGAAGGCTTGCGAAAGCTTCTAAACTAGAAAATCTTGTAGTCTCTATGTTGTCACCACCCTAAGGATAAAAAAAAACACTTAGAAAGCAAATTCTATACAGATAAGTGTAACAATTAATTGTAATAGTTTATTATATCAAAAAGATGTTTTATGCACAAATTTCATATAATTTAAAAACTGAGTGCTCTTCTGCTAAAAAACAGATTTTTATAAACACTTTTTATAAACACTTATTCTTTGATTTAAAATAGACACCTGTATCGTGATAAACACTTCTAATACATACATAAGACAGTCCCTATTTTTAGGGTACATTATTTTCCTATTCAGTATCCTTGGTAGGTGAATCCTCATGTGTACAAACATGTGGTTCGCATCTACTCAACACTTATTTGATATATGTTGGCTAATGTAAAACACCCTAAAACACCCAATATGTTTCATTCTTTATAGACAGTTGGTAATATAAAAGAACTTCATCAGGGGAATAGAAAGCAATTTATCACAACAACAAAAAAACACAGTTTTAAGCGTTTTAAAACAACACATATAAACACTCTTTTCTTGTGGTGTTCTTCTTAATCCTAGGGGGGAAAAACAGAGACAACATAGAATAACAGCTATGAGTGACGCTGTTCACAATTCAACAGAAGCCAAACACTAGCGGGAGCAATTAAATTCCTACTTGTGGCTCACCGTACTAGCATTAGCAATTAGTGCCTTTTGATGGATAAGTAGATTCGTCTTCAATGTAGACGTGAGATCTGTAAATATAAAACCACACCGACCGATATAAACAGTGCTGTACAAGTTTTGCTCCAGATTTTTAAACAAAGATGACAACCATATTCACAACTCTCTACCATTAGGGCTTTCTCTTGATTACTTATTTACTTATTAATCACTTGTGGCTACCACATAACTCCAAAACCAGTTGGATTCAACGCATAATAGACCATCTATACATCGTTATGGATCTGCTGATATCACCCTAAAATTAATTTCTTGATAACCCTAAATATAAAAGGGAATTATCTCTATTACTTCTGTGAGTCACACAAACAACCCTTAATGCAAACGGTTATTCAAATCTTTCTACTGACCATGACCCGCATGGAGGTTTTTAAAGACTCCTCAGCTGGAGGTATCTCTCTAATTAATGCAATACCATTTCCATGCTACTCAAAAAATTGATTTATACATGTACCTGTTATCATCCTAATCTCTAAAACCTAAATGGTACCACTGACAGTTTTACAACAGAATTAACTATTAACAACTCCACTCTTGCGCACACAGGCAGTGATCAACCGTTTACCCTTTATTTTGTAAGGTGCATCAATCTGTGCTCGGTCTTGATGCCCAACTTTTTTTCTGGTGTCCTGGCGTGATCGCGGGAAACAAACTAACCTGATGGTCTTAACTGATTGCTTTGAGGTCCACAACTATGTGCAAGCGGTATTAGCCCTATGCAAACAAGAAAACAAAACAAACACTGACAGACTTGTTACTACTTTGCGGTGCTCGCCTACATGTAGGTAAATGTGGATTCATAGACCGTAGATGGAAAACGCTTAACTACAGCGGCCGTTAAGGGAGATCTACGACTAACAAGATCTACGACTTACAAGAAGACACCGCGCACAGCGGGCCGAGTGCATCTTGCGTTATTACCCATTCCAGTATCTCGGCACTCACGTCCCTTCTGCCTTCACGTAACACGCTGAAGATCACCTGATCGTGCGTCATAACTAGGTGACTATTTATATAGTCCTGACTGCTTCTCCGCGGCTGTTACCAATTGCTGGCATAGACTATGGGCAGTATGATATTTAAGCAAATCTTTCCTAACCATCTCAAAGCATGAATATATTGTCCCATGGCAGTGTAACTATACGATTGTGTGCTGTAAAAACAACTTTATTTCTCTCTTGTGATACAGTCAAAAAATAGACGTGTGTCATACATCTGACCCTAATCGTTAATGAACTTCGCGTAGGCCACGCCTCTGTATTGCTAATTGTCCTTCACTAGTGAAACAATTTCAAATCGACCGGCTCTGGTCAGCGAGCTTAGTTTGACCCAAA
Source organism: Ambystoma mexicanum (assembly GCF_040938575.1). Lineage (NCBI taxonomy): Eukaryota > Metazoa > Chordata > Amphibia > Caudata > Ambystomatidae > Ambystoma > Ambystoma mexicanum. The sequence continues at coordinate 390,278,624 of NC_090936.1, forward strand.
CCACAGTATGACCGCTATTCCAAAATGCAGCAGGACTTATTGCCACACAGTCTTAAAGTAAATGCACCTGTGCTGTTGTTTTTGTAAAGCATGTGCGGACCGAGCACTAGTCCCATGAGAAACCATTGCGGGGTATTGGTATTCCATACTCCAAACAACATTGTTCCAGTCTATTACCTCATTAAGTCCTGCCGTTGTAGAATTGCATAAAAAGATTAGCCATGATTCTTTTCTCTGCAGCCGTCTAATCACAGACTCTCCATTGTGTGTTGGTGTCACATGTAATAGAACAGTCCACCTGAAATCATTTGATCCATGGTCCATCATTAAGAAATTATTCACCATTGGGGCTGTGGTTACCTTATTTTTTATGCAACTTTTGTGCTCTGAGATTCGTATCTTGATCCAACGTTTGGTCATTCCTATATACAATTTTCTGCAAGGACACCATATTGGGTATATAACATTATTAGTATTACAATTAGTAAATGGCATCTGTGCCCATGGTTTATTCAAACCTATATCTACTTGTGTAGTCCAGCTTGTAAGATGGCAATTCACACACGGCCCAACATTTTCGGTAAGTCACATATTTCGGTCACACTCTTCTGTAATGGAACACCTCTTGAAATATCATTTTTTGTTGAAAGATCTTTCAGGTTGGGTCCTCTTTTAAACGCACATAATGGGCGTGCCAAAGGGCATTCTCCACCCATCAATATGTGCCAATTCCTTTTAATGATTTTGACCACTTGATTGGCCATCGGGGTGAAAGTGCTCACGAAAACCAGATTGTTCTTTTCTATAGTCTCGATATTCTAGGAGTGCCTCACGGTTGTTATTTGTGGACCTCTTCAGTGCCCGTTTTATTATTTTCTTCGGGTACTGTCTAGTTCTGAGTTTAGAACTGAGAATGTCTGCTTCCGCTCGAAAGATCTCTTGTGTGGAGCTATTCCGTTTTAGGCGCAGAAACTCCCCAAACGGAAGATTCTCCCTTGTGTGATGAGGATGGCAGCTATCATAGACCAGTAGGGAATTGCAATCAGCGGGTTTATGGAATGGTTTCACATTTAGAATACTGAGGCTTGTGTCAACCCAAATAGTGATATCTATAAAATTAATTTCTATATCACTCTGTGTGGACGTAAACTTAAGGAAACGGTTTTGGAAGTTGATCCATTCAAAATATTCATTGAAAAGAGAGACAGACCCATTCCACACAATCAATATGTCATCAATATAGCAACGCCACAAACCCAGATTTTCAAAATGAGTGTTTGTGGACCTATAGATTACCAGTCGTTCGAAACTTTCTACAAACAGATTAGCTGATGACGGAGCTACTGAAGAGCCCATTGCTGTCCCATGGGATTGATGATATAATTGGCCATTAAAACTGAAATAATTTTCAGCCAAAGCCATTTTGGCGCACCACAAGATGAAACTATTTGGTGTTCTGCCTTCTGTTCTCTTAGTAAGTAAGATCTCCTCTAGTACCTGTAAAGTCTCCTGTTGGGGTATACCGGTGTAGAGGTCCAAACTTACTAAAAGTTGTTTCTTCGAATCAAACTGTATATCTTCTACCATATTGATGACCTCTGTGGTATCTTGTACAAAGAGTACATCTTTGAGACAAAGGATTTAAGGTATCTGTCCGTAAACCTTGATAATGGTTCCAAAAGGGCGACTGTCCCCGAAACAATTGGATGGCCCAGGGGATTTACCAAAGCCTTATGAATTTTTGGCAAAATATAAAACTTCGGTATTGTGGGATTTTTAACCATTAAATACTCACTCTCTTGTTCGCATATCCAACCCCTTGACACCGCTTTCTCTACTTTTGTGGCAATTAACAACGATAAATGTTTTGTCGGATCTTCCTCAATTGGTTGGTAGAAATCTCTATCTTCCAATTGTCGTAGGCATTCAGTTATATAATCCTTGTGGTTCAACATTACTATGGCTCCCCGTTAACAGCTTTTCATAAAATGATATCGGGTTAGTAGCTAAACTCTTCACAGCTACTTTCTCAGAGTTACTCAAATTTTGGAACGGGCATTTTTGATGTTGCATTTCTAGCTGTTGTAAATCATACCAGATTCTTTTAGTAAACACCACCACTTCTGGAGTGTAACATCCGACCAGAGGATTGAAGGTGGACTTATTCCTAAAGCTACTCTTGTTACTCTGGTCGTCATAAGTATTCTGAAAAAAATATTGTTGTAAATGAATTTTCTGTAGTAATTGTTCAATTTCAACATGAGTTCTAAATTTGTCGTACTGAACCGTTGGTACAAAACCGAAACCTCTGTTTATCAAAGCCAATTCTTCTACATTCAGGGAGTAAGATAACAGATTCACTAATAAGGTCTGTTGCTACGGGGCACTCGTGGTTCCTCGTCCCAATTGTCTTGGTCTGATCGCTGTTCTAAAAAACCCAACTGTTGTTGTTGTTATTGTGGGGGACCTCCACTTGTACCACCTTGATTAGTATGGAAAAAATGTCTCCTATTCCTGCTATTTCGCCCGGATCTCCTTTGGTTCCTTCCACGGTTCCGGGATCCCTTATAGCCACCCTGATAGGAAGACTTGTTACTGCTTGAACTACCAGAACTAAAGGAAGTATTACCAAAATGTACTCATTTCTGTCCTCCATGTTTAAGTCCTCCTTGTTGTTCTGCAAAAGGAACATAACCTTAATTTGTGTATCTGAATGCATTTTCATGCATAAATTGTAATAGGTGTTTCTTCATTCTAGTTATACGGTTTTTAGTACAAAATTCTTTAAATTCCACAATCTCTTTCATGATTTCTTCCAAAAGTTTTTTGTAGGTTTCAAGTGGTACCAGCTTCTTGATCTCTTCTTCCTTTTTTTCTAGATCTCCCAATATTTTGATGGTCATTTCCCGGGCTGTATCAATGACCAAAATTGTCTGCTATATAACTCCATTGGATAATGAAGTCCTTATTATCTAGGAACAAGCGTCTGCCAGCTCAAGTGCAGTCCATGTATCACCAATTGCAGGTACATCATCTATGGTTCTAATCTGTTTCCATAAATCAGCCAGTAAAATGACCGGGAATAACACGTCTATTTCCCCTAAAGTGAAAACTGAGGAGTTCAAAACAGACTGTATTTCCTTATCGAACCCTGTCGGGTTCTTTCTAATGTCTGGGATGGACTGTTTAAGAGTGTTAACTTTAAGAGTGTTAACTTCCTTCATTGAGACTGGAACATGTACAAATTGTGAGATATAATGTGCCAGGGTATTTGTTGCAGCCCCACCATCTACGCCTGCTTCCTCTTTCTTGGGCACAAGAGTAGAGCTCACTTATCTCATGAGTAGCTGTGGAGTCGGATTCTCGGATTGTTTATTAAGTTGAGAGACAGTGAGGTTAGTGAGGTGTCATCTGAAAATGTGTGCTTGTTCATTGTCATAGTATCTGTGGAGCAGCACAATTTGTTCTTATGGCATTTGTCTTGTAAATATTCAGCAATAACTTGTAACACCTTTCTTTGAATTCATGGGGAATATTGACTAAAAATGTCATGAATATCCACGGGGGAGATAGATGCATCTGAAATCCATCTGAGAGCGTCTCTCGTGCTGATACGCATTTCTTTGCTATGTGTTTCTGGTGCAGGTGAAAATACTTTATGAACATAGGATGTGTGTCTAGTCTCTTTATCTAATTTTAATTGGCGTAGCTGGTCTAGTTCTTGTTTAAAGGAAAATAGTTTTAACATGTGATCATGTATTTTCAATGGTGTGTCTCTAATACAGGATACAAATTCAAATCCAGCAGCTCCTGAGGGACTTCGGAATCAGTATTGTCCCATTTGCTCTAGCAATACTTTTTGTTCAGGGATGCCTCCACAATCTTTCAAGGAGCTGGAAGTGGCAGCATTTGCTGATGGCAAGAACTGTGGTAAATTCCATGCGGGAGGGAGTGGAGACCAACCGTCAGAGGGTGTGTCTGGAGCTGGTAGCGGTGGCTGTGCTGGCACAGGCGGCAGTGAAACATAGGGAGGAGGTGCCGAAGGAGGCACTCACCTTTTATTCAGCAGTTTGTCTATTAATTCATCAGATGCATGCATATCTTTTGATGGGTATATTTTCTGTATGTCCAATTGGAACCCTCTATCAATAGCCCTAATACCCATATCCTGTTTTTTTTGGTAGTGTGCTAAAGCCTTTTCTGCATGGGTGATGTGTCCGCATGCACATATCTCCCTACTTTTGAGGCACTGGGTGTCTTCTTTGCACCAGTCGCTGACTGTGTCAAAAGCGACAGGCCTAGCCTTCTTCCACAATAGTACTGACTCTAAGTGTTGTATCCTAGATATTTCAAAACTTCCCAGTGAAGGCCATTGAAGGTCCACGTCATGTCTGTTCTGGCGGTGCCAAGTACAGTGAAAACTATAGCTACTAACCCGTACTTGATGTACATTTTGTATGCAGGCAAACCCTCTGGCAGTGCAGGCTGACTATGTTCCAAACCATTTTGCTGTCTCTTATTGCAACCAAGTGCTACCCAACAAGTAGATAACTTAGTAAAACCAGGCATTATATTTCAGTTCAAAAATCATACTTGTACCTGGCACAATATTCTGCAAAATATTGTTTGTATGCAAACAGTTTGAAACAAACTCACCTAATTCAAAACAAAATCAATCCCCCATCCAAGAACCCCCATCGTGGCTGGTGGGCTCGCAAAAAGTGAACTATAGTGGCTGGATATGTTCCGGGACTCTCGCCACAAGGACCTCTTTGTAAAGCAACGGACGCAGATCACGAGAGCAGACTGCCAGAAACACTGTCTGCTAATTGCAGGGGCCTCCGATACTCACTGGCCCAACTCCGTCCACTTCATCCTCTGAAGCGATGGGTCATCATCGGGAGAAGCCCCATATTGGGCGACATTTGTTAATCTCAATCTGAGTTACTGCAAATAAATGAAGAACACCAGTCACGATTCAAACATTAACAAGAATTTATTTTCGCTTCAAGCAGTCTCAGGTTCACCATCTTAAAAGTCTGTTTATGGCCACAAGTTCTAGTCCTTTAGGTTGTGGGGGCATGATTACTTGCACTCATTGAAATGCTTGAGAACAACTTCAAGCCAAAGTACGGAATATATTGTTTTACATGCCAATAGTGTTCTCCTAGTATATTGGCTGCTATTTGTGACATTAAGATATACTGTATCCATGGACTTTTAGATACTAAAGTAATTGCCTATCAGACTTGTTGAGAAAGCCATTTGTAGCCCTTTATTATGATTCCAAACATAGATCTCTATGCAAGACTCTATATTTCTCAATTTTACCCTTAATATACTATTGTTGTGTGATGTGGAGGCAGTGGATCTCTGGATTAGCGACACCTGCCTCAAATTGAATGGGGACAAGATGGAGGTCATGGTAGTGGTACCCCAGCTCTGCCCTCCTTGTGAACTTCTTACTTTTGGCCTTCTGGTTTGTGCCCTTTTCCTAAGCCAGTGCTAGTGGTCAAGGATCTGGGTGTAATAATCTCTGCTTCTCTTTCTATGGAGGACCAGGTAAGGACCATCTGTCAAATGGGTCATTTTCAGCTTTGTGTGTTTTGTCATGTCTTGCCTTTTCTTTCTCGTCATCTACATGCCCTTGTGGTGGCATCTCCTGTTCTGATACATATTTATCAATGCAACCTGTTGCTACTGGCTCAGACTGCGTATCTTATCCATCGTTTTGAATGTCTTCAGAATCCTGCAACCAGATTTGTCACTGGTTCTCTTTATGGTTCACATATTTCTCCCATGCTCTGTTCACTGCATTGGCTCCCAGTCTCTAATAGCATCATGTTTAAAATGTTATATGTGGTTTGACGTGCCTTCTATGGCAAGGGTGCTGAATACTTGCAGTTTAAATTTTTCCCCTTTGTCCCTGGACACTTAATCTGATCGCAGGATGCTTACGTTGTTTATGTCCCCCGTTTCAGGCTTTCTATGACTGGAGGCATGGCTTTTTCTATTGCTGCGGCTAAACTTTGGAACACTTTGCCATTTCTATTGAGGGCTACGGAGAATCATTTCCAGTTCAGGCGTGCTCTCAAAACCTTTCTATTCTAGTTTTAGTTGGATTGTAGTCTTATCTGTTAGGAGTTTGTTCTTTACACCAAGATGCCTCTCAATATGTGTGCTTTATAAGTAGCCTTAAGATAAGATAACATAAGATGTGCACAGTATAAAAGACTAAAAAAACAAACACCAATCATTAACCATTTTGATTGAACCTTTTGTAAAATATGGTATCGGTTCCAACATGATCTAAATGTAGCTCCCTATGTTTTTTTTTCCATTGTTTCAAATGTATGTGCATGTGTTATACATCTAAGGGTTTCACCATTAAGCTGTAGGCAACTGCTGAGAGATTTCTTCAATTGCCTATGACAAGCTCATAAGAAGACGTCTAGATTTACAGGCCTGAAAATTCATTAATACCTCTGTCACCAGATTTATTAAGGCCCAAAAATGTTGTGTTTGCTTGTGTTTCGTGAAGACAGGATGTAATCAAACTATAAAAGGGTTACTCTACCATTTCATGGTAGGTCAAAATAGATGTTCGCTTGCTTAGATGCCTGCTCTGACGAAAAAATGAAACAAAACACAATGCAATGAAATCTTTCACAAAAGAAGCCCCCAGTGAGTTATCTGAAGCATTTACATTCATCACATTTCTATTTTAATTGGTCAGGTTTTCTTGTTAAAAATATCCACACTGATCAGATGAAAACAAATAGGCTGGATCATGGCAATACTGTCTAATGGTGATAAAAAGACATACAACAGTCACATTTTGTAATTAGAGTTGTGTAGTGAGCTTAGATCTGGGCACCGAATACCTGAAAACTGTTTATAATGCTGCATGCAATCATGGGATTTGTTAAGATCGATTTTGCGGACTGAGATCTTTTTAATTTCCCTGTTTTTTGCTATGTTTTTATCAACGTTTAAGCTGTTATTTAGATTGGTTTAGGGGCCCTACTTGAACATGTTATACTCCATATGACATTTCCTGCTGTATGTTTATTTAAAGTCAGTCTTTCCACTTCTTTTTACACAGGCTGCAGGGTTGGTAAATCGGTGCAGGGCTTTTTTAGAATACAAATCTTCTCAGGTAATCCTAGAATATAAAATTATCTTCAAGGGCTCCCTGACATGCTGCTGCAGTATTGCCATCATATTCTGTTGACAAAATAATTTACACCTATGACCATTCTAGAGGGCAAGTTAATGCCCAATCAACTAATAAATAAATAAATAAATAAATAAATAAAGCCTAATAAATAAATAAATAAATAAATAAAGCCTTGTTCCATGCTAAAATGTTTTTTTATTGTTATTTTGCAATTCAGCCTTTAACAAGAAAGTGAAAACAAAACAATCAGCATTATGACACAATCAGTCAAAACACCTTACAATAAAATCATATTTAACAATACATCACAGATTAATACAAATTCCCAAAATAATTAAAACACTTATAGATTTAGTTCTATAATACATCTGGGTATGTAGCTCTCATTGATATTTCATACAACAGCACAATCGGTTAGTTCCAAACATTTGACAAAACCAGTCACAGCTAGCACCATTGATTTTCTTCTTCCAGCCATGCCGTCCTTCCACAAACATTCACTACCCTCTATATCCTGCAAATTAGTACATTTACGAATGTGGACTGTATGCTTCCCTGCCTATACTAGACAGACAGTCACCAAATGCTCTACATGTTCAGAGTCCACAGAGTCACACAATATGCAATTTACAGAGTCAACCGGGCAAAGGCCATGCCTACACATTATTTGTTTGGTGAAATACAGATTCCAAAGAATTTCAACAAATATCTCCTAAGAGAGCAGTTATAGTAGATGGACAAATAAGGAGTTAACGTTCTACGGTTTTTGTGGTCTTACTGTGTTCTGAATTTGTGGTAAACGAACGCCTGCCGCTCTCTTCCTATCCACTTGCGCTTGTCCTGTCTTCCCCCACCCACTCCCTCCTATTCTATGGTGCTCTCTATCTCACCAATCTTTTCTAACTGCTTCTCCATTGACTATCCTGCTCTCCTCACTAAATCTGGTAGGAAAAAGTTTAAAAAGGACATCCTGGTCTCCAACCCAGGCCTCCCTATCGCTGACACCTACACTAGTGCCTCCTCCAAGGAAACTCTCACTGACATCCTCTTTTTCGTGCCTTCTCCTGACCTATGGACCCTTCATATGGTCTCTGTGCTCTCTCCTTTCTCCTCTTCCCCCATTAATGGTGGCACCCGTTGGGATGTCCTCTTGGCTTCCTTCCACTCCTCTAAGGCCATCATTAATGTCTATGCTAATGGGACCGTCTTGGTCCAAGGCCCTCAGGCCAACCTTCACCTCTTCGATAGACGCTTCCCACGCCTCATCAACTTCCTCTCCTCTCCTGCTGTGCCCCCTCCTCTGTCCTCGACTAACTTGCCTCTTCCCTCCCTCCCCACCCCCTCTCATGCTCCTTCTTCACCTCCGCAGGGCGTACCTCTGATCTGTACCCCTCCCCGGAAGTCCTTCAAAGATGGCAAACTTCTCCACATTGCCACTCTTAACTCTCGCTCTGCCGTCAAACATTCCTCTGATATCTGCCGCCTTCTTGAGGAACTTGACCTTGACGTACTCGGTCTCACTGAGACATGGTTCACGGCCAGCTCTGTCACCAGCTTTGACACACTCCTACCCGACGGTTACAAGATCCTCTCTGTGCCCAGGCCCAACCGTGCGGGGGGAGGTGTGGCCCTTATCTTCCCTGAGTGGATTCCTGCCACTGTTACTCCCATGCAGACCTACTCCTCTTTTGAATGTCTTGTCTGCCGACTCTCTCTCTCTCTCCTAGCCATTCCCTTACCGTGGCTACTATCTATCGGCCACCTGGTCAAATTTCCTCCTTCCTCTCCGAGTGGGCGGACCTCTCCTCCTCACTCCTGTTCTCAACCACTCAACTCTTCTTTCTTGGAGACTTCAACATCCACCTGGATGCCTCCTGTCCCCCCTCTGGACTCTTTCGCAACCTCTGCGACTCTCTCTCACTCTCTATTCTCCCGTCTGGGCCGACTCATTCTGCAGGGCACACTCTTGATGCCCTGATCTCCTCTGACCTTCCCCTCTCTGTCCCTCTCACCACTCCTCTCTCCTGGAGTGATCACTTTCTCCTCTCCTCCCACCTCACCCTCCCTACCCCACAGGCAAAGCCACCCCCATCACTGCCACCTTCCTTCTCGGTCATCCGACCCATGAAGCGCGTGTCAGTTGAGGCTTTCGCTGCCACCTTCTTGCCCCCTCCTCCCCCTTCGGCTGACTCCCACCCTGACACAGCCCTCTCCACTCTCCACTCCGCTATATCTGATACTCTTGATATCCTTGCCCCTGTCATGAGAATCCGCCTGAAGCCCAAAGCCAAATGTAACTCCTGGTATGACTCGGATCTCGTCACCCTTAAGCGCAAGTGAAGGGTGGCAGAGAGGAAATGGCGTGCTTCATGTTCATCCTCTGACAAACTGGCCTGTCGCCTGCTCCAAAGGCAATACCGGCTCTCTGTTCTCACCAAGAAGAGAGCCCTTATCCAAGCCCGCATCTCTGCGGCATCTAACAATTCGGCCGAACTCTTTAAAATCTGCAAGGAGCTGGCCAACCCTGCTGCAGTCTCTACCTCTCCTGTCCCCTCCCAGGCCCTCTGCACGGCACTGGCCTCTCACTTCATTTCAAAAACTCAGGACATCCTGTCCTCACTCTCCTCCTATAACCTCCCCCCCTCTATTCCCTGCCCTTCCTCTGGCTCTTCTGCAGCCACCCCTCCTCTCTCCTTCTCTTCCTTTCCCCTTTTTTTGACGAGTTTTCAAGACAAGTCCGATCTATGAAAGTCTCATCAAAACAGGTCCACCCCTGTTCCTCCAAAACTATCAAGGACCATATTGACTCCTTGGCTCCTGCCCTTGCTGACTTCTGCAATCACTCCTTCGCCTCTGGAGTCTTCCCAACCCCTCTCAAGCACTTCCTTGTGCACCCCATTCTTAAGAAACCCTCTTCCGACCCTTCCTGCCCAGCTAACTATCGCCCAATCTCTATCACTCCCTTCCTGGGCAAGCTATTGGAGAAACTGGCCATCTCCCAGCTTAATCTCCATGCTGAATGTGTTGGTAGTCTTCATGACCATCAGTCTGGCTTCAGAGCTGCCAGAAGCACGGAAACTGCTCTCTTGAACATCCGTGAGGACCTGCTCTTGAACCTTGACTCTAACATTCCATGTGTTCTCATTTTGCTTGATCTCTCTTCTGCCTTTGATACTGTCAACCATACCATCCTGCTCAACCGTCTCCGTGATAACCTCGGTATCACTGGTCAGGCTCTGGCAGGGCTGACCTCTTTCCTCTCAAATCGACCCTCCCAGGTCCAACTGGGGTCTTTCCTCTCTGACATCTTCTTCTCTACCTGTGGTGTCCCCCAGGGATCTAACCTCTCTCCCTGGCTGTTCAACCAGTATCTGGCACTTCTCGCCCACCACATCACCGCTCTCTGCCCCTACTTTCAGTGCTATGCGGATGATACCCAACTCATTTTCAGGCTACCCTCGGCCTCCTCTTCTCCTTCCCTCATCTCTGACTGTCTTTCTGCTATCCAGGAATGGTGTGCCGCCAACGACCTCTGCCTTAATGCCAGTAAGACTGAGATTCTACTCATCGGCACTCCCACTCCCTCCTTCCCTGCTGCTCTCTGGCCGGCCTCTCTGGGCCCTCTTCCTACTCCTACCTGCAAGGCAAAAAACCTTGGGGTCATCTTCGACTCCACACTCTCCTTCTCTCCTCACATATCCGACGTATCTAAGAAGTCACACTACCAGCTACACCTCCTCAGAGATATCCTTCCTTTCCTCTCCTTCCCCCAGAAGCTCACTGTCTCTAGAGCCCTGGTTCTCTCTAAGCTGGACTACTGTAACAGCCTCTATCTTAATCTGCCCGCCTCTACTCTCCGCCCTTTGCAACTCATCCAGAACAGGACTGCAAGACTTGTCCTTGGCCTCAAGCCCAGGGACCGTATCTCTCCAGGACTGAAATCACTACACTGGCTCCCAGTGACTGCAAGGATCAAGTTCAAAACCCTCTGCATTGTCCACAAGGCCGTCTGGGGCCTTGGGCCAAAATACCTTCAACTCTCTCTTCCTAAATATCTTCCTTCTCGAGCTCTTCGCTCATCCGCCTCCAACTCCCTCAGGGTCAGCCGCTTCTCCAAACAACGAGTTGGGGGCAGATCTCTTTCCACTGCAGGGGCCTCCCTCTGGAACAGCCTTCCTACCTCCCTGTAACTTGAGGAGAACCACCTCTGGTTCCGGAAACACCTCAAAACCTTCCTCTTTGCCTCCGCTTTCTCTCCCCCTCTCCCCTGCTAATACTACTGAAACTGCACTGAATCTGCAACTGGGCCATTCACCGTTCTCGGCCCAGCCACTCTCCCCTGCACTGCCTCCACGGCAACCCCTGCACTACGGGACTGTGTCTGTATCCATACAGCCCCCCTTCCCAGCACTTGTTTGCACTTGCCACCAGCTGGCCCTTGTTATTTATCCTGTATGCTGTATGCTTATAACCCTGTACTGCACTTTCCCCTCTCCCTTTCCCCCATGCACTTTTCCCTTCCCCTCTACCCTTGCGCGATCTGAATGACACCTGGCCTAGTAAGATCGTTGTCTGTCTCCCCTTGTTCCCCCCCCCTGCCTCGTCGCGCCTTGAAACACTTGTGTATAGGCGCGTTACAAATGCCATATCATATCATATCATCATATCATAGGCAAGATGACTCAATAATTTGTACTCGAGTCATAGGTATATAATGTTGATGTTACATTTGTTGGATTCCTAACTAATTCATCTGCTGCCAGTTCCAAATCATTTAACATGCCTGTGAAATAAGCAATTCAGAAGATAAACCCCCTTCTGCATTTAGTCTGACCTATATAACAGTATGTTGGTCTAGACCAATAATAATGATATACATTCAAGCAGTCCCCAACCCTGCAATTTGTCCACAACAGATTTCTGTTTACTGCATCAAAGGCGGCAAACAAGTCGATAGTTGAAATGAAGATGAAATTGTATTTCTTTGTCCAAATCAACTACTGGACACACTTCAGAACCATACCATTTAATGATGTACTCATCTGTTTACGGAAACCTGTCTGACACCTTTGCAAGCAGCTAGTTTCCGCTGCCCACAAACTCGAGATGTTCCAGCAGAATGATTGCAAAAACTTTGCAGTCTGCATCAATTATAGATATTGGTCCATCATTTCCTGGGTCACTCCTGGCACCTCTTTTATTAATAGGAACAACATGTGCCACTCGACAGGACCCAAGAAATTGATGACTGAACTCAACCTCCTGAAACAGAATAGAAAATATGATCGATGAGTCCCTTTGAGCATTTGTAAACAGAAGATTGGACAGTTTGTTCAGACCTGGGGCCGGCCATTCTGCCTAAAAGTCTGTCAACAGATTACTGATTCACCAACAAACTCCAAAAATAATCATCATTGAGAGTAATATTATCACCAGGATTTTCTTCATCAAAAACACCTACAAGGTGAGATACCCAGTCTGCTTCTGAAACCAGGTTTAATTGGGCGTTGGCTTGTCTAATTACATCATCATTAATGATTTTCCAAAATTCTGATGAGTGTTTGCTTTTAAATCTTTCCAACACCTTTTCAGAATCCCACTGAAGCAACAAAGCTTGTTGAATCGTTAGTCAGTCTTTATAGTAAGATTGTATCCTCTTAAACTCACTTGTTCTTGCTGTCAAGTTAAAATCAATTCGACATTTTACATTTTTAATATGTGCTCTCCTGAGGCATTTCCTATTGGCCACTTCACCATCATAGAAATAGATATGTTTGCATTTCATCTTACCACAGGAAGCGGAAAGGCCAAAAGTGAATCAAGAAAATCTTTCAAAAAGCAGTCAAATGAATGCATCGAAAAAGTATTCAATTCCCACTTTAAAGGGGGTTAGCTCTAGGCACTTTGTGACAGCATCATTAACCTGCTTCATATTGTATGGAATCCAGGAAATTCTACTGCCAGTGGAGTTCACCGATAAGTTGTGCAGGCCATTCCAGCCTCCACTAATGAACCTTAGGTAAATCTCCAGCATGCTGTGATTACTCAACGTCGTTGGGCAGATGTTTAATTAAATACATAGATCAAAGAGCCAGTTCCTGGAGACAATATATTCAATAATGGAGCTATGACTAGTTTTGCTCCCAGTGTCCTTAGGAGGAATGTCAACCCAGACTGCACCATTAAACACTTTCAATTCCAACCCTTTTTAAAGCTTTCATCCATTTTAGCACATTTACCTGGCAGGAGTTCAAGGTACCCGTCTTGGACAATGCAAGGACTCATGGTCGATCTCTATACAATAAGCAATGAGATCTCCCATTACCATAGGATGACCATCTCTTACCTCGCCACACCAACTGTTTACAAAAGCAGAAGGTTGTTCCAGTGTAATCGGAAGGTCAATAATCCCTTTAGGTCAGTAGACATTAATCAACAAAAAATCGTGTGTCTGTTTATAATCAACTAACCTAACATGGGGAGCTAATATAACTCTCACACCACAGAAGAGCTTAACACAATCATTTTCTCATCTGATTTAGTTAAAGTTAATAGGCCCACCGAGGGTCGACCCCTAGCACCCTTCCATGCCACTTGGAAATGTGCTACATAGCCATCCAACAATGTTTTTTTAATCAGCCATGTTTCTTGCAAGAACATTAATTCACATGATTTTAATAAAACCCCCAATTACTAAAAGCAGAATTAGTAAACAAACTACTGTGTCCTCTGGAGTTCCACAATACCAATAACAGATGTTCAATTGGCACTGGGTTACTACTATTGTTATGAATTGTCACACCTTCTTGATTGAAAAAAGCATCATTCAACCATGACCAATCAGAATTAGTACCCATACATATGGGGTTCCCGCTCGCAATGGAGACCCCCTCCACACATTCCCTCCAAAGTTGGGTGAGACTAAAATCTCACTTGGCAGAGGCACAAGGTTTCTATTTCCAACAATAGGCCTGGTGTATACTATACGAACTTGGATTTAAGACACCGGTCCCTCTGAAATTGGTTCTGTGGTTTCCATCAAGAGACATACATCTGTCTGAAATGTTTGTGATTCAATAGGCTTAGAGGAAGCAGTCATTTTCATTTGTAAAAGAAGTCGGATTCTCAGTGGTGCCATTCTTCTCACTACGGTCAATACTCTGATGTTGTTTTCAGGAGGGATTCTTCAAAGTAGCAGCTAGTGATGCATGATGTGTCAAAGCCCACATAAATGTATGTCCTGACTGATTAAAGGACTTTGCTTCGTTTTGGGTTTATTTTTCAGCTTTTTCTCATGGGAACCTTCAAACGTACCACTGGTCTCGAATTTTGAGGTGGTACCACATTGTCTTTAGTGGACAAAGGCTCTCCACCACCTATAACATTATCATCATTGCTCACAACTTCTTCAACCTCAATCACTGCATTTTTGCTGCAAGAGAAAAATCACACTTCTGCACTGATTCAGGGTGATTATCTACAATGCACAATGGAGATTTAAAAACCGGAGTAATAGTCACATTCTCAGTCTCACAGGCATTACCAATTTCAGGATTCAGAATACTGCCATCAACACCACTATGCTTTGCCTCAAGAAAATCCTTCAATTTGTTTTGAACGCCAATATGTTCAAATTTGAACAGGATGGATTCCAATAATGTAGAGTGGATAAGAGACCCTGTTTTCAGACCTTTGTACAATGAGTCCAAAGCACACAAGATATGATTAATCTGAGATAGTAAACTTGTTTGATCCTCACCATCCTTATCATTGATTTTCAATAAATCAAACATGCTTTATTCGGTCATAAAATATATCAAAGCACACATCATACAAAATGCATTTACCCAAAGTTTTTCTTTAAAAATTATACATGTTCAATTTAATTCTAATGTTTCTTAAAAGGGAAATTTTCAAAATAGATATCAAAATAAATAAGATCCGTTCAATATCATAGGAGACAGCTTTGTTAATTTAGTTAACAACATGTTTTCTCCTTGACCACACCCTGTGCAAATATTTTACCACAAAATGGACCACAGATGGCTTGTTGTTTGTTGTACAAAATAAGAGAGCATCTGCTAACCTCCTGATACCATTTAATCTGAAAATTGGTAATAGATATCTAGATCTTAGTATTTTATAACCAAGGCACAGCAGCATAAAATGGGTGATTGACTCGTTTTGAGCCCCACAAATCAGACATTCAGCAGTATTGTTCAGGGACCAGTTCACAGTATAAGCAGCTGTTTTCTAAATACCAGCTCTCATATTAAAGAAAAGTGACCCTGCATATGAAGATTGAATAGAGTCAAGATACAGTTCAAAGCCAAAATCCTCTTCAAGGCTAAGATACTGTCACCCACAGGAGAGTTTAAGGCAGGATGCCACTATAGATTTGCTACACTCCTATAGACCTACTTTCTTAACCAACTCTAAGCATCCCTTTGCCATATCAGATGGACAGTCCCACAGATGAGATAAGTCAAATTTATGCAGCCAAAACCTGATATGTTTTAGCCATGGCATAGAGCTGCAACTTTCCAAGGATATAACATCTGTCAGCATTACTCTATAGTCTGATATGGCTGGGAATGAGCAAAGACATGTCCAAAACAGTAGTGGTTTGAGGGAAATACCATCTTCATTGGGCGGGAGGTCACATTCTAGGTGCAGAATGAGGTTAGGTGCACCCTTTCGCTGCATCAATATTGATTTAAAAAAAGTTATTTTCGGAAACACCCAAGACGGTTGAGTTTGCATATCCCCAGATTTCTGCCCCATACAGCACCGCTTGTACTTCCTGCAGCCTATATAGTCGTAAAGTTAGAGATAGTGCACCACCACTGTGAGATGATGCAAACTTCCTTATGCCCCCTCCATACTTTTCAAGTGATCATCCCCTGTCTGTTGTCATAAGTCTGGGTCAAGAAAAGGGTGTGGTGTCTTGCACAAAAACCTCTCAGAGGATCATGGCCTCCGTAACAGCACAAAAACAATTAAAATGGTCAAGAGTAATTGAACAAGGCCAGAAATCGGTCATCTTTGGTAGTATAATGTATGATCTAACAGCAATCTGTGTAATTGAGAGCATTAGTTGCTCCATGCTGAAAAAAAGTGAGAACATTACGTCTATCCTAGTCCCTTTTGTAACAGTATCCCCGGCTGCAAAGCGAAGCCTGAGCTGCACTGTGTCTTCCTGGTATGATAGAGACTGCCATGTAACTAAGAAACAAATTATAATGTTGGTCAAATCCAGAACTAGTATGGAGAAAGGAGAACTGTGAGCGCTGAGAATAAACTATAAGGAGTTAATGGTCTCAAAGAAAAGTGCCTTCATGAGCAAAAGATGGCTAGACATGTATAAAGCTTTAGAACAGGGAAATATTGCTCTATTTTGGAGGATGGTGGCAGGCAAGAGGAGGGAAGGGCATAGGGAAGAGCATTGTGGGATCCACCCTGACGGAAGGGAGTCCCATTTCTTTAATTTGCATAAGCCGCATGTGGGAGGTAACAATACAAATATAAAGAGGCTCTTTCTGATGGGGGAGAATGTAATAATAACCTAAGTATGTTTGAAGTTGGTAAAGCCCTAAGATCCATGAAAAATGGCAAGGCGGTTGATCCTGAATGGATCCCAGTTGAGCTTTATAAAGAAGAGCCGAAGGTATGGGTTTCCGGTCCTATTCAGAGTTTTTAACTTTATTCTCTCCACTAGTAAAATCCTGCCATCTTGGCAGGAGAAAGTTATTATTTTCCTAATTAAGTGGGTTGTAGAGATTCTCATCTGAATTACCAGCCCATCTTGGTGTTAGATGTGGCTGGGAACATTTTTGGGAAGTACATATTTGATCACTTACAGTCATGGTCTGACGTTAATAAAGTACTTACCCTGCATCAAACTGGTTTCAGGACAAATATAGGCATTGCTGATCAGTGCTTTCTCCTTTTCCTTTTAATCCCAAAATATGTAATTTTATCTAGGACAAAGCTATATGTTGCATTTTTTTACCTCAAAACCACCTTCGACTCTGTGTCAAGAGCCATTTTGTGGCATATACTTGAGACCTGTAAAGCCCCACATAAGATGATCTCCATAATCACCTTATTGTATTCCCAAATCAGGCTAAAGTTTGCTTTGGCTTGACGGGGGAATGCACAAAGGTGTTTAATGTGAACAGGGGTGTGAGGCAAGGATGTGACTTTGCACCCTTGCTTTTCAATATATATTTTCAAGAAATAAGGATTATCCAAAAATGGGTTCCGAAAAATATCCAGCTCTCTTCAATGCTGATAAAGCAATAATTTCAACAACCCCAGCGGGATTAAGATAGGTTTTATTAATCTTCAAGACCAACTGTGCAGAGTTAATACTGGACCTACATGCTGATAAATCTTAAATTATTGTTTTCCAGCCCAGATCTTTAAAAATAGGGCAAACCTCTTTTAGTATTGGGAACGTTTTGCTTGAGCGGGTAGACTTTTTTTTAACTATCTGGGGGTTAGATTCCTGGAAGTTGAAAGTTGGGAGCCACACATAGTTAAAGCAAAAATCAGAGTGGAAAAATATATAGGCACCATAAACTCTTTCTTTGCGAGTCATGTTATGGGTGCAGTCTCCCTCGCCCTGAAATTATTCCAGAATCATTCCTGTCGAGCAGCATTAGATGGGACTAAATTATGAGGATATTCACACTTAAATATCTTGCAATTGTGTGAAAGGAAGTTCTTAAGAAAACCGTTTGGCATCGTCTTTAATATACCTGGAATTAGGTATCCTACTTGTCTTAAAAAAAGGTGAGTTTTGACCCAGTGAAATATTGGATAAGACTATGGTGTAAGGAATGACTACAATCCTTCCATGAAGTGCTAGTACATTTCCTAAGCTTAGAGGGTGGCATATCCTCAAAATGGCAGAGATCTGTAAAGGAAGGCCTCTCTAAGCTGAATATGAGCAACCTGTGGTCAGATCCGATCTCTTGTAGTATGAGTGGAAGAGGGACAGTAAGCCTAGCCATTAATAATTGGGTGAGTAAAGATTGAATGCGTGATGCTCTGAAACTGTCTACCGGTACTGATTACATTGGTAACAGATTGCTCAAGAATGGAATTGTATATGTTGACCTAATCGGCAAGGCATATGAGAAATAATTATATTTTCTTTTCCGATTAGGGACGTTGGCCACGGCGAGCCTTACATCTCTTCGGAAAAACCAGCAGTCTGCTCTATGCCAAATGTGTTTGTTAAAAAAAGAAGACACTTTTTGCTGATTTGCCATAACACCTTGAGGATGAGACAGAGCTATTTGAGGCCTATTCTCTAATTAACACTGGGATTCAAAGCTTAAGGGACGCACTTTTATTTTTAAGTAACCTGCTAAATATTTGTGTTGGGTTCGCTACATCACGATACATATGCAGAGCATGGTTGTTACGAGCAAAAGCCCTTAATATAATACAATAGGTGAAGTCAGTTCAGTCTTTGTAGTTGTTCCCTGGTTGAGCATGGTAAGACCAACTCAGTTCCCCTGTTTGATAAGGCTGTGAGCTATGCTCTCCTTATAGTCTGCGAATAACAAATGTATTACAGTGTTTTGTTTTTATCATTGTTTTAGTATTCATGTATATTGTATATTCTTATGTTGGTATGGTTTTTATGACTGAAATAAAGCTTCTATTGATTGATTGACTTTTCAAGTTTCAAGCTTTGCTTCAACACCTGCTCCGTCCATAGGCAATTCTCAGTAAATCAGACACCCTAATAGTCATAGGGTGATACTTGCTTCAGCTTTTCCCCGATTACTTCTATGTTGAGAGTAGATCTCCTGCAAGATCTGTGCCGAAAAACAGCATTTTGGTTTTTATTAAGTTCATGTCCAGGCACAGTTCCCCACTCTTCTCAATAAAAATGTACATCTTGTTCTCAGCTCCCATAGGGCTGGTTGCGATTAGCACAGTGTCATCTTCAAAAAACAATGCTGGAAAAAACATGCTGCCCATCTGGGGGCGGTCCAAACTATTGGCTACCAACTCCTCTGTTAGATCATTGATGTAAAGACAAAAGAGGAGTGGGGCCAACACGCACCCCTGTCTTACACCATGCCGCACCACAAATGGCTCACTACATTCTCCTCCTGCACCCCCACACACAACAGCCTTACTATCTGAATGTAAGGCTTCAATTATGCCAAGAAAGGTTGGTGGAATGTTTTAGGAGTTTAGCATCAACAAAAGATTATTCCATAAGGCTGAAACTAAAGCAGTGCGAAGATCCACAAATATTGCATATAGTTTAGTTTTGCTGAAGAGTGTTAACTTCTTCACAAGTAGTTCTATCCGGAAGCATGGTTTCCTTGTACCCATACCATCTTGGAAGCCAAATTGTAATTTACTCAAAATGCCTTCTGAACTTGATCATTTTGTGCAAGTGTCCAAGTTTAGTTCTGCGTGGATCTTCCCTACACCATCTAGGAGGGAGAGAGGTTGGTAGTTCCCAGGCTGCTCTATACCCCCCTTTTTGTTTATTGGTACTATGGCAGCCTCTTGCCATGTTGCTTGTACTGTTTCCAGTTTGATAACAGAGTTAAACACCATAGATAATGCTGTGCCAAATACTCTTGGCTCTTCTTTATATGATGCTATAATCATGCAGTCTAGTCCAGGGGCTTTCCCACTTTTCATCGCTCCATCATTGATTTTATTGGCAACACATTTGAGCAACATAGAAAGATGCCACTGATCTACCAGAGCTGGTGTAGAAAAATATAACGTAAATGAAGTCTGAATAATACATTGAAGCATTCAACAAATCAGACGTGTTGTTAATGGAGTCCTGCTCCGACAATACATCTTGATAGTCGGCACGCTCAACAGTAATTCATCTGATACAGGCCCACACTGCATGTGTTGCAGTTGGAGAAGTGGGGGAAAGCTGTGTGACAGTATTACATGCTCCAATTGGGAACCCCGCTGTCTGTGCTGGTGAAGCTGAATTAAAGAATGTAGTTATTTTCTGTGTAAGAGTATTTGACTTTTTTCCACATGGTTTTGTTTCAACAGTCAATCAAGGGGCAGGCTGGGATATATCCAAAAAGCCCAAAGTGCCTTCACCCAGGGAAAGCGGTAACGGGAGGTCCATAGCTATCTGCATGGTTTTCGAGTGCACCTCTGGTTGCATGATAGACTAGCCCCACTTCAAAGGTTGTAATAAAAAAAAGCATGTTCTAGTAAGTAAGAGTACGTGACTCCTGGCAACTCAAACTCTCTAGACTTACTTGATACCTGTTACATCTGGGGTTCAATCCGCTTCGCGCTACCTGCTTTGTTCACAGCTGAAGGAACAGCGACTGACCAGGGCTTCCCCGTTCTGGCAGCGTTGGAGGTTGCAAGGGAAACTGAGTTGTTTGCCCTCGGGTTACATGACTAATCAGCTGACTGTAACGCAACCGCCAAACCAATGGGGAAACACAAGCCACGCCTCCTCTCCAATAAAGGAGTCCAAAGCTCCAGCGGCAGAGCTTCTGATTAGCGTTATTCCAAACTTATACTTGTGACATTGTCTTATTCTCATGTCTCGACCTCGGAATTCCTTTTTGACGATTCTTACGTCTCACCCTTGTCATTATTCCTGATTACCTGTTGCCGATCCGGACCACTTGACTCTGAGCTCACTACTTCATGTCCTCTGAGTTGATTTCTGCATGTAGGTTCCCGTGTATTCCTTTACACGTACCTCCTCGGAACTACTGCTCTCTAAACCGCCAACTGCGCTCCTCCAGTAACCCGGTAAGCCTAAGGCATACACTAGTTACTTCCACAATCATTGGGGACTTGTCATCTTGGCATCCACACTCTCTACAGCATAGACTTTCATCTCTACAATTCTACAAACCGTTTTGGAACCTTCTTGTGCTTTACCTCGAACGCTTTGCTGGCTGATTGCACCACCCCGGCTCTAGCAGCGTCCCTCGTTCCGCCCGGGGAGATACCGTTTACTAACCAACCTGTTTATAATTTTTTCCTATTGTTGTTTTGACTTAAGAAATGATCTCCCCTACAGATGGTAAGACATACTACACTGTTTTTTCTATTGCCTACACTGTTAGTAAAGCAATCTATTAATTAGCCCAGCCCTAGGTAATTGATTCCTATTCCTGTTCCTCCCTAGGTTCAGCCATTAGATCATTCTCTAGGACTTCAGGTAGTTCTCCCACTAGTAGGTGTCTTTTTGGGTTTGTTTGTCAACTGGTGCTAACCTGTACCCTTTTCTTTACAGCCTGGTGAATCGCATTACTCTGAGCAACGCCCCGGCCCGCCTGCACGGTGGTGATTAACAATACCCCCACGAGTAGGTAGAGCAGACAGAGTCCTTAAAAGAGTCTCTAATGCTGCCAAACTGCGAAACTCCTAATGCACATGTCGCACACCGCGGACGCTCCGTGTGATGTGACGTTTCTGTGTGCCTGTAGCCGTTCCAAGCCACACCTCCAGGTAGATGGCAGCAAAGATAGACAGTGATCACTGTCTGCCAGGAAAACAAAGATCCACGGGGGAAACTGCAAAACTGCAAATGCACATGTTGCACACCGCGAACACTCTGTGCAGTGTGAGAGTTTCTGTATGCCTGTAGCCATTCCAAGCCACAGCTTCAGGTAGGTGGTAGCAAAGATAGACTGTTATCCACTCTCTGTCAGGAAAACAAAGACCTGTGGGGGCAAAACTGCAAACGCACACGTTGCACACAACGCAAGACAGATTTTGTTGACTGACCCTTTTAATTTTTCTGTTTGTTGTTTTGTTTATAACAACTTTTAATCTGTTATTTAGATTGATTTATGAACCCTAATTGAATGTTTTATACTCCATTTGACATTTCCTGCTGTATGCTTATTTAAAGTCAGGCTTTCAACTTCTGTTTATACAAGCAGCAGGGTTGGAGAATGGGTGCAGGGCTTTTTTTAAATATAAATCTTCTCGGGGAATCCTAGAATATGGAATTATCTCCAAGGGCTCCCCAGCAAACTGCTGCAGTATTGTCATCATATTCTGCTGACCAAAGAATGTACACCTATGATCATTCTAGAGGGTGAGTTCATGCCCAATCAATATACCCCTCTTTCCATGCTAAAGTGATTTTTATATACCCGCAGTCCCTAGTGTTGTTACATTGTATACACCCTCTTATGCAGTAATCAAACACACTCTCACATTTTAACATTTGGACATGTAACAATAATGATAATAATAATAATAATTTGCATTTATATAGCGCTACGAACCCTCAGGCATCGGAGCGCTACTTATTATCACCCACAGTGTGTGGTACCTGGCAAACTTTCTTTGAAATGTAACTCATAATCTGATTGTATATGATGCCACTCCTTTATCAGGTGACACTCTCTACTTGAGTTTGTACTAGGGCAAGTCAATATTCCAATAGCTATCGGATGGCCAGATCACAGTAATATCTTATTTGTAATTGCTTTGATTTAATTTTTATATATTTTATTTGAAATTCATGGTGAGCAAATTCTGCCAAATAAATTACCTCTTGGTGACATAGAGGGTAAAGAAACTTTGGAGGATATTAAGAAAGCAGTGTGGAACATTAGCCAAACACGTGTTATTACGGACTTCTTGAAAATCATGAAATGAATGTTCAAGTGAATTGTATTTGTCAGGGAATTCCAGAAATGTGGCCCCTTTACAGAGAATCATCTGTGAGTGGAAACATGCCGATGTGTTTTGTCTTCCAGGTACTGGGAGACTTATCCATTTAAGTATTAAATCAAATCATAAAACCTTAAAACCCAAGCTCTAACTAGATCATGCCTTTATAATCTTTTTGAATACAATGCTGATCTTGTTTACTCCCTTACTCCGGTCTTAACACATCCATTTGCACTCCAGGGGTTTTTCACTGTTTTAAAGGCAGAGGGTAGGAGCGTAACTGGAGTTACATTTCCACCTACCGTTTGCCCACCGCCTTCAAAAACAACTTGGTTTCACACCAGCATGAGATTTTCATGCTGGCGTCAAACCCATGATTGCCCATGGAAACCGCCTGCTTTTTACACAAGCAAAAAGCAGGTTTTTTTTCTTTTTTTTCCCATAGGAAATAATTGTAAACACTACCCACCATGTGTACTGGCGTTTACTCTATTTGCACTGCAGGGTGCAAAGAGAGAAGTGAACAGAGACTTCCTCCATCGCTGTACATTTCTCATTTGCACTCTGCAGTGCAAATGACATTGCTTGGAGGTGACCTGTTTGCATGTAAGAGGTCCCCTCCGGGCAGTATACGTTTTTAAAGAAAATGAGCTCATATATATATCTTTAGTAACCTCTAATATGTTAAAGTGGGGTACATTCTTGAAATTGTAATCTATAACACATATTTTGCAGACCACACACAATATGTGTATGAACTCTATTTTATGTATGTAAAGCTGGAAAATGTCCCCTTTCTAATACATATACATGGAGGAAAAGTATTGTTAATCGATGCAACTCCAAATGGCTTGCCGCTCTCCTAAGATGCAACACCGAACAATTACACCAAGATGTTCACTTTTGGTAGCAGAAATACAAAGTTTAGATGGTGGATTCATGTACAACTGGATGATCTGATACACCTCAATGTGTTTTTCATAGTCACCACTTCTGGGAAGTACACTGGGAAGCTGAGGTGTTGCTAGGTCTGGCAAAGATCTGGGGCTAGGCTAACGTCGGGATTGTCCGGACTCGGGGCTAGCTAGCCTTTTGGTTGTAGACCCTGAGATTCTATCTGGGGCTACAACCAAAAGACAAGGGGCTATAGCCCCCCTAAGCCCTCCCCTAGTAACGCCTCTGCCGGGAAGTACACTTTGAGCAGTTCAACAAGAGCATTTTCCTTGTGTGTGACAACTTTGGACTGTGGTGAAACAGTGCGATTGATCCCATTAGATTTTGAGTAGCTGCTCGGATGTTGCAGTGGTAGCTCTGGCATGTATGATGTTATTCGAGCATCTTGAGCTATTCCTCGTCAGTGTCAGGGTTCCTCCTCTCCAGCAGCATCCTATCCTCAGCACTCTGATTGCCACCACTATATAAGCTACAGCCCACCTAGTCACATCTTATAATAAAAAAGTACACACAACGAAAGGGAGCACACAGCATAACTAAATCTTACAGTTTCAATGAAATACATTTTTTTGATTGCGCAATTTGGACATGAAGGGATACATCAATGAGACTGAACGCGTATTTAATTGAATATATATATTTTTTTAATTCAAGTATTATTGTAAATAATACAAATATGTTATTTAATGGTGCAAAATCACCCTGGCTCGGATATCCGAATTGTACTGATATTAATACTTATAATTTGTAAATACTTCACAAAATCAGTCACCCTGGCATTAAAGTGTTAGACCTAATGCAATGGGCAATGTTACATAATTCAGAAAGAGAGTTACAGTTGCAGACCACAGACCATGGCAGTTGACTCCAGAGATTTGTTTAGACCACAACAATTTGCAACCATAATACCTCTTATTACATTACTTACAAGTGGGAAGAATCTAGCATGAAGTGCTACAAAATATGATATGTTTATGTTTGTAAAACTATATTTTAAATTAGGCATGGGTCGGCAAAGTTTGAGGGGAATGCAGGGTCGGACTGGGACAAGAAACAGACCCGGTCACCCAAAAAATAGTGGCCAACCCCCGCCTCGAAAAAGTGTCCCATCCCTCGCCTCACGACCCTTGACCTCTGATGAAATCACCAGAAGTGATGTCAATTGACCCCACCCCAAAGTGACATCCCGGGAAGCGATGAAACACGACCTTTCACCCCTTGACAAAATAGGAAGTGGCATCAAATACCATTGTTAAAAAAAGAATAATTTAAAAAAGAAAAATATTTTTTTTTCTAATTTTTTTTCTTCCAAACAGGCCCAGGCATGGCCAGGAACCGGCCCCAACTCCCCAGGGACGATTTTGGCACGGCCACTGGCCGAAAGGCAGAGGGGCCAAACTGATCCTTGGCGAATGGCTGTGCACTGGATCCCATCTTTCTAACCGAATCCCAGGCAATTCATGGCCAGACATTCTGCCTATTTCTTTATTTGCTGTTTATTGAAAGTTGCCAAAAATGAATACAGCTGCCTTGTATTGCCCAAGACAAAAGAAAGGAACTGTAGAGAAGGGGGAAAGGTAGGAGCAGTCTGATTATTCTGAACCTTAAAATACCTGACTCAGATAAGTGTGGGGTAAGGGGCAAGAGGTAAGGGGAAATGTTTGATAATTACTAGAACACATGAAACGGTAAATGCATGAGAGGCAGGCTAGAAGCAATACATTAATAGTTAAAAGCTGCACTAGAGGTGCTCATGACTCAACACAGTGCAATGCCTGCTGCCAAAGAGTGGCAAGGACTAGACATCTTTGTGTCCAGGAATCCAAAGCTACTAACAGTATCAACGGGCACATCATGGAATGCATTACTCCTTTAACAAAGTGGTCTTCAACTTTTTCCTGAACAGTGGGGAATTTTCGAGGGACCTTAAGGTGATTGGGACATTGTTCCATAAGGTGCCACCCAGACTGCCCACCCATTTTTACTCCCTAAAACAGGTCCAGATGTGAGGAAAGGTAGTTGCACCAGTCTGGCTCCCCAGTAGACTCGGTGGATTATGCACATAGATTTAGCAGTCACGCTGCTATTCACTGGGAGTCAATGAAGAGATTTTAGGGCTGATATCATTTGGCCTCTTGGTTTTGAGCCCAGAAGAAACCTAAAAGTCCTGTTTTTGAATATTTCCATCCAGGGGCTAAGATCCTAAGGAAGGTCCACGTTTAGATTGCAAAAATAGTCTACACAGCACAATAGATCACCTCGTTACCTGCACTTCTTTAAACATGTTCACGAATGCTATAATGTGTGTTGATGTCTTGGATTTCCTGATGATGTACTCTATTTGCAGGGAGCAGAGGGAGCTAGTATAGTCGGAGCACATATTTGTTGGTGTGGACACAAGAGTTGGAGTGATACCCATAAAAGACAACCGGACAGAAGGCATAGACAGAGAAAAAGAGGAGCCTAGGTAGATGATCTCTGTTTTTGCTTTTAGTCATCCGGCTGAGGACGCTAGCCGTGCAGGGGGAGATGGCCACTGAGTCTGAGGTAGGGCCACCTAGCTTGAAGGCAATTTGAGTCTCATCATTTGTTTGGAAAGAGGCGCATAACAGAGCGATACGTCAGCAAGTGGCTTGAGGTAGGCATTATAAAACCAGGTAGCGAGGACAAAGTCATAGAGGACACCACCATTGAGATTTGGCTTGAAGAGGAAGGGGATTGGCCTAACCTGTACCTCTCTGTCTTGGAAAAATGAAGCAATCCACTCAAGTGCCAAACTACTGATACCAGAGGAGTTCCTTAGGTGATGAACAACGTGGTGTTGTTCCATGCATCTCACACTGCCATCAGATCAATGAGGAATGTGTGGCTGATTGGTACTTACAATTCTTGGTTTCATATTCCATGAATGTGCACACTTGTTTGGGATTTTATGTAATTGCATCATAGCAAACATGTTTTTGTAACATGTTTTCTGGCTTTTCTTGTAGGCTACCTCTCCCACAAGCCCTAATTGCAGACGAATATACCACAAATTGTACTTTTCTCCTGCAAGGTGTCAACTTGATTCCGATCACTGATGCCCTTCTGTCACCCTTAACAAACAGTAACATGTCTATACTGACCTTTTAGACCGCCTGCCTCCTAATTTAAATGTTTTAATTTGGCCCATGTTCTTGTTATAACAGTTCAAAATGTTACCTGTTTTCAGTTCAATTGCCATTCTTGACACAGCCAAGCCATGAACACCAAAAGGTCTTTAATGCTCTCTATATCTGCACATTTGCTCTTATGTTCAGTTTAGTTTCTTGATCAGCACCCACAGTCGTAATTACAAAAGCATTTGAAAAAAATCCTAAAATCGTCATAGATCTGAAACTGTATAGTAACATTCTATGAATATAATATTCAAATTATTATAAAACATAGATGGCACGCGTCAATATCTCAAGAGTCTGGTTCACTTGGAATAGGAGTAATAGTGCCTTCTTCAAGTCCTTGATATCCTGCTACCCGGAACCTTTAGTAAAACAGGTCTGTTGCATCCAGGCTTTCCAAACAAAATAAGCAACAGCACAAACAACCACCTGGTTGACCAAAGAAAATGCACAGACAAAAGCCTCTTACAAATGCCTAGCAATGGCTTCCTTCAGAAGGGGCCTTAGATGACCTGTCTGAGATCACAGAGTAATAAGACGGGTTTCTCCTCCTGCCACATGAGCAAATACAATTCTTGGCATCTGACTCAGTTTCTTAATACAGGTTTTAACTGTAGGGCCCATAACCAGAACTTGAGGTACAATTAAGGCATTTTCTGGATCGACAGGAAAGACCAGGGAACTGTTCTTTGGTGCTGTGTGCTCAGAAATAGTTATGATGATCCACAAAGTGCATGATTTGTTAATATAAATTGTATAAGAACACAAACAGTCAATAATTAATGACCTAATTCTTTTCATAACACATCACACATTGAGACTATAATAATGGTAAAAGGCGCTATATCAATGATAAGTACAATACAATACAAAGTCTACTTTTTTTATTGTGCATATTAGCCAAAACACATCTTTTTACACAGAGTACAAAATCATTAAGAACAAATATACCTAAACTACATCATTTAAAACATATACAATAATTACTTAAAACTTTACAGGCATGATCAAACATATAATTCTGAATATAAACACACAAACAGAAAAACAAAAGAAAAGGAAATGTAGAGAACAAAACACTCATATAACCTTCTCCTTCAGGCCAAGCAATTGCTCACCTCAATTTTAGGTCATTAAGAAATTTGACCACTTCCATTGTCAAAAAGACTTCATTGCCTGAAATAATTCTCTCCCACATATCATCAGGGTCTAGCCATCTCTCCCTGTCAAAGAATCTCTGCAGTCTCCTCCGTCTGAGTTCCCTTATCCTTAAGCAGGATAGCAAGAGGTGTTTAGTT
This sequence comes from Ambystoma mexicanum, assembly GCF_040938575.1. Taxonomy (NCBI): domain Eukaryota; kingdom Metazoa; phylum Chordata; class Amphibia; order Caudata; family Ambystomatidae; genus Ambystoma; species Ambystoma mexicanum. The sequence goes on from NC_090936.1 coordinate 390,306,883, forward strand.
GTATGTTTAAAGTTCATATCACAGTCCTGACATATGTCGGACAGAAAGCCAGTCTTATCCCAAATATGAAGGATTTCCAGGGTCGGCAAAATATTTAGTTTAAATCACAAGAAATTCAACCTGGCCTTAGGATCGGGACATTTTTGTAGGTAGACCGGTAGAAGAGCTCTGGGTTTATCATAGGCTGAAAAGTTCGTAGAGAGCTTTGCTGATCGTAGCCTATCGATTGTCCTAATCCAGTCTCTTCTCTTGATAAATTCCTTAGATCTTAAAGGATTGGAATTCAAGGTGTCTATATCTGAGTCCGCTGAAGCAAGGATATCGGAACATTTGAATTTAGTTGAATATGAACATCCTCATAAAGTGAGTCCGTTGAGGAACATTAATCAGGCTAAATAGAGAAACCCATTTCAATTCCATCGATAATAAAAGAGAAAGCAGGACTATCTCATAGCGATTAAAGGCCATAGGAATAGAGTTGGGAAGATTCAGGACTCTTTTCCATATCCTTGCTTCAACACATGTCCAGTCAATTTCGAAACCATGAATATTGCACTCCAATCCAAACAGCAAAGTCGGTATGACCTTCCCCACATAATACTTTATCAACAGAGTAAGGGAACATTTACAGTATTTTAAGTAAATCTTTATCATGTGAGATCCCAACTTTGTTGCTTCCGAAGCCAAAGCGTTCTTCAAGTCCAATTTGTTTGGACAAGGAGTGATCTTAGAACCAAGATGTACAAGTTCCCCTACCAAAGTGATGGCACAGCCATCAATTGTCCAAAACAAAGCCTTTGTTGTAGTCAGAGGACGCTTAAAAATCATCACTGTGGATTTATCTGGATTGATTTTTAGGCCATTGGCTGAAGTATAATCTCCCAGCGCCGTCATTAGTCTTTGAAGTCCACTTTGTGTACAGTCCAGAATGATGATATTGTCTGCATTGACTAACAATGACAGCCTGGTCTCTCCAATCTTAGGACTGGGCAGCAGGAGGGACGAAAAACGGTGGAGTACATCTGATAGATAGAGATTAAAAAGAAAGGGGGCCACTAAGTAGCCCTGACAGAATCCTCTCTGAATATGAATCTCATTGCGACAAGTTGCCCGCACTAGATAATCTTACTTTTAGGGTGGAGTTATGGTGCAATTCTATGAGGATACCCAATAAGGATTCGGGAATCCCCCAGGTCTTTAGTTTCCACCACAAACGCTCTCTGTTTACAGTGTCAAAGTCCTGTGATAGATCCACCCAGGCCCCACAGAGAGGCCTCCCCCCCTTGACTGTGCTTCCAGAACTGAAGCAAGTAAGGATGAGGTTGTTGAGTGTGGAAGATAGACCTCTGCAGAATCCCATCTGGAATTTGGAGAGCATTCCCTTAGAGGTGGCCCAATCGTCAAGATCTCTCAGGACCAGGGAAGCAAATATTTTGCTGTCCGCATCCAGATCACCACGCTTAAAAATAGGAATTACAATGGAGCTTCTCCAGGAATCAGGAATGGTAGCTGCTCTTATGATGTTATCAAATAATGCTTTTAGGGCCCTGGACCAAAGATTTGGATTCGATTTTAAGATTGCAATAGAGAGTCCATTAGGCCCTGCTGCCCGTGCCACCAATGATTTGATTATTAGTGATTTGCAGGGTAATTCATAGAATTTCGCACAAAAGTGGCGCACGCGGCTGGCGCACAGTGTCCCCGTGCGATACACTGCGCCAGCCGCGTGCGATAAAATCCATTTCATCGCACAGCGTATTCATGGATTCCAGCCTCCAAAACCAGCCGTGGCGCAGAGTGGCGCAGCGACCCTGCAGCAGCGCCAGTTACGTCTCCAAGAACGCCCTTGCGCAAGGAAAAGCCTTCAAAATTCCCAATTCATCGCAAAGGGCTGCGCTAACCCTGGACCAGTTCACAGGGCTGCCAAACAGCAAACGCCAAGCGGGGAACGTGTATTTCAGTGGTTCGCGGGAAGTATCACACGCAATTGTCCTGGGTATGTGTACATCAGGGGTGCGCGTGAAGTAACACACGTGATTCCATCAGGGCACGTGTATTCCAGGGGTGCGCGGGAAGTATCACATGCAAAATCAGCAGGGTACGTGTATTTCAGGGGTGCGTGGGAAGTATCACATGCGATTCCATCAGGGTACGTGTATTTCAGGGGTGCGCGGGAAGTATCACACGCGATTCCATCAGGGCACGTGTATTCCAGGGGTGGGCGTGAAGTATCACACGCGATTCCATCAGGGCACGTGTATTCCAGGGGTGGGTGGGAAGTATCACACGCAAAATCAGCAGCGTACGTGCATTTCAGGGGTGCGCGGGAAGTATCACACGCAATCCCATCAGGGTACGTGTATTTCAGGGGTGCGCGGGAAGTATCACATGCGATTCCATCAGGGCACGTGTATTCCAGGGGTGCGCGTGAAGTATCACATATGATTCCATCGGGGCACGTGTATTCCAGGGGTGCGCGGGAAGTATCTCACGCAAAATCAGCAGGGTACGTGTAGTTCAGGGGTGCGCGGGAAGTATCACACGCGATTCCATCAGGGTACGTGTATTTCAGGGGTGCACGGGAAGTATCACACGCGATTCCATCAGGGCACTTGTATTTCAGGGGTGCACGGGGAGCACTACACGTGAATTGGCCGTGTGGGTCCTCCCAGGTGTTCCCTCTACACCCTCCACGGCCCCTGCAGCCAGCCCACACCACAGGGTCCACCCTGCACCCCTGCCCATGTCCCGCGGGCAGCCCATCCACCATGGCCATGCCCCCCAGCCAAGCCACATGACACCTTGCACTACTGATCAACAACACATGTCTCCCAGCACCCTCACCCCCCAGCACTGTGGGGCACCCTCCACCAGGCCCACACTCATGTCTCCCTGCACCCCCACCCCCCACGAGTCAGGGCCACCCTCCACCAGGCCCCCACACATGTCCAACTCATGTCCCCCTGCACCCCCACCCCCCAGCACTGTGGGGCACCCTCCACCAGGCCCACACTCATGTCTCCCTGCACCCCCACCACCCACCAGTCAGGGCCACCCTCCACCAGGCCCCCACTCATGTCCAACTCATGTCTCCCAGCTCCCCCACCCCCCAGCACTGTAGGGCACCCTCCACCAGGCCCCCACCCATGTCCCCCTGTACCCCCACCCCCCTGCAGCCAGGGGCACCCTCCACCAGGTCCCCACTCATGTCTCCCAGCACCCCCATCCCCCACCAGTCAGGGGCACCCTCCACCAGGCCCCACTCATGTCTTCCTGCACCCCCACTCCCCTGCATCCAGGGGCACCCTCCACCAGGCCCCCACTCATGTCTCCCTGCACCCCTACCCCCCTGCATCCAGGGGCACCCTCCACCAGGCCCCCACTCATGTCCCACTGCACCCCCACCCCCCTGCATCCAGGGCACCCTCCACCAGGCCCCCACTCATGTCTCCCTGCACCCCACCCCCTAGCACTGTGGTGCACCCACCAGCAGGCCCCCACTTATGTCCAACTCATGTCTCCCACCACCCCCAACCCCCAGCACTGTGGGCCACCCTCCCCCAGGCCCCCACTCATGTCTCCCTGCACCCCCACCCCCCACAAGTCAGGGGCACCCTCCACCAGGCCCCCACACATGTCTCCCAGCACCCCCACACCCAGCATCCAGGGGCACCCTCCACCAGGCCCCCTCTCCTTCCTACGACCCCCCTGATCCCCAGCAGTGCGATTCGCCTGTGTACGTGTATATCAGGGTTGCATGTGTAGTCTGACACGCAATATCAGCAGGGTACATGTATTACGGGGTTCGCGGGAAGTTCCACACGCGATTGCCCTGGGTACGTGTATTTCGGGGTGCGCGTGAAGTTCCACATGCGATTTCAGCAGGGTACGTGTATTCCAAGGTGCGCGGGAAGTTCCACACCTGATTCCAGCAGGGTACGTGTATTCCAAGGTGCAAGTGAAATTCGCACGCAAATCCAGCAGCCTACGTGGATTCCGGGGGTGCCGGGCAGTCCTACATGTGAATCGGCCGCGTGGGTCCTCCCAGCTGTTCACTCGACACCCTCCACGGCCCCTGCAGGAGGCCCACACCACAAGGGACTACCCTGCACATGTCCCGCAGGCAGCCCATCCACCATGCCCATGCCCCCAGCCAACCCACATGTCACCTTGCACTACTGCCCACCAACACATGTCCACCTGCACCCCCACCCCCCAGCACTGTGGTGCACCCACCACCAGGCCCCCACTCATGTCCACCTCATGTCTCCCAGCACCCCCACCCCCCAGCACTGTGGGCCACCCGCCCCCAGGCCCCCACTCATGTCTCCCAGCACCCCCAGCATCCAGGGGCACCCTCCACCAGGCCCCCTCTCATGTCTCCCTGCACCTCCACCCCCCTGCATCCAGGGGCACCCTCCACCAGGCCCCCACTCATGTCTCCCTGCACCCCCACCCCCCTGCATCCAGGGGCACCCTCCACCAGGCCCCCACTCATGTCTCCCTGCACCCCCACCCCCCAGCACTGTGGTACACCCTCCACCAGGCCCCCACTCATGTCTCCCTGCACCCCCACCCCCCACCAGTCAGGGCCACCCTCCACCAGGCCCCCAATCATGTCTCCCTGCACCCCCACCCCCCACCAGTCAGGGCCACCCTCCACCAGGCCCCCACTTATGTCCAACTCATGTCTCCCAGCACCCCCACCCCCTAGCACTGTAGGGCACCCTCCACCAGGCCCCCACTCATGTCCCCCTACACCCCCACCCCCCCTGCATACAGGGGAACCCTCCAAGAGGCCCCCACTCATGTCTCCCAGCACCCCCACCCCCCACCAGTCAGGGGCACCCTCCACCAGGCCCCACTCATGTCCCCCTGAACCCCCAACCCCCTGCATCCAGGGGCACCCTCCACCAGGCCCCCACTCATGTCTCCCTGCATCCCCAGCCCCTGCATCCACGGGCACCCTCCACCAGGCCCCCACTCATGTCCCCCTGCACCCCTACCCCCCTGCATCCAGGGGCACCCTCCACCAGGCCCCCACTCATGTCTCCCTGCATCCCCACCCCCCAGCACTGTGGTGCACCCACCACCAGGCCTCTACTCATGTCCAACTCATGTCTCCCAGCACCCCCACCCCCCAGCACTGTGGGCCACCCTCCCCCAGCCCCCACACATGTCTCCCTGCACCCCCACCCCCCACCAGTCAGGGGCTCCCTCCACCAGGCCCCCATTCATGTCTCCCTGCACCCCCACCCCCCTGCATCGAGGGGCACCCTCCACCAGGCCCCCACTTATGTCTCCCTGCACCCCCACCCCCCTGCATCCAGGGGCACCCTCAACCAGGCCCCCACTCATGTCTCCCTGCACGCCCACCCCCCAGAACTGTGGGGCACCCTCCAACAGGCCCCCACTCATGTTCCCCTGCATCCACAACCCCCTGCATCCAGGTGCACCCTCCACCAGGCCCCCACTCATGTCTCCCTGCACCCCCACCCTGGAGCACTGTGGTGCATCCTCCACCAGGCCTCCACACATGTCCCCCAGCCAACATGTCATCACAATCTAGATCCCTGGCCCTTATGGTCAGCATTCAAATGCCAAATACCCACCCGAGTATTGCATCCACCCACTTAGAACTGGCAATTACATGATAGAACCCCAATTGCAAGTTTGTAAATGAACACATGTCCCTCACATACACACAATGGGTGTCAGTGAATGTCAAAACCCATATCATGATATGCATGAAACTAATGAGATGGTACTACACATTGAAGTTTGAAGAAAAAATATGTATTAAAAGCAACATAAATTGAATCAAAAATAAACAAACAAAAATGGGAATTAAAAAAAAAAAAAACAGCATGTCCGTGAAATAATGTAAAACCACAAATCATAATCCAAAGGAAAGGTGTCCAAAGTCACAATTCACAAAAGTAAATCCAATGGAAAATTTAAATCGAAAACCATTGCTCCATGGGTAAATCATAAAAAAAAAATGAAAATCCAACAGTCAACTATATACAGATAAACATTCCAGGGTCCATGATCCCAACAGAAGAAATGAAACCTATCTAATAACACTACCTAATAAAAAAAACTATATACAAAAATGTGGCCCATTGTCCAAAAGGTCCAAATAAAATGCAAAACCAAAGGAAACCTAACACTAACTACAGAACTATTTACAAGGGCAGCGGGCTAGTCCGACGGCTCACGTCGGGATGTTCCGGGCCAGGGCATCATTGAACTCCTGCTCAATGTCCCGGAGGCGGTCCTCCTCCATGGCCCTGAGGGTCCGCAGGGCCGTCGACATGTTCACCTCCAACTCCCTGCGGATTGCCTCGAGGCACTCGGCCCGCCTCAGGGCCCTCCGCATGGAGTTCTCCGCCCTGACCAACGTGAGCTGTGCGTCTTCCACCCGTTGTCGCTCCGCATCTATGGCATGGCCCAACTGCTGCCACACGGAAGACACTTCCCGTCCTGGATCCTCCTCCCCTCCGGCCGATGCCTGCCCCTCCGATGTCGAAGGCCCCGAGCCATCATGGCTCCCACCTCGTTGCTGCTGCTGCTGTGCCTCTGCCCATGCCCGGCTCCTGCTGCCTGCACTTCCTCCACCGGCTGGGGTGCAGTCGTTGATGTGGCCACCCCTGCTGGACGTCCGACTCCCGACTGTGGCAGGGATGCCTCCTCCACCAGCCTGGCCGCACCGTCAGAGGCAGCTCCACAGGGCACCCAGGTGACTAATGGGTGGGAAGATGGCAGGGAGGACGACTGGCGCATAGGGGGTTCAGTTGAGGAGGGGGTCTGAGCAAGCCCCATCAAACGGAGGAATCCGGCCTGGGTGGCCTGTCCCAGTAGGCCGACGCGGTCAACGAGCCATTCGAGATGACGTGCAGTCTCCTCATGAAAAGACTGCAGGTCACCTCGCATGGCCCGTTGACGCAACGCCACACCAGTCAGGACAGGCTCAACCCGGACCCGGATAACCACGTCTGCAGGCAGCGGACGGCCAGTTGTTGTGAGCTCATCCCCTGCCTGAAAACGGGTCTGGACGTAGGCATCCCTGCTGGTGCAAGATGATGCAGTGACAGGAACAGGGACAGGATTGCACACAGGCACCTCCATGGCGGCCTGTGCTGCCTCCTGTCCCTGGTCCTGCACTGCACCACTAGCACCAGTGGAATCCCCACCTCCAGACCCCGTCTCTGTTGCTTGCACGGCCTCCTCCTCCACCAAACCCCCCATCAACCTGGATGACTCCGTGCCATCTTCCCCTGTTGGGCCCTGTGGGGTCCCAGCTGCCCCTTCTGCTGCCGAGGAGTCCAACTCCGACCTCTGCCTCTTGGACCTCCCCCTGGCAGCTGCGGCCTGGGACGCGGCACTGGACTCCTCACTCCCCAACGAGATCACAACCTGGGAGGGGAGCCGGGCCTTGCGTCTCCGGCTGGCGGTGCGATCCCCGCCGCTGTGCTCCACAGCACCTTCTCCGCCCTCTTCATCAGTTGAGGCTGCAGACAGGGAGAAATAAAACACAGGCATCAGGGCACTGTACAATGGACACATACACACATGACAGTTGTACATGAGTGGCATTGGCAAACCTCAGACATGGCATCACAATCGCCAACACACATGTCATTTCAACTTGCACACATGAGCCATACCACAGCCATATGGCAACCGCCAGCACCATCCATACACATACAACAGCATGAGCAGGCAAAGGTGAGCCAGACATCACATGCAACACAGGGAGTGCACTACACATGCACACACACCACCACACTTGCATGCATGTGTACACCTCTGCCAACTGTTGCAGTGTTCAGATGGGCATCCATGTCACATCTGCCATTCAGGCTTCCACATCCCACTGTCACATGCATCCATGTTGCATCACTGTTGCACCCTTGTCAAATACACACACATGCACATTTACACAGTGCTGATACATGCAGCTGAAAACAACATCCATGTGTGACATCACGAACATGCCTACTTACATACACATTCATCCAAACATGTGTGCCCACACAACTGCATTTGGCATGCAAGCCTACACACACAAACACCATCCATGTCTCACACATGACAGCCCTCGCATGTGTTAGCCTCATGGCCCTGTACACCCCCACCCATACTCGGCCCCATACAAACACATGTGCAATCTGCACACTACTGGCACATCACCACACGCACAGCTTACAATCATGATGCATGTACACTTACCGCTCGACTCCAGACGGGTCTGCCTCTCAAGGACCTGGACGTGGAGCGCTGGGGATATGCGTTCCAGGACCCTCATCTGATCGTCTGACAAGTGGCCCCGGCGCCCCTTAGCATCGGCTGCCTTCAAGAAGCGCCAGGCCTTATTGAGGGTCCTGGACCTGAAGTCCTCCCAACGCTTCTTGACATGTTGGAAGTCGCGGACTGCCACCCCCTCCGCATTGATGGCAGTCACAATGTCCGTCCAGATCCGAGTCCGCCCTTCCTTGTCGGCGTGCAAACTTCCGCAGAGGGCATCATACGGCCCCAGGACTTGCTCCACCAGAACACCAACATTGGTGGCAGTGAAGCTGGTGCCCCTCTGCCTCTCTGGCCGGGGGTTATCAGTGGTGCCAGATGTTGCAGTGCCCGACATGACAACCCCAGAGGCAGGAGTGGGTGGGCAACTGGGTCCTGGGGCTGGGCTGTGGAGCGATGGAATCCCAGTCGGGAGTCTTCGGTTCCAGCAGGGGTGGTCACAGCAACAGCACCCCTGGCTGATGTGCAGGCAGCAAATGGCAGGGCACGTGGGCAGCAGGCAATCAGGCAGCAGCAGATGGCAGGTGGGAGCGTGCTAGGGGCTCTGGGGGGCAGTAATTCGGCCTTCTGGGCAGGAGCGTGGTCTTCTGTGTGCTTACGAGTGGCCAGCTTGATACGGAGTGATTTGGCACGTGAAAATCCAGCACGTCTGCGTGTAATTCGAGGAAAGGGCCTTAGCGCGTAAGCGCGTCAGCACACGTACGCGAATTGTGTGTATGTTTAAAAGGTACATGTAGAACGCCATTTCCTTGTACGTGCTTTTCGTGGAGAGCGAGTGGGTGAAATCTGTACTTCTTGTCAGTTCACACGCGATTTACTTCACGGCGTTCCAAGTTCGTACTCCCTGTTACCTCTGACAGCTTTTTCTCTTTTTGTCTTTTTCCTGGGCCTGTTTCCTCAAACAGCGTTCACTTCTCCTGTTGTCCTGTCTCCTCAGACAGCGTACAATTCTTCTTTTGGCGGGGGTGTTGTATTTTACACGCGATTTTTCCTGGCAGATGGTGAGTCGCGCACGTATTTGACATCTGTGCTTGCTCTGTGTGTTTCCTAACCCTTCAGAGGCCGTGGTGGATACGGTAGGGGATGTGGCCAGGACTTGCAGGGTGCCCCTAGCCCCCCATGTGTGGGTGACCAGTCAGGGACACCCATGCCACCCCCCTGGTTGAGGGTAACGTGGCTGACACCATCCCTGCTCAGCCCTTGTTGGACCAGCCCATTGTGGCACCAGAACTGGCACTGGGTGACTCCATGGCTGACTTCCAGGTCAGCAGGTCTAGGCCACGTGTGGTGGTGCATGTTGGTGTCACCAGCCCACGGGGATCAGGGGCAGCTATGTCATCTGCTGCCCCGAGTAGGCAGGGTGGGGAGGCTGCAGGGACAGCTGCGTCTCCATCCACCCCAGCTCTGAGTATCCCAGCCAGGACAGTGTTGGTCCTAATCCATCCTGCTGATGTTCCCCCTGACTACATCACACTTCAGCTAATGCCTGCACCAAGTCCATGGTGAGTGTTCATTCCCACACTCCTAGTCCACAGTCCACCGGGGCTCCTGCCCCTAGTGTCAGAGCGGCGTAGGACACTCAGTATCACCACCACCTTCCAAGCTGAAGAGGAAGAGTGCTCGTCCAGTACAGGCTGATGCCCCAGACACAGCTACACAGTCCGGCCCACCAAGGAAGCCCAGCTTCAATCAGGTCGAACTTGATGCACTTGTGGAGTATGTGTCCGCACATGACAGCGAAATGGTGATTACTGCAGGATGCAAGACCACACCTGCACAACGTCAGGCACACTGGCAGACCATTGCGGAACTCATAAGTGCCCTTGGATTCGTGAGGTGCACAGCTAATGATTGCTACAAGCGCTGGAATGACCTTAAGCGCAGGGCAAAGAAAAAGCTGGCCTCAAGTCATGCCGCAACTCTAGTGACTGGAGGTGGGTCTCCTGCAGAGGACATAGAACTCACTCCACATGAGTATGTTGCTGGGACCTACGTCACGGAGGAACATATCCAAGGTGTGGGAGACCTGCCAGATTACGAGGCATTGTCCGGTGAGTGCACATGCATGTGTGTGTCATCCGTGTGCATGGTGTGTGTGTGAGTGCTTCTGATTGAGTGCCAGGTGAGGGGGTGTGTGCCTCAGTGGTTTGGGTCACCCATGTGCTTCATCCAATACATTCTGCACACCAGGATTTGGGTGTTACAGTATCCCTTCTGGCAACAGTAGACATTCAGCCCAACCTCACGCCAGTTGCCCTTGAATTGTCATCTTGCCACAGCATAGTTGCATGTTATTCTGTGTTCACTCAGACTGATTGTCTGCATTCCACCACTTTCACTAGGCATTTCTCAGTCCTATTGTCACATGTGTGACATGGCTAGGGTACATGCCATCTGTGTGATGGCATGTGTCATGTATGTGTATTGGACATGCCAATCACAGGCCAATGTGTGATGGCACTGCTAGGCAGCCTGCAGCAAATTTGTTGGTCTTCCATCTTGGTGTCATCAATGTGTGCCATTTGCCTCCCCTTCATACGCAGTGACAGTGCGTGCATGGGAGGGTTATAGTCATGTGGTACATGTGTCAATGAAGTACTGTTTCTGTTGCTTCTCAGCCCTAATTGTGTTCCATGTTGCTAATGCCTGTTCCCATTTCTTTTCTTTGATGTCTTTGCAGGGGATGACGCACTTGATACTGCTGGGGTTGTGGAGATGGTGCAGACCCAGGAGGGGTCTCAGGCCCGACCGGGCACCAGTGAGGGATGTGGTGTGGTGGTGGGTGAGAACCCACACTTGCTGCAGGCCGTCATCTCAAGGGGTGTCTCTGGGTGCACCTCCCCCGAGCTCTATTCAGGTGTCGATTCGGATGATGAGACCTATGTTGCGTCGCAGGTAAGTGTTTCTGGGAGGGATTCTGTACTATCCAACCCACCAGCACCAGGGGTAGAACCCTCAATGGGGATGTCAGTGTTGGTAGGTCCGCCTTTGGTGGTTACGGATGCAGGATCACACGCCGCTACATCTGATCCTGTTCCTGGGCCAGCAGATCAGAGGGGGAATGCAGTCCTGCAGCCTCAGGCAGTGCCGGCACAGCAAGGCGCAGTTCGCCTTGCCCCAGACAGGTGTGGTGCCCGCCGACACGGTGGCCGTACACCACCTGGCAATACCGCATGGGAGCAATCCATATATGGTATGGCAAACCAACAGGCAGCATCAACTGAGATGATGGCTCAGGTCATGGATAGGGTGGCCACTTCCATTGTCCCCCAAGAAAGGCTAATTGAACAACTACTGCAGGCAAGAGACTCCATTAGCCAGTCACACAGGGAGGACATGTTAGCATCCAACAGGGACAGACGGGCGGCACTGGAGACTCTGCGGGAAGCCATTTCCATTGAGTCCCAGGGCCACAGGGAAGCCCTGAGGGTGGAACTCCGTCAGCTCAGAGCAACTCTGGTTGAGCTTGAGGCTTCAGCTAACACGAGGACAGAACAGCAGCTGGAGCAGCTCACACGTACGCTCTCAGCTGAGATGCAGGCAACTAGGGCGGAGGTCCGGGCATCCCGTGAGTTGTTGCATGGGGACCTACGCACAATTATCCTCTAGAACCAGACCTTCCACACCCGCATGCTTGCTGCCATGGAGGACCAGACTAGGGCTTTTCGTGGGCTGACTCCCATAGTGCCACCACCTCCTGATGCAGCTGCAGAGGGTGAGGAGAGCGACAGCAGCGATTCTCCCACAATAGGGTAGCCGTGCAGGCCATGAGCCCATGAAGGTGTTTTTTTTTCGCAAGATCCACACAGGTGGGTTTTGGTGTGCACCCTGTCCTCGGACCTCCTGGGTGGTCTCCCCCACCACCCCCGCGGGCCCATTAATTTCTTTTATTTTTATTTTTTTAATTTTTGATTTTTGATTTTTTGGACAGTGTGTTGCCTTGTGTGGCTCCCGTGGGCATACGCTGTATTGTGGCTGGGCACATGCAGGCGTGTCCTGAACTTGGGTCAGATGCTTGGGTTTGTGTGACACACACCCCTCCTGCTTCCCGTTTCCATGGGCTTGCAAAGGGTGTGCCCAAGTGACATTGACTTACACGGTAACGTTGGACTCCCATTTGATGTGTGGGCAGTCTGTAGTCAATACTGTGCATACATTCCTAGTGCATATTGTTGTTGTATTGTACACTGCATGGTGTATTGATATGTGGCTCTGCATCCATCTCATCCTCCTAATTTGCAGGTCCATTTCTCATGTCTTCACAAGGCGGTCTACTTTGGGACTGGAGTCCATGTTGTAAGCAGTGCACCTACACTCTTGCGTGGCGCTAACACTGTATACTTGGAAGTGTTCGAAGTGCTGCCATTATCAGGTAGTGAGGCTACCAATTTTTTAAGTCCGTACTGTCATGTTTATGGTAGGTTGGAGGTTGTGTAGGTGATTGGTATTCTTGGTAAGTATTTGGTAATGTGTGTTGTTGGTCCTGCATTACTGCGAGCATTTCATGTGTGGCCAGTTTCCATTAGGGACACTGTAGTTGGTGACACTTGGGGCATGTTGTGGGGATTAATTTGTTTGCTCTCACATTGCATGACATGCCATGGTGTGTTGTGTGGCCGTGCCGGGGAGGGGTTGGGTGACATGCCACTGTTCTCATGTTTTATTTTGCAAGTGGGTATTCATTTTTGATGCATGGAAGTGTGTCTTTTGATGACACTGCATTGGTGGTGTTTGTGTAGGTAGGGATGCACACATTGTGACACTTCCAGATGAACAATCTCAGGCTGCTATGGTTCTGACAGTTGACTGTCCCTTTGTTCATTATAATTGTCAGATTGAGTCATCATTGATTGTCAGATGGTATGTGCCAGGGCTGTGTGCACTCCACAGGGGTGTGCTTTCTATGTGAAGTAATTATCCACCAGCTGCGTACGGGCTGCCTCACCCCGTGCCCTTTCCCCTCCCATGCGCAACAGGCGTGCATGTGGTTGTGGATGTGGGGGCACCACCATGTCCACAGCCAGGCCCTGGCGTGTTGCAACATTGTGCAGGACACATGCTGCCACTATGATCCTGCACACTACTGGGGGAGCCTATAACAGCTGCCCGCCAGAACGGTCAAGGGAGCGAAAGCCTGATTTGAGCACTCCGAATGTGCGCTCCACTATGCCCCGGGTTGCAATATGGGCTGTGTTGTATCTTACCTCGGGAGGCGTGATGGAGTTCCGAATTGGCGTCATCATGTGCGTGCTCAGAGGGTAAGCACTGTCCCCTGGGGAGGTGGCGATGGGGATCATTAGTGGGGTATTGGCATTACTCTGTATCTGTCATGCATGCGTGTGCTGTGGCATTTCTACTCACCAAGCAGCCATGCCGCCCAGCTTCCATGTCCCAGTTTAGGGTTGACATCCTGTAAATGAAGCTGTAGTGGGTGGACCCTGGATAGTTGGCATATACTGAGGTGATGATTCCCTTGGCATCACATACTACCTGGACGTTGATGGAATGCCAGTGCTTGCGGTTTCTATAGATGTGCTCAGATGCCCTGGGGGGACGTAGAGCCACATGGGTGCAATCAATGGCACCTAGCACTTTGGGGAATTGTGCCACCCTGTAGAAATCCTGGCTGACAGCCTGCCTTTCTGCAGGTGTTCTGGGCAGGTATATGTGCCTGCGGACTGATGGGCGTGCAGTGATGATGGCCAAAACCTGGTGTAGGCACTGTGACTGCGTGGCCTGTGGCACCCCCCCCCTCCCACTATGGCACTTGTCCGCTGAAACGATCCAGTAGCCAAGAAGTGCAGTACATTGAGGACCTTCTCCAGGGGGCTTAGTGCTTGGGAGCACAGGGTGGGTGATGTGAGATCATCCTCCCACTCACTGACCAGGTCGAGTATTATGTGTGGTGGAAACCTGTACCTCCCATACACCTGGTCATCAGGCATACCAAATAGGCTGGTTCTGGGTGTAAAGATTCTGGCCCTGACTATCCTTCTCCTCCTCCTGCGGTATCCCACGGCCACTGCTGCTAAATGGTATATTCATCCTGGCGTCTGAGCTTGTTTGTTGTTTGCGCACTCTCTTATGCTGCGCGGGACGTGCGCCTGCTTCATGCTGGTATACGTGTTTCAGGATTGGTCCTTTTATTTTTTGGTGCGTTGTAGGCGACCGTGTAAATCTTCCCGCCCACCCCAGGAATACACGTAACACGCTCTCCCAGGCCCAGTCGCGAGTAAATAATCCCACCCACCCCTGGAATACACGTACCCCACTCTCACAGGCCCAGTCGCGTGTGGAACTTCACGCGCACACACCGAAATACACGTACCCTGAAAATTTGCGTGTGAAACTTCCCGTGCACCCGAAATACACGTACCCTGCTGGTATCGCTTGTGGAAGTTCACGCGGACCCATGATACACGTACCCTGATGGAATCGCGTGTGAGACTACCCGCGCACCCCTGGAATACACATACCCAGACAAATCGCATGGCTGGGGGGTGGGGGTGCTGGGAGACATGTGTGGGGGCTTGGTGGAGATTGCCTCACAGTGCTGGGGGGTGGGGGTGCAGGGACACATGAGTTGGACATGAGTGGGGGCCTGGTGGAGGGTGCCCCTGACTGGTGGGGGGTTGGGGTGCAGGGAGACATGAGTGGGGGCCTGGTGGAGGGTGCCCTTGGATGCAGGGGGGTGGGGGTGCAGGGGGACAGGAGTGGGGGCCTGGTGGAGGGTGCCCCACAGTGCTGGGGGGGTGGGGGTGCAGGGAGACATGAGTTGGACATGAGTGAGGGCCTGGTGGAGGGTGCCCCTGACTGGTGGGGGTTGGGGGTGCTGGGAGACATGAGTGGGGGCCTGGTGGAGGGTGCCCCTGACTGGTGGGGGGTGGGGGTGATGGGAGACATGAGTGGGGGCCTGGTGGAGGGTGCCCCTGGATGCAGGGGGTGGGGTGCAGGCGGACATGAGTGGGGGCCTGGTGGAGGGTGCCCCTGGATGCAGGGGAGTGGGGGTGCAGGGGGACATGAGTGGGGTCCTGGTGGAGGGTGCCCCTGACTGGTGGGGGGTGGGGGTGCTGGGAGACATGAGTGGGGACCTGGTGGAGGGTGACCCTGGATGCAGGGGGGTGGGGTAACTTGCCTGTGGTGTAAAGGAAGGCAGGGTAGCAGGAGTTTTGTTTCTTGAGTGCGCTGAAGATGGCTATGGCTTTGAGGTAGCAGGGTGTATGGATTCTGGGAGATTCTTGTATTCATCGGCTGAAGGTCTATTCTGAGCACTGTGGATTGTCTGAGAATCTTGGATTAGAACAATGAAAGGTTTCATGGTATGGAGTTCGTAAAATGAAGTGGGTAGAATTGCTCCCGTTTTGTGAGAGAATGGTTAATTTGAAGCATCGGACATCATTGTTGTTCACTGTGGAGGCAATAGAATGTACTATGTCACTGGAATTTCATTGCAGTTTGAAATAAAGGATACATTTGGGAAGATGATGGAATTGTTTCCACATTCTAAAATAGTTTTTCACAGATCGCTCAGAGACAAATGTGGAAGCGTTAGAATTTATTTTGTCCACACATTCATTGAGAAAGCAAGGTGCAATGTAAATAAAGCTGCATGTGCTCTTTTGCAGGATGTTGGCATGACATCTTTTGATAAGGCAAATATCAAATTTGATAGTGTCAACATATTTCGCAGAGATGGAGTGCATCTGACTGATGTTGGCAATCATATGTGTCTTCAAAATGTTCAAAATGCATTAAAGCAGTTTCTGTGAACACATAAAATATGTAATCAAGCATTTGCCCATTCCCTCCCTTCCCACCCTTCCGTCCCTCACCTTACCTTGCCTCTCTGACAAAAAAAACAAAAGCCAAAAAAAATACAAAAAACAAAAACAAAAAACGAAAAACAAGTTAATTGATTTGAATTCCTCCACGCCCACGATTGGAGTTTTCCAGAAGTCAGTGGACATTTGCACTGTCCGCAGACTAAACAAGCTACAAAAGGGTACTGTGATAATTTTTTTTTCAGTTCTATTTTTTTACTATGAATTGTGGCTCCTAAAGGAAATGTTTTTTAATTTTGTGATTTTGTATTTTTTTGGCTTTTTTTGTTTTTTACTGTAGAGGCAAGGTAAGATGGGTTAAGGAATGGAAGAGAGGGAATCGGCACCAACCACAGAGATAGAGGCACAGGTGGAAAGGAGAAGATGTTGGGTGGGCCATACATTTAAGTTTGGTTGCAGTGTTTCTCATGCTGCTTGACCGCGGCCTCGAAAGCACTTTGAAATTACTCCCCCCTGCAGAACGGTTAATCGTAGTAGAAACATAGCACTGTGACCCACGAAAGGTAAGGGTTAACAGTGTCCTGTATGGCCTGCAAGGTGGCTGCCGGTATCCTCGACCCAACAGGCGTGGCTTGTGTGGTTGCAGGAGCAGTCAAGGAAGATGGGATAGAGCTTGTCAACATGCTTCTCTCGGAGAAAGGAACAGCCTTTCTCAGAGCACTTCGGTGGTTGTGTCTGGTGTGGTGCCAGAAGGAGGTGGTCCTGTAGGAGTACAGAAAAGGCTATCTGCGACTGAGTACGATGTGGCACTCAGTGCATCTGACCTTGTCTACCTGAACCTTTGGTACACCCCCAACAGTGGTGAAAAATGGGCACACCCATGATTCACGTTGAGTGATGGAGGTAGGCACTTAGTCTACCTCATCTTCCTATTCCTATTCACGCTCTTCTGCATCACTGTGCCTGTTCCCCTGTTGTTGTGGTGGTGGGGGAGGAAGGATGGCCATAAGGGATACCATTTTGCAGGTTAGTCCAAGCAGGAACTCTGGAACTGCAAAGAGGTGCCTTCTGCTGGATATAGAGATTGAGAATGACTGGAAATAATGGGTGGGTCCTTTCAGAGGAACCGTCCATGGACCGCATGGATGTCCATGGACCATGCAACAGTCCACAGACTATCAAGTCAAAAATAGGCCTTGGAAAGTTGTAAAAATTGAAAGATCAACAGAGATTGGGTCTAGAAGGTCTGCAAGGGTAAACTTTTCACTTGAAACATCCTAGATTGGCCCAAAAATCTGGAATCACACTGTCGGCGGTCACAAACACCATTCCAGGACAGGCCATCACACTGCACAGGTGCTGTAACATGATGACATCCCTGGATGTTCGCGGAGGGGATGGCTGTCCACAGACAGCATTGAGTGGGAGACCACTGGGTGCATGTGCCTGGATGTCCGCAAACGGGTGCGCCATTCGCGGACTAATTAAAAGTGTGTCATGTGAGAACAGACATGTCCGGACATGGAGCGATGTCCTCGGATACCCTGTTGCGTGAATGGACACTCCTGACAGTCGTGCTGTCTGCAGACTATTAATTGGGGTTTTAAAAAAAAGAAAATGTATCAAATAACAAATTACGAGGTAATTATAGTTTACAAAATATGTTTTTTATAAAAGGGATGGGGTATTGGAATGGGAAACATACATGGGAGAATTTGGATTCTATACAGTGATCATCAGAAGAGGGAGGGAGAGAAGTTTCATCAAAGCGTCTTTCATTTATATTTTGGGAATTTGATGGGGTGATTGCTGTGGTAAGAGGGACAGTGATAATCAACATTTCTAATGACATTTTTAAACATTGTTTAAATGTTTATTAAAGTCATTAATATGTGTATCCAATTTTGCAGACAAGATCATGATTTCATTATGTACAGTTAGGGAAAGGGATTGTCTTTGTGATTCTTAATTCAATTTGGGTGGTGTTTCTTCATGTAAAGTATGTTCTAGAAGAAAAGAAGAAATTATTATTTGAATGAGCTCTCCTTAAATTACATTATTTGTTTATATTGACAAAATGTATTATCCACCATTAGAGATGGTGTCATCGCTCATTTCTTCTTTTGGAAAGTTTTCTTCCAACCACTGAAGTGTGTTTGCCATTTCTAAAAGAATAAAGAAATTGTGATATTTCCTTATAAGAAATTGTATATAATAATTGGTAATAATAAAGAAGTAAATGCAGTCTACTTACCATTTGGTACAAGGTTGTTTTGCAAAGATCTCCTGCTGTATGTGTGTCTGTATGAAGAGTTGTACTGAAGTGATAATGTAAGGTGTACAGTTATGGTTTGTGCCTGGTCCATTCCATTGTATTGTGTGCTAAATGAAAACATATTTTTTACATTTTGAAATGATGAATTGTAGAAAAAGGTATATTTGGGTGTAGCAAATATAATAATGTTGTTTTATGTACATGTTTTTGTTGATTGATGGGTACAACATTTTCTTTTGTCCTGTGTGCTTCTGGGTGTTGTTGATGCTACCTGTCGTAAGTGGAATTGTCTTCTGTACGTGAACTCTACTGCTTCTATATTGGGTTGAGTATGATATAAAGAACTTGTAGCAAATTAAGGAGGGGGCTGCTAAAATCCTATGAAATACAGAAAAAAAACTTTTTTTAAAGGATGTTATGGTTAAGTTGCAGTAATAAAAACCTACAAAATTCAGTGAAAAAATGTTGTTAAAGCAACGTTGCAAATAAAACTGAAAAACCCTTCAAATTCGCCAGTTATGGTGAGCTAAGCAAACATAACTCAGGCCACCACGGTGCACTGCTAAAACTAACTCCAGGACATCAAAGGTGGTGTCAAAAATGTCATTGATGATATCACTGATGACATAACATATGAAATTAATTTTGATGAAAAGTCCCTACAATGGACCCAGGGGTTACAGGTAGTGTGAGGGGAATTCAGAGGCATCTTAAATGAGTGGGGCAGCAGACAAGTTAAAGAGATCTGAAAGGTAGAAATAGGATTGGTAACTTATTCCAGAGACAAGATGAATATTAGCATAAGGAATGTGTAATATCTTGGTACCTGAAGTAACACCCGGACCAGCAGATAAGATATTTGTAGGTTTATTGCATGTTAGTTGCTTGGAACAACATCGGCATGTCCCTCCTTGCCAGCCAGATCTCAACTGTAAAACTTGGAACCCAGGCTTCAGAGCATAACATCCCCAACACTCCACTCACTCTGACATCACAACATTCCATGTAACAGTGATGTCACCACGTCACCTCAGATACACATTACAACACCTCTCCCTCTTTTCATTTCTTGAACAAGGAGAAATTCCACTATATCCACCACTGACACACCCCTACATACATGTGTGCCCAGCATGTAATGCACCAACTCACCAGACTCCACTGACGACAAGAAAACCGCCACCCGGAGCTCACCTATGACCCTCGACACTCCAAATTTATGACACTAGGGAAATGTGCTTAACCAAGAAACTATGGGACAATAATACCTACATGGCACCCCAAGGATACTCTACCTAACTGTGCCACCAACAAATTGGACAACAAAAACCAACCCGTGTCTGCCGAGACACCCCAACTCCAACTTCATAACACACCAAAATCCAACTCCACTCCTCCCTCTAAAAACACAACAATGAGGAACCCAACCCAGTCTAATAAGGGCTAACTCCTCCCCTGAGACAAAACTGGAAAAACCCTAGAGAAACAAAACTAATAAACTAAGCACTGCCACCTGTTCCAAGCTGCCCCTTGGAACCTAGGACCTGCCACGCCCAGCGTTCCCAAATACAGAATACTACCTAACACGCCAAACCATCCATGCACAAACAACCTTCCGCCCTAGTCTGCACTCCAGGACACCAGGGCTGCCACCCCCGGGCACAAACCCAGCTCAAAGAGCAACAACAAGCACACCATCCCAAGATCAGTTCACAACAGCACCCCCAAAGGGTACCCCAACACAACACGACAAGAACACCTAAGAGTACTCAATCCTACAGGATTGCGCAAAAGCACCCACCTTAAACCAACACAATACGAGTAGATAACAAACCTAGGACCCCTAGTCCAGCCTACCTGCACATCACCGCAGGACCCCAAGTCCAGCCAACTGCATCACCGCAGCACACCGACACACCTTGGACGGCTAGTCCAGCCAACTGCATAAACACAGTACTCCCACACACACACACACCTTGGACCCCTAGTCCAGCCAACTGCACCACCGCAGCACACACACTCACTCACCTTGGACCCCTAGTCCTTGCCAAACCGCACCATGCAGCACACCACAACACCACCGAGGACCCCTAGTCCTAGCCAAACTGCTACACCGCAGCCTTCCCACACTACACCGCAGGACCCCTGGTCCTGGCAAACTGCGAATAGCAGCATCACCAACGCTACCACTATGGACCCCTGGTCCAGTCCGGCTGCCTTTGCAGCAACACCTACTCTCACCACGTGCATGGACGCAGTTATCCACATCCTTGCCCCATACTCACACACTACACCCACACTGTCTGCCATCACATTGAAAACAGAGACACATTGACAACAAAAGCCAATATCATCGCTACAGTTTCAAAGTCTCTGTTAAGATGTTCAGAGTGACGGAAATTACACTACTGTGGAACTTTTTCCCCCAGGTCACACACTCGCAAGACCTATCAGAACCAACCCCTTAGTTCACCCCACCCGCAAGTCCAGGTCAAAGACCAATAGGCTTCACCTGTAAAGAAAAATACATGTTAGTTCTAATGTACTAATCAAAAACATAGGTACAATTTCAAATCTCAAATGCACCCGCAAACCACGAGTCCCAAATTCCCACTAAACACACCTGCAAAAAGAAAGAAACAGGTTAAACAAGGGAAAAAAAAGGGAAAAAAAATATGCATTTAACAATGGAAAACATCATGAACACTCTCAATGAAATACGCAAGGCCACTACATAAACATACACACCCATACTGGCCCTAAAGAAAACAAACATAAAACAGGCCACCACATCAACACAAGACAGCATACAAACTGGCCTGACATGACTGCTGCTTCTTAATGTTCTTTGCAGCAACAAGTAGTCCACCTCGTGTGACGCTGCTACCAGACGAAACTCGCCTCTTCCACAGATCTGCTTCCAGCACAGCAGCAAATACAGATGAGAGACTTCAATGCCTATCCGACACCTACCAATCCGCTGCCATAAGGTAACTTAACTCCCCCACTGCTCCGCTTCCAACGCAGCAGCAGACAAGATTGAGGGGGCTTCAACGTCCGCCTGACACCTTCATGTGTCCTCTACACACGCTCGGATGCAGCATACTCCACAACGCCATCAACAGAATCATGGAATGCCCTCCAAGTCCTGGTCCTAGACGCAACGTTACAACTCCCCCAGAACTGCACTTCTGCGTGCGACCCATAGGCGCACGTTGAAAACTCCTCTCCTCCGAATCTTCTTCCGCGTTCCAGCTGCTGATGCTGAAACGCATTGTGATGACTCCCTGACGTCATCACTCTGCATACAGGGAGCATGGAGGAAACAGCGCTGCCTCTAATGCAGGCGCAACACACTGGCTGTCCGTGGCACCGCGCCATGCCGGGACCGGCACCCTCCATGGTCCCAGGCACCTGTCACCAGCTCCACAGGGACCCATCACCCACCTCACAGTGCCAGCATTCAGCAGCGATCCACCTCTCCAACGCTGCATATAAGCAACTGCGCGCGGACCGGCACCCCTCTCACCAACAACACAGAGCACCAGAATGTGGCAGCGGTCAGCCTCTTCAACGCTCCCTATGTCAGGAGTCCACGGACAAATGAAATCGCTGCAGCCAGCGCCACCCAACCCACTGGCAATCCTACACACGCTGCCTCTCTTGAATACGCACTCCTCCACCAGGCAAGGCAGGAGGGGCTATTGTGCGCTCCGGACAGGCTCAGAGCTGTCTGCTCCTCACTTCAACGCCACCTGGTAGACGCTTCCCTGCGCCTAGTTCAAACCGGATGCGCACTGTGCAGGCGACAAACCATCAGCCCGCTGGCCTGCTGAGGGCCCCTCTGCTGGTACTCACGACCAGGTGTCTTCCCCTCAGCTCCGCACACCGACTTGTGTGCCGACCCAATACCTCATATCAGCACCACCCGGCCTGCTGAAGGTTATTTGGAGCGAGCGCAGTCAAGATTCGACCAAATCTTCGGACAATTTCCTGGTGGGACATGAACTCATAGGAGGGCGATGTTTCTTGGGTCTGCACTGTCCCCTCCTCGACAGCATCCCATCCTCGTCGCCAGTGTAATATCTTGGTACCTGAAATAACACCCGGACCAGCAGGTAAGATATTTGTAGGTTTATTGCATGTTAGTTGCCAGGAACAACATCAGCATGTCCCTCCTTGCCAGCCAGATCTCAACTGTAAAACTTGGAACCCAGGCTTCAGAGCATAACATCCCCAACACTCCACTCACTCTGACATCACAACATTCCATGCAACAGCGATGTCACCACCTCACCTCAGATACACATTACAACAGAATGTTTTCTATATTTACCACTCCTGTAGTTCTTTGTTTCCAGCTGGCTGATGTTGTAGCTTCCCGTGGTGTGTTGGCCTCAGAATATAGTGAGTTTCTTGGCCAGGCGGAGTGATGTTTCAGTTGTGACTGCTTTGAGGTGATGATGACTGTCTTGAACATGAGGCCTGCTTGAAGGGGTTGCCAGTTAAACTTCTTGAGGATAGGGATAGGGGTGATGTGGTCAAATTGTACATTAGTTGTATGCCATTCTTGTTCTCTTATGCTCTGTTTAGATAAGGCTCATTGGTTTATCCCATATTGATTTATTTATAGTCTATAACTATTTTAACATATTTAGGATTACAGCATTATTTTCTGTTTTATGTTTAAAGTCTTTATTTGGTTAGAACACATTAAAACATAAAAACACAAATAAATAAATAAATAAATAAATAAATAAATACAGTTTTAACATATTTTCTTTTCTTTTTTAGATGATACTCTTACCTTGGTTTCATAACATTGTTTCTATTCATTTTACATGAATTTTGTTCTACTTGTGGTTTTATCCTGTTGCTCATATTACAATAATCTCAATAAAAAATTGTATTAAACAAAAGGGGCCATTTGCTTGTCTCAGAAGCAAGACGATGCAGAGAAACACAGGTTTGATCCCTGAGTTTGTGCTTAGAAACCTCTGGGTATTAAGCACATTATAAATAACCCATTACAATTGCAATTTGGGGTATTATTGGTAATGTGTGTTTTGACTAAGGGGTCACTGTCAAGGGTAAAGCCTAGATAATTTGCAATGTGTGAGAGTTAAAGCAGAAACGTGTTGAGCTTCATGTCTGTCAACCAATTTGGGACTTGGGAATTCTTGGTGGGGTTAACTAGGAGAAGAATACATTTTGACTTTGTCAGGTTGAGCTTCAGGTAGGGACTTGACATCAAGGTTCAGATAAAGGACAGAGAGTGCTTCACTGAATGGTATCAATTAATCTTTATATAAAGCTGCATATCATCTGTGGATTGGTGTATGTTGCTTCCAGTGTTGATGAGAAGTTCCCCTAGAGGTTCTGTGTACTATTTGAAGATGACACGATGGTGCCTTGTGGAACTCCACCAGTTACTGTGTGAGCCTTGGTATCTGCTGGTGCTCATCCGAATGAGAGGTACGATGTGAAAAACTGCAACACTGTTCGGTCAAAAACAATTTGTTGGTGACAATGTTGGTGAGGGTTTCAAGGTCAATGGTGCCGAAGTCAATAATGATTTTAAGTAGGAGGGGTAAGCAGAGGTCTCCTTTGTCCATGATGTGGAGAGTGTCGTTAGTCATCTGGCAGGTGGTGGTCTCTGTGCTTCAACCTGGTCGGAATCTGCATTGGTAGTCCTGTAGGGGGTAGTGATGAGTGATCCTTTTCGGAAACTGGATGGCAATGGATGTATTTATCCGCTTGCCGCAGACCAGGGTTGATATGTGATGGGGTACTGGTTGACCATGTTGTCTGGGTTTAGTCTGTGTTTCTTCAGAAAGGGTGATCTACCACATTCTTTGTGATTCTGGGAAGACATCTTGCCTGAAAGATCCATTGATGAAGTTAAGAGGTTTTGTAAGTGGTGTAACAAATGGAAGGATGTCATATTTGGAGATTGTGCTTTTGAGGCCTGCAAAAGGGTCAGTCAGTTCTTCTGGATTATTTGTTCTGAATCCGGTCAATCTTGAGATGTTGCAGGCTGATATGGGTGGGGTGTTTGTGCTGAATTTGGAGACGTCAATGCATTGCCATTATCTTGTCTATTTTTGCTATGAAGAAGTTGATGGCATTGCATTTGTCAGGGGATTGGGGTATTTGAGTGTCCGGATGTGGGAGGATGCAGTGCATCATGCCCTGGAAGATTGCTCTCCTTTTGTGGACACTTCCATGATGCTTGGTGTGTTCTTCTTTTCTTTTGGTAATGAGTGTCCTGCATGAAACATGGTTTCTATATTCCCCCACAGCAAAACAACTCTTTGCCATATCAGGATTTGACTATAAATAGCATGTGCTACACAACTCCTTAGGATCAAGGAAATCACTTTCTTTGCTTGCCTTCCACTCATATACCCCACATGGAGAGAGAATATGCATCAAAAAGCACTGCCACTGGCATACCTTATACTGACATGTTTTTGCAGGACTCAAATACTGCTCACATGGACTACTGTTTATAATATTGCATGACTGTTAGTTATTGGGTCATCCGTTTATATTTGTGAGTACTGGCATTCTTGGCTTAGTATGACATCAGTTCTCACATGTAATGGGGAAATTACTGACACTCATTGTGGAGAAATTATCCCACATATGGGATCATAAGTACAATAAAGATCTCCAAGGTAAACAATACCTCAGCAATAGAAAGAAAATACCAGCCAACTACACCAAAGGTTATGCTGCAATGTACTACACATTCTGATATTACCAAACTGTGTTTGGAGCATTTCTTAATTCATATTTGTGTCCTCAAATGACAGGCCCAGGCGGCATTTTAGAAGGAACTCCTTTTCAATTAATCATAATTCTTTCCTTTGCATGAAACTGTTCACATTTGTTATTCTAGGTCTGTTTTGTTACACTGGTTTGATTTTACTGAAAACTTTGCTAGACAATAAAAATAGTTTGTGATCTGTGGCTTTGCTGGTGCGCCCTGCCAAAGGATTGGTCTTTCATCCCAAAATGAGCTCACAGTAAAATGAATATAACTCCATCAATAAAAAAAAACATTTTCACAAATACAGAAAGCTGCTGGATTCCTGCTCATGTATATCATCACTTTCACATGTCATTCTGGTTGAAAGACAGTGAAGAAATCAGGATTAGCTTCAAAATAGATGTGAATTTAAGAAACACAGAGCCTCATTCTGAGTCGGGTGGTCCGGTAAAAAAGTGCCCAACTACCGTTTTGCCGGTGGGGCACCCAGCTAAATGCTAGAAGTAAGCCAGGCGCCCTACCAGCCAAACAAGCCCTCATTACCGCCATCAGCATTGCTGGTGGTGGTAATAATGGAAAATCTCCTCATGGAGTCCTATGGAACTCCATGAATGGGGATTTACACCATCCCGCCGGCACTCGTAATCCGACAGTAATGCCGCCGGAACAAGTGCCGGTAAAGCTAAGTACCCAAAGCCGGCATCCTGGCAGCTCTACAGCCAGGATACCTGCATATTCGGAATGAGGCTGATAGTATTTCAGATTATTGAGAGAGGGGAGGTGTTCAGCTAGTGCAAAGGGTGATGAAACAGGCTGGAGAAGGCCAGATCATAAATGATTTTTGATGATGCACAGAAATCAAAGAGGCCACCACTGTGGATCATTTACTTATTATAGAATGTGTTGGGTTCTCCCAAAGCAGCCAATCTACGAATAAATTAGAGGATTGATGTTATCTAAAGGACCACTGCAAAGCCATTCCTTTTTAATTCTGATTTTCTCAAATACAATGGCAAACTACAAAATATTTCTTTGCAAGGACTTTGACGACATTATTTGTGCTCTGCAATAGTACATGGATGAGTAGAGGCTAAAGAGCCAACTCAGTCCTGACACTTCTACAAACACATGGGGCCTCATTATGAGTGTTGCGCTAAGGCAACAACGGTGCTGGTAGTGCTACCGGCACCGTTGTTACCTCACCGCAGCATTCCGAGTTCTGCTCGCTGGGCCGCTCTGTACAACTGGCCAGAGCAGACGTGCAGAGCGGCACCCGCTAGCAGTACAGGATGGTAGCAGTGGTCCCATTATTAACGGGACCGTTGTTACCACCCTCCCCATTCCCATTGAGCCCTGTGGGGGCTCAAATGGGAATGGGGTCATACCAGGTCCGGGTCCCGCGAATGGGAATTACAGGGCCTGCAAAAGTCGGAATGGTCCGGTAGTTCCCATTTTACGAGACCCGGACCCGAGTTTGGGGATAGCCATGCCGGTAAAAATGGCATGGCTACCTCCAAACTCGAAATGAGGCCCATGGTGTTCCCAATAATTAAAGGTAAAACAGGCACAGCTAGCAGATATATCGCCTTTGCCTATTATGCTATCGTGGACCCAGGAAAGGGTATAATGTCAGAAGTGGTGTGAATACAAGCCAGTAGCAACCCAAACAGCAATATTAAACAGCTCCAAAAAACAAGTTTGTCCAACCAAGGTGGTATAGAAAAATATACTTTAATTAACCAAATCAAATATATAAATAACTACTAAAAACACTCTCAAAACCCACCCTTTAAAAGATGACAGAAGATGCAGTACAGAAATGTATAAGCACTCTGGATATTTTGTCTGGGAAGAAAACAGACAAGGAAAAGAACAATGTGTTCAACAAGATATGTCTTGCTGGAAAATGTGCGTACAGCACCTAACTTGATTCTAAGGCCCCAAAAGTTGAGCCAGGGGGCCAGGGTCCCTTGAATGTACCTGATTCCAATGTTAGGTGGTTTGGTGTATAACCATGCTTCGAGCTGCTGTGATTGTGGGTTGAGCCGGATTTGAAGGTGTCAAGCTGCTTTGGTCCAAGACATCGAGTCAGCACTGGGTCGGATTCAAGCAGGTGCTTCATGCATTTCGAGGTGGCATCTGGTGGATCAGGTCAAATGGATTGCCAGGAGCAGTTTCATGATTGAGTGTGGTTCAAAATGACAAGAATCACTTATTCAGGATGTCAAGCACTGCAATGGTCTACACATTCAAGTCGAGCTTTGATGCAAACTTCAAGTGGTTCGATGCAGCAGTTCATCAGAGAATGGTTTTCGAAGTTAGAGTGACTGCCAAAGGCAGTGCTGGTTCATTTGGTTTTGAATGTGTCAAACATGGTTTGAATGTGGTTCAAATAGGTTTGAGTGGTGAAATCAGGGATCCTGGCTGTTCTGACACTCAGGATGCTTTTGGACCCACAGCAGAGGGTTCTATGGCAAGGTGAGTCCATTTCACGTCTACCCACCCAGCCTAGGGAGGTTTCATGCAGATTTGCAGGTCCTGGTCCTCAGCAAGAGTAATCCGAATGTGCCTTGGGAGTGGATAGGGAGTAGAGCTTGCTGCTGCTTTGGAATCCTCCTAATTCACCTCAATGGCTGAGGGTTTTGGAAAGATCAACTCTCCCAAAAGAGTTTGAAATGCATTTTTCCTTAAGTCCAGGATGGTCCAAAAGTGAATCAAAGAAGGTGTGGGATACCCATTCTTTTATAGGCAAAAGCCCACAGGAGATTGGAGGAAAGCAAACCTGCTTTAAGCAGTCCAATTCCTGTTCTTGCGCCAAGTGAGCTTTGCCTGCTTGCATCATACCCCAAACACTTTGTGCTAAAGAAAGTCAATGAGATAGGAAGGAAAGAGAGGCACACAGAGAAAAAAGATGGTGGAACAGTTCTCAAATTGTGCTTAGCTCTCTCTGGCTACACTAGCCCTGCCCTTCTCAAACTCATATTATCAAATAACCTTTGTTTAGGGTGTGCCCTTGGATTCATGTGTCACAGGACAGCACCTGCTGAGGAGCTTTGTTGCTGAAGAGAGCTGTGACCTGACCTCACAAAGGATCAAAAGAGAGGCAAATCACCCAGGCTCCTTCCCTGATAGTTGCAGCAGAGGAAACTAGCCTAGCAGAGAAAGCTAGCCTGCCTGGCTGTCAGTATTGACACTTGTATCATATGGATTCAGGTGTAGCTTTCAT
Source organism: Ambystoma mexicanum (assembly GCF_040938575.1). Lineage (NCBI taxonomy): Eukaryota > Metazoa > Chordata > Amphibia > Caudata > Ambystomatidae > Ambystoma > Ambystoma mexicanum. Next base: position 390,335,250 of record NC_090936.1, read on the forward strand.
AATTATATAAAATGGCAGCAATCATAGTGCTTTAAAGGTCCAGACCCAATGCTGCGAAGGGGGGCACATGTATTTATTGTGCAAGTAATGTGATGAAGGATCAGGTAGTGGGGGACATTGGGGGTAAGGACGTCATTGAACACAGCGCTGCATGCATAAAATTACATAGAACATGACACAGCACAAGAAGTCCCATGGTGGATGTTGTGGGGGCAGTAAGGGGTAGTTGTATAGAGCAGGCACAGGGTGGGGTTGCAAGATGGTGTTGGGGTGCTTAAAGTATGGGGGTTTCTTTGAGCAATACGTGAACCGTAGAGAAGCCATTTTGGTTGTAGGCCCCAGTTAAGATAGCATTTCTCTCAGACAGCTCATGAGACAAGAGCTGCATACCCTTGTGTGACAAGCAGAATGTATTTTATGAACATTCAGCAGAAACAGTGCGCTGAAATGTTGCACGCCTGAAGGATCCCAGGAGAATGCAGCCACAGTGAAGTTGTTCTATAATATACTTCTGAAGATAATATTTTTTTATTTATTTCTAACGCTCCATAGCCCGTGGGCATCAGGGCACAGAGAAAAGACAGAACAAGCAACAATGTGATAAGAGAAAGGAGAATCATCAGGGATAAGTCAGACCTAAGAGAATAAGAAGGTCTTGAATGCTTTTTTAAATGCGGGTAAACTTCTTTCACAGCACAAATTTACAGGTATCTTATTCCATGCAATGGCTGCTTTTACAGGGTATGACCTTTCTTTTCCCCTAACTCATCGAGATCTAGGGCATATCAATTGCATGGAGTCTTTCAATCTGGTATCTCTGATTGAATCTTGGATAGTTATATGTGTTTGTGGACATCTGGGGCATCACCAAAGAAGCATTTATGAGTCATGGGCCCTCATTACGACCCTGGCATTGGACCATCGTGCTAATAGCACCATGGTCCATGCCGGTAACTTACCGACTCCGCCATGGCGGAATGGGGAATTACCGCCCCATTCCGAGGTTGGCGGGGCGGTAATTCCCCATGCCGCCATGGCCCTTCCCCATTCCCATTTTTGCCCCATAGGGCTCAATGGAAATGGGGAAGGCGCTAAGTACGGACTTAGCACCAAGGTCCCTTTGCGGGTTGGATTTTAACGCCTGCAAAAAGCAGGCGTTAAAATCGCCAACCCGCAAAGGGACCTCGTAATCAGACATTAAGGGGTTAACGGCGCCGCCACCTTTTACGGCGCCGTTAACCCCTTAACGCCAGGGTTGTAATGAGGGCCATGGTGTTAATTTTGAACTCTATTCTTGTTTTTACGGGAAGCCAATGAAGTTCTCTTCCATATTGTGATATATGATCATATTTTAATGATTCTCACAGTGTAATTTTGCAGAATCTGTAGACTTTTAGTACAACGTTTACTTGCTTCGCCTAATAATGTGTTACAATAGTCTATTCTTGACAAGACTAAAGCTCTTACTAGAGTGGCACAGTTTGCTAGTGAAACAAAGGGTTTTTATCAGGCGCAGTTACCTGAGATAGTATTGTACGTTTTGTGTCACACTTACAACTTGAGCGTCTGTGTTAAGTGATGCCTCAATGGTAACCCCAAGACTTTTTTATTTCATTGACTGTATTTATTAGATGTTGGTCAATATATAGTTTATCATAATCCACTCCTAGTTTTTCTCTTGCTTTAACTAAGCCAAAAATCAGACTTTCATTCTTCTGACTGCCTAAGGCAAAGGCCATTTTCCATCATCTTAATACAAATGTTCTCGTATACGGACTTGATAAGCTCTGTGTCCTTTGCATATTCTCCACCCAGTCTAAAAAGAAGCTGAGTATCATCAGTATAATTGGTGAACTATAATCCCATATAATCCAATAGATCACACAAAGATCGAAAACAAATATTAAAAATGGCAGGGGACAAGCAGGCTCCCTGCAGGACTCCACATATAATAGGCTCTAAATTAGATAAAGCATTTTCCCAAACATACTTAGGGCCTCATTAGGACCCAGGCGGTAAGGGGTTTACGGCAGCGTAAACAGCGCCGACCCTTACCGCCTGATTCCGAGGTCCCTTAGCGCCATGGAGGTTTTAACACCTGCCAGGTGTTAAAATCCATGGCGCTAAGGGACCTTGTTGTTAATTACGCCACCGTAATTTACGGTGGCGTAATTAACACCTTCCCCACTCCCATTATGCCCTATGGGGCAAAAATGGGAATGGGGAAGGGTAAATTGGTTAATGGGGACTTACCGCCCCACTCACCTCGGAATGGGGCGGTAAGTCCGCCAACCACCATGGCGTAAACATAGTTTACGCCATGGTGGTAAAGGTACGACCCAGGCGGTAACTTACCGCCTGGGTCGTAATGAGGCCCTTAGACTTTCTATTAATTAGAAATGACAGAAGCCATTCAACCGTGTCCGAGGAACAATTTCCACTTTCCTGAATGTACGTTAGAAGTTTAGAATGATGTACAAGATTGACCATCACCAAAAGATATAAGAGCATCAGCAGCCCGGATCCACCATCATCCATAATATCTAGCATTTCTGTTTGTAAATCTAACAAAGCAGTCTCCATCCGTTGTGCAGTCCTAAAACTGGACTGCCGCTGGTGTAGAATATTTGATTTCTCGAAGGGCTGTTGGAGCTGAATAGCTGCCACCTTATCAACTACCTTCAACAGGAATTGGGCATTGTTGATGGGTCTATAGTTAGAATATACTGCAGGGTCCAGGTTTTTTTTTTTTTTTTTAAGTAGAGGGGTAACTGTGACACCTTTCATAAGATCAGGCACATCGCTATCTAAAAAAGAGGCTTTTGTAAAGCAGGTCAGGAAAGGCACAACATTTCGAAATGTAAAAACATTTTCGGAAGGTAAGATGTCCTTCTGACAGGTAGTAGGGCGCATTTCCTTAAGAATTGTAATGTGAGAGCCCACTGTAATAGTCTCAAATGAGAAGGAGGGATTAGCATGAGAGTGAGGCTGAGAAATAGAACTCTGAACAGTACAATCAGTGTTGGTCTTTTTTGTGTTTGCAACAGTGAATTGTGCTTTATACACTTTATACGAAAAGGCTTTTGTACTGCTTCACAATCATCATTATTCGGAGTAAGGTGTTTTATTTGAGCTTTTGGTTTTTCCAATGATTTAACAATCTCAAACTGTTTCTTAGTGTCATTGGCAGGGTTGGAAATTTGGGAATCAAAGAAGCCCTTTTTAGCCTAGACGATTTCTATCCAATAGCTTTTCTCTAAGACCTTCCATTTCTCTTTGTTCGCTAGGGATTAAGTTTTAATCCATAGCCGTTCAGCTTTGCTCCTATCTTGTTTTAATGAAGCAATATGCTGTGTGTACCATTTTTGGTTGTTTTCTCTTGCTCTGATTTTTTTTCTTGTTCAGGGCTGCAACTTGATCAAGTAATTCACAAGTATTTTGAGCATATTTAAATGCTAGTATAGTAGGTGAATCATGGTCTAATGTAGAAGTCGGCAACTTGTTGATGTATTTCTGTAACTCATCAGATGCAAGTTTATTAAAATTCCTACTAACGACTGTCTGCAATTTATTATGTGTATAAGGTTCCTTTTTGGGAAGAAGTAACTCGAAGGTTACCATGTGATGGTCTAACCAAACAAAAGGATTAATACCAAGTAGTTGTAGGCTTACATTTCTAGCTGCAACCCAATCAAGGGCCTTGACATATGTATGTGTTGACTCTCTACTCAGTATGGTCAAGTCATAATTACATAGTAGCTGCTCTAATTCAATAACTTCCTAACAGTTAGGATTGCCCAACCATTTGTTAAAATCTCACAATATGACTGAATGGCTGTTAGGTGTATTAAGATTTGACAGGATGCCCAACATTTTTTCCAAAACATAGGCATCTCAGAAGGTGGACAATAGATCAAAATAAAGTTTAAGCAATCATTTTCAGAAATTATAACTTTCAAGAATATAGTTTTGCACCAGGTGCCGGGCACCTTGGTGCACGAGGAGAATTGGCAGAGAGATAGAAATAACATACTGTTAATTAAGCTCCAGCCACAGTGTGGTATAATTTCTTCAGACCACACTTGGCAGCAAGGCATGAGAAGGGAGCAGGGGGCCAGACTACTGGGGTTGGGGCTATGGAGAAAGGGACTGGAAGCCAATCGATGGAGAGAGGTTTCGGTGTCCCTTGGGTGCAACATTGTACAGAGTCCTCGCTGATCTGCGAGGCGCATTGTTGGTCTGACTTGGTGTGAATCTATCAACCATTGCCATCTGAAGCTATTTTGTATATTGGACATTGCTGACCAATGGCAAATGAATTTTTTCGGACTATTCAGCACAATCACATAATTGAGGGGGCCATGTGCGAAGGTTTGTGATGTCGAGGGTGGTGTTAGTGTAACTATGGCCAAAAATTATATCATCCAATTAGGATCAATCAACATATATGTGGATATAGGGGACTTACTAAATTCCATAAATCAGCTCTTTTGACCTACTTTAAATATAACTAAAAAAAGTATGATCATTTTATAAGTTCTATATAAAAGGTACAGACACAAGGGGTGGTGTTGACAGCTCACTTCATTCAGTTCAGCTCCATGGGGCTGTCTGAAATGGGCTTCCCAGCTGTTTGGGTCCAATGCATGTGTTTTACTTCTTGCTTGCTGTACGCTCCTTTTTTAATTACTTTTTCTTCCCTTGGATTACTTTTGACAGAGGCCCCCTGGTACAATAGCCCTAACTCAGGTATAGCTTATGTTTAAATAGAATAATTACCTCAAGGGTGGTGATTTCCTATAATTATGTAGTTTGGGAACAGGGGTACATATCTTAAATGTAGAACCTGCCCTGAAGTGACTCGGCTGTCACTGCAACTGTAAAAAAGGCACCTGTGGCTTCTGAACCTGCTCTATGCCACTGGAGAGCATGTCATGTACATCAGGATACTGAGGCAGCAAGGCACAGGTGTGCATTATACTTTTGTCGTGGAGTTTTCCGTAAGGGGGGGTCTGGTTATCAGGCCACGCTTTCTGAGATAGACTTACCTGCATTATTTTATTATTAATAGAAAGCAAACAAGTCAGGACCTCTACACCCATGACAGGTGGCAATACTTAACACTTACACCACTTCTCAGATTCTACAATAATCTCCCAGAACACGGCTTAGTACTCTTTCCACTGCCTGCTCCTGCCTAGGACAAACTGGACCCACTAAAACATGCCTGCCTCATAGTTGGTTTAACTTCCTCAGCTTATCTAGTCTGGTGTCATTACACACTGCTACCACCTTTGCCCCTACTCCTTAAGGCTTTCTCTCCACTGAAGATACAGCTCATTATTACAGTGTCCCAATCTCTACCATACCTCCTTTACTATCACTCCACCTCATGGAATTATTTCCTGCTCCATATTACTCTATAGCACTGACATTACATCCTATGTGTCACTTCTGCCCTCAAGATGATTCTCTTAGATACCCCTGCAGAAAGTTGACACCTTGCTCCAGAGAACAGGAACACTCCCTGTGAGGTATCCTTGGAACTGGTAAGATAGTCCTTTCTTGACAATGGACACTTCAGACCAGGGTGCTGATTACTGGAGACATTTTGATGTGGGCAGACAAAGGAAGGGGGCAGACTTAGATTACCCCCAAAGGTGTAGTTCAGTCTGCAGAGGAGTCTTACCATTTTGGATTTGACTAGGACTCCCAAACATCCTGTTCCTCCTCCCCACTTCCTACAGACAATGCATTCTGGGGATGACATCAGCTGGCAAAGAACACTTACTACAGTGGCCTATGTTGGACACTTAACAACAGGCTTTCTCTGTGCCAACCCCCTGTCGCATTTTCACTATATATGGGGAGACCCTCCGATTAATTGATTGAACTTTTGACAATTCCTGAATAAGGATTAATCTAAATTTCTGTTGCAGGTGCCGTCTGCACCCAAGTCCTCTAACATAGAAATGAAGACAGAGGGCCTCATTACAACTTTGGCATGGCACCTTAATAAGGGCATGGCTGCCTCCAAAATCTTGTCTGGGTCTGGGTTCCCTGAATGGGAAAATACCTGGCCATTCCGACTTTGGAGGGCCCTGTATTTCCTCCGTCAGGGAACCCGGACCCGGTCCTTCCCCATTCCCATTTGACCCCCCATAATAACGGGCTCCCTGGTCCCCTCGCGGGACCCGCTCTGGACGTCTGGTAAAACCAGACGTCCAGAGCGGTTCCCGCAAGGGAACCTCGTAATAGGGTGGAATAGGATTAACGGCGCCAGCACCATTACCGGTGCCTTTAAACCCATTCCGCCCACCTTGGAATGAGGCCAAGAGAATTTCAAGCAAGAGTAAAGCTCTTAATCCTCACCATCATAAAGAACTAGGTGGGATGACCAGCTGGTTGTGCAAAGCCTACTGAAGCTGAGACACTGTTACCCAGGACCCAACCAGTTGAGGTGACAGAACCCTTCAAGTGCTCGCTACAAACCTTCCTGGGAGGGGCAGAAGAAAGGACTCACCTTGCCCCTTACACCCTTGCCTGGCTCTTCCAGTGGCTGTAAAGCCCAAAGCCTGTTTATTGCCTTTAGATGCTTTTTGAGCTGTCTTGTCTCAATTTGACTCATTTCATAATGCTACAGGACCTGCAGTGCTTCCTTTGGAAGTTCATGTACTTGGGACCACTTACCTGGTCTTCAACCCATCTAAACTCTGACATGACTCATTAAAGAAGAGTGCCTCGACTCAACCTGATCGCCGGATTTACTCCACAGAAACAAATGACTCCGCACAGCTCAACCACCAACTCGATCAAATGTAATCATTTTCTTAGCCTTACTTGAACACTGGTTTGACCTGCTTGAAGACAGTGACTCTTCGTTCTGGAACGTTAACTCGAAGCAGCAGAAGCATTATTGGTACACCAATTCTGCTGGTGACTCAACAAGTCTTGAACATTCACTCGATTCACTGGTAGATCTAGGTTCGAACCATAATGACACCAACAATTGGGAAAGCATGACTAAACCATCTTGACACTGGTTCGACTGCAGTAAACAACCTAGAAGCCTGACTCAGCATTGTCGAGCCACAAGAACAAGAAAAAAAAATACTTGAAAGGGTCCTGTCCCACTGGCCCTCTTTACAAATCAGTCTACAACCTCAGAATTCCCCTTTCATTTTAAGTTTACTTTCACTTTGTGATGGGCAAGTCATGTTTTTATTTGTGTAGTGAATTTGGGTTAGTTTAATTAATGATCAGATTTCCATTCGACCTTCGTTGGCCATTCTTTTATTTTGATATCCCCAGGCTATTGTTGTTTGCGTTGCTTCTGTACCAGCGCACACCCCTCCTGAAGAAAATATCCTGCCCTCAGCTCACATTACCAAAATCGTTAATGGAGGTATACGTGTAACATGTGCCTATTTCACCTTCATCAATGGAATCTCTTCTGGTTTTGCGGTAGTGAAGGGCTGCATATTTGTTTTAGCCACCATTCTTCATAGGACGTCTGCAGAGCAATAGCGCTTTCATCACACCATGGCATAAGAACTATATGAAATATTGATTTGCATCTATTAGCCTTATTAGTTGTAGAACCAATGTCAGAATCACAACATACCAAGTGTCCCAACACACTGAGATCCCCTGCCGTAGTGGCTATCTCTGGCCCTTCCATCACAACAGCACAGCTTTTATTCCATATCGTAAGTGCCAATTCTATCCCATTCTAACACATCCACATTGCCCGCAATAAAGACCAGCCCACTGCGTTCCTACATTCAACGCCCCTATATCCCTTGCCATAAAGGCCAATCTTGTACCTCACTAACGCCAAAACACCATCATGCTCTCTGCCATAAACATTCTACCCCTTTCTAACCTCAAAACATCCACACCCTCTTCCATAAAAGCTAATTCATGTCACATGCCACACAAAAAAGTGTCATCACCTTTTCGAAGCGCATGTCGGTTGTTGGATACAGAGGAATGCCAGCTCTCTTGCAGACTGGGGCTTCGCTAATTGGTTAAACTCCCTGCCTATCTACAGAAGAAAAGCTACCAGTGCCGTGTATGGGCGGGTTTGCTCCTGTTTTTCAAGGCCTGCCGAGGTTTGTGGTTTGTTGAACAGACTGATGCCATGTTCCAATTCCCCCTCCCCTCTGTGATGTCCCAATATGTCTGGTCATCTGGTGTATAATGTTGAATCCCATCACTGTGCTGTATGGGAGTCATATCCTAGGACTGGGTGTGTCCTAGTTCCTCCTCCACCACAAGAGTCCTGGAAGGGGTGGCCTTATAAATTGTCATGACACAGGGATCCTGATGGAGAGCCCTTTGGAATGGCTCCATGTCTTCAGTCTGGCAAAGGATGGATTGTGTATATAGGGTTATACTGCAGTAAAACATGGAATTTGCAGGTACGAGTTGGGTCTGTTTTTTCCCAGCACCTCTTGCTCTGATGGGTCAATTCTCTTATTCTCTTTTGTTGTATGGCAGGTGCCAGATTTGGTGATGATAGGTACATGCACTTTTCTCAGGGGTTGACATTGTGTCATAGTCATGTTATTTCCCCATAAATGTATTTCACTGTGATACCACTTCTGTGTGCCTTGTGATTCTGAGATATCTTCTATGATATAATGTATACGAAGACTAGTCTTTCATGTGACCTCTCTGTGGATTGCTGTGTCTTATGTATGAAACGTAGAGGGAAACCATCGATTCCTGCTGCCCTGGCTCCTATGCTTCTATCAACAAAGCCCTCCATTTATCCATTTTCCTGTATGAGAGTCAGGGGTGGAGGTGGATGCGAATGGTGGTATGTTCTTCTGCTTATCTCGGTAGACCCTCATTGCCCATTTTAATTATTCTCCTGTGAAGTCCTCCAACATTTCCACAAGGGAACATGCTGTGTGTGTCTCCAAAGATGTTTTTGTTATTGTCAATACACTTGATTGTCCAAAAGAAAGATTGAAATATGCCAGTTTGTGGTTGCTGACAAGTTCAGTTTTATTGCCTGGAATGCTGCTTGGCAGGTCTTGTACCATTTGACGGGTGCGTCTTTCTTGAGCAGTTGTCTTAAACGGTCCATGAGTGTGGCATATTTGGGGAGTTGTGCGGCAGCAGTATCCTGCCATGCCCAGGAACGACCGTAGTTCAGCTACTCCTGTTGGGGAGGTTACATCAACTATCACACTGATTTTCTCTTTGTCTGCTTTCATCCCTTGGTCCGAGAAAAAAAATGTCCAAAGATTCTGAGACTGTCCCTGTTGATGCCACATTTAGATCTGTTCAAGATGAGACCTGACGTGTTTAGGATTTCACATGCATGCATCAGGGCCTGATCATGTTGTTCTTGACAGGTGCAATAGACAAGTATGCCGTTGCTGTAGTTGAGTGCAGTGGGTACTAGTGCTATTAGCCTGCAGATAGTTTCCTGAAATGTTTGCTTCTGCACAGGACATTCCAAAGTTAAGCCACTTATAGCAGTGCATTTTGTGTTGCGAATGTGGTGATTGGTCTGGAATCGGGCTGGATGACAAGTTGGTGGTACCCCTGGTGAAGGTCTAGTTTGGAGAATCTGTTTGCTTGGTTGAGTCTGACCATCAGATGCGGAGCAGGTGCAAGTGGATCTAGGTCACCTGGCCTAAGACCCGCCCACCTGGTACCTTCCTGCTTGCCGCTCTTTTTCACCACTTAGCAAGCCCCGCACAACTGGTGCCTTCCTGCTTGCTGCTCTTTTTCACCATTTAGCAAGCCCCGCCCACCTTGTGCCTTCCTGCTTGCCGCTCTGTTTCCCTACTTAAGGAGCCCTCCAGCTTCTTTTCCTTTGCAGATGGGGAGCAGGTGCAAGTGGATCTAGGTCACCTGGCCTAAGCCACGCCACCTGGTGCCTTCCTGCCTGCCGCTCTTTTTCACCACTTAGCAAGCCCCGCCCACCCGGTGCCTTCCTGCTTGCCACTCTTTTCCACCACTTAGCAAGCCCCGCCCACCTGGTGCCTTCCTTCTTGCCGCTCTGTTTCCCTACCTAAGGAGCCCTCCAGCCTCTTTTCCTTTGCAGATGGGGAGCAGGTGCAAGTGGATCTAGGTCACCTGGCCTAAGCCCCGCCCACCTGGTGCCTTCCTGCCTGCCGCTCTTTTTCACCACTTTGCAAGCCCCTCCCACCTGGTGCCTTCCTGGTTGCCGCTCTTTTTCACCACTCAGCAAGCCCCGCCCACCTGGTGCCTTCCTGCTTGCCGCTCTGTTTCCCTACTTAAGGAGCCCTCCAGCTTCTTTTCCTTTGCAGATGGGGAGCAGGTGCAAGTGGATATAGGTCACCTGGCCTAAGCTCCACCCACCTGGTACCTTCCTGCCTGCTGCTCTTTTTCACCACTTAGCAAGCCCCGCCCTCCTGGTGCCTTCCTTCACCATCACCGTCTTGTGGCCAATGCTGGATTTGACTTTTATGGACTTATTTCATTCACGGTGTGTCACTCTTTCTCCACTCTCATGCTGGACTTCCTTTGCATCTTGTACTCATGGTGGCCCTTAATCATGCTGTTCCCATCTTCATCTTGTATCCTGGCTTGCAAAATTATGTGTTACTACTGATTTCTGAAATTGTATTCGCTCTCACTCTTGCTTCTCCACTCTTTTTGACTGCTTAATCTCTTTTCTCTCCTCCTTTCCCTTCTCCCTTTTCCTATCTCCTCCCCTTACTTTCTTCTATGCACTTACTCTATCAGAATTGTCCCTGGACCTAATATGATAGCAAACTCATCTGTTTCCTCCACCCTCCCATTACTGTTTTTTTCCTCCCCACCACCTTTCCAGTACTATCTGAAATGTCGTCAGGCCTAGTATGATAGTCACTTGTTTTGTTCCTCCCCTACCTTTCTGCACCCCTCTCCCTCACCTTTTGTTTTTCTCCGGCTCTTCCAGAAATGTTGTCAGGCCTAGACGGTAGTGGCCTGTCTGTTTCCATTTCCTTCCCACTCTCCCCCTCCCTTCCTTATCTATGTCTTAGCTCTTGCACTATCTGAAATGTTGTCAGGCCGAGTATGATAGTTAATTTCACATCCTTACTGTTCATGGCCTGTAAGAATGTGGTTGTATTTTCCCTTGTTCCCTCCCTTGCCTTGAAGCGCTTTGAAACACATTGTGTATAGGTGCTATATAAATAAACGATCATATCATATCACATCATATCATCATGTCTTCTATATCTGGGCACAGGTGCCTTTCTCTTTGGATCACTGCATTTGGAATGTGTATGTCAACACAGGGGTGCAAACGGACGTTTTCCTTGTGGATGATGACCAGGGGTGACACCCATGTTGGTGGGCCGCTTACTCTTTCAATAATGTCGTTGTCTAGTAGGATGTTTAACTCTTGTGTTACCTGTTTCTGAAGGTGGAACCCCACTTGGCGTGGGTGTTGAGGGACTGGAACGACCCTCAGGTCAATATGGAGGGATATCACAGAGTCATTGAGCATGCCCACTCCTTCAAATAGTGTCGGGAACAGAAATTTGATTGAGTCCAGTGACATATTCTGGTGAGACAGCTTATTCACTTTGTGTGCCCCCGTCGAGAGGCCTTGGACAACTTCTGATTGGTCATAGTGAATGTCTATCAGGGCAAGCGCCTTTGCCGTGTGATAACTTAGTAGGTATCGCCCTGTCGAGGGGCTTTGAATGACGTGTATTGTCGTAGGGACTTTCTATCCTTTGTGATACAGATCGCATTGGGATTGTCCAGTGGACTGAAGCGGGTGTGCTGCGCCCCACTGGAATATTTGAGCTTGGGATGCTTGAAGTGGTTAGACTTCTTTAATGGCTTGGTATAGGGACTTGTTCATCACATTTACAGTTGCCCCTGTGTCTTAGGATAAAGTGATGGTTCAGCCCTCCGATTTGGACACTAACCTTTGGGCCGCGCTGTCATCTGTCACCTCGCTGATCAGTTGCATGTACTGTATGCTGTACCTATCTTGCGGGCTGTACCTTCTCTAGTTTTGTCGTTCACCTTCCTGATCCTCGGCTGGGTTTTTATACGGATCTGGTCCATGCCTGGATTGCGAGTTTGGGTATGGGTCCATGTCATAATTTATGTTCTGAGGTCTAGGTAGGCGGGAGTAGTGCTCTGCTGTGTTAGGTGGGTAGTCAAAGTTATCGGAGTATTGCGGTGGGTTTTGAACTGTCCGGTCTTCCATCGCTCTTAATACTCTGGCCTTTGGTTGGAATGTGGCCGTGTTCCTCCCTATGTTCGGTCTCTGAGGGTAATGATCCGCGTTTGTCCTGTAGCTGTGACCTTGGGTTTTTTCTTGTTGTCTCTTTGCTCCGGGTTATGTCGGTGGCCTGTAGTTTGGGATTTCAGAGTTTTTCTCCCAGCACACCGCTTGGAAATGATTTTCCTGGCTAAATTTCATGCACATTTGTCCTATGGCTGGTCATTGCCCCCTGTGAAGGTACTTGAATCCTCATTGGTAGCACTGTCTTTCTCCTTGGGGCTTTTGCTGCAAGCTTCTTGGCACAGGTCTGAATGGTGGTCCCTGGGTTCTGATACCTGTGGCAGATATGTTCTGTATGGCCGCAATGCTGTCACTTGTCTGAGGGTTCTCAATGGCTGCTGCTTGCACGTCTACTCTCTCGCTAGGTCTATGATCTCTGGTAACAAAAGGGGCTTTTTCAGAAGATGTTTCCTGAAGATTGAGGATGTGCACCTTTCTATTATTTTCAGTGTGATTGCTTCTTCATTAGAGAAATTGGCAAAATCACAGTGAGTTATCTTCCTCTGTAGGCGTATTACTAATTCACCAATGCTTTCATTGGGGAGCTGCTTGCACTGATTGAAGGAGTATCTTTCATAGTATTTGTTGGGTATGATGAATAACTTGTTGACAGCTGCTATCATTTGGGCGTGCGTGGCCTTGTCTTGCATCAGGATTGGATTTTAGATGCTTTTGATTTGTTTTTCTAACCAGATTAGCAAAGATGTCCATTTTGTTGGGTGAGTCTTGGTCACCAATGGCCCTCATGAACCCTTCAAATTCCTCCATCCATTCCTCCCATCTCTGACCCTGATCATGGTGTGGTTGTAGCATTAAAGGGTTGGGGCGTATGAGGAATGTTGCCTGTGATGTGGTTCCCGCTGCAGCCCCTGACCCACAGGCACTTGTGCATTGTCTTCCATGGTTCCTCACTGACACTGCCTTGCTCCCATGGTGGCATCTGGCCTTAGTTGGCGGTGTTCTGGGTGCAAGCTTTGGCCCCTTGTGAGAGTTTTAATATTAGGGCTGTGGTGTTGCTGGGGCCTTTTTATTGTCCCCCCTTTGCTTTCTTTGTGTGGGGCTTGATTTATCCACCTGAGTGTTGTCCTCCCTTTGTGCCAGTGTTCATGTGTCCTCCCTCTTGGGATTCCCTTTCCTTAATGGTAGTTGGTTCCTTTGATGCAGTTACTCTCCTTGCTAGTGTCCATTTGGTGCGTGCATGCTGCCCTCCTTACGGTGTTAATTACGTTGCAGCCACTGGCCTCACTTTCATTCACTACAATGTTGGCCTCACCTTCATTCGCTACAATGTGGGGGTGGCATGACTCCTCCAGGTCCTCCCTCTTCCTGCATGCAGGCAGGTGTTTCCTTTCATTTGTACCTTCCGGGTGCCATCGGACACCATGCCTTCTGCACCACAGGGTGCACTGCTGCTCTGTCTGTCCTAGCGGCACTGTGTCATGCTGGGACTCGTGCTCCGTTGGGTACCACACTACGCCGTCCATTCCTCACTCCTCTGCAGCTTCTCTAATGGTAATCAGCTGTTTGAGGGCACGTGAGCTCATGAGATTTCTTCGCCAGTTGTTGTACCTTAGGTAAGCCTCATGGCCATACATGACACGGAGTCCAGGGTGTCCGTCAACTTCCCTTTATTAATGTCATACATGAAATGGCCCTCTTTCTGTGTTTCCCCTCGCCTTTTCTCCCTTCTCCCGCGCCCTCCCGGAGTCACATTGATTGTCCTCAGCAGGACTTAACTCTTCCATGTCCCACAACATGGGGATTTCTATGGAGTTCCAAAGGTGGTAAGTAACATGAGGAATACTTTTTATGTCCACTAGGTTTCCCACTACACCTTCGAAATCCAACGGCATCATCGCCAGCATGAAGTTTTCATGCTGGCCAAAATCCAATGGATTCCCATGGAATCCGCCTGCAAATTCCACCTTGTAAAAACAGGCTGATTCCATAGGAATACATTCTAAATACCTGCCACAATCGTTAAATACGGCAGATCTTTAAAAATTTCCTCAATCATAATAGAAAAAGAAACATGTTAAACCTCTTGATGACAGGTTTAGCACTTTTCTTTTACACTACGATCAAGGAATGTTGAAAATTGCAGGGAATGATAATCCCCATAAGAGCAATTTCTGGCATTTATAAAATGACCTATTGTTTGAAACCGCATAGAGTCATAGAGATTTGTTGGATTTAATACTGGTGATACGTATGTTCTGACTGCTGGAATTACGAAAGATTGATAACTTATCCCATCTGTGGCTGGTCGGCTATGTGGGCAGTCACATTTAGGAGAAGGACGAGAGGCAGGATGGAAAGGACAACATGCTAGTTGCCATCGAACATAACACCTGCTGTATTTTTTTCTCTGTAATTTGGCCTCAGTCTTTATACAATCATCTGGAATCCGGATAAGTAACACACTTTCTATGTTGCAAAGAAATACATCTGCATTCAAAACTTAGAGAAGGTTTCTGGTGCTAAATAGGATCCTACCAGATATTCCTCCCACTTTTGGAAGATGATTATGTATGCTGGTGAATAGGAATATATGTGGATCACCCAACTGCAGCGTGCAGTTGTCACAATATCCCTTCACACATCATAATGTTTTTTTTTCTTCATTTGATGTAATATATCCGGGAATGCACTGTTCACATTTGGAAGGCATTTTTCAAATGATCTGTATATTTTTGTCTTTTGATATTAGGTTTGGTATTTAAGTGTAAAAGGGGGTACGGGGTAAATAAAGGAAGCAAATTCTGAGAAAAGGTGAATTGCTAGTATTACGATGACCTTTGCTGTAGCCTATTCCATGCTCCTGCATGTTCATGTTTGCTTTGTTGTTGTATGTATTGGCCACTTTTCAGGATTTGAACACATAGATTCTCTGGATTGTTTGAAAAATAAATACAACTCAGGCAGCCTCAATTTCCGAAGCCGATGTGGGTCATTTGCTCCATAAGAATGAAGGCACTTGTCTTGGGATAAAGAAGTGCCTGAGTGGTGAAAGCAGTTTGCTGGTATTCGTCTCGCTTCTGTGCCCGGATCTCTGGATCTGTCTACACGCCTCCGTCCACCATTCAGCGCCATTCACTTCACAGCTCATCTTCAGACCTACGATTCTCCTTCCCCTTGACTCCACTTCTGTACATGCCCATGACATTGTGTAAACATACCATCTTCAGTACAAAGCCACTTTAGATTCATGCCTTGTCAAATAATGCCACAATGTTGATTTAGAAAGGAGGGTGCCCGAGGAAGGTTTGCTTTATAAGACGGGCACGTGTAGTTGTCTCACGTACACCGAGGACCTGCCAACACCAGAGTTTTCATCTTTGCACAAGGACTTAATCTTCTTATCATCTGTTCCAAACATATTTTTGGGATTGCGTTGCCTTGCTATGTCATCTAAACATGCTTTAGTCTGCACCCTTCTGTTGATATGGGACCATCATAGGAATCGTCAACCAATTGTCAGTGGTTTGCTGAGTGATGTTATGTTCTAATTGATCCCTTCAGTTCTCGGATCATGGTTTGTTGGTAGCATTCCAGGTTCTAGTAGGACATTTTCTGAAGTACTTGAAATAAATTCGAAGATAACATAACACCTCAGTTGGAACTGCATTTAGAAATTCTCAAGGAAAGGTTTTCCTGAACTTTCTCAGACCCTGCAGGGGACTTGGCCCATTGTATCTATCTTGTAAAGTCATGGCATACTCCAAACCTGGCTATTCAACTCACTGAGACAAGCATAAAAACGTGCACCCCCACAAACCAGGATCTGGGACCAAAGCAAATATGGGACAATACGAATTGAAGAACCAGCAATAAAACAACCACACACCCAGAGCCAAATAAAAACCATCTAACCACCCCACTCTCTTTTCTACACCTTAATACCTCACGCGTACTATACATGCCCAAAAGGTCCAGCAAAACTACACACAAAAACATAGAAACCACATACCCACTGTCAATCATGCCACAATACCAAACAGTTGCAAACAACAAACCAAGACACTGGGGGCCCAATTCTCCTCATAGCGCAGTGAGTGTGCTGAATAGCACGACTCACAGTGCCATTTCTTGACGCTCAGGCACCACTGCTATTATCATGTGGGCCTGGGCGTCTTCACAAAACACAACAGTGCGTTCCCTGTAAATGGAAACAGGCAGATTGCAGAATCTCGGCAGCATTTTTGTTAAATAATGAGGGAATCATTATTTAACGAAAATGCTGCCGAGATGAAAACAAAAAAGCACATGCTGTTTTGGTGTGCAGATGGGTACAGGTGGGTCCTGCACTGAATTTGTTTCTCTTTGTTTGCAGAAGAGTGCATACTGCCATCCATAATAGAACCATGTATGGCAGTATGCACTCTTATGCAAACTACGATGCAGTGCAGGACCCACCTGTCACCATCTGCACACCCAAACAGCCGTGCGCTTGTTGTGGCACTCCTCCAGTGCATGTGCTTATTGTGGCACTCCTCCTGTATGACACTAATTTGGTACCGTACTTCGGCGCCAATTTCAGGCAGTTCCGAAATTGGAGGAGTGCCACAAGAATACCCATGCAAAAGGAGAGATAACGAAAGTGCTGGTTGCTAGGTCGGTTTTCAGCCCTTCTTAGCAACATGCACCCATATTCTGTAAATGGCGCATTCAGTCCGACTTCGGAAGAATGTGCCAACTTCAGAATAGGTGTTAATTACCAAAAATGTTGTTAACACTTTTTAGGACATTTTCGGTAATTAACACCCACTTGAGAATCGGGCCCTGGGTCTCATTATACATTTGGTTGTATTCTGGCAGTGAATCTGCTGAGATACCACCAAACTATATTACCTTTAACGCCACTTGGTCCAGTGGTATTACCAACGGATTACAAGTGGTGGCAGGTGGCGGCAGGTGGTGTAAGTCTCCATTTATTTTGAGTTCATAGAACTCAATGGGAGATTTATACCACAGTGGTAGTTCTGCGGACATTTGGCAGAAAGCCTGATTTACCTCCAGCTCATATATGGGGGTGCATCCTCCAACCCTCCGTAAACATCATAGTTGGACAGTGCAGAAATGCAGCAGTATTCAGTAATACCGCCACATTTTTCCCGCACCACACAACTTGTAATGATACCCACTCGATGCTACCCCTCCGGACACAGGAAGCCCACTGCACACAACAAAGCACAATCAGATAGCTAACACAGACAGACACCTGGTTCTGCAAACATCAACAGAAGAGCACAACTTCTATCCTATCCCTCTTCCCTCAGTAACAAATCCCACCCACATTTCTTACAGAGTCAAGTGAACACCTGGAGACCATGCAATTGGCAGTGGCTTGCAGTATAAATCAAGATAACATAACATAACATAACAGTAATGCCCTTCAGTCTCTAGAGTTAGGTGGTTGGATTTAAGGCTGTCTGGCATGTGTCTGCATCTAGCTGCCACTAAACACAAGCATTGGCAATTCCACGAGTTTCTGCTTTTGTGTGGGCATCGGAAGGGCACTGCCATAGTGGTATTAACGGGCCATTGATGGTAGCAGGTGCAAAATAGTGTGAGTACCTGGGCATCTAATAGCATTACCTGACAAATGCCTTGTACTTATACACAAGCCAAAATTGCCAATGCTTGTTTTTAACAAGACTTCAGTGAAGGCAGGCCTAGTTTGAACATTTATAGTACACCAGTAAGGTGTTTATAGCACTGGCAGGCACTTTGAGTGCAGAGTATAATGGTAAGGTTTGTTTAAGGTAAGACCAAAGAGTTCCCATGAGGAGGTGTTTTGCGCATGGAGGGGCAGGAACTGGCCATAGGGATTAACATGGCCATGGGCAATCAATGGGTGGACAAATAACCAAACAACACCATCAAGCTTTGTGTCCCTCCTCATATGCCATTTTTCCCTAGCTGTACTATAATGCAATAGTTTCAGCTTATAGGTGGATTTGCCAACTAACAGCCCAAATTTATGACATGGAATTCCTTCAACTGAGGGCAGATTGCATATATTGCACGCAGTCCCAGACAATTTTCTACCAGTTCCGAGCATTTGCACTGGCAGAAATAGCATTGCATTAACTAGTCAGAGAAGACATTTTTCACCAGTTGACATGTTCAGATAAACAGTGCCAAGTTGGCCGGTGCTGTTGAAGAACAGCGTGGTCCCAACCCAATATATGTAATCTGTCTACAAGTCCTCTTTGAGAAACATGTCAAGGATTATATTTAATTTACATTATTTGGTTTGTCATCCATTTAGTTGGTAGCCAGAGTACCTGAATAATAGATGATGAAATAATGTTTTCAATTATGTCATAGTTTGCAGAACCAGTCATTTAATTATTCTTTTTCTCTCATAGTTTCTATCCATGTAATCGTGATCATCTATCAATGGCACTCAGTTCCTGTAAAGTGTAATTACCACCCTGAACTTAGTGTGTCTATGATTATTTCTATTCACAAATAAAGCGAAATGGCATCTTATAACTTATCGAGCTCAGAATTGGGTGTCCAGACGTGGGCCCTTTAGCATCTGGCATAGGGGTAAACAAAAATATCATTGGCAATAAAACACATAAACAATGCCCTGACCCAATAGAAGAGCCCAGGTATAATTTGCACTAGTCCACAGCCCCTAAGAAATGTGTGGCTCACCTTTGCACATTTCTCAGAATCAGGTCTATAAAATGTGCACATTCTCTATGATTTTGGCTTGTGTGTGATTCTTTGTTAATCAGTCTCAGTGTCTGCCAGAGGTGCAGAGGAGCAGTTGGATGCATTTTCCCTAACTTCCGCACCCTCACCATTGTCATACTGGAACAGCAGAAGAAGGGCCCTATGTGAGACTCCATGTGTTGTGCATATACCTAATTGAGTGTACGAGAGACGATATGCACTCAGACAAACATATCGAATGTACCATTGCACTGAGAGTGTGGAAGGATGCCGTATCGAAGGATGTCAGCATTCACCATTGGACATCATAGGGAGCTGAGTGAAACCTGACCTGGATAGAGTGATGTCACAAAGAAGCTACAGGAGGACATGCTGAAACAATATGAAAAAACTGAAGAATGACTATGTAACTGAAGCAATAAGAGAAAAATGTACGAAACGATAAGGTTATCATGAATGCAAAAGAAGATAAAATAACTTTCTGACCAAAAAGTGAAAATATGCAGTAACGAAAGGTAGAAAAGATACAGAGAAGCTTGCTATAGAGGAATATATAACGTGAGAAGGACGGCCATAGTTGGAAACTGGACACCGGCTGTGTAAATATTCAATGTAACTACCTCACAAACAGATCAGGGTTGCAGAGTTAGGAGATGCTGGAAGAACAGCTTTATGCGCAAAACAAGGAGGAGTCTATGTTGGCTTGGGATCAAGGATGATATTTTTAAGCAAAAGCTGCAGAGCAGGATGGGGGGCAGGTGGATAAGACATGGACGAGACATATTTCTCTTAGATTAAAGAAGAAGAAAATGTCTTCAAAAGCCAAAAATTGGGCAATTAAAAGTGTATAGAGTCTATGCAAGGTAGAGTGAACAAGTCTCTAGAGGCCAAGAGGAGCAAGGACACTTAGTATAATTGCATCAAATAGCAGTAAATGAGAGGCTGAAATTGACACATGTGATTCAGAAGTCAAAAACAAGGGCTATTCATTAAGCCTCGATTGAAGCCAATGATGTGCTTATACTCCCTTGAATGTCCGAGAAGAGAGAGCAGGCTACAAGGTCAACTACAGATGGGGAAACTTTGGCTCATGGCCGGTCTGATGAGAGATGATGGACTAATTGGGTAAGTAGGGAGTAAACTGATATGATTCAAGCACCTGGGTTTTGGCTTACTTACATGCAGCTAGCTGAGCTGAAAGTCCAAAGTTTGGTGAGAATGCCCACCAATCAGTGGGTCTATGGGGCAACCTGCTATACAATGTTGCATAGAGCAATCTGCTGCCATTGTGTTGGCTATAACCAGTATTATGTATATTTCAAGGTAGTTTTGACACTTGTTTTTACTTTAGAAAGTGGGAGTGGTCCCCCTCCCCTCCCAAACCCTCCTCCACATCTTCCAGCCCTCCTTCTATATACCCTACACAAACTTAGCATCTATATTTTTGCAGTAAAAAAGTGTTAAATAAATCAGAAAAAGAAATTCTGCAAAGTTGTAGTTGGCAAAAGTGAGGTATACTGAATGAAGCACCATGTAAATGCGTGATATTATTGCTAGTATGCAGGTAATACCTAACACTGTTATTAGAGTGTGAGAGCAACACATACCTCACAGATAGTATAACTACTCTCTCTGTATGGTTTTTACGCATTGCCCAAAATCTCCCATATATAAGTCTTTTTGGCGATGAGTGACCTGGGTTGTTCGTTTAGATGTAACAGTGACTATGGGGATGTTTCTGCTCTAGACCCTGTCCCGCAGAGGTGAGAGCACTCTGTGGGCCCTGGATAGCGATAGGAAATGTCTACCACATTCAACCCTTCAGATAGATTGTTAGACATGGAAACGTTGTACATTGTGTATGTGCACAAATGAAGTGAAAGGTCGGAGTGTGGGATTGCGCCCTGATCATTGTGTCTGCACCATGCCAATATGGTGTTGTGAGTTTCACGCCAACATCATGCTCAATACTGAAACCAATAACGAGGGATGCTAACTGCAAACCACAGGTACAGGTGACAATGAATGGCCCAGGCTCTCCTGGTTCTGGCTTCAGATAAACGTGGCATCCCCTTTTTACTTCGCCACATACACCTACTCTGTCATACATTGACTCCTGCAGGACATTCCCTTTGCACGACATTGACTTTGACATACCTTTACTTTGCCTGCATTCACATTGTGAAGATTGTAATGGATGTGGTTAGGGATAGCGTAAGGTTAGGTTTGGGGTCAATGCGGTAGCAGGAGGGAAGAATATGGGGTAGGAAGGAAGGGTTGGTTTAGGAGGTGCCCCCCTGCAATGACAAATTAAATGTCTGGCAAAGTGAATGTAGACAAAGTAAATATTTGTGGCAAATGAAGTGCTGGCGGAGTAAATGCTGGCAATGACATACATCTGATGAATGTGTGTGTAGATTAGCTATCACAGATCCGCATGCTTATTTCTTAGGCTCAGGGGAAACAGCGTGCCAATGTTTGTGAGAGGTAATCTTACCTCTTGGGTATTTGTTTTCTCTTTGTTTAGGGACTGTCTTTGGACTTCTTTTTTTAAAAAAAAATCTTTATTTTTGTTGCACACAGTTAATACAAACACTTAGCTGTAGTACTGATATGTTCATGCATTATACAATATCGATTACTTTTCTGAGTCTGAATGTTCTTGCTCGGCCTTTTCCAGCAGGTACAGTTTGTATCTTTCCCATATATTCTTTGGTCGGGATACAGGTAATACCGAGTCGATGTATGGTTCTTCCATATCGTTTGCCCATACCATGTCTCTATCCCAGTCCGCCTTGGTTGGGGGATTTGCACTTTTCCATTTGATCAGGATCGCCCTTTTGGCTAGGAGCAGACTTAACTTCAAAAGTTTACGCCATATCGGGTTCATTTTCTCGACGACCCGCAACAGGCACATCCGGGGGGGTCCATTCCACTGGTTGATCTGCCATCCCATCTAGGGCCAAACACACCTCCCCCCAATATCCCCTCAGTCTTACACATGCCCATAACATATGGTAAATGTTTTCATCTTCTGTATTGCATCTCGGGCAGTTCCCAGACATGGTCGGATATATACGTTTGAGCTTTACAGGGGTGTAGTGTGTTCTTTGTATTATCTTATAGTGAATTAGCCTGTATCTAGAATTACATGACATCTGCTTGGAAAGTGCACAGAGTCAGGACCATTTGTCGTCTTCATTTTGCTGTCCCAGGTCCTGTTCCCACTTGCTTTTAGTTGCACTATCGGGCGTGTCTGGAGTATAATCTTATACAGTGCTGATGCCGTGATCTTTTGGGATCCCCCCGTGAACATATATCCCAATCCCATATTCAGCTGTGGTTCATTAGGGAAGGCCGGGCATATACTTTGTATGACTGCTTGTATACGGTAATATTGTTGTCTGGTCCTGTGCGTATTCCCCACTACATCTTTGATATCTTCCCACTGAATAAAGTGCCCATCAGTGAATAGTTAACCCCATTGTTATATGCCACTGGAGGTCCAGTGGTGGGCTACTTCCCCGTCTATACTGAAGGGTGTTTGGGGGTCGCCCCAGAGCGGCATACTCGGGTGGTATAGCTTATCAGTGTCAAATATATCAACTATTTTAGCCCATGGCGTAATCACCACTTGTGAGGGTTTTATAGCGTTATAATGCTTGGGAGTTGGCCTCGTAATTTTATGGAGCGCCATTGTGGCTTCCTTTTCGGGCTGGCTCGGTACAGGGCCCGCCGGGTTCATAAATAATGTAGCCTATTGGGTGGAATATTGTGCCTGTGCAGTCAAGTAGTATAGTTCCAGGTCTGGTGCCATCAGACCGCCCCTTGGATAGGCATCAGTTAGCACCCTCCAGCTCACCCTAAGGTGACCACCCCATACAAATGAGACACATGCGCTAGACATCTTGGTGAACAAGGTTCGCCCCGGCCAGACCGGCACAGTACTAAATAGATAAAAGAGCTTTGGGAGAGTTATCATTTTTACTAATGCGATCCTACCCATCATTGAAATGGGGAGAGCACTCCAACGCCTCAACTTAATACATAGAGCATCTGCCAGCCTGTTATAGTTTAGTGCTCGCCATAATTGAGCCGTCCTAGCAATACACGCGCCCAGATACAGAATATGTTTCGGGCACCACAGTAGGCCATGCAGGTCTCAGGGTTTAATCGTAGTCTCAGAAATGGGGAATACTTCTGATTTGCTGGGGTTCAGTTGTAGGCCCGAAAATCTACCAAACCACTCTACTTCTGCCAGGACCCTCCCCAATGTTCTGTCTGGATCCTTTAGGTATAGCAAAATGTCATCTGCATACAGATTTATAATATGCAGTTTACTTCCTATCCTCAGCCCATATGCGCTGTAACGTGTCCTCAATATGTCCGCCAATGGTTCTATTATTAGGGCGAACAGTAGTGGTGACAATGGGCATCCCTGTCTAGTGCCCCCTCGTAGTTCAAGATTTTCTGTTAGGGTTCCATTGACTCTAATTCTGGCCTGGGGGCCTGTATATAGTAATTGTATCCATTTCAGGAAGTTTGGACCAAACCCATAATTTGCAGTACCCCAAATAAAAAGGGCCAGGATACTGTATCAAATGCTTTACGCATGTCTAGCGATACGGCTATAGCCTGCTGGTCTGAGGGTGTTGTAGTCAGGATCTCGTGGCACCTTCTGATGTTAGTGGCCATGGATCTACCCAGAATGAACCCTGCCTGATCCTCGTGGACCATGTATGGCATCAATGGTGTTAACCTAGTTGCGAGTATCTTAGCTAAGATCTTTGCATCTGTATTTATTAATGACAGTGGTCTATAAAACCTGCAATCCTCCGGGGGTTTCCCTGATTTGAGCAGTAGCGTTATTACTGCTTCTCTTGTAGTCTCGGGGAGCTCTCCCTTATGTAGGGCTTCGGTCCACACCGCCAGTAGTCTGGGTACTAACATATGTTTAAACTCCTTGTAAAACTCTGCACCAAGGCCATCGGTGCCGGTGGCCTTCCAGTTGGGGAGTGCCTCAATTGCCTCCACAACTTCCGCCTCAGTTATCAGCATCTCCAATAACTTCCTGGTATCCTCCGCCAGGAGTGCTGTTGGGATTTGGGAGAGATAATGTTCAATCTCTGCATCCGTAGCGTCGGATTGAGGTGAGTCAAGTTCTTCATAAAATGTGTGCAATGTGTCGCGTATCTTACCCTGATCGGTGGTGACCGAGCCATCCGCTGTTTGTATACATGGGATATCTGTTGATCCCCTTTCTCCCCTCACTGCTCTGGCTAACAACCTCCCCGGGTGTTCGCTTTCTCCGTAGCGGCGTGCAGCCGCCGGTTTGTCAAAGTAGCGGATCTCTTGGTCCGCTGTCTCAGTATATTCGTCCAGCTTATTCTTTAATCTAGAGTGAGTTGTGGTGTTGGAGTAAGCACGTATTGGGATTGTATTGATGCTATTTGCACTTCTAGTTATTGCAATCTATTCCTAATGTCTTTAAGGATTCCACTTTCTGTTGATATGGATCTGCCCCTTATATACACCTTAAATGCTTGCCACAATATCGCGAGAGAGGACACTGAGTTCTCATTGAGATCAAAGTATTCTTGTATGTGCTGGTCCATTGCGTTTTTATAGGCCAGATCTCGTAGCGCAGCCGGTATGAATCTCCATGGGGCCTACCAACCACGGCGCCAGGTATTCGCAATGCCAGAAGTATGGGGGAGTGATCTGAGTACGTCCTGGGGAGCATCTGAGTGTCCGTGACCCATGATATTGCTGTGTTATCCACCAACCAAATATCTATTCTTGAATGTATATCATGTACTGTCGAGTAATATGTGTACCTTCTCTCAGAGGGGTGTAGCATCCTCCATGCGTCTTTCAAGTTCAAATCTGCCATATGTGTGATGATTGTCTGTGCTGCTTTGGTTAATGCTCTCAATTGTGTCGAAGTACGGTCGATATTCACATCAAGAATAGTATTGTAGACCCCCCCGCATATCAAACAGGCCGTGGGAAAGTTTGCAAGTTTCCCAAAAATTGTGGAATAGAATTCCGGGTCGTCTATGTTCGGCCCGTGTACATTGAGGAGGACTATCTCCTTGTCTCGTAGTATACCATGTACTAACACATATCTCCCCTCAGTATCACATTTCACTTCTTTGCACATGAACCACAAGGTCTTGTGTATCAAGATTGCTGTACCTCTAGCCCTTTTGGAATACGTTGGGTAATATTGGTGTGTTTCCCAATTCAGAACCAGTTGTCCCCCCTGCTGTGGCCCTACATGCGTCTCTTGTAAGAAAACAATCTTGGGGGTCTGTCTGTTAATGTATGCTATAATTTTCCGTTTCTTAACCCGAATAGTGTCACAGTGGTATCATGCAGCCAAGATTAACTGCCTGATTGCTGGAATTATTTGCGTGAAAAACGTAGATTTGCGTGCCTTTCTGTCTGAAAATCCCTGTTTGAAGTATGGGGATTTTCGGGCAGAAAGGCGCACAAATCGGGGTTTTTCACGCAAATAATTCCAGGAATCAGGCAGTTAATCTTGGATGCATGATACCACTGTGACACTATTCGGGTCCAGACTAAGGCACACGATTATGGTTTTACACTTTAACGTCAGTGGTGTTAATGCAATATGTTTAAGCATTGAGAGTGAAGAGGAGAAGGATCAAGTGAGTGAGGGATCACAGAGGAGCACAAGAGTGTGAGTGAGAGAGCGAGAGAGAGTTACTCATAATTATGTAGTTTTAGAACAGACATGCAGATTTAAATGAAGCCTCTGTGCTGCAGTGACCTGGCTGTCACAGCAGTTGTCAAGACGACACCTGTGAACCTTGAACCTTCACTGTGCCACTGGTGAAAAGGGGCTGCAGATCAGGAGAGGTATGTAGTTGGGCACATGTGTCAGTATGTGTTTGCGCTGGAGATTAATGAAAGGGGGATCTGGTTAGCAGACGAATTACACACATCATTTGTATTAATTACAACAGGAAATAAAATAAAACCTCGGCTTCTACACTCTTGTTAGATGGCATTTTGACACAGTCAGCGAGAAGAGGGTTACGAGTCAATGGTAGAGGCATGAAAGGACAGAATGATGGAAGAGGCCGAGGGAAAGACACAGGGAGAGCAGGTACTAAATGAATAGGGTGACCAGATGGCTCAATGCCACAGAAACACTGCATTTCCAGTTTTGCATGTATCTTTTACAAATCACTCTTAACAGCCAGTGACGCTGGTTCAATTGATACAAGAGAAAGACGTCATCTTCTAGGATACACCTGGAAAAAGCTTAAATTATAATCTCTCCATGTAAAGGAATGCAAAGCATCATGTCTGACTGAAAATGCCCCCCTCTGCATCCCGCCCCCTCCACTCCCAAGCTTCCCATTCAGGAAAATCTACGTTGCAAAACCTGCACTAGGCTGTGCGATGATGCGTTCAGCTTGTAAATTTTAAGACATGAAGGCCAGGAGATTTGGAATGGGGCTGATGTATATGAATCATGATCAGTCTAGCCAATATCCAATAACAAAACCTGTCTGACTTCAGGGAAGACTTCAGCACACCTCCCGAGACCTCCTATCTAGCCTCTTCAGGTGAATTCACCTGGCGATTTGAATTCTCAAACAGTTTTTGTAGTTTCATTCCCATCATGGATACAGGTCTACAAGCACCACAATGCAAAGCGAAGCCGTTCTAAGCTTAACGATCATCTCGCACATGATGCAAGCCAACTTGAAGACTGGGTAAAATCTCCTGTTTTACACCTGGAATTTCGGAATAAGGGCACACAGCAAATGTAAGTGACATGTCACTATTTTATATGGCATGCAGATACGTCTTAGCTACGGACTGTGTGGGGAGTATGGATTTGAAATGGAAATGCTCAACTACAATTTCTGATGAGCAAACATTAGCACCTATTAGCAGGACTTGTTAGAGGAACTGATCACCTAACCATCCAGTTATTTGTACTACTGTTTCTTCAACAGTATATTATTTAGATTCCCATTATTTTGGTTTTACAGAAAACAGAGCCGCATTGGAAAGTATCAATGCACACTCCTTTAGCACTTAAACGTGGCTTGTGCTGGTCTCACACTTTTTGGTGCAGCTGCTTAGTAAAAAGCCGTACCTTATAGTATACACACATACAGTCAACACTATATCATTTTTCATTTCAGTGTTTGTGACTATTTTAGTTCCAGTTTAAACCAAACACTAGAATGCATATTTTTTTTGTATGTAGCCCACCTCTGGCCCAGCAGCAGCGGGACATTGTAAAACCATAATAAATGTACAGTACAGAAGAAATTAATACAAAATCAAAGAATAGGAATTAAAAACGGACTTAAAAAAACATGAGAGTACAAAAAGGAATGATAAAAGTCAGAGGTGAGCTAGCGTTACCAAAAGAGATGTTAGCGCCCTCCTGGACTCGATAGGGTTAGGGAGTAAACACATAGAAGTTGGCATTGTATTCCAAGCACAGGAGCATCCGCCGACTAGCCTACTGAGTCTGGCACACCTTCCCTCCCTCACACTAGTTGACCCCTATCCCTTTGCCTGAGCACTTGCCCTCCTGGGCCTCCCTTAGCACTTGCCCAGCCCCTTGCCCCCCTTGCACTTCTCCCTTTTCCCCTCTCCCTGCACCTCCTATTATTCCACTTGCACCCTCCGTGTGTCACGAGGCCTAGTAGGACCTGTTATTTCTCCCCCGCACCACTACTTGCTTTAT
Source organism: Ambystoma mexicanum (assembly GCF_040938575.1). Lineage (NCBI taxonomy): Eukaryota > Metazoa > Chordata > Amphibia > Caudata > Ambystomatidae > Ambystoma > Ambystoma mexicanum. The sequence continues at coordinate 390,362,960 of NC_090936.1, forward strand.
GGCGCCTGGAAAAACGTATGGATGTATAGGCACCATAAAAATGCCAATAAATAAACATAAATAAAATAAATAGAAAGTTTCCCCGAAATAGAACAGAGATGAGAAATAATTGTTGTAATGGTAATACTGGCGTTCAACTCATTGAAGCAATATCAAATGAGAATTGGAAAGGTGAGGCGGCTCATTGGAGAAAAGACAATTCTGAGTTGGGGTAGGATTCACACGGTGTATTATGGCCTTACATTTTTCATGTAGGCCATCTAACTGTTTTTGCCTCTATTATGTAGACTTTGTAAGATGGTTTTACATTTTTTCAAAGGCTTTCTTTTGAAGGTCTGCAGTTTGGTTGATTAGTTTAGCTCAACTGTATTTTATATAGGGTGTCGGACCCATTCTCCCACTCCCTAACACAAACACCCAACTCCCTACTCTATGTATGGATATGTGCATGCGTTTGATCAAAATGACGAAGTGATGGACCGAATGGAAGACTATCAAAGGACGGTGGAGAAGATCAGGATTTTATGTTTTACAAACATTGTTTTTCAGGCACAGCATGTGTTTTTCCCCCACATATTATGTTCAATACCAGCGAGTGGAAGAACACGATGTAGCCTCTGCTACTCATTTGTGTGCAATTGTATCAACTAAAGAGGAGACAAGAGAGCATATTCAGTAGTAGGTGAACATCAATAGAATCCTAGAAAGATGATTTCAAGCAAGTTGAAGAAGTACACTTTGAAAAAGAAGCGTATGTAATGTTTGGGAAGGAATGAACCGATGAAGGCTGAATGAGAGCAGCATGAGTGGAAATCAAGGCAGTGGAGAGAGGAGAGACAATGAGTGGCCCGATGAGCTGACCAATCAACAGTGATGGTAGAGACACAAGAACGTTTTGAATTATCAAATGGAATTTCAGAATATTGCCATGTGAATAGTTGGCACATTGAACAAACTGATGAAGGTTAAGGAAAGGATAAAAAAGGGAAGAATATTAATGGGGATAAATCTCAGGGTTTGAATGTTTCACTTTCTCAGGAGGAGATTGGGGAGTATAAAAACGAATTCAGATTTGTTGGACAAGGGACCACATTAACTATTGAGGAGTCTGGTTGCCCCCACCCCTCCCCCCATCGTCTATCCTATTTATGAGGCAAATATCTCTGCCTTGTGTAAAGACTATGTTGAATATTTGGAACGCTGGGACCAACACGATACTTCATGGATGCTGTATTTATTTTGGTCCTTGCCTTTAAAAATTCCTGTGCCAAAGTATGATGAACTTCGGGGCAGGATACTGGCTTATACATGGGACAAGAAATAAACAGGTATTCAGTGGAGGAACATATTGCAGAGCCAGAAGGTGCGGGTCTTGGGGTTCCGGACGTCCAAAAGTACTTCCTGGCAGAACAAATAGCTGAGCTTGATTGGGGTGTGGAACAGGGGCAGAAGGGATGGCGAGTTGTGGAACAGGCAGCTAAGAGCTTGCCGTTGGTGCACCTGCCGTCGATGGGTGTAATAGCCATGGCAACCCGGAAAGATCTCCTACAGGTGATAAATGTATCTCTCTAACACTGGGACAGGGGTCTGCGAATATTTGGAGCACCTTTTAGTTTGGGTCCTCCTTCACCAGTTTTATCTAACACCAATTGTTCTCACGGTTTGTTCGGAACTGATTTGAGGCATGGGAGGCGCTGGTTCCATTACTCTAGGGGCTCTATACTTTGAAACTGGTCCATTAACATTTGATAAGTGCAAAAAAAAAGGTTTGGGGTGTGTGAGCGGTTTCGCTATATTCAGTTGAGGCATTGATTGGTCATCACACAAAAGCACTCAGGAGTCGGGCCACCGGGTTCCAAAGGGGTTGGAAAAGACTCTCAAAGAGGGTTTACAAATGAAAAACATTACTAAGGTTTATCAGCTCTTACAAGGGGACTTGCCGTCCGATACATTCACTTACATGGGCAATGGAGTACGGAATTGGGGGTGCAAATAGAATAGCAGGATTGGTAGTGCATATGGGAAAGGGCACTGAAGTCCTCGAAATGCGTCACAATCAGAGAAAATTAATTTATGATATGCTTTAAGTGGTACCTAACGCCGCAAAAATTAAACAAAAAGGGTCTTGGACTTTCATTCATGTGCTGAAGTGGCTGTAATATGGAGGGTGACCTGGGTAATATGTGGTGGAATTGCCCTGTGATAACATTTTGGAAAGAGATATGATCACACATCGGGGATATCACCAGTGTTCCCTTCCTTGGGATCTATTATGCCTGATTTTGGGTAGTGTTGACCCTGAAGGGGGGCACCCCATATCTGGAATGAAGGCGTCCTTGGCCACTTATTTATTACAGGCAGCTAGGCTGATGCTTGCAGGCCAGTGGAAACAACTTAAGGGCTCAGCAATAGCTTATTGGTGGGTGAAAGTCTGGGAGGTACTGGCAATGGTAAAGACCTTGGCCCCAATGCTTGATTAATATCAACAATATTTAGATGTGTGGTCCGCCTTTATTGGTTTTGTGAAGGACAAGGAACAGATGTTCTTTCGTTTGCTTTTATTAAATTATTTATCTTTGCTCTGAGGGGTTCGGATGACACATGATGGGTGGGACGTGTTGCAGGAATTGATGTAATGTTTTCTTTTATTGTTGGGTGATATCAACAGTCACAGGCTCCAGGTTGTGCTGTTATGGGGTTGATATGGAGCTTTGTTGCCTCTCTCCTTGGGTTTTCGCTTATACGTTTTTTGTAAATTCTAGCATATCTGGCTGTTTGTAATAGTGGCAATACTTTGAAAATGCTAAAAAGAGCTTATTAAAAAAAAGGGGAAGAATATATGGGACCAGTAGTCAAACTCTAATGTAAATTAAAGTCACCTAAACAAGATGTAACTGGAATGAGTAATGCCTGGATTGCTTAGCGGTAATCTTCATTACTCCTAGTCCTACTCTTCCTCATGCCAGTACTCAAGTATGAGGTGCCCCACCTCCCACAGAAAACCCTTTTCTATTTCCATTTCCCTCACACATGCCCCCTCGTCCTCCCACCTCCAGGCCTAACAGCCCACCTCCCCCGAGCCACATCAGTCTATAGCACTGTCCGAAAAGGCCCATTCAACAGCGGGGGAGGGGGAGGCAGGAAACTCACACTGAGAGGAGGAAGCGTAGGACTAGGAGTACTGAAGATTAGCAGTATGTAATCCAGGCATTACCCCCACTTCCACTCTTCCTCGTCCCAGTACTCAAGTATGTAGCCTTTCTGGAGAAACTGCAGGACAGGAGCCTCAGAACTCAAGGTAGAGGAACAGTCCTGATCCAGGCCCCCAGTGACTCTTGTATGCTTTTAAGGTGGAAGGACACCGGTCCCATTGAATGAAGGACACCACCTCCACAGAGAGACCCACAGAAACTATGTGAGCCCTCTCAGTTTCCAAGCCCCGCAGACCAGGTTTTTTGGCCCCACCATCCCCGCCGCGCAGAGTACTGGATCTAGACCCCTGAGAGAGGAAGCATGGGGGAAATTGCCAGGTACAGCAGGAAGGGGAACCAACACCTGCAATGCCAAAGCGGAGTAACAGAGATGACCTCTGATTGAGGATCCCTGTTCCGGAGCAGCACCTTCTGGATGAGGGGAAGGGGATGGAATGCATAAAGAAGCCCCACTAGCCATGGGGAGGTCATTGCATTCACCCCCACATCACCGGTGAGAGGAACTTGGAGAAGAACTGGGGACCTTAGAAGACATGTTAGAGGCAAACAGATCTAGAATCGGAGACCCCAGCACACTGCACACCCTCTGAAAGGCCACATCCTGCAGCACCAAATCCTTTGAGGAGAACACTGTGCTGAGGTGGTCCACCACCACATTCTCTTGACCCCTGACATGACATGCAGATAAGGACAGAAGGTGAGTCTCTGCCCAGGAACACAGATGGATAGCCATTGTTCCCACTGTGAGCGGGACCTCCCCTGACGGTTGACACAGGCGACCATGGCAGTATTGTCTGGCCACAAGATGAGCGCCTCTCCTTGAAACACTGGAGCAAAGGCCCTTAGAGCCCCTACGGCAGCCACTAGCTCCCTCCAGTTGGAAGACCTGGATGCATCCACGTTTGATCACAGTTCCTGGTAAGTCTGTCTCAAAGAACCCACACCCCACCCCAACAGGCTGGCATCTGTGGCAATGATAATAGGAGAGGGTAGACAGACTGGAAACCCCTCTAGCAGATTGGGCAGATGGAAACACCACTCAAGCGTGTCCTGAATGGAGGGAAGCACAGAAATCGGGCATTGAAGTCCAGAGAGGATTCCTTCCAGAATCTGTGTGTTAACGATTTCAATCAGGCAATACACCCGGGTCTCGCCTAGCATGCAATGCACAAATTAAATATTTATTGTCTCTATAGGTTCAATATTTTGAGTGATATACCACTCATATCACACCCTTCTCAAAATACCCCCCAGGTCACACTGGACCAGGAATCAGGCTGGTTGGTAAAGGTAAATATTTATTTATTGATTAAAATTCAAATCAAACACAAATTACTATATGGGGCAGCAATCAGCAATGTGGTGACAAAACAATACAGAAAGTAAGTAAGGCAATTGAATTCGCTTATAGCAATACAGAACAGAAAACACGGGAAAAAGAACAGTTTTGGCTTGTTGTAAAGATAGCACTTAGGTTAAGATTTCCCCCTGCAAAGTCCTTAATTCATCAATGAGAAATTCTAGACAGATATAAGTAAGCAGCAGGTATTCAGGAATAAAAGAAGAATGTATAGGGTTTGAATGAAATCTTCCCTCCCCAAACAAGAGAAAAAACGTTTTTGAAACGTTTACACTTTTAAAATGACAGTTGAAAATGGCTTTGTGAAACAATGACAAGTCTGCAAAGAATTCTTAAATTGATAGAAATTCCTATGGGAGCAATACTGAACAGGTTCTAACAAACATAAGCTACATGATGAGCAAAGGAACACACTATAAATCGGAATGGGAGTTCAGAAATACTTTGAATGGGAAATCACACGTGCAGAACTTTTGCAAAATTGCGAATTCCCGCCTAAATTTCACTATGCGATTTTAATAAAAACGGGTCAAATAGACTGTTTCGCAATTGTGGTTGTGGATGTAGCTACAGGTCTTACGTTTAACTCAGAGTTGAAATTAATTCTCTAGCTATAAGATTGAAGAAGTTATGCAAGTTTGAATGAGAGGCATTTTTGAAAATAAAGACGTGAAAATGAAAACAGAAATCAGTTTTTACAATGACAATTATGCTCTAAACTAGGGTATTCAAGCTGGTTACCATTTTGAAACACAGTGAGCTCCAGAGTGGTCCACAGAAACCAACCCCAGCTCCTCCGTGTTCGTCTTGGAGGACTCAATCGGATTACCTGTGGGATAATTTTAAGGGTTTGGGATTTTCACAAGACAAAAGGATTTTAAAGAAATTATCTCTAGCACAAGAAATCCAAGCAAGGTTTCAAGACTAATGTGACACTATTACAAGTTCTTAATTTAAAGAGAGGATGGGTTGATATTGGGGTAGGACCAGGCAAATATACTATGGGTCACTATGATTCCTGTTTATACTAACAGTACTCTGAAATTTAAGATTGGACCGTCAGGTTCTGGTCATCACGGATCAGGTCTACAAGCAGCAGGGCACTTCTGGCATGAAGGTCAGCTGGGCGGTTCTGGTCAATTGGACTGCACCTCAGGCTGGATTGGATTGGCCCTTCTGGTCACTGGACACTGTAGATTGGCGGGGTGGCGAGTTTCAGCAGGCAAGCATGAATGGTAGCAAGCCAGACTGGATCAGAATTACTTCCCTGAAGTTTGGGATGTTCAGGATTTGGACCTACCTGAAAAGAGTTCAGCAAATGCTAAGGCCTTGGCTTGGTAAAGAAATATGGAACAGGAACAAGATGAAGAATTCTGGAACAGGGCGTCACACGGAAATCAGGATGGAGTCAGGCATCAGTGTGTGTGTGTGGTGAAGTTCCCTTATTTATCATGCCAAGTGACATCACTTTTTATGGTAGGGGCAGAATTACAATCCACACCCACAAGGCTGGGATAGGTCAAAGGCACTTGCCTTGTTCTGGTTGGAAGACAGAAAGAGCTGTCATATTTAATGATGTGACTTGGGAACTCCCACAATTATTCGGACCACAATTTAACTTTCCCATAAATACACATTTTATGATAATGCCCTCTTATAAAATCAGACACATACATTACATATGTTGTGGGTTACCCTTACGTCCAATTCCCGTCTCAGTGAGAGGTGACTTTGTCGTTCTGTGGAATTTTGTCAATTTTAAATCATAAAGGTTTGGCCTAACAGTTCCTAATTAAGTACATATCTGTGCAATGACCACTAGAACACGGGTATACAATATTATATTTGTAGCATCAATAGTCTTGGCACAATTATTCTTTTTGTGTAACTTTTGTGCCTTATGTAGTACAGGGTTCAGTGACGTCTTCACAGAAAGAGCATACAATTAGATTTGTCCTCCTTCATATGGCAAAGTTAAAGGTTTTTAAAGCTTAATTACAAATAGGCATTTAAACACCAAAAGTCCTTTAGCAGTTTTTTTTTAAACTTTTCGTTCACTGGCAACAGCTGTCAAATTCCTTTGATCAGGGTGGGGCGTCCTCCTCCTTGAGAGGGAATCTTCCGGCCCCTCCCCTATAGGGATGAGCTTTCAAGCCTGCCATTGTCTTTGGCTAGGCCACAGACGAATGTCTAATGAGTGCTTTGTTCTGAGTATGCGAAAACCTTCCAGCAGCAATTAGTCCTTTCCTGTCAGTGGCGAGGTGTCAACCATTCCCAGGCTGAAGCAGTCAGCCCAGAATTAAGACTGGGTTTTGACTTTAAGTTACCTACATCTTTCATTAAAACATATAAGTGAACACAGTTTATAGGGGATTTTGACATTTAAAGAATTAGGCCTTCCAACCAACATGCTTTTAAACAGGCGAATTTGCACTTCCTTCCTGAAAAAACACATAAAACAGAGTCCTTTACATCAAATTTTCCTCTACAGCACATACATTTTATTCAGCACCAGTTCTTCCTTTGAGTGCTGTCATTTGTCAGCAGTCTGGATGTACGTATCCAGAAATTGTTACATGTTGTCATTTTTAGCCGCATTTCTCCCCGTGGAACTGAACACAAATGTTTCTGGGCTGGTTTTTCATGTGATACATTTCTTAGCTGCTGTCAGTCAATGAGGCCCGGCTCCTCTGAGCCACCTGGATGATCTGGAACCCTTTTAATTTCAATGGTTCACTGGAAAATGAATGGATCTATCACCAAACAGCACTTTAAAGGTTGCAAAGCGGCATTTTAAAAGGCATTTTCGGTTTTTAGCCCAATTCTGCGGCCTTGCTTCATGTTGACTGGAACAGACCCCACTGGCATGCTCCTGCAATGAGAATTCTGTTTTCACCCCCACTTTGACTGTGTGCCAGGTGTGTGCAACCTTTTGTGATTGTGACCCACACGCAGTTCTTCATATTTTTTCGTGCACAGGGGTTAGCGCATCCATTTTTGGCTGTTTCTTTCCCCATTTGTAAAGTGGTGCAGTGGGGCACATCGGCATGTGTAAAAATATCCCACATGTGGATGTGGAGCAGCAAGGGACAAAGATGAAGCCTGACCCAGGTGACAAGGAACACAGAGGCCGCCATGTACCCTAGAGCCAGAAGGAAGTCCCTTGCTGGAGCAAACTTCAGAGATAGAAGAAGAACCAGGAAGTCCTGCAACTTCTGAGGCCTTGTGAGTGGAATTAGGACTCGACCCCCCGCCATCCAGAATCTGGCACCGATAAACTGGAGGTCTTGAGAGGGTTATAGGCGAGACTTCGTCCAGTTGATGAGGAAGACCAAGGAGGCCCGGACGGCACAGGCTGTCTCCACATGACAAAGCGGAAAGGTCCACTGAGTGGGCTTTCAGGAGCCAGTTGTCGAGATATAGAAAAACGTGAATCCCCCAGAGGTTCAGAGCAGCTACAATGGGACCCAGAACCTTGGTGAAGACGGAGGGGGCACATTTGAGGCCGGGCAAATCAGGGAACATCTGATTTCCATCCCTGCCCGCAGCAAACCTGAGTAACTTCTGATGAGAGGACCAGTTGAACATGTGAAAGTAGGCATATTGTTGATCTAAGGATGTCAGGAAATCCAAGTCTCACATGTTGAACACATTCCATCTTGAAATGTTGAGTCCGAATGTGAAGGTTCAGGGATTTGTGGTCTATGATGAGACCGAATTACCCCGAGGTTTTGGCACCAGAAACACAATGGAGTATACTCCCAGATCCTGCTCACTACGCAGAATCCGTCGAATGACCCTCTTGTAGAGCAGGACCCATAGGGCCTGATGCATGACCAACCTCATGACAGTGCACCGGAGGAGCAATGTCTGAATCATGCCAAACAGAAGAGGGGGGCACAGATTCCAGCTTGTAGCCCCAGTGCACCAACTGATTGACACAGGTAACTCCAGAAGGATGTGTCCATAGAGTCCACAAGAACTTCAGTCAACCCCCAATTGGATTGGCATCAAGACTTCAGCTGGCTTTGAGAGGAGACCATACTGGAGTGCTATTTCTGTCCCATCAAAAAATGACCCTGTACATTGGATGAACGTTAGAATGCTGGGCCTGCCAAGCAGAGACAGGGCCCCTGAAAGCAGGATTCGACTTCCTCCGCAACTGCCCCACTTTAAAAACCCTCTGCACCTTGTCCTCAAAGGTATATCCGAACAACATGCAGCCATCAAAGGAAATCTTCATCTGTTGAGAGTCTGTCCTCCAATCCCTTGTGTGAAAGGGGACCACAACCTGCGATGATGGAACCCATGGACATGGCAGCAGCTTTCACACCATTATATGCAGGGTCTGACAAAAATTCCACCTGAGCCTTGATCGCCTGGAGAAGTGTAGTCGGGTCAGAGACATCCTCTGCAGCTTTGATGGCAGACTTTAAGCCGCTGAGAGCATCTTTGGCCGTGTAGGAGGAGTAAGTGGCAGAACTCAAGGCCAGATGTGAACCCACATAAGCCTTCTTCAAGGCAGAGTCCACCTTCCTATCAGTTGGGTCGTTGATGGCATCCTCTGCAGACATAGAAGACCTTCCCACCAGTCTACGGTTGATGTCGTTGACCTGGAATACCTGCGGAACGGCAGCCTCTTCCCCATGTAAGGGATATATCTTAGCCAAAAATCTGGGCATGGCAGTCTTGTCAGGTTGATTCCATTCAGGAAGTATTTGAGCCTTAATTGCAGCTATGAGTGGAAGGCTTTTCTTGAGCGTGTGCTCAAACTGGGTGGAGGGGGCCTAGCACCACACGACAGGGTAGGCGGAGGATCAGAGTCCAGGAACCTCATATAGTTGGACACTTGTAGCAGAACACCAGCAGTCGCCACCATGTCCAGGTATTTTCCCTTAAACTCTGCCGAACTGCAGTAGGGAGAGCCCCCCAAACTGTAGGTCGAGGCGCCAGAAGAGGAAGAGGATGAAGAGGAGACTCCCCCTAATGTGGTGGCCCTAGATATCCTCCTCATGCAGGGCCTTCCTAAAAATCCAGAGGAGCGTATCCTCTGGTACCCTGCTTTCCCTTCTCCTTTTGTGAGGGGGAGGCACAGAGGACAAGGAGGAGGAAGGTGAAGAAGAGCGAGGCTGAAAATGTCTCATCTTGCTAGAACATTTCCCGCATAACACTGTGACAGCAGACAGAGGCATGCCTGACTGGGCAATATAAATATGGGGCCAAAACCCAACAGAAACGCTGGAAATCAGCACTGCCTAGCAACATGCAATCCACACAATGATGGCAAAAAGGCACGTGTCCACACATATAAGGGAACAAGCAACAAACTACAGGGCAAAGAAGGGACCTGAGCCCCTTAACAAGCAGGGCAGTCAAATCAAAACCGAGCTCCACTGAGCTCCCCCCATCTCCTTACCTCCGACCAGGGTGCAATCACCTCGGACCAGCAGTCTCAGCAACACGATACAATCAGCGGGCAGGAACAGGCGGCCTGGCCCCTGACTAGGGTGGGCCTCCTCAACCACCACCCCTATGTGGGCAAAACTGGGAGGGTACAGAAACCTGCCTGACCTCAACAGAGGGTCCCTGTCCAGCAGAGACCCTCTGGAGCAAACGCCACCATGACCAAACTGCCCTCTGCCCAGCAGGGTCAGTCGATGTCACAGGCGTCAGGACCACCCTCACCCCAAGGCTATGGAATGGGAGAGGGATCAAAATGAACAGGAGTCCCTGACAAAAGCAGGAACAAAAAGAACGGTGGGGGAGGTGGCCTGTTATGCCCAGAGGCGGGAGGAGGTGGAATGTGGCTGAGGGAAATGGGAAAAGAAAAGGGGTTCCTTTGGGACGTGGGCCACCTCATACTTGAGTAATGATACGAGGAAGAGTGGACGTGGAGGTAATGTATCTCTTTCTCACAAAGTTGCAAATAGGCTCAACAGTGATTTGGTATAGGTACATAATACAGAAGTGAATATAAAAAGGAAGTTAACAGTAGCTGCAAAGAAAATAAATGCATTCCGGGAAAGAAGAAATAGCGAAATCTAGTCTGCGAATTTGAAATTGATTTTCAGAACTGTCAGCTAAATCGTTGCCAGATCTCCTTCGGCTATCCAAGCAGATAATTGAATAGCTGCAAGATATTGGCAAATGTAAAATAGATTTCAAGGGAGGCTTAAGCCAACTTTCAGTAATACATAAAATGTCAATTTTATGGTTTATGGTTTAAAATACGATTGAGTATGTCTGATGCATTGGTAACGGCAGAACAAACATGAATTAACGTGTACTTTAGTTTGGGTAGAGTTGGACTAACTCTATTAACAAGATGTGTTTAAAAGCAGATGTTTGTGTGTAAATGTTGTCTAGAATAAGCACCTGGATCCATACTCATAAGTGTGACCTTACTGCTATATCACATATCCCACACATTACCCACTCATTTCCACACTCACCAGATTATTAATCCCTTATATATGGTGACATAATTGTAAAAAGGGACATGCAGGTGGGTGCTGCAGTGCTGCAATGCACCCTTAGCTGGCAGAAGAGTTTATGAGAGTCTGTGTAAATGCGAGCTGTCCTTTATTTCCCTCCTCTGTCTGCAGACACAACTCCATAACGCCTGATTGGACAAACTATACTTCTTCCTACCATAAGTCAACTAGATTCTGAACTGAGGATTCTGTTCTTGTTCTTCACATTTGGTTGTGTCAGGCACCACACATGTTCCAGACACTGCATCCAACCACCTTCCTCTATAGACCTTCCTCTTTGCTTCTCTATAGACCTTCCTCCTCACCTCAAGACCTTCCTCTTTGCTTCTGCCTTTGCTTCCCTTCTTCCCTGCTGATCTGTTCTGTCTTGGCACCGTGCACCTGGCCACCCTCTGTCCTCCGGGCCCAGGAACCTGCTCACCCTGCCACCCTCCCGCACTGCCTCAGGGCCACCCCTTGCACTGGGGTCTGTATCTGTGCCCATACAGTCCCCCCTTTTTTCTTCATGCACTTATCAGACCTACCCTGTCTGCTGCCTTAAACCCAGCACTTGCCAATTGCTGGCTGCACTACCATGGTTGGTTGCCTTTATTATTTATTTATTTATTTATTCATTCATTATTTATCTGTTTCTCCTTTGCTCCACACTCTCCACTTCTCCCCCCTTGCATGACCTTTTCCCCTCCCCCTCTCCCATGCACTTGCACGTACTCAATGTCACTGGGCCTAGTAAGATCGTTGTTTTGTTCTCCCCTGTTCCCGTCCCTTGCCTTGTCGCGCTCTGAAACACTTGTGTGCGAGCGCGATAGAAATAAAATATCAATATCAATATAGTATTCAGGAATCCGACTGTTATTTTTCTTGACTTCCGCTCCTGCTCCATACGATTCACAGCAGGGGTGAGATGTTGGATACCATCAGTTTTCGGCCTCCGGGATGGCATATGTGCAGGCTCAGATGGCTATTGCAGTCTGCCACCTGGCGTGTGCATCTTGCTGCACCGATGCCATCCTAGCTCACCTACATCTCTATGGAAAGGTAACTTGTACTTCCAGCCTTCACAAATTCATCGAAAGAGATTGTTTATTCCTACCATATCTATTTGTTCACCTCTATTTGGCTACTCCCACAGTTTGGCGAGTTGCAGGTGGGCTGGCAAATCCCTTCCCAGTGCGCCCCCTTGCTTGCTCTCTTATTTCACTTCCACCCTGCTCTCCAAACCTGCGAATGCCTTTGATTCTTCTAAAATTTTCCCCTGAAACATTCAAATCAGGAGTTACCGTGACCTTGGTTCCTCAAATAGCAACAGGCCTGCCCTTTTCCCGCACTGTCTTACTGTTCACAACCAGTATATAAGTTGAAATCTGACAATATTCTGGAAAAAAAGAAACACCTTCCAAATAGAGTTATTTCATCTAATCACGGTTGTGTTGATGAAAAACGCAAATATTTCTGATAGGCACTGTGAGGTGAAATGTTTTTGCAACCCAAAAAGAATAGTAAATAAAACAAATAAATAAATAAATGCATTCCTACAAATAGATACATTTTCTCTTGTGGGTTACTGCACCTTACTTCTGCCTGTAGCAACCATGCCCTTTCTTTTCCAACAAAATTCCTTGTTGGGAATGCCCTTTGATTTGTGCAATTTTCTGCTTAGCTCACCCTGCTTTTAACTACAACTGCAGACCACCTCAATATCCTCGTGTGCAATACTGATGACACTAATGTTAATTGGGAATGACTGATGGCAAAACGAAGAAATATGATCGTGCAGGGAGTGCTGCTAGCAGTGTTCGTGGAATCACACACCGAAACCTGCACACAATTGTTTTTTTTTAATTTTTTTAATTTAATTGGCATAGTTGAAAAAGGAAATCAACTCTTCAATACTAACATAGTAAAGGATAATGAAAAACAAAAGAGTAAAACATGTCATACAACGTATAAAACAATTCCCAAAAGTTATAATTAAACCATTGAATTTGACAGGCACATATTCATTTCTGTAAGTAAACATTAAAAATAGATTCCAACTGCAACCATACAAGAAATGTCATAGCTGCTAAGGTAACAGACACGCGATGACCACCTAAGATCATCAACCACATTGTTTCAGGTGTTAGTGTGCAATAGTCCTTAAACAGGTGAAACAGAGCACGCGTTCTTTCTGGCAGCAAGGTTTGGCAATTAACTACCAAGTGCTTTAGAGTTTCGGGTTGAAGGCGGTGATTGCAGAACCTGCATGGTCGTTCTTTGGTGCTGAGTGTGGCACTTATTCCACGCACTTCTCTTGTTTGCCACAAGTTAAGACGGAAACGTAGAAATAAAGTTCTACATCGGGGCGCTGGGAATTGGATTAAGTATCTTTCTGGTCCATTTAAAAGACCAGTTTTTGCATGTTTGTAGCTAGAGCAAGTGTTTCATGTCGAGCGCCAATCATAGAGCCATCATTTCTGTTTTGTTCTGGTGGGATTCGAAATTAATAAGTCAGATGAGATGTCAGTCTCCAGCATTAGGGTCCTGGCTTTTGCTTTCCAATCGGAGGACGGTTTATCAGAATTAGAATCTATGAGCATGACTATGGCAGATAATATAGTATTTGGACCAGTTGGTATGAGACACTTCCTATACAAGCTAAGCATTTTCCACATCAACATTGCATACAATGACAACAGGCCCAATTCATAGCGCATGATTGCTATTGGTTCGCTTGCTGGGGGGGAGAGCACTTTTTTCCAGAACCGACTTTCTAGTTTTCCCCAAAATAGCACAGATTCAAGACCCTTGGCCTCTGTTCCATACGTAATTATAGGAACAACTTTCTACTTATAGAATATTAGTACAGGTCCATAAAAAAATGTGCCACATCGCCTGTGAATCATACAGGCTTTTTTCACTGCAGTGGCAATTTCTTTCTTGAGTTGCAATTGATAGGGAAGATCTTGAAGACTGTTATTTGTATTAATACCTAAATATCGATATTCAGTAGTCAAGAAGAGTGAAAAGCCACTCAGTCGCCACTTATAGGGATGTATATGCAAGGATGGTTTAGGAGAAAAAATAAGTATATTAGACATGTTCACATTTATTATAAGCTGATTTTGAGCGGTGTAGATTTCAAGAGCGGATACGTTTTGTAAACCTTTTGGTGTCTTGGACATGAGCACTAAGTCGTCGGCATAAAGAAGCCAAGGAACAGCGATAGTGCCTAGCTTAGGAGGATCAGATATTACTTTCCTCAATTGATGTCTAAAGTCGGCAATGATAAAATTGAACAAGTCAGCAGCTAGTAGACACCCTTGCTTTAATTCTCTTAAAGTGGAGATGGGTTGAGATAAAGTTCCATCTTGTGTAAGCCGTATTTGATTGCAGGTGTTTGTAAAGAACTGGGAGACCAAGGCAAGAATATACGCTGGGCATGCTGCCCCTTCCAGCTTTGCAAATAATAAATCACGTGGTACAGAATCGAAAGCAGTCTTGAAATCGATAAAGGCTAGATAGATAGGTTCACCTCTTTGTATACTATGCTGTTTATTGAAGGACAGGGCTAATACGTTTACTGAAGTGCCAAGCCCAAGAACAAACCCTGTTTGAAATCCATCAGCCAACATGTGGGCTGCTATCCATTTATTTAAGTCTCTTAGCACAAACCATGCAAAGATCTTACCCGGCACATCTAAGAGAGCAATTGGCCAGTAATTTTCCGGGTTTTCCACGATTGCCTTTCTTATATATGGGAATTAATATGGATTTTTTCCAAGAGGATGCAATGTGTCTAGATAGGTGAATTTGTGTAAATACTGTTGTCAATACAGTAGCCCATGTGTCAGGATGTTGTTTTAACATGCTGTTAGTCAGGCCATCAGGGCACGGTGCTCTTGTCTTACTCAAGCTCTTAATTATCAACAAAATATCATCTTTATCAAAGATGATGGTGTCCAGAGTAACCCAAGACTGCGCACTCTTGGCATAAGATGTGGTTTGCGTTCCAAATAAAGTTTTATAATAACTATACCAGGCCTTCTCGGATACTGCATTTATTTGAAAGGGCTGTTGAGACTCTTGAAAGGCTGAATTCAGAGTGCTCCATATCTGGGCACTGTTCTTGCTCTTTAAGGAAGCTAACATAAGCTCTCCATCTTGTTGATATAAGTGAGCTCGATATGTCTTCAGCCAATTTCTATAAGGCATTTTGAGTTTTCGAGACTCAACCAACATATTTGTTAAATTTGCAGAGCGTAATGTTCTTAGGTCCTGTTGTAGTTAACATTATTTTTGGGTAACTAATGGATTGAATATGTGTATAATATGGTCGCTGTCCACAAGGAATGTGCTTCTTAAATACATTCATTGCTGATATATATCAGTCATTTGGGTTAGTGAAGCTTATACGAGAGTAGGTAGGAGGTTTGTTCAGAGTCGGGGCTAGCCTACTATACCTGATTAGTATTGGTAATTACATCTCAATTAAATCAAGGCATTGGTAAGTGCAACTCTCCCACTTTCTTTTGTATTTTTTTTTGGCCTAAGCACTAGCGCCGAAATTGATTTGGCATAAATACTACTATCTAAATTACTGGGGTTTTTCATTTTGCACAGAGTATCCAATTGGACAAGTATTCTTGGGTACATTTTACAATTATTACTATCAAGTAGCCTGGCGAATGTAGCCATTCTCTAACCCATGGTTGTCTACCCACCTAACAATACGAATTGTTGTTGTTGTGTTGTACCTTTTTGTTTCTTTTTCTTTCCTGATTCTGGGACTATTCCGATGTCACTACTGATATGGTAACTCTTCATATGCATTCTTTATATTGGTTGTCCATATGGTATATTGACTTGCCAACATGCATGTACTTATCCAATGTTGACATGCACTATGCACTATATAATTGGCATGTAATTCCTCTCCTTTCTGTTCCCTTGGTTCGGACAGTATTATGTGAATGCAATAATCAATGATGTATGGAAACATTTCTTTTTTTCACTTATCTGACTACGCATGTACAGCCTCAGAGGAAGAGCTTTGCTCGAAACACGTGTCAGGCTGTTGAACAGACATTAAAATACACTACAAGTGTTCTGATGTATTGTTTGTAATGTGGCGCAGTTCATTGTTTAACTTTACTTTATTGCGTTTGTGAGGGTACTTGGTCAAGGCACCCTCAACTCAACAGTCGAATGCTGCCGCTGTTGCAACTCTGAATTTTGGCGTTAGCGCTGGTGGTCTTAGTGGCCTTCATGACCTTTTTTCTTGTTCTACATATCATGTTCTCAGACCATCTATATCGATTTCGCCCTCCATTTAGGGTTAGTTTGCCTAGGTAGGGGAGAGTATTAGGTTGTACATCAGGCCAAGTCATAGTGAAGTGTAGTAAGCAATGGTCACCATGGCCCTGTGCAAGGACTGAGAAGCTTTCTACATTGATAAACGCAGTTTGGTGCATGAAAACATAGTCAATAGTGGAGGATAGGTTGGCTCTATGCCACATCGGTTTTGCAGGGCTGACGCTTTGCAGAGAGAAATACCAAGTCCATATACACCAAAGGGTTATTTTCAAGTTTAAGCAGATATTTGTATCCCCTGGTGTTCCAAGAGGCACAACTAAGAGAGACAACTGAATTGGAGATGAATTGCTAATGCTGATTGTTGTGTGTAGAACCACTCAGAACTCGGGTCAGGTTATCTTGGCCACAGGATCAGTTATTTAGACCTCAGTTTGTTTGATCAACCTCTGATTATTTCTATCACAGGTGATTGTTAGGATATAACTTTGACTTGACTCTGGCATATGTCCTGGGTTTGGAGGTAGTGCATTGGTTCTAATAGAGTGCAAATGGTTTCCATGCATGTTTAAGACAAAACTCAGGGTAAACAAATCAAATGTAGCCTTCCAGAGAGCATTAACCACCAAACCAGATTGTACCCAAATTGTAATCATACTTAAGTTTTCGTCATTTACAAACTCAATCCAAGTAATGTCTGATGACTATAAGTCCTCTAGTGACAGAATGTCACCCAGAAGATTGACAACACTGGTTCTGTTAAATATGTATGTAGGAAATGTGTCTCCTCAGCAGTCTAATGTTAAGGGAAATTGATTTTGGAGAGAGTGTTCTTGCTTACGTCTTTGATCACAATGATTACTTAGTTTTAGGTTAGAATTAGGTTTCATCATAGTACCTTGTTTGGAATTAGGATTATGGATAGTTGCATGGCTTAAGTGTGTAACCTTTGCCGTGTCCCAGGCAGTTGACGAGGTAGTTTTTAAAGATCATCTGAGAGCATTTATCAATTTAAGGGTTTCTGCAATTTCATTCTGCCTTTGTTCTAGCATAAGGCCGGTATTTCTTTTGGGTTGTGTGACAGGGTAAAATGCTTCATTCAAATTATCACTCGGGGTAGGAATATAATTACTATTCGTGTTTTGAGGAGCATTATTTTGAGCCCTAGAGGCACTCTCATTCGACAACCTGGGGGTTTCTGCAATTTGGTTCTGCCATTCTTCAAGTGTAAAGCCGGAATTTCCTTGGGTGTGTCTGATTTGGGATGATGTTTCAGTCAAATCAGCACTTGGGCAGGGAATACAAGTACTGTCAGTGCAATGAATGGCATGATGTGGAGGCCTAGCGGTGTTCTGATCAAGTACTTGATCATTTGTGGTGTTTAAGAGATGTCCACTTGTATTAGGCCGTCCAGCGTCTGAGATCCTAAGAATTCAGGATCTCTATTTGGAATGAGGAGAAGGATGCTTTTTATTGCGCTTCTTGATGGTTGGTTGAGAAGCACTCCAGGGGTGTAGTTGATAAGTGCGCAAAACATTTAGTGCCATTGTTAGACGGTACAGCTGTTATAATTCGGTTCTTAGATTATGTAACTGTCCTGGGCTGAAAGGTTGCCTTTTTGGTTTTGGCAAAAATATCAAATGTAAGTTTAGTTGGGCACTTAAGAATCTCTGTATGCTCTGTAATCAGGATCGGTCGTGTTTGTTCAGAAGATTTCAGTTTCCCGATGGTAGGGTCAGAGGTCGGAAGACATGATGGTGGAATTTGAGGGTGGGGTTGTGAATTTGAAGGGACAGAGTCTTTAGATTCAACACAGGGAAATCCCAAAGCTGTCAGATGAAACTTCTGTGAGTCGCGTTGTTTGAAGCACGACGATGTATCTACTAAAGTGGTTAGTAGTTCTGTTTGAAGGACCATTCTATGGTCAAGAGTCTCATAAAGGTTGGCAAGTGACATCAGTGCAGTATTCCTAGCTGCTAATGTGCGATTGATAGACATATGCTTTGCAGCTTGGATGTTTTGCTGCATGGTGTTGGATGAATGAATGAAACTGAAGTGCACAGGTATAAGGAATCGGAAATGGGATATAAAATTGGGGAGTGCGAAAGATTCAAAGTGGAAGGGATGTTAACATATGGAGATTGTGTGTCTGCGACTCAAGGAGCCTGGCTTGTACTAGGTGAGGCCGACAATGCATGCCCTCGAGAATGATGACTTTGTCCACTGTTAAGATGGGATATGCACTTAAATTGATGTTTCGCAGGGGGTGGTATGAATACCACGTTATTTGCATCTTTAGGTGGAATATATGGAGAAAGTGCATTCTTTGTCGCGGAATGTGTTTTAAGTGAAAATGGCATATTAGTAAGCGTTTCGCTTGCATGTTGACTCTAGCTGGGATTTGGAGATCGTGGTGTGTGCAGGGTTAGACCATTATTTGTTTGAAATTGTGCTTGGCAAATCTGCTGAGGTTGTGTAAACCCAGTAGTGACTGAGCCCAGGGTAGCATTTGAGACAGGTTTTGTTGATACATTCGTTGGTGGTGTCCTCGTTTGTACAGATGAAAAAGACGAGATTCAGGAGCAATTGCAATCATTTGGAGCCTGAGATCTCTGGGTGCTTCAGATTGTAAGATTCAATTATAATACAGTCGTGAGCAGATTCCGGTATGTCTAAAGGCATAGCTGTGTGTGATATATCTGAGTTAGTTTTGGGATTACAAAACGTTCTGATATCAGCAGTTCCTGAATGGGCTTTCTTGCGGTTAATCAGTTCAATTGCTGCTCGCTTTACGGGGATGGTACTAGGTATGCGAGTCATGTTCACTGGCTTAAGGGTTTTAGGCATCGCTGATTTCAGTGCATAAATATGTATCATGAAAGGAAATAAACACTGTGGTCAGTAGAGTATGTAACAGTTAGAACGTGCAACAGGTTAAGTGAACAACACTGTTGCTCGTGTTTCAAGTTAAAACATAAACATGGAATACAAGTAAAACAATATAAAAATACTCTGCTGCCCCCTGTCCAACTGCATAACTGCACTTGTGGTACACTTCTTGATGCGTGTGCGCAGATGCGCGTGGCAAGGAGAATTATGGGAGATTTGCAGTCAAGTGGGCGGAGCCAGCTGCATCTACAATTAAAAAAGAAGAAATCTTCACAAAATGACACAGAGAGTGTCCATTCCAAAATAAAACACTACAGGAAAACAAATAATACAATTGATGAGATTCAAAATTGAGGGCTGGCTGTTATTGAAATCTTAAGAAGATATCTTGCCATTAGTGCATGAGTCCCTGTGACATACCGTAGGAGTATTCCAGCCATGGAACATAGTCTGCTGCACGTAACTGCACTTGTGGTGTACTCCTTGATGTGCGTGCGCAAATGCATATTGCAAGATGATTTATGGGAGATTTGCAGTCAAGTGGGCCGAGCAAGCCGCATCGACAATAAAAATAGAAGAAAGGGGATGGCACTAGGTTTGTGATTCATGTTCACTGGGTTAAGGGTTTTAGGCATCGCTGATTTCAGTGTGTAAAGATGTGACATGAAAGGAAATAGCACTGTCGTCAGTAGACTATAATACAGTAAGAACGTGTGACAGGTTAACTGAACAACACAGTTGGTCGCATTTCAAGTAAAAGATAAACATGGAATACAAGTAAAATAAAATTAAAAGAAATACTCTGCTGCCTCCTGTCCAACTGCATAACTGCACTTGTGGTACACTTCTTGATGCGTGTGCGCAGATGCGCGTGGCAAGGAGAATTATGGGAGATTTGCAGTCAAGTGGGCGGAGCCAGCTGCATCTACAATTAAAAAAGAAGAAATCTTCACAAAATGACACAGAGAGTGTCCATTCCAAAATAAAACACTACAGGAAAACAAATAATACAATTGATGAGATTCAAAATTGAGGGCAGGCTGTTATTGAAATCTTTAGAAGATATCTTGCCATTAGTGCATGAGTCCCTGTGACATACCGTAGGAGTATTCCAGCCATGGAACGTAGTCTGCTGCACGTAACTGCACTTGTGGTGTACTCCTTGATGTGCGTGCGCAAATGCATATTGCAAGATGATTTATGGGAGATTCGCAGTCAAGTGGGCCGAGCAAGCCGCATCGACAATAAAAATAGAAGAAAGAGGATGGCACTAGGTGTGTGAGTCATGTTTACTGGGTTAAGGGTTTTAGGCATCGCTGATTTCAGTGTGTAAAGATGTGACATGAAAGGAAATAGCACTGTCGTCAGTAGACTATAATACAGTAAGAACGTGTGACAGGTTAACTGAACAACACAGTTGGTCGCATTTCAAGTAAAAGATAAACATGGAATACAAGTAAAATAAAATTAAAAGAAATACTCTGCTGCCTCCTGTCCAACTGCATAACTGCACTTGTGGTACACTTCTTGATGCGTGTGCGCAGATGCGCGTGGCAAGGAGAATTATGGGAGATTTGCAGTCAAGTGGGCGGAGCCAGCTGCATCTACAATTAAAAAAGAAGAAATCTTCACAAAATGACACAGAGAGTGTCCATTCCAAAATAAAACACTACAGGAAAACAAATAATACAATTGATGAGATTCAAAATTGAGGGCAGGCTGTTATTGAAATCTTTAGAAGATATCTTGCCATTAGTGCATGAGTCCCTGTGACATACCGTAGGAGTATTCCAGCCATGGAACAAAGTCTGCTGCACGTAACTGCACTTGTGGTGTACTCCTTGATGTGCGTGCGCAAATGCATATTGCAAGATGATTTATGGGAGATTCGCAGTCAAGTGGGCCGAGCAAGCCGCATCGACAATAAAAATAGAAGAAAGGGGATGGCACTAGGTGTGTGAGTCATGTTTACTGGGTTAAGGGTTTTAGGCATCGCTGATTTCAGTGTGTAAAGATGTGACATGAAAGGAAATAGCACTGTCGTCAGTAGACTATAATACAGTAAGAACGTGTGACAGGTTAACTGAACAACACAGTTGGTCGCATTTCAAGTAAAAGATAAACATGGAATACAAGTAAAATAAAATTAAAAGAAATACTCTGCTGCCTCCTGTCCAACTGCATAACTGCACTTGTGGTACACTTCTTGATGCGTGTGCGCAGATGCGCGTGGCAAGGAGAATTATGGGAGATTTGCAGTCAAGTGGGCGGAGCCAGCTGCATCTACAATTAAAAAAGAAGAAATCTTCACAAAATGACACAGAAAGTGTCCATTCCAAAATAAAACACTACAGGAAAACACATAATACAATTGATGAGATTCAAAATTGAGGGCAGGCTGTTATTGAAATCTTTAGAAGATAGCTTTCCATTAGTGCATGAGCCCCTCTGACATACTGTAGGAGTATTCCAGCCATGGAACAGAGTCTGCTGCATGTAACTGCACTTGTGGTGCACTCTTTGATGTGCGTGCACAAATGCACATTGCAAGATGATTTATGGGAGCTTTGCAGTCAAGTGGGCAGAGCAAGCCGCATTGACAATAAAAATAGAAGAAAGGGGATGGCACTAGGTGTGTGAGTCATGTTCACTGGGTTAAGGGTTTTAGGCATCGCTGATTTCAGTGTGTAAAGATGTGACGTGAAAGGAAATAGCACTGTGGTCAGGAGACTATAATACAGTAAGAACGTGTGATAGGTTAACTGAACAACACTGTTGCTCGCATTTCAAATAAAAGATAAACATGGAATACAAGTAAAATAAAAAAATACTCTGCTGCCCCCTGCCCTACTGCATAACTGCACTTGTGGTACACTCATTGATGCGCGTGCGCAGATGCATGTGGAAAGGAGAATTATGGGAGATTTGCAGTCAAGTGGGCGGAGCCAGCTGCATCTACAATAAAAAAAGAAGAAATCTTCACAAAATGACACAGAGAGTGTCTATTCCAAAATAAAACTCTACAGGAAAACAAATAATACAATTGATGAGATTCAAAATTGAGGGCAGGCTGTTATTGAAATCTTAAGAAGATATCTTGCCATTAGTGCATGAGTCCCTGTGACATACCGTAGTGGTATTCCAGCCATGGAACAGAGTCTGCTGCATGTAACTGCACTTGTGGTGCTCTCTTTGATGTGCGTGCACAAATGCACATTGCAAGATGATTTATGGGAGATTTGCAGTCAAGTGGGCCGATCAAGCCGCATCGACAATAAAAATAGAAGAAATGGGATGGCACTAGGTGTGTGAGTCATGTTCACTGGGTTAAGGGTTTTAGGCATCGCTGATTTCAGTGTGTAAAGATGTGACATGAAAGGAAATAGCACTGTGGTCAGGAGACTATGATACAGTAAGAACGTGTGACAGGTTAACTGAACAACACTGTTGCTCGCATTTCAAGTAAAAGATAAACATGGAATACAAGTAAAATAAAATAAAAATACTCTGCTGCCCCCTGCCCAACTGCGTAACTGCACGTGTGGTACACTCCTGGATGCGTGTGCACAGATGCGCGTGGCAAGGAGAATTATGGGAGATTTGCAGTCAAGTGGGCAGAGCCAGCTGCACCTACAATAAAAAAAGAAGAAATATACACAAAATGACACAGAGAGTGTCCATTCCAAAATAAAACTCTACAGGAAAACAAATAATACAATTGATGAGATTCAAAATTGAGGGCAGGCTGTTATTGAAATCTTAAGAAGATATCTTGCCATTAGTGCATGAGTCCCTGTGACATACCGTAGTGGTATTCCAGCCATGGAACAGAGTCTGCTGCATGTAACTGCACTTGTGGTGCACTCTTTGATGTGCGTGCGCAAATGCACATTGCAAGATGATTTATGGGAGATTCGCAGTTGTTAGGCAGAAACCTGTGCAGTTCCCTTGGGGAACACTGCAAAAGATTTAGGACTACAGGTATAGCAGTAAACCCACTTGGTAGCAGTCTGCACCACCCAGATTTACCTGGTAGCTGTGGCTGAGCAGCCAGACTTCCCTCAAGAAGAGTTAGGCAGTATGTAAAGTATACACCATATGTACTCAGACACAATAGCACAAGCAAACACTGACCAGAGCTTGGTTTCAAAAGTATATAGTTATTTATTTTTAAGAACACATAAGTTGAAAACACTCTAGCAAAGTATGGTAAAAACACTTCAAACACATTTATAATGAAAGCAGTTCCAACCCTTACTCCTATCTAGACAACTCTAAGTTAACACCACATAATTAAAACAGAGGTGAGCGCTTAACGTTAGATGACACTCTAGTCGGTTCAAGAAAGGGATAAATAGAAACAGCTATGGGTTAAACACACCACTCTAAGGTCCAGAACACTTGCAATAGGCTCAAAGAAGCACAAAGTCACAGGTGAGCAAAAGTCACTAGGCAGGGCCCACTCTTAGAGTAGCCGGAGCGAAAATGTGCCCAAGATCACACTGTTATTAGGGATTCAAAGTCTTGCAAAGAGTTAGAAAGAGTTTAGAGTGGTTTAGAAAGTTTAGCCAGGGTGTCCCAGGCACTCCCAGGGTCGAGAGCCGGGGGCTAAATCTACCCCGTACAGTCGGTAGCAAGGGAAGCCAGGCGGAACACGGTACCTTAAGCGGATAGGATCCTCCAGCGGTGGCAGTAGTTCCAGGCAGTGGCAGCAAGGCTCGACGTCGGTCAGGGGAGAAGAAGTTCTCGCTGAAGAGCAGAAGAAGAAGGTCGTTGCACTGCCCGGGAAGAAACCAGCCGCGGAGTCCTCCGGTTAAAGGTTTGTACCGACTTTCGTGGTTGGGGTAAAAGTGGTGGGGTTCCGGTTGCCGGGGTGCTTGGCACGGGCAAGGCGGCCACGAGATACCTCGAGAAGCGAAAAGAAGGCGAAAACTGGTTGTCCCCACCAGTCAAGGGAAGTAGCCACTCCGTTAAGAGTTCTCCTCGGTCGTTGGGAAAAGTGGTGAGACGGTTCAGCAGGGCTCCACCGGGTGGTGTCGTCGAAGCAGGTCGGCTCAGCTCTTCCCTCGTCGGATTCTTGGTCCTGTGGCGACTTCTGAAGTTCCAGTCCCCAAAGCCCTGCTTTTATGCAGCAAACCCCCATTCACCCAGCCTAGCTGTCACTCAAACATGCTAAGTGGTGAGCCGGCCGGCTCACCACTTGGGCCAATCAGGACGGAGTGCGACTGGAGTTACCAAGGTAACTCAGTCCAGGGTGCCTAAATCCCCCTCCACCCCTCCTAAGTACCCCAGACAGAGTGGCACCACTTTGGAGGGCTTCTGTGGAGAAGCCCGCCAAAAGTGGGACAAAGGGCTCCACTTTGGGTCAGAGTTACAGAGGCGAACGCCAACGCCATTTTTGAGTCAAGTTTTGGCAAAAAGTCCCAACCGGAGTTATAATAATAAATATATAAACCGGCGGTATGTTTAAGGCTACCGTAAATAAATAATTAAATGTGTTAGCCTAAAACAATGGGAAATCCCATAGGGAAATATTCGCGGTCGAATATAAAAAGTAGTTTCCACTGCCACCAGCCAAAACTCGATCAGGGGGGACGGAGACGTGCCCCCTCGACTAACAGACCCTGGGGCAATCGAATTGCCCCAGCCAGTACGTCCACAATATGATGGTTTGTACTGGTTCTGTTCAGGATTCAAGACTAGCAAAGTCTTTGGTGACTTTACATGCCCTGGGAGACAGTAGTCAGTCCCAGGGTATGGAGTCTATGTTGGGGAGTCCCTAGGACACCCCTGGGTCACGGCACAGAGGGTGCTGTGTAACCCACATCACAAAAACACATGAGGCCCTATGGAGTAAAAGACCCCATAGCCCATTCAACACAAGGTTTAACCAAGAAAACACACTTCAACATGTCCAAGAGTGAGGGTAAAAGAGTCTCACTCTTGGCAGGAGAAAAAAAAGAAACCCCAGAAATCCAGCAAAGCTGCTGGGGGACTCACTAGGTAGGGAAATTCAGCCTAAACAGAGAATTCTCCCTAACACTCGCCCCCCCCAGACTAAGGGACAGGAGGATTTAATCCACTCCTGGATGAACCTCATACCTCTAGTCGATGATATACATCCTAGAGAGTCCATTAGCATTTTGATGGTGACACCCTGACCTGTGCTCAATGGTGAAATCAAACCCTTGCAGGCAGATTGACCATCTCAATAGTTTTGGATTTTCCCCTTTCATTTGCATTAACCATCTCAAGGGTTGGTGGTCAGTCTGAATAACAAAAGTAGAACCATACAAGTATGGCCTAAACTTCTTCAGTGCCCACACAATAGCAAAGCATTCTCTTTCGATAGTTGCCCACCTTGTCTCAGGATCCTTCAGTTTCCTACTGATGAAGCAAATGGGGTGCTCCCTACCCTTCTCATCCAGTTGGCTTAGAACTGCACCTATACCTACATTGGAAGCATCAGTTTGCACAATGAAAGGTTGGTGGTAGTCAGGAGCTCTCAATACTGGAGCTTGGCAAAGAGCTCTCTTCAGTTTTTCAAAGGCCTGATTGCACTCCTCATTCCATTTTACCTTTTTAGGGAATTTGGGAGAGGAGATTACATTCAGTGGAGAAGCTATGGTCCCATAGTT
Source organism: Ambystoma mexicanum (assembly GCF_040938575.1). Classification (NCBI taxonomy): domain Eukaryota; kingdom Metazoa; phylum Chordata; class Amphibia; order Caudata; family Ambystomatidae; genus Ambystoma; species Ambystoma mexicanum. The sequence goes on from NC_090936.1 coordinate 390,388,845, forward strand.
CTCAATGAAATTCCTGTAATATCCAGTGAGGCCTAGAAAAGCTCTCACTTGGGTTTGAGTAGTTGGTGTTGTCCAATTTTGCACAGCTTCAATCTTGCTGGGCAAAGGCCTTATTTCTCCACCTCCTACCTCATGTCCAAGGTAGACCACTTTACTTTGACCAATCTGGCACTTACTGGCTTTGATTGTCAAATGGGCCTGTTCCAGAGCCTGCAACACATGTCCTAGGTGGTTCACATGTTCTTCCCAGGAGTGGCTGAAGACTGCAATGTCATCCAAGTATGCCATGCAGAAATCTTCCATCCCAGCCAGAACTTGGTTCACCATCCTTTGGAATGTGGCAGGTGCATTTTTTAGTCCAAAAGGCATGACCTTAAACTGGTACAAGCCAACTGGGGTTGAAAATGCAGTTTTCTCCTTGGCATGGTCTGTCAGGGCTATTTGCCAATAGCCTGACGTCAGGTCAAATGTGCTGAGGTACTTGGCTGCACCAAGTTTATCCACCAACTCATCTGTCCTGGGCAAAGGGTGGGCATCAGTCTTGGTGACTGCATTTAGAGCTCTATAGTCCACACAGAATCTCAAGTCTTTGGATCCTGCCTTTGGTACTAACACAACTGGGCTAGACCATGGACTAGTAGAGGGCTCTATTACCCCGAGATCAAGCATCTTCTTGACCTCTCCTTTGATGTGGGCTCTGATATGTTCTGACATTCTGTATCCTCTGCTTTTGACTGGCAGACAGTCACCAGTGAGTATCTCATGCTGGCCCCAAGGGGTCAAGCCTGGTGACAGTGAGAACAGGGAGGCAAACTGATTTAACATAGATTTGCACTCCTCTCGTTGCTCAGGTGTCAGGTCTGAAGAGAGCTTGACTCCTTCAACTTTTTCATCTAAAGGCACACCTCTGAGGAGATCAGGGAGAGATTCACTCTCTTCTTCCTCTGCAGCTGAAGCTAGAAGCAAGGCTCCTACATCAGGTCTGGAGATGTATGCTTTTAGTCGGTTGGTGTGGAAGACTCTAGGAGCTTCCCTGGGTCTGCCCAGATCCACCAGATAGTTGACCTCTCCAAGTTTCCCCACAATCTTGAAGGGTCCCATCCATTTGTCTTGCAAGGCCCTCTGCCTTGTTGGGAGCATAACTAGAACTAGCTGGTCTTGAGTAAACTCAACCATGTTAGCCTTCTGGTCGTGCCAATGTTTGACCAGAGCTTGGCCAGCTTTCAAGTTGTCACTTGCTTCTGCCATCATGTGTGACATTCTCCTCCGGAGACCTATCACATAGTCAGTCACTCTGACTGGCTTGAGGGGAGGAGCACCTTCCAATCCCTCCTTAATCAGGGCCAATGGACCTCTGACTGGATGGCCATAGAGAAGCTCAGAGGGAGAATAACCTACTCCCTCCTGAGGGACTTCTCTATAAGCAAAGAGAAGGCATGGCAGTAGAAGGTCCCACTTTTTCTTAAGGGGTTCTTCTAAAGCACCTATCATGCTCTTCATGGTTCTGTTAAACCTTTCAACCAACCCGTTTGTCTGAGGGTGGTATGCGGTTGAGAACTTGTAGGTAACTCCACAGGTTTTCCACATGGCTTTCATGTAGTGGGACATAAAGTTTGACCCCCTGTCAGAGATTACCTCCTTTGGAAACCCAACCCTGGTAAAAATACCAAGGAGGGCCTTAGCCACAGCCGGAGCTGTAACAGTCCTCATAGGAATTGCCTCAGGGTACCTAGTAGCATGGTCTACTACAACAAGGATAAACCTGTTGCCTGAGGAGGTTGGAGGGTCAAGGGGACCAACAATGTCAATCCCTACCCTCTCAAATGGGACTCCCACAACTGGGAGAGGCACTAAAGGTGCCACATTCTTGGAACCAACCTTACCAGAAATCTGGCAGGTATGGCAGCTCTTACAATATCTATCTACTTCAGCCCCCATCTTTGGCCAATAAAAGTAGAGTGAGAGCCTTTCCTTGGTCTTCTTGAAACTCAAGTGACCAGCCAAAGGTATCTCATGGGCTAGTTGTAAGAACTGTTGCTGTTCTCTTGGGGGACTACAAGGCGTTTGTAGTCTCCAGGTTCAGACTCAGTGGGTTCACTGTAGAAGAGGCCATCTTCCCAGTGCAACCTATACTTCCCAGGCTCTTGCCCATCAGCTTGAGAAGCTGCCTGGTGGCGGAGACCTTCCAGAGTTGGACATTCTCTTTGCCCCTTACGAAAAGCTGCCCTGCTAGGCCCACCTTCTGCCAGTAAAGACTGCAGCTCAGGATGGTCCTCAGGGTCCAAATCTCCAATAAGGTTGGGGCCTCCTTCTAGCTCTTCCTCAGAGTCTAGCTCAACCACACAGGGTGGTACCTCCCTCTCAGCCTCAGCTGGAGGTGGAGTTACAGGTGTAACTTTGGACAACCTAGGGGAAGTCCTTGTTGGAAGCCCTGGAGTGCTTGCTGCTGGCTTTTTCCTAGGAGTCTTGGGTTGCCCCTTTGCTCCTGATCTGGTAGTTACTGCAGTAAGTTGCTCCAGTGGGAGAGGAGTGATTTCTGTCATCATCTCCTGAGATAACCCTCTCAGGGTTTTCTCTCTTGCAGGTTTTGTGAGTTCCTGTAACCTTTTGCTAGGGGGTCTGGGGGTATGAGATACAACTCCAAGAGCTTTGAGGTCATTACCCAACAGAACCCTACCTGGCACTTCACATTGTACACTGACAGGTATTTTTACAGCCATATCATTACATTGGATGAGAACTGGTAACTGGGGACACATCTGCACAGGCCCACCAGCTAACTTGGTGAGGCATTTGGGTGCCTTAGCAACATCCTCTGCCTTGAAAAATGATTCATCCACCACAGTTATGCTGGCTCCAGTGTCCCTAATGGCAGGAGTCTCCTGACCATTCACCTGGACACTGTCCTTATAATACTCTTTAGTATTATCTGGGATAGAGTTATAGACATCTAAATTCTGTTGTTCCCACAACCCCAGAGAGACTAAAGAAACACTAGCTGAGACTCCAGTGGGTTCATCAGCTAGTAATAGAAAGTTTCCACTTGCCATATGTACTTCCTCTTCTGGAGCGAAGGCTAAGGAGGCAAGCTGGACCCCTGAAGGTTTACCCTTACATCTGGGATCTCCTTTCACATGGTCAGTAGCCTTACAAACAAAGCATGAGCCAAAGGCTCGCTGGAATGGAGGCTTGTTCTGACTGCCTTCTGGTCTGGGACCAGGAGGTACACTAGCCTGATTTGGTTTCCCTTGTGGCTTACCCTTATAGTTTTGTTTGGGGCCCTCTTTGGAATTTGTAGTATTAGAATTCTCTTTGGAGTCCTTTTTAGGCTGTTTCTCCCCATCCTTCTTCTGAGTTACCCCAGAATCCTTGTGAGTGGCCCTGTTGGCAACCCACAAGTCAGCAGCCTTAGCTAGTTTCCGGGAATCTAATTCCCTGGAATCAGCCAAGTGCTGTCTGAGCTCAGGAGAGCAGGCATCATAAATAGCCTCCAACATAAACAAATTCTTCATACCTTCATAAGTGTTCACCTTGTAACCCTTAATCCATCCCTCTAAGTTTTTCAAACATTCACTCACCCAGGTAGCCCAAGGGGTACCATCATGCTTTTTGAGGCTCCTAAACCTCTTAAGATACTGGGAAGGGGTCTTCCCAAACCTAGCTATCAAAGCTAGTTTCACACATTCATAGTCCTTCCTATCCTCCTCCCCCATCTCCATTACCACATCAGTTGCAACAGGGGGAAGCCTAGAGAACAACCAGGTGAGTAAGTCATTTCCTGTGATGTTCTGGAGCCCATGATTATATTCAAACAGAGACAACCAATCCAACACATCCAACTTAGGCTCATACATACCAATCAATTCTTTAGGCATCCGGGGTCTTTTAGGACTGGAACTTCTAGAGGAGCCAGAGAGAGAAACATTCTCAACAGATAATTTCTTCATTTCTAAGTCATACTTGAGCTCCATTTCCCTTAGCCTTAGTTCTTTGTCAGTTTGAGCATTAAGTTTCTTATACTCCAATTCTAGTTTCATTTTCTCCAGTTCAAAGTACTGAGGACTAAAGGTGGGACCTGGTAAAGGTCCAGTAGGTACAGCAGGTAGAGCAGGCAGAGGCCTAGGGGGGACAGTTACAACAGCCTCACCCTCCTCTTCTGACTCTTCCTCAGAATCATCAACATTTTGCTCCATGTTAACTTCAATACTGTCATCTACAGTGGCTGGAGTGGTAGGTTCCTCTGAACCATCACCCAGACTTTGGTTAGCTAACAATCTTTCAATCAGCTCCATTTTCTTGCCCTTAGTCAGGAGATCCTTATGTTTACAGAGCACTCTTAAACAATCAGCAGTTTTGGCTGCAAGGGACTCTTGACTATAGCTTTCTATAACTGACATGTTAGAGGATTACTTTTACAGTGCTAATCTTTGTGGTTAGTTGCACTAAGGTATCTAAAGTACAATAAAATGTATACTCAATACAAATCCCACCGCTGTACACCAGTGTTAGGCAGAAACCTGTGCAGTTCCCTTGGGGAACACTGCAAAAGATTTAGGACTACAGGTATAGCAGTAAACCCACTTGGTAGCAGTCTGCACCACCCAGATTTACCTGGTAGCTGTGGCTGAGCAGCCAGACTTCCCTCAAGAAGAGTTAGGCAGTATGTAAAGTATACACCATATGTACTCAGACACAATAGCACAAGCAAACACTGACCAGAGCTTGGTTTCAAAAGTATATAGTTATTTATTTTTAAGAACACATAAGTTGAAAACACTCTAGCAAAGTATGGTAAAAACACTTCAAACACATTTATAATGAAAGCAGTTCCAACCCTTACTCCTATCTAGACAACTCTAAGTTAACACCACATAATTAAAACAGAGGTGAGCGCTTAACGTTAGATGACACTCTAGTCGGTTCAAGAAAGGGATAAATAGAAACAGCTATGGGTTAAACACACCACTCTAAGGTCCAGAACACTTGCAATAGGCTCAAAGAAGCACAAAGTCACAGGTGAGCAAAAGTCACTAGGCAGGGCCCACTCTTAGAGTAGCCGGAGCGAAAATGTGCCCAAGATCACACTGTTATTAGGGATTCAAAGTCTTGCAAAGAGTTAGAAAGAGTTTAGAGTGGTTTAGAAAGTTTAGCCAGGGTGTCCCAGGCACTCCCAGGGTCGAGAGCCGGGGGCTAAATCTACCCCGTACAGTCGGTAGCAAGGGAAGCCAGGCGGAACACGGTACCTTAAGCGGATAGGATCCTCCAGCGGTGGCAGTAGTTCCAGGCAGTGGCAGCAAGGCTCGACGTCGGTCAGGGGAGAAGAAGTTCTCGCTGAAGAGCAGAAGAAGAAGGTCGTTGCACTGCCCGGGAAGAAACCAGCCGCGGAGTCCTCCGGTTAAAGGTTTGTACCGACTTTCGTGGTTGGGGTAAAAGTGGTGGGGTTCCGGTTGCCGGGGTGCTTGGCACGGGCAAGGCGGCCACGAGATACCTCGAGAAGCGAAAAGAAGGCGAAAACTGGTTGTCCCCACCAGTCAAGGGAAGGAGCCACTCCGTTAAGAGTTCTCCTCGGTCGTCGGGAAAAGTGGTGAGACGGTTCAGCAGGGCTCCACCGGGTGGTGTCGTCGAAGCAGGTCGGCTCAGCTCTTCCCTCGTCGGATTCTTGGTCCTGTGGCGACTTCTGAAGTTCCAGTCCCCAAAGCCCTGCTTTTATGCAGCAAACCCCCATTCACCCAGCCTAGCTGTCACCAAACATGCTAAGTGGTGAGCCGGCCGGCTCACCACTTGGGCCAATCAGGACGGAGTGCGACTGGAGTTACCAAGGTAACTCAGTCCAGGGTGCCTAAATCCCCCTCCACCCCTCCTAAGTACCCCAGACAGAGTGGCACCACTTTGGAGGGCTTCTGTGGAGAAGCCCGCCAAAAGTGGGACAAAGGGCTCCACTTTGGGTCAGAGTTACAGAGGCGAACGCCAACGCCATTTTTGAGTCAAGTTTTGGCAAAAAGTCCCAACCGGAGTTATAATAATAAATATATAAACCGGCGGTATGTTTAAGGCTACCGTAAATAAATAATTAAATGTGTTAGCCTAAAACAATGGGAAATCCCATAGGGAAATATTCGCGGTCGAATATAAAAAGTAGTTTCCACTGCCACCAGCCAAAACTCGATCAGGGGGGACGGAGACGTGCCCCCTCGACTAACAGACCCTGGGGCAATCGAATTGCCCCAGCCAGTACGTCCACAATATGATGGTTTGTACTGGTTCTGTTCAGGATTCAAGACTAGCAAAGTCTTTGGTGACTTTACATGCCCTGGGAGACAGTAGTCAGTCCCAGGGTATGGAGTCTATGTTGGGGAGTCCCTAGGACACCCCTGGGTCACGGCACAGAGGGTGCTGTGTAACCCACATCACAAAAACACATGAGGCCCTATGGAGTAAAAGACCCCATAGCCCATTCAACACAAGGTTTAACCAAGAAAACACACTTCAACATGTCCAAGAGTGAGGGTAAAAGAGTCTCACTCTTGGCAGGAGAAAAAAAAGAAACCCCAGAAATCCAGCAAAGCTGCTGGGGGACTCACTAGGTAGGGAAATTCAGCCTAAACAGAGAATTCTCCCTAACAGCAGTCAAGTGGGCCGAGCAAGCCGCATCGACAATAAAAATAGAAGAAATGGGATGGCACTAGGTGTGTGAGTCATGTTCACTGGGTTAAGGGTTTTAGGCATCGCTGATTTCAGTGTGTAAAGATGTGACATGAAAGGAAATAGCACTGTGGTCAGGAGACTATAATACAGTAAGAACGTGTGACAGGTTAACTGAACAACACTGTTGCTCGCATTTCAAGTAAAAGATAAACAAGGAATACAAGTAAAATAAAATAAAAATACTCTGCTGCCCCCTGCCCAACTGCGTAACTGCACGTGTGGTACACTCCTGGATGCGTGTGCACAGATGCGCGTGGCAAGGAGAATTATGGGAGATTTGCAGTCAAGTGGGCAGAGCCAGCTGCACCTACAATAAAAAAAGAAGAAATATACACAAAATGACACAGAGAGTGTCTATTCCAAAATAAAACGCGTAGGAGTATTCCAGCCAAAGAACAGATTCTGCTGCACGTAACTGCACTCGTGGTGCACTCTTAACACAATTGTGCATCTCTGTGGCTGGCCCACCCATTGACAAATAACAATTTATTCTGATGAAATGCAAATATCGATAAAAGCAATACAATACAAATGCATCACATTACTTCACAAAAATAACACATCAAAAATTAAAAAGTGATTATTCAAAAAGTTAATTCCAATAACATCTCTCTTCTGAATCTAGAACGTTTAGAATGTCACACATGCATCCTTTGGAATCACTAAGGCCATTTGATAGGAAATGCTGGAACAAAAGCGTCATCCTACATTAATTATAAACATGGTTTTATCCCGTTTTGCGGTAGCGGAATCTAGAGGAAAAATGTTAAATTTGCATTGTATGTACAAAGCACGTTTCCCGGGGCAAATTATCCAACCCAGATATTGCCTCAAACATAAATATTAAAAAGACATACAAAGACACACACGCCATTCATCACACAGCTTTCTGATACTGCTATGCTATAGAGCCTGTCTATGGTTGGACTATCTTCTTGTGACAAATCCATCAAACCTATACCCCTTAGGAATGGTCTCATAACCTTTAGCCATTTCCATAAACGGCCTTCGTTTTGCTTACACAGTTCCCACAAAGCTTTTTTATGCAGCGTCCATTTGGGCCTTGAGTTATAATGCAGAACCTAAATAAACACATACATACATAAATAAATAAATAAATAAATAAATAAATAAATAAATAAATAAATACATCCATCCTACAACACACTTCATACTGAATGTGTAAGACCCCAACATCGCAATATAGGGGAACTGTTGGTACACATTTTGGTAATGAAAATAAACTTTTTAAAACAGTCTTCTCACTGAACTCCGTTGCTGGCAGCAAAGCAATACCACAGAGACGTAGTCAGGATTGTCTAACAAGTGGCGCCTGAAGCTAATGAAGTTAGCCCACAGCAATGACATTGCCATCTGCTGCGAAGTGTGCATTTACTGATTTTGGGTGAACCTTGCCCGCACAGGCCCTACCATGTCTACGCCTCTGGCAGAACCCCATACTTCTGCCCTTAAATGCAGATGGGCCTGCCTGCGGGTTGTACACTTCTAGAGTTTCTACTATTGCTCTACCTCGACATTTTCTCAAAAAATGAAGGATAGCACCAGAGCGTTGTCTAAATACACAACCATTGCGATAAATGTGACTAATCCAGTAGCGCTAGCTGACAGTACAACTGCTAGCTAATCAAGGGGGAGCCACTTGCCATATTGGCTCCCCCTTAAATTTAAAATCCCTTTTCCTTTTACATCTTTCGTGGCAAACAAGTGCAACTGCTGTGGTCATATTTACTATCATCAATGTATCATTGTAAAGAGCTTCCAGGCATTGCAATAGCCTATTCCTTCCATACATCTCCAGTGTGTAAAGAAATTACATTTCAGTATCGGGCGGCATGAAGCAGAGTTTCATTCTTGCACCAATATTGTTCAATATATACTTGATAAATGTGCCACATAATTCACAAAAGATACATGCATTTCTCTCTAAGTTGACTGTTGAATTCTTGGCATCATCATATTGGTAACAGGCGAAATTGGTGCTTTGAAGTGGTACTCCTGTGAGTTTGTGCTTTAAATTATGAAACACCAAATAAAATTTTAAAACAATAATGATCACTTTGTTGGCAAACATGGAAATACACTTTTTTTGTCTAATTAATCACATACAAATGACCTCTAAACTTAAGGGTGTTAAGATCGATAAAGTTAAAACAACAATTCTGATATCTGGAGGATGGTGTATTTGTAGCTTTAAGTGGACTGTAGCAGCCAAGCAGTTCAATATGGAGTAAGAAATCTCACGTTGGTAATTTGCATTTATTTTCTAGGGCAGGGTCTTGGTTTTCCCATATACAAGCTATGAATGAAGGTTTTTAAAGGAGGCGAGCTATACATGTAGTTATAAATAGTGAGAAACAGGAAAGGAAATGTGGGAGTTATGTTGTACTGTTTTGTTACCACCCACATCTAAGCAATCCCTTTTGTCCTTGGTTCTTATACATGGGTAGCCAAAGCCTGGTGTCCTTTTAGGGCTTACATACAAAGCTACCCAATTTCTAAGGTGTGAGTAGGTGTGATGGATTTCTATCCATGAGGATTTGAAAGCCTTTTGTTTTTTTATTAATGAAATCATGTGCCTAATTCTGTTTCTGAAAGGGGGATCTGCTAATCATACCTCCCTTTCATAATGCTCCATGCTAATAATATAGTGAACTCAGGTTACTTTGCTGAAATTGCCCCCTAAATCCCACAAACTAGCCCTGCTGAGCATGCAGAACAGAGTCGAGGGTCACATGTGCATTCCTGACAGCTGCTGAAACACAAAGTTCCAACAGGCAGAAATGTTTTTTTAATCATCTGCACCTCTGATTCAAACTATATAACTGTGCATCTTAGTCAGCCTTGTGGCACATTAAACTCTAAAAATAAGCCATGTCTGGTTACAACATGGTAGCTACCTGGGGCACACAATAATTCAGACACATCATTTGGATATCATATTGTGTCCGCTTGGTGAGCAGTGTTTCAAACATGGAAGGGCAGGTGTGTATTAGCTGTCTAGCCTGGGTACCTCCACAATAGCTTTGTAGGACAATACCCACTAAGCTACCTCTTTGCGCCTCCTTAGGAAGGCAACACCTTCCTCAGAGGGCACAGGAACCCTCCTTGGGCAAACCACTGCGAACAAGTGCTTCATGGACAGTGACATAACAAAACCACTATTACACCAGGGTGTTGATCACTGGAGTCCTGTTAACATTAGCAGGCGTGGGGAGAGGTTCCACCATATTGGTTACTGCTAGGGCTCTCTACATTTTCCTGCACCCTGCAATTCCTGCAGACAAAGCACTCTGAGTATGATGTCGGAAAGCAAAGGCCACTGGATTGGACCACTGAAAACACACTTTGTTATGGACCAATTCACTGTAGAATTTCTATTTATAAGGACAGGAAACCCTGTTTATTCATCTGTGAATTCTGAGAAGAATAAGGATTCACTTGAACTTTGTTGGGACTACGGTCTAGTCCAAAGTCCTCTCCCCAGTAGCCTGCAGGCTTGCACACACTTCACAAATAGAAAATAATATGAATACAAAATATAGGTGAAGACGGAGAGCTCCAAAGCAGGGGAATGCTCTAAGGGAACATTGGGGGTGACCCTGATGTAGACTAAAGCCTCTTTCCTGGCTGGACACTGGAGTCAGGATATTGCTCACTGTAGTTGAAGGAACCGGTGCAGGTGCCAGACCAACTTCCTGGGTGCAAGTACTAAACTAAGGACTCACCTTTTCCGTGGTGACCCTGGATTAGGCCTCACAGTAGCCCAGACTTTCGGATGCAGCTGGAATCCTGTGTATTACCTTAAGAGATCTCTAGGCCAGCTCAGCCACACTCGAGTCAGTTTGAACTGCATTAGGACAAACCATACTGTTTTGACACTGCAAGGATTTTGAACGGCTTAACTGACTCTTTGCGCTCTCTCAAGCCCAACTCGTTCCAATGAAGTGCATCACCGCTATGACTCATCTTCTGGCTCGCCACTGCAGAATCAACAAACTCACTGCATCCTGAGCACCGACTTGGCCCACCAGAGGCACCATCTTGCCCCTATTCGTAAGCCAACTTGACCCACTGGAAGCCATTGATGTACCCATCTCTCACACTGACAATCACCAAGAGGACACATCCTTTGAACATGAAGCGACTGTCAACTCAAGCTGTTGGGACCCATTGACACAAACCATCTTGAGCATTGACTTGACAGATAGTTCTATCTCGAAGCCAATAGGACACTCATTCACCACTGCATAAACACGAATCAAATATCCAAATTGCAGGAAAGCAACTAGAAGCACAGGCTTGATGGTGTAGAACACCCAATACCAACAAACAAATGTATTTGAAGAGGCTCAGTCCGCTACATCCACCTTAAAGGGCCATAGTGACATCTAAGACCCTCTTCATTGCCCTTTAAACACATATACTTGAACATTTACATTGCTGCAGAAATATTTTGCCTGAACACCCATACTTGTAAACCTGGAGTGCCCTTCTTATCAAATATTCTGGGTGTTTTTCTTACAGAGTTGGGTCTTTATGATTTTTAAAGTAGCTATGCCCATTGATAGTTTTGTTAAAGTTCCTGTTTGTATAGAGTCTTGGTTGGACATTCTTTTATTTTGGTACTACCACACTATTGATATTGCCTGACCTCAGCCTGCGCTACCAAAACAGACAAAGAAGGTATACCTGTCGGGCTGTGCCTGTTTCACCAGTATGATGGGGATCACTGCTTGTTTACTAATTGTGCGTTGCTGAGTAGATGGTTTAGACACTGCTCATAGCTGAACTCCTGCAAAGTACTAGCCATTTCATCCCAGCAGCCATCCCCAATTAGAAATATGTTAATACATGAATTCCTACAGGAAATGTCCCCGTGCCTGAATAAACATGATTATTTATTATTATTTCCATGCTACAGAATGTAGAGGGGTGCAAAGGTACACATTCTGAATATATAAGAGAAAGGATCTTGACTGGACACCCTTACACGGCACGAAACACGAGCCACATGTCCGCTCATCATTTGCTGTAAGGACTCGACATGTACTGAATTGGAAACATGGACATACCTTCACTACTGTGTTTGCTGCAAAGGAATATAACGTACCATAAGTTTTGATAACATGCCGAATATAAACTGTGCCACAAAAGCACATTTTTAGTGAGACATATGCTGGTCAAATCGATGGTTGGAGGTTTCAGGTCTCAGGCTAAGCCGCTGCTGGGAATTGTGGGTAAATGCCTTGCAGGTGAGGGTGGATGAAAAACAAATCTCGCTATACATATAAGACTTCCCACATATTGGTCATGTGTCATGGCATGCCCGTGTATTTTAAAGTTAACGTTTAAAATGGCCATACTGCCCTATTCGTCTTTAACCTATCCATGTCGATGCTAGAGCGATCTCACAGGAATCACAGGGAAGAGTGTAGTGTGCAGAGTGTGGTGCGCAGAGTGTGGTGCGCAGGGCGTGGTGTGCAGAGTGGTTGTAAACATGTTCCTCAATTCATTTTTAATAACAGAAAGCTTACAGCAAAACTATGCCATAATAACTATTACATGATTTTTAGTAATGCACAAGTGGGCTGGTCTAGCACGACGTGCTATAGAACATCCTTATATTATTACGTATTTGAAATGCATGGACACAACTAAACAACTGAAGGAATGAATTATACCTTTTTTAATAAGCGTACAATTAGAGGTCATTTATTTTTGTAAGTGTATTTTGTAAAAGTAGATTTTATGCGAATATCATTTGTTTGACAGTTACATTGTTCATGCAAATGGTAATGCGTTTTTTGCGTACTGGCCTGCAAGCGTGTAACACTGCGCACTTAAGTGAGTGTTAACATTCATCAAAAACGGTTACCTGTCTACTTCTTGGTTTGTCTTTCAACATAAGCAATTTAAAAATTGACTGAACCGATAACAGAAACCACCTTCATGGGGGCACTTAACAAATCAGTCCTGGGGCGGTAGCTTTTACCCAAAACATCCTTTCGGCCTCCATGTGATAAATGAGCAGTGCTTAGGGATGAAGGCATCAACATAGGAAGTCCATTGAGCGTGTCGACAAAAGCACTTCTGGCGTGAGAGGCAATGGTGGACGCCTCTTTCAGCACAGCACCAGCTGAAAACGCGTCAGTGTCATTAACGGCCCCACATAGCCGTTAATCAACTGTTCCACATGAGGACCCTCGAAAGGCCTCCTACCCTATCCACTTGACTTCGACCGTCACCATCTGTCTCATCTGAGCACTTTAAATTGTGATCAAGAATCCCCAATGACGAGCTGTCCCTTTTGCAACACTCCCAGACCGGTGTTCCTTCTGTCTAATTATCGCAGAGGGTCATTAACTCCAAAACAATGACCAGTACTTGATATAGAGTTGGAGAATCGGCTCTCTGTCTCACAGACCTTGAAGCTCCTTGGATCGGTGTCACCGCAGTTGTATTCAATGCTCTGTGGCTCTTCTATCAAGTGACTGCACTGTGACTTTTAAAGTAAGAACTATGATAGTCAGATCACTGGCAGTTCATTACTTCATCTGTGTTCATTACTAGCCCCTCATCCCAGAAGAAAGCCCATTGCTGATACCATGGGCCAAATTAGCAAAACGTTGCCCTTTTGAAAAGAAAGGAAGCACATTAATTTATCACCAATTTCGCTGCTTGGATAATATGGAATAGTCCTAATCCATATCAACTAAAAATGTTTCAACTAAGGCAAAAATGACGAACACTATTTTCTTTACTCTTTCTGTGCCTTTTAAAAATAAAGGGATCTAGCGAACCCATTTCGTTTTATGTTGTGCAGCAAACCTAGTAAACAAAACAGCTTGATTATTTATTTTTCCAGTGCAAAGTATTTTAGATAATACAGACATTAGGGGCCCGATTCACGGAATTATCTGCGCTGTAAATAGGGACGTTGCGCACCAAACTGTGTCTAAAATTCTGTTTGTCGATTCATGGAATCGACTGCGCAGGACTTTTGCGTATTTTGCGGGGACTTAGTGCAGGCTTGGCAAGTCTCTACATGTAGTTCATCACGATGGGCGAGACACCTCGCAGAGCGTGGGTGTGGCCTGGGCAGAGGCCAGAGTAGGGGGCAGAACATGGAAAATGGGGAAGAACATTGAAAATGTGGGTGCTGCGAGGGATGGGCCGCAAGCAGGCCAACACATGACCACAAATGCGTGGAAAAAAAGTGTATTCATGGATATGACCGGACATGCTCTCATCGGGGAAAGGCACATGCAAAACCCTCAATCTATCCGCCACCTGAAGGCAGGCGTACAGACACTTGTGCAAATGAATCACCTCTGTGTGGTGAGATTGCATGTTGGATTTAGGGGTGCCTGCACAGAGACAGGGTTCCGAACTAACGTACGGGTGCGTGTACGCTGTGTAGCAAGGTGCATGAATGGTTTATGGGTGATTCGCATTCAGATTTTCCGGAGTTAAGGAAATTTGTACACATGGTGTTGGGGTTCCGGTCATTGTTACGGGGTGCCTGCGCAGTGTCCCCAAGGTGCAGACCTGGTTGCGGGGGATCGCACACACTGTTTAAAGGTTCATGTGTTTGCGCCCGCGAAGTACGCAAAGTTATCTGTATCTGGCTCTTTTTGCTTTACGTGGGGGCGTGTTGGGGCGTTCCAGCCGTGACTTGCATACACGGTCACTGCGCGAACAATTCAATGAATACGCAGAGCGTGCAGAATAACTTCTGTGCGCAGGCTCGCACATAGGCCATCTCGGCATACAGCATTTGCGGTATCTCTGCGCACTTTTCCATGAATCAGGCCCCAGGAAATTTCCAATATGAAAATAAGGTGCCAGTAACAATGTGTCCCGCACCATTCCTGACCAGCAAATTCCATGTCTGCCGGTAGGGGTTGCGACCTACCGACAGGCCTGACCTGACGGTAGTTCAGGCCCCTACCAACAGACAATTGCCGCAATCACCAGCACCGGTATTCCCAGTGCCTGTGATTCTGGCATCCCCACGGGAATGGGGAGTTACTGACATCTTCGCAAACCATAATATCCTAGTAACACTGCAATATCTGGCGGCGGAGAATGTACAGTAGTTCCCCTGGATCCCGCCATTTTCTCAATTTATAACACTGGTAAAACATTAGATTATCTGGCCCCTGATCAACTCCTCTCCCTGCTTTTTACACATAGTTATACTCTGCATTATGAAGCTCAGTTTCTTTTTGATGCCTTACTGCCAGGGTCTGCAACCTGCCACATTCCAGGTATTTGGATTCTGCCTCTCATGAGCTTTAACCACTATAACCATTGGGGCTGATGGCAGCTGTACTACACATCAACTGGTTTGCCAAGGATAGCAGATCCTGCCCTATAGCATATTGTGCCCAACTCCAAGGGGCCAATTCAAAAAGACATTACCAAGAATGTCCAATTGTATGACAAGACAGGAGGCTCGCATTATGCTATTTCTTTCTTTATTTACTGCCATGTCAGCACTTTAAAACTTTCAACTTTAATACTGAACATTTCTGTTTTTAGAAACAAAGTTTAGAAAACAAAATGCAGAAGTTTAAAGATCCTTTAGTCCATAGTCTTATTCGTTTAATCTGCATCAGGGAACTACAAGCCCCATGAGTTTTAGGTCTGAGGTAGTCCTGATCTTTCCCCTCTGCCCCTATCCGAGGGCAGCCCTCTCCATAAGAACCCCTCTGACCCGGTCCTTTCCTCTTTCTTTCTGCTGCCAACAGATAAGTGACATGATTTATTGTTTCTTCATTAGAAGAGCTAGTTAAACTCTATATTACCTGTATATGGGTATTAAATGCTTGGATATTTGTTTTAATACACTAGTAGTGCTTATTGCCCATTTTCAACGGTTCGCGCAGGAAAAGGAAAACGCATTTACAATGATTCTGTAGTCGCCTCAGAACGCGCGCGTTTTCTTACCGTGGTGCGTATCATTAGGGCAGCGCGAGCGCAGCGAGTTTCCCGCACACCGCGGGTAAGAAGAGTGTTGTGAGGGAGCTGGGGCTGTAGTCCCGTGCATATTTAGCCTGCGTTAGACTACCGTGCCTCGCTCTCTCTCTTTCTGTATTTCGGCGCTGGTGAACACGGCGGCCGTTAGGACCCAGGGGAGCTGGAACCTTCCACAGTTCCCAGCGTCCCCTGGGAATCCAGCTTCCGCGCGCATTGCGCACGAAAGGAGAACGAAGGAAGTTGGTTTAATAGAGCTCCAGTCAGATTTTTGGAAAAAAAATAAAATAAAAGGGAAGCTGCTTTCACACACACGCTGATAGCAAATATACAGTACGTGTTAAAGAGTGTGCAGAAGCATTTCCAGCTGCTGACTTCCTCACACCAAGGACATGGCTACATTTGGCACCCCCACTAATACTCCTTCCACTTCCCCAGAATGGAGCCAAGAAGAGTGGGTAGAAGGCCCTTCCCAACAAGATTCTGACTTATTATTAAGTTTTAAAAAAGTACTTGCGGACTCCTTGATTCAAGCTGTCCCACAGGGGGTGAAACCTATTACGAAAAGGCTGGAGACTCTAGAAATGATTATGGCTAAGCAGCAGAACCAGCTTACAGCCAGGAAAAGACGGGCTAGCAGCCCGGAGGAAGGAATGTCGGCAGAACACCCGCAGAAAGGGGTTAAAAAGAAGGGGTGTAAAGTAGCCCGGAAGAGCAAGCACTCTTTGACCCCCCCGGGTATCACTGAAAGGGTTAAAACTGTTCCCCAATTGGAAGGCGACCCTGTCGCCAGGCTTAGAGAAGCCTTCCTGGCAAAGAAAAAAGAAAGTCAGGACAGACCCCCTGCCCCAGCGGTGTATAATCTAGGGGACGAAGACGAGGGCTATTCGCCCGACGATGAAGGGGGTGAGGAGGAGGTAGACATCGATAAAGATGTAGAAGACCCCCACAGCATCGAGGATACAACAGACATGTTCATTCCAGAGGCCATTCAGCATCCCAAGTCATCGGATTGGGCGCCGTCACCCAGAGTGGCAGCATACATGGCCCAGCACATTAGAAAACCCTTGGAAAGGGAAGTAAGGTCACGAATGAGGTCGGAGTGCCCCAGACCAGAGCTGCCGAATAAGCTAGCAGATACTCCAGACCTAGACCTCAAGATTGTCACCTTTGTGACCAAAGCAGCTCGTGATATTAGGAAAGGGTAGACCGTGCATAGAGGGGGTGTCAGGACAAGCTCCTAGACATCTCAGAGCCTCTAGCCAAGATCATGGATCTGGCGGAAAAATCAAAAGATACCGGTATCCTAGTAGACGTGACGGTCCTAGGTAACTGGGCGCAACGAGCGGTATGCCTCCTAGGCAACGCCAACTGTGCCATCTCTTCAGAAATAAGAAGAGGAGTCCTGTTAAAAATAGATAAGAAATTGAGTGATCTCGCCAGCTATGAGGCAGGTGAAGGTGCCAAAGGACTGTTGTTCGGCGAAGCGTTCGCTAAAGAAATGTCTCAATTCGTGGGCACATATACTGCTCTAGAGAGAGCGCAGAGTTCCATCAGGAAGATCTTTCCCGGGCGAGTTTTTGCCGGGTCCGGACGACATAGGGGTCGCTCGTCTGGTCGCTATAACTTCCAGCAAAGACCCCAGGGACAACGATCAAATTACTGGGAGTCTAGACAGCAGGATACCTTCTTACCTGCCAGGACAAAATTTCCAAGAGGGCGAAGAGAAAGAGGATCATACCGACAGCCGGGGCAATCAGCGGGTGAGTACCGCAAGCTTGCGTGTGAGAGGGAGAACTCTCCACTACCTGAACGAATGGCAAGCCTTATCAAGCGATGCTTGGGTATTGCAAGCAGTAGTGGGGCTACGTTTAGAGTTTATAGGAACACCCGTGCAGACAGCAGAACCTCACCCCATACACATGACGCAAGAGGAAGCAGCACTCCTGCACTGCAAGCTCACAAAGTTAGAAAGCAAAGGCGCGATAGAGCGCAAGTACCAACAGGGTCCCGGTTTCCTCAGCACCATGTTCCTAGTTCACAGAGGGGACAAAATAAGGCCTGTGATAAGTTTGAAAGATCTAAAAGAATGGGTGGTATACAACCATTTCAAGATGGAAGGGATTCATATGCTTCGAGATTTGTTGCATACCGGAGACTGGCTGGCCCGCCTAGATCTCAAGGACGCATACCTTACGATTCCGATAGCAGCAGCGTTTCGGAAGTATCTACGCTTCCTATGGAATGGAGAAGTATGGCGTTTCTCCTGCCTCCCTTTCGGCCTGTCCTCCGCTCCGTGGGCTTTCACCAAGCTCATGAAACCAGTGGCAGCTGCCATCAGAGAGAGAGGAATTCATATTATTATCTATATAGACGACATCTTCGTCTTTGGCCCAGACAAATTAACCTTGACAAAGAGCGTCCAGTGGGTATTCTCACTTCTGACTTTGCTCAGTTTTTTAGTGAACCTGGAGAAATCTCAGCTGACTCTGGTCCAGAGAATAGAATTCCTGGGTTTCACAATAGATTCTATGAAGGCAACTCCCGAACTCCCAGGGTACAAAGTGAGAGCCATCAAGAAGGAGCTCAGAGCTGTGATAGCAAAAAGGGTTACCTCGCTTCACAATCTAGCCATAGTAGTAGGTCTGCTAGCAGCCTCTATTCAAGCGATTTTTCCGGGACCGCTGTAACGCTCACCTGATTCCCACAGAGACGCTGACCCGAACTGGACTGCTACCGTTTCTTCTATCGTGAGGCGCAGGGCCCGGAAGATGCTCTGGACGGGGCCTCCGAATTTGGATTGCCTGGCATGTAGAGTAAGTTTTCTGCAGGTGGAAGAAAAGGGATTGATTACCAGCTGGGGTGGATATGTGTTCCCAACAATCTCCCGTTTCTCACTCTTCTTGACCCCCAACTTGGTTTCTGCGAGCTCTCACCTTAGGTATTGTAAAGATGAGCTCTCCATCCTGCTTCAGGTGCAGGGGTGCGTAGAATCCAGTTACGTCAGTGGATGGGAAATAGTTGCGGACACTGTGTCCTTCGTCTCTCCTGCGGTAGCCGTAAGTATAGGTGTCTTTTCTCCACAGGAGCCGGGGCCCAGAAACCTAAAGCTGGTAAGTCTCTTGGTGAGCATTTGTTCTCCGTGCTTAGTTAGTGCTCACCATGTATTCCTCTTATGCAGGTGCTGGGATGTAGCTGGCGTCGTAGCCGCGGTGGAGGAAGGTAAGTGAAAGAAAAGCGACTGCTTACTTCTAATGATTGTCTTTTTCTGCTTACATGTGCCGAGATGCTGCCGGCGACACAGCCGCTGTCGCGCGTGATGAGGCACGTAAGTAAGTGGAAGAAATGTGGCCGCTTTAGAGCGGGCACCTCTAATGACTGTCTTTTTCTGTTTTTCAGGTGCCGAGATGCTGCCGGTGTCGTGGCCGCGGTGGAGTTCGGCGAGGCCACAGATGGGTAAGGCAAGGCGGCGCGTTTGAGAGCGCTGCTAATCTTGGAAGATTTGACCTATGACTTCAGGAGGGATGAGGTGATCTTTCAAGTCCACGAGGACTGCCTTCCCCACATGAAACCATCAGTCCAAATCAGCACTGTGACCAGGGACTTCTCCACCCAGCTGGAGGAGGCCGCTGAGATAGCCAAACCGTAAGTCTTTCCAGACTTCAGACAGATGGTTGAAGAGAGAGTCAACCTAGCTGATGCATGTTGGACTCTGGAGCAAAAGTAAAAATTGAAACATGTTTTCTTAGATTTTCAAGATCTCTTTACGATGGACTCATATGACTGTGGTCGCACCGACATCCACACAACAACAATTCCCACGGACCCTGGCATGACTCCAGTGTTTTTGAGGCAATATTGCTTGCCTCTCGCATCAATGGAGTCCCTTAAAGAAATAATTAAGGACCGTGAGTCCCGTGGGATCATTTGTCCAGTTCACAACACCTTCAATAATCTGGTGCTGGGGATTTTGAAAACTAATTGCCAGTGGAGACTCTGTGCTGACCTAAGGGAGCTCAATAAATGGGTCCATACTTCCTGATGGCCTCTTCCCTACATTGACCAAGGGCTGGCCAAGATCCAAGGGTCAAAGGTATTCACTGCTATTGACCTGACCAATAGGTACTGGACTGTCAGTAGGGAGGACCAATACAAGCTGGCCTTTACCTTCGGGGGGCAGCAGTACACTTGGACCTGGGCTCCCTTCGGATACATCAACTCCGGCAATGAATTTAACATCTTTCTACACAAGGCCATGCCCCACTTGGGTGAAAGGGGTAACCTGGCCTGTGTAGACGATGTTCTAGTCAAAAGCTCAACTGTGGAGGAACACATAGCGGAGATCTGTTATTTCTTGACACAGATGAGGGCTGCCAGAGCAAAACTCTCCCTTCAAAAGGCACAGTGGTGCAGAACCCGTGTCAATTTCTTGGGGAATGAGATAACTCCTCAGGGTGTCTGTCCCCAGGAAAAGAAAGTGGAAGCAACCCACAACTCTGAGTGAACTAAGGAGCCTCCTTGGACTAACTAATTACAGCAGAAAGTTCATTGAGGACTACGCAGAGATCACAAGACCCCTGATCCATCTGTTGAAGGGGGGGGTCAAATGTGAGTGGGGTCCAGAACAAGTCAATGCAGTACGACAACTCAAAAGAAGCCTCTCACAAGCGCCTTGCCTATCTTACCCTGTCAAAAACAAAGAGTTCTTCTTGGAGACCGGGTTCTCAAATACATGCTTGACTGCAGTATTATATCAAAAGCATGACAAGGTCAATAAAGTAATCTCCTATGCGAGTAAGACTTTATCCTCTGTGGATTGTGAGAAGGCACTCCTGGCAATGGTGTGGGCATTGAAGAATTATCACCCGTTTATGCAGGGGGAACACATCATAGTGGAGGCTCCACACCAACCTTTACAATATCTTCAGAGTGACAGAATCCGGGCCGGAAATATTAGTAATTCCCGATTACTTCCTACATTCTGTCAATGCTAGGCTTTCCTCTGGAGGTCAGATATGGGCAAAACAAGAAGAGTCCTCTCGCACAAGGTCTGTCTGACTTGCATGATTGTGCCAGAGAAAACTGTCTCGAGGACGAAAGTCGTAAAATCAAGGGCAACATGGAGGCCTACCTTCATTCCCCACACATAGTCTATGAAGAAGGCCAGTGTGAGGGAATGCTCACTGTCTATGTGGATGGGTGCTCCTACCATGTTGACAACAACAGGGAAAAGGAACTTGTGGCCGGCATAGGGAATGCATGGGTGAATGATGCCTCAGAACCCTCCGCTGGGTACAAAATCGGTCCCCGAAGTAGTCAAGTGGCAGAGCTGATAGCTGTGCATCAAGCCATCCTCACTGCTGTCCAACACCAACTCCATAAACTGGTCATAATCACAGATTCAGATTATGTACGGAACAGGTTCGTGGAGCACCTGGTAAACTGGAAAACCATATGCATGATATGTGCTAATAACAAACCATTGAAACATGGGAAATTAATACAAAATATTGATGATCTGGTCACCTAGAATGGGATGACTATCTACTGGAAAAAGATCAAGGGTCATTCTAAAGTAGAGGGACCAGACAAAACTGGAAATTACCTAGCTGATCAGCTGGCCAAAACCGGAGCCATCCAAGGGGCTTTACCTGAGATCGAGTCCCCTTTGGGAGAAATCCAGGTCACTGCTATCACTAGGTCTCAGACAAATGCTCACAATGAACTCTCAACTGCACAATGGAGTAAGGAGACCCCAGATGCTGATTTGATTATGGCTCAAAAAGCGGATCCAATAATTGGTAAGTTTTAACAACACATTGAGGACCCTGAGAACTTTCCCCTGACGGATACCAATCACGTAGGGAAAGAGGACCTCAGAGTGTTGATGAAATGTCCAAAAATGTTCTGAATCCATGACGGTTTGTTGTTGAGGAGATCCATAGCGGGCCATGCCCAGTGGGTGGTCCCTACCTCATTCCGAAGCCTGATGCTAAGTCACGCCCATGATGCGGCCACAGCTGGTCATCGGGGGTTTCATACGACATTAGAAATCTTACGAGAGTTTGCAGACTGTCCACACATGGGGCAGGACCTCGACCAATACTTGAAGGGGTGTCTTGTGTGTGCACAATTTCAGGCAGCATCAATCACACACCAAGCTCCCCTCCAAAAGAGGGGGATGACACTGCCTTGCTCGGATTTACAAGTTGATTTCATTGGGCCCGTGATTTGCTCCTCTAGGGGGAACAAGTACATGTTGACCATGACATGCTTGTTCACTAAATGGGTGGAATGTCTCCCGGCCCCAAATTGCAAGGCAGAAACAGCAGCTGCCCTAATGATCAACCACATCTTCTCGCGTTTTGGACTACCCCAAAGGATTGCGTCAGACCGGGGAACCACTTCACTAGCAAAGTGATGACAAAGATGTGGGAGATACTTGGGGTCAAAAGGAAACGACACATTGCCTACCGGCGAGCCTCTAGTGGTGGAGTTGAGAGATACAACAATACAATTATGAGCATGTACAAATCACTTCGAATGGGATGACCATCTACTGGAAAAAGATCAAGGGTCATTCTAAAGTAGAGGGACCAGTCAAAACTGGAAATGACCTAGCTGATCAGCTGGCCAAAACCGGAGCCATCCAAGGGGATCTACTTGAGATCGAGTCCCTGTTGGGGAAATCCAGGTCACTGCTATCACTAGGTCCCAGACAAATGCTCACAATGAACTCTCAACTGCACAATGGAGTAAGGAGACCCCAGATGCTGATTTTATTACCGCTCAAAAAGTGGATCCAATAATTGGTAAGATTTATCAATACATTGAGGACCCTGAGAACTTTCCCCTGATGGATACCGATCACGTAGGGAAAGAGAACCTCAGAGTGTAGATGAAATGTCCAAAAATGTTCCGAATCCATGACAGTTTGTTGGAGAGAAGATCCTTAGCTGGCCATGCCCAGTGGGTGGTCCCTACCTCATTCCGAAGCCTGATGCTAAGTCACGCCCATGATGCGGCCACAGCTGGTCATCGAGGGGTTCATACGACATTAGAAATCGTACGAGAGGTTGCATACTGGCCACACATGGGGCAGGACCTTGATCAATACTTGAAGGGGTGTCTTGTGTGTGCATAATTACAGACAGCATCAATCACACACCATGCTCCCCTCCAGAAGAGGGGGATGACACTGCCTTGGTCAGATTTACAAGTCGATTTCATTGGGCCCGTGATTCGCTCCTCTAGGGGGAACAAGTACATGTTGACCGTGACATGGTTGTTCACTAAATGGGGGGAATGTCTCCCGGCCCCAAATTGAAAGGCAGAAACAGCAGTTGCCCTAATGATCAATCACATCTTCTCGCGTTTTGGATTACCCCAAAGGATTGAGTCAGACCGGGGTAGCCACTTCACTAGCGAAGTGATGACAAAGATGTGGGAGATACTTGGGGTCAAAAGGAAACTACACATTGCCTACCGGCAAGCCTCTAGTAGTGGAGTTGAGAGATACAACAATACAATTGTGAGCATATTAAAAAAGTTTGTGGCAGTTTCTGGGCCAAGTTGGGACATTCAATTACCTCTTGTCGTGATGGCCATCAGATCTACCCCTTCTTCTGCAACAAAAATGTCTCCATTTGAGCTGATGACTGGACGAAGGATGGTGCTACCGCAGCATCTGCTCTACAGAACCCAAGAGCAGACCTTGATAAATGCCTCCACAACTCATGAGTATGTTGAGAATCTGAGAAAACACCTTCAACATGCTTTTGCTTGTGATCAGCAGAAGCTTGAAAGATCTGCAGACAGTATGAAGACCCACTATGACCTTAAGACAACTAAAAAAGAATACCAAGTAGGAGACCGGGTCTACTTGTACAATTTCCAAAGGAAGCAAGCCAAACAGCGCAAATTCCTCCCTCGTTGGCGGGGTCCTTTTGAAATTGTAGACAGAATCTCACCAGTCACCTACGAAATCTACATGCCCAAGGGCAAAGGGGAAGACAAGTGGGCCCACATAAATCAGCTTAAGAGTTGCCATCCGAGGCATACTTTGCGGCAAATAGAGGAGCCAACAGGAAACCCAGAGGGGGACATTCCGGATCCCTAGAAAAATTCCAACTGTTAAAACCATCCCACCTGTTAAAATCATTAGGAAATACAGACGGGGAATATTGTACATTGTATGTCAAATGTATGCATCTGCCACACTACATGAATAGTAGTGGGGAAAATTCCATAACCACACTCTGTTCTGTCTCATAGCACTGAAACAAGTATTCTAAGTACCAAGGAGGACCACTCGGGGACCGGGAGGAAAGACCCAAGGGGCCCAGATTATCGCTCCATACTCCCATCCAGAACCGGCGAGGAGAGCATGTCGATCCAACGCTGATGGGAGAAACAGACGACTTTCTCCACCTGGACCAAAGAAAGAAAGAAAATCCCAATCTCCTGACTTCCCCTTGACGGGCGGTCAACCTCAAGTCATGAGGGGGGCTCTGTGCGATGTCTTAACCCACTTTTGCTCTGCCATGTGGCATCACTGTATCTGATGGTGCCAGAAACATCAAAATGGCCGCAAAGCACTTGTGCGCGCCAAAACCTTTGAAAATTGCGCTTTGCAAAACACAAAAAGATGGCTGCCCAATCTGCCATGCATGTTGTCAGTGGTGGAACATAGATCTCACTCCTGAAACATGTCTCTGGGCTCCACAACAAGTGAAAATGGAGTACAGAAGGAAAAGCAGCGCTCTGCTAAAGGAAACCCCAAAATCTTGCTTTAAATCCTTTTTCTTTGTTGCTGAAACTACAGAATATCGGTACAAAACACCCTCAAACATCCAAAATTCTTGCTGGATGCTACAATCCACTTAGTATAAGAAATCATTGTGAACATACAATGTCCTGAAAAGCTGAACGTATCAAAGAAACATCTGCAGCAATAGTTGCCTGCTTGTGGAATCTGTCAAAATTTGGGTGCAGTACCCTCGTCCGCCTGAATGACAGCTGTCAGAAGTCTGCATGATGAACTTTGAAAGCTGTATAAACTGAAATCAAATGTTGCAATATAAGTGGCCTGTTGCTGAGAGTAACCTATGTTGGAACTGTTTTTATCCCATGGTTTAAAATCTTCAATAAGTATTCTAGATGATATTTGGAAATCACAGGTTTGTTTTAAACTCAGGAAAAATGCAACAGAAATAACATTTAAATTTAAGCCTGGCTAAAACCACCCAAACCTGAATAACAGCTTTCCTCACAATTGGAGGACACTCCCCCCCTGCTGAAACTCACGGGGAGGTGTGAATTCCTGGTGAGCCCAGGAGTAAACAATGGACATCCTCCAGCTAAAGGAAATGCCAGGTGTGAACAGTCGTAAAATGTCCTCTGCCAAGGAAACAGGGAGGAGACTGCTCCTGAACTGAAGGGAGACAAAAAGAGGTGGAGACAAACAACCATCTGTGGCAGGACATTCACAAACAACATTTTGTTTAATTACATATAACTTGCCACTGAAAACTGTCTAGAACACAAAAATAACAGAATGGTAAATCTAATTTTTAGCTGCACATTTCAAGAGGGGGCAAGATCGTGTGACATAATTTGTAAGGAAACGGCAGAAAATGTGATTTTACACCAAATGTATTTCTGCTAGAAGTATGAACCTTTATACACTTATGCCCATGTTAACCGCGCACACTTGTAGAAATTTGCGGATAAACGGGTCTTTGTGTTCCTGATGAAAAGGGTGAAATTCTGGGAAAAGCAGACACAAGATCTTACAGCTACGGGGTTTGGAGGAGTAGCTGCTGTACAAAATATGTAATCTGTATATGTGGTTGTTATACAGGTTGCACATGTTGAAATATGTATTGTGGCAAAAGTAGATTTGGTGTTCAAGAGGCCAGGGGTGGACTGTAAGCCGCATAAACCCACACCATAAAGATGACACACGGTCTTCTCCTCCTATCAAGGTAGAGAGGAGATCCTGACCAATCCCTGTCAAAGGGGCAAGCTTAGTCTAAACCAGCACACACACACCTGTTATCAGAAGCATAAATAGAGACAGCTCAGCACTCAGAAAGACACACAAATTCACCCACTAGCCTGATTCTGGTGGAGCACCGTGCTGCAGAACAATGCATCTTACTTCCTCCAGACTGCAGAAACTTGACAAAGCAGAAAGGCTCATTGCATAGCTGAACCATTTTCAGCGAGGCCTTAAATTTCCAGAACCAGAACCAACCCCACCACCTAAGGGGAGAATCATATACATCCGGGCTGCGCTGTACTGCTTGCCTGCTAAAATAATTATCTTCAGAACCAAGAAGGGCAGTTCAATCCAATCCTGTGCCATGCTGTGACCAGAGTGCATTGCAGTTCCAGTCCAGTCCTGCCGTGCGGTATCCAGAGCGCCTTGACGCTGCCAAGATCCGTTGTGCCCCGCAGTCTGTCCTGACCAGAATCATTGACCAGAATCCCTGGCCAAAATCCTGACGGTTCCATTTGAAACATATCTAGTGAGTATCTGTAGATAGAACTGTGTCACTAGCATATGTACCTGGCTTAGTTAATCCCTATCTTAAATCCATCCTATCTTGTCTTCAGAACCTGCATTATTAGGAGTACTTTTGAATTGCCTGAACTCTCTATCCATTCCCTCCTATCTTCCTCCTGTGCTAGTATTGTTAAAACTATGTTTGTGCTGATATTTTTCATCTGAAGAAAGCGAGACCACTGCAGGCAGTCAGCCTTATCAAGTGGCTGTGTTCTTGTGTGGTATCCGTTTATTCATAGTCATCCTCTCGTGTTAGAAATTCCATTTGTTATTCTAAGAGCACTTCCCGTTTTCCCATCCTTGCGCCTATCTATAAAAAACGACCTCTACTAAAACATCCATAACTTCCTCCGTTTTTGTGCTAGAAACAAAATTTCACAACTTCTACTTGTAGCTAACATCCACAGCTTTAAATTGCATCTAAAACCGCATCCCAAATCCATACCGTTCTCCCGTTATCGGGATTATCACTCTGTGAAAAGTTTGCCGCAAATTTCATTTTAGGGAAATTCTTACACGTGTAAAACAGCTTATGATTAGTCCCGACCTTAATTTTAAGATTTCAAATTGTTTCTTGGTATTTAATCATTGCTAGTGTTTGTGTGCAACTATCCAAAGTGGCTCCCATAAGAAGTATAACAATTTGAGCAATTTAAACCATATTAAGTGTTTTTGCCCAATCCATTTTCAAGATAAATTTAAAAGCCATTCAGACAGCTTGACAGTCCATTCTGTGTTCTCTTGTGTTTGGGGGGGGAAGTGGGATTGTGATTTGTGTGACTTCTCCCATTCCTGAATACCTGCTCTCTCCTCCTATGTCTTTACATTGCCTATTTTGAGGTTGAGGGGTGTGCAGGGGGAACTTTTAACCACAGTGCTATCTGTTCTGATCACACACACACAATTATTATTTCTGTGCTGCATTGTTTTGCTCACTGTTACTCCTTGTGTATTAAAGAGATTATTCTGTTACATCAACCCATTGGTGATTATTGTATACCCATTAATTTGTAAATACATAAATAAATATTTTAACTTTGAAAAGCAGCCTGATTCCTGGTTTAGTGAGACCGGGGGGGGGGGGGGGGGTTTCCAGGAGAGGGGCGTGATATGAGTGGTACATTGTTCAGAATAAGCAAACTTTTAGACAAAAATAAATAAGGATTTCAGTTGTGCATTACACGCTAGGCATTGACTTGGATGCGTGCCAGATTGAAATCACTTACAATGGAGAAAACTGGTAAATCTCCATCTCTCACCACAGGCCATCACCTTGACTCATCTAACAGGTGTGGACAGATTTTACAGAGTTGACATTTTCTCTGATTGCAAATTGGCCCATTTAATTAACAATAGGATTGTTCTTGGAAAACCGCCAATCCAAGATATCATATAGCAGGCACTGTATAGTTCTGATCTGTATTCAGCCATGGATTGCCTCTGACATCTTTTCTGACGTGAGCCGCGAGAATCACACATTTGCAGATGGGATTTACCCCAGTACTAATCCATCATTTCTACAACTATGCATATATGAGAAACGGCAAAGGAGCACAGATATGCCCTGATTTGATAAAGGCATATACAGTGCCAAAATATATGTAATTAGAAAGGGCCAACAATAAACCTATTTGGATCACTATAGATGGAATGTTTTATCTTATTTTCACATAACCGTGGCGCAGTAACAAGGTGTGTTAAAAAAATACATACTTTCTCACAGACAAACAGAGTAGGGGAACTCTCAGTGTCTGTTTTTTACACACCAATGTGACACTTCTGAATTGCAATTGAAACTGGTTGTGGGGGTCTCACAGTGATATGAGCAAAAAGTTCCTCAAGTAAAGGCTTTGTTTATCAAGTTGGTCATTGCCCTTCTCAGAGACTTACCATATCATTAAAACATACGTTTCGAATATATCATTGCACTCATCTCTCGAGCATTTTCAGAAATGCATCTTGACCAATGTACAGATCAGCAGGAACCTGTCCTTTGACCTCCATTCCGTCTCTCTCGTGCTTGCTGATTTCTTTGATCTAGAAGCTCCCATGTTCACCACAATGTGTGCTGCCTCCCAATTTTGCTTCTTTACCCTCCAGGCATGCCATAACTGAAATTTCCTATCCCTAGAAAGGAATCTTATTCAACAGTGACTGGCTTCACAATTGCCTTTAAGAACCACCTCCCCTTCTAGGAGAGACCCCCATAGTCTTATAGTGATAATCTAGCTCACAAAGTCAACACCAATTACCATCACCACTGACATGCAGATCTGGATGTATGAGTAAATGGATGTGTTTAATAAGTCTGTTGTTCTCATTTACTTCTTTCCACTTATACCTCAAACCCGTACAGCTTAATGTATTTACTGCTTCGTCAAGAGTCTGCAAACTGTTGGTCCTCTTCAGATATGTTGTACTATGATTCTCATGACCGCTCACTATTGACTGTGCTGGCATGGCCGGATAAGAGTTGTAGTCTAAAACACCTGGAGAGGCAAAGTTGCATGCCCCTTTAGCATATAATGTCTATACAAATCACTCGACAGAAGGACGGAACCGCTCATCATGGTGATTTTTATACAGTGCTTCTTAGATAAATGTTTTTTTTTATTTTCAATAAATTAAAACAAATACAAAAAAAACGCAGATTTATAGAAACCCATCTTTTTTTAGTCACAGACAAACCTAAATAAAATGCCCAGCAACTACCACTCATATCCTGCCACATATTCCTCCAGAATCCTCCACTTCATTAACTTGCTCAAAACAATGTTTTTTTTAAAGCCAGGCATTTGTAATCCTATGCTTTCTAAACCCCACCAGCACTGGCATAGTGGTGGCCATCGCAGCCCCAGTTGGGCAAGGTTCCCACCATCCAAAGTCCAGGGGGGGTCCTGGCCCAGCCCAGTCAGGTTGAGGGCTGTGCTGGGGTTGACTGCAGCTAACGGCATGGGAAGGAGTCACTCAACGTCTGGCTTCCGTGCCACGTCATACAGGAACCAGGAAGCTCTCCCTGCTTCCTAGTTCCTGTCTGTGTGGTATGAGAACCGAGGCCTGCAGGCATGCAGACCTAAGATTTAGTGGGAAAAAGCAAAGAAAGTGTTTGCCATGTTTTTGTTTATATATAATGTGTGTTTTATGAGTGCATGCGTGCCACATGTACATTGTATATGGGTATGGGATTGGTTGGTGAATGGACTTGAATAAATCTCCTCAAAATACAAGAAGGAAATTATCCTGGCCAAACGCAACTCATATAATAAGCGTATCTCTACAGCCAACTCAAGTATGAGGGAGCTGTTTTCAATCTTAAAGGAATTAGAGTCGCCCACTCCCATTCCAGATATATGCACAAAAGACAAAGCTTTGTGCAGAGAAATACAACAAGCACTGGCCAACAAAGTCACCATGCTCCAAAAGAAAAAAGGGGCTAGGAAAGGAACACTCAATCAACCTGCAACATACAATGCAAACCCACCTTCTATGGAGGAAAAAACCACTATCCAATTCAAATTTGCAAAAACGACTATCGGGAGGTGGAGAAAGTAATCCTCTCTCTCAATCCTTCCAACTGCCAAGGCGACTTATGCCCTGCACAACTTATAAAGGATGCCGCTACAGAACTTTCGCCTTTCATAACTAAACTTGTAAATGCCTCATTCACCTCAGACACTGTGCTGTCCAACCTGAAACAATCATCGGTACTGCCGCTGTTAGACCCCCTCATCCCCACTAACTAACAACCCATTACTAAAGTCCCCTTTCTTTTAAAACTCCTGGACAAGATTGCATATACCCAAATTCAAAAATTCCTAGAATACCATAAGCTCCTCGGAGCAAGACAGTCTGGCTTCCGCCCACAACATGGGACCGGGTCCGCTCTCATTGATTTGAAAGCTCAAATTGATGAGCTAAGAGATAAAGGTCAAACAGCCCTCCTCTTACTCCTGGATTTCTCGGCCACATTCGACCTTGTAGATCACAAAGTCCTTTGCAAGCACCTAAACTCTGCTGCACACTTCTCTAAAAAAGCCACAATATGGGTGCAATCCTTCCTCAGCGAAAGGACCATGAGGGTGTTCTCCCCTTCAGATGCAACAGACCCGATCCCCATTTTGTGCGGTGTTCCCCAGGGCTCCTGTGTATCTCCGACACTTTACAACATATTTACTAATCCCCTTTTTGATGATCTGGTTCTTCTTGGTATCACCCACACTAACTATGCAGATGATACCCAGATCCTCCTTCAACTTTCAGGGGATTACAATAAGGATTTGGCCTTGGTAAATAGGGTGTATCTCATCATCCAGGCATGGATGGAAACTCACAGTCTATGCCTGAATGATGACAAAACAGAGATAATAATTCTGGGCACACAGCCTAATCTTACAAAACTAGGCCAGGATTACTCTGCCTTTGAGGTCAACGGGAATACTATCAAGATAGCCAAGGAAGTGAAGACTCTAGGTTTCCATTTAGATGCCACCCTATCCTTTAACAAACAGGTGAATTCACTGGCCTCAGCCACAGCTTACAGATGTAAGCTCATCAGAGCTGGTAAACACTTTATCTCAAATGACAATTGCATGATTTTCGCTAGAGCTCTCATACTCTCTAGACTTGATTACTGCAATGCATTATATATTGGGGCCAACAAATACATCCTACTTAGAATACAAATCCTACAAAATAATGCCTTGAGAGCAGCTCTTAGCATCTCCAGATGATCACATATCTCTAAGATAAGGCATAATAACCACCGGCTGTTGACCCAAGACAAAATCCTACTGAAAGTTGCCTCCCTCACAAACAAAGTCCTGAACAATGTGGCTCCTCCCTATCTAACTGATAGATTTGTAGAAAGTAAATCCTCCAGACCCTCTAGAATCTCCAATGCCAACACACTTATCATTCCAAGATTCAAATTAACCAAGGCCGGATGCGCCAGCTTCCCCGTCCAGGAAGCCCAAGTATGGAACTCACTGTCCCACACTATACGTGAGGAGAAATCCTACCTTAAATTCAGATCCAATTACATCAATCACCTGAAGCAATCGATCATCTAGCCAGTGTCTCCTTTCCCCCCCACTAACCTTGCTTATATATTACCTGTAACCTATATATTATCTTGTATATCATCTACTTTATCACTGCTATGACCTGTATATTTTATTAGCACTATGTGTAATTGTGTAACTATGTCTAATTATGTAACTATGTAACCTAAGCTTCACATATCCTGTACTACAATGCCCTCTTACCCTCGGGTCTGGCGCGCATTATAAGTGAATAAAACAAACAAACAAACACAAATGTGAGTGTGTGTGTATGTGTGTGTGTGTGTGTGTGTGTGTGTGAATGTCGTGGGTGGGTGCCTGTGTAAATAATTCAGTGCCAGTGGATGTGAGAGAAGGTGTATGAGTGAGTGATAGGTGGGTGATTGGGTATAAATGTGACTGTGAATGCTCTGGGTCGGTGACTGTGTGGAGAATTCAATGTGAGTAAATGTGAGAGAAGATGCATGGGTGAGTGACGGGTGGGCAAATGGGTGTGAACCTGACCGTGAATGTTCTGGGTGGGTGGGTGCCCATGTGGGGAATGCAGAGTGGGTGAATGTAAGAGAAGGTGTATAGGTGAGTGACTGGTGGGTGAATGGTCATGAATGTGAGTGTGTGTGTTTGTATGTGACTCTGAATGTTCTGAGTTGGTGTGTGTGTGAAGAATACATTGTGAGTGAGTGTGAGAAAGGTTTTATGTGTGAGTGACTGTTGAGTGAACGGCTTTATATAAGATTGTGAGTAAATGATCTGTGTGCATGTGCATGTGGAGAATGCAGTGTGACTGTCCTGGGTGTGCATGTGAGTGAATGTGAAGGAACAGGTAGGGGTGAGTGACTGGTGGGTGAATTGGTATGAATTTGTATTTTCTGTGTGTGCAGGACTTTGGGGGAGTCCTGGGAGCACTGGAGTATTGTTGATATTTCCTTAAGTGACATGGCATATTTTACTGATGTTTTTGGGCAATGCCATCTTGTAGTTGTTTTATTATGCGAATGGACTTGCATTTTGGTCCAGCCAGTCTAGCCATTCTTACTGCGTCATGGCATGCTGTACCGGACATCTATGATAAAGCAAGAGTGCTTAGTGTTATCATGTGGCTAGACGGGCATTTTGGTGTAGCCAGTCTAGCCATTTATTACTGTGGTATGACATTTTGTTCTGGAGATCTATCATAAAGCAAGGATTATAAGTATTAATAGGGAGCAACAGTGACATTTTGGTCTAGCCAGCCTATCCACTTTTTTCACTGTGTGATGACATTTTTTTACTGGGCATCTATGATAAAGCAAGCATGGCAAGTTTTATCATGTGGCTACACTGGCATATTGGTGCAACCAGTCCAATCATTGCTTACTGTTTCATTTTTAATTGAGCATCTATGATAAAACAAACATGGTGTGTTATTACATTGCTAGACTGGCATTTTGGTGCAGCCAACCTAGCTATTTCGTACATTGGCATGACCATTTTTACTGAGCATCTATTATAAAGCATGTATGATAATTGTTCTGATGTTTCAAGACAGGCCTCCATTGGAGCAAGTTTGGACATGTTTTCTTATTGTGGCATGGCATTTGTAATGTCAAAGCCAGCAAGAGTATGTTCTTACATGTGGGTACTGACAAATATTGGCAGAGCCAGCTTGGACATGTTTTCCTATAGTATCATTACTGGCATTATGCACACAGAAAACATGAGGATGTTTTATATGGGAGTACTGGAATATATTGGTCCTGCCAGCATGGAAATGTATGGGCACAACCAAAGTGAAAATGTTTCTATTTGTGCATATGTTGTGGGGAAAGGCAAGAAAATACAATGAGAAATGCTCCTGTGCACTGTTGGTGACATGCATCTATTGGATTTTTTCATGAGTTACCAAACGAAACCTATTGCAAACTGTCTGGCTGTTTACCTAGTTTTTCACAGAAAGTGTGTGCTGTGTAACCCATTATTCAAAACCTTTTCTCGGGGGAGGACCCCCCCTCGAATTCCTTCCGGGGAATCACACTCCTTTGCTACGCTCGGTCACTCTCACATATTTATGTCAAATATTTACACACCTCCAAAAAAAAAGAAATTTGCTTGCCAGAGGCTTGTAATTCCGCCCTTGTTTCTACGCTAGGTGAAAGATTTAAGCTTTGATTAAAAAACATACATCTTTCACCTAGCTTAATGCTTACATAACCCTGCAGGTGGCATGATCATCATGCACATTGTGCACATCTGGTGGGCCAGACTGGCCTGGAGTGTGGTGCATCGTGTGCTTTGTTGAGGAGCTTGGAGGGGAGGGTCTCAGCATGGCCGCAGGGGTCCACAACTTTTAAGTTACAACACGGCCTACAAGGCACCTTTGACCAACATTAAGCCATACAACTAATTATCACTGTAATGTGGTCTGTGTAATTACTGAGGACTGTAAATACATAATTAAAGAGACATTAAAAAAAAATCAAACAGTTGAGGATGGGTTTTCCACAATCATGTGTTGATGAGATTGTGCTCAGTGAAGAAATGATACTTATGAATGGCCGTAAAATGGTACGCACTCTATGTCGTTTTAAAGGTGGGAGGCGTTGTTTGACTGCTTGCTTTTCATACAAAAGCAGCATTGTACGAGGGCTGCACACAAGCCATATTTATTTAACATCAATTCGCAAGACGCACATGCACGGTAAGTAAGCCAAGCTTCGGGTCGTGCGGATCAGATTGCCTTCACAAGGCACATGGGCGCCGTGTTCGAACACGCTCCTGTGATGCGGTCTCTGTGTAAACCGTCACACACTTCCTTTTAATGTATCCACGCTGTCTTGCTTCAAGGTAATTGCGCAGATGCCAAGTCCTTCAAGAAGCAGGTGTTCGACTCTGCAGCGGGACACGCAGATTCTCCTCGAGGCGCAGGTGAGCATCAGCTACGACACTAAAATGAAATCATGGGGCCCGTCTTATCATGAATTATGCTATATCCTGGTAATTCTCCAATTTTAACAATCCTTTCTGAGGACACAGTTTGAGTTTTCATTGCATTTTCTTTTAAATCAAATTACGTTTTCATGTTTTCTTTAATGCTCGAATCTCCTTTTAAGAACTGTAAAAATATTTATTTTTCTCAAGCTGGATCGTACAAAGGAGCACATTTTAAAAACAAAGAAACAGAGAAGCCCAGACTATCTACACATGTGTGACTCTGTGGTTCTCAATTTTATTCTGATTTTGTTTGTAAAGCGTCGTAAATACAAAGAAATCTGTGGCATTCATGTTCAGTCAAAATGTAATTTAGCGGTGGGGAGCTGTTACGTTTCGACATACACATACACGTAGGCGTCTCCCCGCCCCAAAATGTTCATCATTTGAAAGGTGGAGTGCAAAAGTGGAGGGCAAAAGGCGGTCTATACATGAGTTCACCACCTTTTGCCCTGTACTCTTGCACTATGTGGTGCAAAGTGTGTAAACGCTGCTTGGCCTGCTCAGACGAGCCTAGTAACCAGAGATGATGATGGTTCAGTGAACTGTCAGCGATCCAGAGGAAGGAGAGAATGATCACTTTGAGGACTGATTTCATCTCCTGCTACTATGGTGGGAGCATAAGAGTGTCACTGGCAACACTGATTGGATTTAACTCTGACAATCCATCTAAGGAACTTTAGCCAATCCTGTTCCTGTAGACCAAATGTGAATAAGGTTCATTTTAACCAATATTGCACACATTTTTTTTTTGTTAATATAAATGTGCTGATCTTGGAGACCAAGTCAACTTCCACCCCAGTCTATGCCATCTTTACACACTCACAACACAAGCAACCCACCCAGCCCCCTGCCTGAGATCTAGCCTTTTGCATATTTTCCATAGTCATTGCCCCACACAATCGGTCATTTAACCCACACCTTTCATTCTTTTATCAGAATCATTCTTTCATCCACTTTTCCTTAACATTCCTGCTATGCACGTTCCCACTGCAAACCTTTCCACTGATCAATGTTCACCCCATTTCACTGCACAACCTTAGGTGACTCTCCCCCATGAACCCTAGCATGTTCCTTTTCCCCTGATGTGGCTCTGGCTGCATATTTTGCAGAAAACATTGTTCACCATTCTGCTCTTTCTTTCCGAACATGTTTTATGATGCCTACATTCCTGGACTCCGTTAATGCTCACCCAGCAACAGGAGACGGGGGGCCTATGTTCTTATGTGATCTCCACCCCCATCCCCACAGTACACATCTGTGCCATTCCACATGCAGCTTAGATTTTACTCTCTCATTTCACTGCAGACTAACACTTAGGTAAGACATTTTCTGCTCACTGTCCTCCATAATCTCCCTATTTCTTTTTAATGAGGGTGTGTAGTGCATGAACATATGCGAATAGCATGGTTAACAGTGGAGATGGTCATAGCATCTATGATGGCCCCAAGAGAAACTCATTTTGATGAAGTACCAATTCAGCCCTAGATTTATTTTGATCTATGCATGAGTTTGGCATTGCATAACTCTTTTCATGTTTGTATTAATATATATTATAGTGCAGCGGTCACTGCACTATAGTCTAGGTGAGTATCAAGTTCCATAGGAATCCCAAAAATTGAGGTGCTAATAACCTTTGACTTGTATGATAGATTTGTCTGATATTTTGTAAACAACATATTTGTCAATGCCCCTCAGGTTGTACATTTATGGCAAAGATTTGTTAAACAATGAAAAAGTTATTAAGAAAGCACAAAAACACTGTTTTCGGCCTACTACCATTAATTTCCCCATAGAGAAAAAGACCACATTTCATATTGACCAAATAAGAAACAACGTGGGCACAAAGCGTTGACTCGATTTTCGGGAGGAATCTGGCGTTATTCAGTCCAGTAATATTTGACAGGGAAGGAGGTGCCCCCTTGTCCCAAAATTATAGCTATATCTCCCAGGGTGCTTTGCAGAAGAGAGGCTTTCCAGAAATTACAAAGCAGTCATGTATTCCCAAAAGTCTAATGCTAATAACTTTTGGCTTGGGGATGAATTTGGATGACATTTTCCCAAAAAAGGTTTGTCTTGGCTCCCGAACTTCAACTTTTGGGAACAAATGAAAGGTGATTAAGAAAACAAAACACCACCGTTTTCACTCCTTTCATTTTCACATCGATAAAAAGGTGCAATTTGTTAACATCGGAGCGAGAAAACCACTGGGAAGATTTGGATCAAATAGGAAACAACTTGAGCACAAAGTGTTCACTTAATTTTGATGACTGGCTTGAGGTAAATCCGTTCAGCAGTTTTTAAAATATTCAACAGAGAAGGCCCCCTTTTCCCCCCGTACCTTAAAACCTTTATTTTGGCTTTGGTGCTTTGCATCAGAGAGGCAGTGCAAGGCTAATAACATTTGACTTGCTGGAAGGATTTGGATGAAACTTTCCAAATAAGAAGGTTGTCAAGAGCCCACCCCAAACTGGGAACAATTTGTTAAATAAAGAACAAGTTACTTAAAAAATATAAATGCAATTTTCAGCCAATTTGAGCACATAGCATTGGCTTAATTTATGTAACTCATTTGGGGTAAATTCATCCAATAGTTTTTAAAATAGATGACATAGACATGGGGTGCCCCCTGTTCCTCAAAACCTTTATATATACAACGGCTTTGGTGCTTTGCAGCAAAGAGGCTAAGAGGCTTTTCCAAAATGAAAACCCACCACTTTTTTTGTTTTGGTCGATGCAAGTGATTGCTGCAATATTACCACGAGAAGCCGCAAATTAAAGAACTCAAAATGCTATTTGGAGAAGGAAAAGGATGCTATCGTAGAGGAGCAGGTGGATGCATTTTCCCTAGCTCCTGCCCCTCAACGCTGGCATACACCGCATCAAGTGTATAAGATACAATATTCACTCAGGCAACCATACCGAATGTACGCTCGTAATGAAAGAGTGGAAGGATGTCAGCATGCACCAATGGACATCATGTAGTGCTGAGTGAAATCTGATGAGGCAGAGTGATGTCATGTAGAAGATATACGAGGACACACGGAAACGATATGCAAATAAGTCTAAATATGCATTAATGCGAGATAGATGAGCCATAAAGAAGCTTGTTATAGAGGAAAATACAACCTGGCAAGGATGTCCATCATCGGAAAATGGATGTCGACTTGTGTAAAGATTTAATACAGCTACCTCAGAAACAGACCAGGAATGGAGAGTCAGCAGACGTTGGAGAAAATGTTTTTATTATGTTTCAGAATAAAGAGAAGTTAATGTTGGCCTGGGATGAAGGGTGTAATTTAAAAGAATAATTGCAATGCACAAACAAAGTCAGACAGATAAGATAAGACAGATAAGGCGTGTATGTAAGACATATTTCTCTTGGATTAAAGAAGTAGAAAATATTTGCAAGAGCCAACTATTGGACAATTAACAGTAAATAAGGTCTATGCAAAATGGAGTGATCAAGTCTCTAGGGGCCAAGTGGAGCAAGAATACCCAGTATAAGTAAATCAAATAGCAGTAAATAAGAGGTTGAAATGGACACATTTGTGATGTCTTTATGTGTGATTCAGAAGTCGAAAACAAGAGCTATTCATTAAGCTTCGGATGAAGATAGTGATGTGCTTACACTCCCTCAAATGTCCCAGAACAGAGAGAAGACTACAAGGTC
The DNA here is from genome assembly GCF_040938575.1 of Ambystoma mexicanum. NCBI lineage: Eukaryota > Metazoa > Chordata > Amphibia > Caudata > Ambystomatidae > Ambystoma > Ambystoma mexicanum. Next base: position 390,426,820 of record NC_090936.1, read on the forward strand.
AACTACAGATGGGAATCTTTAGTTTATGGTTTGATTGATAAGAGATGATGACTAATTGGGAAAGTGTAATCTGACGCAACTCAAGCACCTGGGTTTCCCTCTGCTTACGTGCTGCTAACAAGCCAAAAGTCTGTGGTTGCGTGAGCATTCCAACCAATCCGAGGGTCTATAGGGCAACGTGTTATACAATGTTGCATAGACCAATCCACAGCCATTTTCTCTGCTATAATCAGTATTATATGTATTTAGAGGTAGTTCAAGGTGTGCCCTACAGATAAGGGGCAACCAATGAAGTATTATTCACTATGCATACCATAGGTGCATACGTTCCCCTAGCCAATCCTTCCCTTCAATAGGTTTTGTAGTTTGGCACATAGGATGACATCATCGATGACACATATTGGGGCATCTAGCCTTTGTATAATCAAGTTTGTTTGTGAGTGTGCAAGTATCAGCCATTGTTCATCAATTTGCCATGATTTATTGAATTGAGAATAAAGTAGTATTTTGCCATATTCTTTGAGTCTGTCCGGTTATTTGGTATGAGACCTTTACTGGTAATTCCATCTAGAACACATTTTGGTAGCGTTGCAGATGGTTCAGGTCTAAGCGACCTAGGTCCAGAACCAGATCTTCAGACTTTTGGCTGCTTCCGCTATTAGTCAGAAGACCGTGGAGCTTCCTGTGGAGAATGGCACATAAGAAAACATGTAAGAAGAAACGGTTGGCAGAGCCCTTTTTGATGAAATTCCTGTCTGGTCCCCAGTGCCTTACAGACTGAAGGCCAACTGGCCGGGTGAGGAAGAGTCGATGCAAAAGGAACTCGAGCTACGCCAAGGATGTAAGTGGAACAGTGAAGACAGCAAAAATAGGGGGAGCAATTGTGTCATAAATAAAAGGTGTAAAAGTAACAGGATTCTTTGAGATAGATACCTCGATTCCTATTTTAAAGGGGAGGGAAGGGTTTGCACTAAAACACTTCAAATAAGGGTATTAAGGATTTGTGAGGCAAGGCCAATAAGAAGAGTCTGTATCAAACACCAAGATGGCGCGAAAAATTAGATGAGATCATTTAATAAAGGTAGTAAAGGAAGCCGTACGCAGAGAAAATGTATTAAAGTGCACATGCGCATGGGGTTATAATATTCCTGCATACAACTATTGATGTGTTCAGATGAATAGATATAAAACGATAGTAAAACAATTACACTAATTATTAGGTTTTTTAATCAAAATATTGATATCCATCAGGAGGATAAAAATCAAAGGAAACTATTAAATAAGGAAGAGATTCTTAAAATATGAATGATAAATCAACAAAATACTAAACATCGATAGAAAGTGTAAAAAAAGGAACAAAAAGAATATTGTTGCACATATTTTAAAAGAGGTTAAAATATATAGATTTTCGGATAATAATGGCATTGATGGTGCCTGCATAAATTGATCAGTGCATTATATTTAATAAAAAATGTAGAGAAGCACGAAGTTGGTGCAAGTATGGACAGTTGAATTCAACCAGTAATCATGGGGGACACTCCTCCTCTACACTTATGCAGAACACTGCCAAAATATACAGCTAAGATAAGGAAGTATCATACAGAGTGGGTTTGAGGCACAACCAATAAGACACTCATGCCGTGGCCTCAGGAAGGTTTGTTGTCAAAACCTGTATTGCAACATATGATGACATATTTTCATGCTACATATAAGGGAAAGAAGTTACAGAAAATATTGGCTATTTTAGTGCTATGGAAAATGTACCAAAGTGAGAAGGAGTGGATGCTTAATCCGCATAAAGGGGACAATGTAGTGACTTCGGCTCCCCTTTTCCCTTCTGAAAATAAGAGTATAGATACAGAGAAGTAGGGGTTTTATCCTTTAAAGCAGTGGTCTTCAAACATTTTTGACCAGGACCCCCCCGGAGCAAAATTTGGGCAGGTCGGGACCCCCCCAAAAATGACAAATGGACAGTATGTATGATATGATATGTCATTTATAATGCACTTTATACCCAGAGGTTTCTAAGCGTGGACCCAGGGATCGAAACTGTGTTGCTTAAGCGACCGAGCACAGTGAGGAAGCCTAAACCAAACAAGGGGTCCATCAGGGGGTTTTCCCCTGTGATTTCTTTTTTAAATAATGGGTTAAAATGTTGCATTGTAGAGCATACTTTAAAAAAAGAAATGGGTAAATAGCCAAACAGTTTGCAATTGGTGCTGGAGGGCACAGGGGGCAGGCATGACATTTTCTATTGGACATCTATGATAGATGTCCAGTAAAAAAATACCATCCCTGTTCCCTGGGCCACACTGGGCCTAACACATTTAACATGATTATGTGTGTATGCAAGGCATTGGAGTGCCAAGGGGGAAAGCATGGTATGTTTGACTGGACATCTATGATAGAAATCCAGTAAAAAAAATACCATCCCTGTTCCCTGGGATCCACAGTGCCTCACAAGGAGACTGATTTTGGCAGGTGGGTAGGGGGATTGTGCAACAAAGGCATTTAGGCATTTGTTGTACAAGCCTCCTTCACCCTTTATCCACCACTTGCCAAATGCAGCTCAACGGACCAAAACAAACTAACACACACAAATTCATACAGCAATTACTCTATCATTCACACGAGCATCCATCACCATACCTTCACTCATATCACAAGCATACACTCATCAATACACATGTTTAAATAAAATAAAAATGAACATAAACGTACCTTCTGCAGGGGCCTATGCGTGGATGCTGAAACGCCCCACTCTGGGATGCTCTGTCTGTATGTGTGAGGAGGCGCAGGAGCTCCCCCTCACACATACAGACATGCAGTGCCCCAGCCAGCATTTCCAATGAGCTATGCAATGCTGGCAAAGCAAAACGCCCAAGCCTTGTATGGCTCAGTGAGCATGTGCGGCTGGGGCACTGAACAGAACTGTCAAAGGGAAATAGTGTTACCCTTTGACAGTTCAGCCAGCCCAGGAGCACTCCAACAGTTGGAAAAAGCAGCTGAGGGAGCGCTCATTGTTTTACTGGACGGGCTCCTTAGCTCCACCATAATGGGTGAAGGGGCCACTGGGTGGGTGCCCCCTCGCCATTATGGATGAGCCGCCAGGCTCGGACTGGCCAATAGGGCAATGCATGCATCAAAAATGCAAAATGTTAGCGTGGGCCATTTACAATGGGCCACCTTTTTGGCCAATGCAGGCCAGTTTGATGAGTTACTTCACTATGCAGTTAGATTTTGACCATTGAGCAGTTAGTAATTTTTAACATTGTTGCTGAATAAATATTCTGTAAATATCATAATTTGCTTACATTTTAACAAAAAACACCTCATTGGGTACTATTCAAACAGTCTGTGACTAAAGGAATGAATATCCATTCAAAACTGCGGGCCACTTTTTCATTGGTGTCTGAGACAGTTTCATGCTTCTGCCCGACCATGTGAGCCGCCCCTGCCATGTCTTCAAATCTAAGATTTCATGCTGGGCTCTCACGGACCCCCAGCGATGCGGCCAGGGCCCCCTGTGGGGCCACGATCCACAGTTTGAATACCGCTGCTTTAAAGGAATATACAGTAGAGGCAGGGTATCTTAATCCGACATATGAGCCCCATCTTTTGTAAGCGATATTCAATCAACACTACAGCTAAGTCAATGCCTAGTCTGGGATGCTGAGGAAAACCCTTACTGATGTATTTTTATATCCAGTTCAGTACTCTGGATGACAACCCTTGTATAACACCCCCCTCTTAGAATCCCCCTGACCCCACTGAGCCAAGAAGTAGGTTTGTTTTGCAAATTAAAAGGTTTATTTGAAAAATTAAACAATATATATATATCACACTTTTATAATAAATTAATATCTGATAGTACACTTAGACATATGATGTTGATCAACAATGGGTAATCTGCCACTAGCACACTTCTTTACAATCAATGAGGAGTTAGTATAGGATGGATAAAGTAGCACAAATACTTTTATGGTTTCAAGGGAAAAGCAATGAGGAATAAAATGCAGTACAGAAATACTTGATATGATTTTAGCAAAAGATAAGATAACCACTTTTTCTCTGCCAATTCACCCCTCTCCCCTATGTAATGTAAGAAATGGAAGGAGATGGAAAGAGGAGCACACAGTTCTCAGGAATGCAATCAAATACAATACGAAATTCAGCTCCCCCCAGCAAGCTTAGAGGAAACAGGTAGGAGTTTGAAACACAGGCCCAAAATGCTTTTTAAATGTGATGGCAATGGATGGGAAAATGTGCCAACTGATTTTAATTCCCTCTAGAGATTCAGGGTGAGTGGGAGATGCGTGTTGGTATTAGTTCAGGCTCACTTTAGCGATGCTCTATGAGTTATTACCAAGTTGCAAACGGATTTTAACAAAAGATAGAATGAAGCTGCTATTTTGACAAGTGGAGAAATTGAGCCAAAATCGCAAATCGCGGTAAATTCCGCAAGTGCGTAAATCGTGATCGCGGAAAAAGTATAAGGAGTAGGAAGTCGGTCCCAGGTTCGTTGGAAAGCCTAGATTCTAAGCTTTCAGATGAAATTAAATTTCGTTCCTAGCCCAAACGGTTCCAGAGATACGGATGATTAAATAAAGGTAGTTTTTCGGATTTAAAGTAAACTCAAAATGACAGGTGACAGCTTGCAGCTGCAGAATTGACAGGTGACAGTTGTGCAGCTTTAAAAATGACAGATGACACGATTCTAGGAGGCAGTTCTACTTAGGTTAAAATAGTTTGGATTAGATTATTTTAACTAAGAGATTGGTTCTGCTAGGTACTCACGATATAAATTTGAACTAGGCATTGTCACAGATCTGGTCAACACGTCTGGCTGCGGTTCTGTCTGCTCGGCGGGTCAATCAGGCACCGGTTCTGCTCACAGCGATCTAGGTCAGCTCTGCTCTGCTGGTCTAGCCTCTCTGGATTCTGGATGTAACACTGCTTTCTGGGTACTGCTACAGGTTCTTGCAAAAATTCTCGGCAAAACTTCAAACAGCTCGCCCGGCTGCTGAATAGTTTGGTTAGTTTTGAGGCCTGCTGAAGAGGACTCAGCTGGTGGATTCAGGCCTCTCTGCTACAAATTCTGGAGTTAATTTCTGCTACAGGTTCTGGAGATTGATGGATTTGAAGTCTGGATCTCTGGATGTGAAGTCGTCGGTCAGCATGCTCCACAGCAAATGGAATTGAATGTCTCTACCTGTCCCAGCAGTCTCTTTTTATGTGTTTTGAAAATGGGTGTGTGCCTGGTCATAACTAAACCTGCCCCTCTCACTTATCATTGGCCAATTCCTCCTTTCTCCCTTGATTGGGGGAAGGAAATGTGAGTCAGAGTGATGCTGTATGTTTTATGGTCAGAGGAGCCTCCCCTTGTCAGATTGCACACAAATCTATTTCTGACCCAAATACATATTCATCTATGTACCATTTTTCTAATATTATAGGTCCAGTTAACATATTTTCTGTAGCACCAAACCATCCGATCCCTGTCTTTGTACGATTTCGTGTCCAATGATGACAGAATTCTCCCCTTTTCATCCAGAAAATGACCTCTAAACCTTTCCAGATCTTACGCAAATGTGCACCAGGGATATGGGTTACAGATGATAAAGTGTCAGATTTTTAACATGCATGCATTTGGAGTGAGACCCTATTTTCCACTATCAACCCCCCAGAATACACCACAGGGTACTATCGCCTCTTAAAATGTTCACAGAAACATCACAATAATAATGATATTACTTATATAATTCTGACAAGTCCGCACTATGAGTTATCTATCTTTTTAAAATTATGCTCTGGTCAAAAAGGGGTGTGGCTTCCCACATCACAGGGTGGAATACTGGTTTATCCACTTCCCCCAAGCCAGCTTGTTCACAGAGGCACAGCTGCTCCTCCAGTTTCTCCCAAGAGGAAGCTATTTTACGATGCCCCCAATATAACATATGCCTGAGTCAAGGAAGTTGCATTGTTCGGTCCCTTCCAGTTCCCAGGTGCTCCGCCCCCAATCTAATCAGAGAGGTGACAACTCATTTTGGCAAGGGGCGGCAAGATGCAGCTAGGCCTGGGAAGAGTGGCTGTTGATCCAGTTTCAACTCCTGTCGGGGGTAGTTGTCAGGCAGAATCCAGTTTCATTAAGCCAGGTTTCAGCTAAATGTCACTTTAGTTCCCAGTTTAAATCAAAACTTACAATTTTTACATGTACATTAAATAATTACTTCCTTCAAGTCATTTCAGAATATAGTTTTACATTGTATCCACCTCTTAGCAAGTTTTTCCTTGGCCTGGTTTTGGTTCCTCTGTTCAGTTTTACACAAAAGTCTGGTGGTTTTAAAACGCCGGCTTTCTGATAGTGGTGAGTACCGGTATTGCAACCATTTTTGGGATTAAAAAATGAATTCCCCACAGTTCTGGGTTGCTTTTGGCAATCAGCATTGCCATTCCCAATGGTTTCAGGCTACTGTGTGTGTAGCCCAATGGTGGTTTTAGGCAGTGCCCTCCTGTGCTCACAGCAAATGCAAAAATGGGTGGCATTCTATTCTTCATGTTTTCCCTGTGCACTCTCTGGGGAGTTCTGGCCATCATGATGTTTTCCATGCCAGTACTGCACAGTTTTATGGTAGGGCGTTTTATGGTAGGGCTTGGATGCATGGCTAAAATCATCCCACAAGCCCCCCCTCTTGCGATGGCCATTCTGTCCTTTCACTGATGGAACTCGCAAGATCTGGGATGTTCGCCTCCTCTTCTTCCAATTCCATGGATGGCACAGTTCAGCATCTTTTCCTCCCTCCAGTCGATCAATCAGTTCTCCTTGCTGGACCTGATGGGAGGATTGGGCGGTACCCCGGGCCCCTCGGGTCTCTGCTCCCGGTCCCCGGTCGTCCTCCTTGTTCAGTCTCCATGGTTTCATCTCTCCTAGGATGATAAAGCAAAGCGGCAATACCTATTCGTAGACATTTCTTCACCTCTATTAATGGTGTGGCGAACATATACATTTTATGAATCAGAAGATATGAACATATACATTTTCTTTTTTAAATTAGGAGACAAGAACATATATATATACAAGGATCACAGACTTTTATATGCTATATGCGGAATATTTTAAGGTTGGAACTGAATTACTCTGGAGTGGCCCCCTCTGGGATTCCAGTGGATTCCTCCAGTTGTTGCAGAGTGTGCCTGGATGGCAAGACTTTAGCTGATTTGTATGTACCCACTTGTCTTCCCCTTCCTCCAGACTGCCTTTAGGGATGCAGATCTTATAGGCAACAGGGGAGATCTTGTCTATAATTTCAAACGGTCCCTTCCATGTAGGCAAGAATTTTCGCTGTTTGGCCTGGTTCCTTTGTAAATTGTATAGATAGACCCGATCACCCACCTTATATTCCTTTCGGGTAGTTTTTAACTCATAGTGGGTCTTCATGCTCTCGGCTGATCTTTCTAGATTCCGCTGAGCATAGGCAAAAGCATGCTGAAGGTGTTTCCTTAGATTCTCCACATACTCATGAGTTGTGGAGGCATTTATCAGTGTCTGCTCTTGAGTCCTGTAGAGCAAATGCTGGGGAAGCACCATCTTACGTCCAGTCATCAACTCAAATGGTGACATTTTAGTTGCAGATGAAGGGGTAGATCTAATAACCATTAGGACCAGAGGTAATCAGATATCCCAACTTGGCCCAGAATCTACCACAAACTTTTTTAATATGCTCACAATGGTTTGGTTGTATCTCTCCACTGCTCCAGAGGAAGCTGGCCTGTAAGCAATGTGTAGCTTCCTTTTAACCCCCAGTATCTCCCACATCTTTGTCATTACTTCACTGGTGAAGTGGCTACCTCTGTCTGACTCAATCCTTTGAGGTAGACCAAAACGGGAAAAGATGTGGTTAATCATAAGGGCAGCTGCTGTTTCTGCCTTGCAGTTTGGGGCTGGGAGACATTCCACCCACTTGGTAAACAAGCATGTAACGGTCAACATGTACTTGTTTCCTCTAGACGAGCGAATTACAGGGCCTACAAAGTCGATTTGCAAATCTGACCATGGCAGTGTCACCCCCCTCTTTTGGAGAGGCGCACGGTGTGTGAGGGATGATGGCTGAAATTGTGCACACACAAGACACCCCTTCAAGTATTGGTCGAGGTCCTCCCCCATGTGTGGCCAGTATGCAACCTCTCTTAAAATTTCCAGTGTTGTGTGAAACCCCCTATGACCGGCGGTGGCCGTATCATGGGCGTGACTTAACATCAGGCTTCGGAATGAGGTAGGGAACACCCACTGATCATGGCCAGCTTGGGATATCCTTACCAACAAACCGTCTTGGATTCGGAACATGTTTGGACATTTCATCAACACTCTTAGGTCCTCTTTCCCAATGTAATCGGTATCCGTCAGGGGAAAATTCTCAGGGTCATCAAGGTGTTGGTAAAACTTACCAATAATTGGATCCCCCTTCTGAGCTGTAATTAAATCAGCATCAGGGGTCTCCTTACTCCATTGTTCAGTTGAAAGATCATTGTGAGCATTTGTCTGGGACCTAGTGATCGCAGTGACCTGGATTTCCCCCAACAAGAACTCTATTTCTATTAGATCCCCTTGGATGGCCCTGGTTTTGGCCAGCTGGTCAGCTAAGTCATTTCCAGTTTTGTCTGGTCCCTCTACTTTGGAATGACCCTTGATCTTTTTCCAGTAGATGGTCACCCCATTTGATGTGACCCGATCATCAATATTTTGGATTAACTTCCCATGTTTCAGGGGTTTGTTATTAGCGCATAACATGCCTCTGGTTTTCCAGTTGACCAGGTGCTGCACGAACCCGTTCCGTACATAATCCAAATCTGTGATTATGACCAGTTCGGGGAGTTGATGCTGGACAGCAGTGAGGATGGCCTGATGCACAGCCATCAAATCTGCCACCTGACTACTTCGGGGACCAATTTTGTATCCAGCGGAGGGTTCTGGGAACTCCTTCACCCATGCATACCCTAAGCCAGCCACCAGTTCTTTCTCCCCGTCGTTGTCAACATGGTAAGAGCATCCATCCACATAGACAGTGGGCATTCCCTCACACTTGTCTTCTTCAAAGAATTTGTGTGGGGACTTAAGGTATGCCTCCATGTTGTCCTTGATTTTTGGATTTTCGTCCTCGAGACAGTTTTCTCTGGCACAATCATGCAAGTCAGCCAGACCTTGCGCGAGGGGACTCTTCTTGTTTTGGCCATATCTGACCTCTACAGGAAAGCCTTGCATTGACAGAATCCAGGAAGTAATTCGGGAATTACTCACATTACCGGCCGGATTCTGTCACTTTGGAGATATTGCAGAGGCTGGTGTGGAGTCTCCACTATGATGTGTTCCCCCTGGATAAACGTGCGGTAATTCTTCAATGCCCACACCGTTGCCAGGAGTGCCTTCTCACAATCGTTGAATTTTTCCTCCACAGAGGATAACGTTTTGCTCGCATAGGAGATTACTTTATTGACCTTGTCATGCTTTTGGTATAATACTGCCTCAAGCACGTATTAGAGAACCCCGTCTCCAGGAAGAACTCCTTGTTTCTGACAGGGTAAGGTAGGCAAGGTGCTTGTGAGAGGCTTCTTTTGAGTTGTCTTACCGACTCGGATTGTTCTGGACCCCATTCCCACTTGACCCCCCCTTCAAGAGATGAATCAGGGGTCTAGTGATCTCTGCGTAGCCTTCAATGAACTTTCTGCTGTAATTAGTCAGTCCAAGGAGGCTCCTTAGTTCCTGCAGAGTTGTGGGGTCTTTCAGTTTCTGGAGTGCTTCCACTTTCTTTTCTTGGGGACAGAGACCCTGAGGAGTAATCTCATGCCCCAAGAAATTAACACAGGTTCTACACCACTGTGCTTTCTGAAAGGAACGCTTTGCTCCGGCGGCCCTCAACTGTGTCAGAACATAACGGATCTCTGCTATGTGTTCCTCCACAGATGAACATTTGATGAGGACATCATCTACGTAAGCCAGGTTACCCCTCGCAACCAGGTCGGGCATGGCCTTATGTAGGAAAATGTTGAACTCATTGCCGGAGTGGAGGTATCCAAAGGGAGTCCGGGTCCATGTGTACTGCTGGCCCCCAAAGGTAAAAGCCAGTTTGTATTGGTCCTCCATACTGACAGGCACTGTCCAGTATCCATTGGTCAGGTCTATTGCTGTGAATACCTGTGACCCCTGAATCTGGGCCAGCCCTTGGTCAATGTAGGGCAGAGGCCATCGGGAAGTATGGACCCGTTTGTTGAGCTCCCTAAGGTCGGCGCAGAGTCTCCACTGGCCGTTTGGCTTCAATATTCCCAGCACAGGATTATTGAAAGTGCTGTGGACTGGACGGATTATTCCCGGGACTCAAGGTTCTTAATTATTTCAGTAAGGGACTCCATGGATGCGAGAGGCAAGCGATATTGCTTCACAAACACTGGAGTCATTCCGGGGTCCGTGGGAATTGTTGTGGTGTGGATGTCGGTGCGACCACAGTCATATGAGTCTACCGCAAAGAGATCTTGGAAATCCAAGAAAACTTGTTTTAACTTTTGCTTCTGTTCCAGAGTCACACAGGCATCAGCTAGGTTGACTCTCTCTTCCACCATCTGCCTGAAGCCTGGAAAGACTTCTGGTTTGGCTATCTCAGCGGCCTCCTCCAGCTGGGTGGAGAAGTCCCTGGTCAGAGTGCTGATTTGGACTGGAGGCTTCAGGTGGGAAAGGCAGCCCTCATGGACCTGGAAAATCACCTCATCCCTCCTGAAGTCACAAGTCACATGTTCCTTACCATAAGGGCAAGACGTGTACACCAGGAAGTTCCCCCCATGCCGGGTGAAAATCCTGTCTGGTGTTGTATTGTCCTCACTGTCACTGTCAAAACAGTCCTTGAGGATTGGTCCTAACAGTTCATTTCCTAAATCAATGGAGAAATGTCGGTCATCAATCTCCATTCCAATAATGGTGGCTGTGGCTAGAGTAATACTCTTTAAGTCGCTGTTATCCACCTCTATTGGAATGGTGTCATGTTCTATGTTGACTAATGGTGTTGGGTTTACCCCTAACCCTTGCTGTTGGAGAAAAGCATTTAGATGGATATAAGCATCAGGGTTTTTCAATGTTTGTCCTCTTTTAACTTTCACTCCCAGGGAGAATTGTCGGGTCCTTTCTGGGATGGTGACTTCCTCTTTGATCTGAATTTCAACTGCATAAGGTTGCAATTGAACTGACCTAAATGCTTTTTCTGGATCATCAAAGCCCATGGGATTATCCGCTAATCGGGACCAAGCTTTGAAGTTTATTAGGTCCAAACTAACGGCAAAGCGATTGAGAATGTCACTGCCTAAGTAAAAGGCGGAAGTGACGTCTCACACGACCCAACAATTATGAACTATGCTCTTGTTGCCAATGGAGATTTTGAGCATAAACCTGCTTGGCAGGAGATGTTTGGAATTAGGTGCTTCCAGGTCCATTTCCCATTTGTCTATCAGTTTGAATGTGGGAATGGCTGGATCTTTTGGGAGTTGGCGAAACGTGGCTTCGCTGATGAAGCTCTTACCGTTGTTCACACACACTCGAGCGAGAACAGAGTCCTTCCCATCATTTAACTGAACAGGGATGAACAACTGCTCTCCAATTTGCTGAATATCAGCCAGGCTCTGAGCTGATTTCACATCTTTCTGGACTATAGGAGTGGGAGTTTCTGATTGTGGATTAGTAAAGAATTTCAGGGTGTTTCCTTCCAGTGTGGAATAACACCTTAAACTGGAAGGCAGGTTGATTTTCAGAAATAGAGAGTACCCCCCCATCACCAGTCTGTTGTCCTACTGCTATTACTGTCACGTCTGGAGTTTGGTTGTTCTGGAAGTGAAATTCTACTTGGTCAGATTTTTGTTCAACCATGTGGCAGGTGCCGTTTAAACTAACATGGTTGGCACTCTGTTTTAATTTTATTGGTCGGCTAGTCTAGGTCCAGAGGACCTTGTTTACACAATCTGTTAGGGGTGACAACCTTCTCAGGAGGTCATTCCCTAGTAAACAAGGGGTGCCCTCTGGAGTCACTACTATGACCGGGTGTTTCACCTTGTGTCGCCCAATTTTAATGTCCAAGTCTGCAGTTCCCTCAACGGGAATTTCCTTCCCGTCAAAGTTCTGCAGTTGTCCAGGAAGAGAGGTGAGAGGAATTCGGTAATTCTCCCCCCTTCCTGCATTTAGTTCCTCAAAGGCCCTTTTGGACAGAAGGGTAGCTTGGGATCCAGTGTCCACCAGTGCCAAAATTGTACCCTGCCCCTCTACTTGTACCGGGGCATAATATATTCCCTCCTTCTCCTCAAGGGGGCACAGATAATGCACATTTTTGGACAACTGGTGGGCTAACTTTCTGGTTTTGGACATTGCGAGAGAAGAGATTTGGGCAGAATTCTGTGTAGAGTCTTGGGAATCTGAAAGAAAAAGTTGGCAACTGGAGATCAGAGCCATTGTGGGTTCCCCTGGTTCCGGATCTGGGCCACCCCCCCCCCCCTTTTTGGAGGCAGCCAGCAGGATGGGTTTGAACCAAGGGATTTCGGTATTGTGGGTTCTGGGATGAGATGATGGGCGGCGGTAGCTCAGTTTCCACATCTCCCCAGTCTGAATTGGCATCCCTGGGGACCCAATCTCTGAAGGAGAAGATCCTTTTTCCAGGAGTTCCCCGATCTCTGAAGGAGAAGATCCTTTTCCCAGGATCTTCTGAGGATCCCTCTCCCTCAAATTGGAAGACCTGTACCTCCTCCACAAAGTGGGTCTGTTTGGGTCCTTTGTTTCTCCTACAGCCCCTCTACTCCTTGGGTGGCAGGCTTTCAGGGAGAGGAGATTTTATTTCCGGTTCCTGGTTTTCCAGGGGCTGTTTACAATTTGGGAAGGAAGCTTCCTCGAAGGCTTTACACCCCCCTTCCCCTTGTGCCTCCTCCCTGGGAACCGGTGGGTTATCGGGGTGCTGCCCCCATCATTGTCCTGGAGCACCAGGTCCAGAGTTTGGAGCATTCTGCGGTGGCATGCTCATCTGAGGGTTCTGTTGAGCCCTCAGTATGTGACCCAGATCCCGTGCCATATTTTGGACCTGGCGCTCAAGTTGTGAAACCCGCTCAGGCTGATACGGGGCTCTATTTTCTCCCCTGGGCTGATCCCGGGAAGGGTAGCTATCCCTTCTCTGGTAGTACCCCTGGTTGGGAAAATGTTGGTACCCCTCCACCCTTGGCCTCCCCTCTCCCAGATTAGGTTCTCTGGGCTCAGGGAATTGGGGAAAGAAGGATGGATGGTTTTGGGGCTGGAAATTGGGTGGATACCTGGGAAAAAGTTCTGCCCAGGATTTGGAGAATTTCTGCCCTCCTGTGGGAAGTTGGGAGGGAAGTCCCCTGGGTTAGGTGCTAGGCTGGATCCCCCCCCTTGGGCTGGAGGAGTCCACATATAACCCAGGATTGGTCGGTTTCCCTTGTAGCGGGGACTTACATAGTCAGGGGAGCGGGGGACCCCATTTGTTGGACTACCTCCTCGACTCCCTGTCTGTGACTGGCCCGAGGGCCTTCTGGGCTGTGAATTATTTGGTGCAGGCAGGTTTTCAGGCCCCCCCATCTCCAAATCTAAAATGGGGGCAACCTTTACCTCTGCCACCTTGGCAGCAGCAGGGGTGCTGTTGGTTTTGGGGTTTTTCGGAGCGTTATTTTTATTTTCATTAGGCTTCTGCACCCCATAGATCCGGTTAGCCTGTTCAATGACCCAGTCTAAAGATATTTTCTCATGAAAATCTTTCACGAGCTGGGTTATTATGTATTTGGGTAAGGCATGGAAAAATGTATTGATAAATTCTCTGCTATCCGTGCGCACCCTTCTGGTGGTCTGTGCAAAAGCACGCTTTAATTCTTGCACAAACTCTTGTGGGGCCTGAACCTCCCCACATTGCAAAATGTAGGCTGCCTTGCGAGCCTCTTGAGGATTTCTGTGCACAGAAAAATGTTTCAAGATGGCCGTCCTGTATGTGGACCACCTTGAATGGTTTTGATCCTCCAGCCCCGCAAAGAAACTGGAGTACTCTGGTGAGAAGGTCCACTTTACATATTGAATACAGCTTTGGCTGTCCTTCAAATGGAAAGTCTCCATCATTTGCTCATAGAGCTCCAAGTGTTCCCAAACAGAATTCTTGGCGTTCTTATGATAAGGCGTGATGACACTCCTTATTGTCTTTATTTGTTTCAATGGGTCCTTAAGCAAGGCCCTTTTTGCCTTATTGGCTTTTTTGGTTCGGGTAACACTGGTCCATTCATCCTCCGACTCAGAAGCGCTGCTCCCAGAGGTGCCCATCTGATCTTCCAGGTTTTCCCGGATTCTGCAAGCCTGGGAATGGCTGGCAGAATGTGGGGACCTGGTCTCCTGTGTCCTGTGACACTCAGAGGAGTCTTCAGATCCCTCCTTGCTACCAGGATTTGCTGGGTATCCCCCCCACTGACCTAACTGGGCAGAGGTTTTCAGGATGCCCTTAATGGGCCTACTCTCCTGGGGTTCCCCACTAAATTGCACTGTGCTTGGGTGCTCAGACCCGGATGCCCGCCCATCCATTCCTGGGAGGTACTGGCCTATGAGCCCCATACAGGCCTCTGGTACTAGGGCTCCTGAGGTTATGCTCAGGAGTTTCTCTTTCCCAGTGAACCTCATCTCTATCCGGCCCTGTTCCCTGTTGCAATGCAAGAGCCTGCGCTTTCAGTTCCTAAGTTAAGGCCTTACTAGACTCTATCAGTCTCTCCTGCATCGCTACCTGTTGCTGGAGCCTATCATTGTGCTGACAGAGAGCCTAATTTTCTCTCTGTGCCACCTGATTGGTCCTGGAATACTGGGCCAGTCTCTGCTGCAGGAGGGTTACCTCCTGAGCTGTGTCCCTATTGGCCTGCTCCTTTCTTGCCAGAGCATCCTCCACCCTCCTGGTGTGCTCTAACAAGTTCTGGTGTTCTTTTTGGAGGTCACCCAGTCCCTGGAGGGCCAGGTGATTTTCTTCCATTTTCCTTTTTAAGTGGCAGACTTCCTGGCCTAAGGTATCCCTTTCCTGACTAAGAGCCTGCATCTGTGCCGCCAGGTCGTCCCTTTGCCTTTGGAAGGCACCAGCAATACTTGATATGATTTTAGCAAAAGATAAGATAATCACTTTTTCTATGGCAATTCACCCCCCTCCCCTATGCAATGTAAGAAATGGAAGGAGATGGAAAGAGGAGCACACAGTTCTCAGGAATGCAATCAAATACAATACGAAATTCAGTTCCCCCCCAGCAAGCTTAGAGGAAACAGGTAGGAATTTGAAACACAGGCCCAAAATGCTTTTTAAATGTGATGGCAATGGATTGGAAAATGTGCCAACTTATTTTAATTCCCTCTAGAGATTCAGGGTGAGTGGGATATGCGTGTTGGTATTAGTTCAGGCTCACTTTAGCGATGCTCTATGAGTTATTACCAAGTTGCAAACAGATTTTAACAAAAGAAAGAATGGAGCTGCTATTTTGACAAGTGGAGAAATTGAGCCAAAATCGCAAATCGCGGTAAATTTCGCAAGTGCGTAAATCGTGATTGCGGAAAAAGTTAAAGGAGTAGGAAGTCAGTTCTAGGTTCGTTGGAAAGCCTAAATTCTAAGCTTTCAGATGAATTAAATTTCGTTCCTAGCCCAAACGGTTCCAGAGATACGGACGATTAAATAAAGGTAGTTTTTCGGATTTAAAGTAAACTCAAAATGACAGGTGACAGCATGCAGCTGCAGAATTGACAGGTGACAGTTGTGCAGCTTTTAAAATGACAGATGACACGATTCTAGAAGGCAGTTCTACTTAGGTTAAAATAGTTTGGATTAGATTATTTTAACTAAGAGTTCTGCTAGGTACTCACAATATAAATTTGAACTAGGCCTCGTCACAGATCTGGTCAACATGTCCGGCTGCGGTTCTGTCTGCTGGGCGGGTCAATCAGGCACCGGTTCTGCTCACAGCGATCTGGGTCAGCTCTGCTCTGCTCTGCTGGTCTAGCCGCTCTGGATTCTGGATGTAACACTGCTTTCTGGGTACTGCTACAGGTTCTTGCAAAAATTCTCGGCAAAACTTCAAACAGCTCGCCCGGCTGTTGAATAGTTTGGTTAGTTTTGAGGCCTGCTGAAGAGGATTCAGCTGGTGGATTCAGGCCTCTCTGCTACAAATTCTGGAGTTAATTCTGCTACAGGTTCTGGAGATTGATGGATTTGAAGTCTGGATCTCTGGATGTGAAGTTGTCGGTCAGCATGCTCCACAGCAAATGGAATTGAATGTCTCTACCTCTCCCAGCAGTCTCTTTTTATGTGTTTTGAAAATGGGTGTGTCCCTGGTCATAACTAAACCTGCCCCTCTCACTTATCATTGGCCAATTCCTCCTCTCTCCCTTGATTGGGGGAAGGAAATGTGAGTCAGAGTGATGCTGTATGTTTTATGGTCAGAGGAACCTCCCCTTGTCAGATTGCACACAAATCTATTTCTGACCCAAATACATATTTATCTATGTACCATTTTTCTAATATTCTAGGTCCAGTTAACATATTTTCTGTAGCACCAAACCATCCGATCCCTGTCTTTGTACGATGTTGTGTCCACTGATGACAGAATTCTCCCCTTTTCATCCAGATAACGACCTCTAAACCTTTCCAGATTTTACACAAATGTGCACCAGGGATATGGGTTACAGATGATAAAGTGTCAGATTTTTAACATGCATACATTTGGAGTGAGACCCTATTTTCCGCTAGCAACCCCCCAGAATACACCACAGGGTACTAACGCCTCTTAAAATGTTCACAGAAAAATCACAAAAATAATGATATTACTTATATAATTCTGACAAGACCGCACTATGAGTTATCTATCTTTATAAAATTATGCTCTGGTCAAAAAGGGGTGTGGCTTCCCACATCACAAGGTGGAATAACTGGTTTATCCACTTCTCCCAAGTCAGCTTGTTCACAGAGGCACAGCTGCCCCCCCAGTTTCTCCCAAGAGGAAGCTATTTTACGACGCCCCCAATATAACATTTGCCTGAGTCAAGGAAGTTGCATTGTTCTGTCCCTTCCAGTTCCCAGGTGCTCCACCCCTAATCTAATCAGAGAGGTGACAAGT
Organism: Ambystoma mexicanum; assembly: GCF_040938575.1. Classification (NCBI taxonomy): domain Eukaryota; kingdom Metazoa; phylum Chordata; class Amphibia; order Caudata; family Ambystomatidae; genus Ambystoma; species Ambystoma mexicanum. Next base: position 390,443,968 of record NC_090936.1, read on the forward strand.
CCTTTTGGCAAGGGGTGGCAGGATCCAGCTAGGCCTGGGAAGAGTGGCTGTTGATGCAGTTTCAACTCCTGTCGGGGGTAGTTGTCAGGCAGAATCCAGTTTCATTAAGCCAGGTTTCAGCTAAATGTCACTTTAGTTCCCAGTTTAAATCAAAATGTACCATTTTTACATGTACATTAAATAATTACTTCCTTCAAGTCATTTCAGAATATAGTTTTACATTGTATCCACCTCTTAGCAAGTTTTTCCTTGGCCTGGTTTTGGTTCCTCTGTTCAGTTTTACACAAAAGTCTGGTGGTTTTAAAACACCGGCTTTCTGATAGTGGTGAGTACCGGTATTGCAACCATTTTTGGAATTAAGAAAATTAATTCCCCACAGTTCTGGGTTGCTTTTGGCAATCAGTATTGCCATTCCCAATGGTTTCAGGCTACTGTGTGTGTAGCCCAATGGTGGTTTTAAGCAGGGCCCTCCTGTGCTCACAACATAGGCAAAAATGGGTGGCAGTCTATTCTTCATGTTTTCCCTGTGCACTCTCTGGGGAGTACTGGCCATCATGATGTTTTCCATGCCAGTACTGCACAGTTTTATGGTAGGGCTTGGATGCATGGGTAAAAACATCCCACAGCTTATAACAATGAGGACAATATGGAAGAGAGCAAAAGCAGAAAACGCAAATATATGTCAAAACGCGAGGAAAGTAAACAGCGTGATGAGAGAAAGGACAGACAAGATAGACAGATGGAGATAGAGGAAGAAGTGAAGAAACAGAAAGAAATAAAGTACAAAGCTAAAGGGATAACAACAGTACAAAATGAACGGGTGAGAGGACAAACATTACTTAAGCTGAACGATAAGGGCTTTGATGGGGTTTGAGAAAGAGAAGAAAGAGAAGAGCGGGATCAGAAAGAAACAGAAGAAGATAGAGCACATAAAGAAGAGAAGAAAAGAGAAAGCAAGTGAAGGGAATAACAAAGAAGATACAAGGCGAGGAAAGAAAATGAGATATTAGAAGAGAAAAGACGAGAGGAGATAGAAGCGCAAAGAATGAAAGTATGTATGTTGCAAAGAAGGCAAGAGGAAGATACATTGAGGGAGATGAGGAGAAGGGAAGGCGAAATGAACAGAAGCAGGAGACTAAAAGATCACAAGATAGACTATTGATGTCATAGCAGCATAGTGCCAATTGAAGCACAAGAATGACTTGAGGAAAAGAGAGGGTCACAAAATCCCTGCATGCAAGGGAGACCAAAAATACCAACATGGACTGACGAGTATGAAACAGAAAGCACAGGGAAAATAATTGGGGATTTATATAGGCAAATGAGGGATAAAGAAGGGTATAAAACCAAGAGAATGTTGAAGGATCTCTTTTGAGGGAAACGGGAGGTAGGTCAGATGACGTCATAACAGATGAGCACAGAAACTGTCTTTAAGCAGAATAGATCTTGAAAACAAGAGAGGGCAAACGGAAAGCGCATGGAGATTTTCAAATGAATCGAGTATAGAGAAAGGTGTAAAATGGTCAGATTTAGATGACCCCAAAGAAATAACCCCAGAATCAACAACATACTCTGAGAGACCACAAGCACGACAGTGCAGTGCAGAAGATGTATCACTGCCTTATGTAAGCATATTAACAGCGCTACTAAGATGGAGACAAACGGGGAGACTAGCCCCTCGTGGAAAAAAGGATGTGTAGGTAGGTATGAATATGGACCAGGATGTTCACAATTCTCATTATTGGAGAAAGAGGGAAGACAACCACAATATATTCCATGGCCACAATTGTATTAATAATAAACACAGAATGATTTGGGCATGCCAGAATACATAAAAACCACAGAAAACATGTTTAAAATTAGTTTTACTAGTAGATTAGTTAGAAAGTAGACATCACAATTCCATGTGTCATCGTAGTCTAAGACATGTATTAACAATGGTGTAAACCAAATGTGTCACAGGACAGGACAATTAATAATACAAACACAAATATACATTGTGGACAATGTGCAATTAAACATGTAAAGGAAAAATTATAACCATACATTATTGCAAAAATAGGAGGGTCCCATTGCATTTATTGTGAACCACAGGTCATGCAGTGAATGTATTTATATTTTGTATTTGTATTTTGTATTTTATTACAACTTATAAAGCGCGTTTATCCAAAGCGCTGTACAGAGTATTAAAACAACAGTACAAACAATATGAAAAGATGAGGGAATTAAAATATCAATTCTGAAAAAAGACAGTCAAGGACAGAGAGGAAGATGCTTTTTTAAAGAGACTTTGAAAAGAGAAAATAAACAGTAATAGAACAGATAGAAAGAGGAAGAGTGTTCCAGTGGAGAGGAGCAAGAAGCAGGAAAGAGCGAAAGCGAGACTGAGCACAGGATGGATGAAGAACCCACAGCTGGAATAGACATGAAGAACGAAGAGAACAAGCAGAGGTATAAAAGGACAGGAGAGTGCCAAGGACAGGGAGCTAAACCATAGAGAGATTTGATGACGAGGCACAGAAAATGAAATTTAAGTTGGGAGTGAAAAGGTAGCCAGCCAAGAGAAGCAGGTGATGCTGAAATAGAATCCCGATAGGAGAGAAGGCAAAATAGACAAACAGAAGAATGATAAATAGATTTCAAGGGAGCCAGACGATATGAGGGGAGACCAAAAAGTGTAGTAGAGCAATAAAAAAGACGAGAAAAAATAAGAGGGGAAATAAGCAGCTTGGTTGCATGAAAGGTGAGAAAAGAGCAAACTTTGCAAATGTTATTCAAATGAAAACGGCAGGACGGGAAGTAAGGGACATATGATGGGTAAAAGAGAGAATAGAATCCAAGTACAGACCAAGATTTTGGGCAGTGGGAGAAATGGAAAGGGTAGAGGGTGGAAAGGAAATAGATTGATGCGTGGAAAAATAGTTAGCAGGGAAAAATCGAACCTTACCTTTCCCAACATTCAAAGTATGGAAGTGCAGTGACATCAAGGATTTGATAGCGGAGAGACAGGAAGAAAAAATGTGGTAAATTTCTGGTCAGAAAGAAGAAAAAGATAAGAAAAGTCGGTGGTCATCAGCATAAAGGTGATGAGAAATTCCAAAAGAAGTGATGCAGGAGCAAGTAATGATGGATAAAGTGAAAAAAGAAATGGACCCAAGACAAAGCCTTGGGGAACACTGTGCTCATGGGGAAGAGGTGACAAAGTTTTCCCATCCCAGGAAACTGAAAATGTTCTATTAGAAAGGTAAGAAGAAAACCCATGATGCCCTTGTCGGTGTAGGTGCTCTTTATAAATATTGTTTACCTTACATTAAATTACAGGAGCCCACAAGCACCTGCACCCAAATAAGGGATTGTGACCATGGTAGGAGGAAGTCCTTTCACAGGTACAGGGATAGATGTGTATCCGCAATTGGACATGCCACAGAGTGACCTGATGCGTTCAGTACTATCTGTGACACCAGACCCCTAAGAGGAACCAAGGGTCAATGTGACAAAAGGAGGCAAGACAAAATTAATTTCTTCTAGAAACTGGAACAACTCTTTTCTGTGTCTGTGAGGGAAAATACCCAATGTCAGGTATTGGTATGAATGCACAGGGATTCTTTGGGGCAATGAGTTTTGTTCCTTTCACAGACAAATTGCCAATCTCTATAGGAGAACACAACATGTCTATGCGATTACTATATTCCAGGCAGATGCCAGTTAGCATTTTAGGGCATGACTTGATGACAAAACGTAACATAATGATATCTTTACTGATGAAGGAATAGTGTGCTCTACTCCAGGGATACATTATATGAATGTGAAAGAGCTTATATTAGCCTTCGCAGGCCAGAAGGCATGATGAGGAGTTACCTTAGTTCAGAAGTATTTTTGTATGGAGTGACTGTTTTATTATCATTGTTACCCAGGTTGATAGATAAACTATTGAGAATACCTGAGAATTTTTGCTCAGACCAGAAATCTCCATGAATTATGAAGAAGGGTAGATAATCCGTTGGAGTTAGAAGCTGCAGAAGTCAGAGACAAAAGGGTGGTTCTTCATGGGACAGATGATGAGGGAAGAGGATGGAGAACTGTGATAGCCCTCAGTGAAGGATACAGGTTGACAGATGAAGAGCTGTTTAGGGGTGAGTATTCAGACCATGAATTAGCATTTTTCATAAGTTTCACTTATTGGATCAATGTAGAGAATAGAGAAATACTGCAGAGAATGGTGCTTCAGAAAGATTTAGAGAAAGTGCCATTTGATGTGGGTCTATTAAAAGGAGTCGAAGCAGTTAAAATTAAGCTTAAACCAGGAGCTTTGTTGGCACATGAAAAGCAATACCCCATGTTTAGAGAAGCGGATGAAGGTATATTTGGGACCATTTCTGCTTTAATGAAGCAAGGAATATTAGTGCCATCCGATCTCCATGTAACACAGCTGTGCACCGAGTGAAAAAATCAACATGGGGTCGTAGAGATTTATGCAGGCCTTCACCCCTAAACAATATAGTTGAAGCTGAGTTCCCTTTAGTTCCAAATCCTGCAACAATATTGTGTAATATCCCATCTATGGCCAGATACTTCACAGTTATAGATTTAAAGAATGTGTTCTTTTCAATTCCCCTCCATGAAGACGCACACGATTTGACTTCCTTTTCACATAGAAATATTCCCCTAAAACATACTCATTTTCCCCAGGGGTCTTGTGAGTCCCCTTCAATATTTAATAGAGTGTAGTGGTGTGTTGTGAGACAGAAGAAATACACAGAAAAGATTCAGGTAAACTTAAGACCAAACTTTCAGAGAAAGGGTATAAGGTGGCAAAGAAAAGTTACAATACTGCCAGGAAGAGATCCTGTATATTGGACAGTTGATTTCTCACAAAGGGAAAAAATGACACCTGAGAAAGCAGAAGCAATTATGAAGACTTCCAAACCTAAAACAATGAGAGGAATGCAACAATGTGTAGGCGTATGTAACTATTGTGGTGTCTGGGGTTTTGATTTCAGTACATATATCTGACCACTTTTAAAAGGACTTAAAGAAGCACAGGTGAGCAAGAGTAAAATACCATGGACAGATGAGATGACTGAAGGATTTGAAGAATGATTAAAGGCAATCAGTACAGCCCCTTTGTGAGGAATTCCAGATTATCATGAAGATTTTTATTTATTTTTGTATTCACATGGAGAAGTTATGACAGCAGTCCTTACACAGAAAATGACATTAAGACATGGACATAAACCATTGGCCTACTATATTAGGATTTTAGATACAGTTATGAAAGGGTATTACCTGTGTGAGCATCCTTTAGCTGTACTGCAGTCGCGATTGAAAAATCTCCACATATAACAATCGGTTGTGCAGTAACACAATTTTTAGAGCATGCATTTTTGTGATTTTAGATAAACCCACAAGTACATTAACAATATAAAGAGCATCATGATACAAGGTCATTTTTTTGTTAATCCTGTGATCAAAATTGTTCGATGCAAGACAATGAACCCAGCAACGTTCATAGCTGAACCAGTAGGGGACGATGATTAAGTACATAATTGCACAACAAATACTGAATAGTATGATGATACTCCCCAAGCTCGAGAAATTGCTCTTGGGAGGGAGGAAGTTGTCTTTGTTAATGGTTCTTCAAAAATGGACCAAACAACTGACGAAAGGCAATTTTCAGTCTGTTTTGAACTACAAACAGATGTTTCCATCTGGCCTAATGCTCACATGTGTTGCTTGAATTTAGGACTTTGAAGAAGGGTCATGCCATTGGTTACATCTTCCTGTCAAGTGAAGTGGACAGGAAACAGAAGGATGCTCAGGCAAGAGAATGGTCTGCGTGGTCTGAGAGTAACTTTCAAAGGAGATGACCTATATATCAAAAATATGACAAGTGCCGCTGGTTAAAGAGGCGTAAAATGAAGTAGAGCACGCAAGATCACCCTGTCCATGTCCTTCTTTTGCTCTGAAATTGAGACATTTGAACTGGCAAGGAAGGCATGAACTCATTCACCAAAACGCTAAGCAAGTGCACCGTCATATGCTCAGGTTGCCATTGATATATGCTGAGAATATGGCCGGCTGGTGGTTTAACGAGAAGTCACTGCTTGTGATGCAGCACCTGTGCTGTGACTCGTGCACATGAGACTTTGCTCCAAGGCATCAAGACTAAGGAGCTGGCAACCAAATGTTTGTGTACTTGCATAGAGTTGGCCAGCAGCTGCATCTGATGTATTTGCTTTCACAAAGTTGGTGGATATGTAAGCTCCCCAACAATAGTAAGCTGCTTCCAAACAAGAGCACGCGGCACATATGCACACGGCATGTGGATCCAGGTGACCGCTGGGTCATTTGCAAAGCCTTAGTCTTACTGCAGAGCCAAAGTATTGGGCACACATGTACTATGAAGGGGAGGCACTCTGTTCATTAGTCTAAAAGGAGTGCCCTTGCTGTGCACCAGTGACTTCGTGAGGGGGGGTGTCTGAAAATACAACCAGTAGGGAGGGTTTGTGTAGTTTGCCCATTGATGTAGCCTTACAAAATAATCTGAGATTACAGTCAGCCATCATTTTAGACCCAAGGAAACACATCTGAACTAGTTGGCCATCTTAGAATGGTAAACTCACGGAAACAATATTTGGAATTGCAGGAAACACACAAACTCACAGAACTGAAACACCAAGTAAAATGCTGTTAAAATATAGATGCCTCTACGAGAACTATATAAATGAAGGAACACATAAATAATTAAAAATAAGAGTTATAGGTCCTTAAAACCTGTAGCAGATAAGCAGTTACAGATGTTGAAACTCCACATCCAGAACTGGTCACAGAGGAAACATGTGAAGAGATGGACTATTTCAATCCTTTCAGGATTGAGCTCAGCTGAATTCCAGAAGCATCCTGGAGCCTTACGTAACCTTAGAAACTATACAAATGTTTAATTGCATCAGCAAGTCCATCCATCAGTCAGCCAAATAGGAAGGACAGACTGTGGCCAAGAGCTGCTGACTGGTTTGAAGCTTTTTCTGACTTTGTTTTGGCCAATTTTGATGACCACGGACGTAACAATGTTTCAGGGTGTTAAGTAAAGCATCTAACCTAAAAAGTCCCAGTTTAAAATGTAGAAAAGCACAAGGCGCTCGGATAAATACTAATCCTCAAAAACATTTTTGGGGGTAAGTGATGAGATGAGCTTACTCACCTAAACCCTTATGCCAAAAAATGTTGAAACTCAATATACTAGGGCATCAGAATATGCACACCTTAGAAGCGCACATTCAGATGTCCTTGTACACCTGCTTTGCACATTTGCACAGATGAGGGGGTGTTTCCGTGCATTTCAATGTGCATCTCAAATCCACAAATGGGATGCAGAGAAAATAGGTAATTTCCCTATCCCTGTTCAGTGCAGAAAGGCACAGAGGGAGGTGCAACTCATGACAGGTTAATTTCTGAAAGAAGTGTAACAGCAGTGGTATAACATTCTGTTTGGACACTCATATTTCCATTCCCCTTTTATGGCATGTCTCTGTAAAATGTCCTCTCAGAACCAACGTGCACAGTTAAATATTGGTATTGTATGCACTGGGACTGGCCAGCAAATCCTATGCATTGTAGCACACCCGCCTGGAAATGTGCAGGTTACTTTGCGAATAAGGTGATCAGCACATTTTCGAAATTTTACCCATCCTTTGCACTATTTATAGATGCCTAATTTTCTGAGAATCTGCCCTTTGTGAATACTTTAACACAAAGAACAATGTTGTCTATCAGAGTTCACATATTTGCACTTGCGTCTTGGCAAAATGGTGAATCAAAAAATGAGTTTGTTACACATGGATGAGTAAGCTCATCAAACCTAACTGATGCCATTCATAATCATTCGGGCACTACCTGTTAAAGAGCACCTTCGAACTGTAAACCATTCTGTAAATGGCCAGGGGTGATGGCAAAGCAGGGCATCAAGCAAGAGCCACTGAGTCAGGTTGTTCTAAGAAACAGAGACAAGTTCTACGGCTGGACACAGAACAGAAAAAAGAAAGAGTAACAGACTGATGTAGAAGCCCATCTCCAATGAATTACCAAGCAAGAATCTTGGTGTGGTCAAGAAAAGGAATGGGAAACATTTCTGAAAATAAATGAAACAGTTGAAATGTGCACCTGATTTCACTTTTGCAATCTTCAAGGAAGCAACAGTGCTTCAAACGCCTCTTTAACCAGCGGCACTTGTCATATTTCAACATTTTCCTCGGCAGTTTTGTGCCTCGAGTGGCACTTTGTATATTCCAAAATTGTGCATTCCTGTTTCTTTCACCTGGCATTGCGTCCCAAAAATGTGGTGAGGCTTTGCTAGGAATTGGGCGAATGCTTTGAAATTCGTTGATTTCAAGTTCACCACAATGAAGACAAATAGGAAAGATTGCAAATTGTTTTCTGTTTTTCGCCAGCACTAATTGCATTGTATTGTATTGTCCATTGTATAGAGCACACAACCCAGAGGTATCTAGGCACTTGTGCTTTGTTTCAGTGTTTCGGGTTACAGAAAGGTAGCGCATAATGTACTTACAGTCATTGATGAACATGCAACGGAATACATCATACGTAAAGTGTAGAGGAGTGAGACAAGTGAGCCGGTGCTTGGAGCCTACCCCATGTTGCAGGGCGGCAGCATCACATCGAAACAAGAGTGAAATAGGCAGGAACCTGCATGGAGCCAAACCCATGTTGCAGGGTGGCAGCATCACACAGAAACAAGAGTCAAATAGGCAGGAACCTGCATGTAGCCAAACCCATGTTGCAGGGCGGCAGCATCACATCGAAACAAGAGTCAAATAGGCAGGAACCTGCATGGAGCCAAACCCATGTTGCAGGGCGGCAGCATCACACAGATACAATAGTCAAATAGGCAGGAACCTGCATGTAGCCAAACCCATGTTGCAGGGCGGCAGCATCACACAGATACAATAGTCAAATAGGCAGGAACCTGCATGGAGCCAACTCCATGTTGCAGGGCGGCAGCATCACACAGATACAAGAATCAAATAGGCAGGAACCGGCATGGAGCCAGCTCCATGTTGCAGGGCGGCAGCATCACACAGAAACAGAAGTCAAATAGGCAGGAACCTGCATGGAACCAGCCCCATGTTGCAGGGCGGCAGCATCACATAGATACAAGAGTCAAATAGGCATGCAAGAATCAAATTATAATCTGACCTGTGGCTTTTCGCGCTTTCGTGTCCTGGTAGTGGACAGGGAGTAGGCAGGGGCCTTAGGATTGGGCCTTTGGAGGAGGGCCGGCCAAGCCTGCCTGCAAGCACATTGGCTAAGTGTGCTAGTCCATCCAGTAGGAACTTGGCAGCAACACTCTGGTGGTAAGAATGCGGGCCATCATCTTGGAATGGTGGCTTGCATCACGATGTAAATAGAAAACAAAACATACATGAAAGCGAGTGCTTCTTGGACGCAAATCTTTCTGCTTTTTGAGGTAAATGCTTTGCTGTAGCCATCAGATGAATAATGGACATGATAAAGTATAGAAATGAGCATACAAGCACAAATCTGCAGGGGCCCAGTGGGGGCTTATCTATTGATCTGTGATGCAGAGGGAGGCTCCACAGCGCACCCGATGTAGGGGATGAAGCATCAAGGAGAGCTCGCAGCTGCTGCTTGGTGAAGTGTAGTGTTGTGGCCTAAATAGATGACAGGACGCTGTAGGGTTTCTAATAGTCTTTATTGACTGACAACAGGGAGAAAGGCTCTAAGGTGGCCTGGTGATTCTGGGCGCTTACTTACAGTCCATTGCGATCAAGTCCTGTGCTTTCCCAGTTGATTCACTGTGGAAAGGTTGTGCTCACCGGTGGCACGCTGTAGACTTCTAGGGCCCCCATGAAGCCTCCTGTGGCTGTGGTGTTTTATGCCCTAGAAGCTGTGGTGTGAGTTCTGTCACTCACTGCTTCTTATCCTGTAATCAGGAGCAGCGCTCCTCTGTGACCGCTTTAGCTGGCCGAGCGCCAACTCTAAAGCGGGAACGTTTTCCCGCAGAGCGTGGGCTCACGAGAATCCGTCTCGCGAGATCTCGCGAGAACACGCTCCCGCGATCATGTGATGTCCCCACACACCCCCTTTGCTGGGAAAAAGGATGGGTGGTCACTCCATGATGAAGTCCGCATATTTCCTGGGTTTCCTTCTCTCTCTCTGGGGCCTGCCAGGATCGGGGTATGGAGCTGGATCGATGAAGTGTCTTTGGGAGGGTGCTGGTGATTCAGGTTCTCTTTGTCCAGCTCTTTGCTTTGATTCCCTGGGTGTTGTTGGGGGAATGGGGCTTGCGAAGTCGTTGTGATGGTGCGGTTCTATGGTATCTCTACTCGGGAGGTGATGGTTCTCGTATGACTCTTGGCAGACTTGATCTCCTCCAGTGTCTCCTTGCGAGTGTACAGTGTCTTCTTTCCTGCGGTACATGGCTACCCTTTCTAGATTCCATCTCCTGCCATCGCTGGTGCAGATGTGGTTTGCCCCTCTCTCCATGACTTCTATGGGACTGCTGTATCTGGAACCAGTGGAGGTGTCCTTGTGGGGAAGTCGTATCTTCACCAGATCCCCTTTGTTGACTTGTGTGTGTCGAGCGGCTCGGCGCAAATCCCCCTGTGCTTTCATTGCTTCTTTGCTGCGCTGCATGCGGCACGTTATGTCATCCATGTCAACGTCTTCATCGGCCCTCACTTGCTGGAGCCATGGTGGTACCAGTGAGGATGCTGCCCTTCTCCCACTCAGCAGATGGAAAGGTGAAACACCTGTGACGGCGTTGGGGGTAAGACGGTGGGCCGCTACGGCTTCTTTGACTGTCTTGTATGGGTCCAGGCCCGAGGCGTGAGCCAGTTGTAGCGCCCCCTTGATGAAGCGGTTTGCCCGCTCGACTAAGCCATTTCCCTGTGGGTGGTATAGGCTTGCTTTTCGATGTTTGATGTTGTTGAGCTTGAGAAATGTTTCCATTTCTCTGGAGACTAGCTGGACTCCGTTGTCCGTGACGAGTTCTTCGGGCAGGCCCTCCCGCTGGGATATGGCGGTGAGAGTTTCAATGACTGTTCATGTGGTGATGTCTGGAGTGAAGTCATCTTCCACCCATTTGGAAAAATAGTCGACCATGACTATCCCGTACCTGTGCTCTGGGGGCATGTTGTCCAGCGGCCCTATGAAATCCAGCCCCAGTTTTCGCCACACCCCTTTGGGGACTTCGGTGGGCAGCATGGGGGCTTGCCTCACGGCTAGGCGCTTGTCGCTGTTTGAGCATTCATGGCATCTGTCGACCATCTGCCGTACGTCCTGGTCCATGCCTGGCCACCAGTATGCGTCGCGTATCCTTCGTCTGGTCATGTTGCACCCTAAATGGCCCGAGTGTGCTCTGCACAGTATGACTTTGCGGATTCCGCTGGGTGGGATGATTTCACTCTGAGAATGAGACCGTTCATGGCGGTGATTTCCTCGTTCACCTTCCAGTAGGGACGAAGGCCTTCGGGGATCGCTCTCTCGTTGGGCCATCCATTTCGATCCCAGGTGCTTACGTGCCTTAGGGCGTAGTCCTGCTCGAACTCTTCCTGCCAGTGGCGCTCGCTCATTTCCATGTACTCGACGTTCCTCAAGTCGCCGATGGAAGCAACGACACATTCGTCTTCCAGGAACGTGGTGCCGGGGGCGCTTTGGTTCAGGAGCCTGGACATGCAGTCCGCTTGTGCGTTTTTCCAGCCCGCAATGTCTTGTATCTCATATGTGTACTCTTGGAGCTTTGCGGCGATCCTGGCCAGTCTGGGGGTGGCCGTCTTGGTGCCGCCCAGGCTCAGCATGTGAATTAGGGGTTTGTGATCGGTGATCAACTTGAATCTTGTCCCCCATACGTATAATCTGAAATAGTCGACGGCCCAGGCGCATGCCAACATCTCTTTCTCTACCGTAGAGTAATTCTTCTCGGATGAGGATAGTGCCTTGGATGCAAACGCCACAATGTTCTCAGTGTCGCCCTTCTTCTGGGTCAAGGTGGCCCCTAGGCCGTAAGCGCTGGCCTCAGTGGTGATGTAGGTGTCCCATTTAGGGTTGTGTGGTTTAAGACACGGCGCGTGTAGAATCTTTTTCTTGATTTCGCCGAAAGCCTCATCCTGTTCTGGGCCCCAAGAGTACGCTGCCCCCTTCTTCAGGAGCTCCCTCATGGGAGACGTGGTCTCAGAGAACCTGGGGACGAATTTGGCATAGTACTCGGCTAGGCCCAAGAATGAGCGTAGTTCCTCTTTTGACATCGGTGCCGGTGCTTCTGTGATGGCCTCCATGAGGATCTTCTTGGGGCTTACCCCATCACTCGAGATGCAGTACCCAAGATATTCTACCTTGTTCACCCCGAAGACACACTTTTCATGGCGTAGGTGAATGCCTTCCTCCTGAAGTCTGCTCAGGACTGACTTGAGTGCCTTGTCATGGGTCTCGTTGTCTTTGGCGTACACCAGGATGTCATCCTGGAAGAATGAGACATTGGTGAGGCCTTCAAGCGGGGAGTTCATCATCCTCTGGAATGCGGATGCTGCGGACGATAACCCGAAAGGCATGCCGGTGTATTGGAAGGTGCCAAAAGGAGTGATGAACGCCATCAGGGGGCGGGAGGACTTGTGTAGAGGAATCTGGTGATAGGCATCACGCATGTCCAGTTTCGAGAAAATGGCCGTCTCCTTCATCATGAGGACAATCTCATTGATGCTGGGCAGTGGGAAGCTATCCGTGAGCACCTCCAAGTTCAGGTTTCTCAGGTCGATGCAGATCCTGAGGTCGTTGCTGGACTTTTTCTTTACTAATACTACCGGACTCAGCCACTCTGAGGATTCTACGGTTTCAATGGTTCCTTCTTCGACCATCTTCCTCAGGTGGGCGTCCAAAGCTGGTCTTGCGGTGGCAGGTACTGCCCTTACTTTGTGCTTGACTGGGGTGGCGTTGGGTTTCAGCCGAATCTTGTGGACAAAGTTTTTGACTTTTCCCGGATTCTCAGAAAACAGGTTTGGAAAGATCTCCTTGTAGTTTTGCGCTGCTCCTGATGAGATCATGAGCACCTGTTCCGGAGTGCTGGGATCTAGTTTCCTGCTGAGTTTGTGTTGGTCATCCCACCCCAGCACGGCTGAACCTTTGGGTGAAAAATACACTTTGGTGGTGGTAGACCTCCCTTTAAAATCGATCCGGGCCTTGATGTAGCCCAACAGGTCGACCGTTGCCCCTCCAAACACGGTCGGTTTTTGCCTGGTTGATCTAATCTCCACTTTTTCTTGTCCCACCATCTCCTTGTACGTGTTGAAGGGCAGAATGGTGAGGTTGGATCCCAAATCAGCCATGACGCGCGTTTCCATTCCATCCACTTTAATGGTGCAGTGGGGCTTTTCTCTTCTGGCATGGGGGGCATTGACCATGACAACCATGGGTCTGTCCTGTAGTTCATCATCGTCAGTTGAGGTGCAGTCACCGTCAACACGGGAAACAGTTTTCTCCCACCACATGCATGCCGGAGCCACGTGGCCAATGCGTCCGCACTTGGAGCACTCCTTATTCCTGGCGGGGCAGTCGCGGTCGTTCGCCATGTGCTTGGAGTTGGCACATCTGTAACATTTCGGTGCCTCCTTTTTCCTGGGACTTTTGTCTTTGGGGCCGTCGCGGGAATGCTTGTCTCTGCGACCTCTCCATTGTAGCGCCGCCATTTCGGGCACAGGCAGGTGACTTCCCGCCTCCTTGCGTCTGCTGGAGGTTTCTTCCTCTGCCCTGGCAATCTGGATGGCCTTATCGAGGGTGACCTCCTTTTCTTGGATGAGTTTGTCCTGTACTTTCCTAGAGTTGGTGTGGACAACGAGCATGTCGCAGATAACCTGTTCTGCATTTTCTCCAAAGGCGCAAAGAGAAGCGAGTTCCCTCATCCTGGTGATGTAGTCATCCACGGGTTCGCTCCCTTCCTGTTTGCGAGTGAAGAATCTCAGCCTGTGCAGTACAATGTTCTCCTTATTGGTGAATCTCTTCATGATGCGACGAGTCGCTTCTTTGTAAACATCGTCATCTTCGACGTCATCGTCGGCCGTATTTCTTTAAGGCCGGCATAGATGCGCTGACCTTCAACCCCTAAAGCATTTAACAGCATCGTCCTCTTCCTGATGGGGGCATATTGCGTGCCGCCCACTGCTTCCAAGTAGGTGGAAAAAAGGGGTTCCCATTGCATCCAAGGAATTGCCGGTGTCCCTGGCAAGGGGAGAAACGCAGGGGGTGGTGTGGCGCCTTGCATGGTGGGTCCGTGGGACTTCTGGTATCCTCGCCGCCAGTTATGTTGTGGCCTAAATAGATGACAGGACGCTGTAGGGTTTCTAACAGTATTGGCTGACAACAGGGAGAAAGGCTCTAAGGTGGCCTGGTGATTCTGGGCGCTTACTTACAGTCCATTGCGATCAAGTCCTGTGCTTTCCCAGTTGATTCACTGTGGAAAGGTTGTGCTCACCGGTGGCACGCTGTAGACTTCTAGGGCCCCCATGAAGCCTCCTGTGGCTGTGGTGTTTTACGCCCTAGAAGCTGTGGTGTGAGTTCTGTCACTCACTGCTTCTTATCCTATAATCAGGAGCAGTGCTCCTCTGTGACCGCTTCAGCTGGCCGAGCGCCAACTCTGAAGCGGGAAGGTTTTCCCGCGGAGCGTGGGCTCGCGAGATCCCGTCTCGCGAGATCTCGCGAGAACACGCTCCCGCGATCATGTGATGTCCCCACATGTAGGAAGTTCAAATAAAGATGCAAAAGTGTCCGGGGCCCGGATCAAGCCTTTGGAGGAGGGCTGGCCACAACTGCTGGCAAGCACATTGGCTGTTAAGTGTGCTAGTCTAGCCAGTAGGAGCTTGATGTCACACCCACTAAGAACCACAGAGCATTTCACTTACCTGGGGTATTATCAATATATGTGGTTGCTTTGGTGTTCAGTCAGAGTTGGCTACCTCAGTGTCTGACATCTTCAACTGCTGCTACTGCCTTTACTGCTACTACACTGCATTATACCACTGCCCCCTGCCTAAACAATGATCTTGTCTCTGACTGTCTGTGTGGCCTTAAGGCCAGTGGTGTGGCAGGGTTTCTTATTTGTTTTATTTCTGGACTATTCCTGAGAACAGTGCTCCATTGTTTGCTTGCTAGATTTGTGCTCTATAAAACCCAAATACAAAGACACAGACACTATGGTATGGCACTGTCTAGGACAAATCTAGGTTTTGGTATGCAGAACTGCAACACCTGGGTTCTGGCAAAGGGCATTGCGTACATGGAAAACACATTAAAATATGATTGGGGCAGCTTGTATTGTTGTATCTCATGTGTGCACATGCTCTGCCTTTGTCTGCCCTCCACCACTTGAAGTGTGTGCTGAATCGTGTATGGGTGGCCACTCCCCTCATTCTGAATTATTGTTTCACAAATGTATATGGTTATGCATTTGGGGGGAGAAGTGAAACACCTAGGTTATCGCACAGGTAGTACCTGGCAAACACACTGAAATGTTTGTGTGGGGACAGGGCCACTTTGCATTGTTGTACATCACGTTAGTGCATGTATTGTATTGTATGTCCTGGCGGCACATTTGCTGTGTGTGTGTTGTAAGAGGATTCAATTCAACACTACAGCTAAGTCAACGCCTAGTCTATAATACTGAATGAAAACCCTTATTGATATATCTTTAGGTCCAGTTCATGCGTTCTGGATGACTACCCCTATATAACACCCCTCTCTTGGAATCCCCCTGACCCCACTGAGCCAAGAAGTAGTTCTGTTTTGCAAGTTAAAAGGTTTATTTGATAAATTAAAATATATATATATATCACACTTTATAATAAATTAATAATTGACTAGCACACTTAATCTGGTATGATAAAGATTAACAATGGAGAATCTGGCACTAACACGCTTCTCTATAATCAATAAGGAGTTGACATGAAATGGATAAGGTAGCACACTGGTAAATAGGTACAGAAGTATAATGTGGTAGAGAATGCTTTATAAGGTTCAAGGAAATGCAAGGTTGAATGAATGAAATGCAGTATAGAAAACAACTTGATATGATTTCAGCAAAACAATGTAATCACTTTTCTCTGGCAATCCCCTTCCCCCCTTGATGCAATGCAAGGAAATGGAAGGAAGCACACAGTTCTCAGAAATGCAATAAACTGTGATTCAGTTCACCCCAGCAAGCTTAGACTACAGAAGTTTGAAAACACAGGCCCAAATTGCTTTGATATGTGCTGGCAATGAATTAAAAAATATGCTAAAAATGCTTTTAATTCCCTTTTAGAGGTTCAGGGTGAGTGGTATCTAGTTAATATTAGTCCAGGCTCACACTAGCAATGGGGCAGGGATAGTTAGCAGGTTAAACGAATTTCTGGCAAATGGAAGGCAAGCAGCAGCAGTTTTTACATGTGAAGAAATTTGCAAATCGCGGCAAAATTCGCGGATGCGTGTTCCGCGATTGCGGTAAAACTATAAGGGCTAGGAATGCGGTTCTAAGTGCGATTCAAAGCTAAGATTCTAAGATTTCAAATAAAAGTTATTGCAAGTCTCTAGCACAAACGGTTGCGGAGATATGAGCGATTTTGTGAAGGTCGTTTTTCAGATTTGAAATTTTAAAGTTCAAAAAGACAAGTGCAGCTTGCGACTAGAAAATGACAAGTGACAGCTTTACAAATGACAGGTGACAGTTAGGAGGCAGTTCTACTTAGATTAAATAGATTGAATTATATTATTTTAACTAAGAGATTGGTTCTGCACAGTTTTCTAGGTACTCACACTATATTCTTGAGTGAAATGGGCCTCGCCATGGATCTGGTCAGGGTTTTGGACTGGGCTCGGGTCTCTCTCTGGGCACAGCACTGCTTTCTCTCTGGGTACAGCACTGCTTTCTCCCTCTGGTCTGGTCTCTAGTTCTGGATAGATTGAAGTCTCTAGTTTGGCTCTCTGGAGGTTTGATGGAGGTAAAGTCTGGATCTCTGGATGTTGTATGGTCCGGCAGAGCGCGTTGCAGCAAATGGAATTGAAGGTCCCTATCTGTCCTGTCTGTCTGCTTTTATGTGTTTAGAATGTGGGTGTGTTCTAGCATCACTGACCCTACCTCTCTCTCAGCTTCTAATTGGTCAAACTTTCATTTATCATTTGATTGGGGAATGAACTGTGAGTCAGAGGGATGTCATTTTATGGCTTGCAGATAGGACACTCCTCTGTCAGATTGCACACATTCTATATTTGATAATAAAAGACATATTTCACAGTTACACAGTTGCTTGAAATTACATATACATGGTGTGGCTGAATTTAGCCATGTCTCTGTCCAAATCTGCTGTTTCTAAGAGCTTGCATTCAGAAATGGCACATTATTGACTTTTTAACTGATTTTTCAATTTCTGACATTGACCCAACTTTACATACATGTGTGCAGGGAGTAGGGACATTAACTGATGAAGTTTCAGATTTTTAACATGCATACATTTAGAGTAATATCCACTTTTCCGCTAAAACCCCCCTGAACACGCCACCGGGTCGGAAAACCTCTAAAAATGTGGGCAGAAAAATCACAAGAATTATGGTATCATTTATAAAATTTTCACATGTCCGCACCATGAGTTATTAATCTTTTTCTAAACAATATTCTGGCTACAAAGGGGTGTGGTTTACCCTCAGCACAAGGTTGAATTTCTGGTTTTTCCAGTTCTGCCAAGCCAGCTTGCTCTCACAGGCAGTGCCCCTCCCCTTTCCTCAGGAGGAAGCCACTTTTTACGACCATTTACGACTCCTGCCAATAAAACCTTTGCCTGAGCCAGGACAGGGCTTTGTTCACTTTCCTGCAGAGCACAGGTAATTCAATTATCAGATAGATGGCATATCCTTAGTGTGAGCAGCAAAAGGGCAGCTAGGCCTGGGAACACAGCTGTGACTCAAGTTTCACTCCTGATGGGGGTAGTTGCCAGGCAAATTGGAATCTCTTTAAACTGTCATTTCTGTTCCCCAGTTTCTGCATTCAAATAAAACTAAACATTTTCACATATGCAGCTAGAAGGCTGATTCTAAGTTTAAAACTATGACATTTAAACAATTTCAACCTATGTGACACTCAAAAGTAGGTCACTCAGTCAATTTGAACATTTAGATTTGTAGTGTCTTTCAGTCCAAATTTACTTAAACTGCTGACTCCATAGCAGTTTTGTTATAAGCATTGTTCTGGGCTCTTCATTTCCCAGATTTTGTAGGCACACAACACTCCATTCTACCAAATGTCTGCTGGTGTCCAGTGAGTTTTTAGATGTGTTGCAATGTTTAAAATAGACAGTTTGAGCCTGCCTTCAGAGAAACACAGGGTGGTTTTAAACTGCCGGCTTTTGGATAGTGGTGAGTACTGGTACTGCACCCATTTTTGGGATTTAAGAAAATGAATTCCCAACAATTCTAGGTTGCATTTGGCAATCAGCATTGCCATTCCCAATGGTTTCAGACTACTGTGCGGGTAGTCCAATGGTGGTTTTAAAGCGCTTTGAAGCTAACCGGCGCTACTGTTTTTCCTTTGGCAACCCATTTCCCTCATGGCAACCCGGCCTTTCATTCTCGCACTGGTGGGTGGCAAGTGAGGCAACCATTTTAGTGTGCGCACAAACTGCGCAGCTTTCCTGGATTTCGGCGCACATGTGGGTTTTCCGCCATCTTGAATTTTCTAAGCCCACAGCACCAAATGTTGTGGCATGATAGCTTAAACGTGGGTCAGGACACCCAACAAGCCCCCCCCACGTGACTGCCCCTTGAATTTGAGTCGATGGGGAGTCGCGTGCACAAGGGTTTTGACCCATGCACCGGTCTGTCCGCATAATCTTCTTCCTCTTCTGTAGATGGCATAGTTCAGCATCTTCTTCTCCATCCGGTACTGATCGATCGGTTCTCCTCGCCGGTCCTGATGGGAATATTGGGCGGTACCCCGGGCCCGTTGCGTCTCTGCTCCCGGTCTCCGGATCGTCCTCCTTGGCCCGTCTCCCGGTTTTCTTTCTCCTAGGACGACAAAGGAAGAGCGGCAATACCTACTCATAGACGTTTTTCCACCACTGTTGAGATGGTGGGGCAGCATATGCATTTCATCATCACGAAACATTACATTCTTATTTTGAAAAAATAAGTATAACTAAGAGACAGTTTCATGCAAATCACAATATTTTAGAGACTAGATGTGGTATGTTTTATGGTTGGAACTGAATTAGTCTGAGACAGTACCCGCTAGGATTCCAGAGGATTCCTCCAGTTGTTGCAGAGTGTGCCTGGGATGGCAACATTTCAACTGGTTTATGTGGACCCACTTGTCTTCCCCCTCTGCAGAACCGCCTTTGGGGATGCGGATCTTGTAGGCCACAGGGGAGATCTTATCGACGATCTCAAAGGGTCCTTTCCATGTAGGCAAAAATGTGCGCTGCTTGGCCTGGTTCCTTTGGAAGTTGTATAGATAGACCCGGTCTCCCACCTGATATTCCTTCCTGGAAGTTTTCAGGTCATAGTGGGTCTTCATGCTATCAGCTGATCTTTCTAGATTCCGCTGAGCATAAGCAAAAGCATGTTGGAGGTGTTTCCTTAAATTCTCCACATACTCATGAGTAGTGGAGGCAATTATCAGTGTCTGCTCTTGGGTCCTGTAGAGCAAATGCTGAGGAAGCACCATCTTGCGCCCAGTCATCAACTCAAATGGTGACATTTTGGTTGCAGATGGAGGGGTAGATCTGATAGCCATTAGGACCAGAGGTAATCGGATATCCCAACTTGGCCCAGAATCTGCCACAAACTTCTTTAATATGCTCACAATTGTCCAGTTATATCTCTCTACTGCCCCAGAAGAAGCTGGTCTATAAGCAATATGCAGCTTTCTCTTGACCCCCAGTATCTCCCACATCTTTGTCATTACTTCACTGGTGAAGTGGCTACCTCTGTCTGACTCAATCCTTTGAGGTAGACCAAAACGGGAAAAGATGTGGTTAATCATCAAGGCAGCTGCAGTTTCTGCCTTGCAGTTTGGGGCTGGGAGACATTCCACCCACTTGGTAAACAAGCATGTCACAGTCAACATGTACTTATTCCCCCTAGCCGAGCGAATCACAGGGCCTACAAAGTCGATTTGTAAATCCGACCATGGCAGTGTCATTCCCCTCTTTTGTAAAGGCGCCCGGTGCGTAAGGGATGATGGCTGAAATTGTGCACACACAAGACACCCCTTCAAGTATTGGTCGAGGTCCTGCCCCATGTGTGGCCAGTATGCAACCTCTCTTAAGATTTCCAATGTTGTGTGAAACCCCCTGTGACCGGCAGTGGCCGCATCATGGGCGTGACTTAACATCAGGCTTCGGAATGAGGTAGGAACCACCCACTGACCGTGGCCAGCTTTGGATTTCCTTACCAGCAAACCATCTTGGATTCGGAACATTTTTGGACATTTCATCAACACTCTTAGGTCCTCTTTCCCAATGTAATCGGTATCCGTCAGGGGAAAGTTCTCAGGGTCCTCAAGGTGCTGGTAAAATTTACCAATAATTGGATCCCCCTTCTGAGCGGTAATCAAATCAGCATCAGGGGTCTCCTTACTCCATTGTACAATTGAAAGGTCGTTGTGAGCATTTGTCTGGGACCTAGTGATGGCAGTGACCTGGATTTCCCCCAACAGGGACTCAATCTCAATTAGATCCCCTTGGATGGCCCCGGTTTTGGCCAGCTGATCAGCTAAGTCATTTCCAGTTTTGTCTGGTCCCTCTACTTTCGAATGACCCTTGATCTTTTTCCAATAGATGGTCATCTCATTCGAGGTGACCAGATCATCAATGTTTTGGATCAACTTCCCATGTTTCAAGGGTTGGTTGTTAGCACATAACATGCCTCTGGTTTTCCAATTAACCAGGTGCTCCACGAACCTGTTCCGTACATAATCCGAATCTGTGATTATGACCAGTTCGTGGAGTTGATGCTGGACAGCAGTGAGGATGGCATGATGCACAGCCATCAATTCTGCCACCTGACTACTTCGGGGACCGATTTTGTATCCAGCGGAGGGTTCTGGGGACTCATTCACCCATGCATTCCCTACGCCGGCCACTAGTTCTTTCTCCCCGTCGTTGTTAACATGGTAAGAGCATCCATCCACATACACAGTGGGCATTCCCTCACACTTGTCGTCTTCAAAGACTTTGTGGGGGGAATTAAGGTATGCCTCCATGTTGTCCTTTATTTTTAGACTTTCGTCCTCGAGACAGTTTTCTCTGGCACAATCATGCAAGTCAGCCAGACCTTGCGCGATGGGACTCTTCTTGTTTTGGCCATATCTGACCTCCACAGGAAAGCCTTGCATTGACAGAATCCAGGAAGTAATTCGGGAATTACTCACATTTCCGGCCCGGATTCTGTCACTTTGGAGATATTGCAGAGGCTGGTGTGGAGTCTCCACTATGATGTGTTCCCCCTGGATAAACGGGCGGTAATTCTTGAATGCCCACACCGTTGCCAGGAGTGCCTTCTCACAATCGTTGAATTTCTCCTCCACAGAGGATAAAGTTTTGCTCGCATAGGAGATTACTTTATTGACCTTGTCATGCTTTTGATATAATACTGCCGTCAAGCACGTATTAGAGAACCCTGTCTCCAGGAAGAACTCCTTGTTTCTGACCGGGTAAGCTAGGCAAGGCGCTTGTGAGAGGCTTCTTTTGAGTTGTTTTACTGCCTCGGCTTGTTCTGGACCCCATTCCCACTTGACCCCCCCCTTCAGGAGATGAATCAGGGGTCTGGTGATCTCTGCGTAGCCCTCAATGAACTTTCTGCTGTAATTAGTCAGTCCAAGGAGGCTCCTTAGTTCCCGCAGAGTTGTGGGGTCTTTCAGTTTCTGAAGTGCTTCCACTTTCTTTTCCTGGGGACAAAGACCCTGAGGAGTAATCTCATGCCCCAAGAAGTTAACACGGGTTTTACACCACTGTGCTTTCTGAAAGGAAAGTTTTGCTCCGGCGGCCCTCAACTGTGTCAGAACATAACGGATCTCCGCTATGTGTTCCTCAACAGTTGAGCTTTTGATGAGGACATCATCTACATAAGCCAGGTTACCCCTTGCACCCAAGTCGGGCATGGCCTTGTGTAGAAAAATGTGGAATTCATTGCCGGAGTTGAGGTATCCGAAGGGAGTCCGGGTCCATGTGTACTGCTGGCCCCCAAAGGTAAAAGCCAGCTTGTATTGGTCCTCCCTACTGACAGGCACGGTCCAGTATCCATTGGTCAGGTCTATTGCAGTGAATACCTGTGACCCCTGAATCTGGGCCAGCCCTTGGTCAATGTAGGGCAGAGGCCATCGGGAAGTATGGACCCGTTTGTTGAGCTCCTTAAGGTCGGCGCAGAGTCTCCACTGGCCGTTTGGCTTCAATATTCCCAGCACCGGATTATTTAAGGTGCTGTGGACTGGACGGATTATTCCCCGGGACTCAAGGTTCTTAATTATTTCAGTAAGGGACTCCATTGATGCGAGAGGCAAGCGATATTGCTTCACAAACACAGGAGTCATGCCAGGGTCCGTGGGGATTGTTGTGGTGTGGATGTCAGTGCGACCACAGTCATATGAGTCTACCGCAAAGAGATCTTGGAAATCCAAGAAAACTTGTTTCAACTTTTGCTTTTGTTCCAGAGTCACACAGGCATCAGCTAGGTTGACTCTCTCTTCCACCATCTGCCTGAAGCCTGGAAAGACTTCTGGTTTGGCTATCTCCGCGGCCTCCTCCAGCTGGGTGGAGAAGTCCCTGGTCAGAGTGCTGATTTGGACCGGAGGCTTCAGGTGGGAAAGGCAGCCCTCATGGACTTGGAAAATCACCTCATCCCTCCTGAAGTCACAAGTCACATCTTCCTTACCATAGGGGCATTAAGTGTACACCAGGAAGTTCCCCCCATGCCGGGTAAAAATCCTGTCTGGTGTTGTATGATCATCACTGTCACTGTCAAAACAGTCCTTGGGGATTGGTCCTAACAGTTCATTTACTAAGTCGATGGAAAAATGTCGGTCATCGACCGCCATTCCAATAATGGTGCCTGCGGCTAGAGTAATACTCTTTAAGTCGCTGTTGTCCACCTCTATTGGAATGGTGTCATGTTCTATGTTGACTAATGGTGTTGGGTTTACCCCTAACCCTTGCTGTTGGAGAGAAGCATTTAGATGTATGTAAGCATCAGGGTTTTGCAAATATTGTCCTCTTTTAACTTTCACTTCCAGGGAGAATTGTCAGGTCCTTTCTGGGATGGTGACTTCCTCTTTAACCTGAATTTCAACTGCATAAGGTAGCAATTGAGCTGACCTAAATGCTTTTTCTGGATCATCAAAGCTCATGGGATTATCCGCTAATCGGGACCAAGCTTTGAAGTTTATTAGGTCCAAACTAATGGCAAAGCGATTGAGAATGTCACTGCCTAAGTAAAAGGCGGCAGGGACGTCTCGCACGACCCAACAATTGTGGACTATGCTCTTGTTGCCAATGGAGATTTTGAGCATACACCTGCTTGGCAGGAGATGTTTGGAATCAGGTGCTTCCAGGTCTATTTCCCATTTGTCTATCAGTTTGAAGGTGGGAATGGCTGGATCTTTTGGGAGTTGGCGGAACATGGCTTCGCTGATGAAGCTCTTACCGTTGTTCACACACACTCGAGCGAGAACAGAGTCCTTCCCATCATTTAACTGAACAGGGATGAACAACTGCTCTCCAATTTGCTGAATATCAGCTAGGCTTTGAGCTGATTTCACATCTTTCTGGACTATAGGAGTGGGGGTTTCAGATTGTGGATTGGTATAGAATTTCAGAGTGTTTCCTTCCAGCGTGGAATACCACCTTAAACTGGAAGGAAGGTTGATTTTCAGAAATAGAGAGGACCCCCCATCACTAGTCTGTTGTCCTACTGCTATTACTGTCACGTCTGGAATCTGGTTGTTCTGGAAGTGAAATTCTACTTGGTCAGATTTTTGTTCAACCATGTGGCATGTGCCGTTTAAACTAACATGGTTGACACTCTGTTTTAATTTTATTGGTCGGCTAGTCTGGGTCCAGAGGACCTTGTTTACGCAATCTATTAGGGGTGACAACCTTCTCAGGAGGTCATTCCCTAGTAAACAAGGGGTGCCCTCTGGGGTCACTACTATGACCGGGTGTTTCAACTTATGTCACCCAATTTTAATGTCCAAGTCTGCAGTCCCCTCAACGGGGATTTCCTTCCCGTCAAAGTTCTGTAGTTGTCCAGGAAGAGAGGTGAGAGGAATTTGGTAATTCTCTCCCCTTCCTGCATTCAGTTCGTCAAAGGCCCTTCTGGACAGAAGGGTAGCTTGAGATCCAGTGTCCACCAGTGCCGAGATTGTACCCTGCCCCTGTACTTGTACCGGGGCATAATATCTTCCCTCCTTCTCCTCAAGGGGGCACAGATAATGTACATTTTTGGACAACTGGTGGGATAACTTTCTGGTTTTGGACATTGCTAGCGAAGAGATTTGGGCAGAATTCTGTGGAGAGTCTTGGGAATCTGAAAGAAAAATTTGGCAACTGGAGATCAGAGCCATTGTGGGTTCCCCTGGTTCCAGTTCTGGGCCGCCCCCCCCTTTTTGGAGGCAGTCCCCAGTATGGGTTTGAACCCGGGGATTTTCTTGCTGTTGGTTCTGGGATGAGATGGTGGGCGGCGGTAGCTCAGTCTCCACATCTCCCCAGTCTGGATTTGCATCCCTAGGGACCCATTTTTCTTTGGGAGGAGTTCCCCCCTCTCTGAAGGAGAAGATCCTTTTCCCAGGATCCTCTGAGGATCCCTCTCCCTCAAATTGGAAGATCTGTACCTCCTCCTCAAACTGAGTCTGTTTGGGTCTTTTGTTTCTCCTACCCCCCCCCTCTGCTCCTTAGGAGGCAGACTTTCAGGGGCAAGAGATTTTGTTTCCGGTTCCTGGGTTTCCAGGGGCTGTTTACAAGTGAGGAAGGAAGCTTCCTCCAAGGCTTTACACCCCCCTTCCCTTTGTGCCTCCTCCCTGGGAACCGGTGAGTTATCGGGGTGCTGCCCCCGTCATTGTTCTGGAGCACCAGGTCCAGAGTTGGGTGCGTTCTGCGCCGGCATGCTGATCTGAGGGTTCTGCTGCGCCCTCAGTATATGACCCATATCCCGCGCCATGTTTTGAACCTGGCGCTCTAACTGGGAAACCCGCTCAGGCTGATACGGGGCCCTGTTTTCTCCCCTGGGCTGATCCCGGGAAGGGTAGCTATCCCTCCTCTGGTAATACCCCGGGTTGGGAAGATTTGGGTACCCCTCCACCCTTGGCCTCCCCTCTCCCGGATTCAGTGGTCTGGGCTCAGGGAATTGGGGAAAGAAGGATGGATGGTTTTGGGGCTGAAAGTCGGGTGGATATCTGGGGAAAAAGTTCTGCCCAGGGTTTGGTAAATTTCTGCCCTCCTGTGGGAAGTTTGGAGGGAAGTTCCCTGGGTTAGGTGCTTGTCTGGATCCCCCCCCTTGGGCTGGAGGAGTCCACACATAACCCAGGATGGGTCGATTTCCCTTGTAACGGGGACTTACATAATCAGGAGAGCGAGGGACCCCATTTGTGGGGCTGCCTCCTTGGCTCCCTGTCTGTGACTGACCCGAGGACCTCCTGGGCCTAGCATTATTAGGTGCAGGCAGGTTTTTAGGCCCCCCCATCTCCAAATCCAAAACGGGGGTGACCATTACCTCTGCCACCTTGGCAGCAGCAGGGGTGCTGTTGGCTTTGGGGTTTTTCTGGGCATTACTTTTGCTATGTACCGGTTTCTGCACCTCATAGATCCGGGTAGCCTGTTCAATGACCCAGTCTAAAGATCTTTTCTCGTGAAAATCCCTCACGAGCTGGGTCATGATATATTTGGGCAAGGCATGGAAAAACGTATTTATAAATTCCCTGCTATCCGTGCGCACCCTTCTTGTGGTCTGTGCAAAAGCACGCTTTAACTCCTGCACAAATTCTTGTGGGGCCTGATCCTCCCCACATTGCAAATTGTAGGCTGCCTTGCGAGCCTCTTGAGGATTTCTGTGAACAGAAAAATGTTTCAGGATGGCCGCCTTATATGTGGACCATCTTAAATGATTTTGGTCCTCCAGCCCCGCAAAGAAACTGGAGTATTCCGGGGAGAATGTCCACTTTACATATTGAATACAGCTTTGGCTGTCCTTCAAATGGAAAGTCTCCATCATTTGTTCAAACAACTCTAAGTGCTCCCAAACAGAATACTTAGCGTTCTTATGGTAAGGCGTGATGACGCTCCTGATCGCCTTAATCTGCTTTAAGGGGTCCTTAAGCAAGGCCCTTTTTGCCTTGTTGGCCTTTTTGGTTCGGGTAACCCTTGTCCATTCTTCCTCGGACTCAGAGGCACTGCTCCCAGAGGTTCCCGTCTGTTCTTCCAGGTTTTCCCGGATTCTGCGAGCCTGGGAATGGCTGGCAGAATGTGGGGACCTGGTCTCCTGTGTCCTGCGCAGTTCAGAGGAGTCTTAAGATTCCTCCTTGCTGCCAGGATTTGATGGGTACCCCCTCCACTGACCTAACTGGGCAGAGGTTTTCAGGATGCCCTTAATGGGCCTACTCTCCTGGGGTTCCCCATTGAACTGTACTGTACTTGGGTGCCCATACCCGGATGCCCACCCCTCCATTCCTGAGTGGTACTGGCCTATGAGCCCCATACTCTTAGCTGGATAGTAATCTGCCATCCCTGTGGCCCTGTGCTCATGTGCGCCAGGGGACATGGGGGTGGTAGAGTCCAGGGACTG
Organism: Ambystoma mexicanum; assembly: GCF_040938575.1. Lineage (NCBI taxonomy): Eukaryota > Metazoa > Chordata > Amphibia > Caudata > Ambystomatidae > Ambystoma > Ambystoma mexicanum. The sequence goes on from NC_090936.1 coordinate 390,470,788, forward strand.
GGGGAGATGAAGGCCCCTGGTGTTAGGGTTCCTGCGGTTATGGTCAGGAGTCTCTCTTTCCCAGCGGACCTCATCTCTATCCGCCCCTGCTCCCTGTTGCAATGCAAGAGCCTGCATTTGTGCTTTCAGTTCCTCTGTTAAGGCCTTACTCGACTCTATCAGTCTCTCCTGCATCGCTACCTGTTGTTGGAGCCTATCATTGTGTTGACAGAGGGCCTCATTTTCCCTCTGTGCTTCCTGGTTGGTCCTGGAGAACTGGGCCAGTCTTTGCTGCAGGAGGGTTACCTCCTGAGCTGTGTCCCTATTGGCCTGCTCCTTTCTTGCTAGAGCATCCTCCACCCTCCTGGTGTGCTCTAGCAAGTTCTGGTGTTCTTTTTGGAGGTCACCCAGTCCCTGGTGGGCCAGGTGATTTTCTTCCATTTTTCTTTTTAAATGGCAGACTTCCTGGCCTAAGGTATCCCTTTCCTGACTAAGAGCCTGCATCTGTGCCGCCAGGTCGTCCCTTTGCCTTTGGAAGGCACCAGCATTCTGGCGCTCCTGATCAAACTCTGCCTGGGTATCCAGGTCTTTCAGAATTAGTTTGTTGCTCTCTGCCTTCACTCTATCTAGGTGGCCTTGCAGGGTGACTACCTGCTCAGCACATACCCTGTTGAAGTCCAGTTGTTGCTCCAGCTTTTTCTGGTTTTGCAGTAGGGAGTCCAAACCTTCTTGGTATTCCTTCTGCAAGGCCAGAAATCTGGTATCCTGTTCTACCTTTTCCTGTTGCAGCACATCCATATCCTTCTTTATTTTAATGATGTGCTGCCTACTATCATCTTCTGACTCCTGGCTCCTCTGCAGCCTCTGCTCAGAAGAGACCAGGTCAGATTGGACCTTCTCTAACGCCATCTGTTGCCTATTTGCCAGATTTTGGCTTTCAGCACATCTATCCTGCATGTCTCCCATATATAGGTACAGGTATGCTGCTATCCTGGCAATCTTATTGTGTTCCTCTTTGGCTTTAGGAGCCATATATAGTTCACTCAGGGCCACATGTAAGGGACCCTGATCTCTATATATATCTGACCCTGTTTCAGTGACCTGTTGTGTGATGGCCTGCAACCACACATCCTGGCCCTGTTCGGTCCATTCACCTCTCACAAATAGCTTATGCAAGAGGTGCTCTCTGGCTATTTTCATGTCTACTAAGGTCGTCATTCTAGAGATTGGTCTCTGTCCTGACTTACAGAAGTTTGTATTTTATTTTTGCAGAACAGAACTTTTCTTGGAGTGTCCCTTTTGAGGAATGCTTCACAGCGTAATGCAGCGTGGTGATCCGACCGGATGTATGTATCCCGTCAGTTAGCACACTGTATTAAGCTGCACAAGTGGTAAATCTAACCCAACGTCTCGGCTCGAGCCCCCAATTTGTAAGAGGATTCAATTCAGCACTACAGCTAAGTTAACGCCTAGTCTAGAATACTGAATGAAAACCCTTATTGATATATCTTTAGGTCCAGTTCATGCGTTCTGGATGACTACCCCTATATAACACCCCTCTCTTGGAATCCCCCTGACCCCACTGAGCCAAGAAGTAGTTCTGTTTTGCAAGTTTAAAAGGTTTATTTGATAAATTAAAATATATATATATATCACACTTTATAATAAATTAATAATTGACTAGCACACTTAATCTGGTATGATAAAGATTAACAATGGAGAATCTGGCACTAACACGCTTCTCTATAATCAATAAGGAGTTGACATGAAATGGATAAGGTAGCACACTGGTAAATAGGTACAGAAGTATAATGTGGTAGAGAATGCTTTATAAGGTTCAAGGAAATGCAAGGTTGAATGAATGAAATGCAGTATAGAAAACAACTTGATATGATTTCAGCAAAACAATGTAATCACTTTTCTCTGGCAATCCCCTTCCCCCCTTGATGCAATGCAAGGAAATGGAAGGAAGCACACAGTTCTCAGAAATGCAATCAACTGTGATTCAGTTCACCCCAGCAAGCTTAGACTACAGAAGTTTGAAAACACAGGCCCAAATTGCTTTGATATGTGCTGGCAATGAATTAAAAAATATGCTAAAAATGCTTTTAATTCCCTTTTAGAGGTTCAGGGTGAGTGGTATCTAGTTAATATTAGTCCAGGCTCACACTAGCAATGGGGCAGGGATAGTTAGCAGGTTAAACGAATTTCTGGCAAATGGAAGGCAAGCAGCAGCAGTTTTTACATGTGAAGAAATTTGCAAATCGCGGCAAAATTCGCGGATGCGTGTTCCGCGATTGCGGTAAAACTATAAGGGGTAGGAATGCGGTTCTAGGTGCGATTCAAAGCTAAGATTCTAAGCTTTCAAATAAAAGTTATTGCACAAACGGTTGCGGAGATATGAGCGATTTTGTGAAGGTCGTTTTTCAGATTTGAAATTTTAAAGTTCAAAAAGACAAGTGCAGCTTGCGACTAGAAAATGACAAGTGACAGCTTTACAAATGACAGGTGACAGTTAGGAGGCAGTTCTACTTAGATTAAATAGATTGAATTATATTATTTTAACTAAGAGATTGGTTCTGCACAGTTTTCTAGGTACTCACACTATATTCTTGAGTGAAATGGGCCTCGCCATGGATCTGGTCAGGGTTTTGGACTGGGCTCGCGTCTCTCTCTGGGCACAGCACTGCTTTCTCTCTGGGTACAGCACTGCTTTCTCCCTCTGGTCTGGTCTCTAGTTCTGGATAGATTGAAGTCTCTAGTTTGGCTCTCTGGAGGTTTGATGGAGGTAAAGTCTGGATCTCTGGATGTTGTATGGTCCGGCAGAGCGCGTTGCAGCAAATGGAATTGAAGGTCCCTATCTGTCCTGTCTGTCTGCTTTTATGTGTTTAGAATGTGGGTGTGTTCTAGCATCACTGACCCTACCTCTCTCTCAGCTTCTAATTGGTCAAACTTCCATTTATCATTTGATTGGGGAATGAACTGTGAGTCAGAGGGATGTCATTTTATGGCTTGCAGATAGGACACTCCTCTGTCAGATTGCACACATTCTATATTTGATAATAAAAGACATATTTCACAGTTGCACAGTTGCTTGAAATTACATATACATGGTGTGGCTGAATTTAGCCATGTCTCTGTCCAAATCTGCTGTTTCTAAGAGCTTGCATTCAGAAATGGCACATTATTGACTTTTTAACTGATTTTTCAATTTCTGACATTGACCCAACTTTACATACATGTGTGCAGGGAGTAGGGACATTAACTGATGAAGTTTCAGATTTTTAACATGCATACATTTAGAGTAATATCCACTTTTCCGCTAAAACCCCCCTGAACACGCCACCAGGTCGAAAAACCTCTTAAAATGTGGGCAGAAAAATCACAAGAATTATGGTATCATTTATAAAATTTTCACATGTCCGCACCATGAGTTATTAATCTTTTTCTAAACAATATTCTGGCTACAAAGGGGTGTGGTTTACCCTCAGCACAAGGTTGAATTTCTGGTTTTTCCAGTTCTGCCAAGCCAGCTTGCTCTCACAGGCAGTGCCCCTCCCCTTTCCTCAGGAGGAAGCCACTTTTTACGACCATTTACGACCATTTACGACTCCTGCCAATAAAACCTTTGCCTGAGCCAGGACAGGGCTTTGTTCACTTTCCTGCAGAGCACAGGTAATTCAATTATCAGATAGATGGCATATCCTTAGTGTGAGCAGCAAAAGGGCAGCTAGGCCTGGGAACACAGCTGTGACTCAAGTTTCACTCCTGATGGGGGTAGTTGCCAGGCAAATTGGAATCTCTTTAAGCTGTCATTTCTGTTCCCCAGTTTCTGCATTCAAATAAAACTAAACATTTTCACATATGCAGCTAGAAGGCTGATTCTAAGTTTAAAACTATGACATTTAAACAATTTCAACCTATGTGACACTCAAAAGTAGGTCACTCAGTCAATTTGAACATTTAGATTTGTAGTGTCTTTCAGTCCAAATTTACTTAAACTGCTGACTCCATAGCAGTTTTGTTATAAGCATTGTTCTGGGCTCTTCATTTCCCAGATTTTGTAGGCACACAACACTCCATTCTACCAAATGTCTGCTGGTGTCCAGTGAGTTTTTAGATGTGTTGCAATGTTTAAAATAGACAGTTTGAGCCTGCCTTCAGAGAAACACAGGGTGGTTTTAAACTGCCGGCTTTTGGATAGTGGTGAGTACTGGTACTGCACCCATTTTTGGGATTTAAGAAAATGAATTCCCAACAATTCTAGGTTGCATTTGGCAATCAGCATTGCCATTCCCAATGGTTTCAGACTACTGTGCGGGTAGTCCAATGGTGGTTTTAAAGCGCTTTGAAGCTAACCGGCGCTACTGTTTTTCCTTTGGCAACCCATTTCCCTCATGGCAACCCGGCCTTTCATTCTCGCACTGGTGGGTGGCAAGTGAGGCAACCATTTTAGTGTGCGCACAAACTGCGCAGCTTTCCTGGATTTCGGCGCACATGTGGATTTTCCGCCATCTTGAATTTTCTAAGCCCACAGCACCAAATGTTGTGGCATGATAGCTTAAACGTGGGTCAGGACACCCAACAGTGTATTGGTCATCACTCATCTCACCCAGACCTTTGCATATACAGTTTATGGCAGGGGACAGGCTGAATTGTTTTTCAAACAAAAACGGGCAAAGACTCTCAGGTGATAATATTATTATTTGGGCCTCATTATAACTTTAGAGGTAGCTGTGGCGCTTTTAGCTATCATGCAACAGATCCTGTATGATATCTCTAGGTAACCAGAGAATAGCTCATGACTTCTGTGTTACTGCTACTGGGGTTACCCACCAAAATAGAGCAATTACTTAAATAACATGTGTAGCAGGTTTAAATAGCATAATGGTTGTCATCACCCAGTTTTTGTAGGCTTCTGGCTGAGTTGCTTTGAGAAGTGCATTTGTGGTCACTATTGTGCCAGTGGCCTTCATGGTGTTGGTGGTCACCTCCATGCCTGTCAGTGGGCCTCATTACACGGAAGGCAGTAATGGTTAACGGCCACCGTTAATGGTAACGGTGACCGTTAACCATTACCGCCTTACTACGAGGTCCCTTAGCGGGTTGGTGCTTTAACGCCTGCTTTTTGCAGGCGTTAAAAACCAACCCGCTAAAGGACCAGTGAGCTAATTACGGCACCGCAAAATTGCGGTGCCGTAATTAGCGCCTTCCCCATTCCCATAGAGCCCTATGGGGCAGAAATGGGAATGGGGAAGGGCAATGGCGGAAGGGGGATTTACCGCCCCACCAACCTTGGAATGGGGCGGTAAATCCCCTTTCCGTCAAGGCGGTGCCGGTATTTTACCGGCATGAGCCATGGCGCTAATGGCGCCATGGCTCACCGCCTACCAGGTAATGAGGCCCATTGTCTCTGTGCTTGTGGTCACATCCATGCTTGTGTTCACTACTTCGGCAGTATTCCTGATGTTGTTTTGGTGTTCTAGGTGTAGGATCATGGCCAATGTGTCAAGCACCAGTCAGCATATACTTGGTTGTCAGATCTGGAAGTAAGTTGTATGCCTGAAGCAGGAGGCAACATGGTTGGGTGGGAGCCTGGACCAGTTGTGCAGTCTACAACAGGTACTGTCATGGTATTACGGATGAACTCTTGTTGCTTGGAGGCCCCACCGGTACATAATATGCGCGCATCTTTATATTGTAGCTTTAAGGAAGAGGAATGTATGCCCTTTGGTCATGGTAATATTGGGCAGCAGGGTGGGGAACCTTTTAGTCCCAACAGCATGCCTACTAGGGATGATGCGACCACAGGGTTAGTGAATACTGGCATTACTGACAATGGGCTGTTGAAAATAAGACGACTAAATATTAGTCGCTTCCCAAGCACACTGTTGATATACATGATTACATAGTAGACAAGACTGACAAACATGTGTCTCACTGAGACATGGCTGCAGGCATCAAGCGGACCAAAAATTGAACAGGCCACCCCCCAGGTTATACATTTTGGGGGGGGGGGGAATCGTCTGGAAGGCTCAGGGGGAAGAGTGGCCATAATCTGCAAAAAAGAGTTGGGGATGTATGAAAATAAAATAGACTTTATTTATTTAAATTTGTAGCGCACACAAACAGCCCTTAGGCATTGAGGCGCTGTTACATGTGACGAGCTTAGTTACATGAGGCCTGCGAATGGCCTTTGGAATCAAAAGCAAACTTAATACAAACATTATATACATAAGAGGCATGAATGTCAAATTCGATATAAACATATATCAAAGATGGCAACATTTAGTACATACATCACATATATTATAGGCAGGCATATTGGTCTTTGTAAACAGATATCATCTAGTCAGGATTATCTGGATTAGGTGAAGAGTAGAGCCTTGACAGCTTTGCGGAAGGCTATTTGGGAGGTTTCACCTCTTAGGGACAGTGGAAGGGCATTCCATTGCAGGGCTGCTAAGTAGGGGAGTGAAGGGTGTCAAATTATTCATATTAAAATCACACCTAACAATTACAATAGAATGAATGTTATATTAGTTTATAGGCCTGTGATGCAGTGAAGGATTGGACCATTGGAGACTCTGGAGTGGCCCGGCATCACAGCAAGCAGAGGACAATAGGGTGATGTCACCAGGGCGGGAGTGAATTGATTGACGGTGATTAAGAGCCAATCGGTGGAGGGGAAAGAAGTAAAGGGCTTTTTTCTAAACCTGGCGTTGTTGTGGTTTGTTTTTGAACAGGGACGGAATCCAGAAGAGGAGGAACCGTCTTATGAATGGGCGTACTGAAAGCCCTAAGAAAATCCTGTTGAGAAAAGTGTTCGGCACCGGTTGTGCCCAGTTTGATGAGGAGGAGGCACGTTGCCGAAATCCATAAGTTGCGTCGCACCTGGTTGTGAAAAGAGGGGGCGAGAGGGCACCTCGCCGCGGGGTCCTCCCTCGTGTGGGAGGAGTTTGGGGAAGAAATCCCCATGACGAGCGGCTGGCCGGGGAATCCCCGAGAAGATGCAACGCTACGTGTAAGCGAACAGCTGGTGCGCGGCTGAGCGAGGGAGTACCCGACCGAGGAGCCGGAGGGGCAGCACACGCCGCTGTAACAGCTGATCGAGGGGACAAGAGAAATCAGGAAGAGAACTACACGAGTGGCCAAGGAGTTGATACGAACGAAAATACAGCAGAAAGACGGTGAGGCGCTCGGCGTATGAGGAGAGTCCCTATCGGGAATTTTGGGGTAACGGGGTACGAACCCACTGACCCAACGTATAAGCTGGGAACGAACAGAGAGCCCCTCTGAGAACTGAGACTGTATATGGCTGCGAAAACCCCTTTGCTAGAAAACTCGCCACCGACCCCGAAATTCTAAAGAGACTTCCTTTTTCCCATATTTCTTTAGTGCCAGTTGAGAGTTGAACTGAATAAAAGAAATCTGTTAACCAATCGGCCTCAAGAGTGTTTATCCCTCCCGCTAAGTTGTGACATTTGGTGGCAGCGGTGGGATAAACAAGGACCATGGAGGAGCTGATCAAATCATTGGCCGAAGGACAACAGTTGTTACAACAAGCGCTCCAAATGCAGGGACAGCAAGCACAGGCCGATCGGCAGGCGTTCCAGCAAGTCTTGCAGCTTCAGCAAGCTCAACTGATGGAAACAACCGGTTCAAGGAGCCATACGCAGGTGCCTACCTTTGTGCTACAGAAATTTACTTCAGGGGAAGATCCGGCTCACTTCTTTGTGAACTTTGAGAGAGTGGCTCGGAATGCCCAGTGGCCTACAGACCGGTGGTGTCATTATGTGGCTCCCCTAATGACGGGGGAGATGCAAAGCGCATACCAAGCAGCCAACCCCGCAGGAGACACCCCATATGGAGAGATGAAGCGGGCGGTCCTGGAGAGGTTAGGTCATGATGAAGAGGCCTACCGAATTAAATTCCGAGAGACTCGACTACTTCCCGATGAGACTCCTTGCCAGCTGTATTACCGGGTGAAAGAAATAGGGGACAAGTGGTTGCAGACAACCACCTCCACCGCCCATGAGATGTCGGAGAAGATAGTGCTGGAACAATTCCTCGAGGCCCTACCCCTACCGATCCAGAGATGGGTACGGCAACATCATAAACCATCTCTGGTCGAAGCGGTGAATATAGCGTCCGCATATCAGAAGGCGGGCCAGGGGAAGCTATTAACCTATCCAGCCGTCCAGAAGGGGATGGGGGGAAACCCCGGTACTGGCCCAAAACTCTCTGGCGGTTCAAGGTGGCCGAACTCAATGCTCCGAAAACCCGATTGGGAGGTACTAAAGACTCGACCTCCCAGTGAAGGATTTCCGACCTCAGTAAGTCCCAGACCCCCTATCCTCGGTGCCCGGGGACCCCAGTGTTTCGAGTGCGCAGAATGGGGACATCTAGCCCGACAATGTCCCAAGAGAGGAAAAACCGAACCTATGGAGGTGGGGACACTGGATGTCGCCAAGGAAAGTAACCAAGCTGAGGCGAGTTTCGGAACGAAGCCTTCTTATCCCTATGTGTGCGAGGCAGAAGTGGAGGGCCGACCTACCAGAGCCATGATAGATTCGGGAAGCCTACAGACTGCTGTCAACCCGGAACTGTAGGTGGTATGCCAGAGACGAATGAGACTGTACAGATACGCTGCGTGCATGGGGATGTCAAAAGATACCCAACTAAAAAAATTCATTTCAAGGTAGTCGGGGAAGAGATAGGGATACGAGCATCTGTGATGCCGGTGCTTCCGGAGCCCCTGTTAGTCGGATCCGATGTACCAGACCTATCACGCATTATCCAGAAAATTGAGAGAGGGTGGTTGAAAGAGGCGCCCTTCCACCACCAAGAGATCACATCAGAATCAAACAAACAGAGGAAGAGTCGAGTAGAAAAGCGAAGAGAGAAACGAGAATGGGTTGCGCGAAACATGTATCCTGTAGCAGTAGATTGGACTATGGAGGATAAGGGGGACAGTTTCCGTTCTGCACAGGAACTTGATCCCCTATTAAAAAACGCTAGAACGTCGGTAGGAGAAACAACAAGTGGGAAAGGGCCCTACTTCATCAAAGACAAAGGATTGTACTATAGGGTGGTCACCGACCCCACCAAAGGAGAAGTTCGACAACTGCTGGTACCCAACAAATATACCAGGTCCGTGCTGGAAGTGGCACATGTCCAGTTAGGGGAAGGTCATCTCGGAGTGGAAAAAACTACCAAGAAGATACTCGCTAGGTTTTTTTGGCCAGGGGTATATGGGCAAGTGACATGCTTCTGCCAACAGTGTCCTGAGTGTCAAAAAAAGAACAAAGCTAATGTCCGAAAAGTACCGTTGCAAACGATGCCCTTAATACTGGAACCGTTTCATCGGATCGGGATGGACATAGTGGGTCCACTAGATCCTACAAGCAAGGTCACAAATACCTATTGGTAATAGTAGATTATGCAACTCGATACCCAGAGGCTTTTCCTTTACGATCCATTAATGCGCAACAAGCCTGTGACGTCTTGGTCCCCTTTATTACAAGAGTCGGCATCCCCAAAGAAATCGTAACGATAGAGGCACCAATTTTATGTCGGCCGTGTTAAAACAGGTGTGTGACACCCTCCACATAGAACAGATTAAGACAGCAGTATACCACCCACAAACAGATGGTCTAGTGGAGAGGTACAACCAAACTATAAAACTAATGCTAAGGAAAACCATGTTGCCCGGAGAACGGAATTGGGACAGACTAATCCCTTGGATTCTGATGGCCTTAAGGAATACACCACAGTCTTCGACAGGTTTTGCGCCATTCGAACTCTTGTTTGGCAGGCCGGTGAGAACTTAATTAGATATTTTACGAGAAAACTGGGAGGAACAACCCAGCTCAGAGATTACGCTGACCGAATATGCCTTACAATTGAAGGAGAGAGTGGAGAAACTTCAGGCAGTTGCACAAAGTCATCTTCTACAAGCTCAACTCAACCTGGAGCATTACTATAACCAAAAGACTTGCATGAGAAGTTTCCAAGTGGGAGACAGAGTTTTAGTTCTCCTACCCACCTCAGAGAACAAAATGTTAGTCTCCTGGAGCGGACCTTATACCATCGAAGAAGTCTTGGGTCCCGTAACGTACCGGGTTCGTCAACCTGAGAGGAAGATACAGCTACAGACCTACCACATCAATATGTTAAAAAAGTGGGTCGATCCGGTGCCAACCATAACCATGATCAACGTGGAGGAGATGACGGAGGAAAGTATGCCTAACAGTGGGGAAGAAATAGGCAAGGAGGCATTGAACATTAATCCGGAGTTGACTACTAGCCAGAAGAATGAGTTGTCGAACTTGGTGGGAGAGTATGCAGAAATATTCTCGTCACTTCCCGGGAGAACCACGCTAACTTGTCATCAGATCCAAACCGACCCGGGAGTCAAGGTCCGACTTCGCCCATACAGGATTCCCGAAGCGAAGGTCCAGGCAGTGAACCAAGAAATACAAGAAATGCTCAAATTGGGGGTAATCGAGCCGTCTTATAGTGAATGGTGCACTCCCCTAGTCCTCGTACCCAAAGCAGATGGGACATCGAGGTTCTGCCTAGATTTTCGAAAGCTGAACGAAATATCAAAATTTGACGCATATCCCATGCCACGTATTGAAGAACTTCTGGAGAGACTAGGGAAAGCCGAATACCTGACAACGATAGATCTAACCAAGGGTTACTGGCAGATCCCTTTGAATCCAGCGGATAAAGAAAAGACGGCTTTTGCTTCTCCCACCGGCTTATATCAATTTACCGTGCTGCCATTTGGCCTTCATGGGGCTCCGGCTATGTTCCAAAGACTGATGAACTTTCTAATAAAGGGTCATGAAGGTTATGTGGGAGCATACTTAGATGACATCATTGTCTACAGCCAGAGTTGGACAGAACATCTAAGTCATTTACGGGCCATCCTGCGCACACTATGAGATGCCGGACTACACATTAATCCAAAGAAATCTCACCTGGCCAATTTCCACACTAAATACCTGGGGTACCAGGTGGGTCAAGGACTAATTAAGCCCCAGAAGGAAAAACTAGAGGCCATCCAGCGTTTGCAATTTCCAGTAAATGCTCGACAAGTGAGAGCATTTCTAGGATTTGTAGGTTATTACCGACGTTTTATCCCACATTTTTCAACAATTGCGGCTCCCTTGACTGATCTGTTAAAGTCCACGGCCCCCCGTCAAAGGGAGTGGAGAAATGAGAAAACCGAGAAAGCTTTTGAGGGTCTAAAGAATGCCCTCTCGAATGAAGCGGTGTTAAAATGTCCCGATTTCCAAATGCCATTCTTCCTACATACGGATGCCTCGGGTTATGGTCTGGGGGCCGTCCTGTTTCAGAACGATGGAGACAAGGAGAGACCAATCCTGTTTATAAGTCGTAAACTGTTACCCAACGAGATGGGATATGCCACCATCGAGAAAGAGTGTCTGGCGGTAAAGTGGGCAATAGAAGCCCTAAAGTACTATTTGTTAGGAAGATCTTTCACGTTGGTGACGGATCACGCTCCTCTAGTGTGGCTCTCTAGAAACAAAGATACGAATCCTCGAGTGTTGAGGTGGTTTCTATCCCTTCAGCCATATTCCTTCAAGACGATACATCGACCTGGCCGTGGAATGGCACAAGCAGATTTCCTGTCTAGGATGCATGCTCTTCCCGAACGTAAGAGCCCGGAAGAGGGGGTCTGTGATGCAGTGAAGGATTGGACCATTGGAGACTCTGGAGTGGCCCGGCATCACAGCAAGCAGAGGACAATAGGGTGATGTCACCAGGGAGGGAGTGAATTGATTGACGGTGATTAAGAGCCAATCGGTGGAGGGGAAAGAAGTAAAGGGCTTTTTTCTAATCCTGGCGTTGTTGTGGTTTGTTTTTGAACAGGGACGGAATCCAGAAGAGGAGGAACCGTCTTATGAATGGGCGTACTGAAAGCCCTAAGAAAATCCTGTTGAGAAAAGTGTTCCGGCACCGGTTGTGCCCAGTTTGATGAGGAGGAGGCACGTTGCCGAAATCCATAAGTTGCGTCACACCTGGTTATGAAAAGAGGGGGCGAGAGGGCACCTCGCCGCGGGGTCCTCCCTCGTGTGGGAGGAGTTTGGGGAAGAAATCCCCATGACGAGCGGCTGGCCGGGGAATCCCCGAGAAGATGCAACGCTACGTGTAAGCGAACAGCGGGTGCGCGGCTGAGCGAGGGAGTACCCGACCGAGGAGCCGGAGGGGCAGCACACGCGGCTGTAACAGCTGATCGAGGGGACAAGAGAAATCAGGAAGAGAACTACCCGAGTGGCCGACGAGTTGATACAAACGAAAATACAGCAGAAAGACGGTGAGGCGCTCGGCGTATGAGGAGAGTCCATATCGGGAATTTTGTGGTAACGGGGTACGAACCCACTGACCCAACGTATAAGCTGGGAACGAACAGAGAGCCCCTCTGAGAACTGAGACTGTATATGGCTGTGAAAACCCCTTTGCTAGAAAACTCGCCACCGACCCCGAAATTCTAAAGAGACTTCCTTTTTCCCATATTTCTTTAGTGCCAGTTGAGAGTTGAACTGAATAAAAGAAATCTGTTAACCAATCGGCCTCAAGAGTGTTTATCCCTCCCGCTAAATTGTGACAAGGCCCCCTACAGAGATGCGTACATTTAACGATCATTTAGGGCAGTTACTTTTACCACTGCATAAACCTAATTGTGCAACTATCCTTTTGGGAGATTTCAACAGATGGAGAGGAGATCCCAAGGATAAGCAAGCCATCGATTTGGAACATACATTAAAAAATGTGGACATATATATTCACAATTCGTACCCTTCAACCATCAAAAGACATATCCTGGATTGGGTCACTGTTAGGAACATGAATGTCGTGTATTTGGTCAGACCATCTGTGCAATTACCGGCCCCTCTGCAGCAAAGCCATACAATTTCTAAGGAAGCCTTTAATAGCCATTTTAAGAAAATAAATGTTTCTGAGCTGACCACCTGCTTGGAAGAACTCATGTATCTGACAACAAAGTACAAGAGATTGTCCCAATCTTCAGGGCTGGTTTATGACTGAATTGACAACCCTCAAACAAACTGAAAGGCAGGCGAAATGCATCTGTTTTAAAAATAAAAGTGGAAAATAAAAAAGCTTGGAAGCCTGATTGAAAAAGAATACAAATTGAAAATTATAGAGACAAAGAAAAGTGTTTTCAATGAGCAAATAAGTAGGGCAGAAAATGAAATTAAGAAAATCTTTGAAATATTTAAAAAATGGGAGAAACCTAGTGCCCTGGAAAGAAAGTTTGTGCCAGACAAAGATGATTTTTTGAGAATTCAGCAGGCTCAAAATGTGAAGGATACCTTGCTACAGACAAGTACAGGAGTGACTGAGGGACTTAGAGATCCCCATCTGCTGTTTGACGTCTGTACTGTCTCTGTTACAGAGATGGAAAAGATTCTGAAGGATATGCACCCCACTACTTGCCCAGGAGAAACTTTATCCTCCAAAATTATCTTGGAGAATGGGAATGTCTTTGCACCTTTTCTTATGAGATTTGTTAATGCTTATTTAATGTTTTGATCAGTCCCATCCCTGATTAAGGAGGTTGCAGTGACCCCCTTATTAAAAAAATCTGATCTAGATCCTAACCTTCGACCAATTATTAATACTTCTTTTCTGCTCAAGATATTGGACACAATTGCCACAATCCATTTACAAAAACAGCTGGAAACCTTTAAATGACTGCATATAAAACAATCTGGCTTTCACAGTAATCACGGCACTGAGAGTGCACTTTTAGATCTGCAAACCCAGATGCTGTCTACATTGGAAAAGAGTAGTACGGGCTGCTGATCACACTAGACCTATCAGCAGCCTTGGATCTGCTAGATCATAGATGGCTACAAGACACACTCGCTGATACTGGCAAGTGCTCACAGAATGTGATTCAGTGGATGGACTCCTTCCTTAGTAGAAGGAAGTCCAGGATCTGCTGGGGGGATGCCTCATTGTAATCATCACAAATATTCTTATGGGTGCCCCTGTTTACTTAATAGTTTTACGAAACCACTATGTGCAAGAATGGAGAAGCTTGGTCTGCAGTTTACAAATGATGCCGATGATATACAGCTCGCTATGGAACTTAGTGGTGATTACACTCAAAAATACTGCGACCAAAGACTAGATGACAACTAATTTGCTCTCCTTAAATAGCTTACATAGTTCAAAAACGGAGCTCATGGTTTATGGTTCTAAGCAAGCCAGGGCAAACGTGAGTCATGCTTATGAAGGGTATGTAATTGAAGGATGCCAAATTCCAGTCGTAGATAGGGTAAACACACTAGGTACCTACATGGAAGCGTCCTTGAATGCAGACTACCCCACGCAAATTATGTGTTAAAACAATCATATTACTACCTGAAGGTCCGGAGGCAGATTAGCTCACTAGTCACTCAGAAAAACTGTGAACTACTAGTCTGGGCTATCATTATGCCAAGGCTTGATTATTGTAACTCCCTGTTGGTCCAACAGTGGTGGCAAGATCCAGGCAATGCTCAGCTAGAGAACAGGCTTTTGCTGAATCCAATACCTGAGAGTTGGAACCTCTGGCTTTTATCTGCTGCCCCTACCCTGCTTGGAGGTGACATCAAGTCCTGCTGTTCCTCAAGTAGTGATATGCTGATTCCATCACTAGCAGTGGGCATGGCTCACATTCTGTCAACATCCTTGATAGACAAATTAAAAAAAGAAAAGTGTGGTTAAAGGCCAAGGTGGGTGCGGGGCTATGGTGAAATGGAGGGAGAGAAGAGAGGGAGAGAATAGAGGAAGAAGAGAGAAATAACAGTTAAAAGGGAGGAACAAGGGAGGAAAATGGGTGAAAGTAATGTGGTTGTGAGAGATGTGGTGGTGGTGCTGCCGCTTCCTGCTTTTGCAATGGCTGCTTTACTAATGCCTGCAAATGCTTATGCTGCTGCTGGTGACGATGAGGCTCCTGCCCTGCCTCTTCTCACCATCAAGAAAGAACAGGTGTGATGGTGACTGGAAGGTAATACTGACTTATATGGGCAGGGTCACACAAGCTACCAAATGACTTCACTTCATTTCATGCTTCACTTCGTCAAAGCATTTGGGAAAACACAAGCATGACATGAAATTCATGTGCACCTTGGTGGAAGTTTTCCAAAGTGAAGCGTGATGCGACGCTCATGCGTGAGCAAGAGAAACTCTTGCTTCACTTTGTCAGATGTGTAGCATGACATGAAGCGCATATGTTAGTAGGCGAAACGCATTCTTCACCATGGTGAAATTAAACATTATGTAATGAGCATGTGCAAAGTAACAGTGGCGGAGCCAGGGTGGGTTCAGGGGGGGGGGGCTCACCACCCCCACTCGCTACACCTTGGTGCCCGGGGCGTCCCACCTTGGCTCCTGCTTGGCCAGGCCTGGCTGGGCTGCGGTGCATGCCTTAATTTCAATATGCCCCCACCCCCCGGCCTGGCCCGCAAGGGGTGCTGCACGCACGTCACAGGAGTGGAGCACGGCCCGTCACGGGCGGGCCAACTTAATGCTTATTCAATAAAATGTGAACAATCAATATGGCAGAAATGTGCGGGAAGCCGGGCACTGCTGACTACTGACTGCTTATTTCAATAAAGTTACGATGGGAATGGATGTGGGGTCGGAGGGGGAGGGGCGCAGGGGCAGTGGGCATGGTCACCAGTGACTGCACTGCTTGCTTAATAATACTCTGTGTCTGGGATTGAATTGAGCTGACCACTGAGCTGAAAGCAGCACATAGTAGTAGCGGCCGCTGCCTGCACCACTGATTGAAGTTCCAACTGTTGTTGTTCAACTTCCACAGTTATCCGGCTAAGGAGTTGACCCCACCACGTCCCCAGCCCCTTCCTTCTTGTGCCTGTGCACTTTTTGTTTATATTTAAACCCTGCTTGCTGTGACACAGTGTCGAAATTAGTCCAGTTGGCAAGCCATGATTGCCCAGATGATTAGTTATCTAAGAATTTACCAGGGCCCCGATTAAAGCCTAACCCTGTCTTTTATTCTTTTTCGTGTTTGCAGCGATGTTCTGCTGATGCATATTGAATATAGATGCCTTTTTCTTCTTTTGATTATCATTCTTAGCTTTAACTGTCAATGGAACTGGGGCTCAAGGAGTCTACTGGCAGATTGATTGCCTCATGCCTTTCCTTGGTTATTTCATCTAGGTTATTGGATAGCGTGGCGACTCGAGGCGCTCTGCGCTTGGGAGTGTACCGCCTCAATGATGGAAGTGTTTAAATGACAACGGCACATTAGATTGAAAATTGGGCATCATCTGCCACTAACTTATTGACTAACATGGTCAATAATCAATTGAGAGCTTGAAATTGGGTGGTGAGGGAGGAGATGCTCTCAAGCTCTAGTTCATCTATTCTGTTGTCAAGAGAGATAGCATGGAAGGGGTCAATCCCCCCCCCAGTCCCTCTTTGCTGGATCTTCTTCATTAAAGGTAGAGTTAGACTGAAAACATTGATGTGTTAGTAATAAGCTTGTATTTTGCAAAGCGGAGCCCCGATTGTGAAAGTCAATGTTCCCTCTCTTGTTCATGGGCGAGCGAAAAAAACCTTTGTTTAAAGCTTTGTCAGATAAGTGGTTCCCCTTAGGGTTTTCTATTCAGTAATATTTGCATCTTCCAAAGTAGTATTGTTGTCAGTGCCCATAAGGAGAATTTCAGGTAAATTAGAATCAGGAGGAAAACTTCCACCAGTACAGGATTGGACAATTTCCCATGTCAGCTTGTTACCAAAGCAAAATAATGTAGTGCTAATATTACCTGCCAGCAAAGATGAGGACAACCTCAGGATGTTTTTTCCTGAATGAAAGTAGTTTCGTTAGTGATTTTAGTAGAGGGAGTGGCCCGCCATTGTAGTTTTAGGAGTTAACTGTTAGGGAAATAGTTGCAGGTACTTTAGTCACTTTGGGAAAGCATCGTCGGGGCTGCCAGGTTGCCTGTTATACGTACACGCCTTGCCACTGGTAACATCATTCAGAATTCCCCTAACCTCAATCGAGGGTCTGCTAGCTTCTGCAAGAACGTCCATGATTATTATCCAGACCCTGGATGATGCTTCAGCACTGACAGTGCAGCAGCTGAGCTGCAGACATGGGAAAAAGGGCAAACACAACTCCTGGCTTGTGGCCCGGGTGAGGGGCTGGGGGCAGCGGCATGGTCATGTACAGGGGGGGTTGGGGCGGGGAGCCTGCGATCTGAGAACATGTGCAGTCAGTGCAGCAACGGTTTGCTATACTAAGTGGCTAAAGGTGTGTCAGTCACACTTTACATGGTGCCACTTGGCAGTGCTGCAGAGGGCTGCAGGCGCAGCCACTACAGTGTGTGGGTGAGGGAGGGGGGTGTAGGGGAATAAGAAATGTGGGGGAGAATGGCTGTGGGTCGGTGGGTACGTGTATTTCTTTCTGTGCAGTCACTGAGGCCACCCCAGCCACAGCCATGCCTGTCTCGTCTGAAAGGAAATCAGGCTTGAGGTGCTGCTGCTGCTGCAGTCTTATTAAATGCATTTAAGCTATGGCTCGTGGTGGAGGAGTGTAGGCCTAGAAGCATTTTATGAGGTGAGTTTATATCTGCGTTGGTTGCTGTAGGGAGCAGCAGTGTTTCAGATCTACTAACTGAAACTGAACTGTTTGTTTATGGCACCCGACCCTTTAAACGCATAATGGTTATTTACCATTATCCGTTACTTGTTTAGTTTAGTTTAGTTTAGTTTAGTTTATTATTTGATAATGTGCACCAAACCCGTGGGTAGCCGGGCGCAGCAGGTACAAGGTTACTTAGGCTTAGGTTACATACATAGGATAAAAATCAAACCAATACAATACATACAAGTCAGTACAAGCAGTTGGATTGAGGAGCTAGCATATTACAGTATTACAAGAATGTACAAGGTAAGAAGGGAGAAAGCAGCATCAGCATTGTCTTAGACTAGGGTACAAGGGTATCATAGCTGTAGGGTGCCGCGTGAGTTAATTGTCGTTGGACCAGAGCCAGTTTTTTACCTTCCATCTGAAGTTAGAGTAGGGTAGGCTAGCTCTCAGTGCAGTGGGCAGTGCGTTCCAGGCCTGGGCAGCTCTGACAGGGAAGCTTGCTCCACCCGCTTTAGATCGTCTAAATCTAGGCGTTTCGAGCAAGAAGTGGTTGGTAGCCCTAGTGTGGTGGCTAAAGGTTTTTCTGGTAAGTCTAGCCGAAATATAAGGGGGTGCTGCATGGTTGAGCCCTTTGTGGGTGAGCGACAGTGTCTTGAGCAGGATTCTGTCACTGATTTTAAGCCAGTGGTGGTCTTTTCTGATGTTGGAAATATGTGCACTACGGGGTATGTCAAGGGCTGCTCTGAGAGCGTTATTTTGAAGGATTTGTATTTTATTTATGATGGATTTGTTGGCACCTGCATAGAGGGCGTTGCAATAGTCCAGCTTGGACATTACTAATGCGTTGGCTAGCAAGATGCAGTTGGTTTTAGAGAGGTAAGGTCTACAGGTCCTGATTAATTTACAGGTGTACGCTGTGGAGGATGCCAGGGTGTTAACTTGTTTGTTTAGGGATAGGGTAGAATCGAGGTAGAAGCCTAGAGTTTTTACCTCAGTAGCCACCTTAATTGTGTTACCATCTATGTTGAAATTGCGATAGTTGGGACTCAGTTTTTTTAAGTTGGAGTCGGAGCCCAGGATCAATAACTCAGTTTTGTCGTCATTTAGGCAGAGGCCGTGAGAGGCCATCCATGCCTGAATGAGGAGGTAAATTTTGTTTACTAAAGCTGTGTCTTCGACAAAGTTGCCTGATAATGGTATGAGGATCTGCGTATCGTCCGCATAATTAGTGTAAGTTACCCCTAATCTGTCAAGTTTGTTGAAGAGAGGCTTAGTAAAGATATTATACATTGTCGGGGAGACACATGAGCCTTGTGGGACACCACAAGTGATCGGGATTGCGTCCGCTGCCGCTACAGGGGAGAATACTCTCATCGTCCGGTTAGCTAGGAAGGATTGTACCCATGCTATAGCTTCACTTGAGAAATGGGCGGCCGACGCTAAGTGGTTGCATAATACTGCATGATCCACCAGGTCAAAGGCCGCTGATAGGTCAAGGAGGAGGAGCATAGCTGTACTACCTTTATCCTTCAACTCGTCGATTTGTGTCTTGAGGTCGATAAGGGCCGTTTCAGTACCGTGCAGAGGTCTGAAGCCAGATTGCCGTGAGCCTAATAGTTGGTGTGTCTCCAAATAATGTTGGATTTGGAGGTAGGCTACTCTGTCTATAATTCTAAGGAGAAATGGGACTGTAGTGATGGGCCTGTAGTTAGTGGGGATTGCTGGGTCAAGTGTCTGTTTTTTGAGTAAGGGCAGTACCCAGGATTCTTTAAGGTTAGTAGGTACCGTATTCGTATTGAAAGAGGAGTGAGTTGATAAGTTTCGAGATAAAAGGTGCTAGATCTCTGGCAGCATCCTTGAGGATTTGCGCAGGTCACTTTTGCTATAGTCAATTAGACGCCTTGGCAGTTAGACGGTTTAAGGGAGAGAATGACCTTTTCAGTTTCTAATATAGAAATATTAGTAAACCTGAAGGGTTTACAGTTGCTTTGGGTGGATGTGCTGGGTATCTCTTTCAATGGGGTGGTATGAGTTCCGCTAGGGATCAGGGACGCTTTTTTCTTAGCAATTTTCGATTGAAGGGTAGTGATTTTATTTGCTAAGGCGTTTTGGATGCTAGTGCACCAAGATTTGTCCTTGGGACATTGTCTGTAGGGGCTATTGGGTTTTCCAGTTCCCGGAGAATGGTGAAGAGCTCTTTGGAGTTTGAGTTGGCTTTATTGATTCTATCATTGAATGATTCTTTTTTAGTTTGGATTATGTCCTTCTTGTATTTTTTGGCAAAGTTGGCAAGTGTGGTTTTGTTGTCATCAGAGGGAGTGTGCCTCCAAATAGCTTGGAGTTTGCGTTTTTGGATACGCATTTCTTTGAGGTGGGGGGTGAACCAGGAGTTAAGGTGGGTTTCACGTTTACTTTTATGGAATTTGATAGGGGCAATCAGGTCCAGGGCTTTGGCCATGGAGTTGTTAAATGAATCAACTAACTCGCTAGGGTTTGGTTCATTGGAGCTGATTGTGAGATCTGGTAGGAGAAGTGGGAGTAGTTTTTCAGCTGTGATTTATTTTTTGCTTCTCGTTGGCAAGAGGGGTGCTATTTTATTCTTGTTAGGTTTGGGAGGCTCGATGCTGGCTGTAAAGCATATCAGATAGTGGTCTTTCCATATTTGAGGTAAGACACTAGAGATGGTGATGTCGTAGTTGGCTATCCAGTCTAGTGTGCGTCCTTTTGTGTGTGTAGGAGTTAGGACATTTTGGGTAATGCCGTGGTTGACTAGAATGGATTGGATAGACTGGGCTTGTTTATCTTCAGCATCGTTAAAGCCCAGGTTAAAGTCACCTAGTAAAAGAAGCTGAGTGGAGTCTTTAATACTGTTGGTGAGGAGGCTGGAAAGGTCTTCCTCGAAGTTCCCTAGTGGGCCTGGTGGTCTGTATATCAGAAGTATTGTTAGAGTGCTATTATTAGAGATAGGTATTTTAGCTGAGAGAAGTTCGCACGATGTAATTGTTGGGTGTGGGATGAGTCTAGCAGCTAGCTGTGTTTTGGTTATGATGTGGGCATGTGATGAAAGGGGGTGTTATTGGCTGAAATTGAAGACTGTGGCAGGGAATAGCCACGCCATTTTGCAATCGCCCTGCCTGCTTCCCCGGCTCTGGGCCCTGCATCTGTCAATGAATTATTATGGGTCTGGGAACTTTTCTTGCTAATTTTCACAACAATGACCTCCATTGTGATTGGCCTTTCTCTCTCTCTCTGTGCTGGGTGTTCCTGTCTCCCCCTCTGGGGCTGCTTTGATCGGCTCCCGAGTCCCACTCCCAGCCACGCCAGCTGCAGGTGCTGGCCTTGCCTTCTTGTTAGTGAGAACTCCTAGGCAAGCAGGGCGGTTTGCTAGGAGTTTGCGGACATTGAACTGATGGAAGGCATAACTCCTTCCCGATCCTAAAAGGAACGCCAGTCCAGACAAGTAGCAAGTTCAACTGATGTTTATTATAGCCAACAAACCACAGGGATCAAATGCACAGAGGCAAATCCAGGCACAGCTCGAGAAACTCTGGCTTGCAGGCCAGTTTTGGTGGCATATTACGTCAGGAGTACGTCACACCCTGGGCTCTCCTCCAAAAACATATCTCTACTCTGGATAGGCTGCTCAGTGGTAGTCCCCTATAGTAGCCCTATACAGGACAATGGATTGGCTCGTACCATGTCAGATGTGAGGCCTGGACAATCCCTGAAAACTGCTACTTACTGATTGTGACAGTATGTGGAAACAAAGATCGATCAGTGGCCCTAGCTACCCACCCGAAGGGCCATAAGCTGTGATTGTCTGAGCTGTGAGCCCCCAGGCCTGGGACAAAATCAATTCCCAGTTCGGACTGCACCTGTTCACGGTGCTATGTGCAACTACATTTCTGCAACATAACCGTGTGTAGATTATTATTGCGGTAAGAGTGCACCTTTCCCAGCGCATACCTGTACTTCGCGTGTAACAATTTTGTTGCAACTATCGTCTGGTCCATGAGATGGCTGCGCTTCTCAGCCATCAATTCCTGGCTCACTCTCAGCTTGGCAGGGTCACATAATCAGGGACCGTATTTGTGAGCTCTGGAGTTCTGAATTATTCTGCATTTAGGGAGAATTATGTTTCTCTACTACCGGTGTTACTTCGGTTCTGGGTAAAGAATGTCACTTTGCAATAGTGCATACTTGGCAGTGGCCTCGTTCCTCGCTGCAGTAGTTCTGCTTGCACAGCACTCCGGTTGTTTCAGGTTTTCTCAGACGGTTATGGCCTACTATGATTTCCTAAGCCATTGTCTGGTTTTCCCAGTGTGTGCCTTGCATGTAGCATCCACAGGTTAACGCGGTATGGGTTTGTCAGGTCCCTTGAGTGCTCCTGCCATTCCATGCAGTTATTTGCATGTAAGCATCTTCAAGCATGGAAACTTGATCTTCTTGCTTCTGGCAATTTCTACATTGCTGCGATAAGCTAGTGTCAAAATAACAAATGTGCAGACAGTATATGTATGTCACTGTCCTCTGTCTCATAGGACTGTACACATGTGTTCTTTGTGTGTTTGGGTGTGCGTGCATGCCCTGAATGTGCGTATGGCACGCTTGCTTCATATCTGATGCTGCTACAAAATGTAGTCTCCAACGACTTGGCATGGCTTCTCAGTGCTTTAGTCGATTCTGTCCATATAGCTATCTCTGGTTCCATTTTGTGCATCTTCATCCACTCAGGAGTATCACTACATAATATCCCCAACATAAATATCGCCGTAGATATGGCCGTTTGGGTCGCCATAGGCGATATTTTTGTTAATGATAAATGATGCGGGGGTTGTGGGGGTGTCCCCCGCAGGGTCCATGTGTGAATTTCGCCGCAAAAATATGGTGATATTTTTGCATCGCAATATTTTCGCGGTGGAATTAACACATGGAACCCACTCAGGGTAATGTTCATACTGATCTACAGTTGTAGGGACAGCTGAATGGGTACTTCTCATGGTTCGTGTACATCATGGGTGCAGTAGAGGTTAGTGTGAACTTGTGTGATCAGCAGCCATATTGTCTTTGGTTATTTTTTCAGGTGGGGTGTTTTTCAAGACGGGGGGAATATTTTGACCACCTCTCTTCAGTCCCCCCTCTGGTCGACTTGTCGACCACACCACATTATCTCCTCCATCATCCACCAACCGCCACACCTTTGTTATCCCTGCGAAATGTCCATAGTAGTTGACATGATCTTCAAATTACCAGTACATGTAGACCATGGGTGCACAACATACTGCCCGCGGGCCAGTTGCGGCCCGCTATGCTCTTTTGTCCAGCCCGCGAGGCACAAACACTTTTCTAATGGAGGACGGCCCTCAAGCAGCATCGGCCGCCCTCCATTAGGAAAGTCTTTGTTGTCTTTCGGGCCTGACAAAACACTGGCCCTCATTGGCTCAGCACACACGCACCACGTCGCTCCTACGAGACACTTAGTATGTGTGTGCTGCACCAATGGAGGGCCAGCACTACGGCTGGCGTGGTCCATAAGGCTTGATGCCGGAAGGCATTTCAGCCTTGGACCACGCCAGCCGTAGTACGATTCCAGCGACTTCCAGCTTACCTGCCTTCCAGCACGTCTCCGGTAAGTGGTCGTTTGTGTGTCGGGTCTGTTTTGCTGTATGTTTGTGTGTGTATGTTGAGATGCAGGGGTGGGGAGAGTGTCGGATGTGTATGAATGTTTGGATTTTAATGTTTTTTGTGTGTATGTTGAGATGCGGGCTAGGGGGGTGTCGGATGTGTATGAATGTTTGGATATGAATGTTTTTTGTGTGTATGTTGAGATGCGGGGTGGGGGGGTGTCGGATGTGTATGAATGTTTGCATTTTAATGTTTTTTGTGTGTATGTTGAGATGCGAGGTGGGGGTGTCGGATGTGTATGAATGTTTGGATTTGAATGTTTTTTGTGTGTATGTTGAGATGCGGGGGTAGGGGGGTGTTGGGTGTGCATGAATGTTTGTTTTGGAGTGTAAGTGCGTTGTATGTTGAGATGCAGGGTCTGTATTTGTGCATGCTTGCTAGTTTGTATTCTGATTTGGGGGGTGGGGGGGTGCTGGTCTGTATGGGTGCATGTTTGAGAGTGTACTGATTTGGGGGGTGGGGGTTCGGGTCTGTATGGGTGCATGTTTGTGTGTGTGCTCAGTGGGGGGGGCGGGGGTTCAGGTCTGTATGGGTGCATGTTTGTGCGTGTGCTCAGTTGGGGGCATTGGGGTTCGGGTCTGTATGGGTGCATGCTTGAGTGTGTGCTGATTTGGGGAGTGGGGTTTCGGGTGCGTATGGGTGCATGTTGGTGTGTGTGCTGATTTTGGGGGTGGGGGTTTGGAGTTGGGGGGTGTGGGGGGTTTGGTTCTGTATGGGTGCTGGTTTGTGTGTGCTGATTTGGGGGGTGCGGGGTTCGGAGTTGGGGCGTGGGGGTTCAGGTGTGTATGGGTGCATGTTTGTGTGTGTGCTGAGTTGGGGGGTGGGGGGTTCGGGTGTGTATGGGTGCTTGTTTGAGAGTGTGCTGATTTGGGGGGTGGGGGGTTCGGGTCTGTATGGGTGCTGGTTTGTGTGTGCTGATTTGGGGGTGGGGGTTCAGAGGTGGGGGGTTCGGGTGTGTATGGGTGCATGTTTGTGTGTGTGCTGAGTTGGGGGGTGGGGGGCTCGGGTCTGTATGGGTGCATGCTTGAGAGTGTGCTGATTTGGGGGGTGGGGGGTTCGGGTCTGTATGGGTGCATGTTTGTGTGTGCTAAGTTGGGTGGTGGGGGGTTTTTGGAGTTGGAGGGGTGGGGGTTTTGGGTCTGTATGGGTGCTGGTTTGTCTGTGCTGAGTTGGGGGTTGGGGGGTTGGGGTCTGTATGGGTGCATGTTTGTGTGTGTGCTGAGTTGGGGGTGGGGGGTTTGGTGAGGTATGGATGCTTGTTTG
Source organism: Ambystoma mexicanum (assembly GCF_040938575.1). Taxonomy (NCBI): domain Eukaryota; kingdom Metazoa; phylum Chordata; class Amphibia; order Caudata; family Ambystomatidae; genus Ambystoma; species Ambystoma mexicanum. The sequence continues at coordinate 390,495,380 of NC_090936.1, forward strand.
AGAGTGCTGATTTGGGGGGTGGGGGTTGAGGGAGCCATGGGGCATAGTGTTTGGTTGGGGTGAGAGGGCCATGGGGCATAGTGTTTGGTTGGGGGTGGGAGCCATGGGGCATAGTGTTGCACTCCAAGAGTGAACCCAATAATAAAGCTAAAACAGGCACAGTAAGGAGATGTACATCCTTTGCTTTTTGAGGAAACCTGACTCAACGAAGGCCATACTCCTCTTGGGCAACCCAAACAGCAAACTATAGCAGTCCAAAATAACGGAATGTCCAATCTAGGGTCAACAAAATATATATAAGTTAATTAAACAGACGAGATACAATAACTAAATAGAAATACATTATAACAATGGAAAATGTGTAGTACAAAATGTAAGTTTGAAATGAAAATAAAAATCATTACCCCTCAAAAACATATTCTTTTTCCATGTGTTTAATACAAATTGGGGGTTTAATAAGCCTCCTGCCACGCCCCGCCTACCGCCTCGCCCACATTTACTTTTCGGCCCACTATAGTCCTCATGTAAGGTACTTTCGGCCCTCTGTCAAAATCAGTTGTGCACCCCTGATGTAGACACATACCCCTTTGGGTGTGCACCATAACCGGTTCCTTATGTACTTCATTGGGTTGTGTGGGTTGTCTACTTTTATTCGAGGCTGAAACAGGTCAAATTCTGCTATTTTTGTCTTAGTCTTTCTCTTTCCTTTACAATATCATCCATTGCTTCCCCAGTCTCCATTTCCATTATAACTTGCATCCCTATTGCTTCTTCTGCCATCTTCTTGTACCTGCCAATACATATCTTGATCCCACACATAGAGGCTGCTCCCAGTGCTAGAGCTCCAACTATCACAGTTAACTCATCAGCCAGCCAGGACGGCATCCATGACCAGAGATATGCAAACCAGCTCTTGTCTTTCCCTGTTCCTCTTGCTTCGTCTTCCATCTTTGCATGCATCTGGACAAGTTGTGTAACTGCATCTAAGAGGGTTCTTTTATCTTTGTGATTGGCAGGTGAATGTGCAATAGGAACTTCCTATCTTTGCGCAAACTCCACCTTCGATAGCTGTGAGGAGATCCAGAAAGCTTTGAGCTCTTCTTTGATTGCGTTGAACCCGTTCACCATTGGGTTTATGTTTACCATCAACTCCCAGCAAGTAATCTGTAACCACTTGGCATTTGCATATGTCTGTACTCTTGGGATTAGTGATCTGAAGAACATTTGTTCTGCTAAACAGTCTGTGAGATGTTGCTATTTAATCCAGTGCTGCTTCTGATTTTCCTGAAAAATAATCCCCCCCCTCTGTACTCTGCTCAGTCTTTTCTACTGGTCAGTGTTGTTTGTTTGGACAGATGGCACAGTATTAGGGCATGTTGAAGTGTGCTAGAGAGCATACTCCTCGCCAGTTAGGTGGCAGCATGCCATATGCTTTAGATCTGCAAGCCCAATAGTGGTTAATCAGCACTGCTGTTCCTGCTCCCATTTCCGGTATCGTCTCTATCCTTTGGCATCCTACGTTTTCTCCTACTTCCTCATCGCCGTTGTGTTTCTAACAGAGAGCTGGTGTTTCCAGGGGAATTATAGGCAGTGGTCCAGCTTCTTGTCCACCCATGTCACTAAGTTTGCACTTCTGTCCAATGTTTTGAGGCATTTGACATTTTCTTCTTGTGCTTTATTCACTGAAGCTTTTGTCAGAGCCAGTGGCTTGCTTTCCACTACTCCGTCTTCCCATCTGTCATTAGTATATACTCTTCAATAGATCAGTAGCTTTGGCATTTCCCAGCAACCAGGTTTTCCTCCTACTTCCTTTACTCTTGACCATGGGCATAGCAAGTATTCCAGTGTGATAGTCTTCGTTTCTCCTTTCTCTGGTCCTTCGGTTATGTATTGCAACCCCTCACTGAGTTGCCAATAATGTACTAACATGGGTAATGTTTTGTTATAGTTGTCTTTGTATGGGAAAGTTCCCTTGGACATCCACCGTAATGTGGTTCCTTTCCCTTGAAATCTTCCTCGCCTCTGGAACATTGCTAGATACATCAAGTATTGCGCTCTCGCTGCAGGTATTTCTGTTGCTATGAAGGTTCTGAAGGCACTCATGGCATAGGGGATTAAAGAGCAGACATAACAGCTCTCCTTGGTCATATTCTTACCAAATTTGAACATGTGCTTGTACCACATGGTGTTTGTTACGTGTGTTCGGTCTGCATGATACATGTTAACTCCCTTTGTGTCTGCAGCAACACTGTGCTTACCTCTCCTTACCTTATCAGCAGTGTCTTCTCTTCCACCTGACATGGTTGTCCTCGATGCTTGGGCTGGGGGAGTGTTAGTAAGGGACACATCGGTTGCATGCATAGCAAAATAAAGCTGCCAGAAAACAGTACCCAAGAGTCCAGTGGATAATAGGAACCACACAGCAGTTAGTACAATCTTTATTTTATTCATTATAACCACTTACGCTGCGTTGTGAGCAGCTGAAGAGATGATAAAGTTGCCCGCCTGAAATTCCCTATAAACACATTATTTGTTTAGTAATTGTGAGTATTAGCCAAGCTCTGCGAACTAAGAAATCATTAAGTGCCCATGCAAAGATTTCCTCCCAAATGTTCTACATGGAGGGGTTACGTAATGTGGGAAGGACAGGATATGTGCTATGTTCAAGTTGAGGGTATGCTTGGGTCAAGTATTCTATGAATACCAGGAAATATATCTCAGGGGATCGTGCTTTAAAGTGTCTGGGTCTTCTTATAGTATGGCAAGTTGATTGGAAAATGCTTCAGGGTGATCAATGGGCAGCAACATCAAGCTACTTCTCCAACAATTGTATCAACAGTCGCAGCACCCTGCATGTGCGAGAAAAAAGGTTAAATTGTGTTACTGCCATCAAATGTGCATAACCGGTGTGTGCAAGGAAAAGAAAAGGTTAAATCGTGTTACTGCTGTCAAATGTGCACACGTAGTCAGGTTGCAGCGTTGGCGCTGGGCATACATTTGGGCAGGGAGCAGACAGTGTTTCTTATTGGTCAATTTGTACCAATACTGCTATGGGTATTTTGCCAGTTTGTGAACGCCTGACCATAGGATGGCAAGTAGTCTCTATTTCAGGGGTAGTTGGGACATTTGCGCTTTCTTGTGGATCTTTGGTAGTTGCAGCATTGGCCCTGTCGATCTCTGCAGTTGTGTTCCTGGGCAAGGCTGATGATTTGTAGGGCTTGATGTTGTGCAGGTAATGCCAAGTAGTTTCGCCCTCTAGGCGCACTGCTCGGTTGGTGACTGCTTCAACAACGTGAGGTCCGGTGAACAGGGGTGTGGTCACCTATTTGCATTAAGGGGTCTGTAGATATTCCCTGCTCTGTGTCATGAATTCTGTTTTGCATGATTTCTTCTGGTCTGCCCTGGGTCTTCTGTATCGGGCGAGAGATAAAAGAAACACTAGAAGCCAGTGAAGTGACATACTCAAACATCTCCTGACCCAAGACTTTGGCAACATTTTCACAATCTTTTAGGGCCCTAGTGGGAGGAGCCAGTGGGAGATGCATGCATTGTCCTTGTCACCACCTTGTGGGGCATTAAATGGTGGTCAGACCCTGGCTTGTTGTGCAGATTGAATAGTGCCAATGGCAGAAAGTGAAGCCAGTTTTTCTTGGTGCTCTGCTGAGTTTTTGGCAATATGCTCCTTCAGGAAGCCTTTGAGGCTTTCACACACTCCATTTGCTTGTGGATGGTACACACATACAAATATGTGTTTTATTCCTAGCAAGGTAGTGATATGTTGGAACATTTCATTGGCGAAGTGAGGGCCATTGTCAGTTCTCAGGACCTCACAAACGTGCCACCTTGGGAATACTTCCTGGACCAGAAATCTAGCAGTTCGAAGAGCATCGGCATGGGAACAGGGTCCAGCCTCTACCTATCTTGAAAATGGGCAGACGATCACTATCATGTATCGGTATCCTTGACATACTTGGATCATATCCACATAGTCGACATGGAGATGCAGGAATATGCCTTCAGGTCTAGGTATGGCTCCTCTCACAACTCTCAGTGTGTGCCCAGCTGTGAACTGCTGATACGTCCGTTACTGATAACATTTGCCACATGCTCATTTAAGTTGGGACAGAACCGCTTTTCTCCAATGCCTTCTGCAATTACCTCCTTCCCTGTGTGCGTTGGATAGTGTAAATGTATCAATGCTACTTTCAGTAACACAAGTGGCATGACCACCTTTCAGTGTTATTGTGTTGCCATTGGGCATCTGTAGGGGACATAGAACATCCCCTCTTTATCCAAAGTTCCTTTTCGTCACTGGGTGCAGATCCCTGCAGTTCCATGATTTGTGTTTCTGGTAGGTGATTGTACCCTTGCTTCAACACCATCTGCCTTACTCCTCCCGCACTCCGTGCTCTCTCCTTCAACTCCCACAATTCTCCAAAATCTGATGCACATTTTGTCCCATGATCTGCTGCTTCGTTCCCTCTGGATATTGCATCTTCCCCTTTGGTGTGTGTGTGGCACTTTACCAATGCCAGCTCTTGTGGATATGTGATCACTTCAATCAGTTCTCCCAGCAATAGTGCATGCTGTACTGGAGTCCCATCCACCCTACTGTAACCTCTCCTGAGCCATCGTGCCAAACCAGAATAGACTGTGGATGTGATGTACACACTGTCCGAATATATTGTCACTCTCTTATTTACACTGTTTTGTAGGGCCAGTTTGAGAGCCACTAGTTCAGATGCTTGTGCTAAATATTGAGGTGGTAGCCTGGCACTCAACACTACTTCACTTGTCCCATCCTCCTTCAATGTCAATACAGCAGCCCCTTTTCTCCTGATCCCATTACTCTGAACAATTGTTGAAGACCCATCAATGTAGAGGACATCTGCCTCCTCAAGTGCATCTTCCTCGACCTTGCGTGTCTCACTGAATTGTTCTATGGTTTTGGTACAGTCATGAGCCAATTCTCCTGGCCGATAGACGTCTGCCATGAATAATACTGGATTTACAGTCTTACTATCTTCATTTCTGCTCTTGATAGTATTATCTCGTACCCTGATGCTCTTTGGGTTGTCAAAGTGCTCTTTGGCGTGTGCAGTATTGCAAACAGTGCATGCTCCACGTTAAAGGTGGTGGTGCACCGCATTGTTACGTTTGATGCATGCTCTACTGCGAAAGCTGTGGCTGACAACGATTGTTCGCACGGATAGTGTCCTTTCATTACTGGGTCAAGCTGTCCACTGTAGTAAGCAATTGGTTTATGGTCCATGCTTGTTTTCTGCATCAGTACTGCCTTCATAACCACACCATCGGTGTGTGAAAACAGGAAGAATTTTCTTTTGTAGTCTGGGGTCCCTAACACTGGAACCTTTCATATTGCTTCCTTCTGCTCATTGAAGAATGCTTTTGTCATTTCTTGTGTCCAGGCCAGTGTTTTTGCTCCTCTCTGAGCCTCTTTCAATGCAGTTAGCAGTGGCCTGGTGCATATGCTGTAATCAAAAACCCATGCTCTGTAATACTTGCACAACCTGAGGAACTGTTGCATTTCCCTCACTGTTTTGGGCCGTGGTGTGTGTTGTATTGCTGGTGTTCTCTTTGGGGCAATATGCCTGCCATCCTTGGATATCAGCTGTCCAATGTACAGTACTTCCTTTTGACAGTACTGGAGTTTGGCCTTGTCTCCCTTGTACCCCTAGTACTATGATCATGTATTCGGAGTCTGTCCTGCATTTTTCTTCTTTTTTGCTACATATCACATTTTTGTCTACATACTGCAGGGCTATGCTTTCTGTTGTGATGTTACATAAGTCCATTTGAATCACCCTGTTGAATATGCATGGTGACTCGCAGTACCCTTGGGGTATCCTAGTGTGTTTCGCCTTCTGGTTGCGGTACCCAAAGCTGGTCAAATCTTGCAAGTTTGGATGTGGTGGTACTGAGAAAAAGACATTCTTCAAATCAATTACAGTAAAGCAGGTGGCTTCTGCCGGAATGCTACACAAGATCATTTCTGGGTTTGCTGCTACAGGGTACTCTGCCTCAACAATGTGCTTAATAGGGCTGTAAATCTTTTATAAAATGCCACAACCCCCATTCACTTTGCGTACAGGGTACACCATACTGTTGCATGGGGATTCTGATGGTACCAGGATGCCTCTCTCAGTGAGGGTGTTGATTGTTTCATAAATGCCCTCATCTGCTTCATTGGTCATGGGATATCGTTTTACTCATGGCAGTATTGCTCCAGGCTTCAATGTAATCTTCACTCACCCTATGCGCTTTATGCACCCCACATCATAGAGACTCGTGGTCTATAAGCTGTCGAGTACTTTAGCCAAGTCCTCCTCCCAGAATGGTGGTGGTGCTTCCAGGGTCATTGCCATTTTCTGTGCATCCTCTCTGTGTGTAATCTGCAACCAGAACCTCACGCTCATTACCAACACCATTTCTGTTTCCACTTTTTCTTCTGAAAACAACTCCTCATCTGTTACTGCGGTCAGTCTGTATCCTTCTGCCACTGCAATTATTGCCCCCCATGCTCTTCCTTAATCAACTTTTGCGAGTACTGCAACCCATTACTCGCTTGCCACAACTGGCTTCATGTCTATAGGCACAATTGTTCCCTCTTTCTCATCTAGTGATATCTCTGGTCTGAACAGGTACTCACCTGGCATCCTCCATACTTTCCCTGCTATTCCTGGCATGCAGGCAATTGGCACATTTGTCCCATACTGGAAAATGTCTGGTCGGATGGCACCTCCTCTGTAACGTGTTCCCACAATATGCTTGGACAATTTGCCTTGCCGTTAACAAGTGTTATCCTGGTGTAGAACATATTATGCCCTTGTCTGTGAATGAGATGGTCATGTTCAGTCTGCTCATTATACCATGTCCCAGTATGCTTACAGATGCTTGTCGGGAATAGAGTAAGGGTAAAGATAAGTTGTGATCACCTATAGATAAGGATATGTTATCAGTAAAAGGAATCACTTCTCGAGCCCCAAAGAATCCTTGAGTGTTCATGGCATTGCCTGCCAATGAAAATGTCGCTTCCCGGATACATGACCTAATCGCCCCAGTGTCAACAAGAAAGGAAAAGGTTTTGTCACCTATAGCCACCCTTCTGTGAGGTTCCCCCGCAGGATTAGGTGTGACCAACAGGATGGGACACAACAAGTTTGTCTGTGGGCTGTGCAGTCGAGGGTATTGAGGATATTGAGGGTATATAGATAGTCTGTTTCCAGTGAAGGGGTTGTTCCCAACCATGGTGGCCCCTCCCAATCTTCTCACTGGTACCGTTGCCACTGTGTCCATGTGTTCTGGGGAGTGGCGGCCCTGTATCTGCTCTAACTGTTGTGCTGTTTGCGAATATTGGGGTAATGGTGCTGTCATTTGTGGTACTGAATTTGTGGTGCTGTCATTTGCGGTGCTGTCATTTGTGGTGCAGTCACTGGTGCAGCCTGAGGCTGCATCTGTACTGGATGTGGTACCTGTTGCAGGGTGTTTTGTATCTGTCCGTGTTGCTCTGCTTCTTGGGCATAATAGTCGTCCTGTCATCCTTGGTAGCCCTGCAGGCCCCGATCTCCCTTAATATTGCATGCTCTGGAAATATGTCCTAGCTGCCCACAGGTCCAACCCTGGGATGGTTCCCTCCCTTGCCCTGGTTTCCTGGTCGCTTTGGCATCTGCTGGTTATTACCCCTAAATCCTCCTGTGTATTGATGGGACTGGGGGCCCGAAGCCACACCCTTGTTTTGAATCCTCCCATCCCGCGGTAACACTGTTGGTATCCACCCTTACCCATGTATCCTCCTCCCATAGATGGGGCATATTGTTGCATGGGGTGGTATGGCAGCTGTGGTTGGTGTTGTGACTGCGGTGCCGGTGCTTGTGTCTGTTGTGTGGGGCTTCTTATTACTGCCCCTTCCATTGCATATTTTGCCAATTTCTTTTGTACTAACCTTGCCTCGTCAGCCTTCCTCTCTTCTGCTGGCTCAACACTGCAGCATCAGGGCAGGCCCTGCCTCCCCGTCCAAGGGAAAGGGGGGCCTGCTGTAAGTTGTTTAATTGTTTGTGTGTATATATATATATATATGCATGTATGTGTGTATTTATACATTTATAATTGTATGTGGTATGTGTTTACACACTGAATATAGGTACATACAGTCATACGTATGCATGTTCAAATACAGGTGTTCTTTTTATTAATATGTTGGCCTGTATTGCGTAAGTATTCATACATACATGTAAGTAGGTTTGTAGTTATGGACACAACCTATATTGTTTTCAGGGCACAGCAGACCCACTGGTGATCAAGTCGGGGCCCCTGTGCATAGTAGTAGGGTACACCTGGCCAATGAAGGCCTATTATATTATATTCAGAGAACCCCAGCAAGTAACAGAATGCAAAGAAAACAAATAGGACTGGGTTCCATCCAGTTCAATGCACTGCACTAAACTGAAGGCTGCCCCCCGGGTAGTGGGGGTTTGGGGGAGAGAGGCAATCCATTCCTTTTTTAAAGACTGTAAAATGTGATGCAAATTGTGCATTTTAAAGAATATTTATTTGTTAATACTGGTCAAAACTACTAGTCACATCTTGGTGAAGTAACTTAACAAACTGGCCCACAAATATGTGCCCCACTTTGACTTCCACCCTTTTTTTTTGCGTTTTTGGTTTGGGTATTGCCCTACTGCCCTAATGCCCTTCAGGTCATCAGAGCCTACCACTGTCAACCTTGTAGTGCCATCCAGCCTATCTACCTGGGAGGTCTTCAGGCAGGGAAGTAAGCATTGTAAAGTGATTAAAGTGTCCTGAAAGTGGTTAACTTCCCTGTGTTAGGCATGGCGTAGCAGGGTTTAGGTAGGCAGTGAGTGTGGGCTCATCCCACAACAAATCAAAATTGCCTAGAGTCTGTTCATTTCCTTATTTGCCATGTTGAATTGAATTGAATTCCGTAAAATGCATTACCATGAAACATGAAACGCCTCTCTGTGACAATTGTTCCATTTCCCCACGGTCAATGGCTCAATAATGAATTTAACATTGTGTTTAGTTCATCACTTTATTAGAGAGAGAGAATCTTGTTGCAGTTCAACTTGAATCATTGGTTAGCTGTGTAAACTTAATTAAAACATGCACTAATCTGTTTTGCTTTCCTTCTCTTTCTGCAGAAGTAGGGAATAGAGCAACATCATGAATCCAGAGTAATCAACTAAACAGAAAATACCTGGTGCCCAGTGGTCGAAGTGAGCGGGAGCGGCCGGGAGCAGTGCTCCTCTACTTTTTTAAATTAGGTTTTACTGTTCCTATACTTTTATTTTAAAAAGAAACCGTTCCGGAATGGTTTCATTTTAAAATAAAAGCGTAGGAAGAAGTTGAAACTTGCACTTTCAGTGCACTACACTGAACGTTCCCTTAAACAGCAGGTGCATGTGTTTTGGAGTTTGCATTGTGCGCGGAAGGGGGGTGGTGATGGGTTTTGTAGGGAGTGGGTGCAGGACAGGAAGGAACATAGTTCCACTACTTCTTTTCGTACACTTCGACCACTGCTGGTGCCACAAGACGAAAACAGGTCAGCAATCTGAAACTTGCCAAAGCAGCAAATATATTTCAAGATATTTCATCTGCTTTCACGATCCAGCCCAAAGGTTCCACTCATAAGCAGGAGCAAAGGTACTTTATTGCCCATTCAAGTAATACCTATGTTTTAACGACTGAATGATGTTATTATAGTTATAAGATTCTTTCAATCCTTGCGTACAGAACTTTGCAGGAAAACCCCCTTCATTCGGCCCCTCGTGCTTCTGCTGATGAACATCTGTCTACTGCTCCTCCTCCACCTACCATGATACATTCCACAAATCACCCATCATGCACTGACATGCCTGAGTGTCCACAATGCTCTACTGAATTGACAGAGGGTCTTGATCACACAACAGACACTGTTACCCAGTCTAAAGTTATGTAGTCACACAACTGCTGATTGCACTAACACTGTTGAAGATATCCATGTTGGCACACAACTGGTACACTTGGCATGCAACAAGATAAGCCAACAGACCCATACCTCGTTCAGAGCAGGGTGATGTCTACACTTCTAGTTTGAACACTTGTTGCAGCTGGTAAATGTCAGCTGGATAAAAGAATTGGCTATATAAAAGGTCCATACAACTCCAATTTTCGACGATTTAGCCCAGATTCATATAAAAAAACGGTTGCAGGTGGATTCTCTGTAGTAAGGTGGTTTAATTTTCTTTTTTGCTTTGCGTGCTGTCTGTTTGCTGATTAAAAAAAAAGAAATCGAACTTTTCCAAGGTTTGGTCCGATGCTAGTTGTGGTTTTTCCAATTTTAAAAAGGGAATAGAAAACATTTGAAGGCATGAACTTTCCAAGATACACTGTGAAGTTGACAAACAGCTATACATAGCCAAATTCAGAATTACCCAAGATAGAACTATTATTTCAGAGATAATAAAAGCTGAAAGGGAACAGATAGAGAAAAACGTGTTATTCTAGTGTGACTGCTTGATGCTATATTGTATCTCGCCAAGCATAGGATACCTCTCTGTGGACACAGAGAACACACAGGAATGGGAAGTACATCGAATGAAGGACAGTTTTTGGAGTTACTGAAGATGATGTCCAAGTATGACAATATTTTATCACAGCATATTGCTTATGATAAGCGTGATGAAATTATTTGAGCCACGATGTTCAGAATGATTTCATTAGTGCACTAGTGAATGAGAGAATGGGCCTCATTACAAATGTGTCAGTCTGGAAATAAGGGTGCTAGTCGCACCGTACCAGCGCTCTTTATGGAACGCCACATTACAACTCTGCCTTCCTGGCCTGCCTTCCTGGCCTGTTGCGTCTAGCAGGTCTGACCTGCAGGGTGCAATGGCCCCGGTAGGCAGAGTTGTCACGTAGGCCTGTGCTTCCATGTCCCCATTACCATGGGACACGATGGGAATGTGGACTTCCACTTTCTGCCGCATGATATCCTGGGCTGCCATGACTTGTAATGTCCCAGTGGCACCGGGATATCAGGCTGCGGAAACAATGTTATGAGTCTAGCAGCAAACCTCCCGTATCACTGGTGGGTTGCTACTGGACTCGTAATGAGGCACACTGTGCGTTATACTGGAAGATGTTAAAATGGCCACAATCTGTATTGTCACTGTTGTCTCTACAATAGATGTCAGCAGAGTGGATCAATTTCCTTTATCTCTTAGATATGTGACATCGTCTGATCATGCAGCTGAACATTTTGTAACATTAGGTGGACTTCCTTGAGCCGGATCAGCAGACTTTTATGAAGAGACACTTTCAAATGTAGCCTTGCTAAGTATTGATAGAGACCTGGCTGACTCTGTGGACTTTGATAAAGTAATACAGATATTTGCTTTAATGAAACCCCGCAGAAAGGCTTTGTAGCACAGATGATCCATAGGTTTATTGCTGCGGCACAGGGCTTCTTGGTCCTAATCTCTCACAGCAAAACATCTACAAGCACATAAATCTTCCATACTCTACCGCTGCATGCAACACAATCTCACTCTTACCTTGCATTTGAAGGAACAGTTTCATCCTCATTACTTGTACTGAGCCATTGTTATGCAACAAGCCTTTGATATTTATTTTCACCCCAAATGTTTGGGCACATGTTGGATTTTTGATATTAAGAAAGGTTTACAAAGGATATTGCACTGATGCACTCAGGGAATAATGACAATTATATTGAAAGATGTATACAATTGTTTGCTAATGTTTAGCTTTTTTTCAAGAGCCATATGGCTGGTACTGAGACAAAAGGGCATGTTTGGTCCCAATCTGTCAGAGCAAACAGCGTGAATAGTCTGTAGTATGTTTCTTTCCTAATGTATCCAAGCCTGTAATATTAGGGCCTTTTGGACACAACCTGCCCTGCATTTGAAGGAACAATCTCACTGTGATTGTTTGTATGTGTTATGTTTGTGTGGATTTATTTATCTAATGCTGCTGCTATGACAAAGTATCTGTATCATCAGGGTATTTTATATTAAACTCGAATGTCTGGAAGAATTATGGCCTGTTTGTGCCAGAGAATCTAGGGAAATGATTAAAACATGCTTCCATTGCGGTCTGTGGTTTTGCATTGTTTGGACTGGTTACCACCAGCACAGTATGGTGTATTGGTTGCTTGCAAATGTTTGTTGAATTGTTCTTTTTTGCTTTGCTGATTGGAATCAGATCTCTGGATGTCATGTCAAATTCAAATTAAATGTTTATTGGACATTCCCTCCATAACAAATGTGTGATATGTAACTAATAATAGATGTGGCCTGTAGAAGTGTAAGGTTAAATACATGAAAGATATATCTGGTAAAAAAAACTGCCAGTTTTGCCTTGAATATTAAGCATTCCAATTAGCAGTTTGCAGACGGTGAAGCAGAAAAATTATGCTGAAACATACAAATTATATTAATTGTTTTAATTTATAATTGAACACCAAGTAAATGTTGCAATTTACAGACATAATGCATGAAAAGGTATGCCTCCCTATCAACACTTCCTAGTTATACCCCCAACATTATCCCCAAGTCCCTCACCTCTCACTCACCCACCCGGGTTGGCACTCCCCTGAGGAGCACTTCGCCCCCCCCCTCTGCCACTGCAAAGCAAGTGAGGAATGTTGTTGTGCAAGCACATATTCCTGCGCATGGACATTTGGTATGAAATGTCATGCATCCCATTTGCTGTGGCTTCGCTCTGCCCTTTAGCTTTGCACTACGCTGCAATTGCATGCGAAGTGGAATGGCAGAACAAAGTAAAATGTCCAGCATAGCCACCTGAAGGTAAGCTCCCTAGAATGCAAAGCACATGCAAAGTCATCATTCTGGTTCACTCCTCCCCTGAGCCATTGGATGATCAGTCATCATAGAACGGCAGAGACACTGATTACCTGTGCGTGGTATTGCACAGAGGCGCATTTCAGAAAGCTTTGATAGCAGATTTTAAAAGAGAAGTAAACCACAGGGTTAGTACTCAGTAAAGTCAGAGCATAGCTAACGGTGATATGCCTAAGTGAATTCCAGGTAATGGCGCAGCCACCAGTGTCAACAAGGTCTGGCGTTTGCATGTTGGCAACCAAATGGCATAACGCCAGGCAAACTAGATCACAACCAAGCATCTGGTCATATCTTCAAAAAACAGTTAGGAGGAGCAAAAACATCTTAATGTTTATTGTTCGACACCCCAACCAAATTAGGGTGATCGTTCTCCGCTTTTATGCTAGGTCCCAAAGAATCAGTGTCAAAATAAAGCATGAGCGGTTTGTGCCCCTAGACGTGCGAGTTGACAGGTATCAGATACATGCATCCCAATCAGGGCTGCTTCCTTCAACACCATGAGCATCGCTGAATATTGAATCAGAATCAGAATAATCCCTCTCCACTGGAGGACGTCGAGTTTCTGCTGCACACATGGGATGCAGACTGAAGAAGCGGGACCCAGACTGAACACGGAAGTGAATCGAGATTAGGAAATACCAGCAGTAATACTCGTTCTAAAAGGCAAGAAGTTATCTGTTGGCATATTGATTTTGACCACACATTTAGGGATGGACGTATATCCATCGATGATAAAATTGACATCTGCCTTCGATGCATCAAGATTTCTCAGTATCATTCAGAGGCATTGAATGAATGTATTCACTCATTGATATCTCCATGAAGATTAAGAGGTAACATGTTTCCTTGCTGTGCTCTTTGTTTGATCCTGTATATATAGCATTGCTGATTGCTATATGTACAGGATCAAACAAAGAGCACAGCATTATTGTATTTTATATACAATCTCAAAGTGCAGTAAACACAGATAGCGCGCTTCTTTTGCCTAGTTTGCAAGACTGGTCTCCACAGCTGTGGGTTTGTTAGCTAATATTTATTGGCCACCTGGTGGGAACTAAGATCTTGCTTTTTTTGTCAATGTCAAAACTGTCAGATCATTTGACCCCCGACCATCGTGTCTTTGTGCGCGACGACACTTCCTTTCTCCTGACTTGGCGCGAGCGGGCCATTTTGGAATGAGTGCCGCCAGCTTGTTTGGCCACAATGTTGTCAGGTACCTTTTGTTAAGTTTGGCATTTTATGTCAAAACATCTTTTCTTTGTATTATCTTTCCTTCCTGTTTAAAACGTCCACTCTTGTTATCCTTTCTCTGAAGAGTGCTAAAGGTGGCCCTGGGAAGGCCCTTGCAGATCAAGGCAGACTTCCTCCTTGCACTTAGCTGCACTTAGAAACACTTATTTCTTCTGGGTGTTCCTTCGGTTCTTTACATGTGCCACTCAGCAAGTTTTGTTGTGGAAATGGAATATTGATGTGGCCTGTGAAACACAGTTCTGTCTTAGAAGCCCATTGGGTGCCTAAATCGCTCTTCTTTGAGTTGTTAAAGTGTGCAGGAGTTGTTTGCAGAGTTTCAATCTTCATAATTTAACTAAGTCACAATAAACATGAAAGCCATGTCTTGTATTTTTATTTATAATCGTGTTTATATGCAGATTTTATAAATCGCAGTAATCATCCGTGGGCATGGTAACACTGTCATTTCCATCTGAACATCAGTGGCTACATTTCAGGCGGGCCACCTGTGGTAACTCATTACATTGGTTAGTTTAATCAATGGATATAAATAATGAAGATAACATCATAACGTATAATTGGGGAAGAAGTAAAGCCAGTGCGCACTTAAAGTATTTCAGAGACGTATGCGTGAACATTGAAAAAGGCTGAAAAGGTCTGCTATGTGCCAGAGAGCTTCTGATGTGCTTTACTCATACTATATACTATAGAGCAAAAACAAATGGTGCAGTGCCATATTCATGTATGCATATGTACACAAATCTAGGGCAGAGTTGGTACTTTATCTTGATACATTTCTCTGTGGGCCTTGCAGTCTCTGCCACTTTTCCACAGTCCCGCCACTGGAATATGTTCCCGTGTTACACACAGCATGAAGAGGTAACAAGAGATGACAAAACACATAAGTGCAAGGTAAGCCGGGGGTGGGGAGGATATAAGAGTACAGAGCCATGTCACTTGATGCTGGTTGAGGTCATGTAATCTCAGGAATGCAAGAGCAATGACAAGAGAAGCAAGTGACAGATGGGCGGACAGCCAGGTCCGCATCATTGGGGAGGGAGAAAGGGAAAACACTGGAACACATGATTAAAAAGGGGAAAGTGAGCTACAGACGTGAGGGGAAAAGGCATGAAAGATGAGCAGGCGAAAGAGATGGAGGCAGAGAGGTGCTGATTTACTTGTGAAAAGGTTGTGTCATCTGTATCATAGAGTTTTACACAATCGGGATTAGAGCCTTCTGCTCTCGGGCCTTCAGTGTTTCACCATTTTCGCATCACCAGAGATTCTGATATATGTAGATAGTTTCGTTTTGCAACTGCACCACCGTTATCATAAGGCCATCTGAGAAACTGCAAACACTGGACAACCTGAAGCTCAGTGAGATGCAGATGCTCTGGGCCAACGCATTTGTTTTGGAAGCAAGACAACAAGGCGCAAGACAGATTCGAATCCCGATCCCACCCTTAGAAAACACTCGCAGGTATTAAGCGCATTATAAATGAATAATAAAATAAACATTTAAAAAAATAAATGTTACCTCGAAAGTTCTCCAGCTGTGTGTGAATTCTCGCCCACTACTATGGACCAAAGCTACTTCTTTAGCTCTCACAAAGCTTCTGATTACTTTACCCTAAACGAGTGCACATGTTAAAAGAGACATACGTCCTAATTCATAGAATGTTTTTTGTGCTGCAAAGGCACTTTGCACAGAAAACGTGCTCTTTGCGGCATGCAAAACTCATGTTGCCGATTCATGGATCCGACTTTGTGCACGTCTTTCCCTACATTTTGTGATGCTTTGTGCGACACAATACGAAAAGTGCAGGAAGGGCAATAAATGGCGGAACATGCATATTCCCCATTCCCTGCACAAAATGATGAAGAACAAGGAGTAGTGTGGGTGTGTTGAGGGACGCACCATGTAAATAATAACATGCCAAGTCATCCTCTTGGACCGCCACTTCCCAGGTCCAACTTAGTCCCTTTCTCTCCGCCACCTCTCTCTCTACCTGTGGCTTTCCTGAGGGCTATATCCTCTCACCTTGTTTTTTTTCAACCTCTACTTGGCCCCTTTGGCCCACCAGATCTCGACCTTCTCCTCTAACTTTCAGTGTTATGCGGATGACACTCAGCTTTCCATCAGGCTCCCCCCAGCCTCCCTTCCTCTCTCGCTCATTCCTGACTGTCTATACGCGATTCAGGATTGGTGTGTCTCCAACGATCTCTGCCTTAATGCCAGTAAGACTGTGATCCTTCTCATTGAGACCCCTGTCACTGCTTTCCCACTGTCACTCTGGGCACCCAACTTGGGGCCCTGTTCCTTCGCCTTCCTGTGAGGCAAATAACCTTGGTTTCATCTTCGACTCCACTCTCTCTTTCACTCCTCACATCTTGGACATTGCCAAGTGGTCCCACTACCATCTGCACTTCTTCAAAGGAACTCTTCCCATTCTCACTTTCCCCCAGAAGCTCACTGCCTCCATAGCCCTGGTTTCTAGGCTAGACGACACAAGGCCTAGTAAGATTATTTTTCTAGTCCTCCCTCTGTCTTCCATCCCTTGTCTTGTCACGCCTAGAAAAACTTGTGTACAGGCGCGTTATAAATGACTCATCATATCACAAACATAACCCAATTCATGGATTACTAACTATAACTTCTGGAGCAAAGAGGCATATGCAAACCTTGTGATCTCACTGCCACATGATACATGACGCAACATACAAAGTACAAAGGAGACATATATAAGCACGCAATGCACACCATTTTAAAGTTGATCTCCCAGGTTGAATCCAGCTGTAGTGACAGCAATTGTACATGTTAATTGGAAGAAAGAGGAAGAGGATTGTGAGGGACAGGATAGTCCATCCTCGCGCAATGCTTTTTAGGATGCCAGACGATGAGCTGCATGTTGTGTGATGTCTTGACCTACTTTTGCTCTGCCATGCGGCATCGCTGTGCCAGAAAAATAAAAATGGCCGCAAAACCCTTGTTCCGCGCCAAAACCTCTGAAAATCGCGCTTTGCACAGCACAAAAAGATGGCTGTCCAATCTGCCATGCATGTTTTCAGTGGTAGAACAGAGATCTCACTCCTGAAACATGTCACTGGGCACCAAAACATGTGAAGATGGAGTACAGAAGGGAAAACAGTGCTTTGCTAAATGAAACCCAAAATCTTGCTTTAAATCACTTTTTCTTTGTTGCTGAAACTGCAGAATGTCGGTACAAAACACCCTCAAACATCCAAAATTCTTACTAGGTGCTACAATTCATTTAGTGCAAGAAACCATTGTGAACTTACAATGTCCTGAAAAGCTGAAAGCATCAAGGGATTTCCACAGTAAAAGTGGCTTGTCTGCGGATCTGTCAAAATCTGGGCGCAGTATCCTCGGTCGCCTGAATGACAGCTGTCAGGGGCCTGCAGGATTAAACTTTAAACATGTATAAACTAAAATCAAATGTTTGCAATCTAAGAGGCCTGTTATTGAGAGTAGCCCATCTGGTAATTGTTGTATTCCATAGTATAAAATCTTGAATAAGTATTTAGCTCTTATGTGATCCCACAAGTTTGTTATATGTTAAGGAAAAATTCAACAGAATTAACAGTTAAAATAAGCTGGCTAAAACTACCAAATTGGAATAACAGCTTTGCTCACAGAGGCAAGGCCTCTCCCTCCAGCTCCCTCCACCAGGAAATCACACCAAAGCGATAATTATAGGGTGGGGGAAGAATCTGGTCTACAGTGGGGAAGGAAACAATGAACAGCTGCAAAGCAGGAAATACAAGATGTGAGGACCGTCGTAAATGGACTCTGCCAAGAGCCAATAAGAAGGAAATGCTTCTGGACTGAAGGGAGGGAAAAAGAGGCGGAGCCAAACAGCCATCTGTAGCTGAACATTCACAAAGAGCATTTTGTTTAAAGACTTGTAACTCAAGAGGTGGCAAAAGCGAGTGACATAATTTGGAAGGAAACGGCAGAAAATGGGATTTTACACCAAATGTATTTCTGCTAGAAGTATGAAACTGTATACACTTATGCCCATGTTATACGCGCACACTTGTAGAAATTTGCTGATAAGTTGGACATATTGTTCCGGATGAAAAGGGCACAATTCTGTGAAAAGCAGACACAAGATCCCACAGCTACAGGGTTTGGAGGAGTAGCTGATGTACAAAATATGTAATCTGTATATGTGGTTGTTATAGAGGTTGCACATTTGTAAATATGTATTGTGTCAAAAGTAGATTTTGTGTTCAAGAGGCTAGGGGTGGACTCTAAGCCTCATAAACCCACACCATAAAGGTGACACACAATTGTTCTCCTCCTATCAAGGCAGAGAGGAGATTCTGACCAATCCCTATCAAAGGGGGTGAGCTTGGGATAAACAAGCACACACACCCCCTTTATCATAGCATAAATGGAGACAGCAGAGACAGCAGAGGGCAGCTAAAGACAGACAGATTCACCAACTATTCAAATGCTGGCGGAGCACCCTTTTGCAGAACTTTCCATCTTCCTTGCTCCAGACTCCAGAAACTTGGCAAAGCAGCACCCATTGCATAGCTGAACCATTGTCAGCTAGGCCTCAATTTCCAGAACAAGAACCAACCCCACAAACCTAAGGGGAAGCATCATACTACAGCCGGGCTGCGCTGTACTGCTTGCCTGCTGAAAAGATTTATCATCAGAACCAAAAAGGGCAGATCCAATCCAGCCCTGTGCCATGCTGTGACCAGAGTGCTTTGCCGATTACAGACCCAGTCCAGTCCAATGTGCCCAGCTGTCTGTCCCAGAACCAGATTCCATTCCCTGACCAGAATCTTGCCGGACCAGAATCCTGACGGTTCCGTTTAAAAACATATCTAATAAGTATTTATAGATAGAACTGTGTCACTAGCATACATACTGTCCATAGTCAATCCCTATCTTAAACACATTCTATCTTGTCTTCAGAACCTGCATTGTTAGAAATATTTTTGAATTGTCTCAACTCTATATCCAATCCTTCCTATCTTTCTCCTGTGCTAGTATTGCTAAAACTATCTTTGCGCTGATCTTTTCTGATCTGAAGAAGGCGAGTCCCCGGCATGCAGTCATTCTGATCAAGTGGCTGTGTTCTTGTGGGGATTTGTTTTGTTCATAGTCATCCTCTAGTGTTAGAAATCCCATTTGTCATTTTAAAAGAGCATTCCCATTTTCCATTCTTGCACCTATCTCGAAAAAGCGACCTCCACTAAAACGTTCATAACTTCCTCAGTTTTGTGCTAGAAACAAAGTTTCAACTTCTGCTTGTAGCTAACACCCACAGCTTTAAAACATCCCAAAATCTATAGAGTTTTCCTGTTATCGCAGAGGTACCCTTCTGTAGGCGAAAATAGGGGATTAACTGTCTGCGGGGTAATGCAATCGGCATCCCACTTTCCCCTCTCACCCTCCTCGACACCCTTCTGTGATTCCCCGTAGCGTCTCACCTTAGGGTCTGGAAAGACGAGCTCTCCATCCTGCTTCTGATGCAGGGGCGTGTTGGTATCCAGTTACTTCACTGGATTTTCAGATTGGTGAGAACCAAACTTGCTTGGCTTCTATGTAAGTTTTTTTTTTTGATGAGAGATTCCCCTTGTGTCCATGCATTAATGCGCTAATGCTAGTGTCTTTTTCCCCATAGGGGCCGGGGTACGGAATGCCGGGGAAAAGGCACCGACCCGAGACGAGAGGTGAAATCCTTGTAGAAATCAGGTAAGTCTTTAATGAGCGTTTTGGTAATGTCTTTCATTCGCTCATTAACGCTGATGTCTCTTTTTTCCCCTTAGGGGCCGGGGTCCGGAAATGCCAGGATGCGGCGCGGACCCGAAATGAAGAGGGAATGAACCAAGTGGTAAGTCTTAACATGGAGATTTAGCTTTCCTTATTCCCTTCTCTCTCTCACCTTTTGTTCTTGTCTTTTTCTCCCTAGGCACTGGGGAGTGACTGCGAATCCGGATGATCGCTGCTGAACATGGAGGCGCCCTGTAAAGGTGAGTGGAATGCGGCACTGCAGCGATCGACGCTATGTGCTTTTAAATAAAAGTCTTCCTTTTCAGGATTGTCGGCGAGATGTCTCCGGGATGCGGATTTAGCAGGTAAGGACTTTTCCTTCTTCTGTTCTCTTCTTCTCTTCCTTTGCAGGTGATCCAGGATGCTGGCAGGCGTGGCAGAAGTCAGGATGCAGGAGCAGACACGGTGAGCGTCCAGCTGCTAGATGCAGAACAACGCGAAGCACGTGTGGCTGTTCGGGTGGGGTTTAAATAGCTTTGGAAGAAGTTCCAGGTATGTATCCTTCCTCCAATCAGGTATGTATCCTTCCCCGACCACGCCCAGGTTGTAAACTAGTCCCACAGGTTAAGTAGTTCCTTTCAGGCCTCAAGGAGGCCGGGATCCTGCAGCATGGTCTGCATCAGGTAAGTGCACCCAAGCACTCCCATAATGAGCCTGGCGCCTATGGCGCCTGGACTGATGTCTTTTATGAGCCTGGCGCCATAGGCGCCAGGACAATGTCCAAAGGGCCCCTATATGGGGTTGCTGGGTCCTTCTCTGGGGACTGGATGTCTGCTTTCGGGGACGCAGGGCCTGAACCGTCTCCCCAGGAGCGGGCATCATGACAGCACTCCCCCCCAAGGCCCCACCCAAGGTTGTTCCCTCCGGGGGTTTTGGTTTGTCTGGGAAGAGTCGGTGGAATTTCCTGACTAATCGAGGTGCATGCACATGGTCACTGGGTTCCCACGACCTCTCCTGAGGTCCGTACCCCTTCCAATCAATTAGGTAGAAAAGTTTTGACCTAAACATTTTTGAGTCTAAAATGTTCTTCACTTCAAATTCGGGCTCCCCATCTATTAGAATAGGTTCTGGAGGTTTGAGTAGTCGGGTTCCGGGTACCACTGGTTTCAGAAGTGACACATGAAAAACAGGGTGAATTCACATATTAGCTGGTAAATCAAGTTTAACAGCCACTGGGTTAATTATTGCCGTAATAGAATAAGGTCCCAGATATTTTGGGTTAAAAGTTCGAGGCCCTTTGAGCGGCAAATGTCTGGTAGCTAACCACACTTGATCTCCAATCTGATACGGAGGTGCTTCACTCCGATGTAGGTCAGCATGCTCCTTGTATTTTCTCTTGGCTTGTTGTAAATGCGCAGTTGCCTCTTTGAAGGCTTGGGTAATTGTAGAATGCAGATGTTCTGCTGCAGGTATTCCGAGGTTCTGAGGTGAGTCGAGGTTTGAGGTTCGAGGGTGATGCCCAAACAAAGTATAAAAAGGACTATGGCCAGTTCCGGATTGTACCGAATTATTATATGCGTATTCGGCTATCCAAAGACTGTCTTTCCAGTTGCTTTCAGATTGCTGTAACATACACCGTAAGTACTGCTCAAGGGTCTGATTTGTCCTCTCGGTCTGACCATCGGTCTGAGGGTGGTGACTGGTCGATAATCTTACGTCAATCTGCACCATTTGACAACATTTGCGCCAGAAGTTGGAAATGAATTGGCTTCCCCGGTCAGAGATTAGTATAGATGGGAATCCATGTAGCCGAACAATATTTTCGAGGAATTCTTTGGCTAGGACAGAAGCTGAAGGTAAACCTTTCAAAGGAATAAAGTGGGCCATTTTGGAAAACAAATCCACAATTACCAGAATAGTATTGTACCCCGAACAAGGAGGCAGGTCCGTAATAAAATCCATTGATAGGGTGTGCCAGGGTGCTGGCGGTATGTCTAGAGGTTGAAGGAGACCGGCTGTTTTTTTCTTTTGACCTTTATTTTGGGCGCAAACACCACAGGACATCACAAAAGATTTAACATCTTTTCGCCAAGAGGGCCACCAGAATTGTCGTTTCACCTTTTCCTCTGTCTTGGCAATACCGGGGTGTCCCTCTATGAATGTATCATGATAACCGGAAATAACCAGTTCGTGTAACTCCTTATGTGGCAGGAATAAGCGTCCCTGGAAATAAGGCAAACCATTATCTATGGTAAAGTCTGATCCCTTTTGTATCCAATCCTGTAAGGTTGTAGGGTAGGAGTTGTTTCACTCTGGCTTGAATGTCTTCAAGCGTCTGTAACAAAGTCATGCCGAGAATCCTCTGTTCGGGAATTATTGGTACTGGTTCTGAGTTTGTATCAGATTCTCCCATTCCAATTTGGGATAAGGCGTCTGCTTTGCCATTCTTGCAGCCAGGTCGATAGGTAATCACGAAATCAAATTCAGCGAAAAACAAAGCCCATCGGAGCTGCCGTGATGACTGAGCCTTGGCGGTTTTCAAATACTGTAAATTCCGGTGATCAGTGATCACTGTGATGGTATGTCGAGCGTCAAGCAGATAGTGCCGCCAGGCTTTAAAAGCGGACTTAATGGTTAACAGTACTTTGTCAGTGATCGCTTAATTAACCTCGGGTGCCGAGAATTTTCTGGACCAAAATGCTACGGGATGCAGTTGGTTGGTTTCGGGATCTCTTTGAGACAGGACAGCTCCCATGGCTAAGCTGGATGCGTCAGTCTCGACGACATAAGGGAGATCTGGACGCGGGTGTTTCAATATAGGTGCAGAGGTAAACTTAGCTTTTAAATCCTGAAAGGCCTGCTCGGCTTCTTCAGACCATTCAAAACGTTTATTTTTCCTCAGGAGTGCAGTAATGGGTTGTACCACGCGTGAAAATTCCGGGATAAACCTGCGATAGAAATTGGCAAAGCCAAGCATGCTTTGAACCCCATTTACAGAGCTAGGTGATGGCCATTTGAGGATGGCATCCACTTTCCTTGAGTCCATTCGG
This sequence comes from Ambystoma mexicanum, assembly GCF_040938575.1. NCBI lineage: Eukaryota > Metazoa > Chordata > Amphibia > Caudata > Ambystomatidae > Ambystoma > Ambystoma mexicanum. Next base: position 390,518,314 of record NC_090936.1, read on the forward strand.
ACTCCTTTGGGTGTCAGGATGAAACCTAGAAACTCGACTTCTGTGGTATGGAAAACACATTTCTCCAATTTAGCAAATAGTTTGTGTTGGCGCAGTTTTTCAAGAACTGCACTGACCTGTTTTCTTTGATCAGATTCCGAAGAGGAGTACACCAGAATGTCATCGATATATACGACTACACAAACATCGATGAGTTCCCGAAGGACATCATTCATGAAGTATTGGAAGGCAGCCGGCGCGTTACACAATCCGAAAGGCATCACCTGGTACTCGAATAATCCGTATTTAGTACGGAAGGCACTTTAATTCGTCGCCTTCTTTTTTGGGCACGAAGAACAAAGCCGAGGATGCCGGGGACTTTGACGGGCGAATAAAACCATTAGCTAGGTATTGATCCAAATATTGTCTCAAATGCAGGTTCTCAGGTTCGGTAAGGGCAGAAATCCTGCTACAAGGGGGTTGTGCACCGGGCACCAGATCGATTTGGCAATCGTACGATCTGTGAGGAGGTAACGTGTTGGCATGTTCCTTTTGGAAGACGTCCTGAAAGTCTTGGTATTCAGGAGGTAGTTGCATGGAGGCAGAGGTTACAGATGCTAGATTAATCTTCAGGTTTTCTGGGTAGCAGGTTTGTGCACAATCCGGGAAGGTTATTCTCTTAGCTCGCCAATCAATTTGAGGATTATGTGTCTCTAACCAAGGGATTCCAAGAATAACCTGAAACTGTGGAGCCTTGATTACATCAAACACAACTGCCTCCTGATGGCCGTCGGGACCAATAAGAGTCACCTCAGTAGTGGAACGTGTTACCGGTCCAGAGGCAATTTCAGTTCCATCGACTGTGGTGATGACATCTTTGCTGGTTTTAGGACGGAGAGGGAGGTTAATCCTAGAGACCAATTCACGATCCACATAGTTTCCAATAGCCCCACTATCGATGTATGCCTTTATTGCATGCAACCGCTTAGGCTGTTCTGGATCTACGAGAACAATTGGCACAATGAAATGTGAGGTCTGAGAGTTAGTTTTCAAGCTCGGCAAGCGGACCCCTACGCTTGTCGGGTGGAGTCGTTTCCCGAAACAGAGTCTTCATGGTTTTTAACAGCAGCTCCTACCGCCTTTCGGGGCGGTTTTGCCGGGCAATCTCGTAGAAAGTGTCCGGAGTTCCCACAATAAAGACATAATTTTAACTGCCGCCTCCTTTCACGTTCCTTTTGAGTTAAAGGTCCTTTCACCCCTCCAATTTGCATAGGCTCAGAGACATCAACTCCCTTGGGGTTAGTGTGAGTCTTGACCAACACCCGGGTCTCAAACCTGGACCGATCTGCTTTTCTGTTTTGAAGTCTGTGATCCAATTGGACCACTAAGTCTATATACTCTGTGCATTCTTGGGGTGGATTTACAACTTGGGCCAAGACATCTTTAAGTTCTCCGCGTAGGCCTCGATAAAATAACGTGACTCTTTTATCCTCTGGCCACCCCGTTTCCACAATTAGTCTATTAAAGGTTGCAATATAGGATAGGAGGTCCTGATTGCCCTGTCGCAGGGATAGAAGTTCGTCATCCAGAGCCTGCCCCTGAGAGTGTCGAGCAAATAACCTTTCCATGCTTGCTTGAAATCCTTGAAAATCACGGAGAATCGGGTCATCTTGAGTAACCAGTGGAACTGACCAATCGGCAGCACAGCCGCTGAGATATGACAATACAAAGGCTACTTTGGTCTGATCATTAGGGAAGGCCACAGGTCTGCATAGGAAGTGTAAACGACACTGATTCATGAACACGGCGAATCGTTTGGGGTCCCCAGCAAAGCGTTCGGGTGGGGCCAGCGGCATGTTTCCAGGTAGATTAATCTGCACAGGGTTAGTGGAAACCACAGGAGCAGGGTTCCCTCCGGAACCAGGTAGAGGAGTTTGTCCAGCTTGACCTTGCAAAAGCTGTCTGGCCAGGTCATCAGTTCTTTCCTTTGATATTATTAATTCCCTCCTGAGGGCATTAGTCTCTTGACGAGCGGCATGCACTTCGGCCCGTAATTCCCCCAGTAATTGGGCCAACTGATCAGTCTCAGAAGTTTCCATAGCGCCTGGGTGGGAATTTGTAGGAAGGCTTCGCGTTCTGTAACGCTCACCTGACTCCCACGGAGGCGCTGGCCTGGTTTGCGCTGCTGTGACCTCTTCTAAGGTGATGCGCAGGGTTCGGAAGACGGACTGGACCGGGCCCCCAAATCTTGACTGTCTGGCTCGCAGAGGTACCCTTCTGTAGGCGAAAATAGGGGATTAACTGTCTGCGGGGTAATGCAATCGGCATCCCACTTTCCCCTCTCACCCTCCTCGAAACCCTTCTGTGATTCCCCGTAGCGTGTCACCTTAGGGTCTGGAAGGACGAGCTCTCCATCCTGCTTCTGATGCAGGGGCGCGTTGGTATCCAGTTACTTCACTGGATTTTCGGATTGGTGAGAACCAAACTTGCTTGGCTTCTATGTAAGTTTTTTTTTGATGAGAGATTCCCCTTGTGTCCATGCATTAATGCGCTAATGCTAGTGTCTTTTTCCCCATAGGGGCCGGGGTACGGAATGCCGAGGAAAAGGCACCGACCCGAGATGAGAGGTGAAATCCTTGTAGAAATCAGGTAAGTCTTTAATGAGCGTTTTGGTAATGTCTTTCATTCGCTCATTAACGCTGATGTCTCTTTTTTCCCCTTAGGGGCCGGGGTCTGGAAATGCCAGGATGCGGCGCGGACCCGAAATGAAGAGGGAATGAACCAAGTGGTAAGTCTTAACATGGAGATTTAGCTTTCCATATTCCCTTCTCTCTCTCAGCTTTTGTTCTTGTCTTTTTCTCCCTAGGCGCTGGGGCATGACTGCGAATCCGGATGATCGCTGCTGAACATGGAGGCGCCCTGTAAAGGTGAGTGGAATGCGACGCTGCAGCGATCGATGCGATGTGCTTTTAAATAAAAGTCTTCCTTTTCAGGATTGTCGGCGAGATGTCTCCGGGATGCGGATTTAGCAGGTAAGGACTTTTCCTTCTTCTGTTCTCTTCTTCTCTTCCTTTGCAAGTGATCCAGGATGCTGGCAGGCGAGGCAGAAGTCAGGATGCAGGAGCAGACACGGTGAGCGTCCAGCTGCTAGATGCAGAACCACGCGAAGCACGTGTGGCTGTTCGGGTGGGGTTTAAATAGCCTTGGAAGAAGTTCCAGGTATGTATCCTTCCTCCAATCAGGTATGTATCCTTCCCCGACCACGCCCAGGTGGTAAACTAGTCCCACAGGTAAAGTAGTTCCTTTCAGGCCTCAAGGAGGCCGGGATCCTGCAGCATGGTCTGCATCAGGTAAGTGCACCCAAGCACTCCCATAATGAGCCTGGCGCCTATGGCGCCTGGACTGATGTCTTTTATGAGCCTGGCGCCATAGGCGCCAGGACAATGTCCAAAGGGCCCCTATATGGGGTTGCTGGGTCCTTCTCTGGGGACTGGATGTCTGCTTTCGGGGACGCAGGGCCTGAACCGGCTCCCCGGGAGCTGGCATCATGACAATTATTCACTGTTCCATCAGCCCATTGGTGATTATTACGTACCCATAAAAACATAGTGTGATTAAATTGTAAATATATAAATAAATATTTTAACTTTGCAAACCAGCCTGATTCCTGGTTCAGTGTGACCGGGGGGGAGGGGGCAGGGGGTTCCAGGAGACGGGCGTGATATGGGTGGTATATAGTTCAGAATAAAGAACATTTAGACAAAAATAAATAAGGATTTCATTTGTGCATTCCACGCTAGGCATTTATTTAGGTGTTTGCCAGATTGAAATCACTTGTAGCTTAGGGGCTCGTCGGGGGATCCTGAATTAGACATACCACTTGTGACAGTATACACCCTGTTGGGCTACCACACTGTGCTACACTGTAAAAACTCAAAGGAGTTGGGCCTGTTTTGCAAAAGTAAAAGTAACCCTGAGATAAGTCATAAGGAAATTAATATTTCCGGAATGGCGACCCCAGTGGAAATTAATATGGCAAAAGAACACCTACAGCACAAATTGTCAGGGGTGAATGGATTGAGCAGGATGAGAATGTTTGGCTGCCGGAATTCAAACAACAAGCCACTGCCACAGAATTAGATAAATGGCAGGACCAGGGTCCATTACACCAGGCACTTAGTGAACTGTATATGGCCCCTAGGGTAAAAGATGAGCAATGTATAATTTCCAAAATAGCAGCATACCTGTACCTCCACATTGGAGTAATACAGGAAAAATATGCTGAAAACCTAGACCTGGTAAAAAGCCAAGTACAATCCCTAGAGAAGACCCAAACTGATCTGGACTCTGCAGAGCAAAGGCTACAAAAGAGCCAAGAATCAGAGAGTGAAACCAGACAGTACCTGACAAAAGTAAAAGAAGATCTGGATCTCCTGCAGCAAGAGAGGGTAGAGCAGGACACCAAATTACTGACACTGCAAAAAGAGTGCAAAGAAAGGTTGGACTCTTTTAAACAGAGCCAATAATAACTGGCTCAACAATGAACTTTTAATAGAGTCTACGAAAGAACAGATGGTCGTCTTACAAGACCAGATAGACCAATTAAAAGAAGAAAATAATAAATTAATTCTTAAAGACCTTGAATCCCAAACAGAGTTTGATGAAGAGCGCCAGAAAGATGGTGCATTCAAAAAACAGAGGGACAACCTGGCTGCACAGAGGGGTACTCTAATTCAGGAAAGGGACGCCTTAGGGCAGGACGTCAACCATTTAAAAACCAAGGTGGAAGAAAATCACCTGGCCCTTCAGGGACTGGGTGAACTCAAAATGGACTATGAAAAGCTGTTAGAGCACACCAGGTGGGTGGAAGATGCTCTGGCAAAGAATGTCCAGGCCTGTAAGGACAGAACTCAGGAGGTGAGTCTCCGAGAGCAAAAAATGGCCCAATACTCCCAAAGCAAGCAGGAAGCACAGAGAGACAATGAGGTTCTCTGTGAGAAAAATGGCAGGCTCCATAGACAGGTAGCCATGCAGGAACAACTAATAGAGACCAGTAAGGCCTTAATAGAAGAACAAAAGGGTCAGATTATTGCATGCCATCAGGGAGTAGGGGCTGAGAGAGATGTCAGATGGGAGAGGGAAACCCGTGAGCATAACCTCAGGAACCCTGGCACCAGAGACTTTAATCCTTTCAATTCCATGGACTCTGCCACCCCCATGTCCACTGGCTCACATGAACCAAGGGCCACAGGGATGGTAGACTTCAACCCAATGGGAAATATGGGTCTAATAGTTCAGTGCCTCCCAGAAATGGATGGGCGGACATCTATGTACAGGTTCCCACGTGCTAGGGCCATTTTCTCTGATCAGGGAGACCAGAGAAATGAATTCTCAGAAATATAACTTACCAAGAGATCAGGTGGTAAAATTTGGTGGGGAATTCCACGAGACTAGGCCCACTAAGAGCATACTAAAAACCTCTTCCCAGCTAGGACAGTGGTGGGGTACTCAACCAATCCAGGGAGCAAGGAAGAGTCAGGAGATTCTTCTGCGCGCCACAGGTCACTAGAGACAAGGCCCCCACATTATGCCAGCCATTCCCAAGCTCGCAGAATGCGGGAGAGTCTAGAAGATCAGACAGTCACATCTGGTAGCAGTGCCTCTGAGTCAGAGGATGAGTGGACCGTGGTGACAAGAACTAAAAAGGCTAACAATGTTAAGAGGGCTTTACTCAAGTATCCCCTGAAACAAATAAAAGCTATTACGAGCGTCATCACGCCCTAGCACAAAAATGCCAAATATTCGGTTTGGGAGAACCTTGAATTATTTGAGCAGATGATGGAGACTTTCCATCTGAAGGACATCCAAAGCTGTATTCAGTATGTAAAGTGGATGTTTTCTCCTGAGTACTCCAGCTTCTTTACAGGGCTGGAGGATCACTTATAGGGCAGCCATCCTGAAACATTTGTCCATTCATAGAAACCCCCAAGAGGCTCGCAAGGCAGCCTACAACTTACAATGTGGGGAAGACCAGGCCCCACAAGAATTTGTTCAGGAATTGAAATGGGCTTTGCGCATTCCACTAGAAGGGTGCACACTGACAATAAGGAATTTGTGAAAACCTTCTTTCATGCTCTCCCAAAATACATTATGACCCAGCTAGTGAGGGACTTTCATGAGAAAAGATCACTAGACTGGGTCATTGAAGAATCCATGTGCTTCTATGAAGTACAGAAGCCATTGGAAGGTAAAAATCTTAGCAAATGACCCAAACCAACCAACACCCTTGCTGCTGCTAAGGTGGTGGAGGTGAAGGTTGCCCCCATTTTAGATCTGGAGATGGGGAGCCTAAAAAACCTTCCCGTGCAGAATCTGACCAACCCCAAATCTAGAAGGCCTTCGGGCCAATCCCAAACGGGGAGCCAGAGAGGTAACCCCACAAATGGGACCCCTAACTCCCCTGACTACATCAGCCCACGCTACAAGGGAAATAGATCCATGTTGGGCTATGTGTGGACTCCTCCAGTCCAAGAGGGGGGGTCCAACAAGACAGCAGGAAACCCAGGAAACTTCCCTCCTCACTTTCCCCAGGAGGGAAGTAATCACCGAAATGCCAGACAAAATGTCTTTCCCCGGTACCCGCCAAACTTCAATCCCCAAAACAATCCTTCGTTCTTTCCCCACTTTCCTGAGCCCAGTCAGCCCAATCCGGGAGAAGTGAGGCCAAGGGTGGAGGGGAACCCAAACTTTCCTAACCAGGGGTATTATGCGAGAAGGGATAGTTACCCTTCCTGGGATCAACCCAGGGTTGATCTGAGGAGCCTGTACCAGCCAGAACGGGTGTCCCAACAAGAGCGCCAGGTCCAGAACATAGCACAGGATCTGGGTCGAATGTTGAGGGCTCAACAGAACCCTCAGATGAGCATGGCAGCTCAGAACTGCTCCAATCCAGGGTCTGGTGCCCCAGAACAATGACGGGGGAAGAACCCCGACAACCCACCAGTTCCTAGGGAGGAGGCTCAAGGGGAAAGGGGGTGTAACGCCTTGGAGGAAGCTCCCTTCCCCACTTGTGAAAAGCCCCTGGAAACCCAGGAAGGGAACTAAAATCTCCTGTCCCCGAAAATCTGCAACCCAAGGAACAGAGGCGGGGGTAGGAGAAATAAAGAGCCTAAAAAGGCCCATTTTGTGGATGAGGTACAAATCTTCCAGTTTGAAGGAGAGGGGTCCTAAGAGGATCCTGGGAAAAGCATCTTCTCCTTCAGGGATGGAGGAACCCCTCCCCAAAAAAAATGGGTCCCAAAAGATCCAAATCCAGACTGGGTAGATGTGGGGACTGAGTTAGAACCACCCATCATCAAACCCCAGAATGACCAGCACGAAAATCCCCTTGTTCAAACCTATTCTGGTGACTGCCTCCAAAAAGGGGGGAACAGCCCAGAATCAGAACCAGAGGAACCAAAAACTTCCCCCATATCTAACAGTCACCTTTTTCTTACAGGTTCCCAAGATCCCAAACAGAATCCTGCCCGAATCACCTCTCTGTCAGTATCCAAAGCAAAGAAACTAACCCACATGTTGGCCAAAAATGTGCATTATCTTTGCCCCCTTGAGGAAAAGGAGGGAAGATTTTATGCCCGGTCCAAATACAGGGGGAATGTACACTTTTGACACTGGTGGACACTGGATCCCAAGATACCCTTCTGTCAAAATGGGGCCTTTGATCAGCTGGATTCGGGAAGGGCGGAGAAATACCAAATTCCTCTCTCCTCTCTTCCTGGACAACTTCAGCACTTTGATGGGAAGGAAATTCCTGTTGAGGGGACTGCGTATTTAGACATTAAAATTGGGCGACACAAGGTGAAGCACCCAGTCATATTTGTGATTCCAGAGGGCACACCCTGTTTACTAGGGAATGTCATCCTGCGCAGATTGTCTCCCCTCATAGATTGTGTAAACAAGGTCCTCTGGACCGAGACTAACCGACCAATAAAATTGGTTGAGTGTCACCCATGTTAGTTTAAATGGCACATGCCACATGGTTGAACAAAAACCTGACCAAATTGAATTCCACTTCCAGAATAATCAAATCCCAGACGTGACAGTAATTGCAGTAGGACAACAAACCGGTGATGGGGAGTCCTCCCTATTGCTGAAAATCAACCTTCCTTCCAGTCTAAGGTGGCATTCAAAACTGGAAGGAAAGACTCTGAAATTCTATACAAATTCACAATCAGAAAATCCCATTCCTATAGTCCAAAAAGATGAGAAATCAGCTCAAAGCTTGGCTGATATTCAGAAAATTGGAGAGCAGTTGTTCATCCCTATTCAGTTAAAGGAGGGGAAGGACTCTGTTCTTGCCCGAGTGTGCGTGAACAACGGTAAGAGCTTCATCAGCGAGGCCATGTTCCGCAAACTCCCAATTTTGTATGCTCAAAATTTCCATAGGCAACAAGAGCATATGCCATAATTATTGGGTTGTGCGAGATGTCCCTGATGCATTTTATTTAGGCATAACATTCTCAATCGCTTTGCCATTAGCTTGGAACTAATAAACTTCAAAGCTTGGTCCCGATTAGCGGGTAATCCCATGGACTTTGATGATCCAGAGAAAGCATTTCAGTCAGCTCAACTGCTGCCATATGCAGTTGAAATACAGGTTGGAGAGGAAGTCACCATCCCAGAACGGACCTGACAATTCTCACTGGAAGTAAAAATTAAAAGACAAAAGAAATTAAAAAATCCTGATGCCTATGTCATCTTAGTGCACATTTCCAACAGCAAGGGTTGGGGGTAAACCCAACACCACTAGTGACCATAGAACACAACACCATTCCAATAGAGGTGGATAACAGCAACCTTAAGAGTATCACTCTGGGCGCAGGCACCATTATTGGAATGGCAGTCGATGACCAACATTTTTCCATAGATTTAGGTAATGAACTGTTAGGACCAATCCCAAAGGTCTGTTTGACAGTGATAGCGATGATGATACAAAACCAGACAGGATCTTCACCCGGAAAGGGGGAATCCTGGTGTACTCTTCCTGCCCTTATGGTAAGGAAGATGTGACCTGTGACTTCAGGAAGGATGAGGTGATCTTTCAAGTCCATGAGGACTGCCTTCCCCACCTGAAGCCATTAGTCCAAATCAGCACTTTGACCAGGGACTTCTCCACCCAGCTGGAGGAGGCCGCTGAGATAGCCAAACCGGAAGTCATTCCAGGCTTCAAGCAGATGGTTGAAGAGAGAATCAACCTAGCTGATACCTGCGAGACTCTGGAGCAAAAGCAAAAATTGAAACAAGTTTTCTTAGATTTTCAAGATCTCTTTGCGGAGGACTCGTATGACTGTGGTTTCACCGACATCCACACAACAACAATTCCCACTGACCCTGGCATAACTCCAGTGTTTGTGAAGCAATATCGCTTGCCTCTCGCATCAATGGAGTCCCTTACAGAAATAATTAGGAACCTTGAGTCCCGTGGGATAATTTGTCCAGTCCACCGCACCTTCAATAATCTGGTGCTGGGGATTTTGAAACCAAACGGCCAGTGGAGACTCTGTGCTGACCTAAGGGAGCTCAACAAACGGGTCCATACTTCCTGATGGCCTCTTCCCTACATTGACCAAGGGGTGGTCCAGATCCAGGGGACACAGGTATTCACTGCAATTGACCTGACCAATGGGTACTGGACTGTACCTGTCAGTAGGGAGGACCAATACAAGCTGGCATTTACCTTCGGGGGGCAGCAGTACACATGAACCCGGAATCCCTTCGGATACATCAACTCCGGCAATTAATTTAACATCTTTCTACATAAGGCCATGCCCGACCTGGGTGAAAGGGGTAATCTGACTTATGTAGATGACGTTCTAGCCAAAAGCTCAACTCTGGAGGAACACATAGCGGAGATCTTTAATGTCATGACATAGTTGAGGGCTGCTGGAGCAAAATGCTCCTTTCAAAAGGCACAGTGGTACAGGACCCGTGTCAATTTCTTGGGACATGAGATAACTCCTCAAGGTCTCTGTCCCCAGGAAAAGAAAGTATAAGCACTCCAGAAAATAAAAGACCCCACAACTCTGCGGGAACTAAGGAGCCTCCTTGGACTAACTAATTATAGCAGAAAGTTCATTGAGGACTACGCAGAGATAACAAGACCCTGATCCATCTTTTGAGTGGGGGGTCAAGTGGGAGTAGGTTCCAGAACAAGCTGAGGCAGAAAGACAACTCAAAAGAAGCCTCTCACAATGCCTTGCCTAGCCTACCCTGTCAAAAACAAGGAGTTCTTCTTGGAGACAGGGTTCTCAAATACATGCTTGACTGCAGTATTATATCAAAAGCATGACAAGATCAATAAAGTAATCTCCTATGCGAGTAAGACTTTATCCTCTGTGGAGGAAAAATTCAATGATTGTGAGAAGGCACTCCTGGCAACGGTATGGGCATTGAAGAATTACTGCCCGTTTATCCAGGGAGAACACATCATAGTGGAGACTCCACACCAACCTTTGCAATATCTTCAAAGTGACAGAATCTGGGCTGAAATGTGAGTAATTCTCAAATTACTTCTGGATTCTGTCAATGCAAGGCTTTCCTGTGGAGGTCAGATATGGCCAAAACAAGAAGAATTCCCTCGCGCAAGGTCTGGCTGACTTGCATGATTGTGCCAGAGAAAACTGTCTCGAGAACAAAAGTCTTAAAATCAAGGACAACATGGAAGCCTACCTTAATTTCCCACACAAAGTCTATGAAGAAGACCAGTGTGAGGGAATGCCCACTGTCTATGTGGGTGGGTGCTCCTACCATGTTGACAACAACGGGGAAAAGGAACTTGTGGCCGACAAAGGGAATGCATGGGTGAATGATGCCCTAGAACCCTCCGTGGGGTACAAAATCACTCCCCGAAGTAGTCAAGTGGCAGGTCTGATGGCTGTGCATCAAGCCATCCTCAATGCTGTCCAACACCAACTCCACACACTGGTAATAATCACTGATTCAGATTATGTAAGGAACGGGTTTGTGGAGCACCTTGTTAACTGGAAAACCAGAGGCATGCTATGCTAACAACAAACCATTGAAACACGGAAGATTAATACAACATATTTATGATCTGGTCACCTCGAATGGGATGACCATCTACTGGAAAAAGATCAAGGGTCATTTTAAAGTAGAGGGACAAGACAAAACTAGAGATGGCCTAGCTGATCAGCTGGCCAAAACCAGAGCCATCCAAGGGAATCTACTTGAGATCGAGTCCCTGTTGGGGGAAATCCAGGTCACCGCTATCACTAGGTCCAAGACAAAAACTCACAATGAACACTCAACTGCACAATGGAGTAAGGAGACCCCAGATTCTGATTTGATTATGGCTCAAAAAGGGGATCCAATAATTGGTAAGTTTTATCAACACATTGAGGACCCTGAGAACTTCCCCCAGACAGATACCAATTACATTGGTAAAGAGGAACTCAGAGTGTTGATGAAATGTCCAAAAATATTCTGAATCCAAGACGGTTTGTTGGTGAGGAGATCCATAGCTGGCCATGACCAGTGGGTGGTCCCCACCTCATTCCGAAGCCTGATGCTAAGTCACGCCCATGATGCGGCCACAGCCAGTCATCGGAGGTTTCATGCTGAAACATGTGTAATCTTATGGGCCTTTCCACTAGAGTGTAATCATATATTTAAGAAATCATTTTATTCCTGTGGCGTAGTTATTTGTGAGAGACAATTAGACTGTTCCCAAGAAGAGGGCGGGGTTCATAGAGTGTAGTGCATAAACTTGCAGGGACAACAGATGAACATAAGTAGAGGGGAGGGGATGATGTTTCATATGGATGTGCCCACAACATACAGTCACATACAGTCCTTCACAGTGCAAGATTTGAACAACAATTTTGAAAGGACAAGTCATGCAACACATTGAAGATGAGAGAACATACAGAAAACCAACAGTAAGAAGCAAGTGACTTGTATGTGGAACACATGTAAAGGCTGTCAGTGGTCCACATGTGCCAAGCAGTAGAACTCGTGATGCTCCCAGTGTGCTACATAGGTCCTTTGCTACACCTTTCAGCTAGGCATCCTGCTGGCCAAAACAAGCCGTACTCCTGAAAGCCAATACAGCCATGATATGCAGTACAACACTACCATGGGTCCGGCGGGGTGCCCACAGTGGGCCAATCTGTACTGGGACATTACATGGGATGTGGCCTTTGTTTGGCTTGGGGAAGAAAGAGCCTGATTTTGAGTGCAGGAAAGTGAAGGAAAGGTGCTCCACCACTTGGTGGATGCTGAGAGGGAGGGAGTTTCAGAGTGTCAGAGCCTTGACAGAGGAAAAGGCACCTCAAATTCAAGTTGAATTGTGGGAAGGATCACAAGGAGTAGTGCAGAGCCTGGTTTGAGGTTTATGTACTGTTGTTAGCCTGTGAGCCAGTGTTGGAGGTAGTCAAGGCACATCTCATGGAGGGCACAGTTGGTGATGCAAATGGCCCTGAAGTTGGTGCATCAGGCATTTTCCCGGATTGCAGGAGTCATGTTTTCCCTGGGAGTAAATGCAACAATGAGGTAGACTGCATTGTTCTGGATCTGTTGTAGCTTTCTGAGCGTAAAAAGCCAGGGGTGCATACATACATGGAATAAGAGCACTGCAGGGGTGAGAGGATGATTTCTAACATTCACATGACTCTTTGAGGGTAAGATAGCAAGGGAAGGATTATCTAAGGATGTGGAGGTGTAGATGACAGGATCTAAAAGCAGCGTTCATGTGTTGATGGAGTGTTCTGTCATATTCCATGGTACATCCCAGGTTCATAACTGAGCTAGATGCTGTGGGAGTGTGGTCTAGGGAGCACAGCCAGGAGACGGATTGGTGGATGATGATTCTGCTTCCACCAGGATTCAGGAGGAGGTGGTTAGTTTCCAGTAAGTGTCTTAAAATCTATGTGGCCCAAGGTGAGGTTATGATGGAGAGCAGATGGGGTCTTGTGGATCTTTGACAGGATGATGGTGCAATGAGTGTAGTTGTGGCAGGATAGGTCAGGTGAGCAAGTAAGGGTGTTGAGGGGGCTCAGGCACAAGTTGAAGAGTATGGTGGATAGGGAGTCCACCTGCATTGACCCCAATGAGGACAGGGTGGGGGAGAGGAGGGTGGTGGTAGTAATATGATTAGGGAACAATCAGTGAGGTAATAGGTGAACAATGGAAATGCAGAATCCATGATGCCAAGAGAGTGGACACTGTCAATGAGGATGCTGACATTGATAGTGTCGAAGGCTGCTGATGTCTCAAGGGAGAAACGTGCAGCACAGACTTCTGAGAGTGCTGTCCTTTGAGGGAGAGCAACCAGAAATGCATGTAACATGAATGGGTGATCAAGGGTACATGCACACACACAGACTTGTGGGCCAACTCACATCGTCAGTGACAGTCAGCATCATGAAATCACATGATCCATGCAAACCCTACGTGTGCCAGTGCATGTCAATATTGGGGAGCAAACATTAATCACCATGAACAAGATTGATAGTGCACAACCTTACCTTCTGGCAGAGCTGTTTTGCTGTGATTCCCCCACCACCTCCACCTGACAATGTGCCTCTGCATTGGGTAATGGAGAGCCAGTGTCCGGCAGAGGGTATGGGGACTAGGGTGGACAAAGGATGCTGGATGGACTTCTCAGGGAGTGCAGGTACTGGATGAGGCACAATACCTGTAATGACATAGGATATTGTAATGTACCAGAAAAAGGAACCATTCTTGCAGACTGCACATGTGACCATCAATGTATACTGTAATCTGTACCTGCATGTGCAAGGCTTTTGCAGTAAAGTAAACCATTGCAGTTGACTCCACTGTGCATTGCTGCATGTCCAGTCCTCCACTTTTGAAGGCCTTGTGAGGACAATGGCACGTACCTCCAGGTGAAAAAAACGAAAAAAGAAAAAATTGTCAATTTTGGACAGGGGGTAAAAGGAAATGTCCACCTCGGGTGGGTGTTGGGAGGGTTTGAGCAGGGTACGGGGGCGGTTGACTGTCTACATAAGTGAACTGAAAATAGTCCACAGAAAAACAAAAATCATACCCCTCCATAGGCTCATGGACAACAAGGTACATGTGGTTAAGGTGCGAGGTCTGAGACTGCCATCCTGTGTTGTTTCCTCATGTAGTGGTGGGGGTGGAGCATAATGTCCATGCACTGCCAAAGCCTGATCTTCATTGGCTAGGGCCACTCTTGACACAGATGCATGCATGCGTAACACTATGGTGGAGAGGTCACAATGAACTTCCTCCCAAGTGGCCACAAAGTCTCCATGTGCACTCACTCGTGATGCATCAGCCTGCTGGGAGAGTGTTTGCTTCAAGGTGTCCATCTTCTGTTGGAGGTGGGTCCTTGTAGCAAAAATCTCATCATGCAGTGAAGCCCTCAAGCTCTCAATCTCACAGTGATGGAGTCCCGAGAAGCCAACATCTCCAGATACAGACCTTTTCTCTGTTTCACTGAATCTCAATGCAGGGAATCCGCAGAGACGCCAGATCAGCATTACGGCTTTTGATGTTGGATTCCACGTCCAGTTTGTGGGAGAGCCATGAGGACTGCATCTCTGAATGCACTGTTCTTGTCAGGCTGTCCATCAACTGCTGATGTGAATCGCATTCAGCTGGTGAGGAGATGTTCTTAGCCAGACAATGGATGTCCCAGACCATCCCATGCATTAACTCCCCAATGTCGCATGTTTGCACGCAGCATCTGCTGCTCCCACTCTGACTGTCTATCATGCACACATCCACTATGTGTGTGGGACAGATGGTGGTGGGATGCCGGGATCCAGGCCCATCGCAGTGGGATCCATGTACTTGGCTGCAGGTCTGCAACCCTCACTCAGCCTCTGCTTCTGATTCCAACACAGGTGAAGACGAGTGCAGCTGTGACCACTGTAGACGCAGGGCTTCCCACTGACCAGACCCGTGACTCCTGGCTCACCTCCTCAAACTGAATGGCCGCATCTGGACTGCCCATTGCGGCACCCTCCATGTCCAACCATGTGTCCTCAACATCTCATTCAAATACTGCATTTGAAAAGTATGAAGAGTCCAAAGAGCTGTCAACCCTACCTATGAGTGCCTGCAGCACCTGTCGATTCTCATGTGGAATGACACCCCGGCCTCCACTGGTGGTCTGTTGTTTGACCGCCTCCTCTTCCTCCTCCACCTCTTTATATGCTGCACCAACACTTGCACAAAGACATACAACCAACAAAATTTTGAAGCATGAGTACCTGGCAGAACATGTATATGTGCATAATAATGCATACAGACACAAAATGGTCAGACACAAACACATCTCACATTGTGACTGATCACACTGTGGGCTGTATGGCACAGACGAATGGTTTTCAGTGACCTGTGGAACCATGGCGTGTCATGTCAGGCTGTGCGACATGGCATGTTTTGTGGAATAAAGAGTAAACACATACACACTGGCATGATAGGCAGTAATTCACATCAGTGGAAGGATGGAGGTCTGTGCATCATCAGTGAGCCCATACCCCATGTTGGGAAGGAGACATATTCTTCCCATACCCCAAGTGCTTTAGAATAAGGCAAAGACCATTATCAGTAGTGTAAGAGACCAGGGGGGAGGGAGGTGCCCTTATCAGAATCCACCCAATCACATTATTGTGCATTTTGTAGGTGTAGTATGCATGTGGGAATAACAACCATCTTAGATATTGGCATCCATATTGTAGCACACAGCTTAAACAGGGCACAGCAGACAGAACCCCAGGGCTAGCCTGCGAACATGAGCACAGTAATGGGTTGTAATCCAAACACTGATTAGAAAGACCAGAGCTACACAGATACATAAAATGTTTCTTTGTCCTAAAATGTTGCCAGCCTTCGTGCCCTGTGAAGAATGTGATTTGCAAGGCCACTGGAGGAGGGCTGGGTTTCTGGGAACAGCACAGGCCCATGGGAAGGAGGGCACAGGCCTCCAACCCCCACCAGATCTAATCCTGAATTATAGCACCCAAATGTCTTAGCTTTAGGACCACTGAATTCCAGTGTACCAGATAACCCCCAGATCACTGCTCATAAACCTGCTGGACCCCTGATCGATCAAAAGATCATAAAGCAGTAGCCTCCTTCACTTCTAGGTTACGTGATTTGTGCTCTGAGGTGCAGAGTGAGATGAAATTATATTCCAGAACGAGGGTGGGAGATCTTGGAAAAATGTCTACCTGTCTGGGAGCGAATGAAGTGTGTGTGAGTTAGTATGACTTCGCCTTTCCCCGCGGGCCCCTGTCTGCTCGTACCAGGTACAGTGTTAAAAAGACATAGGGCCTCATTACGAGTCCGGCGGTAACTGAGGCTGTAAAACCGCTTGGATACGGCCGGACTCGTATTACCATTCCGCCTCCGTGATTCCCGGAATTACCGGGGCATTACAACCCCAGTTTTCCGGGAATCACGTAGGCAGAATGGTGTAAATCCCCATTCCCATTGAGTCCTAATGGACTCAATGGAAATGGGGATCATGGAAACACCGGCAGCATCTCGTAATGCTGCCGGTGTTTCCTCATCCGCCTGCAGGCAGGCGGTGTTAAACCCGCAAGGTCAAACCTGGCGGGAACATCACCTCCCGCCTGCAGGAGTCGGAATCAGGCGGTCCGGAAACAACGGTGGCGGCGGGTTTAACGCCACCGTTATTTCCGGACCGCCTGACCTGTAATGAGGCCCATAGATGTGTTTATTAGTTTGTACAATAATTACTATGTGTTCACCTGCTGACTGATGATGACTGCAGCATCACCCCCGTGAACAAAGCTGGATGAACTGGGCTGAGACCAATGGCCTGGTATCTCCTATGGAGCAGGTGACGTATGTGTAAGGTCTCACCAACCAGCAGCGCAAGTTTTTAGTGTATGTAATAACGTCACCAATGACAATGTGTACTGTTATAATGTACTAAACAAGCCAAGATGGCCAGAATGTTCAGTGGCAGCAGAATTCTTTGTTGGCTCTTTTTCAATTGGTATGACAAAAATAACTTGTTTTCCTTGCAAGAGGTGTGCTGGGCCTTTTTTCCCTAGTCGGTTGTATTTTTTACTGGTGTGAGCATCTGAGGGGCTTTCCTGCACCCACTCCGACATTTCTTTGTTGCAACACGTGGAAGCTTTATCTGTACATCTGCTGACCCAAATTCAATCCAGGCATATGTGTTGCCATGATCTCCCCAGCCACCACTGTAATATAGTCCCCGCAAGATACATGGTTGGTCACAATCACATGCCTCGCAACCATGTGTGAGGAAACTGTGACATGGAACTGACAAACGCATGCCTGCTCCATTGACACTTCAAATGTGAAATGGACTACACTGAAACAACCATTGGCCATCCACATCTCGTCCCGTATAGAAGACAAACTTATGTGTCTTTGCGCAGACAATGTTGCTGCTCCATGTCCATTGGCAGACAGGGCCAGGGAATGGATGACTGTGACATCATGCACACATTGCTGTGAGTCTGCAAGAGTCATGATTATCTCCCCCAATAGACGTTGCACATTCATGACACTGTAAATGTGTACAATGATCTATGTATTGCATGCCATTGCCACTCATGCAGTGCCAATGGATTGCTGCCAACTACAGCCAACTGTACTCCAACACATATGTGAGCATGTCATGTCATGCAAAGTTGTCAACACATACATTATGCACAAATGACACTCACCAGATGCATCCTCGCATGCGCCCATGCCTCCCATACCTTGTACCTGCTCACTGCTGATCAGTCCACTTGCAACCTCTTCAAATTGAGTCAGCTCCTACTCTTCTGGTGACCGCATCCAATGGCCTTGGCAGAGGCCAGGTTGACACTGAGCTTGTTCTTCGAAGGAGGTCATCCTTCCACTTGTTGACCTCTTTAGCAGTGCACCTCTCCATACCACAGGCGTAGCTGAGGTCCGTGACCTTCAGCCATACACTGTATGGGAGAGTTCCCCCTCATGTTCCTGCACATATGTCGTGAGGATTTCAAGCCCCTCAACGGCCCCTTCTCCTTTGCATGTGCCTGATCATATGGTGGTGCCTCTTACTACTCTGCAGGGTGTCCCCACTTGGTCCTAGTGGCCATTGGTTGTGCTGGGGCTCCTGTAGGCCTACAAACATGTTCTTGTCCAGGTTCCAGGTCACCTGTGGGCTGAGGCTCAGGATGTCCTCCTGAGGCTAGGGCACATGTGTTCTCACCCTGTTCCTGTCCCTCTCCACTCCCTTTCCCTTTCAAATCCTTCCCACTCATTGTGCTGCATAGTGAAAAGCACCCCCAAAAATAAATCACACCAAAAAACAGAAAACAGGCTACGTGATGTACTACATAGATTACAGGACCTGCAAGACTTCAGGGCACCCCATGACCAGTAAAAGCAGTGCACAATACTCAGAAAGCCTTCAAAAACTCACAAAGTGGGATGCAATACTCAAAAAGTCTCCCAAAACCAAATAATGTGTACGCGATACAGTATGGACTCCCCAAACCCCATAAAAGCGGGACGCGATTTGTAAAGGGGCTCCAAAAGCAAAAGAATGATGCCCAGGTTACGTAGAGGTACCCCCAAAACAAAGAATACAGTTCATAATGCATAGAGGCACCCCCAAAACAAAAAATACAGTAACATTTGTGGTATGCTTTACATGAAGACAACTGCTTGTGAAGCACCCCCAAATGCGTGTCAGCAATAGTTAGTTTACTGTCTTCTTATCGTCTCACACACAACCAGTGATGCGTGTCGCACCTCTTAAATATTGCCGTCACTACCGTGTGCCATGTAGGCATGCTGCTTGCAGCACGTAGCACGTAATTTATGTAACTTCCACGCTAAGGCCCCTTACTCTGTTTTCCACGCTGCCTCATGAACAGATGCAACACGGCCTTGCTCCTGCTTCCATGCCATTTTCTTTGCCTCCTCTTGCCCTGTAATGCCTCCCATCTCACCATCAGCACTTGTTTGGAGTGCCATATGTTTCACCATTGCCTGTTCTCCTGTGTCGGCCCTGTGTCCATCCTATTTGGCATCTTGGGACTTTCACCTCTTTGTATCACTACCACCACAGCTCCACAGCACATTTTGAGGACCCAGCTAGCCCACACCTGTCTCGGGGGTTGCCATGTCTGTACCAGCATCCTCGTACGCATGGAGCGGCACCCCCAAGTCAGTGAAGCAGAGGGCTGCCAACTTCACCTCCACCAAAGTTGGAATCCTGGTGGATCGGGTCCTGGAGATTTATGATACCCTCTTTAACACAGCGATACAGCTGGGGCACCAAGGTAGTCACAAGATCTGGCAACTGATCATGGCTGCTATCCATATGGAGGGTGTGACAGTCCTTTCCCAGAAGATGTCAAGTATTGCTGGGAGGACCTCGAGACCCAGGGCTATACCAAGGCGGTGGCAGCCGCAAGCTGTCATCTGTCCAGCTGTGTGTCCTCGAGAGGTTTTACCGAGCACACCACATGGAGATTTTTGAGTGGCAAGGAAGTTTGAAAACTGCTGGTGAGGTCCCAAATGTTACATTGCTGTACAGTGTATGCGTGTTGTGCATGGGCATGCATGATTTCAGGCTCTCCCTTCTGTATACAGTATGTGTGTTGCAGTTATCCACAGCGGCATGCAGCCTCCTGTCAATGCTGGGCATATGTGATGGCAGACATCTGTTGATTGGACATGAGTTAGTATGTACACTGTTGGTTTTTGATGACTTGGTGCACACATGCACATGAAATGTGAGTTGATGAGAGCAAGTGCTGTGACAACATGGATGACAAATTTCGATTTTTGTGGTCATGTGAGGGACAAGCATGCAGGGCACCTCTATTGGTTGAAAATTTGCAGGTGAAGCCATCCACACTCATCAGCTGAGAGTGACACATGTTTATGGATGTCTGTAAATGTCATGTTGGTGCATTAACCTCTCAGGGACAGAGATGTGATCTGTCATCCCATTGCATGGGAAGCCAGAGTTGACATGTGATCATGCCATGTGCTTGTGCTAGGGCCAACAGCATAAGAATGTGTACCTCAGCAATGTGTGTCTGTGTGCATTGCATACTTACAGATGAAGTTGTCAGGGATGCATGTTGCTACATGTAATTGGGTGGATAGGTGCCCAAGCAGGTGTTGTGAGTCCTTTTCACCCGCTCGCATGGCCATGCTGCGTGTATGCAAATCATGACTGGCCTGGGATCCTACATACAACTGGATGTCTTGGCACCACTATGTTCCCAGCAGTACCCCAGACCAGCTATGCTTCCATACTTCCTTGCATTCAGTGGTTGGCCACCCTACCAAGGGACTCAATGCTCACCCCCGTGCCCCTGTTTTGCCTCCTGGAGCCACACTGCAGGTGGGTTGGTCTTTTACCAGAGGGCCTGGTCCATGGTCTGCATGTTCCCATCGTGATCCTTCGGAATGCCTGGTCATGTGATGGTGGACCTTGGGTATGCATGTTTAGCCCAAAGAGAGGGCTGGCTCCAGATGCCCAGATGGATTACAATCTGGTATGTACTCCTGTTGTGTACATGAGGAGTCATGACACTTTTGGACAGCACTCTTCCTCTGTCACCCAGGATACTAAGTTTACAAGTTGGCATAGTCACCTTAACCTGGCTTCCTGATGACAGTGTGTAACAGTCCTGTCTGCCCATCACTTGGTACTTGCTGACACACCCAGGCTTGTCAGCTCCAGCGCGTCGAACAACGAACGGTCCAGATAGCAGTCCGCTGGTTTATTCACAACAGCAACACGGTCCGGTGCCGAATTAGACGTCCATCCTATTGATCCGACGCTGCCCCTCCATCCATATGGAAAGATACAGCGTTAAAGGAGATGGAGGTGCTCGCCCATGGTGTCCCATGATCAGTCACGCTGGGACGAGAATTATTACTGATTAAATATATGGTCCTGAATAAGATGGTCTAACTTGATACGCCATTGAAACCGGTCGACCTCTTTGGGGTTACGAGGGCTCTTGTAACTCTTTTGATATCCCCAATATCCACAAAGGGATACAAAAAGAAAACTAACATAGCTAAACCCACGTTTAGTGAGCCTTTTAAAGCATTTTAAAGGTTCCCATGGACATGGGCTCTCTTAACAGTTTTATTTGGTGAACACAACCAATCGCACGCAACAAACCAAATGCCTATGGGTGTATAAGGCACAAACAGAAATCCCCAGGTTACAAGTTGCTATGCCAGCATTTCAAGCTGTTCTGACAGAATCTAATTATTAGCTTTGTCGACTCAAAAAACAGCAGACTGGTTGTGTCCTCTTTTCCTTTATATGTTTGAAATGGCTATACGCTTAACTGTATGCATTACAATTGATATCTCTGAGGGACAGTTCTCCTTGGCTATCCCTGTTAGATAGGTGTTGCACCATCCTCTACCTAGGGCCAGGTACCCCTGTCAGGGACATGGTGTTCTTCCTCTAGGGACAGCTAGCACATTGTTCCTTCATCTGTTGTTTTTCAACCATATGATTGATATGCGCACTGTGATCTTTTTCTCCCAGAGAACCGTTGATGTTGTGAGGACACACCCAGGCTTAGCACATCCCCAGGACAGACAAGAGCTGTACACCACACAATGTGCCCACAGAGCTTTGCCTGCTGGTGTCATTCTTCAGAGTAGGCAAGTACTTTTGCAGCCAAGCAGGGTGCCTGGCCGTCAAATGGCCCTCATTTACATGTTTGTGATTATGAAGGAATCCCAGTGGACACTTATAAAGCTAATAACTAATTGTGGTCTCTATCTATTTCCAGGACATCGACTCTGAAATTAACATTAAGATAGAGACAAGGTATTGACAGAACAAGTTGCTGTGAGGTAACCTATACGTCTGTCAGAAAAGTATAAAAATAAATGTATTATGTAACGAAATACAAGAGAAAATCAACTTAAAAGCATACAAGTATAACAATTACAAAGATTAGTGCTAATCCAGTTAGATGCAACAATTTGCATCAGTGAAATAAATATTGTGTGGACACATAATTGTAGTTTTTTCAAAACATAGTTGGTCTTGCCTACATAAATGCTTGAGAACACAATGGTCACATTAATATTTGGTACTCTATTTGTGCTTTGGCCTCTGCATCAATCCACAAGTTATAGTCTCAACATGTTTTTGTTCTTGTATAACAAATATAGAACATTCTTCAGGAGATTTCACCAAATTAGCTTGCTATCACTGCAATGGTTATAATTGCTTGGCTTGCACGTGTCTTAATATATTCTTGGCCTGTCAATATTAGAACAAATTGTGTAAGCTATAATGGCTTGGATTCTATTGAGGTTCTAACATTGAACTCTGAACCTAAGTCTACAGGTATTTACCTGAGCTGATTTTGTGGTGGCAAACAACTCTATAGTAGTTGTGAGAAGACTTCTGGAGGTCCTGTGGGTCTTGTTGCAAAAAAGTATAAAACAGATGCTTTTATGTATCGCTTGTATAGTGCTATCTCTCTCTACCGGGATACAGCAAGAAAGTCACAAACATGTTTAATCCACGTGCACAGTGCACTTACCGACCTGCTTACGGGATGTAGGACTAAATAGTCCAGGATGCTACACCCAGGAGTGTGTAGTACAGTGATCTTATGTGTCAAACTCTGAATGGCGGGCCTTGATTCCGTCGTTCAGTTCAGGTACATCCTATTATGAAACATAAGAACGTATCTTAAATTGCTCCCATTTATGGGATCATACTTTTGTGGGTGAAGCGAGTGTACTGAGTAACAATGTTACCTTATTAATGGTTCAGCATTGCTTCGCGTCCTGTTGCCAATGTACGCCTGTTTGTGAGCCGGGAGCATGATCGGTCTGCACTTTCGCTAGGTTAGAATTCGTGCTGTGGAGAAGTATTACAGTAGAACTCAGTGGGTCTGTATTTCGAGATCAGCGTGTGTATTAAAGAGCTTCGGGCATGAATGTTCAAAATTAGTAATTAACTTCAGTCGGATGGATCATCAGAACTAGATAGATCAAACACGGTGTGCTGTCTGATTCAGCTTTCCTGGGATCGCAGGAACAGTATCCCCTTTAGTTGCTGGAGTAGCAAAGTCGCAGTCCAGCTACTGTACTTCTTTTTGTAGACGCGGTCTGACCAGTTGCCTAGGTGATGACAACACGCTCTCACAGATTAGTCCATTGTCGATGGTGGCTAGTGCTGCGCTTTGCTTTTGGCTAGATACTAATGTGAAGTATTTACTTTCGGATTAGTACTCCATGGATGCACTTTAGGTACTCTATGACTAAGGCATCACAATTAGAGATACCCAACAAAGAAGGTCTCTATTTACACGTCTTGTGTGGTTGTTGTGTTTATTCAACTAAAACTGTATACTGGATGTATTTAAAAGTATACAATTATTTACAAATTTGTATGTACAATAGTAGCTTGATATAATCTGTGTTTTTCGCCCTGTTGCAGCTATCTGGCTAAGAGCATTCAGTACCTTACATTGCAAACATTTGTCATTGTTCTGTTACATGTGAGTTTTTATATGTCAACTTTATACAAGTTGGTTTTAATATTTGTATGAGTTTTATTAAAATTGCATTATTAATCACATTTTCAAAAGAAGTCAGGTTGTATTTTCCTTAGACTTCGATTTTGTACTGTCTTTCAATTACTTTTGAGTGATATTTTTAGCAATCCAGCAAAGTTAATGTCCACACCATTCTAGGTACGGGAGCTTTAATTTAGTTTTGGATAGATAATGTCAGGTTTGCTCCCCTGAAACCTGTAACTATACCTGATTTCCCTCTATTAGTAACAGCGCTTTGCAGGACGCCATCTTGGAGTGGTCAATTGAAGCTTGTGGAGCCATAGGGTCTAATGCATTCTCTTGGATTCTTCTTCCGAAACCTAAGTTGTCTGCTAGCCGCACTTTTAAATTACTCAAAGATGCAACTTGTACGCTTTTGTAGGTGGTAAAAGTGTGCTAAAGTGAATAAGTCAATGTTGATTTATGAAGCACTTAGTAAGGCTCTGTGTTAGAAAGGTCGGGTTAACGCTGCTGATGCTGCAAGGATAGCTGGAGATACCCATGGGAGATGGTGTGGATCCACTCTAAAAGTAATGTCAATCAAAGTAGTGTGGTGAGTGCTTCTATTCACAAGGTACTATTTCTCAGTTGTCCTTTATGTGTAGTGTAATACAGTTCCACAGGATGTATCCTGTCATTTTGTGCCATTCAATGGATTCATTGACTCGTCTGGTATCGCTTTTCATAATGTAGATCATTTTTTGCTCCCTCTTGACTAGTCTTTCTTCTAGTTGAGCTGAATTTGCAACTTTGAGGACTTGTAATATGGTCCAATTGAACTCTTCGTGGCCATGATTCTTCATTGTAAAGTGTTTCACCAGTGGTGCTTTCTCTGTTTCAGCGCAGGCAGCTGCGGTGTTCGATGATCTGTGTCTTTATTTTCTGTTAGTTTTGCCCACATACGGTAGGCCACACGGGCATCTAATGAGGTAGATGACGTTGTCATTGTTACAATTGGAGAAATTCTTCTGTTGCCATTCCATTTTGGTTCCTATGTCTATCTCTTTGCTCTTGCTGGTCAGCTCGCACACTCCGCAGTTGCCACAGGGATAGTGTCCAATTATTGGTTCATTGCCCCATAGTGTGGTAATGCTCTGTGCGGGGGTGATATTGGCTCTTAGTTCACTGCTGCTCACCCTATTTCCAATCGAGGTGCTTTTTTATATGCAAAGATTGGAGGTTGAATTGGATTTTATTGGCTTTGAAGGTTTTCCGATGTTTAAGGATGATGTTTCGTATTTTGAGACTCTTGTTAGTGTAGGTATTCACACACACTAATCTGTCTTCCTTGGGTTTCTCATTTTTCATTTCAAGAAGTGCTTCTCTGTTGTTATTAAAGGAACGTTTTGCAGTATTTTTCATCATTTTTTTGGGGTAATCTCTTTTTCTTAGTTTGGTGTAGAGGATCTGTGCTTCTTCTTTGTATGTTATGGTTTCTTAGCTGTTTCTTTTTTAATCATAGAAATTATCCAAAACGGAGGTTGCCCCATAGATGTTTCACTTGGTGACTATAGTAGTCGAGTAGAGAGTTCTTAGCAGTAGGTTTATGGTACAGTTATGTCAATATCCTGCCTCCTTTACATGAACCATGACTGCAGGGCAGGCTGTCGGCCTTGTTCCCTGCATTCCACAGGTTAATCTTGCACACTTGGTTTTTCTTGAGTTGGACTGCTTGTCCAGCCATGCCCATTGAGACAGGCATTTGCATGCCACCCGAGTAGGGATGGTGTTGACTCAAGGGCATGCACCCTCTGGAAGTGCCCCCCCTACATGTGTGTCTCTCCAAGCAGTGCAGAGGAAACAGAGGATGCCAAGTCTTGAATCATTAAAACATTTAAAAGCTTGCAGAATGGTCCAAATCATGGCTCTTGGCATGTGAGTCGAGGCTGAAAATAGGGCTTGAACGTAGAGTTACAGACAGGATAGCGAATGCCCTTATTCCCGTTGCATTCCTAGGACAAGAATACTTTGCAACGCCAAATACAAAGTGAATTTCATGGCAGAAGGCATGGGTGATGAGAGATGTTGGACTAATTG
This sequence comes from Ambystoma mexicanum, assembly GCF_040938575.1. NCBI lineage: Eukaryota > Metazoa > Chordata > Amphibia > Caudata > Ambystomatidae > Ambystoma > Ambystoma mexicanum. The sequence goes on from NC_090936.1 coordinate 390,543,948, forward strand.
GGTGGTAGGTCAACTTCATGTCCTATCTACTTTGACCTGGATCTTGGCTTATGTGCTGCTAATTGAACCAAATGTTCTAGAGATGGCACAAGAGTGTCAAACCAATAGTATTATTCCATATAACGAAGGACCATATAGTGTTGGAAACCAATGAAACACTGTGGACCTGATTCCTCTTAAATTACACATATGAAGAGGTAGGCATATGTTGTCCACCTGATATTTGACAGCCAACAACAAACCTAGCTCCTATATGATTGTATATCTAGATTTGTCCCTTAACCAATCCCAACGTTTGATAGGTTTTTCACTATTGCCAAATAGCATGACATTATTCTGATGCATAAAGAAGTAATATTTTGTTGTGGAAATCACTGTGAGAATGAGCTTCTAAACTCAATGTTTTCGATAATTGCTAAAAAGAAACAGCAACTTGCCAACTTCTTGAATTTGTCTGGTCATTTGGACTCAGAATGATTCTGTTGTGATCCCATCCTGTAACAGATGCATGTTCCCAAAGGACCATAAGCTCATGTGGTAGCAGTGCGGATGGTTTTGAACTAAACTAGTTTGCCTTTAGATTTTCAGATGATCAGGCATCCTCCACCATTAGCTGGAAGATTGTGGAGTTCCCTGTGGTGAGACGCTGATGCTGTGCACGTCCCTGCTCGGTTTCCACAGGCGCTCCATGGACGGCAGGTGAAAGTGGTAGGATTGGAGGAGGAGTTGATACCGAAGGCCTCAAGTTGATTAAACAGATGTAAGTTATCTACGGGAAATAGCAATATAAAGGGGTGGGATTGAGTTATTTTATGAAAAATAAGTGGGTAACAGGAATTTTGTGTGGATAAAGGAATGCCCAGGTAATCCTATTTCATGGGAGATAAAGAAAATGTCTCAAATTCCAGTCGGAATATTAAGAGAGAGAATACACACGGTCAGGACCGTGGAAGGTGATATCTTAAACCCTGTATGGGGTAATATAATTGGAGGCATAGAAGAATACCTCTTACTATAAATAATATAGGGAATAGAGAAGGTGATCACAAGGGGTTGTTAATGTGTATTAGGTTATTATTTTGATACATTGAAGGCAATACAGGAGTGATGACCTGCATGGTAGCATTGACTGTGTGTGTACTTGATACTAAAGCCAAACACAGAGAGGAGAGAGGACTGTCCAGGACAGGGAAACAATCAGTTGTACAAGACGGAGTGGAGAAGGAGACTGTTTGCTTAATCCAATCTATAAGCGGATTGTGTTTCTGTAACCATGGGAGGCCCAGGATGATCCTGAACTCGGGTGCAGAAATAAGGTTGAATATCACATACTCCATATGTCCTTCCGTCGTGCTCATCAGCATGGGTTGGCTTTGTTTGGTGACGTGACCCGACACCAGACAGGAGCCGTCCACCATGTGGATAGCTTCCGGTTTGTCCTTAACGGACAAAGGAACCCTGTATGTCTCAGCTACCTGCTTATCTATGTAATTGCCTGTTGCTCCAGAGTCAATCATGACAGGACTAGTAAAACCCTAGGTGTTAGGTAGCGTTAAGGTCATGGGCAGGTATATATGTCTGGCTAAAGGGCAAGGAATAGAGCCATCTGGTAGCTGACCTGTTTTGTTGGCTCGGTTCAAGAACGGGTCTTGGCATTTCCCGTATGCTTGACAGGACCTTTTGGGCATGCACGGATAAAGTGCCCAGTTTGTCCACAGTAGAGACATAGATCGTTCTGAAGCCGTCGTTCCCTTGCAACTTTTGTGAGAGGTCCTTTACTGCCCCTATTTGCATGGGTTCTACATCACTATAGGGAGGCATTGTCGTTGCCTCATGTTTGTCTGATCGCAGGTCAGGATGCCGGCATTCTCCATGCCTCTGTTGCAGGCGGGCTTCCACCTGTAATACCAGATCCAAAAGATCATGAAAAACAGACGGGACAGAAGGAACGACAGACAAGGCGTCTTTGACTTCATCCGAAAGGCCCTAGTAGAAAACCGCCACCTTTTTCTGTTTGGGCCAGGAGGTTTCACTGGCTAATTGGGTGAAACGGGCAAGGTAATTCAATAGAGACTGTTTACCCTGGGCCAGTCCTAAGAATTCCAGATCGGACGCTTGTCCTTTGTACCTAGCATCAAAGACACGGTTTATGGCTGTTAATAAGGCATCAAAATCATACAATGCTCAGTCATTTGACTCCAGTAATGGATTGGCCCATGCAGCAGTGGTACCCCCCAAATGTGAGAGCACAAATGCTGCTTTAGTAGTGGAATTAGGAAATGCCAGGGGACGACACAAGAAGTGCAAGCTACATTGGTTAATGAATGTCCTGTAGCTTTTGGGGTCCCCTGTAAAACGTTTTGGCGTAGACAATGGAAAAGGACCTGGCAGCACCACTGGGGCCAGGCTGGGTTGGGGCACAGGGGGGACAGGAGGGGGTGCTGCAGCAGGACCATCCTTGAACTCTTCATCCGTGGGCAGGGGGTGTACAAGGCTATGCATGACACTGATGCGTTAGTGCAAGGAAGCATGTGCTCCTGCCATGTCTGTACAGAGGGAGGAAAAGGCCTGCATCATGGCGGCCATGGTGTCTGCCCCCGGATCCATGATGGACAGACAAGCACCAGAGTAGGCTCCTAAATCTGTCGTGCTCCGTGGAGTTCACCGCTGGTCCGAATGACAAACCCAACTTCACGCCTCTGAAGAGATTAGACTTTCTTCCTGAGAGCAAAACCTGAAGGGTAGTATAACCTGTCAGGCCAAGAGCTCGGGCAAAAAAGGCGGGACAAACATGAGAGCTATAATGGAGAAAAACAAGGCAACTGTTACACACCATTTTCTGGCACGTATGCCGTTCTCCCACCCCCATTGACCACTAGGCTTACCTGTGTGTGTCCCTTGAATGGCGGTATACCTACTTGTTTTAGGACACAAGATGAAGTTCTGGATGAATCTAGAAGAAGTCCAAGATGCAATGCAGGGAGTTCTGGTGGCAAACAGGAGTCCCTGACCCAGGCGGCACGAGGACGCAACTGGGGGGAAGAGATGATACAATCCACAGGAAAAACAGCAGAGCGTCCTGAGTGTCAATGTTAAACCCTGAGGGGGTCCCTGACCCGGGCGGAATGAGGACGCAACTAAGCGGAAATAGATCACAATCCACAAGAGATCAGCAGAACGTCCTTTATGCACTACCTGAACCTGCAGAGCGTCCAAGATAGTACAAGGGGTCAAAGCACCAAAGGGATAAAGCTACCTTCACTGAAGCAGCAGAGCGTCCAGTGCTCTGAAGGCAAAGGTCTTATGTTATCCAAGGCGGTGTGTGTAAGGTAAACAACAGAACTTCCAGTAGACTGTGGAATACACAGGAATCAAGTGTAGAATGCTTTTGGCACAGAAAATGAGCTGCGCTTCGAGATCCTGTGTAGAAGTGTGACACGTAACTTTGAGGAAGTTGAAAGCACTGTGCTGTACACAACTAGTGGGAGATGGATAGGGTGCCGGCATTCAGACGTGAAAACGGCATGCAGGGGGAAGTCAAAAAGCAGTCTGTGTTCATTTGTCAAAGACAACAAAGGAGCAAGCAAGAGGTACAAAATATGGAATCCAAAGGCAGGGTCAGTAAACAGGTAGGAGTCAGGATACCAGGAATCAGAAAAACGAGGAAACACTAAGAAACGTTGCTACCGTAATGATACAGTTTAGGAGCAATGACGTCTGAGGGGGTGTGGCCTAAATAGAAAGTCCTTTCAAGGGAAGCCTGGAACGCATGAGGGAACTGCCTGTAGCAGGGACAGAGCGCAAGGCCAACTGGGCAATGTAGTGCCCTATCGGAGCTGGCGCTGTTGGCCTAGGTGCCAGGGCAGACACCAGGTTCTAATGCCAGTCCAACAGCATGAGGATCTAGGGGTCATGGCAGCTGCAACAAACCGAGGATACCTGGAAGGACATACTTTGGTTAGCAGAATACGCATATAACAACTCCATTCATACCAGTACGGGACAAAGCCCATTCTACATAGTGTACGGTTGACATCCACGGACAACCGTTTTTGACTGACTCAAATCATTAGAAATGCCCGCTGTAACGACCTTGCACAAAACCATCACCCAGGTTTTTAAGGAGGCAGCAGAGCATCTTGCCAGAGCCAAAGTGAAACAGAAACAGTTTGTGGATCGACACTGAAGGGAAGCTCCCAACTATCAAGTCGGAGACGAGGTTTGGTTAGCATCCAAAAACATCCCCCTGAAAGGACCACATGTGTTCTGTCCCAGATGTCTGGTACCCTACACTATCAAGGCTGTGATCAACCCTGCAGCCATGAAATTAGAATTACCAGCCCACATGTGGATCACCCGGTGTTTCATGTATCCTTCTTAAAACCATTGAGACCAGGTACACAGATTGATACACCACCGGATCCCGAAATAGTTGAAGGAGAACCAGAATACGAAGTTAAAAGTTTCCTAGACTCTAAGATGGTCACGTCCAAGTTATACTATCTTATAGACTGGAAAGCTTATGGACCCCAATATCGGACCTGGGAACCCAGTGAGCATGTCCACGCTCCATGAGTAATCAGGTAGTTCCACTGCAATAAGCCCACTAAACCAGGGCCAGGGGGAAAACACCATGAGAGGGGGCCTTGAGGGGAAGTGCTGTCATGGCCACAGGCCCAGAACACAAAAACCACACCATCTCGTGATGAAGGCAATGGCTCACTTGACTCACTTATGTCCATTTGGGACCTGTAAACACAGGGACCCTGGCTGGACTCAGTCCTGGTGCCTTTGGCACCAGGTTCATATAGAGATGTGAGCAGGTACACTTTATTTCAGTGCAGGAGTGCGTTTACTTTATTTCAGTGCAGGAGTGGTTTTATTTTACAAGAACTTTCCAGGAGCTGAAAGCCTTTATTCCAGAGAATATCCTCATGTGCTGACTCATTGGGTGTGGCTCCCTAGGCCTGGTCTTCATGTGCTGACTCATCGGGTGTGGCAAGGTGTGGCAGGCAGGCTGAACCTGGTGGGCATGGCTTCAGAAGCTCAGCTATATCAGAAGCTCCATCGTTAAGGCCGGTGCTTCACGTTACTGTGCACTTGCGTGCAACATGACGCTAACCGCCGCTTGGACCAGTTTACTTACCTTTGGAAACCAGGTGTTCTCCTGCATACTCACCTCCAGGAAACCGGTGCTTCATCACTTCATCTGCAGACTCATCTCCTGACATACAGTGATCTTGATCCCGACACAGTAGCACCGCACTCCGCCTCCAAGAACTCAGACCCTGTAAAGAAGAAGAAAGACAAGATTAGAACATCCGTCCTAGGGCCGTGCTGCATTTGAACCCCGTGCGACCCCTAGTTAACAATTTACCAGGTACTGTACCGCTGCAGTTTCGTTCCTCATTCCCTCCGGCTGTCCCCTCAATCTCTGCAGCTTCTGCCAGGCCGGCAAAATCACCTGCAAGGGAAGAAAGCAAAAGAGCAAACATCAACAGTGGAACGGACAGCAGTACAAGACAACAAACTTTACAACACAACAAAACAACAAAAACAGAAAAGGAAATACAAAGGCAAACAGGAACACTTACCTGAAGTATAGTGGCTTAGTCGCAGCAGGACTGAACTACCACGTGCAAGGGACTAGTGAAGGAACTCAGTCCAGATCATACAAGCGCCTCTGCCAGAAGCAGCAGGATGGAGTGCTTGCCAAAACTAATCAACAGGTGAGCTTTCCAGGGACAGCGCATCCCACGGGTACCACAGTTTGGGAGAAGGGGTCTGGAAGGGGATCAGACGCACAAGCTGGCATACTCACACCCCCTATTCTCCATGCAGGAGCAGTCTGAAGCAGCATCACCTATTACCACCAGTCAACACATAAGCGCAGAGGGCGAAGTCGGAACAGAGTGACCTCATCCCCGGGAGGGCTCCAACCGTACCCCAGGTGAGCGTAACAGCTGGAGGAAAAAACACAAATTCTAACACGGGACAGAAAACAGGAGTTAATAAAAATGGCGGATAACTTAAAATGGCGGCGTAGTCAGTCTATTTCAGGTTAATTCAAATGCGATTTACAGTGCGATGCGAATGTGCTTAGGACAATGTATACGATCAGACGATATTCATGCAAAATATACTTTAACAAGAGTACATACACAAAACCCCTTTTGCACACACTTAAGAAAGCACAAGTTGGCAAGACAAAGATAGAATGGACTGAAGAAATGGAGGAAGGATTTGGGGAACTAAAAAGAGCAATTTGTACAACTCCAGTTTCGGGAAACACTAATTATAGTGAAGAATTGTATTTTTTTCACACACCAATGTATCAGTAATGACAGCAGTACTTGCTCAAAGAACAACACTAGGGTATAAACCTTTGGCGTATGGCAGTGCAATTTTAGGTCCAGTTATTAGAGGACATTTTCAATGCAAACAATCTTTGACTGCGGATGCATTTGTGATTGAGAAGTCCACAAGTATTACCATGGGCTGTGCAATGACACTATATGTTAAGCATGACTTATTTGCCATTTAAGAGAAACCCAAAGATACATTGATATCACAAAAAGCTTCAACATATGAAGTGATGATTTCTAATACAGTGATTAAAATAGTGAGATGTAAAATAGTGAAACCAGAAGAAGAAGGTGATCATGTACACAAACGCACAAACTATGTTGAATTCTATGATGATATATCCTGTATGATAGACAATTCTTTAGCAGGGAGGGGGAGATACTGAAGGTTTGTCAAAAATTGACCAAACTAGTGGAGAGAGGCATTCAGGATCCGCAGTTGTAAGACACAGATCAAACTGTGAATTTGAGGTGGTGGCGAGTGCAAGACTACCATCTCATTTTTCAGCAAAGGCAGCAGAATTTGTAGAACTTATGGTTGCGCTCGAAAAACACAAAGATCAGGAAGTGACGGTGTACAGTGACTCCGCCTATGTGACATCAACCGTACACGCCGGGCTGTCAAGTTGGAAGAGGAGGGGTTATCTACGCACAGACTGTCCAACATGTGCCTTTATTGGACAGGCTCATTAAGGCACTACATCTCCCAGTAGCTGTAGAGGTCGTAAAATGCACAGCACATATGAAACAAACAGAATTTATCTCTCGCAGAAGCGAAGATGCAGACTCAGAAGCCAAAAGGGTTGCATATTCCTCAGAGATTTTATGTTTTGAAACTGAAAATGTGAAGGAGGTATAAACTAGAAGCATGTTAGTAAGAGATACAGGGCAGAGCCCCACAAGAAGAGCAGGAGCTATGGAGATAAAGGGGGTGTTCTTTATCCCTATGGAAGCACTATGGAGACAGGAAAGTACTGGAAAGCCAGTGATGCCAGCAGCATTACTAAAAGTTGCACTTGAGCAGCAATGGCATTACCCCATACATATAACCCAAGAAAGTCTTGCTGCCACTATTGCAGAATATTGGTTTGTTCTCAATCTATTGCAACACGTTGCACAGTTCATTGTGAATTGTGTGTGTCAGAAGTTCACACCTGGGCATACACTAAAAACAATCAGAGGAGTTATACCCTGTTCAAATGGTCTATTTCAGCATTTGCAGATCAACCATGTCTATATTTTGCAGATATGTAATGGATATAGGTATCTATTAGTGGTGGTGTGTCCCTTTTCTTGATGGATTGAAGCTGGTCCTTGTACACATCCGGATGCCAACTGTGTAGCAAAGTTTCTAGTGTGCAAAGTATTTCCAAGATGGGGTGTGTGCGAAGTATTAAGGCCCAATAATGGGCTACACTTTGTCAATGAGCTATGTGAACACATAGGGCTTCTATTGAGTATAAAGCATACATTTTCTTCTGCTTATCACCAACAAGCAGACAGGATATTTGAGAGAAAAGATCAGATTCACTTTGAAAAAGGGATGGCTGTATTGCCTACCCCTAGCCTTGTATGCCCTTCAAGATCAGCCAGGTTCAGACCATCACCTAACGCCCCATAAATTAGTAACAGGGCATTGCATGAGGACACCCCTTATGCCCCCATCTAGAGTCAGAAGTGATACCCAGATTGTAGCGCAGACTCTAGGTGATAAAATGCCCGATTGTTTTACATCTATGACTGGCAGTGTTTCTTTCATTTCAGGTCAAGTCAAGCATCAGAGGGAGGGGTTGAGGAACACGGAAGTGGATAGCCCAGTAACTGATCCAAGCAAATGATTGCCGCCACCAAAGTTGTATTTTGGAGATCAAGTGCATATTAAAAATGATACTCGTAGATGGCTTGAGCCAAGATTTAACAGATCATTTTACGCAGAGGAAGTTTCCCCTACTGCAGTTAGGGTATCTTGAAGAAGAGCTTGGTTACATTTGAGCAACATAAAGATCTACAAAGGCAAGACCCTCCCTCTAGCACCCACTGACTGGGAAGCAAGACCAAGAAGATGATTTGCCACGTGTGCAGGCTAGATCGATGACTAAGAAGAAGGACAATATAACAGTGCATGCTTAAAACATTTCCTTTGGACTGGAATTCATTGGACACTCCTTAAAAGAGTAGCAGGAAGTGCATGGACTTCCAGAGAATTCAAGAGCTTAAACATACTTTTTAGAGATTCTTTGAAAAAAGTAAAATCATATTGACACCATGCCCAATAGCTAATTCCTTGTTAAAAATTGGAAGAGAGCTCAATATCTCGATTCATTTTTGGGGAAAATATCTATTTTCATAAAAACATGCCACAAGTCTTTAACGATATGCATAGGCTTATGGTTGTAGTTTTCATGTTTATACTTCAGTCACACCCTACCCTCGTTAGGTGAGATGTTGATATTGTCACTTTTCTTCATGATCCAAAGAACAGCTCAGTTATAAGAAGGCTTTTGTTTGTAATAATCAAGCAGCTTGTGCAACTGTAAATGTGATTTGAGCATATACCTCTATTAAGCATGATTCAGGAAGAAGAAAATGCAGTTGCAGGAAGACTAGCAGTTTAACAAGTAATGGCGTGGCACATAAAATGTTTTTCTAGACTCTTATGCCTGATATACATATGCATGTGCATTCTTTTCTTCTTTCTGTATCTTACATATCAAAGTCTTCATTATTCTGATAGTTTAATTCTGATCTTTCCCAGCATAAGCACAAGCGATGATAATTTCTTTACCTATTTGGGCATGTTCAATGACATAAGAGGGATGCAGAAGAAGACCACCAGGGGATAAATACTTATCTTGATAATCCAACTCACTTGGGGAATAATATGTGGTACCAACATATGAAAAAGGTAGGGAGAGAGAGCATCTGATGAGAGCTGTTATGTCTGCTCTCTCAACCCCTATGCCATAAGTACAGTGAGAACATTCATTTCAAAACAGTGCCTCTGCCATCTAGCAGCATGTACTACCAGAGGACAGTACTAAGGGAGCTGGGAGACCCTGCGATGGTGATCAAGAAAGACATTCAAATACCAGGACGATTATATCAAGACAAAGCAAATGGAAAAAATTGCCTTGTGGACAGACAAGATGCTCGTGTATCCTTCTCTGGGACAAGACAAAGTAGAAATTGAAGAGATGAGGAGGATGAACTGCCCTGACAAAAATGAAATAGCTGGAATGCCTGGATGCTGGGAGTGCTCACAGCTGTTAATCAATGGATGAGTGATCACGACCAAAGGATGGGAAGATGAGATGATGTCCTGTGCTGCTCATCTACTTAAGAAAAACCCAGTGCAAGAGGTGCAGAAAATGAATAATGAGTGCTTAAGGTCATGGGCCAAGAACTCTAAACTGCTGACATGGGTGAATGATGGAGCATGACCAGTGGCTATAGTCCCATTGATTAATGCAGCAATGTGCTTTCGAAGCAAGGGTAAAATCCATTTTGGAGAAAATTAAGGATGCAAGAACATAATTGATGTCCCAGGAATGAGGAGAGGGACGGCTGTCCTAATGGATCCATATTGTGATTGTGGATCCAGAGCATATCTGAGGTTACCCAAGAACTGGGGAGGATTGTGCTCCATTGTACTCATCCATGTTCCAGCCTTTGTGATTTCCCAGAGCAACCTGAAAATCAAGGGATTTCCAAAAGCAGATGAGCACTTAACAAAAAGAAGGTCCCTTTCATTCCGGTGAATGAAGAGAGAGAATTATTCCTCATCAAAATCAATAAAGGCTTATGACGACATTCCTGATGAACACAAGTTGTTCAGCAAGACTGCTATGAAAATGACATATATATACCTGCCTGGACTCCAAACAGTGGTGAATGCCAAATGGCTGGTCGGGCCTTCTTGCTGTACTTTTATACCATCTCATGATGGTGAGAAAGGGATTCTGACGGATGCCATAACCATGTTGACAGAACTGCACATGAAAATTGAGGAGGAGACAGAAGCTGTTGGAGATGACGACTGGTTCTCCTTTCTGTGTGCATGGACTCCAGACTGGATGGCAAATATATTAAAGTTCCTTGGAGCAATATTGGTGATGATGATGTTTGTATTCTGTGTTATCAGGATATTTTGGACTATGCCATAAAACGGCAAAGAAAGCAGTAGGAATGAAGTTCATGATTGGTGTGAACGTTGAAACGGATGTGCAGACTGAAAGTACAATTAGCGACCATATAAAAGTATTGTGGCACCTGAAGGAACAAAGTTCCTGCATCCAAGAGATCATATGAATTATATGGGACATTGGGTCTTCTGTACCCCACATGGAGAATGCAATTACATGACCTGGAGTGTGGATGAACATATCAAAAATTTGGGCACCGTGAGGGGGGTGATGAAGATATGGTTACCCAAGAAAGCTTTTTTCAAGAGAAGATTAAAAAAAGCAGGAAAACTGGAGTAGGTGGTTGAGGACTCGACCAGAGAGGGGACTGCAGAGGAGCAGATGTATACATCCGCAGGCAATCCTACCCCCTATCTCCCCTGTATTGGAGACATGAGACGTGCCCTGTCTAACACCAGATGTTGTTCCAATACTGCAGCAAGTATTTGGAAGACGGTATCCATTCAGACAACCCTATGAAATGTACCCTTGAGATGATGACAGCCTGGAGAAGGAACTCCCTGAAGGAATATGAGAAAGAGCTAAGAAAATTGACTGATGACATCATAAGAAAGTTTGAACAAAGTTCTGAAATACTGAATGAATACAATGTATGCATCCTGGAGGAAAAAGGGCAAAGTAAAGACTCAAGTGAATCTCAAAAGTGTCAAAGAAGATGCTGCACAAATCAGAAGTATAATGAATGTACATATGGTGAAACGAAATATAGATCAAGTCATCATATAGGCTAGCTATAAGTAGTGAATAAATAGAATAGAGGCGGAGCGGCCATTGTACAGAAGCTGGACATTGGTATCATGAAATAAACGGTTGTTGGAGCTGCGTTGAGAGGCTTTCTTGCCTGAAGTCAAGAACCGAGAAGTTGAGGTCAGCTATCTACGCTGAAGAAGAACATGTTTGCAGAGGATGAATCCTCTCACGTTAAGGTGCAAGAAAGAACACAGAGGATTTCAAGTCTTGAATCATTAAAACATTTAAAAGGTTGCAGAATTAACAAAATTGTGGTCTCTTGTCAGGTGAGTCGAGGCTGAAAATAGGGCTTGAGCGTGGAGTTGCAGACACGATAGCGAGTGCTCTTATTCCCATTACATTCCTAGGATAAAAATACTCTGCAAGACTAAATACAAAGAGAATTTCATGGTAGAAGGCATGCATGAAGAGAGATGTTAAGCTAATTGGGTGGTAGGGCAATGTCATGTCCTATCTACTTGCACCTGGGTCTTGGCTTATGTGCTGCTAATTGAACTGAATGTGCCAGACATGACACAAGCATGCCAAACCAATTGTATTAGTCCATATAACAAAGGACCTTATAGTATGGGAAACCAATGAAACACTGTTTTACTGATTCTTCTTAAATGACACGTAGGAAGAGGTAGGCACCTGATATTCGACAGCCTATAAAAAAACCTAGCTCCTATATGAATGCATATCTAGATGTGTCCCTTAACCAATCCCAACCCATGATAGGTTTTTCACTAGTGCCATGTAGCATGACGTCATTCTGACGCATAAAGAAGTATATAAGTGTATTTTTTGTGGAAATCACTGAGTGAATGTGTATACATCGGTTGATGTTCGATTTAAGATCCCTGTTTTAGATAATTTCTAATAAAATAGCAACTTGCCATCTTCTTGAGTTAGTCCGGTGTTTTGGACTCAGAATTATTCTGTTATGATCCCATCCTGTAACAGATGCACGCTCCCAAAGGGCCATAAACTCAAAAGCAACTGTCCTCACTCTTGCTTTGGAAGACATTTACATCCCCCAATTAATAGACTCCCTCACCCATACTAAAGACTGTATACTTGGTTGGCTCCTCACATACAATGTCACTGTGGACGTCACTGCCATCAATGAAATCATAGGGAGAGACCACTCCCTCATCTGTTTCAAGCTAGCCACCTCTGCCCCTATCACTACCCAGACTACCAAGCTGAATTCTATATAAGTCAGAAACTGTTGCATGAGGCTCTAAAGCCTACCCTGACAGCTACGTTGGAAGCAAGCCCCCTGGGAACCAACCTGAACCCTACGGACATTGCTAACCTATACCATGACTGTCTCCTCACCACCATGTACAAACATGCCCCGCAGCCAAGCAAAAACCCCGAAACCCCGAAAGAAAACAAATAGTTTGTTTAATGACAACCTCATCTCTGTGCGTAGGAACAAAAGAGCGTTAGAACACCACCACAAAAAGAAGCCCTCCTCCAGCACCAGTACTGCACCCGCCACTGCCACATATAATTACACACCAGCTGTCATCACCATCAAAGCCATCACATTTAATGAGCGCATCAACAATGCAGGCTCTAATACGAAAGGGCTCTTCATCATCCTAAAATAGCTAGATACCCCTATTTTAACCCCACCTCCAACCATTGCCAACAAATTATGGTGTACCACCATCCATGATGCGCTAGCTCACAAAATTACCACCATGAAAGTTAAAATCAGCACCAAGAAAGCCAACCTGTCCACCAAAGCAATCGCTGTCGTCTCTCCTAACCCACCACCGAAGGCCAACCCCACCAGCATTCTCCCTTTCAAGTTCAACAAAGTCTCACTAGATGAAGTGCTTTTAGCTATCCTCGCCCTAACACCATCCAACTGCAAAGGGGACACCTGCTCAGAAGATGTAGTTAAACTCTGTGCTCCCATCCTGGCCCGAATCATTACGAGCTTCACCAATGCCTCTTTCCTAACTTATGAAGTCCCACCCAACATTAAATCAGCATGGATCACCCCAGTCCTCAAAAAGAACACCCTCGATCCTACCATCCCTACCAACTACCGGCCAATCACCACAGTCCCCTTTCTTCTCAGGATCCTGGACCAGAAGGCCTACTTACAAGTGTAGCATTTTCTAGAGCTCAACCACCTGCTCGGTAAGAGAAAATCAGGCTTCCATCCTAAACACAGCACACAGACTGCCCTGTTGGATCTCAAAAATCAAATAGACATCATCAGGGACTAAGGCCATGTCATCATACTCCTTTTCTAAGACCTATCCACGGCCTTTGACTTAGTTGATCACGGAACACTCTACCTGCACATAAGCCAGCATTTCCATTTTTCGATGGCTGCCACTGTCCGTATACAATCCTTCCTCAGTGAACGGACCACTAGAGTGCTCAAAGGGGAAGTGGATGCCAACCACATTCCAGCCCCTCTTGGTGTGCCGCAGGGATCCTGTCTCTTGCCCACGCTCTACAACACTTACACCAAGCCTCTCTTTGACCTCTTGGGCTCCCTGTGTGTCATCTACACCAACTTTGCAGATGCCACCCAAATACTAATTCCCATCAAAGTCAACTTCTCTCAGGACACCAATATCATCAATTCAGTCTACAGCACCATACAAAACTGGATGAGCACACACAACTTGTGTGTGAATGATGAGAAAACCAATTTCCTCATAGTCAGCTCTCCCTACCGCTTAAATAACCTAGACCCCTACTTCTTCTCCATCTGCATACAAGGTACCACCATCCCTATACTGAAACACATAAAAACCCAGGGGGTACATCTTGAAGCCGAGCTGATCATGACGAAATACATAAATGTGCTGTCAACTTCCATGGCATACACATCTTGGCACATCTCATTGAGCAGACAATTTCTGACACCAGCCAACTGCCTCACCATGACACGTGTGCTAATCCTTTCTAAATTGGACTAGTGCAATGTGCTCCTTATGGGCATCTCGGCCACTAACATACCTAAACTGCAGCTACTGCAGAACAAAGCGCTGCGAGCTGCGCTGGGGCTCAAGCGTACTGACAACTCACTGCCATCAGAAGAGAGGTACACTGGCTGCCAGTAAAAATCTGTATTGAGTTAAAAACTCTCTCCCTCATGCACACATGCATCTATAAAGCAGAACCCACCTACCGCAATGACAAACTTACCCAAGAACACACAGTTAGAGTTCTTAGATCTAACGCCAGTATCTCCTTGGTCACCCACACTTCAGAAACAAAAGGCCTGGTGGCTGCAACTTTGAGGTCACTGCACCCACCCTCTGGAACACCCTCCCGATGAGCATAAGAAATTAGCAATCATATCATGTATTCAAAAAATTGGTAAAGACATGGTTCTTCAATAAGTATGAATACGTATGTCTGTCTGTAACCAATCTGTGCATATGTAAAAAATTCTATGATACTCCAGGGTTTGGGTGTTATATAAATGTCATAAATAAATAAATATATAAATAAATAAATAAATAAATACATACATACATACATACATACATACATAAATACATGTTTTTTGTCCCCTTTTCCAAAGTTGCTGCAGCTGGCAAAGAGGGCTGAAGCAGTGCAGTGCTGTGGAGCAGAGGAGTAAGGACAGGGCTACCAGACCCAGAAGCAGAACCCAACCAGTCACCATTGCCACCTACTCCCGAGAGAGCAAATTGGCTGGGGGAGCACCAGTACCATCGAGCAAGGATGCTGATGGAAAGTCCAAGGAGGGAATTGTAGTGGGGGACACCTGAGCAGCTGTGGGTCAGGGTGTTGAGAGAAAGGGGCAATTGAGGGTGGAAGATTCTTTGGACTTATCAGGGTTGATCGAGCTGGTGCAGGTGGAGAGGATCATTGCAGTCCAGTCCACTGGTCATGTGGAGGCATTGAGTAGGGTTGCTCAAGCTGCAACCCTGGCCCAGGGGCATGAGGATGTGCAGTTCACTGTGGAGGATTCTGCACAACATACTTTCCCTGGGCTTTGTGCTATGGCAAGGACCACCTTGATGAATGCCTCCACCCAGAGAGATGCCCCGCTTTCAGCCGATCTGTCTATCTGAGATTGGGTAATGCCGCCGCTGGCTGAGGTTACGAGGTGTAGTGCATACATTTGTGATGCTGTACAAGCTTCTCGGCAGGAGCGTGTACAGCATCACAATGAGATGTGCTAATTTCTGTACCTGCAAGCAACAGCAGTCCTCTCGGGTGGGCTCCCTGGGCTGCTCCCCTGTGCACCAGTCCCACCACTATCACTGAGTCTGGTTGCACCTATGTCCCTGCCTGCTGTGGAAGTCCCAAGAACCCAACATGAGGTGGTCACTGTGCCTGCCCAGGATCAGACACAAAACCTGGCAGTAGAGAGAGAGAGGTGGCACTTCAGGGTTGTTCAGGTGCCGTATACCCCCAAAGAATGTCATCTGGTTGCAGGACTTAAATCCAGAGCTTGCACTCCCCCCAGCGACAGCAGCAGATGGTGACCGTTAGTAGGCACATTTCTGCAGGCGATAAGACCCGGGAGAGGCATTTGGCACACATGAGGCAGGAGAAACACAGGGGGTCCCTACAGGTCACGTGCTGCATGTTCAGTCGCTATGGGAGGCAGCTTGTGGCAGATAGGCAGTGGGAGAGTGAGGCTTCTGTGATGGTGACCGGGGTTGAGGTGGCGCTGAGCGGGCAAGGAGGCGGGCTTTCATCCTGGAGGATATCTGCAGGTCGGCAGATGAATCATAGAGCCAGATGGTGGCCATCCTGCAAGCCCTCAGACAACAACCGAGGCCTGCCTACAGGCGGGGGACCTAGATTGTGACTCAGCCCTGGTCGAGGTATTGTTGGCGATTCAGTAGTCCGCTGCCACCGTACATAGTTTCTTAGTGTTAGGTTTCATGTTTCCCTTTCCATTGTTTACATGTAAGTCGTTTCAATACAAGTTGTCATGTCCATGTGCACTTTTACTTTTTCTATGTTCTCCAAACGCATGGGTCTGCTGGCAGCCATGTGGTTAAGGTCTCACGATGTGTCATGTTGTTACTCTGATATTTGATGGGGGACATGTGTGCATGCTCTTGTGTGTGATGGATGTTGCATCTGTGCTCATTGTACATGGGTGGGCTCTTATTGATATGGGGAGGTGAAGTGCTTTTGGATTGGAGCTTCTGAGAAGTCTGTCATGCCCATGTGTTGCTTGCCTACATGTGTGGTTTTAAGTACGGGCAGGATGTTCAATTCTGTAATTGGTGTGGATGTGTGTGTCATAGACGTATGACATGGTTGGGTTTGTACTCCATTGCTGGATGTGTTCTTGTGTGTTTGTTGATATTCTGGCTAGCTGATGTTTGGCATGGTGTCTTTCTTTGGATTGACTTGGATATGTGCACGTGGGTTTCTCATGTAGGAGTGGGGCCTTCAGACAGTTGGTGTAGACTATGGCTGTATCTCTGATGCCATATCTCGTAGAGGGGCAATGTGTGCTTATTATCAGTGTGTTGGTGGAGTGACATTGGCAGTGTGTGTGTAATGGTGTACATACATGGATGCTAGTGTTTATGTGTGAAATGTGTGATGATGGTATTCAGTGTTTCTCATTGTGGATGGTGTGAAGAATCCTACAGATCATTCACTGAAACCGTGGCTAAAGTCTCTGCTCAGGTGGCCAGGGAACGGCATATGTTTCCTGATCCTGACCTTGGGGCTAATGTACTGTGGGAGTATCACCTGAAAGGAGTCAGGGCCCAGGGTGGTTAGGATGTCCCCTGGCATAGGTTGCCATAACAGGTGATGGCATATTGTCATTATAGTTTCCCTCACATACATATAAAATCTGTAACCATTGTTACCAGACCGGCAAACTTATAATGAGGCCCAATGTATTCCTATGTTGGAATTCCTGTCTGCTGGTTTTCACATTCTCCTGCCAGCCAAGGATATGTGGCAGGAATACTTCATGGTGGAGGCAGGCCAGATGAGTTGAGGTAAGTTGAAGCTCCATATTGGACTGGTAGGGTGCAGACTAGCGGGGGGATGTCTCTGGTGATGGGTGGAAGTGGGAGTGGTGGGTGGTGTGAAGACTTGCGAGGGCTGCCTGGTGTTTTGGACAGAGGTAAGCGTGTGTGGTGGGAGGTGGTGGACTAGCAGTTGGCTGAATAGGGTTGTGGTGGGGTGAGTGGGACTATTGGAAGGAAGGTGGACTAGCAGGGGGCTACCTGGGGGCCGTGGCGGGGGTGAATGGGTGTGGCGGGAGGGGGTTGGACTAGCAGGGCGCTGCCTGGGGGTTGTGGCACAGATGAGAAGAGGTGCTGAGAGGGGGGTGGGCTAACAGGTTTTGGGGTTTGGGGCAGAGGTGAGTGGAGATAGCGGGCAGTGTGAGGACTTATGGGGAATGCCTGGGGGTTGTGGCAGAGGTGGGTGGAGGTGGGGGTTGGTGTGAGGACCTGAGGGGGCTGCCTGGAGGCTGGGGTGGTGGTGAGCGAGGGTGGTGGGAGGTGTATGGGCTTGAGGGAGCTACTATGACTTAGGGCTGACAGTTTGCAGTTTTGCTGGGATGCCGCTTGGAGTTAGGGATGACTGCCGCAGTTTCACCAGGGTTCTGCCTTGAGTTAGGGGGGCCAGTATGCAGTTTTGCAGGGGTGTCGCTTCGAGTTAGGGGTGACAGTCTGCAATTTTGTCGGGGTGCTGCCTCGAGTTATGGGGCACAGTATGCAGTTTTGCGAGGTTGCAGTTTGGAGTTAGGGGTGACAGCCTGCAGTTTTGCTGGGGTGCCACTTGGAGTTAGGGTTGATGGTCCGCAGCTTCAAAGGGGTGCTGCCTTGAGTTAGGGGGGACAGTTCGCAGTAAACATGCAATTAAAAGCAATAACTTTCATTCTGCACGCGTAGTGGTAGTTTTGGAAACTACAATTCCCAGACTTCCTCTAGGATACATGTTAAACGCAGGTCGCCAGCGCGCAGGTAAGAGCATGCACATTTGAATCAGTTCCTCCTCTCAACTGATAGCTGTACCATTTATTATTTCACTTCCTCGTGTTACGTTTATTCTGGGTTCTTATTGAGTGTTTTTACAGATTGTTTTAGCCTTTCTAGATCATTGGATCGCTGTGATTTTACTCTTTTCATTGTTCGGCGGCACTGCCACATTTTATTGCTACTTGCACTGTGTGCATTAAATCATCCTTTTTAACTGCTAATCACGAGATTAAAAGCAGTAACTTTCGTTCTGCATGCGTGTTGGAAGTCTTGGGAACTACAATTCCCAGCCTTCCTCTAGTATACATTTTAAACGCAGGTGCAAACGTGCCTGGCCCTAACGGGCTGGTTAGTGCCGTTTTGTGGAAGGGAGACTAGGAGGCGTTACACCGCGCTCCTCACTGAAAAGGTGGGTTGTGTTTTCTTGCGCATTACAAGCCTCTCACCTCTCCATAAGTAAAGCATGTCTCGCAGTGACCTTAGATTGCATGCAGTGAACTTAGATTGCATGCAAAAGCGCAGGACTCCTCAGTAGTCACTCCGCCCAACACGGAAATCCCCCACTCAGGCAGGCTAAAAGGAGAAACTACCCAGGCAGCAATGGGCAAAATGAGCCTGCTAGTAGCGAGATAGAGGAGGTTATCACTATTACACCATTGAGTTCGGAAAAAGTGAATCAGTATCCTCAGGCTCGAATCTCACTGAAAACAGTGCTGCTGAACATGCGTTCTTTAGCAGGGCATGCTACTGAGTTCGCTGACTATATTTTGTCAGCAGAGGTGGATATTCTGCTCCTTAAGGAGACATGGCTATGTGATATTAATCAACAATCTCTTCAGCTTGCTACTCCTGTGGGGTATAAAGCCCTACACACAGATCGGCATGGACAGAAGGGAGGGGGTGTCAATATTATTTTTATACATTCCCTGAATTTCTTTACATCAAGTATACCAACATTAAATTCTTGCTAGGGTCTGCTAGTTAAACTTCACTCTAACCACACTACCACCCTTAGCCTATTAATTCTTTATTGGCTCCCAATTGCCCTGCCATATTTTCAGGAAAAACTCTTGGCATGTCTGGGTCACCTCATCAAACCCCTAACTCCATTTATAGTGGCCAGACATTTCAATCTATGGGCTCATTATACCACTGATCCAGGGGGTTGTTGCCTGCTGAATCACATGGCGAATCTGGGCTTCAAACAACTTGCCAGTACTGACACCCATCAAGGGGGAAATATGTAAGACTGGATATTGACCAGAAACCAGCTGATTACACCAATAGAGGTTAAAACCTGCTGCTGGTCGGATCACCATGTTATCAATTTTTCACTCCTTATATCAGATATTAGGGTGAAGAAAACTATCGAGGACCACATCGACTCCCTGGCTCCTGTCCTGGCTGATTTCTGCATTCATTCCTTTGCCACTGGAATCTTCCCATCACCCCTAAAGCACTCCCTTATGCACCCTCTTCTTAAGAAACCCTCTGCCGACCACTCCTGCCTGGCCAACTATCGTCCAATCTCCATCACTGCCTTCCTGGGCAAGCTTCTGGAGAAACTGGCCATTTTCCAGCGTAATCTCCACACTGAATCTGTTGGTTAGCTTCACAACCATCAGTCTGGCTTCAGAGCTGCCAGAAGCACGGAAACTGCTCTCCTGAACATCCGTGAAGACCTGCTCTCCATCCTTGACTCTAACACCCCTTGCGTCCTCATCTTGCTTGATCTCTCGTCTGCCTTTGACACTGTCAACCATGCCATCCTGCTCAGCCGTCTCTGTGATAACCTGGGTATCACTGGTCCTGGCGTGGCTGACTTCTTTCCACTCTGACCGATCCTTCCAGGTCCAACTTGGGTCCTTCCTCTCCGCTATCCTTTTCTCTACCTGTGGTGTCCTCTAGGGGTCTAACCTCTCTCCCTGGCTTTTCAACCAATACCTGGCACTCCTTGCCCACTTCATCGCCGCTCTATGCCCCAACTTTCAGTGCTATGCGGATGACACTCAGCACATGTTCAGGCTACCCTCAGCCTCCTCTTCTCCTTCGCTCATCTCTGACTGTCTGTCTGCTATCCAGGAGTGGTGTGCCGCCAATGACCTCTGCCTTAATGCCAGTAAGACTGAGATTCTCCTCATCGGCACACCCGCTCCCTCATTCCCTGTAGCTCTTTGGCCGGCATCTCTTGGACATCTTCCTGCTCCCAACTGTGAGGCTAAAAACCTCAGATTCATCTTCAACTCCACACTCTCCTTCTCTCCTCACATCTCTGACAAGTCACACTACCAGCTTCACCTCCTCAGAGGTATTCTTCCTTTCCTCTCCTTCCCCCAGAAGCTCACTGTCTCCAGAGCTCTGGTTCTCTCTAGGCTGGACTATTGTAACAGCCTCTTTCTAAATCTGCCTGCTTCTACTCTCCGCCCTCTGCATCTTATCCAGAACAGGACTGCAAGACTTGTCCTTGGCCTCAAGCCCAGGGATTGTATCTCTCCAGGACTGAAATCTCTGCACTGGCTCCCAGTGGCTGCGAGGATTAAGTTCAAAATCCTCTGCATCGTTCACAAGGCCTTCAACTCTCTCTTCCTAAAAATCTTCCTTATTGAGCTCTTCGCTCATCCGCCTCCAACTCCCTCAGGGTCAGTCGCTTCTCCAAGCAACGAGATGGTGGTAGATCTCTCCCTTCGGCTGGTGCCTCCTTGTGGAACAGCCTCCCTGCCTCACTTAAACTTGAGGAGAACCATCTCCAGTTCTGGAAGCACCTCAAAACCTTTCTCTTTGCTTCTGCCTTTTCTCCTCCTCTCCTCTGCGGTCCTCCTGGCTGTAACTGGAACTGCACTGGCTACCTAGACACTCTCTGATCTCGGGCCCAGGTCCCTCCCCCGCTAGCATCACACACCTGCACTGCCCACCTGTCTCGGTATACCTACAGTCCCCCTACCAGCCCTAGACACCTGTTGCACGCACTTACTCATGCGCTTGCCACATGCTGGCTGTTTATTTACTTATTGTTATTATCTTTCCCATGTACTGCACTGTCCCTGCCCCCTTCCCACGCACTTGCGCGATCTGAATGACAGATGGCCTAGTAGGATCGTTGTCCATCCTCCCTCTGTTCCCCTCCCTTGCCTCGTCGCGCCTTGAAACACTTGTGTTATAAATGCCATATCATATCATACGTACCAAATCTACCATGAGGCATTGACCCGTATATGTTTGCCTTTAGTCTCAGCATTTGATGAATCCAGCACACTCGACTCCTATACATCTCAATTGCGCAGTATCTTTAACCAGGCCTATATAAGCTAGCACCACTTAAAGCAAGTTATGGAAGGATAGATATCCACCCAAGCGCAAGCAAAAATGGTTTCCATCAGATGTCTTAGCAGCTGGACATATCAAACAAGCTGCCGAAAGAAGCTGGTGGAAATGTCCCATTAAAAAAATCTAGTCCCTCTACAAAGAGGCAGCCAAACATTACAAGAATGTTATTCTGGTAGCCAAAAAAGAAAACTTAAAGGTGGGTATAGTGGGTTCTATATCCAGCACCAGAGACCTCTTTAACATCTTAGGTGAGCTAAAAGGGAAAGTTCAGGAACTTCCTTTACAGGTGAATGATGCAGGGTGTCAAAAAATACATGACGGCTTTATACTCAAGGTCAGACAACACCAAAAGACTATAACACCAAAACCCATTGAATACCAGGCGACCGGTACTTCTGTTGTACAGAAACAGGCCACAAGTGTGGATGAGATTGACAAGGATGAAATTTTTTCCTTTAGGTAGGTTACAGTTGAGGATGCACTGTCAACTGTGGAAGAATTGAAGCCTACCAGCTGTAAGGGAGACATATTCCCAGCAACTATGTTCAAGACATTTTTCTCAAGCATAGCTACTCCTATTATTTCTATTGTAAACTGCTCTTTCTCCAACAGGATTGTTCCTGAAGGCATCAGGGAGGTCTGGATCACCAGCCCCTTTTGAAAAAAGAGGGCTTAGATTCGCAGGTCCCCTCAAACTACCGCCCGATAGCCAACATGCCTTTTCTTCTTAAAATCATGGACAAAATTGCCTGCTCACAATACAATACATTTGTTGAAGAGGAATGTATACTGTCGAGTAGACAATCTGGATTCCGGAAAACCCATTGCACAGAGACCGCACTCATAGATTTTCAGTCTATACTTTCTGGGATAGTAGACAAAGGCAAAGTGGCCATGTTGCGGTTGCTGGAACTGTCGGCTGCCTTTCGATCTTGTAGATCATGGGAGGATGGCGGACAGGGTCATGGAAGTGGGCAGATGCTCCAACCCTGCCGCTGTTTGGTTTAGTTCCTTTTTGTGACCCAGGAAGGCCAGGGTAGCCTATGGAAACTTTAAGTCAGAGGAGGTCATCCTCGACTGTGGAGTGCCTCAGGGCTCTAGCGTGTCTCCACTACTCTACAATATTTACTCCAATCTATTCTTTGATCTTTTAGACAGTATGGGAGTCAGTTATGCAAACTTTTCCGACAACATTCAGATAGTCCTGGAGCTTACAGGTTCCTATGAAGACGATGGCAGAGCTGGTCTCCAAAGTCTTTTTTGCCATTAAGGCCTGGATGTCTGATAATTTCCTAGCCCTTAATGACAAGAAAACAAAGATTTTGATTGTGGGCTGTGTGGCCAAGATGAAGTCTCTTGACACTTGTTACAGTGCCTTTCAAGTTTGGGAGGGGGGGGGCACTGTTGAAGTTTCTAGCCAAGTCAAGACTTTGGGAGTAATCTTTGATTGCAACCTTAATTTTGACAAACGTGTTGCGTGCATAAATTCTGGCTGCACTTATACAATCCATCTACTATGACAGATTAGACCCTCTCTATCAGAAGAAAATCGTGCCTTAATAGCCACTGCAACTATCAACTCGAGGTTGCAATGGACAACTTACAGGTACCGCTTCTACTAATATTAAAAACTGCAAACTCTACAAAACGGAGCAGTTAGGGCTGTTTGCAGGATATGGCGCAGACCATGTGACCAATGCACGGAGGAAGTTGCATTGGCTCCCCTTGGCTCAAAAGATCTGTTTTAAAGCCTACTGACTAGCTATAAGTGCCTTGCTCATACTGCCCCCCCCCCGGTATTTACAAGACCGTATTAAGAAAAGCGCCTTTTAGACGTACTCTTCGGTCTAATGATAAAACACTGCTGCAACAACCACGTTTTAGATTAAAATCTTACAGGGATTGTAGTGTTAATGCATGGGGGCCAAAGGTCTGGAATGAACATCCAAATGCCTCTAGGCAACTGCCGTCATATGCTCAATTTAGAAAGGCCATCAAAACCAGCTTATTTGATGGCAGAGGTGCTTACATTGTACTTGCTCCGACTGTCATACTGGAACCATGGATTTAATGGAATTTGACCCATCTGAATATACTATGATTATTGTCTCGTCTGTTCTATGTTTTTTTGTCAGCTCTCTGAGGCCTCTGGGCGAGCTAGCACTTTACAAAAGTTAAATAGAAATAGAGTATCGAGGGGGTGCGGCCTTGAGTTACGGGGGCAGTATGCACTATCACCGTGCTGCTGGATTATGGTGCAAAGGCTTGCACAACGGTTTTTTGTCAGTGCTGGGTTTTGTTTGCGTGGGGGCGTGTTGTGGGCATTCCAGGTGCAACTTGTTGTTCTTTGCGCAGCGAGTTACTTTTACTTTGCACTTTAGAAGCCATGAATACATAGACTGCACAATCTTCGAAACTGCAAATTAGGTGCATTGTTTATGGTGCAAAGTAGTTTGCAGGGATTTAGCACTTTTCGATGAATTAAGCCCGTAGACTAAATAATTTTAAATATTGTGGCTTAATACGAGTAATTCTTCCTCCGCAAAAAAAAAAAGGCTCTTCTAGGCAGAAATGAGGGGACTTATGAACATAAGAACAATTACAGTTCGTAAGAACATACTGCTCTGAAATCAGACAAGTTCAGTTCTGGTGCCGGTGGTTGTAGCAAGCACAGTTAAATGAGGTATGTTGAAATTACAGGCACAGAGGGGAGAGAAATTTCATATTTTTCCACAGCTCTTACAGCACTTGGAGTTAATATAAAATGATTTAGCAAGAGAGACTATAAATAGAGCATAAATACTTCATGAAGCCTAGTGAGCACTGGGGAGAATTCTAAATATGGTGCCAGAGATCGTACATGGAGCAATGCCACTGTAATGCACCAGTAATGCACAGGGCAGCTCTAGGCTCCCAGGTTGACAGGGCGCCAAAGGTTAACCACAAGACTGGGAAAGAGGTCATGCTTGTCTTGTGATACAGCAACACATTTTCCCAAGATCCACTGGCTGACAAAATGTGATCTGGAGTGGAAACAAGATGTTATTTTATTTATTGATGCCATTGTATTGTTTTATAGCGTAAAAGCTGTGTGCTGGCAGCTTCAGGGTGCTATCAATGGACGTTTTACACATGGCAGGGAAACTTGCAATTGTCACAATATTCTTGGTCTAGCAGAGGTTCAGAGGCTGTTGTTAATATGCTTGTCAGAAAACATTTATTTTTAGGTCTTTAGAGAGCAACGAGGTGAAAGGATAAAAAGTGACATTTCCAAAGATTTTAGTATTGTGTGAGTGAGTACATTTCGTACACACAACCATGTGTGTCTCACTGGATCTTGGTGGTGGTAGCACTTTTGGTTTTGATGACCTTAAGGGAGACTTTGCTTTGTTTTACTGCAAAACCAGTCACCAGCAGCAATATTTGATTGCTTTCAAGAGCTAATTACAGAAATGTACAAGTTATGAGGCTAGTGGCCACAATAAACAGAGAATGCAAACACTAACTCAGATTTCATTTTCTATTTGTTATTTCAGTGCAAGGCAGTTATACATTGTACGTATCATTCGTGATCTCACTCTAGGCGTACCCATTCGTGATCTCACTCTAGGCGTACCCATCCCAATTCCATTGGCTCTTTCTAATAAAATACTACACATAAACTATATAAATTAATGCAATCCCAGTATCAGTCAATTAAAGATAATGGCCCTGATTTACAAAGGGTTTTTCAATGGGATTTCACCATTGTAATAGACTTTAGGAAATCAGGCCCCAGGGCCATAGTCCAGAAACCCTGCATCGGTGCAAGCATAATAAGTTCTAGAGCAAACATTGCTGTTGCCCAAAAAACAATATTCTTGCAATGCATGTTCACACCACAGTAACTTCAGCGCCTAGTGCTAGTCCGATGGCAAACATTAACTTAATGCAAAAATGCATTGGAAGGATGTTTTTGCACTTTTTTCTAGTGCTTATTGCACTTGCATCAGTCCAAAGTTTCTGTAACATTGTCTGCCTACAAACCATTTTTAAATTGTGCTTTAATGCTTATTTATTCAAGTTGGAACCACCACAATTCTTGCATAGTTGATGAATGCAATGATAGTGCTGATGAATGTATCTCTATCCAGCCCCTCCACATTCTTAATCCAAGAGTACCATTTTTTTAATACAATTTTATGAAACACCCGTCTTCTCTTTGGTCTCAATCTTCTGTTGATTGGTGTTAACATCAATCAGACTAGTTTAGCAGATTCCATATCTGCTTTTTTGAATTTGCAAAGTTCAGGATCAGCTTTCATCCCAGTTGATGAATTACAAAGCGACTAACAGTTCTAATACAAATAACACTTTATACATATATTTATCAATTGTTCTATCCTACAAGGTTCCTCCAATTATGAACACACCCACTTCTTCAAATCATTGCTCTCCCTTTCTACGGCCTCCACTACTTTAACTTGGCTTCTTATTCTTTTCAGCAATTAAAACAACGCCTTGTCAAATGCTGTTGCTTTAAAGGCATCCCACAATGTAGAGTAGTCTTCGAGCCCTTGTTAATAATAAAATATTCTGTTATTAATCCACTAATTGTTCTCTAGAGTTCTCAAGACATCAATATTTAATTTGCCAGCCTCCATATTATAAGAACCATTTTAGCCAACCCTTGCAAATGCTAATTTGATTATGGTTGCAGCATGATCGAACTTGCTGCTTCAGCCTGGAAAAAAAAGAAAAGATTCTGCCTGAAAATGCATCACCCCTTTTGAGATGAAAGTAAAATCACGCTCGGAGAGGGGCTCGTATTGATGAAAGCAAAACGTGTAATCTCTGATTACCATTTGTAGTTCATGAATAATATCCCTTAATCCAAAGTAACATATACAGTTGCTGAGTGTTTCTCAAACTCTGCAATATTTCCTTCCACAACCTTTAGTCCAGTCAACATCCTAATCTAGCCCCATTTTTAGCTGCTTTAAGATATAGTGATCGGGATGCCGCCAACTCAGTTGTAAGTTGTCCAAAGAACATCGAAAGGGTGCTATATAAATCCTAATAATAAAGTCCCCAATGACGTGACATCATCTGCTATAGGATCTGAGAAAAAGATGATTTGTCTTAATGTATTTTTTATGTGTTGGCTGTTATGGTAATTTACCGAAATAAAGCACGGATGAACAAAAAAGATTTACACATTTTGAGCTCCTCCTTCCAGATCTACAATGTCCACTTTCCAAGTGAATGTGATATGTTTCTCAAGCGTAAACCCAATTCCACCTGTAATAAACAGCAACATCTCTGTGGACTTGCTTGAGGTATTATGCAAAAGGAATTTGACTTTGCGGCTCCATCAGGTACATCCTTTAAGGTGTGGGACTAAGGGTGTGGGACTAAACCTGGTTTGCATATGATTTGTGCACTCCTGGAGAAGTGTGGTGGGCAATAGTTAGTGTAACACTGCTAGGCTGCACCAAATGATCTGCTTACTGGAGACTGTGGGCAATGGTCAGTTGCCACATCCAGGGGGATGCGTATTTTGTTCTACTGGCTAGCAAAGGACCGGGTGGTAGACCTAGAGGAGGCCTGTTAACATGGGTCGATTCCTCTACCTTTGCTACTATTACCAAGGTAGACTTTGGTTGTAGGAACCTCCAATAATTATATATTGAATTACGTGATGGTGCTAACTTGCTGTTGTTTAGTTTAAATAATAGGTGGCATGAGTTGGTATTAAAATCATATTGCTTGTAGATGATTAAATTAAGGCCTGGCAATCAAACCATGCAAAGAAAATAACTGTTATCGTTGGGGTGACCAGAACGTAGAGTTCGAGCCCCTTCATTTAACTGATGCTCTGGAGGAAGATGAAGACCAAGCATGGGGCATTCCTAATTTGGTTGCTACATATTCCAAGAGGCAGCACTGGCATGCACTTCAGGTTGCATGCTTATGGCTCCATTTAAATCTTAGAGCAAGCAGTGGGAGGTTTAAGGGAGATATACAAGCAAAACCCACTTGTGTGGTAGATAGTAGAACAACCCACATTTATTACATCATGCTTAATATCCAATCATGGGATTTGCTTGGAAATTTGCGGTGATCCCCAGGTGTGAAAATGAGCATTGCCAATTGATGGTGGACCTGACAACCGCTACTGCCTGCAGCCCTCAGGAAATAACACAGTCAAAAATGTTATGATTAACATCAAAGAGCACAATAGACGGTCTTTGAAATAAGCTAATTTGGTGCTCGAACAGGTATTTCCCATTTTGAATAGAAAATTGTTGGTACCACTTGGGTGTGTATTATGCAATCGTGATATATCAAATTCTAAATTTTTTAGAATAATTTCTGATGATAGGTAATAGAATAAAAAATAGTGACCTATCCCTGTTAAAGCGATCATAGAGGCAACTATAAAGAAAACTCCCTGGTATTATAGGGAGTTTAGGGAGGCAAAAAAGCACTTAATTAATTGTGCTGAACATGTACATTGTTTAGGGAGAGATGAGCGCTGCCAAGAAAGACTCACTCATATAATGGTTACATCAAAGACAAAGAAGGATCAGATGGCCATAAATTGGGATCCAATCATTGAAGCAATACAAATTAAAGATTCATCCCGGATATGGAAAGTCATGACAGCACTTCTCTAAGATGCTGGAAATACTATCCAGGGAAACATTAGTGAAACATTTTGGCAATGGTGCATTAGTGACCTCTATGGAGAGTTAATAGTAATAGTTTTTTCGACCAAGTAGGCCTTTCCTAATGGACCGCCAGTACTTACTCTTAATGAGATCACTGAAGCTATATCAGCCTAGAAATCCAACAAAGCCCCGGGGCCTGATAAGATCCCATGTGACCTATTTAAGTGTGAAGTGCGTATATGAGCCCCCTACCTATAACGAATGTTTAATGCGATAAGTAGCTTCAATTTGGCTCCTAAAACGTGGTCATCTGCAGAATTTATTTTGCTGTATAATAAGGGTGGGGGCGAGTCTCCAAGTAACTATCAACCTATTTCTTTACTCGACTCAACAGGGAAAATCTTTACTAAATTGGTACTTGGTCATTTGAATAAATTGCTACTAGCTTTGCCCTTATTGATCATCGCCAGGCAGGGTTTAGTGAGGGTCTAAGTACTGTAGAGCAGTGCTTTAGATTACCCCTGATAATTGAGAAATATGTTGTATTAAGAAAAGTTAATATCTTAGTTTTTGTTGATGCAGTACCCTGCACGAAACGTTTTGGGAAATTCTGATGGATTATGGTGTCCCACATGCCCTACTCTATGCCATATTGTTGTTGCATGAAAATGAGGCTGTAGATAGGTGGGGTTAAGCGTACGGGACCACTGCACCAATGAAAATGCAGAAGCGGTGCGACAGGACTGTGTGCTGGCCCCAAATGTGTTTTTGCTTTATATAAATGGTTTACTAGGTAGCATTTTAGCGGTCTCTACAGATGCCCCATCCTTAGCAGGTGATAGATGCCCAGTCTTATTATTTGCAGGTGATCCAATGGGTGTCTCTCTTGAACACCTTCTGGGTTAAAGAAACACTTTCAGCTATTTCAAGAAGTTTGTAGCGAAAAGGGATTTTGCTATTATTGCCAGCAATACAAAATCCAGGAAAGCAAAACAGTGTTGTGTAACTTAACAATGGATGAAGAAGGCATAGAACAAGTGGGTTTTTATGACTATTTGGGAGTGAGGTTCACCAGCACTTGTAAGTGGGATCAACAACTGAATAAAGCTGAAGTATCACCTTCTAGATACTGTGGGGCCATTACCAAATTCTCATATGAACTTTATGATGGAGTGATGCGTCTCTTATTACTGGTGTACAAAATCCTAGATGAGCAGAATGCCCTTTGCGCAGATAGATTATGGGGTCACATCGATTGTGGCAAGCTTGGTGTGATCGAGAATAGTTTTATAAAGAAAAAGGTAGGCCTTCAACTTGCACAACTACGTTACTAATAAATTAGGAAACAGGACTGCCCCTTCTTGAGCATATTTATTTTATTGCACATTTGTAAGGCGCTTTATACAACAGAATTGTGTTTCAAAGTGCCACAAGGCTAAATGGGAAGGAATAACAGTGGCAAAAAAATCACAAAAGTAATATATATACAGTTGTGGTCCTACAAGGCCTTGTGGCATTCGGCCGTGCAAGTGCATTGAAGAGAAGTTCAGGGGAAGGGGATGGAAGGCGGAGCAATGGAGTGGACAAGTGCCGCAGGAGGGCCCGTTAGGGAAATAGAAAGGGGTGCCATGAGGACAGCCTCAGGTTAAGTGGTAGTAGTGGTGACTCTCAAGGGTGGTATGTGGAGCCACCAGGCAGGGCAGTGCAGTGGGGGGGAAGCGGTGGTGGCATTGACTAGGAGCAAGGGCCTGAGATCCTGTGAGGCTCATGTGGATCAGGCTACCACTGGCACTGGTCACGGTGGTAGTGGGGTGATTAGCAGGGAATGGAAACCGGGGAAGAGGTAGAGAAGAGCAGAGTTTGGAGCAGTTTCCGGAACTTAAGGAGGTCTGGCTTAAGTCTGAGACGGGCAAGGAGGCCGTTCCAAAGGGACGCGCCAACCAAGGAGAGAGACCTACCTCCTACTCTCTGCTTGGAGAAGCGTTTGACAGTTAGAGAGTTGGAATTAGAGGAGCATAGGGCTCTAGCATCGGAGTATTTAGGGAGGGACAGCTGGAGATAGGGTGGTCTCAGCATCCAGAAGGCCCTGTGTATGAGGCAAAGGGTCTTGAATTTGAACCTTGTAGCAACCGGGAGCTAGTAGAGAGATTTTAGGGCAGGAGAGATGCAGTCCCTGGGTTTGAGGCCAAGGATGCATTTTGCAGCTCTATTCTGGATTAGCTAGAGCGGATGAAGGGAGGAGAGGGGGAGATTGAGAAAGAGGCTGTTGCAATAGTCCAGCCTGGAGAGGCCCATAGCACTGGAGACATTGAGCTTCTGGTGAAAGGTGAGAAAAGGAAAACTGCCTTTGAGGATGAGAAGCTAGAAGTGGGACTTTTGGTAAGGTATATGATATGAGGGGTCAAGGAGTGGGGTAGAGGGTTCAAAGAGGGTGGCCAGAGGGGAGGAGGCAAAGCGGGCACAGGTGTCCTGATGAGGAGGATCTCTGTTTTAGTGGCATTGAGACAGAGATCATTCACTGCACACCATGCCTGAATGGGGGACAGACAGTTGGGGATGAGAGAGGAGGAAGAAGGGGAGGTAGTGGGTAATTTGAAGTGAATCTGTATGCCATCGGCATAACACTGGAAATGAGGAGACAAGGAGGTGATCAGGTGAGCAAGAGGGGTGAGATAGATATCGAAGAGTCATAGTGATAGGATAGAGCTTTGGGGATGCCATAAGTAGAGCAGGTGGTGGTGGTGGAGGAGAAAGGGCCCAATTGCAGCTGTGAAGGGCAGTTAGTGAGTTAAAAGGTCAGCCAGCCCAGTGCCCGGTCAGTGATAATGAGGGTGTCAAAGTTTTATGAGAATTAAATGGTTCTCTGTTTCAAAGGCAGAGGAGAGATTCAGGGGATTTAGGACAGAAGTAGATTTGGAGTCTAGATTTGTGAGCATGGTTTCACGTGTGTTCAGGAGAGCAGTTTCTGTGCCTCTGGATGCCCAGAATCCAGATTGATGGTCATGAAGGCAACCAACAAGATCAGTGTGGTTGGTCAGTTGTTGGAGGAGCAACTTTTCCAAGAGTTTACCCAAGAAAGGGGGTAGAGATAGGTCAATAGTTGGCCAGACAGGAGGGGTCAGCAGACAGTTTATTTTAGGAAATTGTGCACAAGGGACTACTTGAAGGATAGAGGAAAAGTGGTTTAGGTGTGGTTACAGAAGTCAGCAAGAGCCGGATGAGAGAGATGTTGTCCTTAATGGTTCTGGAGGAGCAGGGGAGCACCAGTTTGGAGGAGACCTTCCTAGAGTGAACTACTTTAGAGACCTCATTCGGTACTGTGGCCAGGAGGGAGAAGAGTGAGGGGGTGCAGGAGGTGGCCCAGGGAAGCAGGGAAGTTGGGGAATAGGTGTAGGAGAGAAGCTGGGAGTGGAGGAGAGTGAGGATATGATGTCCTGAGTTTTGGATGTGACGTGGGAGGACAGCCAGTGCAGAGAGCCTGCAAAGGAAGGAGAGAGGTGGAGACTGCAAGCGGATTGAGTTCCTTGCAGATTTTGAAAAGTTCAGCTGTGTTGTTAGTGACTCTGGAGATGCAAGCTTGGATGCCGGCCCACTTCTTCGAGCAGATAGAGAAGCAACATTTCCTTTGGAGCAGGCAGCAGGCCAGTTTGTCAGCGGATAAGCCCAAAGGTCTGCCACTTCAGTTCAGCAACTCTACACTTGCATTTCAGAGATGCTAGATCAGAGTCGTACCAGCTGTTCTTGTTTGCAGGTTCTAGGCAGAAACTCATGTCAGGGGAATGGATGTCAAGGTTGTTAGAGATGGCAAGATGTAGATTAGCAAGGACAGAGTCAGAGGGAGAGTCTGGAGTGGAGGTGGGACAGGGGATGACGGTGGAGGTAAAAGCAGCAACTGACACTCGCTTCATCGGTGGAATGACAGCGGAAGGAGGCTGGCAGTGCATGGGGAGGCTCGGATAGAGAGCCAAGGGGCCCCAGGTTGGAGGAAAGGAGAGAGTGGTCAGACCAGGAGAGGGGAGTGGTGACCGGATTAGAGATAGGGATGTCACCACAGATGAGGACATCAAGAGTGTGGCTGGAAGAGTGGGTCGGGCTGGAAAGAAGAATAGTGAGAGAAAGGAAGTCACAGAGGACCCATAACGGAGAAGTGAATGATTCAAGAGAGTCAAGGTGGATGTTGAAATCACTGAGGAGGAGGGGTTTGGTAGAAGAGGTTGAAAGGGATGAAGCAAAGTCGGCCCATTCAGAGAGGACGAGGGAAGTAGTGCCAGGAAGTCTGTAGATAGTGGTGAGGGGGAGTGTAGGGGAGACCCCAAGTCTACAGACCAGGCTTTCAAAAGAGAAGTATTGAGTTGGAATGATGGAAGAAGAGACCCACTCGGGGATGATCAGGGCCACTCCACCTCAAGTCATGCTGGATCTGGGTTTGGAGAGGATGTTGTAGCCCTTAGATAGGAGAGTGTTGAGCAGTGACGGAGCTGGCATTGAACCATGTTTCAATAAGAGCAAGGACTTCTAAATCAAGGTCTCCAAGAAGAAGAAGACAGATGTCAGCGGAGTAATTGACAGCAGAGCAAGCATTCAGAGTAGCTAAGTGAAGCTGGCTACCACCTTTTAAGGTATTCCAAGGGGGTGTACAGAGGCATGGTACTCTCATCGGTGGTGGTGGAGAAGTGAGGGGAGGGGAAGAAGGGGAGGTGCGGCAGGAAAAGGGAGGAAGTTTATGAGAGTAGGCAGGTGCCGGTCGAGAAGAAGAGCAGGTTGAGAAACTTGGACCACGATAGTGCCATTGCGATAGACATTAATGACGCACCTAGAGGATGAGCAGTATACAAGAATTACTTTCCACCTAGTGCCACCATTAATGGGAGATGAGGAGAAAGGAGAAAGAGTGGAGACCAGTTGGGGGGTCCATAGATCAGGAAAGGAGACCGTGAAGAGGATGTATGTGAAAGTCTGTCAGGACGTGGCATTGACGTCAGTGTCAGCAATAGGTAGACCTGAGTTAGAGTCCAGGAGAGCTTTTACCAGACTTCGTGAGAGAGGTAGGATAAGTGATAGAATAGCAGTTGGAGGGGGAGATAGAGATATGCAGGAGAAATGCATAGTGCATCAGAACTCACCAAGTTACCTAGCAGCCAAGCAGGCACAGAGTAGGTGCGCAAAGGAAGGCAGTCAGTGCACGGATTAAAAAGCACTCATAGATTCGAATGTCCCCAAAAGTCACAAATACAGAACAAAATGGAGGATGCAGTGATTTAAAAAAAAAAATCCTAGATTTGAAGTTGCCAAAGAGCACTAATACAGCACAACAATGGAAGATGCACAGATGTAAATGCACACCTAAATTAGATGCACAGATGTAAAAGTGAAACAAAATTCAAATTGCCCCAAAAGGCACAAATCCAGCACAAAATGGAGGATGCAGTGATTTAAAAAAAAAACACCTATATTTGAAGTTGCCAAAAAGCTCTAATGCAGTACAGAAATGGAGGGTGCATGGATGTAATGCAAGCTTAGAGAGTTGTTTAAGGAAGGCACTACTAAGTAGTGGAAAACAAGCAGTGAGTCATTTTGGGCAGATGCACATAATAGGTGCTCAACAAGCTCTAAATTTCAGTTCTGCTTAGAATGAAAGAGACCCAAATCCAATGCAACCAGGCATTGGGTTGTAGTCCATTTACGGGGGAGCTTTTCAGTGCAAAGTAGAACAGAAAACCCATGGTCCCAGAGTGAGAAAGTACTGCAAATTTGGTCAGCAATGTGGGCTGGGGGTACATTGCTGGAGCGGCTGCAAGAGGGGGGCTCCCTCCAGCTCCGGACAGGTCCAGACAGGGGCCTTATGAGAGGGCAATGAGTAAGGGGGCCAGTTTACGCCAGCTAGCTCCCTGGATTGGCTGTTTAGATTTGGAGGAGGCCAATCGGAGAGGTAGCTAGGGTGACAGTGAGAGCACTCCTCTGCTCATGGAGGAGGCAGTCATGTTGGAAAGAAAAACAAAGTAAGTGAATTCAAATAACCCAACTGGCTGTGGTAATGTTAAAACACGTTCAAATGAAAAGTCAAAGTTAGCGGTGTCACAGGACATGATTCTGTGGATCTTCAATGAAAAACAGAGTGAGATGAGCGCTCGAAATTCAATGTGTTAATATAAATTAAAGGATGAGGCCACTCTGGACTTACTTCATCAGCTGAAGTCACACTTTGCTCCTGCAGCACGAGATGCTTCAATCAGACTTGCAGAAATGAAATTGTGCCCCTTAGACCAGTTTTATACTGGATTAGGTTATGAAGCAGGACCAAACTAAATATATATAGACAGACAGCCACGGATGTTTTAGGGCAGTCAGGTGGGCTGTCTTTTCTATGGTTTGTACAAATTAAAAGAAACTTGTATGACATAGGACATAGTGATCCCAAACAAATAATGAGTAGTGCAAACGAAATGATTATAAGGTAGACTTCTGGAAAAAAATGGCAACACAATATCTCTGACTCTTCCACATTGACAATCTTTTGGAAAAATGAGATTGTTAGGGGCTATGAATCTTACTTGGATGATATGAAGGCAAGTTGTATGCATTTGCTATATGCCAAGATGAGATTTAGCATTTTGCTGGTTGCCCAGATGAAGAATACATGGGACTATACTATGTCTTACTATGTCTAACACATGTCCATACTATTTAGATATGTGTAGATGTGTTTGTGACCATAACACATTTTCTTTTAGCATGCCCAATGTACTTGCACTCTAGAAAAATATATCGGAGGCCAATGTTTTTGCTATTTAGAATTAATAAAACAAGCAGAGCAATGGCCTTTTGCAGAAGAACCAATGACACTCTATATGTATTTGCAGTAGCAAAATATGTATAGATCATGTCAGAACCGATCTGCATTATTGAAGCCTATGAAATGAGAAGGGCAAGTGTGAAAATAGTTGAGTTTTTTTTCCATAATAAGCTCATAACCTGAAATGTTTCCCCCTGTGAATCGTGTGCTAATTTGTGTCTTTAACCTATATGGCAAGAACGTTTAACTGACATGTTTATATTAATGCATTAGTAGTTTATATGAATATGCCTTTGTCATCTTAAATATTATCTGCTACCATGGGAAGAAGGAATCCTTTTTAAATATGTCACATGTTTTGTTTTTGTTTCTAGCTTCTAATTAAGTATAACTGTTCGATGTCTTGTTATGTATGTATATTATCAAGTGATGTGTATGTTGTTGCTGCTTATCTTTACTTTTTTATGGCATTCAACCGAAATAACGTGTTTTGACTGATTGACTTAATAAATCACTGTATTGGCTCTATCAGTAGTCTTTGGGTCTGATTCATAGATTTTTTGCACACTAAAAAATGACTTTGCACACTTTTCAGCACTCAAAACTCATTTTCTCCAGTCGTGGATCAGATTTTGAGTGTTTTTTGGGAATGTGCACGGGTCCATCACGTCTTTGCGTGCAGTCAAGCTCTTTGTGCGACACTCCTCATATAGTGTGGCGAGGCCTACACAAAGAAATAAATAAATGGAAGGCGGAACATGCATTTTCCCCATTCTCGAGGCAAAATGAGCAAGAACGTGGGTGTGTTAAGGGACGGACCACGCAAAGTAAGCACACACCCAGTCAAGCCCAAACCCAAAAACATTAATGGATATCAACGTGCACCTTCACGTCAGATAAAGTCACAAGCAAACCTTGTGAACTCACTGCCACATGAAAGGAGGTGCAAAATACTATGATCATAGGATCCACCATGCAAAGGTAATGCATGCATGTCAATTTAGGGGTGGTGGCATGTAGTTGAGGTACTGATTGGACTCTGGGGTGATCGTATGCAAATTAGTAGGGTGCTGACTTCATTTATGGGGGTTTGCATGCAGGTTTACCGGCTGCTGCTTTGAGTTATGCAAAATGGTATGGAGATTATCGGGGTGCAGTTTTGGATTACGGGGGTTCACACGCAGTGTCACTGGGATGTTGCCTTGGCTGGTGGGTCCGTCCTACAGAATTGCTAGGCTGCTTGGTGGTGTGGATAAGGTAGGCGCAAACGTTGGCATATGTCGCTAGTTTTGATTTGCGTGGGGGCTTGTGGTGGGTGTTCCGGGCCCTACTCTATTTTCTTCGTGCTTCGGGAAACACAGAACACGCAAAACATTATTTTGCGTGCAGGTAGGCACAAAGTAGTTTTACGCGCAGGCTGCTTTGCCGGGACATTGCTTTTTTTCTATGAATCGGGCCATTAGCCTGGGAAATAGTCATGCATCTCTTGACTGGATCGCCCATTGCCCTACAGACATGGGAGCCATTGTTTCTCAAGGTTAGGGCAAAGGCCTTCAATGTGCCAGCTCAGTGCCACGGCCGCTGTGTTTCTGCAGAGGTTCAACCCTGTCCTTTCTACTCGGGTCAGTGAGAAAAAAAAGAAAAAAAACATCATCTAGTGGAAGCTAGTCTTCATTCAGAAAAGAAGTATAGCTCTTACCCTTGTGTGGTCTTCCTGCCTCTCCAGTCAATGGTTGTTGGCTGATAGGAGATAATGTGGGCATTGGCGCGTATTCACACATGAAGTTTAGGATTACAAACCAGTGTTGCCATTGCTTACTGTTTCAAACCGATGAAAGGAACACACCCACAATGTTACTGAAATCCAGCAAACTGAATGTGAACATAGGGAGCCTTAAGTAAAAAATAAACAGGGCCCATAATACATGGGTGGGCTGTCTTGCACTTGTTTCATGGCAGGTGTGTGTTTGGTTTGAGCAAAAGTGCACAAAGTGCAGCTTTCATGTGATAGGCCGCAATGCAGAGATAAACACTCAAGCATTGCATTGTATAGGCACGCTCCATACGATTCCACACATCCCACGTGGGCGTGGAAAGTTGCAAGCGAAGAAGCACATTAAAATGGGAAACGTGTCGAAGATGTCCTGAATTAAACGGATTTGCTTTTGTATTCAAGTGTATTTACGTGAGAGGAAGAACATTGTTGCTGTTGGTGTTTCTAGTGGGAAAGGGGGGCATAGAATGGGCATGGCGCAAAATACAATACGCAAATAATATAAAGTATGCAATCGCATACAATTATGTACTGGTGGGGAGATGTGAGGGATGACAAGGGGGGGACGGTGTTGTCATATCAGCTCCTACCGCTAGCGAGACGTGGCGCATTTTTAAAGCAGTCTTGAAAGCCTGGACCGCAGTTAAACTGTTGATCTCAGAGGGTAGTGAGTTATAAAAGGGCATTTGTGTTACAGTCCACACCCACCCATTTCACTTCAGTACATTTTGATGCCCTTGAGACCATTATGAATTTTGTGCCTGTGAGGATAATAGTTCACCCTGAGTCACATGATGCCCCAGACATGGTTTAATTAATTGGCACAAGACGGGCAGAGCTGTGCCAGGCTGTCTGCAGCAGAACTCCTCCGCCACCTTTTTCGGGAGGTGATGCCATGGTTACATTGGTTGTACAATGTGGCGTTGCGCTTGCAAAGGTCATTGCAGCTGACATGCAGGCCTTTCCCCAAGTGATATTGTGTTAACCCAGCGTGAACGCACTGCCCATCTGGCAGCCGTGATATCGCGTCGGCCATGTGCCAGGCACAGGCTTACGAGAAGTGGGTGATCAATTATGTGAGCCGAGTTGAAAATGGCCGCAGTGCATTGAAATGTCTGGAAGAATGGCAAGGGGGTGCTGCTGGTGATGGCGGATATGCCATGCGCATGGGCCTTTTTCAGACAATTGTGCAAACCGTGTATCAAGCCTAGAGGAGGCTGATGGCATACTCACCCAAGTGTTGGCACTAGAAGGGCCCTTAGTCATTATGAATGCCCTGCTTGCCAACCACATCCATGAAAAGGTTGACTGAGCTAACCTCCCGTATGTTTTAATACATTAGCTACCTTTGGCAAGCAGACGTTGGCGTACGCCTGTTTCACACTCTGTCTATGACTCCAGCTGCCCTTCGTGCCAGTCCACAACTGAGAAAAATATAAACAGTAATCTCGAGGAGCAGTGACCCCTCCTTTGCATTCTTGGCAAGGGTTCCGCAGGTCTGGCAAGTCACATGATACAAGGAGAGCAACAATGGGCGTGTCGGAAGAGCTTGTCACTATCTCTGTGTTCTGCGTCATTGTAATTGCTATTTAAACCAACAGGGCTAACTGAATGGGTTCCTTGCTCCACTACCACCGTAGCATGCATACTCCGACAAGCCTTTCCAAGAGGATGACTGCCTGAGAAAGGGCTGCTGCGAGAACCAATGTTGATGGAGGCAAGTTCTGTTTAACCACCATTCCTTACAAGAGGGTGAGATTATATTGTTTCAGTGCCATAATGGTGTCCCCTGGGTCCTCCCTCCCTGCTGCCTAGAATTTATAGAACAAACCTTACTCTCAGCTTCAACACTGGAGAAGCTATAGTGAGAGTTCTTTAAGTTGTCGTGGTCACTGTTAAGGTTTGGTTTTGTATGTACCACACACAAGAATGTGAACTGACCTTTCACATTGGGCATGACTCAGAACGCTGCAAGTCTAAAGTGTGATGTTTGGTCATCTATGCCAGGCGTGTCTGCAGCATTATCCCTCATTCTAACAGATACAATAAAGAATGGCCACGCCTACACTGAAACGCCACAGCTTGCCAATGCCCTAATAGATGCCAGCTCTAACACGCCACCTCTTCAACATAATAGGCTCCTGCATTTTCATTAGAGCCAGGGTCTTCAACCTTTTGATCCCCAGATATTTTGGACTACGGCTTCCATCACTCCTCACCCTCTATGTTAAAGGTGAGGTATCATGGGAGTCGTAGTCCAAAACACCTGGTGAGCCACAGGTTGCAGATCCCTGCATTAGAGGTACATTTAAAAATACAATCCTAGAAAATGGATGCATTTTTTAGAAGTCTCCATGTGTCAGAATATTCTGTCGAAGAGATGCGCCTCGAAACTATGGATCTTGTTGAAGAGCAAAGGCGAGGTGGCCGTGTCACTACTAGTGTAACTGGACTCCGATAAACAGTTGCAGTAGGTTGCAAAACTGATTGTAACAATACATGTTTAATCGGGTCTCACTTCCTCTTTGTCTTGTGAGGACCAAAGGAAGTGATGTACTTAAGTATCTGAAGGTATTGCAGCCCGCCTTTCAGCAGAACTGAGTTGTTTCATCAATGAAGATGGCAACAACCACTTTTTTCGGTTCATTTCTGCAACACAGAGTGTGATGGTGAAAATTAGGAGTACTCCATGTGCAATTATAGAAAGCAAAATTGAAATGCAATGCTCCATCTGAAAACTGAGTCAGTTACCCAATCTGTGGATCTTTCCACATGGCAATATTCCTTCTAGGCACAGGTGGTCAGCTACCATCTTGGGGGGGTGCTTCTGTTGCTGCTGCACTTACCTACACAAACACAGCACCTACTCCACCCCTCCTCCTTCAAGATATCTGTGGTTTGTTTTCATCTGGTCACACTGCTGTCAGCGATGCCGGGGTGGCTTGAGAAAATGAACACTGGACAATGCTACCTGCACCCAAAGAGACAGAGAGTGAAGAGCAAATGAGAGAGACCGAGAAAAATAGTGAGACTGAGAGAGAGAGAGCGGGGGAAAGAGCGCAAGAGAACACTAGATCAGCATATGATGCGCCTAGTATAGCTAGTTACTTAGAATGACTTTATGGTACTTACCTCATTACAATTAACTATTAATTGACTGTTCTCCATATGCTCACCACACGTAAAGGCAAAACTACCAAACTATCTTTGTTACATATTTAACGCTCATCATACACAAAATGATAGGTTTCTATAATGATAAAAATAAAAACCATCTAATCTAATACATATTTTAAATCTCCAAGCACTCCCTCTTTGAATAAGCTAGTAAAATGTTTGTTGTTCTTGCGAGAACAAAGAAATTCCATTTACTCACAACGCTTGCTTAAATATTGTGAAGAGTAAGAAAGTCTCCAACATTCTCTCCCAGACAACATGTCTGGAGCCGTATACCTAGCCCTCTTAGGTGGTCTGATAATGGACCTACACCGTGAACCCAAAACAAACATCAAGGGCACTCCTATGGATGTCTCAGTCTAGAGGACTGTGAACCCCTAGACATAAGCCACATTCTTGGCTAATTTCAACACAGTGCCAAATTTGGCCTAGTTTCACGTAGTGATAGTCTGACCCTGAGTTATGGGATAAACTATTTTGAAGGGCAAATGCTCTAGAATCCTCTGATACAGTAAGGCCCTAGTAACCGCAGCTTCTAC
This sequence comes from Ambystoma mexicanum, assembly GCF_040938575.1. Lineage (NCBI taxonomy): Eukaryota > Metazoa > Chordata > Amphibia > Caudata > Ambystomatidae > Ambystoma > Ambystoma mexicanum. Next base: position 390,584,484 of record NC_090936.1, read on the forward strand.
GGATTTGCCAAAGCAGTTTGAGAGGCTAGCCGATGGTGTCTTAATTGTGTTTTTTTTTTTAAACAGTCACTGCCGCTGTGAAGGTGCATACACGAGCCAAAACATCTTTAATCAATGCAGCCAGACCGCTGCGCCAATTCTCTTCCTCTCCTGACGCTTCTATGCATTGCATAGGTAGGGAGGCGCCTATGCCTTCTCTTTGTGGCCTTTTATCATTGGTAAATGCCAAACGGGCTCTGTGCACTCCTGTGTAATGCTGCTGTACATTCATTTCAGTGTCGGGAGTGATTTGGTGCCCTGTGCAAGGTCCTTTCCTCTCATAGACCTGAAACTGTCTTTGTGGTGGATGCCTCGGAAATTGTTGCGGACTAGCGGGAAAAAGGGAGATTGTTAGCGATCTATCAGGAAGCTTGTTACCATCCGGAAAACACTATTTACATTTTGCCAGCGTTAAGATACAAAGCAGAACACTTTCAAAGCAGCATAACATTCTAATTGAATTAAACATTTACAAACCGCTAAGCGCTGACTCAAACTTGGCAGCGCTCGCATTTTTTGAATCATAGGACAACATTCAAAACAAGTATTGAACAGATCTGTAAAATAAAGGTGTAAACTAATCCAACAGTTATCTCGTGAGGTGGTGTGGGAGCAGCAAGAAAGAGGACCAGCTCCAACTCCGAAAGTAACATATAATGCATAGGGAGACTTTATTGGCAGAGAACACAAAGAGGAGGGCCATTAGGAAGAATGATTGTGGGAGTGGGCGTTTCTTTTCACACCAATATCTGTGATGCTTCTATTGAACATAAGTTCAGCTACGCGCATAATGGGAATCTCCATGCCATATAATCCCCACATTAGGGTCGTGTGACGTTCAAGCCTCTCGGCTTCAACCGAGGACACTCCATACGCTGACCAAACAAAAATAATCCTGCAAATGTGCTGCTGCTGAAATGGTGCCAAATATTTTCAGTGCATTTTAGTGCAGGTACCTCGACTTTAGAAAAATCTCCATATAATAGTCTTGTAAATAGTCAAACAGCTAGCCTTCAAAAGACAAGATGACAACTCCTATTTTGTTGTCCCTCCATCACAGTCACTACTCTGAATAGGAAGCAACTTGGTGCTTTGCAGTTCGATGACATGCACTGTGCGAGAGACCATCGGTTCATTGATGATTTTTCATGCATGCATTGGTTCAGTCGCCAATTGGTAGTGGACAATCTAAGTGGACAACCACTGTGAGCAGGAGATGAAACCAGCTAGATTACCTCTCTGAAGCAGGTGACCCATCTGAGAGGTTGGGTATAGACTAAGAGCCTCATCACGAGTTTGGCGGTAACCCTTAAATGCAGCAGTAATGCTATTACCGCCGCATTTAAGGGTACGCCAAATCATGGGCTTGGCATATTTACTCACAGCTCTGAGATGGGGGCAAATCCAGTGTGATTTTGCTGATTTTCGTCACTATCACCGCCGGCGGTGATACCACCGGCGGTAATAGCGCCAACATTCCCCACTGGGCCCAATGGGGAATGGGGTCTTCCCGTTCTGCCAAACCCATGGTCCGGCGGTAATAGCACAGAGTGGTTTAGCGGTAGGGCTAATAGCCCCAGCGGTAATACCGCCGGGGTTAGCGCCCAACTCGTGATGAGGCCCTTATTAGTTTTTGTGTTTCGTGGAGCCCCTTTCCTGATTGTGTTCCTTAACACACACATAGATCGAAAGGAAGAAAGGTGATGCCGTTTACCAAGTAGCAAAATATGCATATTGGTGTTCAAAGGTGAATGGAATCATTCTCTTGGACCGGGTTCTGCAGCGATCGGCTCTATGTTTTGGGCTACAACTCCCATCAATCCTCGCCAGCATGGCCAATGCTGGGGGGTTATTGGTGCAGTCATTCAAAACATCTAAAGCGCTGCAGGTTTCAGACCCCTTTTCTTGGCTATACCTACCTTTGCATAAACTAGAGTTATAGTTAACGGAATAGAAGAGGTTACTAGCAGTAATACCTCTGGACCCTAGGAATACACATAGGAGGCAGGAAACTAAAGTTTCTCCCCTGTGATGGTAAAGAGGCCAACATCTGTGTGACTCCATCTGTGCAGGCAACACATCAATGAAGAGACTGTGTGATTCCTTATGTGTGGGTGAGTTCACGTATTGGGGGTACATATTAAGGATACTTTACATGATGGTGCTTCATTGTATTGAGAGCGATACATGTATGCACCTGGCTATAATCTTATGTATTCCCCTCTCTCCGTGCCCTTCCAAATGCACCCTTATTGTCTACCCTTCTAATTGAGTCCATGTTAAACGCCATTACTGTATTTAATTGTTGCACAGTGTTCTGTTTCTTCACGTGTATGTTTGTAATGAATGCAAGCCAGCACATGCAAGCACAGGCATTCTGCAGATGAAGCCAGCAGGCAATCTGCCTGCACAAGGCATATGCCACTAGAGGAAAATGTGTCTTTCTCTTGCTAATAGAGCAGTTTATCGTGGGGCCTCTTTGCAAACCAGGGTCTAAAACATATTAATGGTGGCTTCATTAGAACATCCAGATTGGGGCGGTGTCATATACTTCAAGAGTCCTTTCCTGGAAGATCTGCAATGTTGACTAGTGGTCCTGGTTTTCATTCATAGGTTGAAGTTTGAAAATAACGACATACATGTAATGTTATCATTGATAGGCTGCACTAGGCATCATAGATGTCACATGGTGAGAGATTAGAGATAATGGAAAGGCCAGGAAAAGGAAGTGACCTAGACTGCTCTGGACGTCTGCACCACACACGCCAAACCCACAGTCCCAAGTAAAGCAGATAACTAGCAGAATTCAAAATAACTGCATGCTGACGATCGCATATGAGCAGAAGAGAAGGGGATTAGTCATTAAAGGTTTATTTCAATGGATCCAGATGTGTCCACCTCTTTTTCTTTAATGAAGCCAGTAAGAAAACACATTGGGTCTGATTTAAAAATTGTTTTTCAATGAGATTGCACCATTGTAAATTGCTTTTGTAAATGAGGCCAGATGTATTTGCAGAGCGATGTATTCACTCACTCACAAGAATAGAGCCATAAAAGGAGGGGTGCCCTGCTGCTGGCACAAGCTGGTGACATTGGGTTGCATTACTAAATCTCCTAGATTTCATCTTCTCCTATTCCATCTTCAATATTAGAGACAAAAAAGTGTGTTGTGCAAAGTTGTTATTCAAGTGCTAAACTACTGTTCAATTAATCTGATTTTCAAAGCACATATGTATCTACAAGGGGGAAGCCTATTAATCCTCTGTATCCTGACACAAATACTCAGAAACAGACTTAGATGTTTATCATAATGAATACCTACTATAATCATAGTCTGTACAAATGTGTATACTTTCTGAGCTTCAAGTCACATGATACAGCAGCCTTAAAAAGTATAAGAGAAGTAGTAAATGAAACATGTTCATTAAGCAAGTATGCATCACTTAGAAAAAGGAAAGGGGGTAATGCCAGTCCTACACTTGGGTGCAGTGGCAAGCAGGTCAAAGATCTCAGCAACATTCAACCTGCTGACTTACCTTTTCAGATGTGTACCTCTATCTCATTATCCCTATTTCCCTTACCCATCATCATTCGGTGTCCTTCCATTGCACCACAGTCTCAAAGCCTCCCAAAGGCTGCATATTTCTACTCATGGAAGTAGAGGGAACTACAAGGAGAATACGCATTGGACATGATGTTGGAGCAGGAGCAAGAGTGGCCCATTATATTTGTGTGCTTTCAAATAAAGTGAAGTATGTGTGTTTCAGTTTCTTTGACTGGGTTAATGTGTTTGTTACAGTGTAAAGTATAGGTGGAAAAATGTATCTGTGTTCATGCAACTTTGTATCCTTGTATCTATATATCTATATATATATGAACATCTTTTGTTGGTCACATAAGCGAAGGGTGTCCTGGACAAAACAATGAAAAACAGTCATACACTTAGGGGGTCATTCAGAGTTGGGTGGTAACAGTAAAATCAACAGTATTTGGAAAATACAGTTGATTTTACCTTCCACCCAATTCAGGGCTTGATGAAATACCATCAACGTTATTCCATTGGAATACCGTTGATGGTAGTTTAGGTGGACTTTGCACAGACAATCCACCTATTTTTATATACAACTTTAAGGTGGAGGTAAAAAAACAAAAACTGACTGCAATGTTTTAAAGCTTTCCTTTTACTGTACAGCTCCTGTGTTTCCCTTCAATAGAGTGGGAAAATCAAGGGTTTTATTTGTATATGGTTATTACAACTTTTACAAAATAAAGATATGACAAATACAGCATATGCAAAAACATAAATAAGACAGTACTGTTTAGAAATATAATTCTCAGAATGACATAAAACGAATAAAAATGGCATGTATTCTAAATCCCTGAATTAGTAAATAATAAAGTTAATTAAATCCCACCATAAAATTCATGATAATCATTAAGTATTCAAATCAAAATGATGATCAAGAACTAATTCATGCACAGCACATTTTGAAAATTTAACGTAGCAGTAATAATTGAGGATTTATATCTTCCTTTTAACATTATTTTCCAAGAAAAGGGGGTCTGGAGGGTGCCTACAATGTGAACAAACTTACAGAAGTATAAAAGTTGAATATGTCTAAAATAGGTACATTTCATCAATAAGTGCTTAAGAGATTCTGGGCCTCATTACGAGTTTGCCGGTCTGAGAACTACGGTACTGGTAAGCATGCCGGTACCATAGTTCCCGGACCGGCAAACTAGGAGTTCTGCTCGCGGGTGCCTTTGCAGCCACCAGGTCTGACCTGGCGGCTGCAAAGGCAACCCACGAGCAGAGCACGTCTGATGTGCCGGCACCATTCACGAATATGAGCCCTATGGCTCAAATGAGAATGGAGAAAAATATTTTCCGGCACCCTGGAATGGGCAATTACTGGTTCCGCCGGGGTTGTAATACCCTGTTAATTGCCCATTCAAGGGCGCCGGTAAAATGATTACACCGACGCCACCATGCCTGTATTACAGGTATGGCTACCGCCAGAGTTGTAATGAGACCCTCTGCCTTTCGGACCTTTATACAGAAACAACATGTGCTAGCCAAAGAGTCTAACTTGCTTCTGGGCCATGGTTGGTAGAAGGTTGAGCATGAGCCTCATAAAGAAAGCTCTAGAATGGTTGTTTGGTGATTAAATTAGATAGAGGGGTAACTGACTTGCTCTCCATTAATTATAGCATAGGTGATAAAACAGCTTTTATTTTTTTACATTTTTTCTGAGGTTATGATCCAGTTCTCCAACAGCAGGTTTTTTTCCTCACAGGGATTAGTAATTAATTCTTGTTTTTTGGAGTGCTTCCTTTCCAGGATGTCAGAACAATGCTGGATCCCAGATTTAAGGGTCAAGAATGTACCATGTGATATAAGCCAAAATAAATCTGAATACAGAGACTTAGGCACAGGTGTTCAAATCTTAGCATAGAGAGTCAAAGTTCTCCACCCTACTATTGCCTTGATGGAAGAGCCAATTTGGATCTCTTTACGGCAATAGGGCCACCTTCAAGTAACTTCAATACACAACACCAGAGTTTGCCCTCAAGTTTGTCCCAAGGAAATGTAATGTCTTTTCTGCTCCATGCATCAGAACAGGGATGCCCTCTGCTTCATAAAATGTTATAACGGGTAAAAAGGATAATTTCCCATACTTACAATTTAATTTGCCCCTCTGGGTTGCAAAGGCTAAAATTCGTAGAGACATCTTGTTTAATTCAATTCAATTACAAGACCTTGCCTGTACTGAAGAACAACTCATCCACAACCCAGTAAGAGTATTAACCAAGATCGAACTTCAAGGAAAGCGAAGCTTACATCTCACCACTTATATCCTATCCACTGGTAATAGATGAAACAATGATTTGGTGTCGGTTAATATCTGGAGAATCCTCAAGATGGTCCATGGCATCTGCCAAATTTCTGGACGCGGCCTTAAAGAAAATCAATACCCCGGAAGCAGTTCGAGACCCCATATAAGTCATCAACCGCCCATACCACATCTTAGACCATGACCTCTCCTCACATAAGTGGTGAGGTGACTAACTGAAAAAATCGAAAAACCAAAATCACAAAATCACAAAGACAACAAGACACTTGTAAAAACCTTCTAAATGGTTAAAAGACAAGAATAAAAAAATAAAATAAAAATACAATATTTTGATTTAATTTAACAGTCTAGATATTTTCACAAGGCCACCTTCTCCAATTCAAGGTTATTTGTGTAACATTTTTGCAAATCAAGGTTGCGTCTTTTTGGATGTGTAATCGAATGTTTGATTTGTGGTTATTAAAGTTGAAATCAATTCTATAATCTGCAAAGGTGTTAATTGAGTGTTGCAAAGTGAACTGTTCTTACAAAATGAGATCAACTGCATAAGCAAATGTTGGATTTGTAGTGCACCCAAATGAGGAGGGAAAACATTATGGGGCCGATTCATGGAACAAACGTGCGCCGAAAATCTTCGCGCAAGCAGGCGCATGCGGAAAAAAAACAGGCGCACGCGCGCGATTCATGGAAGTCCCTGCGTGTGTACACCTCGGGATGTGCGCCAAACCCGTGCATGGCGCACAAGTCACTGCAACATCCCGAAAGGCGTGCGCGACGTGCACAGTGAAAGCGCACAACCTCGGCGCATACACCAGAAAGTGGGCGGGACACGGGGCGTAACGCGCGGAATGGGGAACAACGTGCGAAAATAAGGGCGTAACTGGGGATGTACTGCAGGGAAGCAGACGGAACGCCCACACGCACTCGAACCACACGTATTCATGGAATCGAATAGGGCAAAGCCACGAACAGACAAAGACACGCACAAGCTGAAACACGTCCGCCACATGAAGGCAGGCGGTAGAGTCCCAGCGCATCACAAAAGTGGCAACATACAGCAATTGGGCCTGTGCGAGCGGGGTACGTGTATTTCGGGGGGACGCGGGAAGTTACACACGCGATTGAGCGGGGTACGTGTATTTCGGGGGTGCGCGGGAAGTTACACACGCGATTGAGCGGGGTACGTGTATTTCGGGGGCGCGCGGGAAGTAACACATGCGATTGAGCGGGGTACGTGTATTTCGGGGGTGCGCGGGAAGTTACACACGCGATTGAGCGGGGTACGTGTATTTCGGGGGTTTGCGGGAAGTCACACACGCAATCTCATCAGGGTACGTGTATTTCAGGGTGCGGGGGAAGTATCCCACGCAACATTAGCAGGGTACGTGTATTCCAGGGGTGCGCAGGAAGTTCCACACGCAATCTCATCAGGGTACGTGTATTACAGGGGTGCGCCGGGAGCAGCACACGTGAATTGCACGTGTGGGTCCTCCCAGGTGTTCCCTCTACACCCTCCACGGCCCCTGCAGGTGGCTCACACCACAGGGGCCTACCCAGCACATGTCCTGCAGGCACCCCATCCACCATGGCCATGCCCACCAGCCAACCCACATGTCAACTTGCACTACTGCCCACCAACGCATGTCCCCCTGCACCCCCAGCCACCAGGGGCACCCACCACCAGGCCCCCACCCATGTCTCCCAGCACCCCCACCCCCCAGCAGTGCAGGAGCAGCCTCCACCAGGCCCCCACCCATGTCTCCCAGCACCCCCACCCCCCAGCAGTGCAGGGGCAGCCTCCACCAGGCCCCCACCCATGTCTCCCACCACCCCCACCCCCCAGCACTGTGGGGCACCCACCACCAGGCCCCCACCCATGTCTCCCAGAACCCCCACCGCCCAGCAGTGCAGGGGCAGCCTCCACCAGGCCCCCACCCATGTCCAACTCATGTTCCCCACCCCCCCACCCCCCAGCACTGTGGGGCACCTGCCAGCAGGCCCCCACCCATGTCTCCCAGCACCCCCACCCCCCAGCAGTGCAGGGGCACCCACCACCAGGCCCCCACCCATGTCTCCCACCACCCCCACCCCCCCAGTCACCAGGGGCAGCCTCCACCAGGCCCCCACCCATGTCTCCCAGCACCCCCACCCCCCAGCCACCAGGGGCAGCCTCCAACAGGCCCCCACCCATGTCTCCCACCACCCCCCCCCCCCAGCACTGTGCGGCAGCCTCAACCAGGCCCCCACCCATGTCTCCCAGCACCCTCACCCCCCAGCAGTGCAGGGGCAGCCTCCACCAGGCCCCCACCCATGTCTCCCACCACCCCCACCCCTCAGCAGTGCAGGGGCAGCCTCCACCAGGCCCCCACCCATGTCTCCCACCACCCCCACCCCCCAGCAGTGCAGGGGCAGCCTCCACCAGGCCCCCACCCACGTCTCCCAGCACCCCCACCCCCCAGCCACCAGGGGCAGCCTCCACCAGGCCCCCACCCATGTCTCCCAGCACCCCCAGCCACATGGGGCAGCCTCCACCAGGCCCCCCACCCATGTCTCCCAGCACCCCCACCCCCCAGCCACCAGGGGCAGCCTCCACCAGGCCCCCACCCATGTCTCCCACCACCGCCACCCCCCAGCCACCAGGGGCAGCCTCCACCAGGCCCCCACCCATGTCTCCCACCACCCCCACCCCCCAGCCACCAGGGGCAGCCTCCACCAGGCCCCCACCCATGTCTCCCACCACCCCCACCCCCCAGCCACCAGGGGCAGCCTCCACCAGGCCCCCACCCATGTCTCCCACCACCCCCACTACCCCAGTCAACAGGGGCAGCCTCCACCAGGCCCCCACCCATGTCTCCCAGCACCCCCACCCCCAGCACTGTGGGGCACCCTCCACCAGGCCCCCACCCATGTCTCCCACCGCCCCCACCCCCCAGCAGTGCAGGGGCACCCACCACCAGGCCCCCACCCATGTCTCCCACCCCCCCACCCCCCAGCCACCAGGGGCAGCCTCCACCAGGCCCCCACCCATATCTCCCACCACCCCCACCCCCCAGCAGTGCAGGGGCAGCCTCCACCAGGCCCCCACCCATGTCTCCCACCACCCCCACCCCCCAGCCACCAGGGGCAGCCTCCACCAGGCCCCCACCCATGTCTCCCACCACCCCCACTACCCCAGTCAACAGGGGCAGCCTCCACCAGGCCCCCACCCATGTCTCCCAGCACCCCCACCCCCAGCACTGTGGGGCACCCTCCACCAGGCCCCCACCCATGTCTCCCACCGCCCCCACCCCCCAGCAGTGCAGGGGCACCCACCACCAGGCCCCCACCCATGTCTCCCACCACCCCCACCCCCCAGCAGTGCAGGGGCAGCCTCCACCAGGCCCCCACCCATGTCTCCCACCACCCCCCAGCACTGTGGGGCACCTGCCAGCAGGCCCCCACCCATGTCCAACTCATGTTCCCCAACACCCCCACCCCCCAGCACTGTGGGGCACCTGCCAGCAGGCCCCCACCAATGTCCAACTCATGTTCCCCACCACCCCCACCCCCAAGCAATGTGGGGCACCTGCCAGCAGGCCCCCACCCATGTCCAACTCATGTTCCCCACCACCCCCACCCCCCAGCAGTGCAGGGGCACCCACCACCAGGCCCCCACACATGTCTCACACCACCCCCACCCCCCAGCAGTGCAGGGGCAGCCTCCACCAGGCCCCCACCCATGTCTCCCAGCACCCCCAGCACTGTGGGGCACCTGCCAGCAGGCCCCAACCCATGTCCAACTCATGTTCCCCACCACCCCCACCCCCCAGCACTGTGGGGCACCTGCCAGCAGGCCCCCACCCATGTCTAACTCATGTCTCCCACCACCCCCACCCCCCAGCACTGTGGGGCACCTGCCAGCAGGCCCCCACCCATGTCCAACTCATGTTCCCCACCACCCCCACCCACCAGCACTGTGGGGCACCTGCCAGCAGGCCCCCACCCATTTCCAACTCATGTTCCCCACCACCCCCCCCAGCAGTGCAGGGGCACCCACCACCAGGCCCCCACCCATGTCTCCCACCACCCCCACCCCCCAGCAGTGCAGGGGCAGCCTCCACCAGGCCCCCACCCATGTCTCCCACCACCCCCACCCCCCAGCACTGTGGGGCACCTGCCAGCAGGCCCCCACCCATGTCCAACTCATGTCTCCCACCACCCCCACCCCCCAGCACTGTGGGGCACCTGCCAGCAGGCCCCCACCCATGTCCAACTCATGTTCCCCACCACCCCCGCCCCCCAGCACTGTGGGGCACCCTCCACCAGGCCCCCACCCATGTCTCCCACCACCCCCACTCCCCAGCAGTGCAGGGGCACCCACCACCAGGCCCCCACCCATGTCTCCCAGCACCCCCACCCCCACCCCCCAGCACTGTGGGGCACCTGCCAGCAGGCCCCCACCCATGTCCAACTCATGTTCCCCACCACCCCCAGCACTGTGGGGCACCTGCCAGCAGGCCCCCACCCATGTCCAACTCATGTCTCCCACCACCCCCACCCCCCAGCACTGTGGGGCACCCTCCATCAGGCCCCCATCCATGTCTCCCACCACCCCCACTCTCCAGCAGTGCAGGGGCACCCACCACCAGGCCCCCACCCATGTCTCCCAGCACCCCCACTCCCCAGCTCTGTTGGGGACCTGCCAGCAGGCCCCCACCCATGTCCAACTCATGTTCCCCACCACCCCCACCCCCTAGCACTGTGGGGCACCTGCCAGCATTCCCCCACCCATGTCCAACTCATGTCTCCCACCACCCCCACCCCCCAGCACTGTGGGGCACCTGCCAGCAGGCCCCCACCCATGTCCAACTCATGTTCCCCACCACCCCCGCCCCCCAGCACTGTGGGGCACCCTCCACCAGGCCCCCACCCATGTCTCCCACCACCCCCACTCCCCAGCAGTGCAGGGGCACCCACCACCAGGCCCCCACCCATGTCTCCCAGCACCCCCACCCCCCAGCACTGTGGGGCACCTGCCAGCAGGCCCCCACCCATGTCCAACTCATGTTCCCCACCACCCCCAGCACTGTGGGGCACCTGCCAGCAGGCCCCCACCCATGTCCAACTCATGTCTCCCACCACCCCCACCCCCCAGCATTGTGGGGCACCCTCCATCAGGCCCCCATCCATGTCCAACTCATGTTCCCCACCACCCCCACCCACCAGCACTGTGGGGCACCTGCCAGCAGGCCCCCACCCATTTCCAACTCATGTTCCCCACCACCCCCTCCCCCCCAGCAGTGCAGGGGCACCCACCACCAGGCCCACACCCATGTCTCCCACCACCCCCACCCCCCAGCAGTGCAGGGGCAGCCTCCACCAGGCCCCCACCCATGTCTCCCACCACCCCCACCCCCCAGCACTGTGGGGCACCTGCCAGCAGGCCCCCACCCATGTCCAACTCATGTCTCCCACCACCCCCACCCCCCAGCACTGTGGGGCACCTGCCAGCAGGCCCCCACCCATGTCCAACTCATGTTCCCCACCACCCCCGCCCCCCAGCACTGTGGGGCACCCTCCACCAGGCCCCCACCCATGTCTCCCACCACCCCCACTCCCCAGCAGTGCAGGGGTACCCACCACCAGGCCCCCACCCATGTCTCCCAGCACCCCCACCCCCCAGCACTGTGGGGCACCTGCCAGCAGGCCCCCACCCATGTCCAACTCATGTTCCCCACCACCCCCAGCACTGTGGGGCACCTGCCAGCAGGCCCCCACCCATGTCCAACTCATGTCTCCCACCACCCTCACCCCCCAGCACTGTGGGGCACCCTCCATCAGGCCCCCATCCATGTCTCCCACCACCCCCACTCTCCAGCAGTGCAGGGGCACCCACCACCAGGCCCCCACCCATGTCTCCCAGCACCCCCACTCCCCAGCTCTGTTGGGGACCTGCCAGCAGGCCCCCACCCATGTCCAACTCATGTTCCCCACCACCCCCACCCCCCAGCACTGTGGGGCACCTGCCAGCAGGCCCCCACCCATGGCCAACTCATGTCTCCCAGCACCCCCACCCCCCAGCACTGTGGGGCACCTGCCAGCAGGCCCCCACCCATGTCCAACTCATGTTCCCCACCACCCCCACCCCCCAGCATTGTGGGGCACCTGCCAGCAGGCCCCACCCATGTCTCCCACCACCCCCACCCCCCAGCAGTGCAGGGGCAGCCTCCACCAGGCCCCCATCCATGTGCAACTCATGTTCCCCAGCCAACATGTCATCACAATCTAGATCCCTGGTCCCTATGGTCAGCCTCCAAATGCAAAACACCCACCCGAGTATTGCATCCACCCACTCATAATTTGCAATTACATCACAGAACACCAATTGCAAGTTCCGAAACAAACACATTTCCCTCACAGACACCCAATGGGTGTCAGTGAATCTCAAAACACATATCATGAAATGCATGAAACCAATGAGATACCACACATTGAAGTTCACCAAAAAAAATATGTATTAAAGGAAACATAAATAGAATAAAAAATGAAGAAACAGAAATGTGAATGTACAAAAATGAAAAGAAGCATGTCCGTGAAAAAAAGCAAAACCAAAAATAAAATTCCAAAGTAATGTTGTCCAAAGTCAATGTCCACAAAACAAAATCCAATAGGAAAGAAAGCCATTGCTCCATGGTTAAAAAGTGAAAAAAAAATACAATCCAACTGTGAACTATGTACATGGGAACAAGCCAGGGTCCATTATCCCAAAAAAATAAAGGAAACCTATCTAACTACACTAACTAATAAAATAAACTATATACAAAAATGTGGCCAATGTCCGAAAGGTCCAAATAAAATCAAAACAAAAATGAAACCTAACACTACCTACATAACTATGTACAAGGGCAGCGGGCTAGTTTCATGGCTCACTTGTGGATGTCCCGGGCCAGGGCATCATCGAACTCCTCCACAATGTCCCGGAGGCGGTCCTCCTCCATGGCCCCGAGGGTCCGCAGGGCCGTCGACGTCTCCACCTCCAAACCCCTGCGGATTGCCTCGAGGCACTCGGCCCGCCTCAGGGCCCTCCGCATGGAGTTCTCCGCCCTGACCATTGTGAGCCGTGCCTCTTCCACCCGCTGCCGCTCCGCATCTATGGCGTGGCCCAACCGCTGCCACACGGAAGACACTCTCTGTCCTGGGTCCTCCTGCCCTCCGGCCAATGCCTGCCCCTCCGATGTTGAAGGCCCCGAGCCTTCATGGCTCCCACCACATTGCTGCTGCTGCTGTGCCTCTGCCCGTGCACTGCCTCCTGCTGCCTGCACATCATCCGCCGGCTGGGGTGCAGTCGTAGATGTGGCCACCCCTGCTGGACGTCCGACTCCCGACTGTGGCAGGGATGCCTCCTCCACCAGCCTGGCCGCACCGTCAGAGGCAGCTCCACAGGGCACCGAGGTGACTGATGGGTGGGAAGATGGCACAGAGGACGACTGGCGCGTAGGGGGTCCAGTTGAGGAGGGGGTCGTAGCAAGCCCCATCAGACGGAGGAATCTGGCCTGGGTGACCTGTCCCAGCAGGCTGACGTGGTCAACGAGCCATTCGAGATGACGTGCAGTCTCTTCATGAAAAGACTGCAGGTCACCTCGCATGGCCCGTTGACGCAACGCCACACCAGCCAGGACAGGCTCAACCCGGACCTGGATAGCCACGTCCGCAGGCAGAGGAAGACCAGTTGACGTGAGCTCATCCCCTGCCTGAAAACGGGTCTGTACGTAGGCATCCCTGCTGGTGCAAGATGATGCAGGGACAGGATCAGGGACAGGATTGCACACAGGCACCTCCGCGGCGGCCTGTGCTGCCTCCTGTCCCTGGTCCTGCACTGCACCACTAGCACCAGTGGGATCCCCACCTCCAGACCCCGTCTCTGGTGCTTTGACGGCCTCCTCCTCCACCAAACCCCTCACCAACCTGGATGACTCCGTGCCATCTTCCCCTGTTGGGCCCTGTGGGGTCCCAGCTGCCCCTTCTGCTGCCGAGGAGTCCAACTCCAACCTCCGCCTCTTGGACCTCCCCCCGGCAGCTGCGGCCTGGGACACGGCACCGGACTCCTCACTCCCCGACGAGATCACAACATGGGAGGGGAGCCGGGCCTTGCGTCTCCGGCTGGCGGTGGGATCCCCGCCGCTGTGCTCCACAGCACCTTCTCCGCCCTCTTCATCAGTTGACGCTGCAGACAGGGAGAAACAAAACACAGGCATCAGGGCACTGTACAATGGACACATACACACATGACAGTTGTATACATGAGTGGCATTGGCAAACCTCAGACATGTCATCACAATCCCCAACACACGTCATTACAGCTCGCACACATGAGCCATACCACAGCCATATCGCAACTGCCACCACCATCCATACACATACAACAGCATGAGCAGCCAAAGGTGAGCCAGACATCACATGCAACACAGGAAGTGCACCACACATGTACACACACCACCACACTTGCATGCATGTGTACACCTCTGCCAAGTGTCGCAGTGTTCAGACGGGCATCCATGTCACATCTGCCAATTAGGCTTCCACATACCGCTGTCACATGCATCCATGTTGCATCACTGTTGCACCCTTGTCAAATACACACACATGCACATGTACACAGTGCTGATACATGCAGCCAAAAACAACATACATGCGTGACATCACGGACATGTCTACTTACATACACATTCATCCAAACGTGTGCCCACACAACTGCATTTGGCATGCAAGCCTACACACACAAGCACCATCCATGTCTCACACATTCCAGCCCTCGCATGTGTCAGCCCCACGCCACTGTACACCCCCACCCATACTCGACCCCATACAAACAGATGTGCAACCTGCACACTACTGAATAATCACCACACGCACTGCTCACAATCAGGATGCATGTACACTCACCGCTCCACTCCAGACGGGTCTGCTTCTCAAGGACCTGGACGTGGAGCGCTGGGGATATGCGTTCCAGGACCCTCATCTGTTCTTCCGACAAGTGGCCCCGGCGCCCCTTGGCATCCGCTGCCTTCAAGAGGCGCCGGGCCTTGTTCAGGGTCCTGGACCTGAAGTCCTCCCAGCGCTTCTTGACATGTTGTAAGTCGCGGACTGCCACCCCCTTCGCGTTGATGGCAGTCACGATGTCAGTCCAGATCCGAGTCCGTCCTTCCTTGTCGGCGCGGGAACTTCTGAAGAGGGCATCATACTGCCCCAGGACTTGCTCCACCAGGACACCAACTTCGGTGGCACTGAAGCTGGTGCCCCTCTGCCTCTCTGGCCGGGGGTTGTCAGTGGTCCCAGATGGTGTTTGCCCCGACATGACAACCCCAGAGGCAGGAGTGGGTGGGCAACTGGGTCCTGGGGCTGGGCTGTGGAGCGATGGAATCCCAGTCGGGAGTCTTCGGTTCCAGCAGGGGTGGTCACAGCAACAGCACCCCTGGCTGATGTGCAGGCAGCAAATGGCAGGGCATGTGGGCAGCAGGCAGTAGCAGATGGCAGGTGGGAGCGTGCTCAGGGCTCTGGGGGGCAGTAGTTTGGCCTTCTGGGCAGGAGCGTGGTCTTCCGTGTGCTTACGCGTGGCCAGCTTGATACGGAGTGATTTGGCACGTGAAAAATCTGCACGTCAGCGTGTAATTGGAGGAAAGGCCCTTAGCGCGTAAGCGCGTCTGCACGCATACGCATTTTCATTGGACAGAAAGCCCCTCAAGCGCCCCTGTGACGTGACGCGTACAGACATGCATGGGCATTTCAGCGTGCGTGAAAAAACTGCACGTCCGCGTGTAATACGAGGAAAGGGCCCACGCGCGTATGCACGGCAGCACGCATATGTGATTTCATTGGACCAAAGGCCCTTAGCGCGCGAGCGCGTCTGTGACGTGACGCGCGCAGGTGTTTCCCTCATTGCACATGATGACAGAACACACGTGGATTTCCACCAATCGCGTCTGAAAGTTCCCGGCACCCCGGAACACACGTACCCAGGCTAATCGCGTGTGGAACTTCCCGCGCACCCCGAAACACACGTACCCAGGCCAATTGCGTGTACGCTCACTCCCCTCCGATCACACGCGATGACACTCGGACCGTATCCGAATACGGGAAACCAGCGCACGGCAAAAGACGTGCACAGGCGTCAACGCGTCCGCCCACACGAAGGCAGGCGGAGCCGTCCCCACGCACAGCATAAAAGTGCGCGCAAACAACAAACGCGTATATACAGCTACGATGAATGCCCCATTTGTCGCTGCACTGATCGTGGGACACCGCAGGAGGAGGAGAATAGCCAGGGCACGCATTTTCGAACCACGGACAAGCCTTTTTGGGATGCCTGACGACCAGGTCTACGGCAGGTATAGGTTTCCACCCCATATCATCCTAGACCTGGTCAGGGAGTGGGAAGATGACCTCACATCCCCCACCCATTGCTCCCAAGCATTGAGCCCTTTGGAGAAGCTGCTCAATGTCCTGCATTTTTTGGCCACTGGGTCATTTCAGCGGACCACTGCCATAGTGGGGGGGGTCTCACAGGCCATGCAGTCACGCTGCCTACACCAGGTACTGGCAATCATGACAGCGCGCCCCTCAGTCCGCAGGCACATATACATGCCCAGAACACCCGCAGAAAGGCAGGCCGTTGTCCTGGATTTTTTCAGGGTGGCACACTTCCCCAAAGTGCTCGGTGCCATAGATTGCACCCATGTGGCCCTACGTCCACCTAGGGCCATTGAGCACATCTACCGAAACCGCAAGCACTGGCATTCCATCAATGTACACGTGGTATGTGATGCAAAGGGAATCATCACTTCTGTCTATGCAAACTACCCTGGCTCCACCCATGACAGTTTCATATACAGAATGTCCGCCCTGAGCCGGGCCCTGGAAGCTGGGCAGCATGGCGACACATGGCTTCTAGGTCAGTACAAATGCCCTTGCACATGCATGCAAGTCACACACAGACAAATATCCAAACCCTAATAATCTCAACTATTATCACCTCCCCAGGGGACAGTGCCTACCCTCTGAGCAACCACATGATGACGCCAATCCGGAACCCCACCACACCACCCCAGGTAAGATACAACGCCACCCATATTGCAACCAGGGGCATAGTGGAGCGCACATTCGGAGTGCTCAAGTCACGTTTCCGCTCCCTTGACCGCTCTGGTGGGCAACTACTCTATGCACCACAAGTAGTGTGCAGGATCATTGTGGCAGCATGTGTCCTGCACAATGTTGCAACACGGCAGGGCGTCCCGGTGGACATGGTGGTGCCCCCACATCCCCAACCACAGGCACAGGCGCTGCCCATGGGAGGGGACAGGGCACGTGGCGAGGAAGCCCGGACCCAGCTTGTGGCCACATTTTTCACCTAAACTCCCACCCCTGCGGAGTGCACACAGGCCTGGCACATACCAGGTGACAATCGATGATGACAAAGAGACAGTCAACTGTCACAACCCTACCACCCTGAGATAGTTGCCATGGAAGTGCCACATCGTCTGCATCCCTAGCTAATTAAACACAAGCTATCCTGTGTGACCAAAAGGCACACATATGACATATGACATGATATGGGCCATACACAAGTATTCCAAGGCGCAATGAGGCAGGGAGGGGGGAACAAGGGAACACAGAGAACGGTACTACTAGGCCAGGTGTCATTGAGATCGTGCAAGTGCAGGGGTAGGGGGAATGGGAAAAGGGGAAGGGTTGGGGGGGAGTCCAGTACAGGGGAAGTAGCCCAAAAAAATAATACATAGGTCGCCTGGTGGCAACTACAAAGGTAAGTGCAGACAAGTGCTGGGAAGGGAGGGCTGTAGGGATAGAGAGACAGTACTGCAGTGCAGGGGTTGCCAGGGAGGCAGTGCAAGTGGAGAGTGGCTGGGCCACGGACCGAGGTCAGTGAGAGTGGCCCAGTTGCAGCTCCTGTGCAGTTCCAGTGAAGAATTCTGCAAGGGAGAGGCAGAGAGTAAGCAGAAGCAAAGAGGAAGGTCTTGAGGTGCTTCCAAAACTGGAGATGGTTCCCCTCAAGTTCAAGTCATGCCGGAAGTCTGTTCCAGGGGGAGGGCCCTGCTGCGGAGAGAAATCTACCCCCAGCTAGTTGCTCTGAGAAGCGGATGACCCGGATATGCAAGGTGTGCATCACACACACCTGCAAAACAGGCCATGGCCATCAATGTCATGTCACTCAAACCCTCCCAAACATCAACATGACATGGCAAGCAATACCCATACACCAACGCAGTAACAATAAGGTACACATTGCCATGTCCTAAATGTACAGTGGCATCGAACACTGCTGCCTGACCCGGAATCAGATGAAATGACAGACCAACAAAATCTCCCACCCAAAATAAGTCATTTCCAAATGCATTACAACAGTCGTAGACGTAACATCACAATGAATGCCTGTCTACATGCACATTATGCATTGCAAAATCAACACTGCAGCTCATGTGTGCAGTGTCCTACTCCTGCATCACACTGCTCAGCGCACAGCACAGTGAACAGCCATTGTGTGTGATGCACACCCTGAGCATCACATCTAAGTGACAGACCACGTCAAACTTCAAATTAGGCATGTACTGGATCCATGATCGGTCACAGAACATGTGCTGCCGGGACACAGTGGGCACCAGAAGGCAAACAGTGTACATGTGGATATGCAAGGGTGGGAGTACATGTAGTGCATCAGAGTGCAAGTGTGTGGTTCTGCAAGGACATGCACTCCACATATGCATGTGCACTCAAGTGACCATCAGTGTTCCCTACACATCACATGTGAACATCCACCATGTGTACACCCCAGCATGTCAAACCACAACTATCCCCTCGCACCTGAAAGGAAAACACAACACATGAACAGGCATTGATCAGCAGAACACAACATGTACATAGGATACCACCATTACTATGTCAGAGTTCCCATCACACTGCAGGGCAAGGCAACTATCAACAACAACCCCCCCCTCCCTCACAAATGACCATGACCCACTGAACAACTGCACCTGGGTCATGGAGCCTCCAAACATCAATTCCACCTGGCCACAGGATCACCTTTACCCTTTGTCACCATCTCCCACCTTGTGTGTAAAAAGATGCCTGAACCCTCAGAATCCACACTCATTTCCAAAATCACAAAATCCAAGGCATAAAAACTAACCCGAACACCCTCCAGTAGATGACTTGATGTAGCAGTACCTCACAAAGGCCAAGTACTACCACAATGATGCAACAACCAAGGTAGCACAGCAAAACAATGTCACGACAGGATGTGAGACATGTGTGGTACATGACATAGGATGATGCACCATGAATGGATGTGTACTGTCACAGGTCCCCTGTACAGGCGCGGGAGTGTCACGAAACAACCACCCCCACCATGTCCCGGGTGCCTGCAAGGTCAAACTCACACAGGCCCCTGAGACCCTGGTGGGGAATGAGGTTCAGGGATATGCAGTCGGGACAGGTGTTGACACACTGGATGACTTGAATGAGTGGCAGGAGAGGGGAGGAGGAATGACACATGAAACTAGGGAATGCACGAAAATGTACAACCTGCATGAACACATACACAATCCAAACAAACTTGGACATCATTGTCATGGCCTTCTGTAGTCCAGGCTCAGGAGTGGTACGAACCAACCACCCCCTCTAGGGTTTTGGCGCCTGCAAGTTGGGGCTTACACAGGCATCCGCAACCCCAGTGGGGAAAGAGGGTCAGGGAACGTTGCTTGGATAGGCACGGGAAGCAGGAACACCGGGTAGAGGGTACAGGTTTCAAAATTGCATAGGATCACGGGTGATTAGGGAGAAAAAAACATACCAAATTGAACCACACATACATCCATGCATCAGTACACTCCCCAGCAAGCCTATGCAGAGCAGTTCGTAAGAAAAACAACAAGACACTTACCTCTGGTTTTGAGTGCTGGCCTCCTGCCTACGCACTCTCAGGTCCGGTTACAGGAGCACTGCAATGCTGCAAAGAGAGCCACAGTCAACAAGCTGTACGTGCCAATTACACAAACACAACACCAAACATGCCCCATAGCAACAAACTACTCTACAAACAGACAATCTGTGGTCGATGCTTTGTACCCATATATAACATCACGGGTCATACACAGTCAATGCAGTAAGTCAGCCGCTGGTGGGTGCCAAGCAAATGGAACACCAATGTGTCACAATTCACACAACATGCAATGTTCCCTGGGTAAGCAGACAGACCCATATAGCAAGCCATGACTACAGAGCAAGTTGCGTACCACCATGACCGAAACAAAGTTGGCAGTGCATTTATCATGAAGTACGTGGAAAAGACATGCACTGCACCCGAGTATGTCCCTTGCTGTATGTCCCTGTGAGCTGCCCCTTTCCATGTCTCGGAAGGCTACATGGTTGATACAAGTGCCTCAATGGACCTTGGTGTACCGGAGGGTATGTGCCACTGCCCCTGCATGTGTCCCAGACAACCCTACTATCAACAGCCATCAGTCCACAAACACATCTGAGCTGCATTGTGTGCTTCAACACCAATATTCGTCTAAGCTCACCCTCAGTGCTGTGACTAAGCCTGCATGTGCAACTCGCCTGGTGCAAGCTTTGCTGTGTCGTGGCCCCCCTGTGATGCTCACCTTGCCTGGAGTTCCTTGGAACATGTCAGCAGTTCTAGGATGTGGGTCTGCAATCACTGTGCCTCTGCTTGTGCACACATGTGCATGTGGGCACCAACAAACGGGTCCAGAATTCCGTCGTCCAATGGGCCATGTCTGCTGGCAAAGGTGCTCTGGAGGCTCATCCCCCTGCAGAAAGGGCATGAAACACACATGATTAATGCTTCAAAGTCATCTGTGTGTGTCTCATCAGGCATCTCATTACTTGACCATGTCAGAGAGTCACATCACAAATCACACCATCAGTCCGTCTTTCACCTCCAAAGTGTGGAACACTATCTACAGCATGAATTGCAACAAGCACATGTACAGGAAAGATATGAAACATACTACACAATGCATAGCAATCAATGTCCACATTAATCATGACACATCCCATCTAGCAAAAGCTGAACAGTGGACAATGACACCTAAATCATCCCCACTAGGGGTGTCAACACAAGTCACACAGCACCAGACATGCCACAGATATGACAGTCCAAAGCCCTTGTGTAAAATGCTGTAACACCGAACCATCCTTGCGAGCCCATGGATAAGGGAGGCAGGAGTGGCATATGTGAGTCAAGGACCCCAAGCAGCAAACACATACACAAGACAACCATGAAGGGCCCAGCTGGAACAGACAGTGGATGCCTTCAAAAGCCACAAAGTACCGCACCGTCACATGAAAGCACAATAGACTAGCAATTTTAAACTAACAACTATTAACTAATTACACTAACTATGGAAAACCTACATTACCTATTTAAACTAACTATCAAACAGAAACTTAACTAACTAAACTAAAAGAAAAATCAAAAATGGCCACATACGACCCGGGGGGGAGGGGAGACACCCAGGAGGGGGGAGGTACAGGGTGCTGCTCAACATCCACATGCGATGATGCTGAGCCAAAAAAAAAATCCTCCATGGGCTCAACGCCTGCACAGCACGACCTATGTGGGAGATAGATGGTCGTCCGAGTCTGGCTCATCCTGGAAAGGAGGACGTGGCACAGTAGCCTGGCCACGCCTAGCCGCAGCTTGCCCCTTGTCGGCAGCAAGTCTGCCGGACGGGTGAGCCTGGTTCTGTGTGGCGATGTGACGTAGGTCTGCATGCAGAACCTCACGTGATACACGTGCTTCCTCTTGCAAGGTAGCACGTGTAACATGGAGTTCCTCCTGCAAGGCCTGGCTGGACAATCGCTGCACCTCCCGGCAAGCCTGTAGCTCAGCCGAGATGGTACGCTCAAGCTGTGCAAACCTCTCCTCTGCCTGCTGCCTCTGGGACATCATAAGGACACCCAGAGTGGATCTGAGGGAAGCATACTCCTCCCTCAGGGCATCCATGTGCGCCTCTGCGTGAGCAGCAATTGCTTGACGCAGAGATGACATTTCAGCCTGGCGTGCCCTGTCTGAGACCGCCATGCCCAGCCTGAGCGAGCGAGCCGTGGACCGTGCCGCCTGCAGCTGGAGAAGCACCTGCCTAGCAGGGGGGAGCACAGATCGGGCCACACGCTCCATGCTCTCAGCGATGTTCTCAATTGCTGCCCCCTGCCGTTCGGAATTGGCAGTCATGTGTTGCTCCCACTCAATATACAGCGGTTGCGCGCGGCGACCGCGTTGCCGGGCTTGACCCCTGCGGGACCCAAGGACCGGGGGTCCTCGCTGTGTTAGCACCGCCTGCGGCTGCACGACTACATGCCCCCGTCGACGTGATGTCCCAGGCACATCAGTGACTGGTGTGGAGGGTGACCCTGCGTCCCGATCCACCACGGGCGGAGTAACCAAGACTGTCTGATCCCTCAGTGCAGGTGTCGCAGACAGAGGAGTGTCCACATCAGAATCACTCACCCCTGACACATGGACTTGATGCTCATCCAACTCAACATGGACTTCAGAGTCGTCATCAAGGCTGGACTCATAGGCAGCCAGAGACAAGATGGACTGTAGCACTTGGGGGTTTTCGTGGCCTACCACCCCACGACCCCCACTACTGCCGGGTTGATGTGGTGTTACCAACCCTGTGTCTGGCATGACAACACCATCCTCCGCCTCCATTGCGTCATCACCTGAAAAATAGAGAGAAAAAGGTCAATACACATGTCAGAAGCACACGACACACACACACACCGGCAGCAAAGGCATCCTGCAGACATGTGACACACAACATATGACCTGGCATGCATGCTGGGTCTACTTTGAATAGCTTCTGTGATCAGACCTGTTGAAAGGTGGCAGTTTCCATGGAAGTGGGTCTATGCAGTGCAGAAAATGTGTACGCCACTCACTACCTACATGTACAAGCACTACATGATGTGTGCCAGGAAATGTGAAGGCAGTGCAATGTCAAATTCAGACATCACGTGCATTGTGCATTCAATGTGTACCATGTCTAGAAGCCAAGCACCCCTCCACCCCAGTACCAAAGCAGGGATGCCTAGCATGGTATCAAAAGGCTGACCATACACCTGTGTATTGACAGGCAGTGTTGACTGGCATCAACAGCTTAATGTGATTCAAATTACAACACTGCAAGTGATGCTGGGACAGTGGGCAGGACACATGATGGAAACTCCGGAGGCCGCCCACGTGTGAAGAAGTCACAAGAGTTGGACAGAGTCATTGGCCATTGAACAGGCTGAGGCCTGTGAGCCACACAGATTGTCAGGGCCTAAACATGTGTGCAACACAGGACTGAGCCACAGTTGACATGGGGAGGCCGATGAGATGGCAGGCAATGTATGTAACCAAGGACTCATATTACAGTGATCATCCAGTCAAGGACACATAAGGGCATGCTTGCAATGCACATGGAGCATGAATGGGCACTCATGTCCCTGCGGGACATCTGACCCATGCACAGTACAAGTGAGATACCCTGCATCGAGTACTAAGGCTGTACCACACGGCATATGTCTGGCAGTTTCTACGCTGGAAGTTAGCATCTACACAGGACACATGAACAAGAAACTACACATTGGCAAGATTGGAGCAGACCAGTGCAAAGGTGGAACTGGAGTGCAGAGTGGCGGAGGAGGGGCAAGGGAGCATGCCCACATGGAGTCCCGCATGCAGGCAGAGGAGACATGCATGACGGTAGCATTGCATTACTTACACATCAGAACCATGTACACGTCACATGTAGCAGCAATCATGCACAACACATCCCACAAGTGAAACACACACGTCCTCAACAAACACGCATCAACACTCACTGGACTGGGCATCAAAGTCCAGCATCTCTCCCACTCCTTCGACCAATTCAGGTGGTATGAACTCTGCAACGAGAGCCTCATGCGGAGTGAGTTCTTCCTCCTCTGGTGCAGGCCCACTGCCAGTCACCAGAGTCAAGTTGTAATTTGAGGCACGCTTGGCCTTAGTGCTGCGCTTGATGTCATTCCAACGCTTTTTGCACTCCTGCGCTGTGCGCACCTCATGGCCGAATGAACTGACATGTTCCGCAACATGCTTCCAGTGGGTGTCACGTTGGGCAGCCGTAGTCTGACTATTGGCACCCACTAGCATGTCACGGCTGTGGCCCCGCACATAGTCCACGAGGAAGTCCAGTTCCTGCTTACAGAAAGGCTTCTTCTTCGACGTGCAGGAGGTCATGGCTGTGTGTGGGGTCCCAGCCTGTGCTGCAGGTGCAACCTTCCTCCTCTTGGACTGTGGCTGGCTAATGCTGCCCTGACCAGTATGGCCAGTGGGTTCTGTGGATTGAGCCAAGGGAGTGGCAGGTGGAGGGATGACCAAAGGCCTGACTTGTGTCAGTGGCAGCTGGGTGCCCACTAATGGACCCTGCGCAGCAACATCAGCTGTGGCAGGGTCATTGACCGCAACGGTCCTGGTTGGCAGACTCACAACCGGGGTGCTGTTGGGTGCATCTGCCCCTGCACTTGCCAACACCCGGCTGTTCGGGGCAGCAGATGACATGACTGCCCCAGGGACACGTGTCTTGGTCTGAGCAGCCCGGCCTGCCCCTATGGTTTCCCCCCTGGCCAGTTGGAGATCTACCAAGGGCTCTTCAAGTGCCAACGCAGCCTGCGCTGGCAGACCCTGAGCCTGGGTGCCGGTGTCCACAGCTGCACCTGCAGCTACCACTACCCTTGGGCCCGTGGCAGTCGATGGAACGGACTGCCGGGTCATATGGGTGCCAGTGCCAGATGCAGGAGCTGCATCCCCCGGAACCACAGGGGGTGGTGGCATGGCTGCACCGACACATGGCACAACATTGTGCTCAAGTGGCGCACCCCTGCCTCTTCCCCCTCTGTGGCTGCCCTGGACACCCTGGAGTCCCCCTACTCCCTGGTCACCACGGCCACTTCCCCGACCACGCCCGCCACGAGGAGTATGCCCAGCTGAGGTGCCCCTCACCTTTGGTGGCCTCCCAACCATGGCACAGATGTAGTAGTGCTGGCACAGATGGAGTGGTGCCAATGGGAGGTGTACACCACAATTGACCTGGGCAATTGGGGTGAAGGGGGTGGGAAGCAAGATGTTAACAGCCCCCCTGCACCTGCAAGGCTGTATGTGACCCCGGTGATGTGGTGACGGGTCACGTAAAGCTCAGGCACCCCAAAACTGCAGTAAAACCGTGCACGCAACCCTGCAGCCTACGTGCGTGGATTCAACCTCCGGCAGTACGCGGTGGCACCCAGTAACACGAATAACGCGTACGCGTGGGACACGCAGGCTACTATGACATCGAAAATGGGTGCGATACACAGGGGCACCCGCAGTGGGGAAAAAGAGCGTGTGCGACTCACCGTCTGACTAGCGCGATGCAGAAAAACACGCGTAGCCAATACCCCACCAAAAGAAGAGATACGTCCTTGATAGCTGTGAAGTTGTGATGGCGCGCGAAACAACAGGAAGCAGCAACACACGTCGGTCTCCACGAAAGGCACATACAGCGAACTGCTGGTCCCGCTCACCTTTAACCCGTGCTGAGGGAAACGCACACGCGCGTCACGTCACTTACGCACATGGGCCCTTTCCTCGTATTACATGCGGACGTGCAGTTTTTCACGCGCGCTTACGCGCATGGGCCCTTTCCTCGTATTACACGCGGACGTGCAGTTTTTCACACGCGCTGAAATGCCCATGCACGTCACAGGGGCGCTTGCGCTTGAGGGGCCTTCTGTCCAATGAAAATGCGTATGCGTGCAGATGCGCTTACGCGCTAAGGGCCTTTCCTCGAATTACACGCTGACGTGCAGATTTTTCACGTGCCAAATCACTCTGTATCAAGCTGGCCACGCGTAAGCACACGGAAGACCACGCTCCTGCCCAGAAGGCCGAACTACTGCCCCCCAGAGCCCCTAGCATGCTCCCACCTGCCATCTGCTGCTGCCTGACTGTCTGCTGCCCACGTGCCCTGCCATTTGCTGCCTGCACATCAGCCAGGGGTGCTGTTGCTGTGACCACCCCTGCTGGAACCGAAGACTCCCGACTGGGATTCCATCGCTCCACAGCCCAGCCCCAGGACCCAGTTGCCCACCTACTCCTGCCTCTGGGGTTGTCATGTCGGGGCAAACACCATCTGGGACCACTGACAACCCCCGGCCAGAGAGGCAGAGGGGCACCAGCTTCAGTGCCACCGAAGTTGGTGTCCTGGTGGAGCAAGTCCTGGGGCAGTATGATGCCCTCTTCGGAAGTTCCCGCGCCGACAAGGAAGGACGGACTCGGATCTGGACTGACATCGTGACTGCCATCAACGCGGAGGGGGTGGCAGTCCGCGACTTACAACATGTCAAGAAGCGCTGGGAGGACTTCAGGTCCAGGACCCTGAACAAGGCCCGGCGCCTCTTGAAGGCAGCGGATGCCAAGGGGCGCCGGGGCCACTTGTCGGAAGAACAGATGAGGGTCCTGGAACGCATATCCCCAGCGCTCCACGTCCAGGTCCTTGAGAAGCAGACCCGTCTCGAGTGGAGCGGTGAGTGTACATGCATCCTGATTGTGAGCAGTGTGTGTGGTGATTATTCAGTAGTGTGCAGGTTGCACATCTGTTTGTATGGGGTCGAGTATGGGTGGGGGTGTACAGGGCCGTGGGGCTGACACATGCGAGGGCTGGAATGTGTGAGACATGGATGGTGCTTGTGTGTGTAGGCTTACATGCCAAATGCAGTTGTGTGGGCACACATGTTTGGATGAATGTGTATGTAAGTAGACATGTCCGTGATGTCACGCATGTATGTTGTTTTTGGCTGCATGTATCAGCACTGTGTACATGTGCATGTGTGTGTATTTGACAAGGGTGCAACAGTGATGCAACATGGATGCATGTGACAGCGGTATGTGGAAGCCTGATTGGCAGATGTGACATGGATGCCCGTCTGAACACTGCGACACTTGGCAGAGGTGTACACATGCATGCAAGTGTGGTGGTGTGTGTACATGTGTGGTGCACTTCCTGTGTTGCATGTGATGTCTGGCTCACCTTTGGCTGCTCATGCTGTTGTATGTGTATGGATGGTGGTGGCCGTTGCGATATGGCTGTGGTATGGCTCATGTGTGCGAGTTGTAATGACGTGTGTTGGGGATTGTGGTGACATGTCTGAGGTTTGCCAATGCCACTCATGTACAACTGTCATGTGTGTATGTGTCCATTGTACAGTGCCCTGATGCCTGTGTTTTGTTTCTCCCTGTCTGCAGTGTCAACTGATGAAGAGGGCGGAGAAGGTGCTGTGGAGCACAGCGGCGGGGATCCCACCGCCAGCCGGAGACGCAAGGCCCGGCTCCCCTCCCATGTTGTGATCTCGTCGGGGAGTGAGGAGTCCGGTGCCGCGTCCCAGGCCGCAGCTGCCGGGGGGAGGTCCAAGAGGGGGAGGTTGGAGTTGGACTCCTCGGCAGCAGAAGGGGCAGCTGGGACCCCACAGGGCCCAACAGGGGAAGATGGCACAGAGTCATCCAGGTTGGTGGGGGGTTTGGTGGAGGAGGAGGCCGTGCAAGCACCAGAGATGGGGTCTGGAGGTGGGGATCCCACTGGTGCTAGTGGTGCAGTGCAGGACCAGGGATAGGAGGCAGCACAGGCCGCCGCGGAGGTGCCTGTGTGCAATCCTGTCCCTGATCCTGTCCCTGCATCATCTTGCACCAGCAGGGATGCCTACGTACAGACCCGTTTTCAGGCAGGGGATGAGCTCGCGTCAACTGGCCTTCCTCTGCCTGCGGACGTGGCTATCCAGGTCCGGGTTGACCCTGTCTCCTGGCTGGTGTGGCGGTGCGTCAACGGGCCATGCGAGGTGACCTGCAGTCTTTTCATGAAGAGACTGCACGTCATCTCGAATGGCTCGTTGACCACGTCAGCCTGCTGGGACAGGTCACCCAGGCCGGATTCCTCCGTCTGATGGGGCTTGCTACGACCCCCTCCTCAACTGGACCCCCTACGCGCCAGACGTCCTCTGTGCCATCTTCCCACCCATCAGTCACCTGGGTGCCCTGTGGAGCTGCCTCTGACGGTGCGGCCAGGCTGGTGGAGGAGGCATCCCTGCCACAGTTGGGAGTCGGACGTCCAGCAGGGGTGGCCACATCTACGACTGCACCCCAGCCGGCGGAGGATGTGCAGGCAGCAGGAGGCAGTGCACGGGCAGAGGCACAGCAGCAGCAGCAACGTGGTGGGAGCCATGAAGGCTCGGGGCCTTCAACATCGGAGGGGCAGGCATTGGCCGGAGGGCAGGAGGACCCAGGACAGAGAGTGTCTTCCGTGTGGCAGCGGTTGGGCCACGCCATAGATGCGGAGCGGCAGCGGGTGGAAGAGGCACGGCTCACAATGGTCAGGGCGGAGAACTCCATGCGGAGGGCCCTGAGGCGGGCCGAGTGCCTCGAGGCAATCCGCAGGGGTTTGGAGGTGGAGACGTCGACGGCCCTGCGGACCCTCGGGGCCATGGAGGAGGACCGCCTCCGGGACATTGTGGAGGAGTTCGATGATGCCCTGGCCCGGGACATCCACAAGTGAGCCGTGAAACTAGCCCGCTGCCCTTGTACATAGTTATGTAGGTAGTGTTAGGTTTCATTTTTGTTTTGATTTTATTTGGACCTTTCGGACATTGGCCACATTTTTGTATATAGTTTATTTTATTAGTTAGTGTAGTTAGATAGGTTTCCTTTATTATTTTGGGATAATGGACCCTGGCTTGTTCCCATGTACATAGTTCACAGATGGATTGTATTTTTTTTTCACTTTTTAACCATGGAGCAATGGCTTTCTTTTTTATTTCCCATTGGATTTTGTTTTGTGGACATTGACTTTGGACAACATTACTTTGGAATTTTATTTTTGGTTTTGCTTTTGTTCACGGACATGCTTCTTTTCATTTTTGTACATTCACATCTCTGTTTCTTCATTTTTTATTCTATTTATGTTTCCTTTAATACATATTTTTTTTGGTGAACTTCAATGTGTGGTATCTCATTGGTTTCATGCATTTCATGATATGTGTTTTGAGATTCACTGACACCCATTGGGTGTCTGTGAGGGAAATGTGTTTGTTTCGGAACTTGCAATTGGTGTTCTGTGATGTAATTGCAAATTATGAGTGGGTGGATGCAATACTCGGGTGGGTGTTTTGCATTTGGAGGCTGACCATAGGGACCAGGGATCTAGATTGTGATGACATGTTGGCTGGGGAACATGAGTTGCACATGGGTGGGGGCCTGCTGGCAGGTGCCCCACAGTGCTGGGGGGTGGGGGTGTTGGGAGACATGCGTTGGACATGGGTGGGGGCCTGCTGGCAGGTGCCCCACAGTGCTGGGGGGTGGGGGTGCTGGGAGACATGAGTTGGACATGGGTGGGGGCCTGCTGGCAGGTGCCCCACAGTGCTGGGGGGTGGGGGTGGTGGGGAACATGAGTTGGACATGGGTGGGGGCCTGCTGGCAGGTGCCCCACAGTGCTGGGGGGTGGGGGTGCTGGGAGACATGAGTTGGACATGGGTGGGGGCCTGCTGGCAGGTGCCCCACAGTGCTGGGGGGTGGGGGGGTGGGGAACATGAGTTGGACATGGGTGGGGGCCTGCTGGCAGGTGCCCCACAGTGCTGGGGGGTGGGGGTGGTGGGAGACATGGGTGGGGGCCTGGTGGAGGCTGCCCCTGGTGGCTGGTGGGTGGGGGTGGTGGGAGACATGGGTGGGGGCCTGGCGGAGGCTGCCCCTGGTGACTGGGGGGGTGGGGGTGGTGTGAGACAAGGGTGGGGGCCTGGTGGAGGCTGCCCCTGGTGACTGGGGGGGTGGGGGTGGTGGGAGACATGGGTGGGGGCCTGGTGGAGGCTGCCCCTGGTGGCTGGGGGGTGGGGGTGGTGTGAGACATGGGTGGGGGCCTGGTGGAGGCTGCCCCTGCACTGCTGGGGGTGGGTGTGTTGGGAGACATGGGTGGGGGCCTGGTGGTGGGTGCCCCTGCACTGCTGGGGGGTGGGGGCGGTGGGGAACATGAGTTGGACGGTTTATAGTGAAAAAAACTGAATTACAAAATCTCGAGAAAAAAAAAGCTCGAATTCAAAATCTCGAAAAAAAAATCTCGAATTTTTTTTTTAATACGTTTTTATTTAGAAATGGGGGGGTCCCACCCCCCCCCCCAACCCCCCTTTTTTCATTTTTTTTTTTTTATTTTACCCTTTTTTTATACTTACCTGAAACCACAAACACATATAAATAAATAATTCGTGATTTTTTTTTCTTCGAGATTTTGGTAATTCGATATTTTGTTTTCGGTTTTTTGACCGACCACCGAGTTGGACATGGGTGGGGGCCTGCTGGCAGGTGCCCCACAGTGCTGGGGGGTGGGGATGCTGGGAGACATGGGTGGGGGCCTGGTGGAGGCTGCCCCTGCACTCCTGGGGGGTGGGGGTGGTGGGAGACATGGGTGGGGGCCTGGTGGAGGCTGCCCCTGTTGACTGGGGGGGTGGGGGTGGTGGGAGACATGGGTGGGGGCCTGGTGGAGGCTGCCCCTGGTGGCTGGGGGGTGTGGGTGCTGGGAGACATGGGTGGGGGCCTGGTGGAGGCTGCCCCTGGTGACTGGGGGGGTGGGGCTGGTGGGAGACATGGGTGGGGGCCTGGTGGAGGCTGCCCCTGGTGACTGGGGGGTGGGGGTGGTGGGAGACATGGGTGGGGGCCTGGTGGAGGCTTCCCCTGGGGGGTGAGGGTGGTGTGAGACATGGGTGGGGGCCTGGTGGAGGCTGCCCCTGCACTGCTGGGGGGTGGGGGTGGTGGCAGACATGGGTGGGGGCCTGGTGGAGGCTGCCCCTGGTAACTGGGGGGGTGGGGGTGGTGGGAGACATGGGTGGGGGCCTGGTGGAGGCTGCCCCTGGTGACCGGGGGGGGTGGGGGTGGTGGGAGACATGGGTGGGGGCCTGGTGGAGGCTGCCCCTGCTCTGCTGGGGGGTGGGGTGGTGGGAGACATGGGTGGGGGCCTGCTGGCAGGTGCCCCACAGTGCTGGGGGGTGGGGGTGGTGGGGAACATGAGTTGGACATGGGTGGGGGCCTGCTGGCAGGTGCCCCACAGTGCTGGGGGGTGGGGGTGGTGGGAGACATGGGTGGGGGCCTGGTGGTGGGTGCCCCTGCACTGCTGGGGGGTGGGGGTGGTGGGAGACATGGGTGGGGGCCTGGTGGAGGGTGCCCCACAGTGCTGGGGGGTGTGGGTGGTGGGAGACATGGGTGGGGGCCTGGTGGAGGCTGCCCCTGGTGGCTGGGGGGTGGGGGTGCTGGGAGACATGGGTGGGGGCCTGGTGGAGGCTGCCCCTGGTGACTGGGGGGGTGGGGGTGGTGGGAGACATGGGTGGGGGCCTAGTGGAGGCTGCCCCTGGTGGCTGGGGGGTGGGGGTGGTGTGAGACATGGGTGGGGGCCTGGTGGAGGCTGCCCCTGCACTGCTGGGGGGTGGGGGTGGTGGGAGACATGGGTGGGGGCCTGGTGGAGGCTGCCTCTGGTGACTGGGGGGGTGGGGGTGGTGGGAGACATGGGTGGGGGCCTGGTGGAGGCTGCCCCTGGTGATTGGGGGGGTGGGTGCTGGGAGACATGGGTGGGGGCCTGGTGGAGGCTGCCCCTGGTGACTGGGGGGGTGGGGGTGGTGGGAGACATGGGTGGGGGCCTGGTGGAGGCTGCCCCTGGTGACTGGGGGGGTGGGGGTGGTGGGAGACATGGGTGGGGGCCTGGTGGAGGCTGCCCCTTGTGGCTGGGGGGTGTGGGTGCTGGGAGACATGGGTGGGGGCCTGGTGGAGGCTGCCCCTGGTGACTGGGGGGGTGGGGGTGGTGGGAGACATGGGTGGGGGCCTGGTGGAGGCTGCCCCTGGTGACTGGGGGGTGGGGGTGGTGGGAGACATGGGTGGGGGCCTGGTGGAGGCTGCCCCTGGGGGGTGAGGGTGGTGTGAGACATGGGTGGGGGCCTGGTGGAGGCTGCCCCTGCACTGCTGGGGGATGGGGGTGGTGGCAGACATGGGTGGGGGCCTGGTGGAGGCTGCCCCTGGTAACTGGGGGGGGTGGGGGTGGTGGGAGACATGGGTGGGGGCCTGGTGGAGGCTGCCCCTGGTGACTGGGGGGGGTGGGGGTGGTGGGAGACATGGGTGGGGGCCTGGTGGAGGCTGCCCCTGCTCTGCTGGGGGGTGGGGTGGTGGGAGACATGGGTGGGGGCCTGCTGGCAGGTGCCCCACAGTGCTGGGGGGTGGGGGTGGTGGGGAACATGAGTTGGACATGGGTGGGGGCCTGCTGGCAGGTGCCCCACAGTGCTGGGGGGTGGGGTGGTGGGAGACATGGGTGGGGGCCTGGTGGTGGGTGCCCCTGCACTGCTGGGGGGTGGGGGTGGTGGGAGACATGGGTGGGGGCCTGGTGGAGGGTGCCCCACAGTGCTGGGGGGTGGGGGTGGTGGGAGACATGGGTGGGGGCCTGGTGGAGGCTGCCCCTGGTGGCTGGGGGGTGGGGGTGCTGGGAGACATGGGTGGGGGCCTGGTGGAGGCTGCCCCTAGTGACTGGGGGGGTGGGGGTGGTGGGAGACATGGGTGGGGGCCTGGTGGAGGCTGCCCCTGGTGGCTGGGGGGTGGGGGTGGTGTGAGACATGGGTGGGGGCCTGGTGGAGGCTGCCCCTGCACTGCTGGGGGGTGGGGGTGGTGGGAGACATGGGTGGGGGCCTGGTGGAGGCTGCCCCTGGTGACTGGGGGGGTGGGGGTGGTGGGAGACATGGGTGGGGGCCTGGTGGAGGCTGCCCCTGGTGACTGGGGGGGGTGGGGTGGTGGGAGACATGGGTGGGGGCCTGGTGGAGGCTGCCCCTGGTGGCTGGGGGTGGGGGTGGTGCGAGACATGGGTGGGGGCCTGGTGGAGGCTGCCCCTGCACTGCTGGGGGGTGGGGGTGGTGGGAGACATGGGTGGGGGCTTAGTGGTGGGTGCCCCTGCACTGCTGGGGGGTGGGGTGGTGGGGAACATGAGTTGGACATGGGTGGGGGCCTGCTGGCAGGTGCCCCACAGTGCTGGGGGGTGGGGGTGGTGGGAGACATGGGTGGGGGCCTGGTGGAGGCTGCCCCTGCACTGCTGGGGGGTGGGGGTGGTGGGAGACATGGGTGGGGGCCTGGTGGTGGGTGCCCCTGCACTGCTGGGGGGTGGGGGTGGTGGGGAACATGAGTTGGACATGGGTGGGGGCCTGCTGGCAGGTGCCCCACAGTGCTGAGGGGTGGGGGTGGTGGGGAACATGAGTTGGACATGGGTGGGGGCCTGCTGGCAGGTGCCCCACAGTGCTGGGGGGTGGGGGTGGTGGGAGACATGGGTTGGGGCCTGGTGGTGGGTGCCCCTGGTGGCTGGGGGGTGGGGGTAGTGGGAGACATGGGTGGGGGCCTGGTGGAGGCTGCCCCTGCACTGCTGGGGGGTGGGGGTGCTGGGAGACATGGGTGGGGGCCTGGTGGTGGGTGCCCCTGGTGGCTGGGGGGTGGGGGTGGTGGGAGACATGGGTGGGGGCCTGGTGGTGGGTGCCCCTGCACTGCTGGGGGGTGGGGGTGCTGGGAGACATGGGTGGGGGCCTGGTGGAGGGTGCCCCTGGTGACTGGGGGTGCAGGGGGACATGCGTTGGTGGGCAGTAGTGCAAGTTGACATGTGGGTTGGCTGGGGGTCATGGCCATGGTGGATGGTGTGCCTGCAGGACATGTGCAGGGTAGGCCCCTGTGGTGTGAGCCACCTGCAGGGGCCGTGGAGGGTGTAGAAGGAACACCTGGGAGGACCCACACGTGCAATTCACGTGTGGTGCTCCCCGCGCACCCCTGTAATACACGTACCTTGATGGAATCGCGTGTGGAACTTCCCGCGCACCCCTGAAATACACGTGCCCTGCTGATGTCGAGTGTGAAACTTCCCCCGCACCCCAAAATACACGTACCATGATGAAATCGCGTGTGGAATTTCCCGCGCACCCCTGAAATACACGTACCATGCTGAAATCGCGTGTGGCACTTCCCGCGCACCCCTGAGATACGCGTACCCCCAATCACGTGTGGAAATTCCCGCGCACCCCTGAAATACACGTACCCTGCTGAAATTGCGTGTGGCACTTCCTGCGCACCCCTGAGATACGCGTACCCTGCTCGCACGGGCCCAATCGCGTGTGGAAATTCCCGCACACCCCTGAGATACGCGTACCCTGCGGAAATCGCGTGTGGAACTTCCTGTGCACCCCTGAAATACGCGTACCCTGCTCGCACGGGGCCAATCGCGTGAGGTACTTCCCGCGCACCCCAGTGATACACGTAGCCCGCTTACCGTGCTGGTACAGAGTTAGCGCAGCCCTTTGCGCTGGATTGGGTATATTGATGTCTTTTCCCTGCACGAGAGGCGTTCTTGGGGACGTAACTGGCGCTGCTGCAGGGTCGCTGCGCCACTGTGCGCCACGGCTGGTTTTGGTGGCTGGAATCCATGAATACGCTGTGCGCGGAAATGGATTTTAGCGCACGCGGCTGGCGCAGGGATTCGCAAGCGCACACTGTGCGCCAGCCGCGTGCGCCACTTGTGCCCTGAATTCTATGAATTACCCCCTAAGTCTGTTAAGGTCAACGGAAACATCTGCCATACATAAATTAATAAGATCCAGGGTTAGAATGCAGTTAGCTTGTCTCTTCTGATTTGGACCTGTTTTTGAGAATGTAAGTGTATTAGTATTTAAAGCAGGTGTCTTGAACATACAGAGGCATTTAGATTGTACCACACTTTGCCCCTGTTTACCTTAATCGGAGGCCATGGTTAAATCCATTAAGGGCATCTATAGCGGTTTCTTCTTCAGTATTGCCTGTCTTTGATGTAAGCACACGATTAAACCATTTAGGGAGGTGCCCAAACTTTTTTTTTAAAAACCTGATTGGTTCCTATCTAGGATCTCAAAAAAAGGTTGTTGCCATGTTTCTAGTTCGTCTAGCAGAATAGTGCAACAATGTCAATGGCAACGTCCAATAACGCTATTAGTTGGTAGTTACTAGGGTTCATCCCACCTTCCTTCTTATATATAGGCACAATGTGGGCCGCCTGCCAAGTGGATGGAACACGTTTCTTGCGAATTATACATTTAAAGAGCTAATATAAAATCTGGGCCCCATCTGGGCCAGGGGCACTCGAGGGTTTTGCATTTATAATTAGTTTGCCAATGTCTTCTTTTTCAAAGGTGAGAAACCATCCAGAGTCACTATGTTTCTAAATGGAATATAGACATTTACCAGATTCTGAATATAAATGCTTGTAATATTGCTTCCAAACCAATTCAGGTATGGGGTTTGCTGTAGTTCTCAATTGACTCTGGTCAACAGAGTTGATCATTGCCCAAAAACCCATATCTTGATTGGTAGTGAGCACTTGTAACATGTATTGTGAATTTCGCTAGAATAAATTTGATTTCTGATGTTTGACCCTATTCTTATACGCTTGCTTTAATTTTTTGGTGTGTTGTATCTTTCCTCGTCTATCGAAAGCTCTTCAATAGTGTCTCCGGTTATGCCTATATAATTTTTTTCTTTTGATGAAAGATCTTGTCAGATTTATGGTGTCGACGATGGAAGTCCTGGTGTTTAAACATTAGGGTTTTACCCTCCATCTCTGACACTTGAGTGTTGTAAAAATTAGAAAAACTTTTTGGGTCATCCCATTCACTTAATTTGATTTGCCAGTTAATAAGATACTTATCCATGTAGTTATTAAATCTATCCACCATTTTAGGATTCCATTTTAATCTGGTGGATACAGAATGTATTCTAATAGAAATTAAGTGAGTTGTCCTATATTTAAGTTCAAAATAATTTGGAGAATCGCATGATCCTCCACTGTACAATCCACCACAGTGAAAAGTAAACAACGATTCAATAAAATCTAGAAATACAAATATAATCCATAGTGGAAAGCTGTGGAAAGCTGTTACACTCTTTTTTCACTCTTTTCCATGTATGTTTAACTATAGAAGCTGAAATGCACCGAGCTCTTAATGAGGATTATTGCAGCAAAGCTCAGTCCATCTTCCAATACCCTATTTGCGCTACTGGAAGCACAAAAGTCCCATAAGCCAACAACAAGGGTTGTCACTAAGCATTTGGAGGACATTGGTCTCCCAATTGAGGAAATGGCTACCCCAGGCCCTTTCTTGGCTGAGTTAAGTAAACAATCTCTAAGATTGGACCAGGTGATCACCTTTGATGTGCTTTCAGATCGGAAATGCTATGTCGAGTACATTAGACAGGGATTTGCTTGGTATGAGCCATGCAGTTAGCTCATGAAATACTGTAGTTTGTCACTACAACATTTCATCCTATATTTGCAACTGAACGGTCTGCCTGTTCTGGAGATCACCCAGGCGTGTATTCAGGTGCCAAGCAAATTGTGACTCTAACATAGCCGTAGGGTTAAGGTGGAGTCCTGCAGGCATATTCTCACGGGTACATTGGGTTAAATGTACAATATGACAAGGCCTATAGTAGGTAATGTGTAGCACATGGGTGCTACGAATCAGACCAATTCTGGGCAACAATATTCTCAGCTGAAATTTTGATTGCCTTTGCCTCAGGACATTTCCAGGACTAGAAAGAATTTTATAGATTCTCTGTCTAGCTGGTTGCATACTTGTTGTATATAGTTTCCTTCTTAGCCCTCTGTTAATTTACTAATTTAGGCTATAACAACTAGTCTTTGCTGAAGGGTTTGAACTGAATTGAAGAACCTATGAAGAATGTGTTAATATGTGTCTCATTTTACTGTTGAAATGTATTGTTAATGGTATCTTGTTTATTACGTAATCATTACATCTTTTAATTTGTATGCAGCAGGCTTTAATTAGCCGAAAGTATTAATAAAAAAAAAACAATAAAAGGATTATTCTTTGTCTCCAAGTGAGCGCCTCTCCTAGCTACTACTTGTGACAATTGTGTTTCACATGGTGAAAGTTGCACAGGAGTGAGTTCATTGTTGTCACAAATGTGACACATGAACAAATGTCTGTTGATTGCTGGCTTTGTCAGGGAGCCCTTCCATTTTATTCTGCCATGATTCCCATGTGCTGTGGAAAAATATATTATGAAATTCCAATTAATCAGCTCATGTTAACGCATTTGATCACTTTTCTTAATTAAAACATGCAACAAATCATGTGATATTTTCAGTTTTTGAACTGTGAGGTGAAACAGCCACTGGATGCGAGAAATAAAGATGCCAGAGTCAGTTATGAGGACTTGCCAAAATACCAGACCTGCAAAGAAATGAAGTCTGACATAAGGCCTTGTGAACTCAACTCAAAAGGAAAGAAAATTTGCTAAATTGCCAAAAATTGAGAGATGCGAACTGCATTTCATGAAGGAAGCGAAAGACACGTGGAAATAACATTTTGACAAATCCATGGAAAGCTGCACTGATATCTCAAGAAAACCGCAGTGGACAGTATTTTAAATGAAACACCAGAATTGTGTGTTCAAGCAGCTGCAGTGAAACAGAGTTAATTTCATGTGTAAATTAAATAAAATGTCACTTCATTTTTTTCCCTCTAAACTAATAATATGCTCAGCAAAATGTTTGCCAGACTGTCGAAATGTGAATTTGGTTCCTGCCTATCATAAGCTCATCCTCATGAACAATGTTCAAGAAACTTGCATGCATGCTTTCGAAATTGTGTGCCTTAATGTCATTTAAAATGCATTTATGCACGATTTACAGGGTGTGAACTTGAAAGGTCTTGTGCTGCGGGCCATTTGTTCAAGAAACGAAACTGGACTCCAGAGGCGCTCCGGGATTTAGCCCTTGTCTTCAAACATCAGTGCTTGCCTTAAAAATACAACCTTTAAATACTTTTGAGATCGGAATTGCAGTGAAAGACAAGATAAGGCAGGTCTGCTCTGCAACACTGGTGACCTGCAGGTCAGAGGCCCATACAAAATGCATTAACTTAGCCATTAGCCCTTGAAGAGAGAGGCTAAGATAAACACAACTCCCTCTGCTCATGTAATGTGCTCAAGGAGGGTGGGGGCCCAGCAGATTAGGAGTGAAGCTGTCCATTGCTTTTTTAATGAGAGAATCACATTTTATTGCATACAATAGTGTACATTGTACTACAGTCATGCTAGGATTTCATGAAAGGTGAAAATGACCCCCTTCTAACCAGGCTAATATGATTTTTGTGGGATAAACACAACTAAAGTTATTAAGGAAAATGTGATGTGGGCCTCCTCGTGATTTTCAGGGATGCAGAACGTTGCTAAAGCATGCCAATTATGTGTAGTATGACACCTGTAAAGTACCATATTTTTCACTGATATAGTTCTGGAGTAAATTAAGAAAAACTTTATCTCTGCACAGAAAGGACGTACAGAGTCCAGATTAGTCTAATTTGACTCCCATTAAAATGTAGTGCTAAAAAATGTTTTCATACATGCACAGATGTGAACATTAAAGGTACTTACCATGTGGTGAGATTTTCAAGTTTTAATGCAGATCGACCCCATCTGTCAAAGTGGGATGATGACGTTCTCTCCTCCCCTAGCTGTCCCAAAGCACTCCCCTATTCCCTTGTCCTATCAGCACACAGGTGGAAGTGGGGTAGTGACACCCCACCAATCCCTTTCGCAAGAATTATGACAAGTTAGTGAAGTCATCTGCCCTATAACCAAGCCAGTTTGCATCAGAGTTGGACTTTCCCACTAATTCCAAGAGGTGACCTGCTGCCAAAATCGGTGTGAACATCCCAGCAGAGAGAGGCCTAATCTTGCGGTGGGACCAGGAGACATAGTGACTGATTGGGACCCTTGGATGGCTCAGAGGAAATCCTTGACTGACCCCATGCCATCTCAGCGGTGTGCCCTGTCGCACCCTGATGCCCAGTCCAGACCTCCCCTGTAAGTAGAAATGCCCCAAGCCATTGATTGTGTATGCCCTATATTTTCAGCATTTTTTTTGTTATTTCCCCATTGAAAAATCCCCTGTTTGCCTGCGTAGATCCTTAGCATATTAATCAACGTAAATACATTAATTCCCCTATTTAATTCACAGGATCTGTTTTGTTGGCATTGAAACCAACAATCTTTTCCAGTTGTGTTGTGAGCCAGTATAGTCATAAAGATTTGCCAAAGAATTAATCCAAAAAAGTCCTGCTTCCACATGAATGTGCAGGGTGGAAAAACAAAATTCCCCATTTCTTTCTATTCTTTTCCATAGCAGTGGTGCTAAATAATTAAACAATGATTTTCCCATTCTGATCTGCAAAACAAAATTGCTTCCACGTGTGTTCCCATTGTTCAAGGTAAAAACTAAATTGCCCCTGTGTCGCCATTGTGATCTGCAAAACAAATTTCCATTTGCATGTTCTTTCTCATATTGCATCTGTCATCCCAACCCAAAACTGATGTTTCTATTGTGTGCTGACTAATATTCCCCAAAGCCCTCCATGTCCTTTTTGGTGTAAAAAAAAAAACAAAAAAACGAATTTCTCATTCCTTTCTATGCTTTCCCATTGCAACTGTGCTACACAATTGAAAACCGATTTTCATATTCTGTTACAACCATAATTCTAAAGCCCTGTGTGTTATTGTCAGGCACAGCAAAACAAAATGTCCATTCCTTTTCTTCCTGTCGTATTGTTTCTATGACCATAGCACAAATACGATTTTCCCATTGTGTTCCCACTCCCTGCCACTGCCTTACATTCAAAAGAGTTAAGCCTAGTGGTTGTTTGGAGGTGAGGGTTGCTGGGACAAAAGTATAACCCTGTTTGCATTCATTTTCATTGTGCGCTTTGAACTGTTGTTTGCTTGTATTGGGGGGTGATGTAAAAGGTAGCTATTGTAACTGCAGTAACTGCATATTCTAGTGTCCTCTCTGTGTTGGTACTTTACCAACAAGTATATTGGGCATCATTACGAGTTTGGGGGCAGCCATGGAGCTATTAGCTCCATGGCTACCGCCATCCCGGGCTCCTTTACCGGGTTCCCAGAATGGGGAATTACTGGGCCATTCCGAGTTCGGAGGGCCCGGTAATTCCTCCCTCTGGGAACCCGGCCCTGGACCTTCCCCATTCCCATCTGAGCCCCCATGGGGCTCAATGGGAATGGGAGAGGGAGCTAACAACGGGCCGATTACGACCAGCCTGTTGTTAGCTCCCTCTTCCCCTCGCGAGACCCGGTAACAATGCCTGGTTTTCCAGGCGTCCTTACCGGGTCCCGCAAGGGGACCTCGTAATTTCGCGGAACGGGTTTAACAGGTCC
This sequence comes from Ambystoma mexicanum, assembly GCF_040938575.1. NCBI lineage: Eukaryota > Metazoa > Chordata > Amphibia > Caudata > Ambystomatidae > Ambystoma > Ambystoma mexicanum. Next base: position 390,624,723 of record NC_090936.1, read on the forward strand.
GCCTCCATTAGCGGAGCCTGTTAACCCGTTCCGCGAAGGTCGTAATGAGGCCCATTGTGTCTTTGTGTTGCCACAACATTGGTGGCTGATGTAATCTGTTTGTTCTAATTTGTCTTTAATTAATTAATAAATATTCTTAATGCACACCGGCCTGGTTTCTAGTCCATTGTGGCATCGGGTATTTGTTGGGGTTGTGTGCAAGACGGGTGGAGGCCTTACCAAAAGGGACCTGAATGATACAAATAAAAACGTTTTTATTGTGCGCTCCAATCATTTAAAGGGAAAGGAAATCCCATAGTTGCTTGTGACCGTGTAATAAAATGCGGCAGAACACATGTTAAGTTATCTGCATTTTGCAACTTGAAAACATAGTAATGCATTTGTGTATGCTGCAGTCCTTTAGTGAGTGTGTGCTTTTCATGGAGAATGATGGTGCACAGAACTATGCATCCAATGTGTAAAAACATCTACTATCAAGCCTGTATACACTGCAAACAATCCGCACAAGTCCTGTATTTATCCGGCAGTATTTTCTTTGTTTGCTGTGCTGCAAATTTAATTCGCCACAGAGGATTTCTCAAAACCAAGATATGGATTTTTTTATGAACTGTGTCCTGATTTCCTCAACAAAAAGTGCTGTCTGTGTGCCTACCAATTTTTAAACAAACACAGACCAAATAGAAAGGCAGGCGCATAAATACATGGACACATGGATGAATGGTTGGCAAGACAGATATTGTATGCGAGTACCAAATGATTTGTATTGAAGACCTGGCCCGCCCGTGTGAGCTGGGCCGGAGTGCGGGTCTCAGAGGTGAGATGCTATGGCCCAGTCCAGAAACGAGTTTCCTCTGCACAAGCTACCTCAGATTCACCGTCTGACAGCCTTCGGATCACATGGCCATCTGCCTTCTTCATGAAGACCTCTGCTTACTTACAACATTTGAAATATTGACATCCAATGACTGGCTCCTTAATTTCTATGTACAAAAATTGACCACCACTCGCAGCATCACAGGCATCATTGATGGTGTTCTTGGAATTGGTTGATTTGATATCAAACCGCATGCAGTGTTAAGATACAGTCTCGGGTTGCTAGGTCAACCATTCAGCGCCCACAAGAAACGCTGTGCACCCACAACAGATCTGTTTTCGTCTTCTATGCTACATAAATGACTCTTTCGCCCCAGCCATTCTCAACAGTGTTTCCATAACCCGCTAGTAGTTTCTTTGCCTATTCATAGATAGGCAATGTTTGCATTACTTTCAGTGCCCAGACTGAAAAATGATTTATTTCAAGGATATATGCCTTAAGGCAGTTCTGGTGTAAAGGGTAAAAAGTAAGTGACATTTGAAATAAATCATATTTTAAAAATACCACGTAATAACTAAAAGTTGGGGTAGCATGGGATATTTGTGGCATGGTTTGCGTAAACAGTACTGCCAGGGCGAAATGGAGGCAATGCACGCAATGGGGTAATTCTAGGTGCCCGTGCTGTAAATACCCCATGTAATCCCAACCTGTAATTAGGTGCTATTTTACAAATGGCTATTTCAAATACCCTTGTTTTTACCATTACTACCAAGTCTTTAATGAGACCCAATATCTTCTTTGGCTCATATTCAGTACATTATACGTGCACACGCTAGAGGAGCTGCCCGTTTCAGAGCAAGGCCTGCTCATATACAGTGAGAGCAAGTTGCTGGAAATTCCATGTATCATTGTTAAGTGATGGCTTGTTCGTGCCTCCTTAGAAGCAAATTGAGGAGCAAAAACGATTTGCATGGATAGTGGTGGTTGGAAAAACTCATGTGAACGCACAGGCACGTTAGTGACGTGCCATCATTCCATTGTATCGCATGTTTCTGGCTTTGTGATTTGCATAAGTGGGAACAAAGTTTGTGTTAGCTGCAAACAGCTGCTGGCAATTCAATATCAGAGTCTTGGTAGCCAAGACTGGATAGACCAGTAAGTAGTCTGCTCTACTTTTTTGTTTGACCTTTGTGCCTGTTTTCTGTTCTGTTAGCGCTTGCAATTTGCAATGGTGTGCATGTCATGCCTGCCCTGTAGTCAGAACAGAAATCATCACAGACTCCATTCATCTAAGTCTAAAGCCTGCCTAGAGAGTTTGACTCAAGGTAACATGAAAGTTGTGGGGTAAGAATGGATTCCATTAGCTTAATCAAGTATTAGACAAGCAATCAGTTGGAGATAGGGTAATGTTTCAAAGAAATAGGCTAATTTCTGGAGTCCCAAAAGCATGTCACTTACATGCAGTGTACCCCAACTGGCAATGCCAGAGCTGCCTGTCGAGGGATGTTGAAACTTCTTTACTTGTTTTCCCTTGAATAGGGAACTTCTTTTTGGTGTAGGTGGTGGTACTCCACCTTGCAGCTGTACCTTCTATTTAGCAAACATCTCGTTCTCCCATTCTAGTTGTGTTGCTCTGCCTTTTGAGGGCTACTACAACATGGATGATTATAGAGGGGTGGGGTAGGGGCAGTGATGGCTTAATGGAATGTAACTGGAAGGCTTAAACCCCCTTCTTACTTGACTTTATAATATGCAGTACATGCTAGCCAATGTATCCAACCACCCCCCTTGCACCAAGTTGGTGACTACATGCAAATGCAGTCATGACTGCCGGTGATGTCCCTTCCTATATTTGGGCACCCCCCGGGAAATTCATAAGTCGGCTCCCCTGGCACCTGGCACAATTAACAGCACCTGGAAACACCTTTGGCTGTATAGGCACCATAGAAATGCTCAATTAATACAATGTTTACATTCAAACATAGAATATTACAACTATGAACAGTTGAACTTCCTAAAGAGAAGTTAACAGACCCCTTGAACTTTCGTCAAACAAGGTCTAAGAAATGTGAGCGGTTTACAATCTTTAGTAGCTGCCCTCGAGTATCGGGCAGTTCTTGAAATTGCACTAAGGGACGTGCAATGCAGTTGGAGAGCTCCCAGTGTTTCAAGTGTTACAATGGGAAGTTGGATGTGTGTTCTGGGTTCAATAACCAAATTTGATGGCTCCGTGGGTTTACACACCTACATCATGCATCTGTGTGCGACTTGCATATCACAGGTTCAAATGAGGAAAGGGACCACTTGGCTTTTTCCTTTCTGAAATCAGTACCACTGAGCCAATATAATATTACACAAATAATTAATTCCAGGTTTGTTTGAGCAGCACAAGGCACACATGGGGTTGTCTCTCAGTGCAAGAATATGAGTTATAAACCAGCACTGTGGCCCTCAGTTCACCTACTTCAGTAACAGTACATGATTAAGACCTCCCGACAAGCATTTCAATTTACAGTCTTGTGATTCTACCATATTTTCCCCACTCCTACTTACCAAAGAAAGGGAGGTTTTCTCTAGCAAGCAGTCCAGACTGAGCTGCCTAGACTGGCTAAGCTCCAGAGCAGAGAAGCAGACCAAAGTGCCCTTCAACAGTAAGAATACTCTCCAGTCCCATCCTTAACATTTATATCTATGTAATACCATTCATTTTTTATTTTTTTCATTAACCAAAATCATTTAGGATGTCATATCTTAGTTGTTACTAACTATGCTTAAATACTAGGACAAGGTTTTTGTTTTTAAACAAAGATTATAGTTGTTATACTTTTCTAAGAACACTTGCCGTGTTTTAACCTCAGCCGTCTTTCGCTTAAAGATGTACAATCAATTTATAACATATACTTAACAAGTGCATTCTCAGTGGGGCATCTTAGTGCTAATAACAGATATTAGTAGTAATCAAAGCACAATGAGGCCATACAAATGGGGAAAGAGCGCTATATAAATAACCAACTACAGTGCAATGTTCATTGTTACCCAACAGTGTTCAATTTTTTGTACTGAGAAAAAAAAAAAACTAGGAGGACCTACCAGGGTTCGAACCTGTGACCACGAGGTCCCTGTAGAAGGCACCTACCCATCTCATGTACCGCCGTTGCATCAGGAGCTGCATTTGATTGAGCTGTACGTGCTGCTCCTCAGCATCTCTTGCTGCCTCCTGGGGAATGTCAGTGGGGGAGTGGAAGCCTCTGCTCGCGCCGCTGGGGGAATCCTTTAAAGTACGAGTAATCTTCCCTGTTCGATTTTAATTTTTTAAATTTTTTTTGTACCATTGAGCAATTATGGGGCTCATAACAGCAACGGTTTAAGAAAAAAATATGGGTCATGGAAGTTTTAGCATGGTGCAAAGTGACTTTGCACTGCCAACAAACACGCTGATTCACAGAGGGGTGCAAAGTGTATTTTTGAAGTGCAGTCACTATGAACAGCGCAAACAATTCTATAAATGATACCCTATGTATCAAAATACATCATTACAATTGCCTGCGAGTGTATGGTACATTGACCACTGACCTCTAATGGTCTTGTTGAGATAATATAAAGTGTATAGATTCTAGAGTGTAGATTACTGTGGGTTATATGAACAACACACAAATTCATGCTAGTGTTCAATTCAAAAAGTCCACACACTTTATTATGTAGATTTCACTTCTAGTCACGACACTAGCATGTATTGTATTGTATTGATTTCGTCATTTATATAGAGCCCTTTACCCATTTGCATGGCCGCAATGCGCTTTGTGGGTAGAACGACCTTGGGGACCGAAGTCCATGTGTGGGAGATTCTAAGAGTTAATTTTAAGATGCATGAGTGCATTTTGCCAGGTTAGGACGTAGGTGGGCTGGCTAGGCTCCAGTAGGCATCCCGGAGGTCATGCACGTGGGTGGGGGCACGTGATTAACTTTGGGCCCAACAGTCGCATAAGCTAAGTATTTTTTTAAGGTAGAGCTGCTGCAGAACTGGGGCTGAGTTGGTATACATCATAGCACTGGTCAAGCACAGCGAGGCCACCAGCGGGGTCACAAACTGGCGCTGCAAAAGACTACTCCCATTACAGTATATACATTTTCCAGATGGAGAAGTTAGAAACTCTAATATTCCATTCAAAACTAATGTGAACTTGTGCCATATGGTACAGCATCTGGCACAGAAGGATATCTTTAGGCCGCCTAAAAGGCTTCTAAAGCAGAGAAGCATGCATTGTGTTGGGCGGCTCTGTGCCAGCTAGGACTTCACCAACAGCAGGGCCCAGAGTGGCTTCAGAAGCAGCGCATGTGGCCCCTTGCCAAGGGATGTGTGGGGGGGGTAAATAGCACATTGCTCTGAACGCCAAAAATCCACCCACCCTCGAATACGATTTCCTGACCAAGGAATGTTATGTTAAATGGCATTGGTTAGCCACAGCTGGTTAGCCACAACACTTCACGGTTCCACTTTTTTTGGACTGTGTTTAATAGCGACTTTCTGTTTCTGGTGCCTTCAAATCAGATTGTAAGTCCCTATGTGCAATTTAAACACAGTTAATGGCACAGTATGTGTATGCATATATATATATATAATCACCTTGAATCTTTGCGTCCCTTTGCCACCTCCAACTCCATATAACGTGCAGTTCTGCTGTCAGTTTTAAGGAATTCCCTTGGAGTTGCGGCTTGCCGATGCACGTGACTAGCCGCTGTAAACATGCTGATAACCAGTTTGCACTCTGAATAATTGACCGCCTGCATCCCCATGTCTCGTTTATAAATATCTGCATAGGGGTAGTCTGTCACCTGGCGTGCCTCTGCTCAATCCGACACATTTGTCTCACAACCCTGTCCCGTTGGACTTGTTTATTATGCACATCCCTCACGCAACTATTATGAAATCCTCACTAAGAGAAAGGCAAAATGGAGTCGGTGCACGAATGCGCTGTTCCAAGTATAGGCAGAAAACAAGGGCACCTTTCTGCTTGAATTGCCGGTAGTGAACCGAATTCAGCCGAGACATGTGAAGGAAAGCAATAGGGGCACGCTGCCTCAAAAGCTGTGTCACGCTCCTGTGCACGCGCCCTGACACGGCGGACCTGTTCTGCTTACTGTGCTCGCTCTGCTCGTGAATGACTGAAGACACTGCAGAGGCATTGTAAAAAGTGCCAGGAACTTCAAAGTGGGACTGATATGCGAGCATGGCAGGAAGCGTTTACAATGGATCCCTGGCCTCTGCATGCTTTATGCTGGTGAATAAAGCAGCGGATCACATAGGCATTTCCAGCATAGCCGCCACACCGCCACACCCCACACTGGGCCATCCCCGGGTCCTGTATTGTGGTACCTGTGCACAATACAGCCTAAGCGACCTGGCTACTTCGGCGGCCCCCCAATCCATTCCCTCTCCTCTGCCCTCCACCCAACCCCCCCACCTAAAATAACACACTGACACATTTGTGGATGTATAGGCCGCAGTTGCTTTATTAAGCAGGAGGTAGCTTACAGGTGCTCCGTTATTCGAATTTGGTAGTACTGCTTCAGGATATTCTACTCTGAGCAGCACACCTTTACATTCCCCAATTGTTGGCAAGCAGCATCCGTAGAGCAGAACTGACATCGTTACTTTTCCACTTTACTTTTAGCATAACTTCCGACTTGATGGCGAGCAGCATCCGGAGAGCGGAACTGACGCCGTTACTTTTCCACTTTACTTTTAGCATAACTTCCGACTTGATGGCGAGCAGCATCCGTAGAGCGGAACTGACGCCGTTACTTTTCCACTTTGCTTTTTGCATGACTTCCGACTTGATGGCGAGCAGCTTCGTTAAGCGGAGCTGACGCCGTTACTTTTCCACTTTACTTATCATGATCTCAACTTGATGGCGAGAAGCATCCGTTAAGCTGAACTGCCGCCATTACTCCACGTTTTTTGACGGCTTTACTTTGAGCCGGTGCCCCTTTTACCACTTTCCCAGGTGCAGGATTGTTAAGTTTCTTCTCACCCCTCTTGTCTGCCCCCCCTTTTCTCCCTGTAAGGCCAGATGTAAGTGTTCTAAGGTTTCCCTTTACCCACCCCTTCCTACCCCGACCCCCCAGCTTCTTCCAGGTCCCTATGTTATTCCTCGCCCCCCTCTCCCATCCCCTGGTACCTACCTCTGCCTTTTTCACCCGGTCTCCATGGCCACTCCTCGCTCCCCGTTAATTGTGACTTACCTTCTTGCATGCCCCCCTTAGATTTCCTGTTCTCCCTCATTCCACCTTCTCTTACCGCCGTTGTCTGCCCCTCGCTCCCCTCGGGTTCTCCACCCCACCCCAGATTCTTCCCCCTTAGCCCCCCCCCTAGTCCTCGGGGGTGTCGGCTATGGCCGTGTCTGGCTTCAGCCCTCACTTTGTTTGGCGCATCCCCGGGCTTTTGCGTTGGTATGAAAGTCCATGCCGGCCCAAATTCCAGAGCATTTGCATGGCAGAGAGGAAGAAAGGCGGCAGAAACAAAAATTGCGTTCACCCCTCCTCTCCACTAAACAAATGAATAAAAATGGGGAGTAAAGTAAGAAACGAGTGTAAAATTTGTGCGCAAGACTTTTACACAGTTTTTACGTTATGCTCTCCATGAGCATCCCTCACAATATGTTTGCTCACATTACTTTATTTTGTGTTATTTGGCAGCAAATTACAAGAGCTTCCAGTTGCTTCTGACTTGTATTGAAAAATGCACTTGCGTGACTCTGTTAGGTTAGAACAATAGTGTACTTTTAAAAGTTACATTTTCAGAATTTAAGGGGCGCAGCTCATTGTCTAACTGGCAATCAAAACTTGTTCATCACACCGAAAGTACTTCCACTGTTCAACACCTCTCAGAAACTGAGGACGGCCAACAGCATGTGGTTTATTTAGATATTAATTTACTGTGTAAATTGTGATTCAAAGCGCACTTGTGTTTCAAAGTGCTATGAATATAAGCAGTCCATGGGATCGATTGTTGTTGATTCTTCCTGGCAGTAAAAGTGGTTATCCTTCTATTATGAGGCCACCAATGGAAATGTCGATGACTAGGTGTAATTCAAACGGCTCCCTCTTTATTCCATACTCAATGTACTGAATAAGGTATTGGAATAATGGATTTTCACGCTCATACTGGTTTTTACAATTGTTGATACACCTAAATGCTTTTAGCCCCTCTACTGAGAATGAATATGGCACAAATGATTTGATGTATGAGATGTTGTTCATTCAGGAGGGACTAGACACCAGGTTTTACTTCACTGTACCTTTTATATGGGGAATTTGCATTTGCATATCAGTCTGGCCCCATTCACAAGGGCAGTCCAGCACGGATATGCTAGGCAGTGATCTAAAATATGATTGGCCGTCCTTTGCGGGAAGCATTCCACAGGGCAGGATATTATTATTATAATTTATTTTTAAGTGATTTTGCTGAAATTAATCAACTTTTCAATATATGTACAAACATCAAATATAAATTTATACTAAGAAAATTTCATTGAAATCAACAAACATAATCAAAAGGATTTACATAAAACATCAATATAAGCGAAGAATTTCACAATTTGCTTTTCAAGTCATAAGATCTTAAATAACATTTCTCCTCATGATGCAATGAAGGTTTCTAGTAATTGCATTTCAACAAAAAAGAGAATTAAAAATTCAGAATACTATTGAGGAAGCAAATTCATCCAAATAACATAGGCAATTATATATTAAGAGGCTATGTAACAATGTCTGACATTCTGTATAAAACTGCTAGAACAGAGGCTTAATCACTTCTAGAACCAAGCCTATTTATCAGTGAGCATTATCATTCCAATTTCAATGAGACCAGGAAATGTACATTTGCTATTTGGATTGAAACATTTTGGGGCACATCAAATAATCCATCTTTCGTTGCAATCAAACGCTCCAAGCTGGACACATTGATGGCTAAAAAGCGTTCTTGAATTAACAAAGGACATAAAGAAATAAGATGTTCTAGCGTCTCCGGTGTCTCAGGAGACAGACAAAACTGAACAAAAATTGTCATGTGCTGGAATAAGTCTGCGTTTTTAGTCAAAATGTCACGAGTGTGCCACAGGTTACTATATGTGTAGTATGCCGGCATGTGTATGAGGGGATAGAAATTTGAGCAAATAGGGTTCTGGGGTGCCAACGCTTTTGTGTTGAAATCTCTGGGTAGAGGTGTTTTTGTAGCGTATGAAAGCATCCCTCGTGTCAATCCAATCCTTACAATAGATTAAGGACTTAGCTTTGTCAGGATTGGTTATTAGAATATTAATGGACACCTCGGCTGACAAAAGAATATAGAAAATGCCCTTCAGCCATCCTTTAACAAAGTTATGAGATGATGTGAATATATAGTTTGACAAAAAATTCAAGATGTTATCGTCGCAAGTTGATATTAGGCATTTCCGAAACGGAGCACAAATTCTCCATTGATACTGAGCATATCAAGAAACCAATCCCAATGCATAGCGTATCCATGAAGCGGGAACACATTGAGGGAGATGTAAGACAGTCTTCCAGAATTTTGTTTCAAGCCTATCGAGCGTCTGCTTGGACCACACCGATTGACATTCAAAGCCATATAGAACACAGGGTATTGTTTTTTGTCTCCAGTAAAGTAAGGCTGGTTTCAATGTAAATTTTCCATAACGATGTAATATAATTTTTGTTTGAGAAATCGCTGTGGCTAATTTTTGATTTACTAATTCTAAATGACTTTTAGACATAACAGTCCCCTCAAATATCATTCCGAGATAAGCGTAGTTTGGAACTACTAACAATATATTTTGTTTAATGTTCCAGTGAAAATTAATTGCGTTAAATTTGTTTGCTGAATAAACAATTATTTGAGGGGTTTTTTGTATTGATTTTCAACTCATTTTGTTTTATATAAATATCAAACTTGTTTAGCAATCTTTGTAAACCACTTGGGGTCTTTGAAATAAGAACCAAATCGTCGTCATACAATAAAGTTTGTATTGGAATGTTATTTAATTTCCGGGAATCAGAAGATACTGTTATAAAAGTTTGTCTAATGTCATGTAGGAAGTAATTGAAAATTGCTGACGTAAGCAGACAACCTTGCTTTAGATCCCGTTCCGTAGGAAAAGGAGCAGACAATAAACCCTCAGTAGTTATTTCGATACGAATTGAGGTTTGTGTATGTAAAGAACAGATGATGTCAAACAATGTACGAGGGCAATTATCTCTTTTGAGTTTGGAAAAGAGTAAGGGCCTAGAAATGGCATCAAAGGCAGTGTTCAGATCAACAAAGGCGAAAAATGCTGGTTGTTTTTGTATTTGGCATTGGATCTTTAGTGCATTCAAACACAACATGTTTATATTAGTTCCCATGCCCACCAAGAATCCAGTCTGGAAAGGATATTGCATGTTGTTAGTCTTTGTCCACAGGTTAAAGTCACACAAAATCAGTTTCGCAAAAAGCTTACCTGGCACGTCTAATAGTGCTATGGGTCTATAATTGTGCGGGTTCCCCCGATCACACTTTTTATGGATTGGCACAATTATAGACATTTTCCAGGACATGGGGGCGTGAGGCTATAATCTGGTGGAAAAGACTGTTTAGAATGTCTGCCCATATGCCTGGGTTTGCTTTAAGCATGGAATTGCTAAGCCTGTCAGGACCCATCGCTCTGGAAGGGCTAATTTCTTTGATGTAATTCACAAGAATGGCAGGAGAACATGCTACTAGCCATTCACCGTTCTGCTGAACTGATGTAGGCAAGTTAGAAAAACTGCTGTCTGAGTATAAACTGGTGTAATGTGCTATCCATTGAGCTTCAGTAACAGTGTGTGCTTTTAGCAATGGTTGGGTCTGTTGAGCACAATGATTAAAGATAGCCCAAATTTCAGCTGAGCTTTTGTTGGCATTTAGTCTGAGCATCTGCTCACCATCATTTTGGAGGATCTAAGCTCGATAAAATTGAAGCCAATTACGATATTTACATTTAGCAGTTTTGAGAAGCTGAGCAGTAAATGAAGACTGCAAAAGAAGAATGGATTTATTTTCACATCTAAATTGTGCCTTTCTTGCTTTTATGGCATCATTGAAGGAATGTTGATGGAACATTCTTCCTCTAAAATCAAGCCTTGCCAAGTTTCGAAATTGAATGAAAAGATTTGGATAATGGAGAGACATTTCAGTATTGTTGTGTGATAACATATTCTGTAGAGTAATGAGATTTGGTAAAGACCATTGAAGTCGAGTTTTAGCATTATTGACTGTTAAATCTTGAGGATATATTACTTGTGTAGTTATTATCTGTGACCACCCAATTGTTAGCAGACTATGATCACTATGCTTTTGTGATATAATGTCAAACGATTGAATATGCCCACTCAGAGTCGAGGGGACATAAATATAGTCAATGATGCTACTCCCATTCTCTCTTTGCCAGGTGGTACGGGCTGGTCTATCACTTTCTACAGAGTTATTGACCATATAAAAATTCCTCTCACTCATGAAGGTGGACCAACGGGTGCCTTTTAGAAAGTTCGACTTGGTTTTCAAAAGCAGTCTAGATTAAGGTCACCGACAATGATCGTGTCCGTGATTCCAGGCGTAACCATTACTAAGTCAAGCAATCAAATGATGCATATATAGAAAGCCTCATTTGTAAACCCAAGAGGATTGCGATACATGTTGATGAGAGCAATTCTATGTGGTAAGCACGAGATCTGGACCAATTGCAGGTAAGCTGACTCTGAGTCCCATGGCAAGATTGAGAAACCTCTTCTCGTATTAACTGCAACCAAAAGACCAGATGATGGCCTTCCTTTAGTTCCTGCAATAGTAGGAATCATTGAAACGTCATATGTATTCCAGACAGGAGATTGAAATAGCCAGGTTTCTTGGAATGCTATGATGTCGTATTCTAGAGGAAAGTCATGTATGGACGTTTGGAGATGGGAATGCCCTTGTGTGTTCCAGCTAGCTATAGAACAACTTACGCTAGAAATGTTTGCTGGTGGTTAGGTTATAATGCAAAAGACTGTAATTGCTGTGATGAATTACCATTCAAGTGACTCGGACAAGGGTTTACTGCTTGGCAAGCTGACAGTGATTTAGAATTCGAGCGAGCGGGATCTTGCGCTAAAAGGAAGCCCATACTCAAAAACTGCAGCTTGGCTTTCCATATGGTATTGAATATAACTCCTGATGGAATCCAGAGTCTGACCGTCGAACATGTGGATTCTGAAATGAACTCGATCTGGTCGATATCAGCAGATGAAATATCCTCCAGTTCCACAATATCAGAAAAATGTTTTAGAACACTGCACCTGTTCAAATTGTAAGAGGGAAAAGGCCCCTTCTCTACAGTTGAGAATGAGCGAGTGGCAACCAGACTGCTGTTGAATATGTCGAGAGACAGATGTAGTCATTGCTTTAGGCTGTGGAGGGAAGGTGGAGAGGTCTTCTTTATTGGAAGGCAGTCCAAAGCCACTCATACAAGTTTGAGCAAGAGCAGAAGACGCTCGTGACTGAACTAGGACATTTTGCTTTGAAAGAACAGGCAACTGCGAAGATGTGTCACTTGGCAAAAGCCAGTGTTGCAATTGCAGATCTCTGGGCTTTAGAGCAGATTTTTGTTTTCTTCAGAGTCCAGAGTTGAAAAAGATAATTATCAACTGCTTGTTTCATGTGGTCCAGTGCCGCAGCTGACACTAGATCATTCCCTAAATCGGGAATGACATTGGAATTTGAGTGAGTGATACTGTGGTAGATTTGGTACATGAGCTGGAGGTTGGATTATTCGCAGCACAATCATGTTCGCTTATCAGGTCATTTAATGGAGGATAAGAGACAGGTATACTAGCTTCAACAACCTTAGTCCAAGGGCTTTTCTTGGGAGTAAAAACCGGTTGCATAGATAGTGATGGGATGGAAATTTCTGCGTCTGCCTCTGGATTTAAAGATGGCACAGACTCTACTTCTTTTGGATTCAGATCTTGGGAAATAGCAGGTTTAATAACTGGAAAGAAAGGTACGTAGAGTGTCTTTCCGAAGTCTAGCATTTAGGTTGTTTTTTAAGTACATAACTACACTCCCATCCATCTGTTTGTGTTTTCTTGTGTTCATTTTTGTTTTTGTTTTGTTATTGTCAGTCTGTGGGGCGAGACAAGATGATTTAGATTTTTTCTCCTGTGGTTGAATAGAAACCGGGACTGCTTCATTAGTATCCTGTACGATGGGTGTATCAGGGATGCTGATCCACGACTCGTGTTCTTCTATTGCTTTGACGATTGGTTCTACCTGCATACCGTTAGTGATAACATTGGAGAAAGCTGCCAGTACTGCTAAAGAAGTGCTACTGGGGGCCACACGTGATCCTACTGTCAAAATAGAAACAGTCATTCGCGATATGTTCTTCGATCTCACAATGGTTGCAGCTGAAACAAGATCATGCAAATGAGTAGTAAGCCATTGTGATATTTGTACTGTTTCGGTAGACTTTTATTCACCTTGGCATCTAAACCTTCAAATAATTTAAAAGGCTTTGTAAAGTTAGATTAATGGCAGCAAGGGCCACTTCAATCAAGGGGGAGGAGAGTATTGGAGATACTTCTGCAACACTAGGTATCATTCTACGTGCTGTTGGATAGACACAAGACAGGGCTGGAGTGCAATGAGCAGCTTGACCTCTCAGCTGCCTCCTAGGAGGATGGCGAGTCATCAAGAATAGAAATAGGTGATTGGCGCTGGCTTGCATGAAGTGAGAGATCTACATTATTAGAACAGATTGAAGAGTGGAAAGCAGGGGGTGATAAATCTTGAGGACAGTTTGATCTGACACATAGTGTGTGGAAGTTTCTTTGTCACGTGGGACCAAGGGATACAGATTTAAAAAAGGGATGTAGTTTGGGCCGCAATAAATGCAAACTCAATGGATGAGAATTAATTTGTGCAAATGCCGGCTCTGTAACAGGTGATTTGGACGTGAGCGGGCATTAAATGGATACTTTTGTGAGAGGTGCACAATGCGCGAACAGCGCAATTTACTCGGGCCATTTTGGGAGTAGTTAAATTGCTAAATACATCAGTGGCGTTTGGCATGCCTGAGGTCAAGTTAAACGCCATCTATTAAAACAAATCAAAGAACGCAAAAAAGCAGGCAAAGCAATAATAAAACTGAAAACTTAAAAACCAGGTTGTAAAGAGGTTATGAACAAATACAAACAAGCGCAATGCGCACTACAAGCGCGATGGCAGTTATTTAAAATGCAAGACTTGGGCTCGCTAAGCTAATGTAGTGAACCAATCAAAACAGGTTAGAGCAGAGTAGCTTAATGGGAAGCGCCAGCACTGGCTGCGCAGCTAAACAGCAAAGCAGTGCTTGCCACGAGTGCACGCGCGCGTGTGCGTACTGCTTATATTGGAAAGACCAATCTGGTCGTAAGTGGAGGCGGAGCTCTGCAAAAGGCGTAAAAACAGTCAGAAACCACACGAAATCCAAACACTGTTGAGCAAAGTCTATTCCGCAAGAGCATATGTGTGAGGCATCACCTTCTTAAAGGGCTAGGATCTTCTCACATGAGTCTTTTCACACAAGTCTTTTTCAAACGTGTAGCACGTAGCATGTAGCAGCAGAGGAACTCGCAGCCAAGCAGTACTTAACCAGTACTTGCCACGAGTACAGGATATTTGAGCAATATCTGATCTCAGTAGAAGGTTCCCACATGTTCGTTGCTGATAGACAATCCTGCATTTATGACATAACTTTTTTCACTTCATTACCCTTATGCTCTACACACTCTATGGTACAAATAGAAGCAAAGAGTCATCCAAAGGAATAGCATGTCCTTTCCCCTTATTTACAAGATACAAGTGTTTTAAAAAAAAAAGTCAATACAAATGATACTGATTCACCGGAAAATCTTGTTTTAAAATAATGTCTTTGTTTAATGAACCATTTTAAAAACAAATGCATTTGTCATGGATTCATTACTTATTTAACTAATTGAATTGTATTAATACTTTCAGCTACTCGAGCCTTTTGCGTGAGCACATATACTGAAAGTGTAACACCAGATAAAGTACCTGACAGAACACCATTCTTTATATTTTAGAAAGGGAATAAGACAAAAAAAAAGAAAAATGGGAAAAAAGAAATGCAGACTCGTTTGGGGGCCTGTTAAGCGGAATCTTTTCTTTTCCAAGTGTCAGCCAAAGATATGTTTGTGACCGTCGTTGCACTAAGGGAGTTTCCTGCAAATTAAAGCTGAATTGCTGCACGTCTAGCTTAAAGGGTTAAGACATTCTCTTCTTCTAGGAGGCCACCAAAGACCTGGCCTTTGTCCTCCTCACGCCTCTAGAGTCGTCTACAAACAGAAACTGTATTACTGCATCCAAATGATTTATTCTGATTTTCCTCAAGAGGCCAACTAGCATTTTCCTTCTCAAGTTACTGGGCCTCATTACGACCCCGGCGGTATGGGGTTTACGGCAGCGTTAACAGCGCCGACCCTTACCGCCTGAGTACGAGGTCCCTTAGCGCCATGGCGCTTTTAACACCTGCTTTTAGCAGGTGTTAAAATCCATGGCGCTAAGGGACCATGGAGTTAATTACGCCACCGTAATTTACGGTGGCGTAATTAACGCCTTCCCCACTCCCATTATGCCCTATGGGGCAAAAATGGGAATGGGGAAGGGTAAATGGGGATTGGGGACTTACCGCCCCGCCAAGGTCGGAATGGGGCGGTAAGTCCGCCAACCACCATGGCGTAAACGTAGTTTACGCCATGGTGGTAAAGTCACGGCCCAGGCGGTAACTTACCGCCTGGGTCGTAATGAGGCCCACTGTATTTATGACACAACAACAAGAAATGTATCATCGTTTCATGTTGGTTGCTGGCACAATGTGTGCACATCATAAATGCATTATGCAGCTTCATCAGGTGATAGTTTAGGAGATGGGAATCTGCTCTAGCCATAGCAAATATTATCCTGATTATCCAGCTACTGCTTCATGGGATGTTGCATCTTGAAAACATCTCTCTATTTCAGAGAGCATGTTTACCCCAGATCCCCTCTTTTTCTTTCTGGGTCCTCTCATTTTGTTTTTTTTCACAATGTTTAGCAGTGTTTTGACAGTAGATTTTTTTTTTTTAGGCCTGGAATAATCACCTAGTTTGGTAAACCTAGAGCTATATTGCATTTCTCCAGGCGATCCCGTTGAAGGGCCTGGTAGCATTTCAGTAACATGTTTTCTCCATGCCATAGCCACTAGGGTGTCTCTTGATATGCTTGTGCTTCCCATTTGTGTAGTTGTTTTGGAGCCTTTTCTCTCTCTATTGGTGCTGCCAATGGTTACCGTTGTGTCTCCTTGAGGACAGTTATCAATATCATATGTGAGCACCCTTTTTTCATGATGTTATGGGTAGTAGCCCCATTCCATGCAACTATTTTGTGTGCCTCTAAGGGACTTTCCCACACCACTCCATTTATCTTTTCTTCCTTCTTTCTGAAGATTCTATCTCTGTGTATGTCAGATGATTTTTTCGTCTCCCTCAGTACTTGGATTACTTTTCTTTAGCCTTTATCTCTTTGATTTAATTTAATGATTGGTGAAGTTATTTTAAGCATTCCATATTTGTTCCTTTTAATCTCTCTTGTATGTTGCATCTTTTCTGAAATGTCCTCTTGTTTAATTTTATGTTGCATGAGCTTTTTTGTTTGCTCTCATTAGCATAGCCAAGTATGTATGTCACACAGTCCTATCCTTGTTCCTGTGTAGCCAGCTTTGCTTTAAGCTGGAGCTTTAACTGTTTAAGTGACTTCCTAATCACTGAATACAATGATATGCTGTTTGTTCTTTGAGGTTTGTCCATGTGAAAGCCCTGAGACCACCGGGTTAGTGTTGTGCTATACAAGAATCTCTTTAGTTTGTTATTTAGTTAGTTTTCTCCATATTTGTATTAACATGTTTTTCTTGTCTCTCTCCACTGTGCTTGTCTGCCCCCCGTCTGGGAGAGCTGATATATATTTCTGGTTTACATCAGCCTGTTTTTCACTTGGTCTTGACTATAGTTGATTTGTACTGGGTTCCTTAACATAGTAGATGCCCAGCTCCTGCACTATTTCCAGGGAAGGAAGTACTAGTAGGCCTGTGTGTGTTGCTTCCTGTGGGGTTTAATCGAAGGCACCAACAAACTAACACACGGAAGGGCTATGTGAAAAAGGCCTATGTGTCATTACAAAAGGAGAAGCAGCCTTTTTATTCCCAGTGGCAGAATACATTTAAATGCCCCTTTCACATGACAAGCAGGATTTTTAAACATTGACACCAAAATGGCTTTATTTGTGCATTTGCGGTTTGAAAGCAAGACATGAGAACAATATTCCCCATCTAACACAAAGATGTCAGGGAAAAGACTGAGTGTGTGTTGACAAGATGTAATTTTTTTATGTGATGTATATTATGCTTCACATGCAAAATACCGGCAATTGAAAGAAATTGCCATTTTGTTCCATTGGTCGCATGAAGATTTAATTTAGGCCTGAGGCAGACCCTTTTACTTGTTGCTGGGCGGACTTCAAAAAGGACCCCCCCCACCCCCTCTGCAGGCCTGGCTTTTACATCCACCCAGCTATTTACAACAACAATAATGTCTGGCTTGAGCAGGGTGTTGAAAACAAACTGGCCCAGAACGGTTGTCCTTGAGGGCTGCTTTCTGTGAATGACAAGGGGACTAGCCTGTACATGACTGGAATGTGGGAGGGAAGATAACAGGGCAGGATGCCAGAAGGCAGAAAGGCCTCATGACATCACAGGGCCCACCTTGCTCATGATCTGCAATAGGAGGTCTCTGTGTAGCCGAGGCCTCTCATGCATTTACGACCGGCAGCCTGCTAACTTCAAACAATAAAGAGGCTAATAGAAACACAGTCCAGGAAGCTCTGGTTACATGCTGGCAAGGAATGGCAGATGTGTATCTCTGAAAGATGCAGGAAACCCCCCACTCTGGGCTAGGGTATTACTGTAACTAATTTGCTTAGAAAAAGAGTCCAGAGGAGTTTGCTTAATTATAAAAGTATCAAAAGAATGTATTGTTCCTGATACAAAATTTGAATAAACAAATGAATCATGATTTAATCTGCACTTAGCATATTACTTACATTGCAGGAGAGTTAAAACCATAGTAATCTATGCAATACATTCAATTGACAATAAATCATTCACTCATTCATCCACATTCAACCTTCATACATACACATACCATATAGTCCAACAACAATACATTTATGGTGAAGCCTGTTCAAATCATAGCTAGCAGTATATACATTTTAAAGTAAAGTGCAATTAATGTACTTGACCACTCTATTTGTCATAAAAAGTGGTCTACTCCAGGGGTGGGTCAATTAGATGTCAAAAACATGACCACATCCCCAGTTTTCTCGACCGGTTTCGAAATTTTTTGTATCATTTAGCAACATCTTCATCAGGAAAAAACAAGTTTTACAATCTAAAAGAGAGATTAACCTACAAAATAACTATGGAGCCCTGACTCTTAGGGAACACAATGCACACTAAGAGGGACTATTCACAATAGAAACACCCCTGCGATTCAAATTTGCAAAACTACAAGACATAATATTAAAATGGAATAGTCCAGGAACTTAAACTCTGGAGTAGACCATTTGTGTCCCTTGGTGTCAGACAGGAAGTCCCGCCATAGAGTAACCAGTGCCCTGAGGTGAAGTGGAGGAATAGGCCGAGGTATCTATATTGATGTGGCACAAGGCAATTAGATAAGTACCAGGTGGAGACATGCACTAGTCTGTGTTTATCTAGGTCAGACAACCCACCTAAATCATGAAACGGTTATCACGGCGAGTAAAGAATAAAGAAGAAGAAAAGGACCCATGCACGGAGTTGCAAGTTAATCTACTAACACTGACCTTAAAAACTGCCCAAAGCAGCTTCCGAGATTGTCAACCATTTCTGTGGCTGTGGCTAAATTAGCCTTAAGTCAGCATGATCTACAATGTAGTAAAGAGTAATGAGGCCCAGTATCAACCCCAATAAGTCCTACGGCTTCAATTTGTTGAATAAGGCCAGGAGACTTCCCACGTCGGGGACAGAGGGGATGTCACAAAGAATTGATTCAATTGCGGTTTCCCAAGCAGACACAGTTTTGGTTTCCCAAGCAGACACGGGCCCCAAAGCTCAAAAGGAAGAGGCAGAAAAGAAGTTGTCGTAGGAAATCTCAGTTCTAAATGTGTCCTGAGAACATCTATGTGGCAAAAGGAGATTGTTTCATCAGGCCAAATAAGCAGCATAAATCGGATTTATTGATTATCTGCCTATGTGGTGATATTAACATTAAACCTGCCTAATGGCAAGATACAATCATTCACAATGCTACTATATGTTAGAGCCCAATAAAGATACCCGATATTCAGTTTGGCAAACTGGTGGATGGTAAAATGATGCATTGTGAGAGTAAAATGCATGTTCCTTACTATTTTGCATTTTGAATAAACAGTGGAAAATCTCCACACGGTTATGCAACATGTTGCATACCTGGCTGTTGTATTACATTCCCCATGGTTAGCTGAAACTGAATATATATATATATATATATATATATATATATATATATATATATATATATATAATGCCAGTAGCTAGTAAATTACAAAGTTTTGCCACATAACTAGATTTTTGTCAAATGTTTACATGAAATCAAAAGGGTATTTCAAATGGAGGTTTCCATATTTCTGCTCTAGACTCCTAAACCAACCCTTTGAGAGAGGGAGAGAGGCTCGACTTGGGGGTAGATAGAAGGGTAACTGTCCAATACTGGTTGCGAAAAATCTTGCAGGACACTGCCCAATGTTGAAATTTGATGGCGTCATCCCTGGAATAAAAAGTGGATGTACTAGAGAAGCAAGATCGGCTAAAAATGATCACCTGACAGCTGCAAGGAAACACCAAAGGAGATAGCTGAAATTGCATCTGTGTGGATATGCCTATTGCTGGGGAGGCCTTAACCTGACTGGGCCCTATGGTGAAGATCTGGGGGCCATAATAGAGAGTGCAGTGACCAGACATCTGCCAGGTCCTACAGGGTCCTGAAATGCAGCTGGCATTTCTGAACTTTAAACGGAGGTTTTAAATGTAAGTAGAATGGAGCCATTTGAAACCAAAGGGAAGGGGGAGTCTGCTTCTTACATCCTTTACCTTTATAATGGGTGGAGGAGGCAAAACTGTTTAGACCTGCTTGGGAACAGAGGAACCAGTGAACTTAACACAAGCACAAAAAAGTGTGATTTATCACTACTTACAGTTCAGACATCCAAGAGATATGCAAACCCCTAAACAGAAATTGGCATATTCTGCAACTAGACCAAGATTTGACAAAATACCTGGCCACCACACCAGCCATCACATATCAGAAGGCGGCAACTATCAAAAACCTTATAAACCCTAGCTTCTTCAAAACAAATAAACCATGGGACCTTAGAACTATGTGGCATCTTAACCCTATACATGGCAACCACAAATGTGGTAACTGCAAAGTATGCCTCCAAATGAACAGTGGAAAAGATTCTATTCAACTACCTACTGGCAAAAAATTAAGATCAAACAATACATTAACTGTAACACAAATTTTGTTATATATGGGATCCAGTGCACATGCAAGAAAGTATACATATGAAGTACGACACAGGCTCCCAAACTAAGGATAATGGAACACTTCCGATCAATTAACAACCAAGATTTCAAATATCCCTTGGCAAATCAAGTCCACACAGTTCACCATAGTGAAAAATTAGAAGCAATCACATTCTTTGTGGAATTACCTCCAAGAGGGGGCAACAAAGTGCTGCTCCTCAGAAAAAGAGAAGCGAGATGGATTAATCTTATGGACGTTTGCATGACTGGCCTCATCCAAGGCAGTGAAATCTCCAGCTTTCTCTGATACTTTCTTTCAAAACTCTTTCTTTAAATCTTTTCCCAAGACTGAACCAGTATTGCAAAATGATCTTCATGAATACCCGCAATATTGGAAATGTACCCTGATCAGGAACCATACCTTCAACATGTCTACCTTCATACATTATTATCATCAAGCCTCTGTGAAAACCTCTAGATATATTGCTAAAACTACAACCACTAATGTCGCTTGCAAAAGAATTATTCAAATGTATTTCCACCATTGATATAATCTTCCTTTGACGTGCATTGTGGGAGTGCTTGAGAGTGCAGTTCTGCTAGTGATCCTGTTCCTCTGCACCTCGCGTGGAGTACTAGAACTATTTCTGCAGCTACCATGGCTCGTTTTACTGCTGGATACTCTGCACACTGCTGAATTTGCTGGCTAGGCTTTGCATCCACCTACTCTTCAAGTACTTTAGTACTCAAAGGAACTTTCTTAAAACAACTTTTTTTGTTATTATTTTACAGTTGCATGCTAAGCCCTGCCCCTTCACCTAGAAGCTCTACATATACGTCGGCGCACATGCATTGTGGAAGTGCTTGAGAGTGTTGCTCTGCTGTTCAGCTGAGCAGCAAACCGGATCTACACCCCCAGAGGGCTCTAAACACCATGACTCTCTATAATTTATCAACAACAATGCCACTGAATCCAGGTAACTTGATCACCTGACAATCAACATTTCTGCCTTCAGTTGCTAATCAACTCTCTGAAGGCACATAACCTATCATTAGACCTAGAAGTGTGAAAACAAAGAAATTGATATGAGGCTGGGAAGCCCAAAGGAAACACACCAACACAGGTTACAAAGGACATACAAAGTGCTTTATTTAAAAGCTACAGCAGTTACCAAAAAGTCAATTGACAAACGGATAGCTATTCGGCTGTCAGAGTAACATAACGAACTTCAACGAGAGTTCACTGCATTAGTGAGAGAGACCGTACATTGGAATATTTGTGCTTTTATACTCTTTATCCAGCTCTGGCCAACCCCCTCGCGGGTTAACCATTCTTAAGACAGGCCTAGGGTTCCTTGCCAGGTCAATCCCATAATGTATGCATTTTGATCAGTTCTGCTACACATAGGTCAGGGATAGGACAAGGTCTTAGTTCGCGACCCCAACAAGTGGCCTGCAGGCATATTACTTATTCATGTGTGCGTAGGTCACAACGGCCAGAATCTCACTCGGAATGTCATTCGGCCTCCATTTTGATGTTCAGTGTGACTTCCACATTACAAGAGAACCTAAAATGGCAGCTAAATCCAAGATGGCGACTTACACAGTTTTCGTTAAGGTCAAGACCTTGCCGCGGAATCTATTTTACACGATATTTTAGACAACTTGGCGTAGGCCAACACACATTCAAACACTGCGATAGGAGGCATAATATTATTTCAATTCCAACAGACCCTCCTTTTGGCCTATGCCAAGTGCTAAAATACTGGAGTAACAGGGGATGCCAGGGATATCCAATTACTGTGACCTGGCCTGGGAAGGAACAACACAAAAATAACGTAAAAGGTCAGAGTAATAAAGTGTTCCGGTGACTCTAGTTGGTGTAGTTCCAAAAACCTACAAACTTATACTAAATTATGAGTACATATAACAACCATCAGGTACAAGCGTCTGTCATATAACAATTCTTATGAGGTGAAACAATTCAATTCAACACACTAGACGCTCAATCACTTAAGTATTTGTTCTTTATTAATCATTTATTAAAGGAATCACTAGAAAAAGTCACAATTTAATATGCCAAGTGCTAACATCATTTCTAATACTTTTGAAAATAACTCCATGTGTTGTCATACATAGATCCCGAATCATTGTCTGTAATATCTATAGCCATTAGGTCGTTCATCAAAACCTCTTGTAACACAAATTCTTTAGATGCTGCATCTGGGGCAAATATTTTATGCCCTATTGTGCTCACTGCTTGGGCACAACATCCCCCAAGCATTCCACATATAGTCGGAAGACATTGAAAACAGCAACAAAGGAATAGCAGGATCCCCAAAATAACCAGAATAACAGAAAGCACCTTCCAACCCCAAGATAGTAAAGAATCCCAGAACCAAGTGCTAAGATTCCAATCTCCTACAGGGATATGTACTTCAGAACTAAGAGTATGCAAGTTCTGTATTGCTTTAAAAATTGTTGGCGAGGAATCTGGTACAAAAACACAGCAAGCAGACCCCACTAATTTGCATACTCCACCTCGTTCTGCCAAAATGACATCTAATGCCATCCGATTTTGGAGTGCTACCAATCTTATTGCTTTTTGCTCTAAGGTCATATTGTAGAGTATGTCCGTGGTCCGGTTGATCGTTCTCTCCAGTACCCTTGCTAATCCCCTAATGTTCTCAGAATTTGTTATTTGTCCCCAAAAGGGTACAACTGATCTCGCTATATCTCCCAATACTAGCCCAGGGGTATCTCCGTTCTTGTCCCGCCTTGGGCGAGCTTTAGAAACCTCCAATGTACTAGCTACAAATACCCCGGGTAATAATATTCCGAAATAACAGGTTCCCTGCCAATCCTTGGGCAACCAGGGAAATGCTAAACTACCACAAACAAAATAAACAGGCCCCCCTACATACAGAGGCCTGTTTTCTCCAGTCAAATTTACAATGTTCTTACAACCTTCAAAATCTCCCATTGGCCTAGTGCCATTTCTTTGTACACAAAAGGGGACCGAGTCAGGGCTATGATTTATAGAATAAGAAGGAGGTACGGCGTCCTTATTGCCTACCGGAGCCATTTTAAAGGAAATTAGAATTTGAAAAGGAAGAGATAGTTTATCAGACGGCCTAATAGAAGCGACATTAGGTTTACTTCTATTTGCAAAAAGCGAGCATCCCAGGGGAGTCAATTCACATTTCTCGAAATCATTCAGATTAGTTCCATCGAAATTCCCTGAGATGCTATCATTCCATCGGCCAAAGAATAGTGCTCTAAGGGAGGCATAGCAAGCAGTCGTTAAAGGTAAAGGATGTATATACCATCCCAGTCCCTTGTTCCCATGTTGCGGCAAATTAGTGCAAATCCAAGAATTACTCTTATTAAAAATGGCATGAGTTGCATTCATTACTATCATTAGAGTGTTATTATGATACTTTTGTCTATGTTGGGAGTCTCTAGGGGACAGAGTGTGAAGGTGTACAGAGGGAGTCAAAACAGTTGGTACAATCTCGGTCGCTAGTAAAGGTTTCAGAGGATAAATTTCTTCAAAATACCAAAGTCCTACAGCAGCAGTTGCAAAAATAACAATTATCATTATCAAAACATAGCAGTACGTTTTCGGGGCCCAGGCACATTGTTCATTGTCCAAGTTGGTCACCCCCTTATTCACAAGTCCAATGCGGGGAGCAGCAGCGGAGGTGGCAGGCATTGTAGTTCCTCAATCGACGACCACAATGTTCGTTGCTGGCGACGCTACGGTCGCGCGATTTCTTAGTCCTTCCCAACCCTAGCCACCAGAATCCCCTTTGTTCAACAGAACTTTCTTATAAAAAGGAAAACTTCCAATCACTTCCTTTTCCCAGATGCAC
This sequence comes from Ambystoma mexicanum, assembly GCF_040938575.1. NCBI lineage: Eukaryota > Metazoa > Chordata > Amphibia > Caudata > Ambystomatidae > Ambystoma > Ambystoma mexicanum. The sequence goes on from NC_090936.1 coordinate 390,649,100, forward strand.
GGAAAAACCCGTGCCGTAGTTCTATTTCCTTCGTCCAAGGTTGTACCTGGTGGTACCCAAAATTGTCTGATCCGGAAATAAGGTTTCGTCACTTCCTGAGGGAAGCGACGTATCGGAGGCGACGGAAGTCGCAGAGCTTGAAACAGTGTTTTCCGGAAGTGATTTTTCAAGAGAGTGCGGAGACGAAATGGACTGTTCCCCAAGCTCCTCGGGCTCAGAGAAATTCTCCGACGCACTCACAGCGCTGTTTGCTACTCCAAGATCAGAGACTGTAGCATCAGCGAGGGGTTCTGCTTCTTCTGTAACGTGTGGCGTCAGGAGAGGAAGTTTCTTGACATGCGTCGCGTGGATCCAGTTCTTCTTTCCAGCCACCCGCACTGCTGTCCTGGTGACCAGTAACACCTGGTAGGGTCCCCGCCAGCGAGGCGCAAGACAGGAAGACCTCTCGTAGGCCTTCACTAGGACCCAACTTCCAGGCTGTATATCGTGTCCTGGGCCCGTGAACCGTACAGGTAAAGCTGAGTGCACCTGGTGATAAATAAAATACTGATTTTTAGTTAACTGGTTACAGTAGTCTACAAGCAATACATTTTCCACCTCTCTCAGGGCTTTAGGTTTTGGGAGACCCCAAATGTTAGCAGGTCTCCCCATCACTACCTCAAATGGAGAAAGCCCAGTCTTAGTCTGAGGTGTGGTACGCATAGCTAATAATACAATAGGTAAGGCATCTGGCCATTTCAGTTTGGTATCAGCACATGTTTTTGCAAGCTTATTCTTTAAAATACCATTGTGTCTTTCCACCAACCCAGCACTTCGAGGATGTCTAGCTGAGTGAAATTGTTTTTCAATACACAAAGCTGTGCATATCTGCAAAATTACTGCTGCAATAAAGTGGGGACCATTATCCGACCAAATTACCCTCGGGAGCCCAAATCGAGGAAAGAATTATTTTACCATAATCTTTGCAGTGGTCATGGCGGTAGCATCTTTAACGGGGAAAGCCTCGACCCATTTACTGAAGGCACAAATAATTACAAGAACATATTTCAGATTATTACATCGTTCCATTTCAATAAAATCAAAGTGAATGACCTCGAAGGGAACAGAAGGGGGCCCGAAGCTTCCCCTTGGAGTTATCGTCCCTTACCCACATTGTGCTGTAAGCAGATCATACAGTTCTGGACATGCCTCTTCGCAGTCTCCAGAATCTTGTCATTCACCCAAACTTGCTCTAACATTTTCGTGATCTGTTGGGCACACACATGTGTAGGACCGTGTGCCATCGTAACCATTGCCAATACATATGAATCAGGGAGCAACCATTTTCCTTCGGATGTATCCATCCAACACCCTTCATCATCCAATTTCCCCACACCTTCAGCCCACCTCTTAGATTCTTCTATTGTGGCATCAGTTTGAATATCTCGCACAGACCCAATACCTTCATCCATTATGTAAGCATCTCTCATTTCCCTCAAAGCATACATGTCCGTGCTGAAGTCTGTGGCCGTTTGCCTGGCTATCAGGTCCGCAAAAGCTTTCCCTTTGCCCACATCATCTATGACCTTACGATGTGCTGCACATTTCATGATCGCTAACTGTTTAGGGAGTGAGAGTGCCGAGAGTAATTGCACAATCAAGGGGCCATGCTGGATCTTGGTCCCATGTGAGGTCAGGAACCCTCTTTCCGACCAGAGCCTTCCAAAGTTGTGAGCCACCCCAAATGCGTACTGGCTATCAGTATATATATTTACTATACGCCCTTGGGAGAGTTCACAAGCACGGGCCAACGCTATAATCTCTGCGGCCTGCGCAGAGTTATGCGAAATTCTCTTAGTTTCAACAACCTTGCTCAATGTAGTAACTGCACAAGCAGCTGTAGATGTACCATCCGAAAGTTTGAAGCAGGAGCCATCGCAAAACAGCTCCCCTTCTGCATTATCCAAAGGAGTATCTATGAGATCTATCCTGCTCTTCGTTTCTTGTTCAGTGGTATACCGGCAGTCATGTAATTCTCCGTCACCGCAAACAGTGTTTTGCGGGAAAGGTAAGAGTACAGCCGGATTAAGAACACAACACCTCTTAATTTGGATGTGAGGGGCAAACAGAATTAGTTCATACCTTGTTAACCGCGCACAGGTGAGGTGTTGCGTTTGGGTTTTGTTCAATAGAATATCAACAGAGTGAGGTACCATCAAAATCAAATCATGGCCTAGGACCATTCCCTCACTCTGTTTTACAGACGCGGCAGCAGCAGCGACAGCGCGCAAACATCTTGGCAAAGCGCATGCGACAGGATCAAGGGCGGAGGAGTAGTAGCCGCACGGCCTATTCTTCCCTCCGTGTTCCTGTGTTAACACAGCCAAAGCACATCCATCACATTCATGCACAAACAACACAAAGGCCTTGTCATAATTTGGAGTACACAGAACCGGTGCAGAACACAGCGCGGTTTTGAGAAGCTCAAATGATCGTTGATGTTCCGATTCCCATGGCAGTGGCAGAGAAATGCCCTTCTTCGTCAAAGCCAACATCGGTTTTATCACTAGCGAACAGTTTGGGATCCACAACCTACAGTAAGAAGCCGTACCTAATTAAGACTCTGACTTCCTTCTGTGTATTTGGAACAGACATGCCAGAAATGTGTTTTATTCTTTCAGGTGTCAATCTTCTCCCCTCCTTTGACAGGAGGTAGCCTAAATAGGCGATCTCCTGACAACAATATTGAAATTTTTTAAGCGAAGCTTTATGACCATTTTTAGCTAAATGAACAAGCAACAGTACAGTGCCTGCTTTACAAGCACTCTCAGAGTCTGCAGCCAAAAGCAAATCATCAACATATTGAAGCAGCGTGCAAGTAGGTAGCAATTCAAGGGTGTCGAGCTGCTCTTTCAAAGCTCTACTATAAATACTAGGACTTTCAGTATACCCTTGAGGTGCCCTGGTAAATGTGAATGAGCGTCCCCCCAAGGTGAACGCAAACAGATATCTACTTTCCTCATGTATAGGAATGCTAAAGAAAGCGTTTTTTAAATCCACAACGCTAAAGTGCGTAGCCGTAGCAGGGATCATTGTCAATATCGTCACATCGGGCACAATTGGAAATTGTGGGGCGACCACTCTGTTAATAGCACGAAGATCAATTAAGAACCGGTATGGAATTGCATTGTCGCCTTTCTTATATACAGGCAAGATCGGACTATTACACAAAATACCTGTAATCTCTTCGATCACCCCACGATGCACAAAATCGGAGACAATACATTTCAAAGCACGTCCGCCCTCAACTGATATTTTATACTGCGGAACGCGTGGTAGTTTCACTCCATGTTTCAGAACTATTTTAACGGGCTCAATCTGTAATACCCCGACATCATTGTCGTCTACCGCCCATAAACATTCCGGGACAATGCTAAACTCAGGAGGTAAAGGTCGAATCAAGAACTGAGAATTAGGAAGTTGCTGTGGTGAAACCGTCAGCCGTACTGCATCAGAAGAACAATGAATTACTGCGTTCAATTTCTTTAACAAATTCAACCCCAGCAAATTCTCTCCACAGTTTGAAGTGAGAAGAAAAGGGCAATGGTCCGTAAAGGGACCCAAAGAAACAGACACCAGTGCAGAAACCGGACAGACAGTTGGTATACCAGAAAACCCTACGGAAACATTTGTTTGCCCTGACAGTGGAATGTTTGGAACCCGAGAATGATCAATGGAGCACTTCTGCGCCCCAGTGTCTATCAAAAACTGGTGTTTCCTATTCCCTACTAATAATTCAACGTAGAGGCCTTTCTGATTAACGAGAATAGGTGAAGGTTCCAAACCCTGCTTCGGGCATTCCTAATGAAATAGAGTATCGTTGGAAGGAAGCTCTTCAGAAAGGTAGGCAGCAGAAGGGTGATCAAATATGTTCCTCGAGTCCACACTCGAGGTCTGATTTTCCTGTGAAAAAGGTTGCTGAGGATCTTGTAAAAACTGACCTCTATCAGGGCCCTCTAATCCAGGGCGGCCCCTAGGTCGTCTACCCATACCCCCAAACGCACTGTTTGACCTTTGGCAAAGGACAGGGCACTGTGCTCGCCAATGACCTTCCTGGCGGCAATAAGCACATTGATTAATATTCACAGGACCCAAAGGAGCATTTCCTTTTGGGACATACTGACCTCTAGTCTGTGTCGTGCCTCCTCTGGGGTTTCTAACAATTTGCTGTAATAATACTTTGGTTTTCAAATCTCCTTTCCTCTTTTCAATTTTGTCCTTCTCATTGTTAACACGGTTCTCATAATACTGAGCCATGTGCAAAACCTCAGATTGAGATTTTGCCTGCCAAGCGCTCTCAGAGGACATAATCTGTGACTGGATGTCAGGCAACAATCCACGTACAAATTTGTCCACGAACAACCTTTTCCCAGACTCTGTACCTAAATCCTGTACACTGAAGTCAGAAAATACCTGATCGAATCTATTAAAAAATTTGGTGGCGCCTTCAGTTTTCCCTTGGACACAGGCCGTAAGCTTGTCCCAAATAATTCTTTTCTCTGGAATTAGAGCTTTTAATTTTGCGACAATTCTATCAGGCAAAGTAAGTATTACCTGTGGGGGTTTCTCACCAGCTGGTCTTTCCCCATCAATCCTAATCATATTAGCCCACGTATCTCCCAACCCTGGCACATCGTCTACTGTCCGATCCTGTTTCCATACATCTACGGGTAGGAGTACAGGGAATAGCAAGTCAATATCACTCAAGGTGAACACAGAGGATTGCAAGACGGACTCTATTTCTTTGTACAACCCCATCGGGTTTTTCCTGATATCGGGAACTGATTGTCTAATTGTGTTCACTTCCTGTCGTGAAAACGGGACGTGAACGAATTGTGATACATAATGTGCAGGGATATCCACAGCGGGGGCACCAGTCCCAGCGTTGGCGGGGATCTCAACTTTTGGGACAAAGGTCGGAGGAACCTCTCTCATAGGCAACTGAGATATAGGTACCTCCGGCCGCTTACCAAGCAATAGAGCCAGGTCGAGCGCTAAGGCAGCTGTAGAAGTATCGGGCGAAAAAGCCCTTTTACAAATCCCCAATAATTCTATGGGGCAACTAACCTTCTTTCTTACACATTCTTCTTGCAGGTACTGTACCATCACCTGAATTACCTTTCTTTGCATTTCTACTGTATACTGACTATACGTGTCATATACTTCATCTGGCGGAATCGATGAATCCGAGATCCATCGAACCGCATCTTTAGTACAAATTCGTATTTCCTCGGGTGCCGATCTACCACACGGAAGGAACCGCTTCTGTACATATATTCGATCGTCTTCGTCATCCTCATCTAGTGACCTTTCAAAGTCTTTCCTAAACTCAAACAATTTTTCAACATGCCCATATACTTTCTGTTCTGTGTCCCTCGAAAGTGCCAAAGCATTCAGATCTCTCACCCCTTGTGGAAGATCCGAATTTTGTAATCTACCCCACATTACACATAAATGAGTCCCCAAACCTTCGATAAAAACATTTTTCTCGGGAAAACTATTCAAATTAGATAATGTGGAAAAAACATTAACTTGATCACCTTTCTCCATACAATGCTTAGCCCATGCAAACAATTCCTGTTTCTTACCTGCAGAAACAGTAGTACGAGTGACGATCTTCGATCCTGCACCTGGATCAACTTCAGTCAATACGGGGCCACTCTGGAGCAGAGGTGTAGGTAAATTTAATAAAGGTGCAACTATCGGTGCAGAAGAAAGGGGCAGTGCGATAGGTGGAGGAACAACAACTAGAGGACTAGGAACAATAGGTTGTACAGGGGGAACAGGAATAACCGCAGGAACAACAGCGGGAATGGGCAGAGCGCCCAAAATAGGAACATACGGAGGTGGCGCAGAGGCATCAGGCCTGTGTTCGTTTAACAATTTCTCAATAAATTCCTCGGAAACAAGGAAATCTTTAGAGGGGTAAATTTTCTGGATTTCAAGTGAAAAAGCTCTATCCATATTTTTAACTGATTCTGAACGTTTTTCTTTATCATATAACAACGCTTTTTCGGCGTTAGTTTTATGATGGCGTGCATGTTTGTCCCTACTTTTAAGGTGCTGTAACGCTTTTTTTTCCCAATTTTGTAAAACATCAAAGGCTGCAGGTCTAGCCTTCTTTTTCAACAAGACTGATTCTAGGTATTCAATACGGGGGATCTCAAAACTACCGTTGATTGGTCACTGAAATTCGGAGGCATGTCTGGTCTGTCTGTGCCAAATATCATTAAGTACTATACTACCAATGCCATACTTACAGTACATAGTACATGCCTGCGACCCCTCCTGTGGTGCCGGGCGGCTAAATTCCAAGGATTGTCGATCGCTGCGGAACAGAGCCCTAAAGCAGCTAGACAATTTCTCAGGCATTTCACAAAGAATTGGTGTTACCTGGTCAATAATTGTGTCTGCAGATACAATACGCCAAATTCAAATTGTCAGGGTTAAATTAAGAGCCGGGTCACGACTGCACCTGACCAAACCTAAGGAGGACCGTACGGTTTATCAAAGAACTTACCTAACGAATTTTACCTTGTGTTTGGTGGTTTCGACAAATCTGCCCACCTCAAAAATGGAACCTCGTCAAGATGCCGTGTCAGACCACACGACTATCGTCCAAGGATCGGATCGTGCAGCGCTGCCGAGGTATCGCGTCTCGATCGGTCGGGGCCGCAGAATCACACTGTCCGATCCCGGTTCGATAGTCTGCGTCAACCTTCAATGATCCGGCATCAATCTTGAGGGTCCCTATTCGGGCGCCAACTGTGAAAACAAAGAAATTGATATGAGGCTGGGAAGCCCAAAGGAAACACACCAACACAGGTTACAAAGGACATACAAAGTGCTTTATTTAAAAGCTACAGCAGTTACCAAAAAGTCAATTGACAAACGGATAGCTATTCGGCTGTCAGAGTAACATAACAAACTTCATCGAGAGTTCACTGCGTTAGTGAGAGAGACCGTACATTGGAATATTTGTGCTTTTATACTCTTTATCCAGCTCTGGCCAACCCCCTCGCAGGTTAACCATTCTTAAGACAGGCCTAGGGTTCCTTGCCAGGTCAATCCCATAATGTATGCATTTTGATCAGTTCCGCTGATACAGTTGTTCATTTACACATAGGTCAGGGATAGGACAAGGTCTTAGTTCGCGACCCCAACAAGTGGCCTGCAGGCATATTACTTATTCATGTGTGCGGAGGTCACAACGGCCAGAATCTCACTCGGAATGTCATTTGGCCTCCATTTTGATGTTCAGGGTGACTTCCACATTACAAGAGAACCTAAAATGGCGGCTAAATCCAAGATGGCGACTTACACAGTTTTCGTTAAGGTCAAGACCTTGCCGCGGAATCTATTTTACACGATATTTTAGACAACTTGGCGTAGGCCAACACACATTCAAATACTGCGATAGGAGGCATAATATTATTTCAATTCCAACAGAAGAACCAAAAGTCAGCGCTCAAAGTCCCTGACGTGCAACATTAGACAATTCTACCTAACTGGTAAGCAGACCATCTTTACCTCTGCGTCTGGGCACCAAAACATTTCGAATGCACAAGGCTCTCTAGTCCAAGCCAACCAGCACATACCTGTACTTGACTTTTCCTCAGCTCTGACTACGAACCAGCATTTAACTGATGCAGAATTACTGGTGTGCCCTACACAGATAGGTCAACCTGATCCAATTTCTCAAAATGAGACCATTCCTCCCTCTTCAGTGCAAATACTGTCACCGCAAACTTTACAGGCTATTATACACACAACTGATAACATGCAATGCCGAACTCTATATTTACAAATTGTTAAAACTATAATGAGGGCCCCAACCATGCAATTCAAACCTTAGATAAAACCCCTTGTAGTCGATTCCATAGTACCAATTACTAAACCATCTGAGGCAACCAATGCTGAACTCAAAATTTGCGAAACTCAAGTAGAGGATCTTACAACTAAGCATCCTTTAAATTTGTCAAACTCTCCCATCCCATATCCTGAATCCTCTAACTCATCTTTTAATTCTTCTGTCTCATCGCCAATGTCGTTTGTAAAACCTACCCTGAGATGCTTGTTTGGGTTGTCCCATCCCCCTAACCTCTTGAATCAAACCACTTCAACAGCTACTCAAACTGGGATTCACAGTTTAACAACATATGTTGCGATATTGGAGAAAAAAATAAAAATGATCAGCAAACCAGTCTTCTAAATTTATTATCTGCAAAAGTAGACTGGCTGGCTACAGAACTGACACACTACGCCAATGTATGCTCAACAAATCAACAATTGCCAACTACTCTTCCTGCTCAAGTACACTTCACGTTTTAGATGTCCTCGGTTTCCTTCACAATTATTGAAGAGGGGTTCAAATGCGGAGGTTAGGGAGCAGTCAGGTGTAGGATATCTAGAATTTGATTTTTCTCTAGCTTTGTGTACATCTGTTAGTTTTTGTACATGTAGATGCAATCCATAATGTTATTTATCCTTTGTATTCCAAAACAATTCCTTAACAATCTTAGATGGAATGGATAAGCATACCATGTCCATGTTGGAGTTGTTGATGAATTTAACATATTGGATATCTTGCAACTTTCAAATTGTAAATTTGTCATGGACTTAAACACAGTTAACAATGTTGTTCGATTAGGAAATGGATCACCTTGTTGCCTGTCTTTTAGAGTTAGCATAAGCGTATCTGAATGTCGAAGAGAGGGATTCCTGAGATAAAAGGTTTTTCTAGACTTAGATTTGGAAGCTTTAGGATTTAATACTTTTCTAGATGTATTAGAGTTCTCTCTGATTGGAGGTGACATACATCTCTCTTCAATGAAGGTGGGGCAAAAGTTGGTTTATTGTCTAGTAGCATTAACATTTGCCCAACTATTAAGTTGCTTAGTATCTTTTTTGTTCCATGGTCAAAATGTCTGGACTATCGTGATTATACACTCCATTTCTTTTTTCTTCATCTGTAGCATTGACAATAAGGGGAGGATGAAACAGAGATTCATGTATTTCAGTAGGTTCAGGGAGCGGCGTGACGGAATAGGTTGAAAATGTCATTAAATCTTCAGATTCCTCCTCTTTCTGTTCTCTCATCGGGGATAGTAGATTAACTGGTGGGTCAGGAAGGTTTTGTCTTTGTATTTCATTGTTTGGGTTCATTGGTTCGTTTACAGAATTTGGACTCGGTTTTGGGCAGACATTTGATGTTGTTGTACGAGTTGGGTTGGTCAACGATTTGATCTGCTAGTGGTTGTTCTCGCTGCTGCAGGTTGATTCCTAGTTTCTTTTTTTAAAATTTTTTTTATAATGTTCGAGCGTGTGGCTTTTTTCCTGCGTTTTTGGGGATGAAATACATGGAATAATGGTTCCAGGCCTTGTTCTACTTAAATGACATCTATTAGACTTGCAGATGTAGTTTGTTGAATCTGTATAACAGTGTCATTTGGGGCATACTTTCTAGTCCTTTCCGTTGTCAGCAAACTTGCCCCGATTGTCATAATTGGTGAGGTTACCATTCTAGCTGCTTTACATTGAGCAGGAAGAGTAGCCAGCAATTGTTGATTTGTTGAGCACACATGGGTGTAGTGTGTAATTTCTGTAGCCATCCAGTCTTCTTTCGCAGATAGTAAGTTTAGAAGACTGGTTTGCTGATTGTTTTTTTTCTCAAATAACTCAAAATATGATGTTAAACTGTAAATCCCAGTTTTAATATCTGTTAGTGGTTTCATTCAAAAGGTTAGGGGGATGGGACAACCCAAACAATCATCTCAGGATTGGTTTTAAAAATGACATCATCAATGAGACAGAAGAATTAAAAGATGAGTTAGAGGATTCAGGATAGGATGGGAGAGTTTGATAGATTTAAAGGATGCTTAGTTGTAAGGTCCTTGTGAGTTCAGCATTTAGATAGTGTGGAATGGAGCCATCACTTGGCATCAATGTTTTACTGATTGGTACTGTGGAATTGACTACAAGGGGTTGTATCTGAGGTTTGAATTGCATGGTTGGGCCTTCATTATAGTTTTAACAATTTTGTTTTTTAACTTTTATTTTTAGTTGGCAGAGGTTAGCAACAGTTACACACCGTAAGCATTCACAGAGATGCCGGAGAGCACTTTACTTCCGTAGCGCAATAGCATAGTTTACATTACATATGGAACATCAGGTACGGTATGCAGTTGCTAAGTTACGGATCAGTTCTATTATTCATGCCCAGAGAGGTGGGAGTTTCGGGTGCCTCTTCAGTTCGTTTGTGGAGGTAGCTGCAGAATGCAGTCCATACATTTTTTGGGGGCAAGTGCACCGGCAGCATTGCAATATACTCCTCCTCACAAGTTTGCATCCGATTGAGTGCATTTAGCCACATCATAAATGTAGGTGGAGATGAATGTTTCCAAAACTGTAATATGCATTTCTTGGCCACCATAGTGCTTACATTTACAAACTTGGATACTTTCTTGACATCTTCATTGACCCAGACCCCACACAATACACCCAGAGGGACCGGAACCACTTCAATTTCCACAATCTAGGAGAGAGCCCCCAAAATCTCAGACCAGTATGTATTCAGCACGGGGCATGACCAGAACATATGTATGTGATATGCTTGTTCAATATGACATCTAGGGCAGATGTGTGTCTGGGCTCTGGCAAACCTGGTTAGTTTGTGTGGTGTGTAATAAACCCTATTCAATAGTTTATACTGCATACATTGGGATCTGAAACTGAGGGAGACTCTGCACGTGTGTGAGCACATCTTGTTCCACAGCGCATCTGAGACCTTGAAGCCAAGTTCACCAGCCCACTCACTGCGGGCTCGGGCAGGTTGGTCCAGAGATTTTGACAGCAGCATTTTGTATATGGACGAGACTATCCCACGACTATTACCTGAGTTAACTATATATTGTAATTCAGGCGTTTCTGGGGGTTCGTCCGGGTAAGAGGACCACATGGCCCAGATCGTGGCTCACAGCCTATATATTGTAGCATCTCTAATACCGATCCGGAGTGTCCAGGACGCCACATTTGTGGAGTAATTAATTTCCCTTCTGGGAATAGATCAGATAGAGCATGGTATCCCAATTTCTGCCAGTGGTGGGAGAGAAGTTTATCATGTGTGGGTTCCAGCCCAGGGAACTCCCAGATGGGGAGCCATCTGTAGTAGGGGCGTGGATCTGCCGACATGTCAATAAGGCGGTTACCCGCCAGTAATGTAGATGCAATGGGATCAGATTCTGCCTCAGTTTCATATTTACAGTAAAGGGCTAGAGACATGGGGTGTACGCCGGGTGTCGCCAGTTTCTCAAGTTTGACATGGGGTGGGGCTGTCGGGTGTTTGTACCAGTACGTAGCATGTTGGGCTTGAGCTGCATATCAATATAGGGCTAGATCGGGGGCGGTGAAGCCCCCCTATCATAGTGTAAGGACATGTGTTCCCACTTTTTCCAGACCGCGCCTGTGTGCCATAGGAATTGTGCACATTTTTTGTGTACATTACTGAAGTATTCCTTCCCAAGCCATATCGAGACATTAGCGAAGATATACAGGAGTTTAGGGACCAACATCATCTTGATCAGAGATATTTTCCCGGCTAGCGACAGGGGTAGAGATCGCCATCTCAACAGTTTAGATTATAATTGTTGTGCAGCCGCAGTGTAATTATCAGTCAGCAGGGTCAACCTGGATAATGCTACCTGAACTTCTATGTATTTGATGCCATCTGTGGACCAATGGAGAGGGTATTCGCAAGGAGGTTGTTGAGTCGAGGTAGTGAGCGGGAATATCTCAGATTTGGAATAGTTGATAGTGAAGCCTGAAAAGGTACCAATTTTTGTTATATCTCGGAGGATAGTGTTCAGGTGAGATGCCAGGTCCCTAACGTATAACAGTACGTCATCTGCATACAGTGATATTATTTCTGGGTTCTCCATTAAGCGTATACCCTTCCGGGAGTGCCTTGCCCTGACAGAGTCCGCCATCACCTCGATAACCAAGGCAAATAGGATGGGGGAAAATGGGCAACCCTGTCGGGTGCCTCTAAGTAGTGCGATTGGTGGCAACATCATGGAGTTAACCAGTACTCTAGCCATGGGGCACGTATACAGTAATTTAATATATTGTATCATGGAAGGACCAACTCCCATCCTCTCCAGGACCTGCCACATGTATTGCCATGACACCATATCAAATGCCTTTTGGGCACCTAGTGTGAGCACAACGGCAGAAGCCCCTTGATCTATCCTGGAAATGACATTGAAAAGCCTTCTTATATTAAGGGCTGTCGATCAACCAGGCACAAATCCTCTCTGGTCCTCGTGTATGGGATGGGGCATAATTGGAAGGAACCTATTCGCAATGGTGTTGGCAAATATCTTTGTGTGAATATTCCTAAGTGAAAGTGGCCTGTATAACCCACACACATCGCTGGGTTTGCCCGGCTTGGGTAGAACAGTTATAATCGCCTTGCATAATGATGGAGGGAGGATGGACTCTCGAAGAGATTCAGACCAGACCTCTAGCAGCCTTGGTGCCAACAGAGCCACATGTTCCTGATAGAATTCGAAAGTGAGCCCGTCCGGCCCCAGGGCCTTAACCTTCGGAAGGTTGGTTATAGCAGTAAATATTTTGTCGAGTGTGATCGGCATTTCAAGTCGTTCCCTAGTAGATTGAGATATGTATATCATGGGGATTTGGTCCAGAAGTTCTTGCATGTTGCATATGCTATGCTCATGAGGTGGTGTGTATAGTTCAGTATAGAAATTGGAGAACCTTTCTAATATCTGTTGGTCTGACCATTGCTGGGTGCCATGTGCATCCCTAATGCAGTCAATTTGGACCCTACCACCCTCCGCCATAACCAACCTCGCCAGTATCCTCCCAGTTCGATCACCTTCCCCGTATTTCCTTGCTGCACAGGGGTGAGAGAGGTAGCTTACCTCACTTAGAGCATGTGATTCAAACACCCAAACACCTCCAGTTCTTTCCTGATTTGCACCAATTTAAGGGGGCTAGCTGTAGTCGCGCAGTCACGTTCCAGATCTTTGAGTTTTGCCTCGGATCGGTGTAGATCTCTCCTTATAGTTTTTAATACCCCGGCCTCCCGGGAGATGAACATGCCCCTTATGTATGCATTAAAAGCTTCCCAGCGGACCTCCATGGTGGTGTCCTGTTCTGCATTACATTTGAAGAATGTTTTTATGTCCCAGAGGATCTCTGCCTTAAAGACTTTGGGCCTCATTCTGAGTATGATGGTAAGGGATACTGGGCACTGGGAAAGAGACCGGTGCCAGTAATCCCTTACCACCCTACTACAAGGTCCCTTAGTGGGTCGTTCCAGTAACGCCTGGTCTGACCAGGCATTATGGACGGGACCCGCAAAGGGACCAGGGTGCAAATAACGAGCTTGACATGCGCAAGCCCGTTATTTGCGCTCTCCCCATTCCCATTTATGGGGGCTCAAATGGGAATGGGGAATGGTATTTTCAATGGGTACTTACTGGTCCCGCAAAGGTCGGACTACATCGGTAAGTCCCCATTGAACTCGACCGGGACCGGACCCGTTATTGGTGGCAGTCATGGTGCAAATAGCACCATGACTACCACCAATCTCGGAATGAGGCCCTACGTCTATCAGCGCTTCGGATTTAAAGCACCAGGTGGAGCTGGCCAGTGGAGCGATACCCAACTCAACCTGCATCGTCACTGGAGCGTGGTCGGATTAATGTGCGAGTAAGTATTTGAGCATCTACAACACGGCCCACCATCCCCACTGTTACTAGAAAAAGGTCTATCCTCGACGAGTTGTCGTGCACAGAGGAATAGTAAGTGTATTCGCGGTCTAGGAGGTGGAGAGTTCTCCACACGTCATGCAGGCCAAGCGATATAATGTGCAAATTGTATTCCCCTAGCAGCACGTGATAGAGACTTAGGTGCCGTCCCCGTCCTATCTAGATCACTGTTCAATATCAAATTCATGCCCCCCCCCCATATATTATTGGGACACCAACGAATCCCATCAGCAGTGAGGCCACAGTATGAAAGAAGTCCGGGGTATCCAGGTTTGGGCCATGTGTGTTCACCAGTATTCCATGCCCATGTTAACACAGTGTAGAACGACATATTGTCCCTTTGAGTCTATGTAGCTCCTTTTCAGCATAAACTTAACCGACTTGTGTATCAGCGTTAGGACCCCCCTAGACTCTGTGGAATATGTGGTGTAAAACCTACTGGGTCCCCAGGATGGTGCTATGCATGATGCAAGGTGGCTTTGGGCAGGGGTGTTGCTAGGTCTGGAAAAGACCCGGGGCTACGCTGATGTCGGAACTGTTGGGACTGGGGGCTAGCTAGCCTTTTGGTTGTAGCTCCTGAGATTCTATCCGGGGCTACAATCAAAAGACCAGGGGCTATAGCCCCCTTAGCCCCCCCTAGCAACGCCTCTGGCCTTGGGCATGGGTCTCTTGTAGTAACAGTATTTTAACGCTGTACCTTTGGGCATATGCCACGATTCTACGGGCCTTGGTGTAATTCCCGATCCTCCGGATGTTCCAGGACATTATTCGTACAGTCATGACATTATCTCAAGGTACATCCCATGTCACACGTCGTCATGAACCAATATAGCATCATATGTGCAGGAGCCTGCAAGCTATAAGAACCTACAGGTGCCCGTACATTGAGTAACTTCCAGAAGAACCATTGCAGCCACAGTGGGTTGCGCCGCTGCCGTGTTGCCGACTCCTAAGGAGGTGTAGTGGTACCCCTACTTATTGTACATTGTGGCAACTTTGGTTTCCGTTGGTATAGAGTGAGACCTTACAGGTAGGGTGGTAGACCCTGAGATTGAGATGTTGATCTGAACTCTTGTCCCTCTTCCTGCCCCCACTTGCAAGGCTAAAAACCTCAGGGTCATCTTCGACTCCACACTCTCCTTCTCTCCTCACATCTCTGACGTCTCTAAGAAGTCACACTACCAGCTGCACCTCCTCAGAGGTATTCTTCCTTTCCTCTCCTTCCCTCAGAAGTTCACTGTCTCCAGAGGTTCTCTCTAGGCTGGACTATTGCAACAGCCTCGTTCTAAATCTGCCTACCTTTACTCTCCGCCCTCTGCAACTTATCCAGAACAGGACTGCAAGACTTGTTCTTGGCCTCAAGCCCAGGGATCGTATCTCTCCAGGACTGAAATCTCTGCACTTTCTCCCAGTGGCTGTGAGGATTAAGTTCAAACCCGCTGCATTGTCCACAAGGCCTTCTGGGGCCTGGGGCTGCAGTACCTTCAACTCTCTCTTCCTATGTATCTTCCTTCTCGATCTCTTCGCTCATCCACCTCCAATACCCTCAGGGTCAGTCACTTCTCCAGCAACGAGTTGGTGGCCGATCTCTTTCTTCGGCAGGGACCTCCCTCTGGAACACCCTTCCTGCCTCCCTGAAACTTGAGGAGAACCATCTCCGGTTCCGGAAGCACCTCAAAACCTTCCTCTTTGCTTCTGCTTTCTCTCCCCCCACCCCCTCTCCCCTGCTGAATTCCTGGCTGAAACTGCACGGGATATCTGGCCACCCTCCTGATCTCGGGCCCAGACCCCACCAGTTGCACACCTGCACTGCCTCCCTGGCAACCCCTGCACCTGGGGACTGTTTTCTGTATCCCTACATTCCCCTACCAGCACCTATGTCTGCACTTAACTTGCACTTGCCACCAGCTGGCCGCTTTTTATTTATTTTATTTATTCTACTATCCCATGTACTGCACTTCCACTGTCCCTTCCCCATGCACTTTTCCCTTTCCCCTTCTCTCGCACTTGCGCGATCTGAATGACACCTGGCCTAGTAAGATCGTTGTTTGTCTTCCTTTTGTTCCCCCTCCCTTGCCTCGTCGCGCCTTGAAACACTTGTCTATAGGCGCGTTATAAATGGCATATCATATCATATCATGTTGCAATAAACTAGTACTCTAATTTCAGGGTGCCGCAAATATGCAAACAGTGGCATGCCCCATATCCCAATAGATATACGTACAGTGTTGGGAGGTAATGGTGGGACGTTGCCATATTAATAATCCATACATCCTAACGTACACTTTGCTGTCTACTGGGAAAGTCCCATTTTCCTGGGATACACGTAACACATAGAGCTGAAATATAATAGTTCCCTGTATCTCAGACTGCATGTATGTAATGGCCTCATTCCTGTTCAGTCATTGTCCATTAAATTGTCTGCAGGATTGTGCAGCGGAATTTGCCCCTCAATAAATGTCACTGCTTTATCAGGAACAGTAAAGAAATGAAGCTTATTTTTAAAGGTGAACTTGAGGCATGCTGGGAATAAAATTGCATAAGGAACATTTCTCTCTCTTAGCATTTTCTTTACTCCAATAAACAGACTCCTCTCCTGTTGCACTCTGGTTGAGAAGTCTGGGAAAATTCTAATGATGTGCAAGTCTAGTCTGAGTTCTCCTTTCTCTCATGCCAGGTGAAGTATGTGGTCTCTGTCTTGGTAGCTCACTAGCTTCTCTATTATTGGCCTCGTAAGGTCACCTGGCTTGGGGCTGGGGCGTGGGGCCAGCTGTGGTGGACTCGTTCAACAGCAAAGTAGGGCGATAGTTTGGGATTATCTAGTAGATCCTTAAGGAGATTCTCAGTCGCAGTTCCATCTGTCTCTTCAGTGCATTCTCCGGGACCCCGATGATTCGAATGTTACTTCTGCGAGACCTGGATTCCAAGCATAGCATTTTGCTTTGACGAGCTTCATGTCCCGGGTCAGGGTGGCAACCGTGTGCTGCAGCGCATATAGTCCACCTTCATTAGTGCTAATCCTTGTCTCAGCCTCAGTGATTCTAGTGCCATGTTGGTCCAGTTTGGACCGAAGCGACGCAACATTTTTTTGTGGAAGGATGCAAAGTTTTCAATCATGGATTCCGTCATACTGGTTAGGTCAATGGACGGGGCGTCCGCATGTGCCGTCTCCTCATCTTGGTTGAGTGATGGTTGTTCCTGTTCATGTCTGGGAGTAGCTTTGGCAAATTTATCCACAGCTCCAACCTTGTTTGCTCCACGAGCCCTGTTAGACATTATCTGGTTCAATTAATGTTCGCTTCGAGGTAAGCAAGAGATTTTGGGATCGCAGTGTCATGTGTGACGGTGGATGACTCAGCCAAGCCCAGGTTCAGAGATTATAGTCAAGGCTGCCAGTGCAGTGGGATCTACTTAGACCTCCAACAGAGTGTGTGCTCGCTTCGAAGACCGGCCGCCTAACCAAAGCTAGTCGTGGCGAGACGGGACCCAAAAGGAGACAGCTCCTCTATAGTGTCCACTGTAGGGCTGGTGGGCCGGGAGTTAGCGTGGCCGTGGGTAAGGTACTCGCCTCTGTGTCACCCTCCAGCAGTAGACAGGCTGCTAGTTTAGAGCTTGCAGGATCGGTGAGAACGAGTGGTAAGGCTGCAAGGCAGTATGCATGGGTTCGGTCACTTACCACTCTGTGTCCAGGTTGCATGCGCATATGAGAGCAATGTATGACTCAGGCAGCGAAGTACCACTATCACCGCTAGCGGGTTCTAGTGCCAATGCATTCGGTCAGATTGCTGATGAGGCGGAGGTGTGATCGCCGTAAAATCTGTTCATTCATCTGTGGGGCATAGGCCGCACTGGCTGTGCAAGGCTCCCCAGGCTCTTGGATCCGAGACAAATGAGGCAATGTTGAAGTTTATCTACAAGGAGCATGCCGCTCTGTTAGGCACAATCGGCTCCCTGGTGACAGGGTCCCCAGCGGACAGCCCCGGTGCACAGATGGGGCTCTGGAGGCAGTTGGAGGTCAGGTCAGTGTCTCAGGCGAAGGGAGGTAGCAACCAGGAGCTCCAGATCTGGCTGTGCAGAAGATGGAATTTTAGAGCAAAATTAGCCGATACGCGCCAGGCTGGGAGGCGCAGTCTCACTAGCAGTGGGAGGTTGGGCCTCCCTGACACTCCAGCCAGTCCAGCGTACATGATTATGATCTATTCCGGGGGGCCTGCATCCAGGCCACAGCACCTGCACTTACTTGTGGATATGCTGATGTGCTGTGTTCCCCGCTCAGCGTTGTTGAAGTGTGCCGCATAGGTTCTCCGGCTGCCGCAAGGATTGTGTCTCCGCGTCCGGGGGGAGCAATTCATCTGCAGGTCAGGGGAATGTCCATTGGGAGGCACCACTCCCAACCTTGATATCTGCGTGATGGGAGGGCAGGGGCCCAAGGCAATGGGGCCAACAATGGCTGGAGTCGCAGACATCACGCTTCGGCGTCAGGTAGGGTCGGCGAGGGCTTCTTCCCCAAGAACTACACTGGGGGGCGCTGGGCATTCACCCAGCCCCCGCAAAAGCTGCAGTGCAGCAAGGATCCTGGATGGCAACGAGCTTGCAGGGCGCAACTCGCCTGTGAGCGGAGAGTATGAGACCGCCACAGCAGAAGCACAGGCACCAGGAGGCACGGCACAGGGCTGTGGGTCGATTCCTCATTGCGTAGGGTCCGACACCAGTCACTGCTCGCCTGGTCAGGTCTGCTGCAGGAGCTCCCACAGCCCCAGGGGGGCCGCACACTGCACCTCCAGGACACTCGCCCGAGGACAGCCAGGCACCGAATTCCGGGAAGCAGGGCATGCTGGAGGGTTAGTTCTCTCTATGGCGCGTAGCACCAATTTGGTGGTGGCAGTCTCCCCACTCCACACCCTGCACAGGTCACTCGTACCTCGCCGAGGGGCGAGCAATCCTTGTGGAAGTTGGAGCACAGCCTCCTCAGAACTTCACATGCATATGGTCCACCTCTCTGTGTTAGGGGCTCCCAAAAATCACTGTAGTTAGCTTTATTCTGTTGGTGCAGTGCAGAGCACTTAGGCTAGTGGCCATCTTGGGCTGCTCAACAGTGCCCCCCCCAGTTTTAACAATTTTTGAATATAGAGTTGGGTGTTGCATATCAGCAGTTGTGTGTATAATAGCCTGTATAGTTTGAGGGGACGGGATTTGCACTGAAGAGGGAGGAATTGTCTCTTTTTAAGAAATTGGATCAGGTATACTTATCTGTGTAAGGCAAGCCAGTAATTCTGCATCAGTTACATGCTGGTTTGTAGTCGGAGCTGAGGAAAAGTCAAGTATAGGTATGTGCCGGTAGGCTTGACTACGGTGGCTTGTGCAGTCGAAATGTGTTGTTGCCCAGACGCAGAGGTAAAGATGGTCCGCTTACCAGTGCAGTAGAATTGTCTAATGTTGACCGTCAATGATTTTGAGCGCTGACTTTTGGTTCTTCTAGGTCTAATGACAGGTTTTGGGCCTTCAGCGAACTGATTAGCAACTGTTGGCAGAATTTCTGATTGGCAGGTGATCAAGTTACCTGCATTCAGCTGCATTGGTGTTGTTAAATTATAGAGAGATGTGGTGTTTAGAGCCCTCAGTGGGTGTAGATGTTGTTCGCTTCTCATCTGAACAGCAGAACAGCACCCTCAAGCACTCCCACAATGTGCGTGCGCTGCAGTATATGAGGAGGTTCTAGGTGAAGGGTTGGGGCTTTGTGTGCCGCAGTAAAATAACAAAAAAGTTGTTTTAAGAAAGTTCCTTCGAGCACTTAGGTACTTGAAGAGTAGGTGAATTCAAAGCCTACCCAGCAAATTCAGCAGTGTGCACAGAGTCCAGCAGTAAAACAAGCCACAGTAGCTGCAGAAAGAGTTCCGGTAAATTCAGAGGAGCAGGATCCCTAGCAGAACAGCACTTTCGAGCACTCCCACAATGTGCATCAAAGGTAGATTATATCAATGGTGAAAATACATTTTAATAATCTTTTGCAAAAAAACATTAGTGGTTGCAGTTTTAGCGATATCTTTAGGTTTTCACAGAAGCTTGATGACAATGTTTGAAAGCAGGCCAAACTATATGGTTCCTGATCAGGATAAATGTCCAGTATTGCGGGTATCAAGGAAGATCAATTTGCAATGTTGGTTCAGTCTGGGGGAAAGATCTAATGAAAGAGTTTTGAAAGTAAGTATCAGAGGAAGCTGGACATATCACTGTCTTGGTTGAGGATGTTCATGCAAACGTCCATAAGAGCTTCACTTTTGGATCCATACCAATCAGGCTTCGTGAAAGGTTTGGGCACATCAATCAATTTGCTTGCTCTTTCAGCTATGAAAAACAAAGTTTTCCAAACTAAACAACCCCTATATCTATCATTCATTGACTTTAAGCAAGCTTTTGATTCTATTCCAAGAGATATAATATGCAATAAATTAATGAATGTGGGCTGTCCCCTGTTATTCTCAACCTATTATATCAGTTTTACTCTGATGCTTCTATCAAAGTCAAACTAAATCAACAAGGTTTACTAGCTAAATATATCCCTACATATTGGCAACTTAAACAAGGCTGCATTCTAGCTTCCACCTTATTTAACTTTTACATCAGAGATATAAATGTGCATTTAGAATTGCCTAGATCATTTGCACCTAAAGTTGGCACATTTCTGTTTTCATGGTTACTCTATGCCGATGATCGTGTCCTATTTGACTAAACCCCAATAGGCCTCCAAAGGAAATTATGCACATTATAGAGCTATGCAGCAGTAAATGCCCTAACGATTAACACACACAAATCGAACATACTCGTAATGCACCATGGCAAGAGCAAATTAAAGTCGAACTTTAAGTGGACAATCACCATAGAATTCAAATATCTTGGGCAAAATATTAATAACAACCCAGGAGACAAACCCTACAAAAGAGAACTAAAATACAAAATGCAAACCTTATCCTCCCACGGCAAATTAATACAAAGAAAGTACTGGAAATTCTCTTGTTTACCCACCATTAACTTTTATACACAAAAAGTAATACCCATCATCACATATGGTGCTCAAGAGGAATTCCCAGAGAATCACCCGAACTGGGATTACCCGGAAGGAATATAGTGGAAAAAGATGTTATGACTGCCTAAGAGTTTATCTATTCAAATAATTCACTACAAATTAGGATTAATATCCCTCAGCTCCATTGTAACCTGGCATTCTTTAACTCTTTTCAGAAAGTCTCTAATGAATCCAATGCTTCCATCAAATGCTTCCATCCAGCGTAATCCCATTTCTTGCTTGCACCCTTAAGGGTAAACGAGACAAATCATTAGAATCTTGGAAAAGCTATTGTATTTTGTTCATGGAGACTGTTGACATTGAACAACAATTACTCAAAGACAACCCTAACCACAGCTAAAATACATTATGGCTGGCTGATTGGGTCGTAACTTGGGACGAATGCAATAAATATACATTTTTCATCAATGGAAAATTTCAAATATAATCATTGCGCCAATTGCCGAAATACCTTGTGAACTTTTCTGACTAGAAATACGCTTCTCTTTTGATGAGTCTATGCTTTAATCTATGGCCCACTAAAGCACAACTAGCATCACAATCAAAACAAGTGAGACTTGATAAATCGGGTAGACCTTTCAAATAGTGTTTAAACATTGGAGCGTGTTGAATGCACCAACTTATCATGAATAAAATAATGTTTATACATTTTCCAATGACTTCTGTGGGCTATGATGTTTAACGCAAATCATATTTCTTTAAATCTTGCAAAATTAAACTACCTATTACTCTTGAACTTTCACATTGAAGTCAAATGTCCCTGAGGCAAATGAATGTTCTGTATGCAAATAAATATTGTACCATTAAATCGTGATGTTTAATATGAACTCTTGACCTTCCTTAAACTTCAGAGATTGTTGTGTCTAATTCTGGTAGCTCACTTGAATCAACTGTTGATGATATACATTTTGCCAGTTTAATTATAACCAATTCATTATAATGCTACTTTTCTTTGTTCTATGATGGGTTTTAATTTAGTGCATAAAGATTGGCTTTTTAAATTGTATAGATTAACTTTTCATTTTTAAGACAATTTTCTATTGTAGCAACACGTGTCATGCCTGCGCCATGGGCGCATACATTGGCGATCATTATGGACTAATTGTTATTCATTTATCTACAGAAAACTCTTGGATCAACCCCTATTCATATTTTTGACCTATTTCCCATTTGTGAGACTTTGGTGCTTTTTTATTTTACCCAACAAACTACACTTACCATAATGCACTTGGCTATAACTATCTATTCCTGGCTATTCCTATTCGTCATCATCGGAACTACAATCCCCAGAAGCCGTAGGGATTAGCGCTGCTTTCACCAGCTCAGGAACAGAGAGGGAGGAGGCAAATTGTATTCAGGTGTGCTGATCCAGGTGCGGCCAATTAGCCTGCCTCTGTGCTGGGCAGGGCGGTATAAAAGCTGCTGCCTGCAGGGGCTCAGTCTCTTGCATTAAGAGTCCTTCCAGCACCTTTTTGCTTCGAGCTACGAATTTTTGTATGCTGTTCCTGCTTACTCCTGCTTTTGATCCAGTGCCCTGCCAAGCTCTCTGCATTGCAGCCGATCATGCTCCGCTGCCTTCTACCTACATCCTTAGTCCACTCAGCTTCCTGCCTTGCAGCCTGATACACCCTGCTGCCTACAGCCCTAGCCTTTTGGGCTCCCTGCCTCAGCCCTGCTCCTCTGGGCGTCCTGCCTTGCAGCCTACTACACCCTGCTGCCTACAGCCCTAGCCTGTTTTGGCTCCCTGCCTCGCAGTCTGCATCACTCCGCTGCTTACAGCCCTTGTCCAGTGGAACCCCTGTCTTGCAGCTTGCTACACTCCTCTACCTTCAGCCCTTATCTTTTGGGCTCCTTGCCTACAGCCCTTGTCCTTTGGTCTCCTTGCCTTGCAGCCTCCTTCACTCCGCTGCCTACAGCCCTTATCCTCTGGGCTCCTTTCCTTACAGCCCTGCTCCTTTGGGCTTGCTCCTTGCTGTCCTGCTCCTCTGAGCTCTCTACCTTACACCCTACAGTCCTCTGCAATCCACAACAGTTTACCTGCATTTATTACTTTCAGTTATTGCAGCCCCCCTGTTTCCTGACTGCTGCTCCCTTGCTTTCTTCCTTGTTTTCAACCCTCAGTTCTTGATCTCTGTCCAATTCAGTTATACTGCTTTCCTTTCTTTCCCTTTTGCTAGTTTGCTCATCGACTTCCCTTTTCCTGGATTTGTCTGGATTTGTCTTCTCTTGTATTATTGTAGACCCCTTTGTACAGAGTTTGTCTGTTGGTTTCCGGCAGGCAACCTCTGCCCCTTCCCTTGTCTCGTTTCTGTGTTACAGACACCCATATCTGTTGTTCCCAGCCATGAGCAAACAGTGTGGGCCTCTGTTATAGCAATCTGTGCAGAGGGCTGGTGTTTTTCCTAAGGTCCATGGAACACTCTTTCCCACTTCTGCATACACCTCAAGAGGGAATCCAGTTGTTTGTACCTTTATTCCCCTGCTACACTTGCCTACTCGGTTATCTTTTACTTTCTGCTGTGTGTGTGTATTTGTCTGTCCACCTTACCTCAGCACAACCACCCAAACCCTACCTGGGTGCCCTGTGCCACTCTTAACAGAGTGCCATCCGTGACAACATGAAACAGCATGCAATGGTGTAATTAACTATGTTATTTGTCCTGTTTCTTTTATGTATGTATTATCATTTTATCTTGTATTTTGTAATCATTTTATATTTGAAAGGTTGTTATTCACAATCAAAACAAATAAAGAATTAGTATATATTATAATCTTCTTTTCAAAATGTTATGTATCCAATGTTCCCCTGCCTGATCCCCCTTTTCAAGCAATTTCTCAATCTCAAACTACCATAAGGCACATTACCGCAACTTTGCGACATTTTGCTGCTCCTTCCTGACGTGATGACCTCATCGCGTATAAACATGTGATGGCGTCATCGCGTTGGTAAATAAAGCGGCAGCCATTTTGGAATGCTGATCTCTTCTGCAGGACTGCTTTTGAGAAAATCAATGAGGACAATTGTATCTCTGTGAAACAAGACCTAAAGGTAACCTAAAAGAAAATTCATTAGTTAAATAATAATGTATTTTCATTTGCATCTCTAGACTGCTCAATATAACTGTTCCTCAAGGGCATGAGATCTCATATTGATCCATTTGTCTCAGCTACAGGTAATGCCTGTATAAACAAGAAACCTTACACAAGAAAGGCACCTTACATATTAATCAACTTTGACCATTCACAACTAAGGTCAAACAAAAAAGAAACACTGCTGTTTATGCAATGGTCGATTAGTACACAAGACTTTCTCTTATGTGTTGCTAAATATTTGCTCTATACCCTCTCTTTTTGAAACGGTGTTTATTTTTCTTTGCCCTTCTTTAGATAAATGCAAATTAGAGAAAATAGAATACCTTTCGATTGACCCACTAATTTGAGGATTTGGAAACTACTGTACTTCACTTTTTTCTGTTGGGATTAATGTAACAACCCAAGAGGACATAATTAAAGAATTTTCAGTTTTTGAACACCTGACTGTTTCAAACTTACCGACAGTTTGCACAATCCTTATGTGCCACACCCTTGCTTTTTCAGATCCTTAAGCCTACTTAATTACAAATATTAATTTGATTAATTCCCCATTTTGCGGAAAAAAAATTTAAAATTAACAAAGCTCATTCCCAGTGTGCGCTGAAAACTGTAGCCTGTAATGTAATTGGGTAACCTATTGGTCCAACGTCCCCCACACATGCCTTTAAGTGGAGGGGGCTCTGAAAACCAAAATTCCCAAACCATTCCAATTATTCTGTACAGCTTACCCAAGAGAGGTCTTTAAGTAGAGGGGGTCTGAAATCCAAAATACCTACAAATCATCCCAATCCTTCTGTCCAGGTTCTCAAACACGCCCATTAAGTGGAGGGGGGGTCTGGAAATTCAAAATTCCCAAATCCAAACAAATTGTTAATTTTAAAGCAAAAGTGGGGATGACATAATCATTTTCATATCTATTTGTATTAATCTGTAAACCAAACTGCTAGCCTTTTAGGAAAATCGAAATTGCACAGCATTGCATATGTACATTGATTTTGTTCATTGACCAGTTGTGAAAACAGAAAAATATTATGAGGCCGGGAAGCCCAAAAGGAAACACACCAACACAGGTTACAAAGAAACATACAAGTACTTTATTTCAAGCTACAACAGTTACCAAGTCGATTGACAAATGGATAGCTATTCGGCTCTCAGTATAACATAACGAACTTCAACGAGGGTTCGATGTGTTCAGTGAGAGACCGCACATTGGAATACCCGGGCCATATATACGATTTGTCCAGCCCTTGGCCAACCCTCTTGTGGGTTAACCATTCTGCGAAATACAATACTGGGCTTAGGGTTCCTTGCCATGTCAACCTTTAATATATGCATTTTGATTCGTTTCGCTGATATAAGTAGTACATTTACATATAGGTCAACGGTAGGACAAGGTCTCAGTTCACGACCCCGACAAGTGGCCTGCAGGCATATTAATCATTCAGCTGTACGGAGGTCACAACGGACAGAATCTATTCGGAATGTCATTTGGCCTCCATTTTGATGTTCAGGGTGACTTCTACATAACAAGAGAACCTAAAATGGCGGCTTAATTCAAGATGGCGGCTTACATTGATTTCTCTGAGGTCAAGACCTGGCCGTGGAGTTTGTTCGCGCATGATGTTTAGACAACTTGGCGTAGGCCAATACACATATAACTATTACAATAGGAGGCATAATATTATTTCTATTCCGACACAGTGTTGATTACTTTCTACAGAGCTTACTTCAAGAAATAAAGTATTGTGATCTATGTTTCCCAACTAATTTGTGTGAGTTATTTATGTTAACAAGAAGTTTAATTGTGAGCCACAATGAAGGTGGCGTGTGTCATTTTAGTGTGATCTCCATTTTCAATTATTTAACTAAATACAAAAATTTCTCCTGTACACCAGCCTGGTTCTTGGCTCATTGGTAGCTCAGGGGGAGGGATCCAAGGGGTATGTGATGAATTGAAAATAAGGCTGAATAAAGAACTGACATTAAACAATTTATTGTGGAAACCTGGATTCGGGAGAGAAACCACTCCCTGTGTTCAGGGTAGCCTCTCTATAAACCATTATAATCCTTTCATATTTGGTGGAATCTCTTTTGGTCACCAACATCACTCCAGTGAGAGCCTTCCCAGTCTGGTGGCTCATGAGGATTGGCACCCTCCACCAGCTTTACATCTGTGGTCAGTTCAACCAGGTTTTCCACTTTCTGAATATCATTGCTGGTCACTCCAGCTCAACATTGGTGGACCCAAGCTAACTGTTCAAAGATTTTCTTAAATATATGGGTTGCAATGCCCTTTCTGGCATTTGTGCATCCTCACTTATTGCAACCAGGACTGTGATGGAAAGACCCTGCATTTCACCCTCTGGAGGGCCATTTTATATGTTTTTTTTATTTAGTTGAAACTCGTTGTTGTGAATAGTCAATTCAGGGACCAAGTTTATCTGCACTACTTTGTTGGCTGACCCATCAGCCGCCCTCCTCACAAGTCATGTTATTACCCAGAAACTTTTCTTGCTGTTACCTTCTTTCAGTGCTCCCTTTCAACTTCCTTTGTAGTGTCTTTTGTTACTTTTCTTCTTGTTGGTGTCTGCTCCTAATTTAAATTCTTGCCAAGATGGCTGGTAGTAATTTTAGGAGTCAGGGGGGTGTTTGTCCCTCCCCATCTTTTGTTGCATACCATTTTGTCCTACTAATTTCAGGGGCCCCTTTCATTTAGATGTCACTTCCCCCCCAACATTTTCAGCCAAGTTACTCCACTGGATTAGAATATTTTGTGCCCCTAGAGCCCTGACATTCTGAGAATTTACCTCCTATGACTAAGTATTTATCGCTGCATTTAAAAACAATACATAATCTGTCAGCTTACGATTGTTATTGTATGAGATCTATAGAATAAGTCTGTAACATTTATCTGACTGGGCTGAGGACTTCTAATGGAGGTAACATAGTCAGGTGTCCTGTATAGATCTCTAGGAGCCCTGATAGAACCTTGTTTGGTTGCTTCTACCGTGGCCAATCTGCAGGATATGTTGTGGGAAATTAATAACTGCTCCAAGAATATTATGTTTTGCATACTTCTTTGTTATTTTATGATTGTCACTAGTTAACAGTATAGCTGACCAAAATAAGCAGTCAGTGAATACAATGGGCAGTAGACTATGGTAATGGTCAATGATAAACAGCCGCGTTGTGGTGATGATTTCTTGAAAATAATCATGTTCAAGAAATTCAAAATCAAATTCAAAGATTTGGCAATCAGCTTGGAACAAGAGCTGCCATAGTGCACAAATCAACGAAATCTTAACAACCAAGTCTTGCAGCACAGCATAAGAAAAGTGTCCCTTCTTTAAAACCATTTGTCTTGCACATCAGGACACATTGCATTTAACCAAGTAGGTCTGCCGCCTCTTACACAACTCACTCCACCCTGCCACTGTGCTCTTTGATAAGGTGCTTGACTACAGTAACCATGTTACCCACATAACCCACGTTAGTCCCTTTGCCGACCCCGCACCAATGGTGACAAAGCAAGCTGTCCTCAGTAGCCCCTATAACACAGCCGGTGCGTTCTTCAAGTTACCATAGAGATCCTCTTTTGTCACAGGTTGGCTACATACTTTTTTGCCACAATGCAGGAGAGGCAAACATTCCAGCGTGAGGAGCAAGGGCTGGAGCAGGGGATTAAAACTGACATTGAAACTAGAGATCTGGACCCAGCTGTCTTAACTTTGAGTGAAATGATTGGATTCTCAAGTGACTCTCAAGTGACTATTGAGCAGGATTCAGTTGCCAGAAAAAAAGCATTGACGGGAGAAGTGTCGTAAAAAAAGTGCAGCCACTAGCACTGTGAGCTAAGCACGCCTCCCTGTGCTTTTTGCGCATGCAGGTGGCCATTTCTGCTAGTCGACCAGAGGTATACAACACAACAGATACACAACTGAGTACTTTACAGAGGTATACAACAGAACAGATGCATAACTAAGCACTTTCCAGAGGCAACAACAGAACAGATATACAGCGGGGTAGGATACAGAGGGGCATGGAGAAGGGGTAGAGCTGTATAGGGTGGCAGGGAGGAGAGGGGCTCGTGTCTAGCAGTCAGTTGGTGCAGGGGGAGATGTGATGGCCTAGCTGTTGAGAAGGATAGACTCATTGAAGAGGTGGGTCTTGAGTTATTTTCTGAATTGTAGTAGCATGGGGCCGAGTCTGATGCAGACATGGAGAAGGTACCACAGTTTGGGGGCATAGACAGAGAAGGCTTATTTTCTGGTTCTTTAATTTTTTCAGTTGCAGATTTCAAGTCCTGGCTTCTGTTGGTGTGTTATCCGGTGGAGATGCTAAGTTTCTCTGCGAGGTAGCTGAGTGACTTGAGGGTGACTGCCTTATAAATCCTGCATAAAGACCTGAAGGTGATTCCTGCATGCAGTGGGAGCCAGTGAAGTTCGATGTAGGATGGGATGAGGTAGGACCCTTCTCAGGGGCACAAGGGAAGAAAACGTGAGGCCCTTGAGGAGGGCATTGCCCCCATCCAGGTGGGATAGGTCCAGTGCTTGAACAGTGGATCTAAAGCTGTCTGGAGGGGGGGGAGAGATTGCATTTCCACATAAGGGAGAGCTGATACCAAGCTTGCTTAGTGTTCTTAGTTATGTGTGTCTTGAAGGAGAGGGGTTTGTCGATGTGGAATCCAAGGGACTTGGTGCCAGAGGTGAGTACTGGTATGAAGCCCTCAGGGTTCATCGTTGATAGTCAGGTCTGTATGTCTGTGTGTTCAGTGTTGTTGGGGAGAAGTAGGAATTCAGTCTTGGAGGGGTTGAGCATCAAATATGAACTGGGCATCCAAGACTGGATCAGTGAGTGGGAGGTTTTGAGCCTGTGAATGTCCTTGATGGAGTCAATTGTGAGGTGTCTCATTGCCGTATTGGTAGATGTGGCTGTTTTGTTTTGGCTAAGAGGGCTCCCAGTGGCTTTATGTGTAGATTGAAGTTCACTGGGGAGAGAATGGAACCCTTTGAAACTCCACAGGTGATGGGTAGCCTTGACGATCTAGAGGAGTCCATCTGAACAAACTGCTGGCGGTTGGCGAAGTGGGGCTTGATCCAGTGTAGGACAAGGTCACTGATCCCCATGCACCGATGTAAGGTGTCCATGAGCGCCTGGTGGTCTACTGTGTCAAAAGCAGCCGAGAAGTTGAGTAGAAACAGGAGGCAGGGGTGGCCTTTGTCAAGGATGTGCATGGTGTTGTCGACCACCTGTATGGTTGTCATCTTCTGGACCTGGATTGGTAGGTTTGGAGGAGATTGTTGATTGTCAATGTGTTGCTGCAGTTGCACGGCTAACATTTCTCAAAGATCTTACCTAGGAAAGGAAGAGGGGGGATGGGGCGATCATTACCTAGGTTGTTGAGATCCAGAGTGGGTTTCTTTAGTAGAGGAAGGATTTGTCCTTTCATTAGGTTCGATGGGAAGGTGCCTTGAGTTCGGGAGCTATTTATTTATTTATTTATATTTATAAAGCGCACTACAGCCCTCGTGCATTGAGGCTCTGTGAAGGACATGGATGAAGGCATGATTCAGGGTTACAGTAATGCGGCCCCACAAAAATACTTAGTGCAGAGTTGTAAAATACATAGTGAACAGTTGCATACGACATTACAAGAGAGTAAACAGTGAGTGCATCCGCTTATGGCTTTGCCAGGCAGATCTGTTATACAAAAGATGATTGATCTGTTGATGATTTTCAGTTAGAGAAGGAGAGCTTCTGTGGGGAGGGTCTTGCTTATGGATGCTGGGGGATGCTGTCTGTTTACGATGTGGCTTTGAAATAGGCCAGGGTTTGCACCAGGTTCTCTGTAGAGAGTGTCTTGAATGTTTTCCAGGGTGTGGAGATTTCACGAGGAGGGACGTGAGGTGCGTCTGTGGATGCAGAGCTGGTGTCTATTTGCTAGCGAATCCTGCTGATTTTGTCGATGCAGAAGGTGTTGATGGCTGTGGATTTTTCAATGGAGGGCGGTATGGCCGGGTTGGGTAGAGGCTTCATGCAGTGCTTGACCACTTTGAAGAGGGCTCTGCTTTTGTTATTGGCTCTGCTATGGTGTTCTTATATTTGGAGGCCTTGACTGTGTTGATAGGTTGTCGGCGGGTTACTCAGAGTTCCTTGAGGAGCACCAGGTCGGATGCGGTTGTGTACTTGCATGTACCAGGGTGGTGATGGTTTTTGTTTGCAGGTGCGTTGTTTCAAAGGGTTGTGTCAGTCGTTGGAGGCTGAGAGGGAGACATTGAGTGCTTCCAGTAGAGAGTCACCGTTTGGTTGGGAGTGTTCGGGCCCTGTGAGGTGGAGATTGGCAAAGTCTTCTGTGAGGGCTTCTACCAGGAAATTCTTGAACGGCCTGAAGGTTTGTTTGATGAGTTTCTGTTGGGAGTGCTTGACTGGGGTGGTGTGCAGAATGTTGGAAGCCACAGCCATGTGGTCAGATTCATTAAGAAGGAGAGGAGAGCAGTATTGCAAGGAAGGCAGTGCAGTGATCATTAGGTTGAGGATGTTGCCTTTCTCATGAATTGGGTCTTTCATGTGCTGTGTGAAGCTCAGGGTCTCAAGAAGGCTGAGGAGAGATTCCTTCATCTGTTTGGTGTCTTGTTGCCTAGGTTGTTGAACTTGCCTAAGAAGATGTTTTTGGCATGCGTGAGGGACATGGTGGGGGCCAGGTCAGTGAAGTCTCTATTGAAGGCAGAGTTGGGTTTGGGTGGTCTGTAGATGAGATGGAAGGTGACTGTGTCCATCGGGGAGAGCAGGAAGTGGCACGAGAGGACTTCAAGGGAGCCCATGTTGTCAACGTCAAGTCTGATGCAGGGCCCAAAGTCTTGTGGATAACTGCAAGTCCTCTGTCTGTCTTGTTTGGCCAGTCTCTGCATTGTATGCTGTAGCCTTTGGGACAACAAGGTCTAGGATGTGTGTGGAGGTTGGTGTCAGCAAGGTCTCAGTAATGAAGATGCGTCAATGTCATGTGTAGTGATGAGGTTGGCGATGTCTGCTGCATGGGTGAAAGCCGAGGGGACACTAGGGAGCATCAAATTCCATGTTGTGTACGGTAATGAGGTGCTGATGAGCTTGAGGCTGATGTGGGTGAGGTGTCTGCATTGTAGAGTCCATGCCTTAGAGGAGAGGCAATGTTTTTGATGTTGGCATTGCCTGGTGATGGTGGGAATGGCTTGTGGGGACCGAAGGAGAAAAAACATGTTGGTGTGTGTTTACCTGTTGTCTGAGCACATATTTGGGCCTTCATCTGCCCTGCACTTAGTATACCCTGGAGAGAGATGCCCTTGATCCAAGATGGTTTTCTGTCATGGAGCTATTCTCATTTTCAGCTATATAGAGAATACATTTACTGTGCCAAAAAGTTTGGGAACACAGTTCCCTTAAAAGAGAAAACAACCGAGGGGAAATAATTGCCATGAATTTGAATAGTAATGCAATTAGAAGTGGTTTGCCTTGGTTAACTAATCTAGCTACTCTGTCATTCTCTGGATTCGTTCAATGTTGTTCCCTGGTAGATGTCTGCTTTCATCCTTAAGGGTCATTGCTGGACAAGTAGTACTTAATGTTGTTGAGGATCCGTTTGGTGGCATGGATAATTCTGTTACCTCCACTTTCCTGCACTGCAGAATTCTGAGTTTGGAGGAAAAGTGGAGAGAAAACCACAAGCAAATGGGGGTGGGTTTGTCCTCCACCTTATCAGGAAGAAATGGAGGATTTACTGAAGAGAAAATTATCATCTGTTGTAAATCTTTCAAATTCCCAAAAGAGTCCGAAGGACTCTAGGAATCCTGATCAACACTGCAACTCTTAACTTGTAATCTGGAAAATATACCTCAAATAAGGGTGACACTGAACTAGTTGTTTTACCAGACCTTCTGCAGGGTGAGTGTAATAGCCCCTGAACCCGTCTCATTAGTGGCAGACATGTGCTCTGCCAACTCCTGCATCCCTTGGCTCATCAGTGCGATACTGGCTGTGCCATCTGCTGAACACTGATAGAAACGATCCAGGGCACTAGCCACACTCTTGGCGGCCCTCTGCTCAGCATCTGGGATTGGCTATGAGTGGCCCAGTTGTTCCTGGGAAATGTGTTTCATCAGCTCCTGCTGCTCAATCTCTGTGAGCCCCTCACATATAGCATCTTGCATGTGTTGCAGAACTGGGAGTGGAGGCTCATGGCGGTGCCTACCCTCAGACCCATCATCCTCTGGAGGCGAGTCTGTGCCATCTCCATGGTGCCAATACAGTGCACTATGAGAGGATAAGAGGAAGGCACCTGAGTGCAGGGGAGAGGAAGGATTGTGGTGCTTTGAAACACAATTCTGTTGTATAAAGTGCTATACAAATGCTCAATAAAACAATATAAAAATAAATAAATAAGGAGAGAGGAGCCCATAGATATGTGGCTCAATGTGGAAACTACAGACCTTTGGTCAGTGGTACCTACCTCTGGTGCTGCAAAGCAGGCAGGTAAGGCATTGTGGTCCTGCATAGTAGGCTGGCAAACAGGCTCAATCATGTCAAAGGTGGGGTTGGTGTTTTTCACCCCTTACTCGCTGTAACAGTGGTGGGAGGTGGTTGTGTGGGAGGTACTCCTGTACACTGCCCTATGGCAGAGAGGTTGCCACAACCATTTGGGTTGTGACTGTGCCCCCAGTGGTGCCATGAGGCAGTGAGGGGCTTGTAGAGTCCTTGTGGCCACGACTTGGCTTTTGTGGGGTCTACATCTCTGCATAGTGCAGCATGTGCTAGTGGCATAGTGGTACCTGCAGGAACAAAAGTGGCAGATGTGCTGTGCCCTTTCATGGCTTCCTGGCTGTCTTGTGTGCCTGTTGTGAGACAGAACATGGTATGATTTCCCTGGTGGTAATGTTGTTGGTGTGATTTCATGCAGTTTAGCAATCGGGTTAAAAAATCACTAGGTGAAAGGTTGTGAAAGGTCCAACACGGGCTTGTTGGAATGGCAGGCAGTGTCAAGGGTGACTGGTTTGATGATTGCTTGTGATTTGGAAGTTTTGGGAATGTTCATCTAGGCTGGCCTGCAGTGTTATGAACTTTCTGGTTGTGCCAATACATCGGTACCTGTACATTCCTGGGCCTATGATTTTGCAATGAATTTTCCTGCTGCCTGAGAGGTTCACTTCTACCGACCATAGTGTGGGGGCAACATTAATTACTGTACTTACAGAGGCCTTACTGCTACTGCTCAGTTGCACATTGTCTCTGAGGGATCAGGCCACTAGCATCTGTTGAATGTGCGCTATACATTTTGTGTGTGGGGGCTCTTCAGCTGGCTTGCATTGTGAATATGTGTGTTCTGTGTACTGCCAACAGTGGTTGATGATGTACCTTGTGATTCTTTGTCATAACATGAAACTTGTTGACCTTTCCGAATGTATGTCCTACATGAAGGGCCACCTCCTTCTCTATCTTGGCTACATATGGGTGTTGTCAACTGCTATGGCTCCTTTATATACAGTTAACGGTATTCAATGTATGAATTGTACATGCACATTGCCTGTCCCATGGTCTGTAGGGTGACAGCAAGTGTGTAGATGGACATTTAAATGGGGTTAGTAGAAAATAGACCCATGGGCAACCCATATGCTTACCGGAATCTCTTGGTTGCCTGCTCTGACATCTGCTCCTCATACGCCCTTCAGGCCTGCCGTCTGCAGTATGCTGCCCACAGTTGTTTGCCAAAAGAGTGAGTTTCAGGGTCTCCATTATCCCTTCCCCTGTGGCTGCTATGTGCCTATGGTGTTTGGCTACTAAGTTGTGTACTTTGGCTTTAAGTTCATTTCTTTTCTTGCGGAGGTTCTTGCAGTCCAATGGCACAGGCCCCAGAGCTGCCACCTCGTCCTGAATCTCTCTCGATATTGTGTTGTGTTTTTAAAGATGGCTGCCACTGAACTTTGCAGCATGTAACTTTACTGCTCACCTGTGATTCCACCATTGGGTAATTCCATCGATTTCCCAGCTGTAACAGTAATTCTGCAGAAAATTGGCAGTATTGCTGCGGTACAACGTTTTATGGTGGTAACATTACCACTGATGGTTGGCGCCCGCACTCGTTCAATAAAGATATGTCGGCAATAACAATATTTTCATCCAGCAGATTTAATGCTGTACTTAAAATGAAAACCATATAGTGAGCCTTGTGATGTGAGCAACAAAGAGTGCAGTTTATGCGAGGATATAGAAATGTGTATCCGCATCTGATGAGGCTCTGTGGTCTGTCATGGCAGTCTATTCACATGTCAGCTGCCAATTAAGCCAAACTAAGCCACAACCCCTTCCAGTATGGGGATATGGTTTGCTGTGGAACAAGTTACAAAGGTAGACAGTGTTAAGGAAACACTGAAAGACAACAGTGTGAGCTATAAGACGGCCTGAAGAAAAGACAAATATGAATAAAGCAAGTTAAGAAGGCATGAATCATTCTTATTTGTACCAAAAACCAAATAACATACATGTTGCTACATATATAAACCCATATCAGAGGATGCAGGTGATGGGCAAAGCCCCAGAGCATTTTTCCCTGCCCAGATGTTTGATGAGATGCTGATAAGATGTGAAATACAAGCAAAAGGTAAGACACAAGCACACTTTTTGCAGAATGAAGAAAGCAATCCTAAGCTACAAGAGGAATCCGGTTAGGCTGTGACTACTGCTGACACGATGTTCCGTCCAGGAGTAGATGAAGGCACAATAGTGAGCAGGTCTGGAACCCAAGTAAGCCATTCAATAGCCTGGGTACAGGAGGGTCCACATTAAGAGCATAAATGGTGAATGATTCAGTGGAAAAGATGTGTAGGTTCTCCTTGCACATACCACTTTCCTTGGCAAAGTGTCAGGCTAGACTAAGGAGTGTGATGAATCACTGGGTATTGTCATATCTTCCTTGAGGGAGGCCCCTTTCCATGAGTCCATGCCGGTGAGGCCGCTATCTCCTAGTCCACCTTGGGGTAGTACTAAGCACGTGGATCTTGAGATGGGGAAATCCCTCATGGGATTGGTGACAATGGCCCTGGGAGAACACAGTATTCCTTCACACCTTTGGTGTCCCCAACTTCCTTAATCTCTACTGAAGCCCCTCTGGTCCCCCACACCACTATTTGTTATGGTTTAGCAGAGGGCATCCTTAAATGAAATGAGAGGAGGAAGAGGGAGACTCACCCTAACCATATTCAAAAGATCACTATGACCAGGAAGATGAAGCAAGGAGGCGAAAGCCCAACGCAGAACCAGCACACAGGGTGCAGCTGCCTAAAGGCAGGATTTATGGTAAAAAGGGAAGCAGGACTCGCATTGAGGGTGTGGTCAAACAGCCAGCCCTAGAGGAGCAGGGAAGGAGATGCTGGTTCTGTACTGAAGAGCCACAGGTGCCTGAGAGGTCTTCGCGAGGTGGACCTGATCAGTGGCAGAGACAAGAAATTTCAGATCAGTAGAGCTTGACCAAGAAAAGTGGACCAGATGGCTGAAAAGGTGAGAGGGAGAGGCTGCAGATGTGGCGCCGTGGGAGTAGGAACGCTGAGCATGGCAGCAGTGGAGAATCTTTGCTCCAACTCCCAAACAGACCACAGACAGCCCAGGGAGTTCCCAGAGGTAGGAAAAGGGCTGGACTGGTCAGGGGGGTATTAAGGAGCTAAGGAAGCTAATGGCAGTATCCCAAAGAGCGCAAGTGGGTGAAAGGTCTCCTATGCAATATAATACAAACCTTGCAAACTTTGTAAAAACACCCTGAAGATTACAAGGGGATGAGAAAGGAAGCAATCGAACTTATACAAACAAGGCGGTGAAAGGGACCTTAGGAACTTTGCAACTTAATAAAAACACCCCAAAGATAAAGAAACATACACATTTTTGCAAACGTTATAAGCCCAGTAGAAGCAACACAAAGAGCACAAGGGGGTAAGAAAGTAGAACCTACAATACCTTACAAACTATGTGAAGCGGACAAAAGCGTCCCAAGGGATAGAAGAAAATAGAAAGCAAGGCATACAGTCAGAAAAACAATGGAGGTATACGTAGGTGGGACAGTACTTGGCAGGGTAGTACTCTCCAAGCGAACACTGGGTAACAAAGAGACATGGATCCTGCCAAGCCATAGGAACAGGGTGTGGGACCCAGATGAAAGTGGAGTACATAAGAGTTGAGGACCCACATCAACAGCAGCAGAATTATAATCAGTGGGTTGGAGCCCAAAACACAAATATCAAGGAAAGTGAAACTTGTGGAAGCCAATTCTGGCTGGCAAGTAAAACAGGCTTGATACCCTGTTGGAAAAGTCTACCCTGAGGTGTGGCAGGTTAGTGATCCAGGCCTGACAAGAGACTGGGAAGGTTCATTCTTTGTTTTACGGACTGGGGCAAGACCCATTTCCGAGAGGATCTTTGAGGAAAGTTGTTTTTTGCAAATAGAAGAAACCAAGAACCCAGGAAGAGGTTCCCCTCAGGAGACCGAGGAACTGGATTATCTTTAATTTGGCTGAACTTGGGATAGTGAACATTGAACTAATAACATTGAATCCTTTATAGAACTGCACTTTGGTGTCAACATCAAGAATGGGAGAGGCCTCCTGCTGGGATCAAGAAGACACTACATTTTCCTTTATTTAGTAAGAAGGTGTAAGGGATAGCAACAGGATTAGACATAGGACGGTGGACATTTTTGTTTGATGGACATCTTAACACAGTCCATAGTTTTCTGTTGTCGAGACAGGGCAAAACCTCTTAGTGGTCAGGGATGGTTAGGCCTTTCCCCAACCACCCCTTTGTCTTTGAATAAAAGCTTGACAACTACAGAAATGCCACCTCTGTGTCACTTTCCTTCTTCTGCACCCTTATAGGAGAATTAGTCCGGATATCAGTAACAGCTCACACTTTCTAGGTATTCTAAAAGATTTTGAATACAGGAATTATGCTCCCATGTGGGTACAAGGGCAATACCTTAGGTTTGCAAAAATAGACACAAGTACACAAGCTACTGTCATGCCCAGTACATTACTAGTGTGACAGGGTCGGGGTCTTGAGCCTGTCAAGAGGGGATGCAGACCCCTCCCAACCTAAGGCAGGAGGTCTAGCACAGGGTTTCCCAGAGCCAGTCCTTCCCCAGTGGCAAAGTGTGCTAATTGGGAAGGACCCCATTTGTGCCCCTGCTGCCCCTTGTGCCTGTCTGAATATGTCAAGTACCACTGCATCTTGCACCAAACTTGTTTCACAAAATGCCTGCCAGTGTTCTTTCTCTCCGGCCATAGGACTGTGCCTTACAAGAATGTCTAGCTACTGAGGAACACAGCACACATCCCATCAGAAATCCAGATGCACCAGTTAATCCATCCACAATCTCTAAAAATTACCTTGTTTGCAGCAGGCTGCCTTTTCCACAAGCCAGAGGACACACCTATGAAACGGGGAAAGGCTTTAGGACCATTTTATTTAATTTTGTATTTGTAACCCAGCCCCTTCGGAAAAGAAAGCCAGTGTTTTTCCTGGTTAATCAGCTGATGGGGTGAGTCAATGGAGGAGAAAAGGAGGGCAAGAAGGGGCAAATAGACCAGGTCAGTATAGGTTGTTCTGGTGATGTAAGGGAGGAGAAGGAGAACCAAAAGGCCAGCTGGTGGAAGGACTGTGTAGCGGACAGTGGAGAAAAGTTATAATGAGCGCATGCAAGGTGAGGTATTGGTTGCTGAGAGAAGTGGGGCATGTGTTTGAGTGTAAGGTGAGTCAGTGAGTGAGACAAAGGGAGAGTTTAGGGGGTGGGATTGAGAGTGGTGGAGAAGGGTGACTGAGAGAGTGAAAGGTAGGTGATTATTGTTGATGGTGTGGGTGTACTGTAATGTTGTATGAGGAGAGTGTAGTGTAGAGTAGTGGGAGGAGATTGTAGTGCAGAGTAGTAGAATGAGAGTGTGGCAGAGTCCAATGGAAATAATGTGAAAGGAGTGGAGAGTAGAGTGGGAAGAGTGGGTGGAGTGGAGAGTAGTGGAAAGAGTTGAGATTAGTGTTAGGAACAATGCATGGTGGGCAAAGAAAGTAGAAGTGAAAAAGACCTGAGGGTGAACATAGGTAGTAGAGAGAGGAATATTGGATGGACAGAATAGTGAGTGAGTGAGAGGGAGGGAGGGAGACACGGTAGCATAAATACCAGGGAGGAGACCAGGAGTCAAGGAAATGAGCCACAGAGAAGCTCAGTGTGAGAAGTGCAAACGCATGTGAGGATAGGGCAAGTGGATCCTCTGTAATTGGAAGGCCCTTAATCCAGTTGTGAAGATCATTGCTAATTCTGTTGGGACACTGTATAGGATCCAGCTAGGAATTCCCAATTGGAGTCAGATATGTAAGATGTTTGCCTTTAGGCCATCACAACCATAAAGACAGACTATAGCCAGTTGGGGCGATTGATCTCTAGTGACAAACCTTCTGTTGAGAGATACCTTTGGAGGGTAGTTAAGTACTCAAGGGAGATGGGGGCGAGAGAGAGAGAGAGAGAGGGAGGGGAGAGAAAGAAAGAGGAACAGCCCTTAGTGAGCCCCTTTGCATGCATTCAAATAAAATGCCTTGAGCCGTCTTCGAGAGTTGGTGTGTTCTTAAGGTCACTTGTTAAACTACACTGCTTAAAAATGAAAACGGAAACACAAATTAAACATACAGCTGGAGGAGTTCCCTGTGCATCATCTCAATGGTGAGCTACTACTAATGTCACAGAGGTTGACTTTAAAGTGGGAAAACACAGGTTCAGACATTCCATGGTAATAACCACTGCTGATGAGACAAAATTCCTAATGCACACCAAATGTTTGAAAAGACTGTTCTCAATAGTTGATAGAATCAATGGGGTCCTCTGGTCTTTGGTCAAGTTGCCAGTGAAGGTCAAATAATGCCTCAGCTCAGTTGAAAAGTATCTATTGAATGCATGTCAATAACATTCGGATGAACCAGGCTAGGTCAGGACTCAAAGAGTTGGACCAACCACTTGGGAGTTGGTTATACTCTAAGACAATCTAGCAGACCCAGATCAATAAACGCAATTCCACAAGTAAAACTATGTATTGGGCTCCCAAAATATTAAGAATGGGAAAAATACACCTCAGACATTGCTGAAACTCCATTGAAAGGGAATTGCTCCTAAATATCAGTGCACACAGATGGATACTCATGGATTATTAAAGCAGAGCTGACATTGAAACAAGAGAAAAACATTATTTTTGAGGGAGAATTTAGGTGGATTTAGAACTGGAACGAAATTCCCTATTTTGCAAATGAAATAATCAAATATTTTGGCAGATTTGCCTGACCATTGGTACAAGCTTGTTGGAAGATTTGGGTTAAGGATAGAGTCTAAAAGTATTAACTACAATATCTGGATAGTGAGTCAAAACAAGGCCTACCTAATGGCATCAGATACAGAATGAGTATCCTTCTGGATTTTCTGAATCAGAAGGTTTGATTCAGTTTCGGTGGGAGACAAAATGACTTTGACAACTAAAGACAGGTGTTCAGCCTTGCCCTAATAATAAATTCCATATGCAGCTGAACTTCAGCTAAAGGAGAATATATGCATTCCAGCATTCACTAGGCAGTTTGTGGTGACATTGAGACTGAGAAAGGGACAGAATCTTGACAAAATGTATGCTTCCATATGAGCCTAAGGATGTGACATGTCACCCATAAGAGTCAGGGGGAAAGGCAGGCACAAGATGTTCAGGCCGAGATACAGAGATACTTAAAGGTGTCCTCCACCCAGAAAGCCACATCCACTCACACAGAGGACTTCCCGTAGTTCTGTAAGCTTTTGGATCAACACATCCAAGCAGGAGATATCTGTGCAGATAATTCAAAGAGATAACAGCTAAGGAAGATATTTCTTTGAGTTCAGAGATTTGTTCTGCGGAGATGCGTATGATTGTGGTCACACAGGTCTACATGTAACAACTTTACCTGCCATTATCAGAAATATTCATGAATCTAGAATCAAGAGGAATGTTCTGGTCCATGCACAGCACTACACATACCCTTAAATTAGGGGACAATGGTTAGTGGAAATTGTGTGCTGATCTAAGGGATCAAAGGGAGATCAACAAAAGTGTCCCCCATCTCAATGTGGCCACTCCCTTTCATTGGCAAGTGTCTTGCACAGATGCAGTGATAAAAGATCTTCAATGCATTCAATTTAGCCGACAGCTACTGGTTCCACCACTTAGTGCAGCACATCTAGCATTTCTATGCCATCAACTTCGAAGAGAGAGAATTTTCCTGCGAGCATACCTTTTTTGTTTATATTAATTGTGGGAGTGAATTTTGGATCTTTTTATACAAGGCTATGTTGAATGCAGTGAATTGGGGCAATATAATATACATGGGTGACATCCTGAAAAGATTGAGCACCTATCTACTCATTTACTGGCGACTAGGCAGGTGCTTACTCA